>NC_087474.1:80590271-81987771 GCF_036417665.1 Passer domesticus | reverse complement strand
GTCTTGTAGTTATGTTGATCTTGAGTCAACAAAGGCCTTAAGTTGTCAGTGGCTTGTGAAGAACTAGCAGAGCTTTCAGAGAGGGACTCAAGAATTGACATAAATGTCCTTCTAAAGTGAAAGACTAATCGTCCTAAAATCAAATTACTTAATAAGCAGAGTGGAAGGAAAAACAGGTGGAAAGAAATGATAGCTGTTAGGCAACACTGGAGCTGGAAAGCTGTTCCTTCATAACTGTGTCATGTCCTATAACTTACAGCTTTCGTGAGTCTGTTCTTAATTTGCATTTCAAATAGATATGTCTGACTGTAAAGCACTTAGTTCCTCCCTAGGGCTAGGCATGAGCATGTTGCATAAATTCCAGTTTCTTTCTTTTAACAAAGACGACAAAAAAAAAAAGTGTAATTTACAATTTTCCAAGAAATTGCAACTTTTGAAGGCATATGGAAAAATCATAAACTGTAGCTAAGGTCATGGCGCTAAAAGCACATGTTGGGTGATAAAAAGGGTTATTGCAAGCACCACCAGGAAACAAATAGCATTTCATGGGAGATGAGTGGGACAGGAAAGCTGGTGTTCTGCTTTACCATCTATGGAAGAGGCCTAATCAGAAATGAATGTTGCTTGAGTGATACACTGGTGTTTCTCCTCTCTGTTCAGCAGTACTGACTGGCAGCATTATGAAGCAAATACCATGAAGAAATTCTCAGCACCAGATGGTGAGCTCAACTCCTGCAAATGGTATTTTAAAACAGAGCTGAAAAGAGCCTCTAATCTGTTCGTGGTGTTGGTCTGAAAACTCAAATAGTTTGAAAGTGATTGTGATATTATTTGAACAGTGCCAAAGAGGAGCAAGAGCTGACACCACCATCCTGTAAGAGTCTTTGCAGTAATGCATGGGATCTGAAATAGTTTAAGTAGTTGGAAGTTTGAGAGAACTAGATTTGGAGGTTGTATACAGGAAAACACGGAGGTGATACGGACTATTATTTCAAAAAGTTTGTTATTTATCACAATCTCAAAATTAAGTTGGTTGCACTACTGCAACCCGGGACATTGGCCTAGCTAATGAACTAGCTCTTAATCTCATCCTGTTTTCCTAAGTACAACATCATTTGCAACTACATCTAGCACATTCTTTAACTTGGTGTCTCCTGCTTCATTGCAGTGTCTTCTGCTATTTTTTCTGCCAACTCATGAGCTGATGTTGTCATATCTCCACCAGTTGAACTTTCTATTATGAGAAGTAATATCAGAAATAATTTTTTTGTTTGTTTGGTTGGTTAGTTGGTTGTTTTGTTTTTCTTTTGCTCCAATAGGTTGTAACTCCTTTGGTATCAATAGCTGCTATTAATATCTCTTCCAAAATTTAAACAGAAAGGCCATGGAATCATAAAGTAATTTATGTTGGAGAAGACCTTTATGATCATCAAGTCTAACAATTAACCCAACACTTCCAAGTCCACCACTAAAGCACAGCTACACATTTTTTAATTATCTACAGGAATAGTAGCGCCACTGCTTCCTTGTGTACTGTGTTCTAATATGTGACAACCCTTTCAGTGTGGAAGTTTTTCCTAGTATCCAATCTCAACCTACCCTGATGAAACCTGAGACCATTTCCTCTTTTCCTGTCACTTGTTGCTTGGGAAATGAGACCACCCCTCACCTGGCCACAGCCTCCTTTCAGGTGTTTGTAGAGAGCATTAAGGTTTCCTCTGAGCCTCCTTTCCTCCAGTCTGAACAGCCCCAGATCCCTCAGCCCCTCCTCTTCAGACTTGTGTTACAGACCCTTATCCAGCTGCATGGTCCTTCTGTGGACAGGCTTCAGCACCTCAATTTCTTTCTTGTATTGAGGGGTGCAAAACTGAACACAGGATTTAGGATTTGCCCTCACCAGTGCTGAGTAGAGGGGGACGATCACTTCCCTGGTCCTGCTGGCCATACTATTTCTCATACAAGGCAGTATGGTTTTGGACTTCTTGGCAATAAATCTTTGTCCACTTCAACATTAATCTGGCTGACATTTTGCAATGCAACTAATTATTACTAATAAAATATTAATTAAGCCCAAAATATTTATAAACAGCCTCAATGATATGAAATGTTTAGGTGCATTGAGTTTTAGACCAAAGGCAGTATATTTTCTTAGGGAAAAGATAAATCTGTTCCTTAATGTGACGAACTAAGGATTGAAAGGTTCTACATTCCACTTTCCTCTGTGAATTACAACAAACTAACACTAATTCAACCTGCAGTATGTCAGCAAAGCAATCAGATTTCCCATTTTGTGGCATATGATCACACATATGTATCTGACAGCACAGAAAAATCTGTTTCTATCATCAGACCCAGTGAAATTGCTTTTAATAATTACAGCTTGCCTTCTTGCTCCAAGATATGCTGCTTGATAGTAAATTCAACTTACACATTATATAAGGGAGTACAAAGAATGAAAACTTCTTTATTTTAGTGTGGGTCTTATTTCTATTTAAAAGCTTTTAGTTTAATTGCACCCCAACCACTTTTTCTTTCTCACCATTGTGCAAGATAAATTTCAGAACTGCCTTTGATTGTTCGTTCAGTGAACTATGAACCATACGCTCACATGAGTGATTGGCTGTAATGTAGGTCATAAATTATTTTCTTCATCTTTTTTCTTTTGACTTTAATCACACTTCCAAAATTAATGAGAGATTATTATTAGCTAGTTTAAAAAAAATAACCACAAACAAACCAAAAAGCACCAAGCCTCTGCAGGAAATGGATAATTTTAAATGTAAACAACAGAGTTGCAGATAAAGGAACTCCAAGTCAGCTGCCATCACTACTACAGTATTATGATAATATAAAGGAGTAAACAAAATAAAAAAGGCTGCATATACAAACATAGTGCAATTACTGTTCATTCTGGAAAGAACGGTTTGCTTACAACAGTAAACCCTTATTCCTGTCCTTTTATCATGTATACAGGTTTACAAACTTTATGTAATGAATTATATCCTCAGCAGCAGCTGAGGATATACTACAAGCTGTGCAGATAGCTCCTGAATTCAGAAGGGCTCAGCTATCCATCATTCTTAATGCTTACTGATACATAGTGTACATTTCTGCTCCCTAGCCTCCAACTCTGATCTCCTGCTTTCCTGTTTCATTCCTTAAACATTTCCTAAAGAGTAACTATGTGTACTTCCAGTACTTGCACACTCACGTTTAATCTGGTTGGTCCCTAGGAAGTATTAATAGATCTGTTTGTGGAAGATCTGTGTCTCTAGATAGTACTGCCAGGATCAAAAAAAAGAAGTTATCTTTTTTACTGCTGGCTGGAAGGCATTTGGGAATTTTACATAAGTTCTTCTTCAGCTATAGACTTATTCGGGAAAGGAACTTCTACTATGTGTTCAGCTTCAAGTAAAAAATTAAACAGTGAACTATGTTGGCTTGAGTTGCCACTGTATTATAAAGCCATGTTCACAGAAGCATTCTTTGAATCCACAATGTTTTATATAATTTATAATAGTGATCATCTGGTAGCTTTGTGTAAGCTAGTACAGATTTTAAATATTGTAAAGTTATCCTCTTGAAAGGACTTAATTTTCAAAAGGCAAAAGGCAGCAGTTGGTCCATTTGAGCTGCCATAAGATAGCTGGTTATCCAGAGCTTTTAAGAAATTTCAGTGATAGCACAAAAAATAAGAACTGAAGCAGCTCTTCAAGAAGTAGAATTCACTAGAGATCATCCAAACCATCCAATAAATATGTTGGTAAAGTAGTTTGTATTGTTTAAGTACCTACTCTCCATTTCTCTCCCTGTCCTCAGTTAGGACATGTTTTTAGATATACTGTGCCCCCAGAAATCGACAAAATATTGTCCTGATTTTGATTCACAGTCCCTCTGAGTCAATGGACATAAAGAATATAGAGTAATTTCTTTGTTACTATTTTTGCTACTTTTTTTTTTTAATGAGTGTTATCATATGTGTTTAATGAACTTTTGGATATCATAATGTTTTCCAGTTCAGAATAAAGGCAGATTTTGTTCCTGTTGCAGCCTATATGGTAAGAATAAATTATTTTCTTGAAATTACATCCTTATGTGAAGAGTTTGGGCTGGAAAAAAATCAGCCCAATATTTTATTAATCTTCTATTTTATAGTAGAGTTCTATTATCTAAGGCAGACACAGTAGATAATGTTGCGATATTCAAGAAAGTATTCAATAGATAAGATCAGAAAATATTGCTAACATATAGAAAAGACAGAAAATATAAAAGACTTTAAAATAAAATCTAATGCCTTCTCAGTAAGAGAACTGCTGCACTGCCTTGTGTTTTTTTCTATACAATACAACCAAAATGCATTCAACAAGCCAAGTCTCTTAACATATAAAAACAGATCTGTTGACAAAGTATAAATTGGTTTATTTTCCATTAGCAAAGGGTAACCAGATGTCTCCAATTACTTAAAAAGGAAAGAGTAAGTTGGCACACTGCTTATTCTGTATGTTAAAAAAAGAGGTGAATCAAGTTTCTGTTTGTCGCATATGAAAATTCAAATGAGTTTATTGTTGTTTTTTAAAAAATCTATTTATTTATTGTAGAAGAAATTGTGTTTTCTCTTTGAAATATAGAGTGGGAGGAAGACCTGACTTCAATGACAGGTTTCCCACTAAGCCTATGAGGGAAAGGTGTAGTGCAGGTTTCCCCTGGGACTTGAATCTGTCAAAACAGATGTGGCATTTATGATGCGAGTGAGTGGTGGCTGAGATCCTGAAGAAGAAATGAGATACTTCAGGAGTGAACCATAAAGACTTCCTTGAGGTAGTGCTACTTAAGTAAGTATAAATGACAGTGGCTTGTGTTTTGTAGTCTCTGTTTCAACACTGAATTGGTTTGGGCTGTTGTTTTGCTAGGATGTGAACTTTTTTTCTGTCAACTTTTTTTTCTGTGAGTGGTTTCAAGGCTGACAAAAAGAATCCATCTTTCCCAGTATGAAGCCTTTTGAAGTTGAGAAAAAAATCTGAAGTCTTTAGTGTTAAACTTCTAACTGCTGTTGTGCTACTAAGAGAATGCAAGCAAGTTTCATGGGTTTGTGCTTTTAGTTTTATACTTGCATGAAGAGCTAAATTTGCTCATGTTTGTGACTGTAAGACAGTTGTGCAAATACTCAGTCTTACCAGTTGATTGCTTGTAGGTGGAACTTCTGTCCAGTGCATGCTATAGATTTTTTTAAATTTTTTTTTATGTTCATGTACTCTGATGTCTAAACTTTATCTAAACAAGTCTCCTACTGGCTATAACTGCTGTGCTATCAGTGTGTTTAGAAATACATGGTTTTAAACAGGAATCTAATAAATAATCTCTACTATATGACTCCACATATCTGAACTAATATCTTGGATTAGATCTAGAAAAAGACTTGTGCAACTTTACACACCGCAGTTGGTCTTATAGGAGCTAAAGACAGTGTTTAACTGTGTGACTTTGTCTATATTTATGAGCACCTGGACCCTGCTGGTTTTAAGCTAGCTTTGTTCAACTGGCAATCATAGAACCAATATGCAAAAGCCCTTACAAGCAGGAGATGCAGCAGGGTGGCTTCTACAGCTCTGGGGCCAAACCTGCACATAACAGCCTGTCTCTAAATCTAGCAGATGCATCCCTAAGGTAGCTTTATTTCAGAAAATAAAAAAATGCGTTTATAGAGTATGTATTGCAAAATAAGGGAATTTCTTAACCCCTAGACTAAACTTCCTGCCACACCCACACATATTCAATGAAAAAGGTTTTTAATTGATGAAAGCAATAACTAATTTTTACTAGGTTCCCAGATAACGAACACAATAAAATAACACACCTTTAAAAAAACCCTACTTTTGTGAGTACATTCCTTACATTGCAAAAATATTCTCAGTTCCTCTGGAGAGCTGATGGGGTTGGCAGAGATGGATGAATAGTTCTGTAGTTTATCAGGAGCTGCAACTGATGTTTCCTTCCTGGCTTGCCTACTCCACTGTTAATTCTACATGTAAGACAGCATAATTTCACTGGAAACAGTAGAGCATTAGGTGTATTGAAGGTTTAAACTCTGTGGGAGATGACTATTTTGATGAGGCTATTGTTCTTTTACAGGCTTATATATATTTTTTTAATCACAATTTTAACTTCATATTATATTTTCATTACAAACCATTTCTAGTAAGAACAAACTTCAGTCATTCTTGTTGCACATTCTAATTCTCTGCAAGATTATTTTCTCTTTGCTGTTCTTCAGCACCTTAGATTCACCAATTTTTATTTAACTCTAGATGAATCCAAGTTCTATCGAACACAACAGTTTGTCCGATAGTCACTACTTGAACATCACTTTTCAAAGCTTTAAACACTGTGTATTCATTCCTTCCAAACATCCTTTTGCTGTATTATCAGTTCTCAAGTTCCACACCACAAGTATTTATTCAAGGGCACATTGCATGTTAAAGCTCTTGCAAAAATTAATATATTGAGGATTTGTGTAAGTTGTCAATCACTTTGTTTGTTGTAAATAAGTCATTATAAAATTAGCAATTAAGTCTTGTATAGCAGTTGCTAAAGTGAGGTGCTATTTGGCAAAAACATAAGTAGAAGGTTTGGATGCAAATCACAAAGATAAGATGGATGCTTTGGTGCATTTACTAGAATCAGCAAAGTTTTAAATATCAGAGTATTAACATTGCAAAAGATGCCTAGAACTGTAGCTAAAACAGTCTGTTAAACACTGTTACATAACTTGGAAATTAAGCCAGGCTTTGTGTTCAATTGTTAATGAACAGGTAAGTGTGTAAACTTAGCCTTTTATTCACCTTTCAACTTTTTAAATGGTAAACTAGTGCAGAGCTGTACTCAAAATTTCCAGTATCATTGGCTCAAAATATTCAAGACCATAATGACCATTCAGCTTTAATTTTGTTTAAATTTCTTGCTGACAAAGTTTCTTCATGGTACATGTATGCAAAAAATCTTGCCTCATTCTTACTGAATGTCTGTTGTCATCTACAGTTTCTAAACCTATCTCTCAAATAATCAGGTGGAGCCTTGTGACTTGTACTCTTTGACTGCATTATAAAAGCTACTGTGAAAAATCAGTCTCTCCAATAATTTCTCTAATCATTATTTGCTGACTCAAAAATCCTTGCTCGTTGAAGTAAACCTATATTGTTCCTGTAGTTAAGAGTAAACTTTCAAAGTTTTTGCCAAATAAAGTAGAACTGAATAGCACAAAGTTCTACTTTTCATCTTCTGTGCATGATGAAGAAGGTTTTTGATTTAACAACAAAAGGTTCTTCATGTGGTTGGTTACCTCCACAGAGAAATCACTATGCTTTGCACTGAAATCTGTCCACAGGGATTCAGTGCCTGCTGTATTGATCTTACACTGCATTGGGTCATGTTATGACAAATAGCAGGAGCGGATGATGCTTCATTGTTCATAAAGCTCTGCAGCATTCCTAGTTTTGTTTCTAATAATAGCTACAGCTTTTGTTACATCAACTGTCTGTTGGAGTTGACGCATACTACTCTTTTCATATTTCTGTTTCCAGGGGTGCTATATACTGAGATACTACAAAGCAACTGATATCTCCTGGAATATACGCAGTCAACTTCTCCTAAACAACTTATGTGTTAATCCATGTCAATACCTGTATTATAAGTACTGCTCAGGTGGTAAATCAGCAATATGAACTGGTTTCTGGAAGGGACTTAAATGCTTACACAGCATTAGGCCTAGTTATCTAGCTCAAAATTCAAGTGGAATGACAGTATAATCATCCACATGTTGCAGTTGAATTCACACTGACACAGTTCTATGCCATCCATCACTGCCCTGGGGAAAGGTGATATGAAAATGTGAGAGGACATTTTAAATTTCAAAATAATTTATGTTTGCTAAGTCCATGATAGCAAAGCATGGTGAGAAGTAAATTTAAAAATGAAGACATTTCAGGGGGCTTTCATCCTATATATGGGATTATGGGATCGAGTTACAACTTCTGGAATGTAAATATAGCTTTTCAGTTTTCTCTAATTTCAGCCCTAGCTGTCTTCCCACAATGAATTAGTCTATATTTAAGTAGAAATGTTGATTTAGTCTTGTGTCCTGAGCTTTGAGAGATGAGGTTCGAGTTCTCTCGTCTTTCTTAGATGCTATAACTGTTGGGTCATAACCGGAATTGCACTTTATTATTTGTCCTACTTCCTGCCAAAATCCATGGATGATGGATGTATGTTCTTTGTTAGTCTTTAAATGTCTAATGCTCAAGGTTACAGTCTTTTAGGGACCAGTAACACCTTTTCATGGCTTTGCTTATGATGGGAGGTGAAAAAAGGTTGGAGTGGAGAGAGGGTGCTCCTACAGCCATCCTGGTTTTCCTTTCTTTTGTCTAAGATGCAGCATTATCACACATAACCATAGAAGTACAAAATTCACCTTCATGAAGGTTATTTGGTTGGCCACAGAAGTTAGAGGGTTGCTTCCCAGGTTCAGAAATATATTATAAGCCAGTCTAAAAGTGCTTGCTCCTTCATGCAACATATTGCTGGAGTATTAGAGTCACTTCAGTGTCTGCAAGTTGGGAAAATAGTAACTGAAGAGCCAGACCTCCCATATCTGATAGTTATAACCACAACAATGCTTTTCCAAAAAGGGGAATTAAAAAAAAATCCTAGAAAATATTGCATAATGTCCAATCTAGCAACATGATAGTCCTTTTGCTGTTCTTGTTCTTGGAATCTGTGCTTTTGTTTCCTTTGTTTAACTAAAGATGGTATTGATAATCTTTGTGTCATCTATGTTGTGTACATGCACAAAATGAGTAAATCTATCTGAGGCACCAAGATAGTGTTGTGAGGGCTGTGTTCAAACTGGGTAAGAAATTTGAATTTTAACAGCAGTTGTGATGACTATCTACACTTTCAAAGTAGAGTTACAGGATCTGCTAACATTGTGTCTTTCAAAGGCAACAGAAGCATTTTCTATTAAAAATACATTCTTCAGCCTCCCTTATTCAAGGAATCCCCACCTCCCACACACCCAAGGGTAAGAATAAGGAAAATATAAGGAGTTCTGATAAAATGCTTAATATAAGCAGTTTTAATCAGACACATCTAAGCCTTGCACATCTAAGTTGAACTTGGTATCAAATTTTGGAAGATGCTGTAAGGATTCTCAGTGCTGTGAGGATTCTCAGCAGTTTGAGATTCTCAAACACTTCAGACAGTGTTTGTATGACTTCAGTATAGTATAAATGTAGGTTATTATTGGATTTTCAAAGTTTTTGAAGAATTGAAAGAAATCCTACAAAATATGCAGGGCTCACACAGAGAATAAAGGAGCTTTTGTTAGCTAAATTCTGCAAGTTCAGTGCAGATGGAGGGAGGCTAGGTTCACAAATTTATAACAAGATTTTGGATGAAATTTATGCTAAGCTGATTGAAGTATTAATTTCCATGTTTTTGACTAGTTTGACATTCACACACCTTCGGCAACATGCCTTGTACTTGAATCAATCCTGTTGAGCTCAGATGCACATTTTACTGTTATCAGCAAAACCATTACATTGCAAGCGTTTTTAACAACCTCTTCATGTACTTGTGAAGAGGTATGTCTTGCTGTGAAGCTTAGCTGCAATATTAATGGAAACATTTTCAATTAAGATACTTCTAGTTGTCTTTTTTATTATAGAAAACATTGAATGAGAAAATAACTGGTTTTCACCCTAAAATGTTAATTAAACTCCCCAACTTTTTCTTTCACCCACTCTTCTCTTAAGAATTAGTCTACTGAATATTTTCAAAACTCCCTAAAGCAAGCGTTGTCATGACAAAGTACAAAAAACCAATTACAAACCCTGGAAAAATTCCCTCCAACTTCCTAAGTTGGAGCTTAACCCTGTTCATCAACAGAATGCTCTTTAATATTCTTTGGCTGTTTTATGCAAGATTAAGTGTTATATAGCTTTCAACAGCAAAGAGAAATGAAGACACACAGCTATATGAGAGGGCTTGTTCTGTGCTGTGTGTTTGCCTGTAGGTTCCTGAGCAGTGTCTAAGTAGTCCAGATGCCGTTGCAACTTGCTGCCCTTGAGCCAAAAGCTGCAAGGAAATCAGGAGGAGAGGCAGTGTGAACACTGTTGGTGAGCCTTTTTCATGTTTAATAGACACATGGGAAACCCAGCAAATGTGATGTCTGAACACACTTTGCATACTACAGGTATTGCTTGATAAGATAGGCTGGAGAGGATGAGACTGCATGCAGAACTTGAGGTTGCATTTGTGGAGGTAATCAAAAATCAAGGCCTCTGCTTTCCTGTCAGTACTCTTTTCTCTATGTATCTTGTTACATTAGTTGTATGATGATATATTTGTAGAGAATAGATATTTGTGACTACTTTGTATATAAAGTTGTGATTGCACAATGTAAAGACAAAAGAAGCAAAAAAAAAAACCCCAGCAATGGACACCTGGTTGATTTAAAGAAAAGAGTCACAGCTAAACTGAGTGAAAAAATGTTGCAGGTAGGTGAAGAGAAAGTCAAACACAGTGGTTGTGACTAAGCTCAGTTCTTAAGTCTTGCAAACACACAGCTTGTGGCCAGTTGCTGGCAATGCTAATACTGAAATATAGGGCTACCCAAGTGCTAAATCTAACAGTTGAATGACCAGCCTTATTACCATCATCATGCTCCACAAGCAACCAGTTGACAAGCTGGGCTCTTCCAAGTGACAAAGAAATTATCAAAATGGTGAAGGCCCACTGGTGTAGCTGTGCAAGCTGCAGGAATTATCTGCTTTGTATATCCTTATACTGGTCAAGTGACAAGGTGCACACCAGAACACCCAGGCACCTTAAACTTATTCCTCTGTCTTGAGCTTTCCTGGCCAATAAGTTGGCAACAGTTAGTTAACTTCAATTTTTCTCAGTCCTCAGCT
Source organism: Passer domesticus (assembly GCF_036417665.1). Classification (NCBI taxonomy): domain Eukaryota; kingdom Metazoa; phylum Chordata; class Aves; order Passeriformes; family Passeridae; genus Passer; species Passer domesticus. The sequence continues at coordinate 81,976,807 of NC_087474.1, read as the reverse complement.
AAAGTCTAAAATATAAATAGCAACCATGGTATGGTGCAGGAGAACAAACTGATCAGACCTGTTTTTAGGAAATGTGGATATCAAATCTGGCTCTGATTTAACTCTCTCTAAATTCAACACTTTGATATTAACTTAGCTGGATGTTAAAATACATTGGATGTTAAATACATGTTTGTACTGTTTTTGGTCCTGGTGATTTTCTCTATGTAAAAGGACTTTTATAGAGAAATTTGCTGCTATTTGGCCTGAATTTTATTGTCTTAAAAGCAGGAAGAGAGCAGAACTCTACCAATCTGTACAGTGAAGATTACACCAGTGCACAAACTCCTCATTGTTTTAAAGTTTGTTATTGGTTAACAGAAGGGAATAAGACTCTTTGGTTCTTTTTAATAAGCAGAAATGTTACAGCCACAACTTCATGGCAGAATGACCTCTATAGTTAATAAGTGTCTATCACTCTATAATACTGAGATAGTTGGATAAACTGGGGCTACCACTGATTTCATATAAAACTAGAAGGAAAAAAAATTAAAAACCCCAAAACTGACCAGGACCACCTTGCTGCCAAAAAAGAGTCTTCCAAGAGTGTATAGCCATGAGTTTCTTATAATCTCATTTTTCTGTGAAATATATGCTGATAAACAATTTTAGAACAATACACTCATTAGTTCAAAATTTATTAAATTAGCAATTCTAATTGCAGTTACAGAGATTAGACTTCATGCATGTTTAAATCAAAATGTAAGGATTAAAAATGCTAATTAAAGATTAATGAATACTCATGTAGTAATATCTTAGCTAATATAAGAAAACTATTCAAATTAGATCAACATACAAGAAAAAAATGAATAAGCACAAAGGAAAAATATCGTTGCTGCAAAATCAGGTTAATTTCAAACTTATTGAAATAACTGTATGTTATTAGAATAATCAAAGTGATATTGGTATTTTACAGGGCTTCTTAGCAGCCATATAAAACTATATTAAAGGTGATTTTTATTTAAAGAAAATTATGTTATACTTAAATATTCTTAAATTGTGATAGGGTGTTAACAACCTCTAACTCATTTCACTTGAACATGCAGTGTATAAATACACTTTATATCAGTTTTTAACTAAAACTCCTCAATACACTTTATATCACTTTATATCAGTTTTTAGCTAAAAGTCCTTATACTCACCTTTTCTTTAAAGAAATAACCTTTGCCGATGAAAATTATGCTTATGTAGGGATTGTTTCTTTGTGTTTAGATACCTGTAAGAAAACGGGTTAAGTATTCAGCACTTCATCAGAAAAATTGGTGAGAAAATTGTCTGTAATTTTCTGTATCAGTCATAAGCAAAGTAACTTGGTTTGAAACTTTTTAGGTGTTCACACATTTTTGTTTTTCCTTGTTTCTTTCTTGTTCACTGGGCATGTTGGAGGCAGATAGGGTTCACTTGTCTAAAACAGGGGAAAGAACTCTAGTCCATGAGTTGGCAGGCTGATTGAGAGTGCTGTAAATTAGTTTTGAAGGGTTTAAGACCAGGCTCATAGAGACGAGCCTGGGGACAGCTTGCCAGTGTTGGGGGCAAAATTGAACCAAAAGCAGCAATGGGTAGCCAACAGGAGCTGGAAGCCATGGTGCAGCAAAAAAGTTGCAATGTAGTAGCAATACTGCTCCCAAGGAAGAAAAAAGAAATTATAATTCTCTCAGCATCTTCTGCTTCAGTCATATTATGACCTTAGCTTTTTTTTTTTTTTCGGAATTGCAAATGCTTGGGGACAGGGAGTATGGGTTGTGTAATCCTACTCTGACAGCCAAGCAGTCACTAAACCAAAACCATGGGTTTTTTTCACTCCTCAAGTGTGACAATGAAGGATTAAAGTATTATATCTGCTTCTAGTCCAGCAGTGTATTGTAATTATCATAATCTGCAAAGCTCTGTTAAAACAGGGTTTTGATACACAAGCACAGTACATGGTAAGTAAAGAATTATCAGCGTTGTGAATAACCATAGAAACATTTTGAAAATACTTTTTTAATGCAAATTCAAGACAGTTTAATTATACTTCAAATGTAGAAAACCTGTAATGTTTGAAACAGATGATACTTGGCTGATTCATTTTCTCGGTAGTTCTTTCTTAACAGGAAGGAGCCTGGGATTTATGCTGTATAACACCTATTGGGAATACCGATGTGTTATTTGCATAGTCATTCACTGAGTCATCATTGTTCCATGCAGGTTCAGTAGAAAATGGTCCTTAACATCAGCTGAATGAATAAGAATACTTTGTTAAGAACATATGCAGGATAACAAAAAGTCAGGTTAAGTGTTTCTTCCTTCAACAACTTCTAAATTTAAACATTGTCCTCAGTCTGTTCCTCCCTGGGTTAATGTTGAATTTCCATGTCTTCTACTGTGTGGAGCTTGTGTGTATGAAGCATGGTGAAGTGAGCTGTTGCAATGCTAAAGAGGATTCTCATTCACCAGTGGTTGGTTGGTTCTATGACCAATAAAAACACCTAATGGGTGAGGCTAATTACATTATTCAAGGTAACTCTTCGTTCCACACACACTAATCATGTTTCTAATGAACATTTTATGATACCAGGTCTCTACATTTTAAAATGAACTCATTTGCGTAACTTGATAACCAGCAAGTGTTTTCAGTCACAGATCTCTAAGGCTAAACCAGCCTAAAGAGAATGCTATTACTCCCAAATATAGGGTTGGGCTTGTTCAGAATTTGACCTCCTTTTTAAATTTCCCTGTCATCTTGTGTGACACTTATTACACCTATGTTGTACTAATAGAATATGAATGCAAATGCTTTTAGTGGTTTTTTTTTTGTTTTGTTTGGTTTTTTTTTGTTTTTTTTTTTTTTTTTTTTTTTTTTTTTTTTTTGTTTTGTTTTGTTTTGGAAGAAGAATGAAAAAAAATAAAACAGCTATCTGAAGGTCAGTGTCATTTTTCTTATGCTTTAAAAAATACACGTCTTATAAAAAGTGGAGGTGGTTTTGAATTTAGGATACCAGAAGCTGGGATTTTGAGATGGTTAAAAATGTAAAAATCTGGACTGGATGTGGCCAGATGAAAATGGCAGTAGTCTACTGTTTTTATTTGTCCCTCGGATTTTATATATGTCTTGTGTATGCTTCTGTTTGTACCCATACAACCTAATGCTTTGTAACTCTGATGTCCTGACTTTCTGCAGCAAAAGTGTTGCATGGTTCTTCTTCTTCTGTTCTTCTTTTTTTTTCTTTTTTTTTCTTTTTTTCTGCTCATAGGGGGCTTGAGAATGTGGTTCTTGGGTCTCTTGTCAGTTACTGACACTGTGAGGATGCTAGAACTTCTAAGAGTTTTCAGTGTCTCTCTTTCCTTTGACTTCCTTATCAGTTCTGTCTGACCTTAAAAAAGTCTTTATTCCAAGTTTGATGACATAGCACAATTCAGGGAAAGAAGTCCAAATTAGTTGTTCTCTGTCAGGAGATGCTAACAAAACAGTGTGAACATATCTTGGCCAGAGAGTTACAGCATACTTATGTAGACTTATTTTTAATAAATTCCTCAAAGATGACAAAGGGGTTTTCAAGATTAATATAATTCAGTTTAAAATAATTATAATACTTTTAAAATGGAGGCAACTCAGTGACTGGGTCAGAGAGAACAGAAATTTAGAAGTAAAATAATTGTTATTATTAGGTTTGATTTCAGACTGTGCACTAACTTCTTGATCTGCAATGAACTGTAAAATTTTCTTTTAGCCCCTAGAAGATAATCAACTGCCTGTGAGACATAGTTGTGTATTTTCTAAGTGTTTCTATCTCTTCAGCTGTTATGGGCAACACATATTGTACTCTAAGTATTCCAACGTAAACTGCTAAGTTCCCCAGAAACTGCCCTATCTTTTTTCTAAGTGCTCCGTTGGAACTCATCTCCCTTCCTAAAGGAATGCAATACAAGTTGAGGTAAAATGAAGTAGTCAGTACCAAGAAAATCAAGACAAATACTACCAGTCAATAGATATGTCACATTATATGCATCTATTTACAGCATTGGATTAATATATTCCAGATCCTGTTCTCAGTGTGCTAAAGACAGCTACCGGTATTTATTGAAAGTTTTACAAAGGGCTGTTCTTAATGTCAAATACTTGCCATTCACCTCAGCAACTGCACTAGCCTTGCACAGTAGGAAGGAGAGAAATGAGTCAGTATGGTAGCTTTACAAGCTTTAAAATGTAAACTGCATTTCTTATTAAACACCCATTCAGTCATCTGGGTAAGTTATGTGAATGACTGTTAAAACCTGTGATTCACAAGCATCAGTCTGGTTCATTCTTCTCCTTGCTTACAGAAAAATGAAGCTCAATTTAAGCTAAATTGTAATTTTTTTAGCAGCTACCTTTTGTCAGTAATACTGCATGAGTTGTTAGAAAATGCTGTTCATAGTTGATTATTTTATAGACTTGAGCAGTGGAAGATAAATAGCCAGTCTTTAAAGTGAAAAACACCCCAAACAAAACACAAATTATTACAAAGAACATTTTATTAGATTGACCTGTACTACATATGATCTCAATGAGCTGTTATCAATTAATCTTAATTAATTTTACCAGGTAGAGGCAGTATAAAATTAAAGTTCCATAGTTAATACACCTAACATACTCCAGCACCACAGGAGCTTCAGATTTTGTTTTCCTTGTAGAATGGGTGTCCATGTTTCTCATTTCCTAAGTCTGTGTTTTTCAGTAAGAAATTTTTCGCAATTGCTCTTCTACTGAAAGAGTACATAAAAACAGAATTGCACTGTTCCTCAGAGTTAAATTTAAGCTTCCACACCAAGTTTTAGTGCATTTACATTATGTCAATCATCATAGACCCTTGTGTTGTGACAGACTGGTAAACTCCAGGTACATATCTAAACTAAGGTTTCTTGCAGAGATAAAGATTGGTTCTGCAACACTGGGGTAAAATAGTCCTTGGAACTTCTTGTGTAAACATTTAAATAACAAGAAATATTTTTTTTGTTCTGTAAGTCTTAACTTAGAGTTCTTGTTTTGCAGTAACTTTCACAACCTTCATTGATGCTATCAATACTATAATATGTTTATCAAGCTAATAATTTATAAGAAATATGAGAAAAATTACATGGCTTGCTTGGACTGTGTCGTGGAATGCTCTTCCATAAAGATGTTACTGACACAACAAAGACAGATGAGCTACAGAACAAGGAAAAGTTTATGAGGTACACTGTTGAGTATAATACAGTCTAGACATTCTCAAGAGCATAAGGATAAAGATTCTGTCAAAATATTTATCACTTTTAGTGTTTCCAAATAAAGTTTGATACTTGAAAATATGTCCTGAATTGCCTTTCTGGTTTATTCCATCAGGCAGCTGAACACAACACAGCCATTTGCTTACACCTCCCTCAGTGGGATGGGCAAAGAATTTGAAAAAAAATATTGAACTAATGGGTCGAGATAAAGAGTTTTACAGCACAGAAAAGGAAGGGAAACTTATAAAAATGCTAAGAGAATATACAAGCCAAGTGATGCACAATGTAATTGCTTACCACCCAGTGACTCATGCCCAGTTAGTTCCTTAACGGCAGGTTGTATTCCCCAGCCAGCTTCCCCAGTTTTTATTGAGCACAACAATATATGGTCTAGAATATGCCTTTGGCCAGTTGGGTTAGCTGTCCTGGGTATGTCTCCTCTCAGTTTTTTTGTGCACCCCAACTTACTTGCTTGCAGTATGAGAAACTGAGAAGTCCTTGGCTTCATACAACCACTGCTCAACAGCAGCTAAAACATCAGTTTGTTGTCAACATTCTTTTCATTCTAAATCAAAAACACAGAACTATACCAGCTACTAGGAAAAAAACTTTAGTCTATCCCAGCCAAAACCAAGACACAAATTTAGTAACCAGCCGTCTAAATGATTGGCTGGGAGCATGGTATTAATAAGAATGCTTTTTGTTTTCAGTAAAATAAACCAGAAGCAGGCTTCAGAGATAAAGTAGCTAATATACTACTTTGGTGTATGTAATGTCAGAGTGAAGTAATGCACTTCTAAAATGCTCAAAATATTTGCTTGGCCACTTATGGCAGCATCAACCCATCTGAAAGAACTTGCTCCATTTTCAGAGTTCTTTATTTCTGCTACTCATGTCAATTTTAGAAGAGTGTTAAACATTTCAACAGTAAATCTTCAAAGGTCTGTAATATATACTGTTTAAATTTAGAAACTAAGAATAGTAAGAGCTGTGAAAATATAAGAAATACAAATGGGATTCCAGTGTTGAAGAAAAAAAGTGGAGTGTTTGACTTAAACTAACTTACATTAATAAGGACTCAAGAGGCTCTGATATTAATACTATGTTAATTTAATGTCAAAGCAGAAATGAAAATAATTAACTATTGTCCTTTTTGCCCTCTATCTACTACTTTCAGAATCCTATTTTAACTGGACTTTTGTGATGATTAAATTTTCCTGGAAGTAAAATACTGAACTGGTTCAGGATTCAAGTTGGTCTTCAATTCTTGTTGAAATTTATTTATTTTGTGTTGTCCATTATTATATGCTTAACTACGTATTAAGCTAAATATAGACTGAGGGGAAGAGTTAGAAGAATCAGAAATGAAGCTGAGCCTCAGAAGAAGGGAATATGATAAGGGAAGTTGTTTTAGATTTTGCCTTTGTTTCTTAAAACAACCTTAATTTAACTGTCAGGAACACAAATTTTCCCCAAGTCAAGTCTGTTTTGCCAGTGATAGTCTTTGGTAAGGAGTCTCCTTGTCTTTATCTCAGTGCATGAGTTTTCCCGTGTCTTGTTATTGTGTCCCCCTATCCTGTTCAGTGACAGAGCAGCTGGGTAGTTGTCTGGCAGCTGCCCAAGATTAATGCCCCAGAGTACTCACTATTGAAATGGTCTTCTGCTCTCTCAAACTCTTTATTATATATCCACTTCCACTGGAAAATGGATAAAGCTAATGTGGGGGTTTTGGTGTTTAGTTTGTTGATTTTTATTTTAAGGTAGAGCTTCTATTCCAATGTATCTTAATTTTGCTTTCCATTCAGATTCAATGAAGTGAAAACTGACTGAAGGACTATAAGCAAAGGCTAATATAGTGATTAAAAATAACAACACATTATTCTGAAGGCCAGATTCTAAAACCAATGCAGGGACCACAATAAATTGAAATTTAGGACAACTTCATTAGATTTTTCTCTAAACCACCAGATGCAAAATGTAGCTTTGTAATGACCTTTGAGTCTAAATGACAACATGAATTATTCTGCAGGTGATTGTGAACTGGAATATATTATGAGGGGAAAAAATTGGTCATGCAATCCATTATTTTGGTGTTTGTAAGCAGTGAAATTTGCAGTAAGTGAAAATGCATGGCTTTATAGCTATGCAATAGCATGTTCCCAAAACCATGGCATTTAGAAAGATGAGAGCCATTGTATTCTGTCTTTCCCTTTTTCACTGGGGTGCTATACAAGAATTTTGAAAGTGCCTATTTTTCCTGCTCCTGAGGGAATAGACTACACAGGAAACACCCATGATGTTTCATGTTTGGCGGAGTCTCTTCTCACACAAGGCAGCTTTTTTCTTATGGGTTGAGTGATGTCTTGAGACCTCAAAATTAATAAAGTGCTATGTAACTCAGCTGTAACTGAGACAAAGCATTCAGGGTTCTCTAAATTGTTGAGAACACACAAACCCATTAGTGTCACAATATTTAGCTACTCAGCCATTTAGCTCTTTATGTGCCTTTTTGTATTTGGGCTATGAATTCTGGTTTCTAGAATGCAATATAAACTCTGTCTAGGCAATAAAGCACCTTGAGTTACATTCTATCATCTTAGGTTGATACTGAATGTAATAATTTCCAGTATAAAGCTTAGTACTCTGGTACTAATGAGGATACTGAAACAAGATGAAAAAGTACATTGTGTTGAAGTTTAACTTAAATAAATGCATGTACTGCAGTAGTATAACTGATGTTATTACATGCAAGAAGACAAGTATTAGACAAAATTTTGCCTTTTGGTTGGTTTGGTATTTAGCATTTAGCAGAAGTGCTACCAAAAGTTTCAGATGATAAGATGAAGTGTGGGACTCTGTGAGACCATATCACTGAGTCCATCTCGGGCCTAAATCCAACCAAACTTGTAGGCAGCTCTACAATGATGTACAATCTGGGAAACGCTGCTGTTGGGCTAGAGACAAAAAGAACTCCATAATTTTTTTGCTCAACTCAGGGCTGCAATAGCCAACAGTGACTACTGAAGACGAAGTTGAAAGAGAGAGATCTGAGAACAATTCCACACCTTCATTTTTTCCAGGGAACCAGGGAACGATAATGTTTTTCAGCTCTCCAGAGACAAGACTGGGGTGAGCATTTCCTGGACTAACTTTTCTGTACACATAGAGGAAGAAAGAAAAATAGATTCCAATAGTAAAGGTGAGAGTTCATAGGTCAAAATCAGTGCTCTGAAGCTTTATTTTAGGTTAATATGGTGTTGAGAAAGAAGAATTATATGCTTGCTGTACTCTTGTGTCTCTCCCAGAAACAGTAGCTTACATCTTGCTGACAGTAAATAGACTTCCCACTTGGCTGTCCATTCTCTTTTAGCATAAGGAATGCATACTGTATAAGCAACTCCTACTCATTGTGGGCTTTCAAAAGGAGAACTCCAGATCTTTCCCTGTTATTCTCTAGTTACTAAGGGGGAAAAGCTGAATTCCTCATATCCACCTCTGCCAAAAGCAGTAGCATGAAGAAGTTGACTGAAGCAGAAAACAGTGGCAAACACAACAAAGTCAGCATTCCAATCTCAATAGCTGTAATTATCCTCTCTGTCTGGGCTATGGAAGACAGGGAAAGACAATTTTCAGATCAACCACCTGTAGGAAAGTTATTTATTTTTGGAACTCTTTTTAACCAGAAGGTGAGGTCTTTTTCATGTAGGAATATATCTTACAATCCTTAGAAAATGTTACAGTTTAGAGACTGGAATTAGTTTCAAAGAATTTATATAATGTATTTCTACATTATACAGCTTGAAAGAAAATCTAACAGTTCTAATTCATGCATTTTGCTTACTTACTAAGAGTCCTCAAACTCAGCATGCAATGAACCCTGCTGATCTGAAACACTAAAAAGGGAAATTATTCTTGGTGTTTGCAGTAACAGTTCAAACAAGGAATTTAATCACAAGAGATAATCTTTCTTTTTTCAGTTTCCTAATGAATATTGCCTTGGCCTCTTACAACTTTATTTTACAAGTTAGACCTAAAAAATAGTTATAACTACATATATAAAAAGATATATATATATATCTATATAGATATATATATATATATTATATATGAGTAGTTTCTACACAAAAATGAGTAAAAAGTACTACTTGTACAAGCATATATTTAATTTGCAGGGGTTTTATCTGTAAGTAACATTTCCTCTGGCATACCTGTCATGGGGTCATTACAGAAAAGAAGTAGAAGATTTCTTCAAAATGCATCAGATGCCCTACAAAATCTATTTTGGGGCTAATTCTCTATATGTACGACTCTACTTCTGCATATTAAATTTTTAATGGTACTGTGTTAAGATCCTTTTATGAAAATTAGCTATGGATTAGGAGTATTTTGATGAAATAACCTTTGGTTTAAAAAGTTTACTCTGAAAATAGTAATCCATTAAATATATTCCTAGAAAGTAATTTTTAAACCCCAAATGATCAGACTAGCAAAATTTATTTAGCTAAAGATATGAGAATTTTATCAACTGAGTATTTTTCTTCAGTTATATAGCAGCCATGGACAAGGCAGTTTTGGACAGTGTAAGTTGAAAAAATTGTACTGGCTGTATGGAGTACACCAAAAAACTCATGTCTAAAAACTGACGTTGTGCTAGTGTAAAACTGTGGAACTGTTCAGCCTGATCAATTAATTTATTTGAGCAGCTTAGTGCAGATGATAAGGGTGATCAGCAATTGGAATATGTTGCACAGGGAAGTGACAGAATCACCAGCCCTGAAAGGGTTCAGAAATCCTGTAGATGCAGTGCTTTGGTAAATAATTTAGTGGTGGACCTGAAGTGTTAGATTAAGAGTGGTACTCAGTCTTGGAGATCTTTCCCGTGCCTGATGACGCTATGATGTCAAAGCTGTGGTAACCCAGATACCACTGTCCATTCCATTCTCCTGGAGAAGATGGCTGCTCATGGCCTGGCAGGTGTACCTTCCACTAGATAAAAAATTGGATGGCTGAGCCCTGGGAGTGGTGTTGAAAGGAGTGAAATCCATTTGACAGCCAAATACAAGTGGGGCTCCCCAGGGCTCACTATTGGGGTACAGTTCTGTTTGATATCCTTATCAGGTATCTGGATGAGGGCATAGAGACAACAACAAATTGGACAGGAATGTTGATATGCTGGAGGATAGAAAGGCTCTGCAGATGGGTCTGAATAGGCTGGATTGATGGCCTGAGGCCAATTGAATGATGGTGAACAATGCCAGGTGCCACATCCTTCATTTGGGTGACAACAACCCAGGGCAGTGATACAGGCCAGGGGAAGAGTAGCTGAAAAGCTGCTTGGTGGAAAAGGACCTGGGGCTTCAACAGCTGAACATGAGCCAGCTGTGCTCCCAGTTAGCCAAGAAGGCCAACGGCATCCTGGCCTGTATCAGCGATAGTGCAGCCAGGACCAGGGCAGTGGCTGTTTCCCTGTAATCAGCAAAGGCAAGGCCATACCTTGATTCCTGTGTCCAGTTCTGGACCCCTCACATTAAGAAAGATATTGAGCTGCTTGAGCAGTGGGGCTGGTGAAGGGTCTGGAGCACAAGTCTAATGGAAAGCAGTTGAGGAAGTGAGGGGTGTTTAGCCTGAAGGAAAGGGATCTCAGCGGAGACCTTGTTGCTCTCAACAGCCACCTGAAAGGAGCTTGTAGTGAGGTGGGGATTGGCCTCTTGTCTCTGATAACAAGTGATGGACAAAAGGAAATATCTTCAAGTTTCACAAGGGGGTGTTCAGATAAGATACAATAAATATTTCCTAATGGAAAGGGTTATTAAACACTGGGACAGGCTGCCCAGGAAAAGGATTGAGTCACCATCCCTCAAAGTATTTAAAAGATGTGTAGATTGACACTTGGGGATTTGTTTTAGTAGTGGCAGCACTAAGTTTATGGTTGAACTCCATTTCAAGGACCTTTTCCAACCTAAATTACTTTATTATGTTCAAATTTTTATATTATTCTCACACACTCACATATCAACATAAACTTAAAATGCCAGCAAAAAGCAGTCTCACTGGTAGACTCTGATACTGTTCATGCATTTAAGATAATTTCTACTAGTGGAAAAGACACATATACAATACATCTTACGGAGCTTATAGTATGGAAATACTAACATGATGATTTTATAGAAGGATAAAACTTACTTAAAACTAGGTATGCATTTTATGGGAAAAAACAGTCCTCTTTTAAAAATATTGAATTATTTTTTTATTAGCATTGACCTATTATCACCCTGACTATGGTAGTAAGAGAAAACATCTTGCATTTTATGATAGTACCTTGGGATACACTACTCTAGATATAGATACATCATCTGCTCTATGACTTAGGGGTCCTAGTTTACTGAATAACCCATTTGATGATGGAATATGTCTCAGGCATGCTTTCCCCCAAGCTAGTTTGAATCATAAAATCTGAATCTGAAGAGGAAATACAGTACTGTGTTTACTTGCCTACTTGATGGTCTTCAACAACAAAATATCAGTTCTATGTAAACATGAATCTCACAGAAGGTAAAAATCGCAGTTATCTAATGTTGAAATAAAGTCATCTTTTTTGGGATTTGATTTTCTCTAAAATTTCTGTGAATGTTTCATATGGAGAATGTTTTAATCTGGAACAAATAACATGATCTCTGACTTAGAAGTAAATATTATGGGTAAAAGCATTTTCTGTTTACTGCTGTCATTCTAAACTTAATCTAGAATACTTAGATCAAGAACAGAACATTATATTGCTTTTTCTGTTTGATTTAATTTGCTTATGTCATGGAGGAGCATCATTTAAGGTGGGAAAATAAGAAAATAACAAGGATAAAAAGAATACATCTTGCTGAAGTCCCTTAAGTATACTTCTCTTCCTGCATAAGGCACACAAAACTTCTTGCAAACTGTTGTTTTCATGGTTCTTCAAGTTATTTCTTCTGTATTAAGTTCATTATCAGTCCCTTTATAATAAGAATAATTGAAAACCAATAAATCTGAGATTTCCAAACTGGAATCCTTGTGAGCTATCAGTGGTCTTTTGATCTTACATTCCAAAATAGTACTGTATATTCTTTTTAAGGTCTCACTGCTTTCTCATTGATATGAAGCAGCAGAAAAAGCCAATCGGTCTGAAATTTTTTCAGAGGCCACAAGAAGGTAATTTGCAGAAATGTTTCTCTTACATTTCAAATATCTCTTTCCTTTTTCTCCTTTCTCTAGTTTTTCACGCATAACATGGTAGTTTGTAATATGCATTTGGTACCTTTTTCTTTTCTTGAGTTATTGTAATACTTCTATTTCTAACCTTCAATTTATGTTCTATTGTGTCCTACTGAAATTATTTCATATTACACACATTCCCCAGTTCAGTTAGTTTTATTATTGTGCCCTTTTCAATTCACTGAGGACACCTTTATATCCTGATGGAAGTTCTTCAAAACATAGCTGACCTAAATTGGAACGGGATATGTAGTATCATTTCCCAAGAAGATTTCTGTTTCATTGTGTGATCCTGGAAGATCATTCTTAAGTATCACAGATATGAAATCGTTATGAAATGAATTTCCCATGAAAGTAACCTCTCACCCAGGAGAGATTAAACATTTGCTTTGTATGTACCATCTCTTCTGAGTGAGAACAATAGCATAGTGACTGTGAAAATATATTGGGATATATTATTTTATGTTATACCAGGGTGGAAAAAGAACACTAAAACATACTTTAAAAATAGATGAAATAATTTCTACTTGTGTTAACATTTATAAAATGACATATTGTCTAAAAATAATACAAGGAACACTTGGAAATTATTTCACTTATAAAAATTCAAGATTCACAAGACTTTGCAATACCAGTGCAGACAACAAAATTACCTTGTTTCTTTGTCTGTTCATTATAATAGAATTTAGTGCAGTGATCATGGGATCTTATTTTTGCTGTGCGTCTACAGTTTTTGTTCACAGAACAGAGTCCTTTCTCAAAATGGTCTGTATTCAAGTATGACCCTAAACTGCTTTCTGAACACCACTTGTACCCTGTTCGAAAATTGAGTTAAATTTTCTTTTGTTAGAGTTTCCTGTGATTACAATGATTCATTTCAAACTAACTTCTTTGCAGTAACATTCCAAAGAGAAACTCTTCCTACTCCTGTGGCATAGGTTAGGACACAAGAGGAAATTTAGGTTACAAATACTCCATAATTGTAGGAAACTTGATTCATGCTGCTTTATATTGTGGTGATTACACAGGTTCAGGACACTGATTCCCATTGAACTTGGCTGAAACAGTGAATGCTTGAAGTCTGAAGCATAAAAGCTCTGAAGGTCTCACACCAAGAAGAGGAAGGAACACACAAAACAGACTATTGTTGCTGCCCTTTGAACTGTGTCACTGAGACTGGTTTCAGAGCAACGTAGCCTTAGTCACCTGCTTTTTGTCTGTGGAAACAGAGATTGATTATGACTTGATTAAGTTACCTGACCTATCTTGCAGGGGATCGGATTGATCTACTAGAATAAATCTTTCAAGAATGAGCTGCTTCTTGTGCACTAAAATGAAAGTTCTGTTCTGGAATCCCCTTCCTTGCTCTAAACTACTTCCCTTTCAGAGAGAAGGTTTTCTCTTCTTGCTTTATTGCCTCCTCTTCTTCTAGCCTGACTCAGGAATGAGACAAGTCAACTGATATTGAAAATATTTTATATTCACAAAGATCATGAGAGTTCTGGTATGTCTTTTCATTTCTGCTAGAAGATTTTAAGCCAAAATAAAGTTGGTTGAATTGGCCCCTGTCTTCTGGTAGATTGTGCAAGTTTTTCATGCACCTTTTTTTCTTCCTACTTCTTCCATCCCGTAACAGTTCTGCTGTGATCATGATAAGATTATAGTTTGTCATGGTTTGACACTGGCACAGTGCCAGTGCCTCCATGAATATACACTTTCTCCGGTGGCTTCTGTGAGACGTGATCAGGAACAGAGCAAAGCAGGCTCCAACTTAGGAATAAAGGAAACAAATTTTATTAATTACATCATCTAAAAAGAAACAGACACAAACTAAGAATGAAAACCCTCCAAATACATTCCTCCTCCTCCCCTCCATTTTCTCCACAGAATAACACCATAGATTTCCACCTCGTCACCATCTCTCATATAATCAACTTTCAGTCCATCATCACCCCTCAAATAATCAACCCTCAAATCCATCAGAGAGAGAGGAGTCCCCCCTTGCACCACAGGCTTCCCCCAGAACAAAATTGAATCCTCTTGTGTTTCCATGTCACTCGTGGCACCGCCCAGAGAACATCGGCCCTCGTGACTTCTTCCCCCCATGTCCAGTGCTCTCACCACTGCACATGGGCCAGGACTGCTTTTAGGGTTCCCCGTTTAAGGATGCTCCACCCAGTTCCAGAAGCAGCAGTCTCTCAACTTCGGGACACCAGTCCCCCCCCAGATTTCACCCCCTGGGGCCAAGGGGCTCGTGAACAGAGATCTTCCTCCCCACTGAGACAGAGGGCATCCCACACCTTCCTCAGCCATCTCTGTTCACTCTACTGCTTCACTCTTGACTCCAAGGCATTGCCTCCCCCTAAATACAGTCTCCAGGTCACAGGAAAAACATGGGTCTGTCCATGGCCCCACAAGACAGTGTCCAGCTCAAGGCCACTCCATCATCTCTTCCCACCTAGGATTCTTCTCACCTCTTCTGACATCTCTCACATGCACCAACTTTCCTCACACTTGCTCAATTCGTCATGCTTCATCTCTCTCTCCTCATTCTGATTCAGGAGGATCAGTATTTGTAAGGTTTCCATTATTCTACAAAGGGGTTTAAATCTTCTCCTCTGTCTGCCCAGAACTCCCACAGCTGCCGGGCACCTTCTCTCGCCACATCCCCCACTTCTCCTTCTGGCCGGCCGTGCTGCCAGTCCATGATATCCAATACCAAGGCAGCACAGGCACTGGCTCTCTCTCTCTCTATCTCCCGGGGGCCCAATGCTTCTCAGGGCTCCTCCACCTTCCATCCTGCAAGGCCTTCACCCCCCTCCTCTGCCCGAGGCTCCGGCCTACCTCACCCGGCCACATGGCTTCCCCTTCCCCACCCAGCCCCAGCTGGGCAGGGGAGCTCTGAGCTCCTTCACGGACTGGGACCAAGAGAGAGTTCTCCTGGGAGTTCTTGCTTTTAACCCACTGTGTTCTCAGAGAAGGTCACCTCTGTGGTGACCACCTTCAGGGGCCAAACCAGGTGCCAATATTAAAATCCAAGCACTGATTGGTTTTACCACAACCTCCCAAAAAACTCACTTCCTTCTCAACCTACAACACAGTTGAAACACTTTATTAGTGTTGCAAAAGGGTACTTCTGTATGTATAAGATCACAAAAATTATGGTAATATTGTAACCATCACTCACCAAAGTGAACAGTTCTGGTGCAGACACATTCCACAGAGCAAGGTGAATTTCTGGAACCAGAGGATTCCCCAGGAGAGCACCAAGCTGCTCTGCTGACAGGAGGAAAAGAGCCAACAAAACTTTAATCATGTTCATGAGGAGAACAGACTTCAGATTACTCAGGGAGCCCATGTAAAATTCTTTTGAAGGTACTGGGGCCCATCAGTGCTGGTCATTTTTCAAGCACCACCTCTTAAAGGCTGAGCAGCAGAGAATTGCAAAATGTTGGAATTCAAGCAGCTAAGACAGAAGGCCAGCTTGGCTAACCAGGGATCTTGTTTTGGACCTAAGTCAGAAAAAGAAGTTTTACGCCCAGTGGAAACAAATTTGGGTGACATGGGAGGAATATGCTGATGCTGCTCGGCTCTGTAGGGAGAAAATTCACATGGCCAAAGATCAACTGGTATTATTGAAAAACACCTGAAGCACAATGTAGCTATCAGCCACAGACACCACAGTTTCATGAGGGGAAGGTCTTGTTTGTCAAGATTAATTTCCTTTTAATATAAGTAGCCCACCTAGATGACCAAAGGAAGCAAAGTTATGTGATCTTTTTGGATTTCAGCAAAGCTTTTAGTAATGTCTCTCACGGTATCCATCTGGACAAAATGTCCAGCACACAGATGGATAAACACATCATGACATGTGTGAACAGCTGGCTCACAGGTGGAGCACAAATGGGATGAGGTGACATCAATGAATGTAATTCATTGTAATGAATGTAATGAATGAGGTGACATTAGACTGACAACCTGCCACCAGTGGGATTCCACAAGGCTCCATCCTCAGCCCCATGCTCTTCAACATCTTTATAAATGACTTGGACATAAGACTTGAAGGAATACTAAATTACATTTAGAAACATTGAGGACATTAAATTGGAAGGAGCTGTTGACTCCCTTGAAGGTGGGAAGGGTCTGCAGAGAGACGTCCTCAAATCAGATGGGTGGGCAATCACCAGCCATATGAAGTTTAAGAAAAACAAGTGCCAGATTCTGCACCTGGGATGAGTCATCTCTGGATGTCCACAGAGACTGGAGAATGAGAGGCTAGGGAGCAGTATTGCAGAAAGACAACTGAGGGCCTGGGTCAATGGCAAGCTGAACCCGACCCAGGAGTGCCCTGGCAGCCAGGAGGATCAACCTTGTCCTGGGGGGCATCGCCAGCCAGTCAAGGGAGGGGATTATCCCTCTCTGCTCTGCACTGGGGCAGCTTCACCTTGAGTGCTGAGTAAAGAAGGATATAAAACTTAGAAAACATCCAGAGGAGACCTAAAGTGATGGTGAAGGACCTTGAGGGGAAGTTGTATGAGGAGTGGCTGAGGGCACTTGATCTGCTTATCCTGGGGAAGAGGAGACTGAGGTGAGACTTCATTGCAGTCTACAACTTCCTCGTGAGGAGGAGGGGCAGACATTGATCTCTTCTCCATGGTGACCAGTGATAAAACCCAAGGGAATGGCATGAAGCTGTTTAAGGGGTGATTTACATTGGATATTAGGTTTTTCACCCGGAGGGTGTTTGGGAACTGGAACAGACTCCCCAGGGAACAGGTCACAGCACTGACAGAGTTCAAGAAGTATTTGGACAATTACCTCAGACACAAAGTGTGGAGGGGCTTTCCTCTGCAGGACCAGGAGTTGGACTTGATGATACTTGTGGACCCCTTCTTACTCAGGAAATTCTATGATTCTGTAAAATAAAACAAAAGAAAAAGAGAAAAAGAAAGAAATCTTAATTGACCAGACATTTAGGCAATTTTTTATCAGAGGTTCATTTAAGTGATATAGAAGAAGACAACACACTGTTGTTGCAGTGAAAAGTTTTTATAAAGAGGGCTAAGTCACTGTCACAGGTGTACTGATCAATACTATTCAATTAGAGAAGTAAAATGAAAACCTCTCTGTACTCAAATGCAAATTGACAAAAATGGAAGAAGTGAACATAAAGAAAGACTTAATCATAAAAGAAAAATGTTAAATCAATACCTCAGATGTGGTCAATTCATATTTTTCTTTAAAGGAAAAACACTGCGATACCTCTCAAAACCTCTGCTTTCTCAGAAATTGGATCTCACTTCTGATCAAGGGTGGAGGTCTGGAAAATTTTTTCCTATGAATGACAGTTTGGAAATCCTGCACAGATGGAGTATTTACTCCAGTAGATGTTTTTTGCTATAACTCTAATTTTTTTTCTGTATTTTGCATAACCATTGTAATTGCATCACAGCTGTGTGTATAAATAAGAATTTCAAGAAGTTTTAATGTTTTTCAGATGAACTTCAGAGAGCTATTTGCATCTCTGGCAATACCTCTTTTCAGGCATAAACACTACTTTCTGAGCTGGAAAATAATAAAATCATATTTTGCTGTTGCATTGCAAACCACGAACAAAGCTGATTCTCTTACTAGTCAGAGTACTTTCCTTCTAGTCATTCCTTTGCCTGGGAAAGCACTCAAGATATATGGATTGCCTTTAGATAATTTTACACCTGAGCCATGATTGTCTGGGTTGACTCCCTGTGTCATTCCTCTCTCTTTCCATTTTGTCATTATGTAATAGAAGAAAATTAGTGTAATTATAATTAGACTGACAGAAAAACTGAAAACTGTGCCCTGGAGTATCTGCTTCTGTGCCCAATCTCTGACCAAAAGCTCGTGTGAGTTGGTAGCAAATTAACCAAAGCAATGTTCGAGAGCATCCTGCCTGCAAGACCTGCCTAAAACTGTGTTCTGTTATGGAGAAATGAGGGACCACTAGTAGAAAAATTCATGTTGTAGAAATTTTTGGGAAATCCACAAAAGAGTCTTCTGGATCTTCTTTGCCTTTTTACGCTGCATGAATTTTAGGGTATGAAAATCTATGTTATAAGTGTGCAAAAATAAAACTATGAAAGACAGTAATAAAACCTCCTTTACAAGGTCTCTTTACTCTGGAACATTACTTGGTTTTAAGTGTCCATATGGTCAAAGCAAAGTGAGGAGGAAAAATGTTTGTCTAGAATGAAGTTCATTGTTCTGGGTTGAGAATAACTATTTTGGGTTTAAGACTGGTAATAAAATCAAACTTAAAGCAAGGAGACTAGATATTGGAAGTGACAGCAGCTGAAGCAGGAGGAAATGCCTGAAAATTTAAAGTGCTGAAAATCATTTGGGTGAGAAGACTTAGGTAACTTTTCCTCTAGAATGTTATGCAAACTGACACACGCTCAACTTGATTGTAGAGACTTAGTAATACCTATAATTCAGTACTTACACTATGGGTAGAAACTGAGCCAGGTTTGAAGAAGTGTTTACAAATTGACTAGTCCTTGAAAATGAGCAAAGCTGTAGATCATGTCTGAAATGACTGAGCAGATAGAAATTACATCCTAATGCTAAGTAGTTTTTCTAGCCCTAGCTAATGTTAACCTAGTACTTATTTTTGAAGGAGAAAATGGGTTTAAGACAAGCTCCAGTGAATGAATGGCTTGCTTGTAAACACTAGTGTTTTGGTTGTTCTGAGACACCTGTCCTGACTCTGCTGTAAAAATTGACATGGATTATGGTAAACTAAAACAATATTGGGGGATTTAAGCAAGAAGATGGTATCTGAGTCTAAAATAAGAAAATTGAGGAATTTTTTGTCAAGGATAGTTTGGAAATTAGCACAATTATCTAAGTGTTTATTTTGCTTCTACTTTGAGATATTAATTATCTGTTTTTAATTACTTTGTGGGTGTATTTCTGAATTCAGTTTGTGTCACAAAATAATAAACTTAGTTAGGTACAGGCTTTGTGCTTGGTAAATCTGTTCAGGCTGATTCTGTCCCTTTCACATGCCTAGAAATTGTTTTGAGCGCACCTGTAATCTTGGGAATGGAGGAGTGGCTGATGTCAGTTTCCCACATCCTTCTCTGTGCTCTCTTTGGGACATAAAATTCATATTTTTCTAGTTGATTTTTCAATTCTGAGAACTTCTTTTGTACACTGCTGTCTTTCCAAGTTGGTGAAACATCTTTGTGATGACTTTAGCCAGGTTACTCTGTAATGCTGAATATTTGGTCAAAAATTCTCAACCTGTACATGTTCATCTTATTCAAGAAGCCAACTAAAGGTTTTCTAATCACACTCTTCCTCTCCAAGCTCTGCTGCCAAGCATATGGACTTAGGACACCAACTTGCCACTGAAAACATGCAGGAAGAAGAGAGGCCAAATAAATCAGTCTTTGCTTCATTACTAGAATAAGCACCACACTGACTACTCAGCCAAGGCTTTTCTTGGCTTTCCTTTTGCTTCATTGTACACCAGTACCTTCCCATTTGTCCTCACTTATCCTTCCAGTTTTCACTCCAGTGAAACACTGGCCTTTCAAATGTTCCTTGAATTCTTCTTTTTAATAAATATATGGGTACCTGCTCTTCTTTGGGTGCCTGCTCTTCTTTGAGCCTCCCTCCTTGCATTTGAGCTTAGTTGGGGTTCTTTAACCTGTTTGGAGACTTTCTGGTATGAGTGCTCATTTTCTTGCACTTAGATAATTCGATTCAAAACTTGACTCACTTTTTTGATAATCTTTGTGCTTTAAGGAAGCTACCCCTGAAGATCAATCAGACTTTGTGAGTTCCTCAATCTTCTATGCAAATTATGAAACCCTGCCAGCAGGATTGAATAGACTGAAAACAGTTCTGAAGTCTGAGCATTCTCCTGCTGGTTGCTTCCCTGTCTCACCTCAAGATCTTAAATTCTTCAATCTACAGGTCACAGCAGCATAGATTGTCAGTAACTCTCATATCCCTAACCAGTTCTTGCTATGTAGTGAGCACCTTCCTGGCTGGTCTATCCCTTAACTGTTGGGAAAAAAACAAAACAAAACAAAACAAAACAAAACAAAACAAAACAAACAAAACAAAACAAAATAAAAAACCACCAAAACTCAACACACTTTTAAAACTTTCTGGATTAAGTGTGTTTCAGAGTGTTGGTTTTTCAGTACATATTGAAGTGGTAAAATTCCTCTATGAGAATGAAGATTTGTGGCTAGAGCCTCTTCCAGCTGTCTGGATGATGATTAGTATATCTTGAATAATGTTCAGTCTACTTTTTGGTAGCTACCACAGTCATTCCTTAATAGATCTCTTTGACCTTTTACAGATCCTGTTTCAGATTATCATTCTGTAGGAGAGCTCCATGTTTTCTTTTTGTTCCTTTATGTAGAATGATATATTTTTTCCTCCCTTTTTCCTGAAAATCATGTATCCATCTGTCTCACATCTCAATTCATAAAAACTATCCCATCTTGCTTTTCTGATTTGTTGTCCCATTTTTGTCAGGTATTACAGGTTCCTTGACAGCAGTCTGCTCTTTGAAGGTCATTATGGTTTTGTAGGAGCCAAAATGCTTTGGCAGCTTCAGAGCAATAGATTCACTGACAGGATATATCTGTTCCTCCTCTAGCCTTTCTCCTTGATTTGATTGGGAATCTCTCACAGGCCCCGGTCCTCTTCACCTGAGTCCTCAGAGGCATATCATCAACCTTGATCTCATTGTCCCTGAGTAATGTTTTTCATTCTTATGCGGTTGTAACAAGGGGCAACAAGCAGCATTAACTCAAGGGCTTGATGAGTTCTAGCAGCCTCCACAAGGTTGAGGATCCACTTCCTGGACAAGTGCTAAGCTTCCTTCAAACTGCAAATTTGTTTGGAAGGCAGGTTTGAGTACAAGGTTGCACTTTGTTCTGCATTCTGACTTGCAGCCTTTTTTTTTTTTTTTTAATATGTACACATTCCAATGTGAGAAACCAGTAAGATAAACCACTTATTTCACTCATTTTATTGAAAATAAACCCATTTTAAAAATGTAATTCCTTCTTCTAACCCCCCTCAAATAGAGACTTCATTCTTTCCCACTGTTCCCCTTAAGGAACTGAATGGCCTCTTTCATATGGCTGGAGAATTCTATGAGAACTACTATATGAAAATAGCTTCTAAGGAGAGTTGAATTACTTCTTCAGGTACACTGTTTATATGCCAATAATGCAGTCAAGATGATATCTGTGATATTTCAGAGATTGTTGCTTCAGTTCAAGACTTGTAAAATGTAATGGCTATTCTTTTTTGGAACCTTTCACTTTATTGCAGCTTGTATAACAGTATGAAATGTGTAGCTTATTTTCTGGCACTTGAGTTAATCTTCAGCTTGCCCTAGAAGTTTGGATCAAAAGGTAATTTCAGGCCTAATGAATATGAAGGGCCAGTTTTTGTGATTCATATTGGCCTAGACTTCTTCTTGATGTTGGTGGATGCTTAGAGAGATAAAAGAACTGGAATTTTAGACCTGATGCTGCTTAGCCATCTGTATTTGAATATTTCCCTTTAAATAAGAGGGCCCTCAATCTATTTAGATTAGGTAGCAGAATAAATGGACTGAATCTCTCTGCCTATGAAGCTTTGGATTCTCTGCATTAGGAAAATGTCTGGTTCTTTAGCAGCTGAGGTAAAGACTTGGTTTCCTATATTTTGGAATCAGCCTCAGGAATTTTAGCTGTGATCCTAAGAGGATAGCTTAAGAGGTGATAAAATGAAAGCAAGTAGAACGTCTTTAAAATGAAACTTTTAATGGGAAGAACTAGAATATTCAAACACTCCATCCAATAAAAAATTATGTCCGTGGAGGTCAGCAGTGGGGCCAATACTGTTTAACCTCTTGTCAGTGACAGAGACACTGGGAACAAGGGCACCCTCAGCAAGTTCACTGACAACACTAAATTCTGTCAGGCAGTCAACATGCTGGAGGAAAGGAACACCATCCAGAGGGACCTGGACAGGTTCATGAAACATTATGAAGTTCAGCAAAGTGAAACTCCAGGTCCTACACTTGGGACATTCCCAGGCACACCTACAGGCTGGGCAGAGAAATGATCGAGAAAGAAAGAGTTGGGGGTGCTGCTTGATCATGAACCAGCAGTGTGCACTCAAGGTGCAGACAGGGAGGGCTGGGGCTAGGTGATCTTCAAGGTACATGCCAACCCCTTAACATTCCATGACTCTATGATGCTCATTTTGCAGTAATTGAATCTTGATCAGGCTTTTCTGAGCTGACTTAGAAGGGGACTGCTTCTGTAAAGTGATTACAAATCAGAAAATAAGATCTCAAAGAAAGTATTTCAAGAACTGCACTTATTATTCCCTCTTTTTTTTTTTTTTTTTTCCTGTAAGAGGAAATGAACACTATGTTCTGAAATTTTACTCCTGTATTTGGAACTGGGATTTGTCTCAAAATCTTTAATCAAACAATGTCCATCTATCTAGCTATACAGAACTATTCTGATCATCTCCATACACTGATTTATATTCCAGCTGCACAACATTCCTCCTACCAACTTTATATGAAAGTAAGAATGCTGTTGTAGAAACACTTTTTCCTGTTCTTTTGCTAACCTATGCCCGCGAGCTGAACCAGATCCTCTCTAGATGAACAAGATCATTTCGGCAATCATGCTGCAAGAACCAGACAGGCTTCTCCATTGTTCACTCAAAAATATTGTGAGGAAGAATTATCAATAGACAGGCACTTGAAATCCACAGACTAACAAATGGGAAGTGAGTGCCAGGACTGACTTATTGAGAAAGTAATCGTCATTATGAGTCTTGGTAGCTGGAGGAGATGAAGGATGATTCTAGTGTTCAGAATACTGATTCTTTATGTAGACAGAACAAAATTCCTGGGATTCTTCAGCATTTTCTTATAGAGTTGTGCAGGTTTTGACAGGGATTATTTTCTTTGTAGTAGCTGGTATGGAGCCATGTTTTGGATTTGTGCTGAACACTGTTGATAGCACACAGATGTTTTTGCTACTGTTGGGCAGTGCTCACGCAGAGTTGAGGCCTTTTCTGCTCCTCACACTGCCCCACCAGTGAGGAGGCTGGGAGTACATGGCAATTCAGCAGGGGACACAGGACAAAGTTACCGTGATGTGTGATGCAGCCCTGTTTCCTGGGTATGGCTGAACACCTCTCTGCCCTTGGGAAGTGGGAAATGAATTCATTGTTTTGGTTTACTTGTGCTTGCAGATTTGGCTTTTTCTATTTAACTTTTGTCTCAATCTATAAATCTTACTTTTGCTCTTCCTATGCTCTCCCCATTCCACTGTGAAGTAGTGAGTGAGTGACTCTGTGGGTCTTTGTTGACAGCTGGGGTTAAACCACGACAATCATATCATGTTTATGCTTTCTTTTAAATTCAAGATTATTAAGGACTTCAGGCTAGATGCTTACTATGTCTGTATTTTTTTTTCCTTCTAGTTGACAACGTTTCCTGGAAATATGACAGTTTTAAAACACATTTATAGGCTTCAAACTCTGCCTTAGTCACAAAAGTGATAGCTAAAATACCTGATACCCATTAGTGTGCAGATAATACCTACTCTCTGGGGAAGAGGTATCAAACTCACAAATAAGTAAGAAGTCTTTTTTATGGGCTAGGTAGTGTGTAGACCTCACTTTCAAGAAGTCCATTACACAGTATATATATGGGACTATG
The DNA here is from genome assembly GCF_036417665.1 of Passer domesticus. NCBI lineage: Eukaryota > Metazoa > Chordata > Aves > Passeriformes > Passeridae > Passer > Passer domesticus. The sequence continues at coordinate 81,952,557 of NC_087474.1, read as the reverse complement.
TATTTCACGAAATAATCTTAAGGTGCTCTATGTTGTTTCTATAACAACATTTTTAATTTTGTTTTTAAGAAATCTTAATGAGAGTTAGAAGGAAGTAGGCTTCTGTGTTATGTGCATAGCTGGAAGTAATTTTCAGGTATTCAGGAAACAGGAAAAATGTGGTTTTAGTATAAAAAAAGCTTTTATATCTTATTTCATTTAATTGGAATGTTCACAAAAGTCATAATGATATCTTGGTTATCTTTAATGAGGAAATTTTGATACCTCATTTAAGAGGTTTGATTATTTTTAATTGAAGTTGTTTACAGTCTCTGGAATTTTAATAAAATGCATCTAAGATTATGTGACCACAATTTTACTGACAAAAATTATTTGGAAATAAATGGATTTATTCTTCAGGTGTGAAAGGCACTTAATCTGTTTTAAAGAATAGGAATAAGAATAGGAATATTTTAGAGAGTATAGCTTATATGATGTAGATTTAACAAATAGGGTTTTTGACTTTTCTTCCCCAAAATTATACTTTTCCATCTTTTTCCATTATTCCAATGAGTTTTTTGCAAGTTTTCTTATGGAAAATGCTGTCTTGATTTTGAACATTTTCATTACGGTATCTATTAGCCCATGCCTGTCATTAATGGTTAGCAATTTGACACTTTATTGTGACACTTATTGAAAGTAACAGTAAGGAAGTACTTGACACCTTGACTTGAATCTTATACAGCTTGCCCATTGTAGGGGTAGAGAAGTCAAGCCATGGGAATTCTGTTTGCTTATCTAATAAACATGCTAAGACTTTATCACTGGGCTAAATATACTAACAGATTTGCCAATTCAGTCCTTCCTACAAGATCTGTACTTTGATCTTAAGTTTTTGAGTGGTGACTTAAAAATTGCTTGAGATCCAGCCTTGATTTAGAGTTACAAACTTTGTGAAAATCAGATATTGAAATGGACAGGATAGCTACATAATTTTTGAATAATTTGCTTCAGTTTTTGAAATAGAGACTTCTCTTGATAGACAGTTGGGATCCAAAAACCATGAATGACAAAAGGAAAGTGAAAAAGAGGGGACAAAACGGTCCTGTTTTCCAGCAAATGTAACTAGCTTGCACATTTTCTGGAAAGCATGAAAACATTACAATCATGGCATTAAAAAACTTCTATTGAAACCTGTATTTTTCTCTTGAAAACAATGGTTATTCCAGGGAGGTGATGTGGCTTAATGAATGGCTATATTGTCTAGACATGCTATAGATGGTGACATGATGGCTGATTGAAATGACCCACGGGGAAACAAAGATAATTAGATCCCACATTAGATTTAACTATGCCAGTCACAACTTATAAAGGAAAAGGTTCGTCTACTGGAAAGTCTTTGCATTTCCTAGGAATGAAAGCAAAACTTTTTGGCTTGAATGTTAAAAAATACTTGTTTCTTCACATATTACATTTGTAATTTCAGAAAAATTATCTGATACAAACATATGATTTCTTTTAATGCTCCAAACAGACAAAAGACACCCTAGGAATTTTCAATTTCTACTTCATGCAAACACATCTTGAGGTGCTCTTAATCATGCTTATATCTGAATGATGAATTATCCTGGAACATAAATAATTATCAATATAAAAATATGTATCAAATGAGGTACAAAATATGTCTCTAATGGGTAGCTAGACTTCCTCTATATTAAAGTAAAAAAAGATGTATATTCTTTCCTTCTTCTGAAGGAGAAAGAGAAGCTAAGAATGGTCCCAAAACTGCTCTGAAGGTTTCATGTTCCTGATCTGCCCCTCCTTTAGCTTTAGGCAGAGGAGGAAGAGAGATTGAATTGTCATGTTACATCATTTGGGTGCAAGTATATGTTTTGGATTTTGTGTTTTTAAATAGCCTAAGGTTTGAAGAATCACTGAGGAAATGAGTTAGAAATGAAAATTGCTAATGAAAAGCGATCATCTTAGGAACATGAGCAGGTGCAGCTGCAGGACTACACGAGTATGAAATCCTGGATGCAGAAAGAATAAGAAAAGTTTCCTCATCCTCACAATATAAAGGAGTCCAATATATTTTGTCAAAATGAAGCCTAGTTGTATTATAACTTCAGTTTCATCTATAGATAATAAAAGGACAGCCCGTGGTTTAATTTGCAAGCTCATCAAGACTAGAGAAGTAATTGAAATGTGTGCATTAAAATAGAGAGCTGGGCGATGAAAACAGACGTACTGCTGCAGGATATGAAATCTCCTATGAAAAGGATTATATATTTCCAAGGCAATAGACAGACAAAAACTGACAGTATTTATGGGACAGGATCCCTGTAGGGATAGAATACTGTTGTTAATGGAAAATATCTCTTGAAGAAATGCTGACTTTTTGGAGGGGGTGGGGGGGAGGAAGTTAGATACCCCAAAACAATCTTAGTTACAGACATCTTTCAATCATGAAACAGCCTCTTAAGATTGTAACTTCTGTTTTTTAAAGTCTTCATAAGACTTTCTATTATATCTGAAAGAATCTGTTTCCAGCCTATAGCATCCAGATGCTTTTCAAGTTGCAGGACACACAAAAATGCAAAAGGAATGTATATATTGCTTTTCAGGAAAAAGCAGTGTATTTGATTAAATTCTTAAGTTGGCATTTATATATCTATTTTATAAAAGTACCAGAAAATTTGTTAATACTATTTGCATTGCTTTTAAAGAGCAAATGTGTTTCTTTTAAACTATAAATTGAAAAGTCTACTTCTGCTCAACATACTGCTGTTGAAAGGTTTCTGAATTGTTATGGAATTAGTTTCATTTTAAGGTTTCTAAAGCACTCAAAAATCAAGAAAGCTAGACTTGTTTGGGACAGTTCTTGCTAAGTTTCTTATTTCTTTTTTTCAAGGTCTAGGGATCAATCCAGCTGGCATTAGACCTTCAAAGTCTCACTTTGGAGGATGAGGAGGTATAAAAACAACCTATGGACTTTGACCGGGAGATTAAAATTCGCTTAGGCTTTAAAGAGATTTAATATTGAATATTTTCTAACTGTAACTCAAATGGGACAGTTGGCATTAAGAATCAATGGGATATAAAAGTGAAGAAGGAAAGAGAAGGAAATCTAAGCCAACTAAGTTGCTGTCAGTCTTAGGAAAAAGAGCACATTTTAATCAACTTGATTTCTAGGAGGATAAAAGCTAATAATTAATAGGTAATATAATTACAGGCTAATCACCAAAAATGCAAATAAACAGTAAGTGGAGAGATGCTGTATCTTAATGAGTGCAAGTGCCTCAAAGATTGAAGGGTATTTAATTGCCTAAAGGAATATGGGACTCATGATGGAATGCAGAAGGAAGACCATTTTGGGCTTGTGTAATAAATTTTGTAGAACATTTTAATGGGGTAGTGGCATTGTCAAAGATGTAATGAGGTATTTAAAGAAGGACCAAAGGCGGAGAAAGGGAGGAATAAGGGTGTATTGGAGGAACAAGCACATGCAAATGGGGAGACAAGGAGGCAGGGTGGAGCAGGGTGGGAGAAAGGACTTCAGTGTAAACAGATTTCTGGTCAATAGGTTTGGCTAAGGACTAGATCTGATCACCCGAATCTTTCATTTCTGCATGTTAAATGATATTTCTGTTTTCCCCAGTAGAGTCCTGCGTGGTTTTTGTGTGTTGAGGTCTAAATGTCTGTAACTGGAAAGAGTATGAATGTTTCCCTAGGGAATTTCAGTGTTGCAGTGTGCACTTCATGAGCTAATTGCAAGCCAAATTAGCTGCTGCATGGGATAAGAGGTCTGGCAGCACGTTATAGGAGAGAGTAGATTTGGGTGCCAGACAATGGAGACACCAGAAGTCTGACAGTCAGATATTTGGTGGTTCTTTCACCTTCTGGGGCAGACAGCCTGGCAGTCATCTTTTGAGAAAGCCATAGGTCTGGGACAACTATTGTAGAGTGAGAGAGGTATATACAGAGGTGATCTGAGTACCAACAAGAAGAGTGTGTCTGCAAAACCCAAGGATTCCTACAGCCAGATACTAATAAGTAGGGGGACCAGAGGATCTGGGGCTAATTATTGAATAAATTTGGTTTCTAAGAACAGGTACATATATATGTACATAGAGAATATCAACTAGCAGCATCCACCCTGATTGATAGAGGAAGAACATAGTCAGGCTAGCAATGTTCACAAAAAAAAGATAAGAAGGCTGCATTGATCCTATTTCATTCTACTAATCCATTATTGTTTCCAAAATTGCAAATAAATTTTCAGTGACTTTAGTTAATTCAGAAAAGGTAATTTATCACTGTGAAATTATTTACCAAATTAATTTGGTCGAATGGATCATATGTGAGGTCAGTATTTTTGAAACTTTTTATTTCCCTCCTAGTTACAGCTTTTGCTCCAGGAAATGTTATGATCTCATCCTGACTTATGTAAAAACATGAATCTTTTGTCTTAATTCTTCCCCAGCTTGGTCACAGCATCAAGTCTGCCAAAGCTCAAGAGTTTGGACAATGCTCTCAGGCACTGACAACACAAAAATTGTACTCTTAGGCGTGGTGTCTTTGGGTTGTGCTATGCAGAGCCAGGAGATGGACTTGATGATCATTGTGGCTCCCTTCCATCTCAGCAATTCTGTGATTCTATGACTACTTTCAAATGCTAAAGCACTTCTGGATGTGTAGTTGTTTTTTGCCATGGCAAAGATGGAAGTAGGATAGTAAATCTGTTTCAGAATAATTTCTGCATCTAAAACTTGGTTTTGTAACATTCTGGTATTGAAAGAAACACGTTGAAGTTTCTGAAGCATGATACTGAGAAAATAGACACAACTCAAAAATCTTAAAAAAAACCCTAATATAAAAATAACATTTTAGAGTTCTTGGTTTTGATTTTGTTTGGTTTGGTTTTGGTTTGGTTTAGTTTGGTTTGTTTTTGTTTTTTTTGTTTTTTTTTTTTTTTTTGTTTGTTTTGTTTTGTTTTAAATTTTTTTTTGTTTTGTTTTTTTTTTGGGGGGGGGGGCTTTGGTCTTGTTTTGCTTTTGTGTTTTGTTTTTTAGGATTTTGTGTTTGTTTTTGATGGTCTTTTTCCCCCCAATTTTTCTTTATATAGTTTTATTCATAAATTTACATTCATTCAAGAGTGAGCTCCAGTCTAAGAAAGGAACAGACTTTGTGAAATAAAGTTACATTTTGGTATCAGTGAACGCTCATGCTAACAAAATCAACAGGGGAAGAAATTGTTCAATGTGGGCAACTGGAGTTAAAGTAATGGCTCACTTGAGCCTATTTTACTTTCTTTGTGAATGAAGATCATATGAAAGATAATTGAGATAGGGAGTATATTAGAAAGGAAAAAACAAGGGGTTTAAGGGTTTTTTTCCCCTTATTCTGTAGCCTTAAAAATTTCTAACTCATTGTGAACTAGCCTACTGTTGAGCAGGAGCCCCTAAGAACAAAGCATTTAGGCCCTGGAACTGAATGGCCACTGCCAGTATTTCTCCTCTAAAAAATAACAAATATTCTTTTGAAGTGTTCTGAACTGCACTGAGAGTTCTTCACAAAAAATAATGAAGAAATGCTTTCTGATTTGCTACAGATAACAGATGGTGTGAAAGAAGTCTGTCATACATAATGTTCAGATGCCAAATCTCTTCTTATAAAAAGATTGAATAAACATCCCATGCAGATGATATTTTATGAAACAGATTATTCTCCCCAAAATAGCATTTTTTTTAGAGCTTTCCAATTCCTGCAACTATACAAGTATAAATAGAGTAAGAAAAAAAGATTTTTACTCTGTTTTATGGAGAGTCAGAGGAGTGGCTAATTTTTAAAGCATTTTATATTTTTTCCTGTACATGAAGGGGAAAACATGATTCAGTTTAAGAAGCAATATTGGAACATTGGAGTTAAACTTTTTTTTTTTCATTACTGACCACTTATTTTTTTAATAAATCTCACAAAATATTGTTTGAATTTTTTTCCCCTTGCTAGATTCTAATTAGCTTCAATGCTTTTTAGTAGGAATTTAGAAGCTCATCAGGACAACCACATTTTCCCAAATGGTGTTTCCACAGTTCATGACATATAGGGTTTGTTCAGGAATAAGTTGGTTTTGGCTTATCTTTTTTAGTTTTTTAAAAATTCTTTTTTTTGGGGGGGGAAGGGTAATTTTTGTAGGGATTTTTTTTGTTTGTTTGCTTGGTTTTTTAACAGAAAGAGAATAATTTTGGCTTAGATTGTTCATGGAAATTAGTCTCCTAATTCTTGTTTGGTTTGGTGGTTCAGAATTTTTGTTGTGATTGCTGAGATCAAGGTTTATACTGTGGTGAGAGTTATAGGTGTATATATAGTCCCAGCAAAACTCTTTAAGTGGAAGACAGCCTGAACTCCTAGTAGTTATCTGAAAGAATAACTTTCAGTAATTATCTGAAAGAATAAAGTGTGTCACCCTCCATTACTTTCACAATATCTGTCTCTTGAGTTTTAAATATAAGGTTTCATCAAATAGTACAGTCAAAATGTTCAGGTTGTGGTTTTGATGTCTTTATATTTTTATTATTATTTAATACTAAAACGTATATGCCAAGTGATTTCCAAACTCTGTACTGCTGGTCTCGGGAAGAAAAACTCAGACCTGGAGATATTTTCTAACTTGAGTCTACAGCCAGAATGTGTTGGATGAAGTCATAACATGCTTGGCAAACACTCAGTGTTTGACAATTAAAATGTCCTTTGCCAACTGTGCTTAGCACAGTGAGCATCCTGTCCTTTTGAACAAGTTGTGGGTTTATGGTGAAAGGTTTCAGTACTGTTTAAGATCTCAATCAGTATAAAATCAGCCAGTCTTATTTTCTCATTTTCCCCCCACATTTCCAGGCATGGAATTATCTGAAGCAAAAGGATTGCTCTTTGAGTTCTATCTTAGTACTTCTACCATTCTCTGAAGTGAAGACTTCGAGTTTATGAGATGGCATTTAGTACTTGAAGCTTTCAGTAGTTTACAGTGATTTGTCTGAATTGTCTGTTCTTATTCCTACCCAGATCTCAAGGTTTATTCCAGGATAATATAAAACAGGGGATTTTTGTACTTGGTTTTGTTGGCTAACTTCAACTTTAGGTCCAGATGTCTGTATAGTTGAGCTTGTGAAGCCAAAACTCCTAATGTTTCAGCTAGCACTGTATTCTTGTTAAATACACAAAGAAGTATTTTTATGTCAGATTCCAAGTCAGTAACTGAAAGGCTTAGTCATGGTAGACAAGAAGCAGGAAGGCTTCTTTATCTTGAAATGAGGAATTGTTTGGTGAAATTTGCAGATCACTCTTTAATAATTTTCCCACATTCACAACTAATCTGAAAGTAGGTTGGAGGCTCAAATGTCTAAAAAGTCAGAATTTTCCTGTTCAGAATTTAACTGTAAAATTTTGAAAAGTAAGAAAATCTAAAATACAGGGCTTTCTCACATCTTGATGGAATATTTTTCACTGATATAAGCTTATTTATTAAATCTACCTCGTGGATCACTATGTGACTTTGACACTCCCTACGGGGCATAATTGCCACTAATGAAAAAAACCAATGTTTACAGCTAACGATAGCAGTGCCAAAATCTGATCCTGCTTAACTGAGGATATCCAATGTGAGCACAGCTGGTTGCTGTAGATAGTACAGCACACATTCCAGAAAGGTACTGAAGCAAAAGGTGTGAAAACCTTTTTCAGCAGTTCTGGTTTGCATATCGTACAGAGAATAACTGCAGGATGTAATTACTGAAAAGGAACTACCTATTCTTAAAAGACCAACCATTTTCCCACAAGAGCCAGAAATCTGTATCATAGCATGCGATGCATTATCAGTTTTTCAAAACTCTTATAGTGAAATTATCTTAATGTTCTTATTCAGTGTATTTTTCATACTTCCTGCTATGGTGTATGCATTCCAATGTAGTCTGTTAGGTGCTGAATGATGAAACACATCTTTTTAGTTCTGGACTAAATTATAATGCTCTTGAAGCTTGAAGACACATCTTTATGCTTAGAGAAGCAATGTCTTAGATTGTTCCTTTACCTGAAGCCTCCTGTAATTTCATACTTCAGGTTTCTACTTTAGTTAGATGCAGGTTGTTGATAGGTGGGCTACATTCCTCTATATTTGCCCTTCGAGTATCCTTTTTCACAGAATTCTGTACAGTTTATTTTCCCTTTACAGATTTAAGAATCAGATTTGGATATTTTGAATAAGCTTCATTGGTATCTCCAGTGACACCAGTGGAAGTTCCACCAGCTATTAGGTAAAATAGCTCTTTTCTAATGAAGGCGATTAGAATTTCTCTGTGTGGGAGCAAAATCCAACAACAATATCCTCAAATGTGTCAGGGTTAGTTGATTTGTGTCTTTGTGGGGGTTTTGAGTGTGAGTAGGGCTGAAGAAAATGACAATGAAGCTTGTGTTTATGTAAAAGGGAATAGAGACTATCAAACCCACTGACTTTTAATTTTTTTTTTTTAATAGTCTGAGCCACTTTTTTATATTTGTTGACTAATCCTGCTTTGAGTGAGGGAGGACTGAAAAGCAGGTTTTGGCTCACTTCTTTAGAAGAATGGAGTAGGAAGGATGTACAGAGCTATTTAAATTACTCAAGCTTCTAAACAAAATGCCAGTGATAATTCAGTCATAACTTTTGATCAATAAGTGGAAAGGACAAAGAAAGTCTCTGCCTTTCATTTAATATTCAACATTTGATCTGCATAAGTATTGGTAAAATAAAGTAGAAATAAAAAAAGCATAGCAACCTTCATCTAATCAAAGTATGTTGCTGTCACATTTTATTAAAATCGCAACTTCCAAAGTGTTAGAGAAATTTGTTAAATCAACAGGACAACTCCTAAGCCTTAGACTTTTAGTAGTTTGAATATTTTTACCACTAGGAAAACAGTATTTATAGATGGATTGAAGGAAAATATAGAGTATTTATCAACACTTACATTTACATCTAACATTAACATTTTATAGCCCTTATTTACAATTGCTATATAGCCATGCCTTTTGAAAGGCTTTGGCATGGGCAGTTTGAACTACAAGAAAACCTGTGAGACATTGACTATTGCAGATCTCACTAATATTTATCAAGGTCTTACTTGGAGCTTTCTTTATAATTTGACATCACTTCCTCTATTTGTTTACTCTTAAGGTTTTTCAGAGAAATAAACTCCTCCCTGTATTATACCTCTAAAGAAATGTTGTGGGCTTTGTTTTAAGCTCAACAAGACTTCAGGGTGTTTTGATGACCAGAAAACATATCACTTTAATTTTACGTTTTGGGACTTGCTACTACTTCCCTCCCTGTCAGTAGAATGAAGGTCAAAGAATCAGCAGGGAAAAAATAAGAAAATTCAGGGATTGAAATAACAACAGTTAAATATGTTAAATAAAGCTGTGCATACAAGCAAAGACAAATATTCAGTGCTTTGTGTTGGCAGGCAGACACAGAGCCAGGTTTTGGCAGGGCCTTAGCATATGTAACTGTTACTGGGGAAGTAAAATAGGGTAACCATATAAATTCTCCTATCTTCCTTTCTTTGAGTTCTGCTGCTGAACATGATGCCATGAGGTATGGCAGTCACATAGTATTGGTCAATTTGGGTTAGTAGTCCTGGTTGTGTTCCCTGGCAATTTCAGCACTTCCAGCCTACCTGCTGAGGAGACATAGTGTGAAGGGAGGCAGGTAGGGAATAGCCCTTGACATGTGCACACACGCTCAGCAGTAGTGAAAAGAATGGAGTTTAATCAATACTGGTTTTGTCACAAAGTCCCTGCAGAACACTATTGTGAAGGCTATGTATTGGCTACTATGAAGAACACTAACGTCATCAAAGCTGACTCTGGTATATAGTCCTGAGATCAAAATGCTCTCCCACTGCCAATTCATTCTTATCAGCTAGTGTGCAGGGAAAGTGAGACTCTTCTCAACAGTGACTACAGAAACCAGAATTGCTTTCTGGGATTCCTAAGTTCAGCATGTTGTACTATGGACTTGGTTAGATAGAATCATAGAATTACTTTTGTTGGAAGAGACCGTGGAAGATCATTTGGACGAATCACCCAGCAATGAGTCCAGTCTGACTTTAAATGTGTCTGGGAATGGTGCATCTTCCACCTCCCTGAGCAACCTATTCCAGTGTATCACCACACTTATTGTACAAAATTTCTTCATTTAGTCTAGTCTGAACCTTTTGTCCTACTGCAAAACACCATGAAAATGTTTGTCTACCTTTTACAAGCTCTCTTTCAGTACTGAAAAACCATTATAAGATCTCCTGAGAACCTTGTTTTTCCAGGCTGAACAACCTTTTTCAGCTTGTCTTCATAGGCAAGTTCCTCCACTCCTCTGATCATCTTCACAGCCCTTCTCTGGACCTGTTCCAAAAGTTCCATGTTTTTTTTCTGTGCTGAAGACTGCAGAGGTGGACACAATACTCTAGGTGGGATCTCACTGGACTGGAGTAGGAGGGCAGAATCACCTACCTCCCTCAACCTGCTGGCTTTTGATTCAGGACCAGGATGCACATGGCTTCCTGAGCTACAAGCGCACACTGCCAGCTCACATCCAGCTTTTATCCACCTCCACCTCCAAGTCCTTCTCAGCAGAGCTGCTCTCAATCTCTTCATTCCCCCAGCCAGTTGGGAATTGCCCTGATCCAGGTGCAGCAGCTTGCACTTTTACTTGTTAAACTGCATGAGATTTCCATGGGCCCACTTCTCAAGCTTGTCCAGGTCCCTCTGGATGACATGCCATCCCTGAGGCATGTCAGTCACACCACTCAGCTTGGTGTCATCTACAAACTTGCTGAGGGTGCACTGATCCCACTATGACATTGATGAAGACATGAAAGAGTACTGGCCCAAATATGGATCCCTGACAGACAGACACCACTTGTCACTGATCTTCACCTACTCATTGAGCTGTTGACTACTACATTCTGGCTGCATCCATCCAGCCAATTCTGCATCCACTGAACAGTCCATTAATCAAATCCATATCTTTTCAATTTATAAAGAAGAAATTTGTGGGGAACAAACACCCACAAAACAGGCCGTACAGAGGTCCAGATAGATGACATTTGGAGCTCTTCCCTTGTTCACTCTTGCAGTCATTCTGCCATAGGAGGCCACTAGTTTGGTCAGGCAGGTTTTGTCCTTGGTGAAGCTCTGCTGACTATCTCAAACCAACTCCTTGTCCTCTGGCTCAGCATAGCTCCTAGGAGAATTTGTTCCATGACCTTCGCAGGCACAGAGGTGAGGATGACAGGTTCTCAGGTTCCCCCTTCCTAACCTTTTTAAAAATGAGTGAAATGTTTCCACTCAAGAGGTGTGGGAAGTGAGGTTTCCTGTGAAGACTGAGAATGAAAAAGTTGTTGATACCTTAGCCTTCTCTTCATCTACTGTAAGCAATTTTCCAGTTGTGTTCATGGAAGAATGCTTTCTTTGGCCATACTTTTCTGACTGGCATACCTATAGAAGCCCCTCTTATTCTTTACATCCCTTTCCAAGTTCAGCTTCATCCACACTTTGAAAACTGCACCAATGCATGATCACTGCAGCTCAAGCTGCCTCCAGTCTTGATGTCACTGATTAGCTCATTTGTGCTGGTGACCATCATGTCCAGTATCACATCCCCTCTGGTAGGGTTGTCTGTGACTCCTTCAGTACTGCCAGAGTGGCCTGGATGGCCTAGAGTTTACTGTGCTGCTCTGTCATAAAACAGTGTTAAGAACACCATCAGTATTATAAAGTTCAACATTTTTAGACTAAGTTAGTGAGGCTGTCATGTTGAATTGACTTTTGGCTTAAATAGGCAAACAGAAAAATGAAAAAAAAAAGCTCAAACTATTACTCTAATTTCTACTAATTCTAGAAGGATAGTGCAAAGTAAAGTAATTTTGTTTAGAGATGGGAAGATGAGCTTCAAAACAAGCTGTGTGTACAACCAGGCAACTACCATCTTGTAAAGTGAAGTTGCTGATAACACAATATCAAAGTGAAACACCAGAGAGTCTCCTGGGACTGTAATTGAAGGTGATCTATTTCTTTCAGCTCCCTCTCCCCTCTTTTGTTTCCTTGCTTTTATTAAGTTATTAACTACTTGTTATAAATAGGATCTTTTTACCACATTTATATAGAAGTTTATACAACAGCATATTTTTAAGTGCTGCTAATGGATTTTGAGTCTGCCTTCTAAATAATTTGATCTCTTAAAGCTGAAAAAAGAAATATTGATGAATACACATGACTTAACAATTTAAAATTCATTCTGCTCTTTTTTATCATCTAATTTTCATCTTAGCTGACTCAGTGAGTCAGATCTGCAAAGGATAGGATTCATCCGAATTTGAAAGGAATTAGTTGTACTGTTCTCTATTCTTTGTTTTTTTTTGCTTTGAGGATGGGCCACAACTGCTTGGGAAAAAAAAAAAAAAAAAACCAAACTAAAATCCACACAAGCACAAGTTTCTACATGAATTTTCAGTATTGGATATAAAAACACGTTCTTTGCTTGTTTGTTTCCATTGTTAACTTTGTATCACTGCTGCATTTATGTACAATGATTGATTTGAATCAGTGTTTTTACATTTGATAGACAGGAAATGTGTTCTCACTCAGTGGACTCACTAATAAATGTACTCTTCTTTTAGATTCATCCTTCTATTGAATGAATAGCTGCCCTGAAGCTTGGACAGTGTTGCTCATCCCTGTGTAACCTGTGAATTCACTCTTTGGTTTCCTGTTTTCTTGCATATTGGGGTAAGCTAATTGGTGTGCTTTGAAGAGGTTGTTCTTGAAGATTGACAGATCCTCCAGGGCTTGTTTGTCTTTTGGAACAGCACTGCACAGCATCCATCCCTTCAGTCCCTGAGCAGGCTGAAAAATGCTTTACTGAAGTCCAGAGTGTTTTCTGCTGCTGCTCTCCCTTGTTGTTCTCTGTGTTTTAATGTGTACCAACAACTGGTCCCTGCTGCCAGGTGGGGTGGTGACTGTGGGATGCTTCTTACCTGCAAAAGGGGTGCTGAACAGGGTACCTGGGTACCACAGTGTGTAGCAGTGTTTAATTGAAACCATGTTCTTGTTGACTCCAATCAACAAGTTAATTCACTGTAAGCATCAGTTATTCAGTGGTTTTAATTTATTGGACAATATGAACCTCTGTAAATGACCCTATATTTTATTGTAGAAACATACAACAGAAACAGCGTATGTATGTAGAAGCTGTAACTCTTGTTAGTCTGAAATGCAGATTAATTATTTTTGTTTGTTTGACTGATATATATCAGACCAATTGAGAGATCTTTTTTTCTTCTTCATTGATGGATACTATCATTCTCAGCATCTTCTGGGAGATGTGACTGTGACACTGTAGTTAAAATAAGTGCAGATTGTGAAGTCTTGTTGATTTCATATCTTCTGACAATTTCACTGCTTTCTTGCAGAAAATTTAAATTCTACAGGTCTGGACTCTGTTTTTCTGTGTTTACCTTTGCTAATTTCACACAATTGTATAAAATCAGCTTTTCTTTCTCTCTCTTTTTTTTTCTTTTTTTTTTTTTTAGGTATGAACTAAAGTATGAACTAGGTTTTGGGGTGTTGTTGTTTAAAATCTTCATTTTAAACTTAAGTTTAAGAGGATGTCCTGGTCTTTAAGGAATATAAAAATTGTGAAACTAGGCATGCTTAGAAGATCTGGTTATCTGGGTAAGGGAAGAAGTGACCTGAACAATATCAGGTAAGTGTAACCTGAGTAGTTTATGTAGAGGGATTATATATGCCATTGCTCCAGGTGTGTCCCTAATATTTGATTGTGTACTCAGATGAAAATTTCTAGTGCTCTTACAAAGAGAGAAAACACGAGGTAGGGAAAACTAACAGTTTTAATAATAGCTATGCTGTTCGTTATAAGACACATCCTTGAGAAAAAAACCAAATAAAAACAACAAACAAAAAAAAAATAGGAACAACTGAACATATTTAGCAAAATAAAAAGTGACCTGAAGCTGGTTTATACTATGTCCTAAGTGATACCATTGAGACATATTTTTGTTAGTACAACTTTTAATTTAACCTGCCTAAGGTATTCTAATCTTTTAGCACTTTCTACTATAATTCCATCAGCTGAGAGCTAAACTCCTTCCCACTTCTCCCTAAGTTCCTATGCATATACTAGAACACTGAAACATATGAAGAGCAGGATTACTTTTCTGACGGCAATCTTTTCTCCTCACCCCTTCCAACCCTCCCGGAAATCTTGGAGTTTCTGATTATTTATTTTTAAAGCAACATTTGGACTACGAGATATCGACAGGGTCTTCACATTTTCTGAAAAAGGAGTATAAAGTGTGCAGCTTCTCTGAAAGGAGGTAACTTTGTGGCATATGAAAAATATCAGATTGGGGATAACAAACATGCTCTGGTAGCAGTGATGTAGCATGCTCACCCTTGACTGGACAAAAGCTGCATTTCCAGCTAGTTGTTCTTTTTCCTGTATTGCCAGGTATGAATTGTCAGGTGTAAATGATAAGAGTTTGCCTGCATAATGGGCGACTCAGTGTTAGGGGTTTGTACAGTATCACCCTCAGAACTGTTGCTTTGATGAGTTGCCTCTGTTTCCTTTTGTTGCCCATGTCTGTGGTAGCTTGTAGCTGGGGAAGAGAGATGCTGTCCTCTTCCTTCAGCTGAGGACCTCATGCTTGACTGAGTGACCTTAAGACCAGGCAGAGTGTCAGAATTCTACTTAAAATCCAAGTCCATCATGTTTACCTTGCTAAATTTTCATTGACTAGAATTTCTGATCAAAATTCAAAAATGCTTAGGCTTATGAGAGCAGTAATTCAAGTAGAATATGCAGCAGGTTCCACTTTCTATTTGGACAAAGATGTCAGGTTTGAAACTCTGTGTAGTTTAGGTTGCTTACAGGAAAGATTTATGTTATAGTATTTATCTCTTTGGCATCTTGTGTTTATCTGCCCTTTGGGAGATGAAGATAGTACAACACTGTGTAGGTTTAATCTGCTTCTCCTTACAAAAGCAGAATATTTTTAAAGGGACATTAACTAAAACCCTGTTCAGATGAGTAACGTTGTCCCCCTTTTCCTAGCAGTACCACCAAACCTGGAGGAATTAAGACTAGTTGCAAAAGAATTCAGGCAGTTGAATCTCAGTTAAATAAAAGCATGGATATGTTCTTTAAATCTCATTCTATGTCACTAATTTAAAATCCTGACAAACCTTATGTTCTTTAGTGTTGGGCATGATCTACAGGGGAAAAAACAAACAAACTAATAAAAGAACTGAAGAAACACAGACCTGAAAAAAAGTAAAAGAAACAAGCAAACAAACAAAATGCAGCACAAGCACTAGGCTGTAGGAAAAATTGGTTTTAATTTCTTAAGTAGTAGGAAACAAAATGTTGAATGTTGCAATTAGTGTAGGAATTCTCAGGAAGAAAACATGGCCTGTGTAGATTGACATTTGCTCTAATTCTGAGTAAACTAACGTTCTCCATGTGCAAAAAGTCAGGAGGGATGATTCAAAATTCATGAAACACCTTTCAGTAATAACAGGACAGTTGCAGAGGGATGGTTTTAAAAATTATTTGATTCATAGTGAGAACAAAATAAACATTATTTCTTATTGTGATATGAAAACCTGTATGTAGGTGCAAAGAAGGAGAGCATTGTCAGAAAGGTAATCTTTTGTATGAGTGAAGAAATATTTTGTGAAACACTGCATCAGCATGAAATCATCAAGGAAGATGTGGAATTCTGAACAATCTGAAGGAGGATTCCAAAGGAAAGGAATGGACTTATGCAACCTGAATAATTCTGGTTTTCTGAAAAGCAAGCAAGAATTTAGCAGGACACCATTCTGCAGGAATTTATAGTCTCAGTTGAATTTGCCTTGGTATTTTTTGTTACAGTACTAGTAAGAAAAACTGCAAGGATATACTTTCAAAACAGAGCTGCTTTTCAAATCACATCTACCACTGTGACTTCATTACTAATACTAATAATAGCTAACCCTCACTGGTTATCTGTTTTGAATCTGAAAAAAAACTAGGGAGTCCAACTCACTTCTCCAACTGATTTTTATTCTTATTATTTCCAAGTGTGGCAATCCTCCCTTTCCTGACCTCAAGAAGTATGACTGGCTTTAAGAAGATGTAACGTGTGCTTAATAAAATATAAAAATCTTCATCTTCATGGGAAAGTGAAAGCTCAGTTCACAAAAGGACATTTACAGTGAAAAATTGTTTAATTGATTCTATTTAATTGATTTATTTTTTTAATGTGTGTGGCTGAATTAAATCTAATAAGTTGTAAGTGTAGAATGCCGCATTTAAGAGTAAATGCCACTAAGGAAAAGAAATTAGAATTATCTCTGAATCACAGGGAAACCCAGTTTATAGCAGTGTCTGCTGCTGCTCTACTACAGGTGGCTTTGGAATTTTCATTATAACTTTTTGGTTCTGGATTTTATAAATTCAGTTATATTAAAACTCTTTCAGATAATCTTTGCTAAACAAGTTCAGATTGAAAGTCCCAAGAGAATTTGGTGATAAGCTATTTTTTTTCCTCATTCATGTTTCAAATATGTATGTCAATGCCATGTCTATCCATATCTTATCCCTATTTCACACTTAATGGCTTTTAGAACAGCTTTTATAAGAGAAGCTCTGCAAAAACATCTAGCTAGAGACTTCTCTGTGTACTTTTTTTCTTTCTTTGCAGAAAATATTCATATCTATAAAATCATAACTGCTCTATTGGAAGCTATTTCTCCTGATGAGGATCTCCACAACATTTTGGGTATTCTGAAACTTTTACAGGCTGCTAGTAACTTGGTTTTTCTAAAACCTTCAAAAACATCGATAGGTCCTTAAATATTTGGGATCATTCATAAATCATTCATTCTGACTTGTAGACCACAATCCATTTGGGAATGGGTTAACAAATGCAAACATTCTCAGCAGATATTAGGATAATGGACCTATTTGCAACTAGGCATTATCTGCTTCAATTTATGTTGCTTGATGGCAGAATAGTTCCTCCAGAGTTCCCGCAGTTTAAGCAGGTAAGTTATGATTTAATTTGGATGGACTGAAATTGAGTTCCTCTTGTGGGTTTCAGTTTAATGTTAAGATTCCAGGGGTATAGTCAATAGATATTCGGCATTTGGCTGTCTTGCACTCGATGTAGCTGAACTCTAGCCCAGACTAATAAATTCAATATACTGCACAGGGTGACCTCACAGAGCTTTAATGGAGACAAAAGTTATTAATCTATTAACAGATACTTACTCTTGGAGAAGACAACAGATGTCATATTTTATAGATCCTAATATAGACCGTACTCAGAAACAGTAGCTTTTTTCCCAAATCCTTGCAATTAGATATTGCTGCCTTTTTGGATCTTGAGTTTCATCCTGCTTTTCCTATTAAGTCACATTTAGTTGTTCTTTTTCCTGTCTAATAAACTTAATTTAATTTCAGGAAACAAATGCACTGATGCTTTCTTTCTGTGCCAAAACAGAGTCTTGAGCTTTTGGCAGCAATATTAATCAAAAAGTAATGCAACTTTTACTTTCATTAAGGTCTCCATATGCTGTTTTACCACTACAAAAGGATCTTCATATGTATTAATTGTCTCAAGGCTTCAGCCTGTTGTTAGCATACTGGAGCATGACCTAACCAAAAGGATGAAGCTTTTCCTCTGTGACTTGATGCTGGGATCAGAATGCTAATTATGTAACAGAGCAGCAACTTCTAGGAGAACTCCCTAGACCAAAAGAGTAGCACCCTACTTAGCAACTGTTCCTCTGCAGGAAACATGGTGTTTCATTTTTAATCTTCCCAGGCTCAACTAGAGGAGATTTTCCAACCTCACAGCAGTCACTGCAGCAATCTGCTGTAATTTACATCCATCAAGAGTAGGAGCAGCTGTTTCTAGGAGAGTCCTAGATCCTCAGTAGTGGTGAAGGATATAGGAATGAAGGAAAGCTTGCTAACCCATAGAGTAGCTGTGCTCAAAGCTCTTCCTTCAGAGGCTGATTAGGAGCAGCTCAGAGAGTTGAAGAGTGTGTGTGTCTGTGTGTGTGTCCGTGTCTGTTTCTGTGTGTCTGTGTGTCTGTATGTGTCTGTGTGTGTCTGTGTGTGTCTGTATGTGTCTGTGTGTGTATGTATGTGTGTCTGTGTGTGTTCTACTTCTGGGACATGCAGGGAATGTACTAGGCCCTGGCCATGAGAGTTAGGTGAATGAACAGAGAATGAAAAACTATGGGACGTAACACAGGTTCCATAACACAGCGTAAGGATGGCTGAGGTACTGCTACAAGAAATCAGTCGTGTAGGGAATGTCTGACCTTTTTAAGGAGATGGAGAAGAGTATTATGGAACCTTGTTCTTGCTATCTTGCAAGAACAGTAGTAGGTAACTTTAGCAGTATTGTCATGAAAGACAAGGTGACCTAGGTAAGAGTGTCAGAAATACAGGATTTGAATATGGGTGAAGCCAAACTGAGACTGACCGGGAGTAAAGCAGATGGGGGCAGGTTGGTTGTTTTGGAGGAGACCAGGGTGGAGAAATGGAAGGCTAAGGGTATAGCGTGGGGTGGTGATGATTGCACAAACATGAGAAAAAGGAGAAAAGTTTGATAAAAGGGGCCAGTTGCAAATAAACTGCTGCTGCCCAGTACTCTTGCTGACAAAGCACCCAGTATGTGTCCACTACAGTGTATCCTATCTTCTTAATTATCCTGGTCTTAACTGTTTTTCATATAAGGTATTCTGTGCATGCACTAAATGCCAGCAGCTGGAGGGGATGAATGGTTGAAAGGTCTATCACTGGAGAAATGGCTGTGGGTGGTGAGGCCTGTAGGTCTACTGACAGCAGCTGGTTGATGTTTCCCTAGGGCTTTGCAATTCTCTATGTGAGTACATGTAATGTGCTAGCAGATGTCAAATTGAGCTCACTGGCAAGTAGAAGGAGACCTGCATATGGGAAGACTCAAGGTCTGAAGCAGTGACTGCATACGTCATGCAGAATATCTAAATTGTGTTTCAGGGGTTTGTGGAGTTGGTGCTGATATTTGTGACTGTGTTGGTTTAACCTTGTTTAGGCAGCTAAGCCCCACACAGCTGCTTGCTCACACCACTGCAGCAAGCCAGAAAAGAGAATTGAAAGTGTAAAATTGAGAAAACTCATGATCTGAGGTAGAAATAGTGAATGAATTCCTTATTTTGTTTTAATTATAAAACTACTTCTCATTGGCAGGCAGATATTCAGCCACCTCCAGGGTAGCAGGGCTCCACCAAAATAAAGTTATGGGAAGACAAATGCCATAACTCTGAATGTTGTCTCCTCTTCTCATTCCCTGCAGTTTTTATTGCTCACCATGATGCCATATGGCACAGAATGGCCATTTGGTTACTCAGGGTCAGCTGTCCCAGATGTGCCCCCTCCTAATATTTTGTGCAACCCCTTGCTGGTGGATGTGAAGAACAGAAAAGGCGTTTGCACTGATAAGCCCTGTTCAGCAATAACTAAAATTTCCCTAAATTGTCAACAATGATTTAATAGTAAACTCAAAGCATAGCAATATCCAAGATAAAATTAAAAAATTGACTCGATCCTGGCCAAAACCAGGATAGAGAGATACGTTTGTGAAAGCACAGTGAGAGCATGTATTTTTTTTTTTTTTTTGTAAATGGACTTCAACACAAATCAAAGAGGAAAAAAACCTTGATGGTGTTTTTGTTGTGGGTAGAAGGTGTCAGGTGTCACTGTCTCTGTAGCTGTCTGTGTCAGTATTTTGCCTGTGTTTAACCATGTAATTTTGGAATGGGTGTGCAATCCTGTTGCTGGCTGGAAAGAGGACCAGAGCAGCAACACCCATGGAACAGGACCAGGAGAGCCTTCCTGGCCTGAGGTTGTGTCCCATTGAAAGGCAGTAGCTGGGGTGGAGGAATCACAGATTTGCAGAATATTCTGAGTTTTGAGATCCACAAGGGTCGTCAAGATCAGCTCTTAAGTATATGGTCCATATAGTAGGGATTGGTTAACACAACTTAGGTGTTATTGCCACCATGCTCTAACAAGCTCCTGGCACCCACTGAATTCTGTCTTTTTTTTTTTTTGTTTAACACCTATAAAAAGTAGCTCATTACAATTTCTTTTTTTTCCTTTTTAATACATATGATCTGATGCCCCAGTCTTTTTAAATATCTACTTTCTTTAAGAGAAACTTTCTGTCTCTTTGACACCAGCTAATAAAAAATAGGTTTTCTTGCATGTTATAAAAGAAAATTATTGCTTGCCTTACGAGATTTAGTAATTGTGTCTGAAACCTTTCCAAACAAAGCTTGCTTTACAGAACCAGTGACAGTAAAAGTTAAATTTCAGACCTGTTGAATTCAGGACAGTGAAAAGTGGTTTTGAAGCTGTTCCTGGAACTTTGAATAAGGTGCTCTTATCCATCAGTTAACCACTCCAGATTGTATTGCTGGGTGGCTCTCACTTCTGGGAAAGGCCATTCAGCTGCACAAAAAGTCCTTTTCACATATTTAAGTTTTATTGTTTTTTTAAACATATGAACAAACCTCCCTTTTTTTTGCAGCTACACCAATGCAAATGGTACTTGAATTACAAGTTTGTATTTAGTTTAGCAGTACCTATACAAACTGCAGTACTGATAATGCAACAATTTAAATAATGTAGCCATTCCCATCTTAAAGTTATTTTCTAAGAGAGACTCTTAACAAAGATGACTTTTTAAACCCAAACTACATAAGTAGAAAACAAAACTTCTCTGTGGGTAAAATGTGTTGTATGATCGTTGCTATGAGAGTGCCTGGTAGAGGAAAGACAGAAGTCTCCTAAGGAAATAGCTGCTCCAAACACCTGCAGGGCTTTGCCTCAGTTGTTCTTTACAGTTTCTCTGATTTCAAGACATGTTTGCAGACACCTTTACAAACTGGGCTCTTGAGGTTTCTTTCTCTTTTTATGTTCATGTGCCCTGAAGGCAATGTTTCATAATACAAAATGGAATATGCTTTCGGAAGTGAGTTAATTCTAGTTAGCAAACAGTGTTTGTCTCAGATTTTGAGAATCTTTCTCTTGCAACTTTCTGCCCTTACAACCAAGTGAGATTTTTCTGTTTTCATGTGGTGAAATTATGTAATTTTGCTCCTGTGGGTTCTGGACTAGCTAATGCTATTTTCTGGTCTTTGCTGAATACATCTGAGCTGTGTTGAAGCAGTGTTGCCTGTGGAAGTTAAGATAGGGCTTTTTAGGAGGTGGATTTAAATTAATGAGAACTAGCATTTTAGAATGCAACCCAAAAGATCTAGGTGTACGAAATGGACTTCAGATTTTAAAGGAAAAAAAAATTGTTTCTATATTCAAGATAGACTTCAAAAGGTTGTTATTACTTAAAATGTCATCTTATTATCCAGGGATGATAATGACTGTAACCATGGGTTGTGTTGTCCTGAACTTCTTCAGAAAAGTCTATATAAACATCAATTTGATAAGGCATTTGAGTATAATTTTTTTTTTTCATTTTTGCTTTCGCTTCCTACTCTGATGTTCTTTATATCTAGGCTTAATCACATTAAGTTATATAGTCCTGTTTTAATGATTAAGTTTTAGGTGACTAGAAGATATAACCTTTGGGCATCACATATTTAGTAACTTTTTTGTAATTTAGTGAAAGCCAAATTTCATTTATTTGCTGCTCCTGTGATGGAGACTTTTTTTTGTAGAGTCTATTTCATGTTAGATAGTAGGTTCTTTAATATTTATTAAAAATATATGCAACATTCATAAAAGCAGTATTTGAAATACTGTGAAGATCCGAAATCATTGCTTATACTGTAATCTTGTAGCAGCAACAACAGAAACTACCCAAAACAACAATTTAGTATCTCTATAAAATCACTGTTTCAGTTCATGACTGAATAATGTATAATAATGGTTTCTTCACAGCTGACACTTACTGATTATGTTTAAAAACACACCCCAGTAATATTCTGACGTAGCACTGGAAATTATTTGTCTTTGCAATTAGATTTATAGTATAATCTCAAAAGTCAAACTTCAAAATTTGGCTTATTTAAATTTTGTGAGAGCTGGAGCTACATAGGAGGTCCTGAAGTAAAAGGAACTGAGGCTTTACGAAAAACAATGACAGAATGTGTGCACAGATCACCAGCGGAAAGCATTCCAGCCTTCGGCCATGTTTCTCTAGTTTGAATTAATAGGTTTGAATATAAGCATGAGCATCTTAGACATCAAAGCTCTCAGAGAAATGACTTTTCATTTTAATTAGAGGGGTGTGAGGGCCTTGTTACCTTTTGTCCTACATCTGCTTATAATAGCTCTTAGAGACATCTCCTGTATCTGTGTGCTTACAATAAGTTTGTTATCACCGAGTTGATTAACGTAAGAAAGGCTTCCTGCAGGAGAGTTGCAGAGCAGAGGGAACACATGAAATTAGAAAGAAAAGAAGGACAAAGTGAGTGAAATGAAAAACTGCTTGAAAAAAGAATAAGCAGAGAAAGAAACAGAGGGAAAGAAAAAAGAAATAATAGAGGATTGTCTTAATGTAAACAGTTCTGTTAAAAAAAGAGCTTTTACTGGTGATGCTTGTTGATATAAAATATCATTTTGTTTGCTCCACCACAGGTTTTGGAAGTTTCCTAGGTTAGAGAAATTTCTGGAGTTCTTTTTTCTGTTTTAATTAGTGCTGCTTTTTTTCCAAAAGCCTCCCTGCTTTGATTTGTCTAGCTACAAATGTTAATACGTCTCTATTGAGCTTTCAGGTTGAATTAATTTAAGCTAAGATTTCTTTCTAATGCACTTCTTCGTTAAGGTTTTGACTCAAGGTTATAGCTAAATTAACTTTCACTGAAGGACTTTGTTAACTTAACTTTCTGCTTCTAAGCATTATTGGCAGGATAGTACCCCAAATGCTTCTCTAGGGCTCTGTCAGAGTGGATTCCCTGTTAGGAACTGGACCATAAGCACTTCTGCATAACTGCACAGAAGGCTGAGAGACGCTTAATGGCAAAACCAGTTATCTATTTTAATGGTCATATAAAGAGAACTTAACTACTATAGGCCTTCAGGGAGCTCATCTTACGATTAGAGAGAGATATGAATATTGATGCAGGCTGAGTGGACACTGGAGGGGCAGTTGTGGGAGGGATGCATATCTGAATAACAAAATTATAAAAACAGATTGCTTTCTTTAAAAAAAAAAAATCATTGAAACAGCTTTTCATCTGAAAATGCAATGTTTGCAAAATTAACATATTGTAAAGGGGTTTTGTGAATATATATAGAGATTTGTTTATGTATATGTGCATATATATCTGCACATATATTATGTGAGTATAGAAACATCCAGAAAAGTATATTTACTGATATGTCTTTTTTAATTTTGTAAAGGCAATATTGATATTTAATCTGTGTGGTCTGCACAATGATAACTATTAAATATATTAATTATTTTAATACAATTAAGCATTAAAATGTGTGTTGTCACAATGGCACTACTTTGAAGCTATCATAATATGGCAGAATATAGTAATTTTGAGATTTTGCAGTGGAACTCTTTTGTAGAATCACGTGGAGAAAATAATGCAATTGGGTGTTTTTTTCTTTTTGTTTGATTTTTAACAGACAAATTTTCAAATGGCTAAGGTTTTCTGCAAAATAAAGTCGTCCTTTCCAAGTAAGTGAGTTTTGAGTAGTTCACTTTTATTGTCTGCGTTTGGTTTGATGAGTTATCCCCAGATGGTTTAGAGGGGAAGTGTTAAGATTGTGTCCTGTCCTGAAAGATATCTGAAAATATTTCTGAAATAATTGACTTACAATTGAACCAGGGGAGGGAGTCAAGCCCTGCTGAATCATGGAGCAAGCCCTGACATGATGGTTGCAGGAGACTTTGAACTGCAGAGCGTGCATCATCACCCTAATCTTCACTCTTCCAGGATGGCTAAGTAGTGAGTGGGTATAGGAAGGCATGGTCTGAGGATTCCTAGCTGCTGTGGGTATTGGAGGATCACCAAGTGAGGCTGTGACAGCAACACCATGGTTGCCCACTCCAGCAAGGCTCTCTTGGACACACCTGGTTACCAGTTTGTGTATTAGCATCCTTGATGATGACATTCTGCTGCATAATCCCAGCACTCCAGGCTCTGTTGTACTGCAACTGGGCTGCACACACATGAATGCCATCAACTGCAGAGTCTCATTAGTCCTAAGATCCAAGAATGAATGATTTTCAAACTTTCCACTGGCACACAGCAAGCTAAGTAAGACCTCCTTAGCATCCCATTCTTTGTGGTGCCTTGCCTGAGCCTCTCTCAGTTCCTTTAGAGGCCTCTGCTCCATCTGCAGCCTTTCTGAGTTTCTCTGCTTCATCAGCTCCCATCTGGACTTCATTGTTGTGCTCTCACATCTTGCTGAGGTGCAGTCTCATCTGTGCTGCAGAAAGAGAGACTGAACTGCTTCAACCCAGCTGGATGTGTGTGTGTGAATGTGGATCACCTCTGGCCAGCATGGGGGCATATTTGCCATGCACTTGCAGTGTTTTCCTGATGATTAGGGAAATAAAGGATGTAATATAGAGATTACATGGCATCTCTAAATACACTCTGACCTTTTCTCCTCTCTCCCAAATTGCATTGCCATTGCCACTGAGTCCTCCCCCACCATTCAGCTCTGAGGGCTCTCTAGTCCAGTCTCCTGTGCTGAAACCTGACACTGGGCAAGCCATGTAAGCTGAAGTCCTTAGTTTGTTTTAGTTGATGGAACAGCTTTCCTTTGGTGTCCCTTCCATTAAATCTCCTGATGAGATTCTGGAGTACCATGTGGCCAGGCTACAGCAGAGAGGATTACTGGTAAGATTTAGGGAGAGTGATTAGCAACTCAGCATATACTCCTGGCTCCTGAGAGCCTTCAGGAAGCCAAGTAGGGCACTGCTGAAATCTGTTTATGTCTGGGAGCATGAGAGATCAGAATGGCAGCAGTGTTTCAGCGCATGGGAATGGGAACAACAACATTCAACAAGTATTTGTTTCTGATGGGGAGTCATCACCAGCTCCAGGAGTCGTATCACATTATGATTGTTGTGTTTGAAATATTCCTGTGAAGGACAAGGACCATGGGTAGAGAAATCTCTGGAGAAAGGAAGATGTGGTCTGCAATGAGACCATAGCTGCCTGTACGTGTGTTGGAACTGCCACAGGCCAGGGGAGCCCTGTTTCTTCTCTCAGCAGCCCTTTGCCCTCAGACTGGGCTCTCACTAACATCACTGTAGCACTCAGTGGTTAACAGTGAATGTTCCATCTCTGTTGGGAAGAACAGAACAGCCCAGTTCCCTGTTGAAGAGTTTTATCCTGTCATGCAGCAAGAGCCAAGACACCCAGCCTATCCCACCATGGCTCAGCCTGGCTCAAAAAGACACAACATGGCTTGGCTCCATGCTCCAAAAGAATGACATTATTCCAGTAGTAATAGCTTGCTTCTTTACCCACTGTTATTTAACCTTTATTTCTTCTGATTGTTTTAAACCATTAAAAGTGTAATGTATTTTTGTGTTTAAAAAAATATATATTTGACTGGCAGATTAGGTCTTAAAAGGCAGAACATGTGGGCCAATACTAACAAGATGGGTGTTTTAGGATGTTAATTATAGACTAAATTGCTTTCTGTGGATTAAAAATATGCTACAAAGGGGATGGAAACTTTGAGGAGGCATGCATTTTCTCCCAGGATCATTGTGGTGTTAGGAATTTGGGTTAATGTCATTTGAATGTTAACTGGAGCAGCAGCCCAGGGCCCCCTCAGGACCTGGCACACCTCATCAGCCAGCCGGGCAAAGAAGGAGTGTTGCCAGGAGCATCTGAGGGAGAGTTAAATGGCTCCAGGGAGTGCAAGTGGTAGCCCACTTGCACAGGCAGGATGAAGTACTGCAGCAAAAGTAGCCAGCTCGGTTGCTGGTCCTTACGTTCCCCAAGAGAGCTCAAATATGATGTCTACTCTGAGGTCTTGTCTAAGGTCATCAAAAATAATGCAGCAACCCAGATGGAGCACAGCCACCCAGACAAAAAACCATGAAAAAACATGCAAAACTCTATGTAGCCATTCCAGCTTCAGGCTACAGGGAACCCTATGTCTCAGTGGATTGTAGCAGTGCTGGAACCTGCATCAGATGTGAGCAGGTGGACAAGCTGCTCAGTCTAGCAGAGATACGAAATGAAGTAGAATGGCTGAGAAACATCAGAGAATCAGAGAGGGAGATAAACTGGTGGGACCATGCTTGGGCCTCCCTAAAGAAGGAGCAGCTACCAGAAACAATTCAAGTTCAAGCGGATCCTCTATTCATCCCCCAATAGGGAGGAGAAAGCAAGTTGTGAAGCAAGAAGCTGGGCTAAATGGGCCCAATCAGTAGGAAGATTTGCTGCCTCCATGGGTTAAGAATGTCACAAGGAAACTTTCAAGCCCAGTGCAGCCCACCCATCGCTGATCTTCCATATAGAGGGTGAGGAAATGGCAACATGTGGTCTGAGGGCCATTAAAAGAGGTTACAGGGCTTGGTGACCTCTGGTAAGGGAATCTTATCCTGCAAATTTATCAGGACTTAGCAGATGTATGAAAACCCTTTCTAAAGATTTAGAAACTCTTTCTATTTATTTGTGTAATAGTACAAGGTTTGGTAGTTTCAAATCTTCCTATCACAAAACTAAGTATCCATTTATTACTGAAGTCCACCTGCCAAAATGCTATGTTAACACAACTATTCTGACATTATACCCAAACTATTGTAGGTTTCAGACTCAAATTAGTTCCTTTGTTTCTTTTTTTGTTTTGTTACATTGTTTTGTTGGGTTTTTTGTCAGCTTTTACTCTGTTCCCAGTGGCAGACATGCCCTGAATCTATAAGGCAAGCAAACAATTTTGACTTCTTTTGCCAGTGTAGTTCTCACAGTGCTCAGAAGCAGAATAAGTGTTTTTGTTTGTATCAAAAAAATGTAGTATCTCTCATCAATAGTTGTTGTCACCAGCTGTTGAAAACCACCAGCTGCTCCTTTTCTATCACCAGCTGTTGCCTACAGGGATGTGAATCTTCAAAAATGTTCTTTTAATAAACTGAAATTACATGTTTTGTAATAATGCAACTTAATTTTTTGCTTATATGATTGTTTAAAATATACTGTTGGTAAAGAGGCATAAAATGAGAATAGAGGCACAAGAATCTGTCTCTGTATCTGCAAAATACATGTATGAATAACTGTAACTCACCATTATGCTAGATTGTCCAAACAGTGGGCAGAAATGGCTGTTTCAATATAAATTATCTTTGTATAACAAGGCATGTAAATGTGTGTGTATATATATTTAGACCAACCCTTCCTCCCCTCATTGAAAAAAGTGTTCCTCTGCATGGAAAAGCTATTAGGGAAGGGAGAAAATTGAACTATAAGACTGAAAGTCAGTAGTACACTGCTTAAAATACCCAAGTAAAAACTTCAGATTTGCCATTATGTGAATACTTTTAACGTCCCTTTCTCTGCTAATGGATACTAAAAGCAGAGAGGTGCTAAATGGAGATTTTTGTTCAAGAGAAAGTTATTTTACTGGAGGTTAAGTTCTTTGAGAAAGATGTTGTATATGTTGGAGTTTTTATTTTATTTTAACAGATACTTATAGAGCAATTTAAATCATGTCTGAAACATAATTGAAAGTTGCTGCTGGTGTTTTGCAATTTTGCACACTGCTTTCTGGAATTAGACTGATGATATTCTCTAGAATGCAGCAACACAGGACTTTTGGAGAGTGCAGAAACTTTAAAACACTTTCCCATACCTAAAATGTTGCATTTCTACACTGAAGTACTGACGAATTTTGTTGAACTCAGATATCAGCCAAGAAGAGCAACATCAGTGGAAGCACTAGCTAAGACATCAGAGACAGTAGTAGGAAAAAACTACTGTTGTAATAATAATAGCGGAGAAGGATGAGTATGTACGACAGAAACAGCTCTGCAGACACCAAGGTTAGTGAAGAAGGAGGTGGAGGAAGTGTTTCAGGCACTGGTGAAGACCAAGACTGTCTCCCTGTAGCCATGGAGAGTTCATGGTAATAGCATAGATCCACCTGAAGTCCATGGAGGACCAGAGCAGAGATGAACATCTGCTTTTTGTCTTAAATTTCTTTTGGGAAGTACTTGGAGTCCATATTGCATTGTAACCAATCATTTGCCTGCAGAATAGGCTCTGTGCTTCCAGCTGAGCACTCCTTCCTGATCCTGTGTGTTTGTCAACAAGATCATCTCCAAAAGATCATGCCAACTGAATAGTAGAGTGGTCTGGAGAGAAAAGAACCTGTTGAACTACAGTTTGCCTAAGCAAGTAAGGCATGTAGATGTAGTTTCTTGCTCTGCTGAAGATTTTGTTTGTGAAGTTGGGAATAGGTGTTCTGTCTGTCTTTCTTTTCATTAAAAAAAAAAAAAAATCTATGCTTCTCGGGTATTCTGTACATTAATATTTATGAAGAGCCTAAAGGGCTATGCTGAGAAAGGGATGTATGTGGAGCATTTCTAACAAATGTCTGCACCAAGCGCATGTAGAATTGTTGCTGCGTTTTATTTATCTTGGAAGGGAACTCAGTGTTTAAACCAAAAAGGATACTCTGGAGAGTTTGTGAGATGTCAAAAAGCTTCAAAGGTTCCTATATAGCAGTTTTCACTCCAAGCTGAAGTGCTTGTAAATGCACTATTTCAGTGCATAGGCACTATGCATATTTCAGAAAAGTTGAATATTTAAGCCAGGCAAATTTGTCTTCAGAAATTTGGTACTTCTCTGTTGGTCTTTCCTGGAGGGCTTTAGCTGATGCTTTCCACATATTCTTGCTGGGTAAGGGACACTGCAATAGCCAGGGAGCGTCTCTTAAAACTTAATGGATAGGCAAGGTGAGATACTTCTTAACTCTCTTAACACAAGCTGAAAATGTTAAAGTTTCAGCCTGTATTTCAAAAGCTTCACTTTATTTTACAATGACTGTTTCTTCACATGAACTGCATGCAAAATATATCAGATGCCAGGCTCTTCGCAGGCATGCAAACAGGCTCTTTTTGCATGGCTGGAAAAACTACAATGGACACAAGTTGATACAAGAGACTTTGATTGTCGGTAAAGACATTTTCACCCAAAGTACATAACGCTCTAAGGAGTGGGAGAGACTATTCAGCCTCTGTCTTTTCAAGACCAAACTGGATCAAACCCTAAGCAATCAGTCTGACCTCAGAGTTGGCCTTGCTATCTCTGGTCACCTGGACTAGGGACCTCCTGAGTTCTTCCAGTTTGAATTTGTGATACATACAATAACATGGGATTAAGTTCTTTGTTGTTTAGTATTTTTTTTCCTTTTTGTTTGGAATTGGTGAAATGTGGATTATTTGAGCAGGGAGGATAATATGTTTTGTTCTGTTTTTCTTTATTTTTTTACCTTGCCAGAAAGAAGGTGATATTTCAGTGGAATGAAATTAGCATTACACCAACTTCTTTGTCCCATATCCTCTGATGTTTCTAAAGAAAATATCACAGCACTCTTGAGGCTTTTGTACTCCTTTATGATTAGATTTTCATTAACACAATTCCTTGTGATGAAAATGTGTAGTGCTACTCCTGGCCATTGCCTCATCAGAGGAATTCAGGTGGAGTGGAGGTAGTAGGTGTCACATAGGAGGCCAGAATGTTTTTGTAGGGATGCTGCTAAATCCTGAGAGAATGAACAGATAAAAACCCACTATTTTCAAGGAGCATGTGCATGGAATAATTTGTATTTCTGCATATGTCTACTGTCCCCTTCTTCTGGTTATCTTACCCCACTGGTAGTGCAGGCTTGATGTAGACTGACCTATTCTGCATTCTGGGACTGGAAATAAAGTAGTACAGTGAGACTGAGACGATCTCCCCATTTTACAGCAGGCCTAATGCCCCTGTCTGGCAAATTGCAACTCATACTACACCGCAAAACATAACATCAAGATGGTCTGGAAACAGCCTCAGTGACTTGTACTACATTTGTTGAGTGACATTAAAATAAGCATTGTGTGATGGAATATGTGGCCAGAGATGGATGTCAGTCAGGCACATAGCAGTGGGTCAGCACTTGTTTTCACGTGAAAAGATAGCAGAGACCCAACTATTCTTTGCAGTGCCTGAACACTCGCATGTATAGCTGAGGATATATTTGACCCTTATCTGAGTGACTGTGAAGTTAATTTAAAATAGAGGACTCTTCTATAAGGACAGAGCTCACTCCAAATCATGATGTGGTCACAGCTACATTATTTTTCTGCTCCACCTCCCTTCCAAATGCTAACTTGATATAGTTGTTATAAAAATAGTATGTACAAATAGTTGTGGGTTTTTTTCAAAATTGTTAGACCAAGGTAAATCTTAGGGTCCTCTGAAGACTTTTTTCCTTGTCTAGTGAGTAGTAAGGAAGTTGGAGTTTACCTCTTGACTGAAGTCAGGTACTGTGGTGGTGTATTCCCCCTTTTACTTGAGCTGCACTATTATCTCAGAAATGCTCATTAGGCCTCAGTCTTGACAAACAGCACCTGGCCTAAGCTCCTCTTGAGCTCAGCCGAAGCACTGCCTGCTGCCAGGAACTTCTGCTGTCTAATGAGATCCTGCTTTTTAACAAACAGCCTTGGAAACCTATTTTTCTTGCCTGAATAACAACCCAAGTGGAGCAACATTTTTGTTATTGAACTTTCAAAGAAAGTTACTGACCTGGATTGAGACCAGGATGGAAAACTACTCTGCCCAAAGCCAGCTCTCTTGTGGTCCTGTCAGTAGTGGTCCTAAGTGGGACCTTTTGAGCTTTTCTGGACTGCAACAGGCTGTGACCAGCAATCTCCCTCTGAGTGGGAAGCTTCCCGGAGATAGGAAACTCCCAAGTTTGCTGTACTTGGAGGTTCTCTGTTGAATACTGACTGTGGAGCCTTGCACATACTCCCTTATTCTGTATGTGTGTGAATGTGGATATGACATAGCAAATGTACTATGAATGTTACTCTCTTAGATTCTTAAAGATATCAGATTTGTAAGCAAGTTAGGCCTGTAAGTGAGGTATTGTAGTACTATGGTCAATTCTACAGAATCTTTGGTTAAATTGTGTCAATTCAGCTATCACTTTAGTGCTGTTAAGTACAGGTGCTGCTTAAACCTTTTGGTCTAAATTGGTCAAGTTCAGGGCAAATTGGGCAAAAGATTCCACCCTGAACCTTGTGACTCAATGGGTAGGTCTCCCTTACTATTTTTTATCCTTACTATTTTACCCTTTCCATCCCAGACTCTATGCAGATAATTAAAGTTTGGAGTTATTGATTTCAGATTTTAGTCTGATTTTTCCCTTTGTGATTTAATAATCTAGTAAGAGTGTACACCTTGCCAACAAACTTTTTCCTGCTTTCACTTTTATAGTAAACCTGTTTTTGCCAATACCTTTGATGCCAGTCCTTGGAGTAGCCCAAAACACTCATTCATGGCAGGTACAAATGCAGCTGTGACAATTCCTAACAGTGTTGCTTGTTTCCAAATCACAGATAATTCTGAATCTAGGAATGAAACAGAATTCAATTCAAGCTGCTGCCTGCCTATATGTTTTTTAAAGATTGTATAAATAAATTGTATCTCCCTATGCACTGCAGCTGTGACTGCAGAGAGAGTCTCACACTGACTAACATTATTATATTAGTTCACAGACTTCACTGAATAATTAGGCTGGAAGAGACCTTAAAGATCATCATGTCCAACCCACGCCCTAACACCTCAACTAAACCATGGCATACTTGTATGTGCCATTGGCCCTACTGAGAGTGCATCTGTAGATTTTAGAGTAATTTAGAAAACTCTTCTTATATCTTCATGTTATTGCTGTACTATCTTCTGTTGAAGTCTCTTACAGGTTGTTCAGGCAAGCAAACCCTCCTTCTTTATTCCTTGAGCAAGGATTTACATTCTATTTTTCAAGGAGAGGAGAAATGAATTTAACTGTCAGGTTCTTAGCTGCCTCCCTTTCCACAAGGGTATTTTTGTATATACAGTTACTATTATCTTCTTAAGTAACAGTGTTGTGTTTTCTACAGAATATTGTGAAGACTGAGGATTGAAATGTGCAAATAGCTCTTGTTCTATGAATTTCAACCATCTGGTTGCTTTAAAGGAAACAGGAAAGGGAAGTGCCTTAGGGAGTGAAAAATTATAATTAAAATATTTTAGTAATAAAGTATTAACACTTCAAAATTCAACTTTTTATCTTTTCATCACAGTTAAGACATCTGGACTTGGAAGGCCTTTATTTTCTGCCTGCATCTGAGCTAAACATCCTCTGTTTTTATAATATGCAGTAAATAACCTAGTACAGCACAGCTGAAAATTCACAGCAATGATTTTATCTTCTGCAGTCGGCAGGTTTTATTAATTTTCTGTCTCTTCCACAACTTGCTGCAGTGATTATGCAAAATCATTTCGGTCATAGCACAAAACAAAGAAACATATCTTTTTATAATCTCTATACATTGGGTACTAACTGCATCTTACTGCAACATTAAAACATATACGAACAACAAAGGATTTCATGCTTGGTTGAACAAAATACTGAGACAAAGTACATTAGTGTTTGATGTCCATATCACACTCCGTTTTCTGTAGTTTTTATAATGAAGTTATATCTCTGAAAGCATTTTTTTGCCCCACAGCAAAAGAAGACAAATAATGAATAATTTGATTGGCTCTTGAGATTTAGAATAAAATATTATATGCACAGGAGTAATATTTCTTAGTATAGGCCCACATTTGCTAAAATTAATGTGGAAAAGCTTTGGTCTTAAGAAAAAAACAGCCAGTATCCTAAGGTTTTGTAAATCATGATCTGGATGGATTTGCAGCATCTGAGGATCATGCATAGCTTTCACATGCAGAAAATTAGTTTCTATCTATATGGTAGTATTGACCTTGACCATGGCTGGATTCCAAGAGTCCACCAAAGTCATTCTAACATTCCCCTTCTCAGCTGGACAGGGAAGAGAAAATACATGAAAAGCCCTGTGGACCAAAATAAGGGCAGGGAGAGATTATTCATTACCGTCACAGGCAAAACAGATTCTGCTTGAGAGAAATTGTTGCGTATTACCATTCAAATCAGGGAAGCATAATGAGAAATAAACCCAAATCTTTATGCACCTTTCTCCCACCCTTGTCTTCTTCCTGGGCCCAGCTGTATTCCTGATTCTCAACAACCTCGTCTTCAGTGGCTGGGGGAACAGGGACTGGGGGTTCTGTTCAGTTCATGACATGCTGTCTCTTCCTCGCCTTCCTTCTCATGAGAAGCACTGCTCACACTTTTCCCCTGCTCCAGCGTGGGGTCCTCCATAAGCTGCAGGCTGATATTAGTATCTCCCCCATGGACCTCCATGGGTTACAGGGGCACAGCCATGGTCTTCACCATGGACTGCAGGAGAATGTGTGCTCCGCGACCTGGAGCACCTCCTCCCCTCCTTCTGCACTGACGTTGGTGTCTGCAGAGTTGTTCCTCTGACATACCCTCAATCCTCTCTTCTCTGGCTGTGATTGCTCCTGAGCAATAGCTTCTTTCCCCTTCTTAATGCTGTTATTCCAGAGGCACTGCCTCAGTCTCTGCTGGGCTCAACCTTGGCCAGCCTTAGAGCCAGCTGGCGTTGGCTCTATCAGACGTGGGGGAAGATACCAGCAGCTTCTCACAGAAACTGCCCCTGTGGCCCCTCCACTACCAAAACCTTACCTTACAAACCCAATATTCTTTGTCCACCTCCTAAACATTTGGAGATAAAACTAAAATATCCTTCTGTTGTGTATTAATGAACTGATTTGCGACATTATTTCCTATCAAACTATTAGCACATTTCATATTGGTACAACTTTGTCTATCAGGTTTCAGCTAAATATGTTGTTTGACAGCACCATTTGCAACATATGTATCTTGTATTTAAGCATATACTGGAGAAGTTTCCTGACATATCCTTTATAGTTGCTAATTACAGTAATTTCTGGATAGTTCTGCACATCCAAAATAATCCAAATGTAGGAAATTATCAATGTTAAACAGAAGCTATATTCAAAGACTGTTAGTTTCATTTATAAGAACTCCTATATGAATTTATGATTAAATAATACATATAATATTTGATCATGTGCAGATATAAGCTAAATAAGAAAGCATATAGGATTTTTTTTAGATACCTCAAATTTGTCTCTATTTTTTTATGCACTACTTTCCTCCTTTGAGCACTGAAGGAAAAAAATATGCAAAAAATGACAAGGACATAAAGAATACTACTTTATTTCAAGGTGTTACACAGAGTGAAGAAGTTTTCCTCAGTGGTGATAAGTATGTGTCTGAAAGTAAGCTAGAATTGCAGATAAAGAAACAGTTATTCCCTGGGTATACATATTTCTTCCATCTGGTGCATTATTCTATGAACTCACTTCATTTGGCTTTGAAATGCTAGTTAACAGCTGGTCTAAAGGTTTTCATATTTGTTTTTTACACGTTTATAATTCATGTGATTTTTAATATTCTCTGTAACATTTAACTAGTTATTTTATTTCAGTTTCATCATTCTGATTTTCCAAAACAAATATAGTTTAGTTTCTAAATAACTTATTTCTTTTTAAGACAAATGTGTGATGGAAGAAAAGTTATGTCAGGAACTATCAAAAAAAAAAATAAATCCCCTTGATCTATATGGCTGAGGTTGGAACAAAAGTCAAACTAACAGATAAGTCATTTAGTCCAACACCCTGCACTGAGTAGGGACATCTTCAACTAGATCAGGTTGCTCAGAGTCTGAGGAACCTGAATTTGAATGTTTTCAGGGATCTGGCATCTGCCACCTCCCTGGGCAATCTGTTCCAGGGTCTCACCCCTCTCACAGAAGGGAAGTCCTTCCTAACATCTATTCTAATCTCTTCTCTTATACTTTAACACCATGCTCCTTTGTCTTCTTGCTGTCTCTTGTGCAAAAAAGTTACTCTCCCCCTTTTTATAAGCCCCCTTGAGTACTGGCAGGCTGCAATAAGGTCTCCCCAGAGCCTTCTCTTTTCCAGGCTGCACAGCCCCATCTCTTTCATCTCTTTGGCAAGATCACTGGTGGAGGAACTAAACAGTGTATGCTCCAGTATTGAATCACAGGTTACCCATCCAACCAGCCTTTCTTATGCTGTGGAGTCCATCCATCCAGACTGTATTTCTGGGACATGGCTGTGAGATTGCTGTGGAATGCTGCCTTGAAAGCCTTGCTGAAAATTATGTAAGAAACAATCACTCTTTTTTTATTTTTCTGTTCTTGTGAATTATCTGTTCTGTCTAATTATTAAATTTAGAACTTTATTCAAATGGCTCACACATAAACTTAAGAAGCTAAAGTTATATCTGATTCCTAGTTAATAAAGTGGAATTGTCAAAAGTATAAAGTTGTCAACTGACATAAGTTGCTACAGACCAGAAAATTATTGGATAAAAAAGGTCAAAGGTTCCTATACATAAAATAGATACACTTTTTTGTCACAATACTTAAATAAAACTTCCATAGTTGTCTGGTCTGAATGAAAAGGAATCAAGATTGAAAACATGGCTCTGCCAGTTAATACATGGCTAGGTCTCATGCATTCTATCAGAAATATTTGTGTGTACAGTCTGGCAGCATATGAAAACTTACTTTTTTCTTTTATGTTAGTTCTCAGGCATACAAGAGAAAACGCTTTTAAATTCTGGAAAAAAGACTTTATATGAAGTATGTCTCAGTGCCAAATACTGATGACACTTGAGATACCTTTAGAGCAATGCAAGATTCTTCACTTTGTGTACTAGTTCTTAAAGGTTGCTTTTTTGTTGTTTTTTTTTTTAACCCAACTACTTTATATAACATTTGCCATTTCACAGTTAGGAAGTAATTTACACAGACCAATCAAAGATCATCAACTTTTGAAAAAGATTTCATATTTTGTAGAAATAGCTAGCTAATTTATAATAATTACTCTTTATGTAGGGTGATAAGGCAGGATTCAAAAATCTGAACTATATAATAATTGGTTATTATATACCACATATATGTGATATTTAACACTGTGGTGACATGCATGATATATGGATGGGTATCAAGTTCTCTTTTTTCCTAAAGAGGATTTTTTCTTCTTCCTTGTATCTTCGTTAAAGCAGTAGGTCATTATTTGCATATTATTTGAAAACTTTTCTGTTTATTTATAATTTAACCGTTTTGATATTTTTTAATTTTTGGCATTTTGTTCTTTTTCTCATCATCCTTTCTCACTTAAGAGTGCAATACCTGCCCCACCCCACAGATACAGTTCTGAAGTACCTAAATGTGCACCACAGTTTCACTATTAACAAAAGCTTAGTGTTAAGTAAATTATGTACATTTCAATCTTCACCTGGAAAGAAGTAAATTAATTCATTTTCAGTAGCAATTCCAGTTTTTGTCAGAACTTCAAACATCGGATTGTACCTAAGAAAGGAGGAATGTTGAACACGTGTATGATTGGGAATCTGTGTATTTTCTCAGCCTTAATAATTTCAAAATTTCTGGAAATTTCCTATTTAGGTTTAAAGGAATAGGTATTCTTGTTTCAAAGTGGGATTTATTCCACTTTTTAGGAAAGGTTCAGTTCTGTGTTAGCATCCTGTACTCACATATCTCGTTTTTTTGTTACACACATTTCTGTGCAAGATTTCTGCTGAAATCCTAATGCTCTGGCAGCAGAAAGTGTTGATGAAACATTTTGTTTGGGCTGTTTTACAGAGCAAAGTATACGCTTTGTTGCTGCTGAGCACTGATTTCTGCAGTGTTTTTTTGTTGTATCATGGCAATGATTTCTGGCAATCATGCAGTCTAGCGAGAGTGAGCTACCAGTAGACAGTAGAAAAGATATCTGAGAGATAGATTTTATGTGTGTCTGGCCCCACACACAAAATCTTTGGACTTGTATTTTTATTTTACTACTCATTCATTTCCCTCCCCTCTCTGAAAACAAACTACATTTGTAGCAGCAACAGTAGTATTGCTAGAAAGGTACAATCACTCTGAGATGAAAACAATCTCACAGCAATGTTTGGCAATGTCCTTGAGTCCTGTGCAGTCCAATGGACCTGGTATTTCCAGTCTGATCAATTTATGGTCCTCCTCTCTACTGTGATTTACTCTTTTGGGTAATACTTCACTCCCTTGGATCCTGAGGCTGTCGTTAAGTACAGTAAAATGGAGTGAGAGTAGACCTCACCTGTAGAGGCAGAAGAGGCAAATGAGGACTATTGTGCTTATGCGTTCTTCCTTCATCACTGGATCCCTTATCCCTTACCTTTATTAGCAGCAAATGTGAGTTTAACTTTGTCCTGTTTTGTTGCCAGTGTTCTCATAGAAGCCTTTTGTTTCCCATCACGTTCCACATTTATTTCGCTTCCAGTGATCTTTTTCTTGATCTTGATTAGGTTTGTATGGTATGGCATGTAATCAGAGAGTGTTTATACAATGCGGGATTTTCTTTCTCGACCTGGGAAGAGGATAATGTATTATATCTTGTAACTGCTTGCAGCCAGAGTGGTTAGAGTCTCTTCTGTTCTGGAGTGTGCACTGTAGTTTTATTTCATAAAGGTATTTCCATGTTGAACTCTGCTCTCAATAGTGTTGAAGAAAAAAGGATGTGATAAGAATCAGCAAAATGTACCAATGTGTGTCAGAAATAGAGATCAAGACTGAAGACAGGAAAATCTCTCTCATAATGAATAATTGTTGTATTGCTGAGTGGCAAAATCTACTTAAGACCCCTGCCAATATGTTGCAGTCTGTAGCTCCCAGGCCTGTTGATTCATTCACTGATAGAAATCCAGCATGCAAGCTGCCTCTATATGGGAAATTCAATAGCTTTTTTCTTTTTTTAGGAATGTGGGATATTGTAGTTTATACAGAAATACATGCAGCTTCACAGTGTACTTGAGGATCTAAACAAACATTTCAGAATCTCAGAATCTCAAAACAATTTTAAACACTTTATTGGCAGGTACTGTGAAAAGCTATAACTGTGGGGAACTGCAAGTTTCAAGCAGAAAAATGGACATAATAAATTCTCACTGGATGTAAGATCCTACAATTTGAATCTCAGCTCTGCTCTTTCTTGTGCTATTATTTTTGACTAGTAGAAGAATTTCACTCCAATCGCTTTCTAAAATGAGAGGATCTGACAAGCTACTTTTTCAAAATATCCCTTTGGTTGCTGTATATCCTTGTCATTACACAGAACTGATGCCAGATGGGTTTCTTTTTTCGTTTTATTTGAACTATCTTAACTTTAGAAGTCACTGACAATTTTCGCTGGCTTTTTTATAATTTTAAAAATATATTGAATGCATGATAATTTCATAGAACTCAAACTGCAATATTTCTGCTTTTGCCTTTTTTATAATTTTATCTCCCATATTATATTCTTCCATTCTTTACTATCTTCTTTCTGCTATTTTTTTTACCTTTACTAATACAGCTTGAAATACATCAGCATATTTAATAATATTGTACTTCTTTAACTGCACCTGACACTCTGAACTTAAAAGCAAGTAATGAAATTTGGTTAGATTACATATGCCCAAATAAAATTTTGGGTAGATAGGAGGTATTAATGTCTTATTTTGTTCCATAAGCAGAATTCAGTAAGATTATCACTGCAAGGTGAGATGTAACTGGTGTGTCCCAGTGAAGATAATGTCACATATATATTATTGCCCTTCCTATTTCTGTTAATGAATTAACAGAATGCTGTGAATGTTATTAAAGTAAGACTGAATAAGGTAGAAATTTAGTTATGTCAACAGCAAGGTTCAATTTGACAAAATTAAAATTTCTTTCTGCAGATTTTACCGAACACAGCATCTTATGTTCTTCCTGCATGGTGATTTGGGAAAAAGCATCACAGCAAAACACAAGGTAGTTTCATTAGTGTTTCTAGAAAAACTGTCTCCTTCCAACAATATTTAGAGAACCAAAATAGACTTGCTTTAATCTGTGGTTATATAAAAGAATGTTTGTGGTGCTATACAAAGAATATTCTTGTTCCCTTATAGAGGAAATTATGTCTCTACTCTGTAGCAAATTTGAATTTCATGTTTTTTCAGTGAAGTGCTGTTCAAGGTGATTAAGGATGTATAATCTTTCTCAGTATGATGTATAAACTCATTCTGCTTTCACTTCATGCCTTGCCTTTATGCTTACACACAGTAGTGGAACATTAACCTCCATTTTAATTCTACAATGTTAACACGTAGCTCTTTGTAGTGAAGATGGTAAAGAAAATCAAATCATATGCCTCAGGGACTCAGACACTGCCCTGCATAAGGGTCAGAAGATTCCTCAAATGCAAGCAAGGACATACGCTGGATGAATCTTGAAGGTGTGTCATGTCTTTGGCTGAAGCACCAGTACCTGCTGTACCTTGAAATAGGATACCAGATTAGCTGGCAGCAATCAGACACATTCAGAAGGGTTTAAACTAAAATTTAATCACTGCCTGTTCACTTCAGAGAAAAACAATTGCCGTCTTCCCCTCTCTTTACCCTGCAATGAGAGGTTGATTTGCTAATCTTCCAATCAAGTACAGGATGTGGTGTTTGAAATGTCAATAAGAGACTTGGATTTCTGAAGACGTGGTGAGATTTAAGAATTTAGTGAGGGGCGTTTTGAAACTAACTTCCACATTAAGGAAAAAA
Organism: Passer domesticus; assembly: GCF_036417665.1. Classification (NCBI taxonomy): domain Eukaryota; kingdom Metazoa; phylum Chordata; class Aves; order Passeriformes; family Passeridae; genus Passer; species Passer domesticus. Next base: position 81,912,689 of record NC_087474.1, on the reverse strand, counting down.
TGGGTAAATTTTGGGTAGCTACAAATCTGAATGAGATTACTGAGACCTTCTACGATGCAGAATATAAAGTTAAATAAATGGAGGAAGGAGGAGTGTAAAATTCCATAGGTAGGAGTGGAGATGCAGTTTAAGACCTAAATTTATGTACAGGATTAAACCCATGGCTGTATGGATCAATTGCATGTCTATAGGAAACAGTCAAGATGACAGTGGAAAGTGACTCTAGAATTAGAAAGTGTATGGTAAACCTGATTTTTAAAGATTTTTTACTTATCTTTAAATGCTTTCTCTCTTCTACTTTATGTTTTTTGTTTATTTGTTTGCTTTTTCCCTTCAAATATTTATATTTTGCTACTAGTTTAACTACCTTAAAGGTGCTTTGAATTTATTTGGCAGTCAGTGTGAATTATGGACTCATTCTGTTCAGGACTCCACACACTGTCCCCATATATCCATACAGTGTTCTGAATGTGTCTGAACATCAGCATGTTTTTGCACTTTAGCCTTGCAGATTTGAAAATTCAATCATGTTAAAGATTTGTAAGAAAAAAATTTCACAGTGACCTCTCTGATATTTGGTATAAAGCATGATGCTGTGTTTTAGAAAATGCCTAGAAATCTTTTTTCTTAGCAGAATATTGCAGGTTTATATACATTTAAAAGGGATGCACACAAATATTTAATAACTGTAACTTCTATAACCTTTTAACTTCTATAGCCCTCTATAACTGCATAGGTATATATACATATACACAGATATATATAGGTACACTATCTATAACTGACAATATACTAGTCTTGAAATAGTTTCTTCTTTGCTTAGCAATCATGCTGGGCAGGCTTAAATTAGTGAACGTGAATGTTTTTCCACAAGCAATGACAACAGATGATCTTAATAAAATGTATTACTCTTATAAAACCAGTTATTAATTCCCTTTCATGTGTAGATTCTTGTAAATCTGATACTGAAGGATTTTTTAGTTTTCATAACACTCTGATAAGATGAAGTGGTTCTTCTTTTTCTCTTCATCCTTAAAAAAAAATATATATAGCAATTATTCTTTAAATTTAGGCATCAGATTTAACACAAAATATCATGTTTTTTTCTTTGAGTTCTTAGTATTGCATACAACTTTTCTTGAAGTCCAACTCCAATTAAATTTTTCAGTTCTGAACTTTGAAAACCTTGGACATTGAACTTCTTAAGGGACACGGTTAAAATGTTAGTGATGTCTAGACAGTAATGATTGTAAGAGTTTGGATGCAAGCACGTTTGACTATAAAGTAAATGAACGTCTACTGTTATAGGAAACCAGGCTACCTTGAAGGCATTATTTTCCTAAAATAAATGTTACTGTCTTGCTTTGAAAAGACAGGTGTCTGCTGAGGAAGGCAGGAGCCTCTCTTGAAATGGAAAATGTAAATCCCCTCCCTCCAAATTATTATAATTTTGAAATTAAGGGGCTCTCAGGCAAAGAAACAGGAATAGGAATAACAGCTCTTCACTAGGAAAAATTTTACTAGGAAAAAAAAATCAGTAGTACAAAAGAATACTGACAGAGTCAGAATGCGACTTGACACCCTGCTGGACAGGGTGTTGGTAGCAGTCCCATTAAACGGTGGCTGCAGCCCTCCTGCAGTGACAGATGTGGTTGTGTTAGAAGAACGATCCTGTGGAGGGGTGTAGTTTTCCTCTGAAGGTCCAGTGGTGGTGTAGATGGGCCTGGTCTTCCTCTAGGAAGCCAGTGTAAAAAAAAGCTGCTCCTCTGGGAATCCAGTGGGAAAAGGTGGCTGGTGGTGTTCCAAATGCCAGAAATTATCTGGGTAGGAATGCTTGGCTCCTGCCCCTGGCCAGATCATCTCACACTGGGATGATGTAATTTTATCAATCATGCAGTGACACTCAATGGCCCATCAACAGGAGATATCTTCTGGAGGGAGGATGAGTTGTGGAAGAGATAAAGAAAACTGCCCAATTAACTGCCCCACCTCTAACAGATGGCAATAGAATACACACACCCTGCTGCACCTTGCATTTGCAACCTAAAACATTGTTATGTATAATGAAACTTTATTAATTGTCTTGCAAAATAGTGATAGCACTGACATGACTATGTTATTCTCAGCAATGAACAGCTGTTTCAGTCACATTTATAGCATCAGAACATAAAAGAATATGTAATATAAATTAGCATATCTGTTTGGGGTGTTTTTTTTTGTCTGTCACTTCAGTTCTGTTTAAAATAGAGATAATTTAAATGTAAAAACTACCTTCATTTGAGACACATATCTTTGCAAACTTATGCCATATCAATTGGGAGTGCTTGGTTTTTTTACTTGCTTTTTTTCCTGAGTGAAAACATTGCCATGAATAAGAGAGAATGGATACTCTAAAGCTCTGGATCATATTTACCTTAATATATTCTTTGCAGACATCAATATTTCTAACTTCTACTTGAAATCATGGGTACCTGGTGTGTTGTCAGGTTTTTTGCTTTTTTTTTCTCCCAAGTACCCCCAAAAATTTAATTAGTAACATTTTGATGGTGTGAACACATGCTAACTAGCAGGAAAATGTGTTTTAAATTATTGGTCTCTTTGGAATCTGGCAGCTCATTTTCTTATTAATAAAATTAGAGAGCTGTTCTGACAGCCAGCAATGGACTTCACTGGACTGTGCCAAGAAATTTGAGAAATACGTCCTTTACGGAAGGTTCTGGGGATGTGAAAGAGTTAGAAGAATTAAAGATAGTCTTTGTATTTTTAGATTTTATTTATATTAGTGAGTAATAATGGGAATCATAATAGCTACTTACTGTCTGGACAGTGGCCTCATTTACATCAGTATCTCTTCGCTGGCTGAAGTGTCTCATTTGCATGAATGTGTAAATGGAAACTCTTAAAAAATAACAGTAGAACTGGCAGGCCTAATATAGATACATAATGAATATTTTCCTACTTTTATCTTAGATTCGTATAGAATATCATTGAACAGGTTTTTTTTCTGTTACAGAATGAGGCCATAAAAAATATCAGTATTGTGATCATCTGCATAGAGTAATGCAGCTGTAATGACATCCCTTCTTGAAAATAACTTTTGCCATCTAGCTCTTGCTGTGCCAGCAAGAGCTCCTATCTACACTGCTAAGAATGTGCTAGGAGGGAATTTAACAGTTTGTGTACTTTTCTGCTGGTGTTGACACATGGTTAATAGGTTTATTGAAATTTACTACGAAGATTTGTATACCTAAAAACATGGTTGATACTAACAGAGATTGTTGCTTAGTAGCATCCCTGGAGTGAGGCCATGGTAACTCCCCTGCTTTTGGTTATTTTAAGGGGCAAGAGTAATGTAAGGGGCACTCAAACTGTTCACAGGAAGGATTTCTGTGCAGTCTATATGAGATTTTATCCTGTCTTCCCTGCAAATCAGCTGGGACTTAAAGAGAGAAGGCTTCACATTGCTTCCCACATTTAATTCACCTAGCAACACAGCAAAATCTGCTGAGGAAACAAACTAGATTTAACAGCTATTGAATCAGGGAACAGAGCTGTCATACTCTGAATGAGATAGCTACCTGCAGTCACCAACAAGGGATTACAGGAGAGGTACAGGCTAAATATAGACTCTGCAGGGGTAATGGTATTTCAGCCAATAGCTTGGGCTGTCCTTGCCATGTGCAAGTGTGAAAAAAGATCTTTGTCATGGTTTCTACTTATCAGAATGAAAAGCTAAGTAAAAATTTTGTTTTACTGGGGTAGGAAGAGCACCAAGACACTTTGATGGCTTTTCTACATGCTTTTCTATTGTGGAGAAAGAGATGAAAATTCTCTGAGCGGAATATTTAAATCTGGACTGTGAATCAAGCTGCTTTTGGTTAATTTGAAAACCTAAGGAATACTCCTTAGTTCTTTTACTGCTTTTTTTTTTCTTCTTCCCCCTAGAGCTTGTATTTTAACTTGGATCTTTATATACATAGATGACAACTTGTTGGGAGGACGTACACCAAGAAGAATTTGTTCTGAAAAAACATTTTCAAAATGGATTGGGTTCCAGGTGATATAAATCAGCATAAACCAACTTAAATTAATAGAATTCATTGGTCATTTGTACTCGATCTGGTCCAATGGGTTAAATATTTGGAACAGCATTTTCTGGGTTTGTGACCTTGCTTTGGCAGTTGACAAAGTGGGTGTGCACCAGCATGAATCTCTGTGCACGTGTACTGGCAGGTGACTGGGGGAAATGGTGGATTGCTGTCTCTGGATTGAGTCTCCGACTTGCAGGAGACACTGCTGTCACAGTCGTTGCCCAGATGAGATGATACAAATTTATAAACATATAAATCTGTGCTTTGCTCTCTTCAGTGTTTAGTTTGCAGATTATCAAAGGTGTGCAGTGCAACTATAGAACAAGTAGTTGGATTGGTGACTACTGAATTTATATGAGGGAAGATTGTTCTTGAAGAAAATGAAAATAACATTTTTGTGAAACTGGCTATTGTTACAAGCATCAAATATTGGCATGGGAGTAATGAAGACAGAAGATATTTTTCAGTATGTATTTGTTTTCCATAACTGATCTGTTTACAGTTTTATTTATGTTAAGGTTCTCTCACATCATCTGCATTATCAATTTGTATTGCAAAACGGTGTCTTAGGTTTTGGTGTAGTTTAACGTATAGCATTCCATATCTTGTGTAAATCCAGTGGTATAAATTAATTGAAGAAGCACTCATTTTGAGAACATTGAGAATTTTCTTAGCGTTGTTCCAGATTGATGAATTATATACCACTTTAGCATTTCTTCCAGTAGTCATGTGAAGTTTTCCTGCTTTCCAAGTTAATGCTAAAGTGAACAATAAAAATTAAAAAAAAATAAATCCAATGCTATCAATCACCATTTTTCTTAAAGGGAAAAGAATCAAATCTTTTTCTAAACCAAGCACACTTACCTATCTTCTTAACAGTATTTGCTAATTATACAAATATATTCATCCAACAGTATTCATACTTTTTTGTTTTTATAGAATACATCTTCACTCATGGTCCAGTTTTGCATACCACATTGTTTTATATTTTGTTTGGGTTTTTCTCTTGGTTAGTTTTTAACAAATCCCAAAAAATTCTGACAGGGTACAGATAGTTAATTTGATCCTAGCATTCATGCATACTGTTAGATGCCACCTTCCTTTTAAAATTTGGGATGAAAGTAATAATTTCTGATGTTGGAACTTCAGGGAAAAAGAATTTGATCAATATGATGCTGAAAACTGGCATTGATACAGCAAATGCTTAGACTGCCATATGCATTGAAAATGGATTTTGGATAAGAAGATTGTGGAGAATAAGACTCAGCAGACGTGATAGTAGCAGGCCTATATAAATTTCATCTGGCATTTCTGTTGTCAGTGTGAAGTCCACTTAAGTGCACAATTTCATGGTTCGCCAGTTATCGTCCTTGGCTGAATTTATTTTCAGAGCTGGTGAAAAAAATTGTCGGTTTGCCAGTTGCTGCTCAGAAGTTATAACTTCTGACAGAAGATGCATATTCCATCAGTATCTTAAATTTTTAATTCAGGGTTTGTGTTTATTGATAGAAGTTAAATAACAAGCAGGTAGTGCACGTCTCTGAGATAATTCATTACATGATGGTAAATTGTGAGGTTTCTCTTACTTTGTTTTTCCTAATATAAACTGCAAAGGATGAACACTTTTCCCATTAAATTTCTTTGTTTATATATCATATATAAGAAAAATTCAAAATTATTCTTAAATAGCCCATACAGGTAAAAAAAAAAAAAAATTGAGATCCATTCATTTAAAAGCAATATTTAATTATTGAGTCCATTGACCAAACATGATATTACAGTGTCTTTTTTTGTCATTGCTGGCTTTATGAGAAACTCCTGTAGATACAATATGGGATTTCATATACTTCAATAAAAGTTTTGTCTTGTGAATGTAGCAGAGGATCAGGACTTGTCTAGTTATATATGTGGACAATTTTTACTTGCTGTGGAAAGTAGTTGATCAGAAAATCTGATTCCTTGGCTTTGGGCTGATGGGAATCTTTCCCCTTTATTTTCAAATCTAGTGGACATGATCTCCAGGAAACTAATTAATGACAGTTTTGTTTTAATATGTTATTTACCAGCTGTCCTCAAGTTCTCATTCTGGTATTATAATTTTTAAACCTTACTGTTTAGTCAAAGAAAAGGAGAAGAAAAGATGCAGATTAGGGAGGAGATTAAAAGAGAAAACTTGTCTACTATAGAAGATCTCTCCCTCTCTCATTCCCTCCCTCCCTTCCTGTATTCCTCCTGCCCCTCTCTTTCTCCCCAGCTTCCCAGCAAATAGCTGCTGAATTAGTCTGAGGGGACAAGAGCTCCCACAGAATTTATATTGAGGAAAAGCGTCACAGGCCTTGAAGCTCCATAATATACTTGGCTTGGGTGCTGACTAAACTGCAGATTTTTTGATATGTGAACAATACTTGAGGAAAGATCCACTGTCCCTGAGCATTTCAAATCTTATCCTGAAGAGCTGCAGTTGGGTTTGGATACAGCTTTTTCCAGTGCTTCACAGAACTTTATTTCTATTATGTACTTAATATGTTCTCTATGAACTCTAATGTGAATTGATTTTAATTCTGCCTTTGTTCTTTATATTATCCTTGAAGAAGGATGATCTGAGCCCATCATAGATATGTTCACATTTCAAACCTTTTATGGAAAGACATCAGTATGACTAACAGCACTAGCATATGTAAGGATTTGAAACATCCATAAGGGCTTGTGTAGGCCTAAATTCTTAGAAAAATTTATTCACATTCCATTCAAAACTACTGTGTAGTTTCACCTTCGAAGCTACTTGCATTAAACTGCATAATGCTTTTGATGATTAGCCAAAGGGTCACCTGGACACAAGTTAAAATGTCAATTTTCAGAACTGTCTGTATACTGCAATCATGCCAGACCAGAACTTCTTCAAATATTTTTGTTCTCTCTTTTAAGCATTTACAGACTGTAAGACACCTAGGTCTAGTACTTATCAGAACAATTCTAAGACCAGAGTTTTCTGGTTTACTTGGAATTTGGCTAGCCCAATTTTTAATTAAAAAATAAATAGAGGGACCACACCTCAAAATTATATAAAGATCAGTGGCTGCTGTATGATCAGTGATTGTATGATATTCTCTATTGTTTAACTTTACAGCTGACTCAGGGAATTTTCCATCAAGTGTTAAGTAGTATCCTTATTCACTTGTATAGCCAAATTAGACTGAGTCACAACTTAAACTCATGGAGTTGCAGAGAAAATAACCAGGCAAATTAAGCCTTGATGAAACTTCAGCAGTTATTTTCTCTGTGGTTTAGTTTAATTTTCACCAGTTTCCTTTCCAGAAATGGAAAGTCACTCGAGACTTCTAAAATGTGAGGCAATGTGATTGACTCTTGTGCCTTACATATTCATATAAATCACAGCTTTGCCAATTGCTCAGTTTATTTGAAACTCAGAAATAAAGGTGTGGTGAAGGATGTCTCATTCCGTTTTTGATGGGGAAGTAGAGAATGCATCGTGAGGGCCCAAGTAACATGAACAGGAAAGAGATACTTCCAAATTTTTATACTACTGAGATTCCAGTCCACATATCTCCCTCCCCTTTTTGCTGCATCGTTGATCTGAGAAATATAATTTTAACTGGCATACCTTCCAGACCAGACGTTCTTCTCATAACTTTGCTATCTTTTGAGCTACTTTCTGTTGCTGACTCCAGTTGTTGTAAGCATACACGTGGACGCTTCATCTTTTTGCTAAGGACTGATTTCTTTAAATTGTTTTGTTCTTTCTTTGAGAAACATTTATTTTGATTGGCATAGTTTCCAAATAATAGCTATCTATACCAAGAAAAGAAGATATCAAGACTGAAGCTACTTAGTTCCCCTTGCAGTACATTTAGTTGGTTTTGGTTTGTATTTATGTGATTTTGTGGTGTTTTTTGTTACTTTGTTTCTTGTTTTTCTTTTTCCTTAAATGGAAATTAGATTATGCCGACAACTGAGATTCCTGTTAGAGCTGCCACATGTAGGCAAGGGACAAGACAATCGTTTCTCCTGATTGCCAGTACACAAAGGAGGACTGACAGTTTTGCAGACCCATAACTTGTGCCCTCTACAGCAAACTGTGCCAAACAAGAATATTCAGGGGAGTATGAGCCACTGGACCTTCAGAGGTTCAGGTAAATCAAAGAAGCTTAAAATAATCCAGGGGAAACCTTACCAAAGCTCTGTTACCTTTGAAGATTGTCTGTCATTGAACCAGAAGGATTCAATATATAAAATAGAAGATTTATTTTCTGGATTTCTTTTCTGAATCATTCATCAAACTCATAGTTATGTTAAGCAACTATAATTTTGATTTATTTTTTTTTAAAGTTTGATGTTAGAGCTATTAATATTTTTGTTTGTTTGTTTGTTTTTTTGGGGTTTTTTTTTGCCTTTTGTATGCTGCGGACAACAAGAAGAAAAACCTGTAAAGAATGGAAGCTTTCATCTGATGTAAAACTCTGTTTCTTCTGTTAAAATTTGAATAGAAGAAAATTAACTTACTTTTTCCTCTACATTTTGATAGTCAGATTGGATGATGAGTAGCTTTTGTAGCTTGCACTTGAATTAATTGAACCTTTGAAATGGAAATATGAAAGCAAACCTGTATATTATTTAGGAAATACAAATTCTGTTTTCAAAGTAAGAATATCTTTTAAGAAGGTTGAAATATGTCAGGGTTTAACAGAATGTGAGAAATAACAATGTGTCAAAATGTATGCTAGAGAAAATAAGCATTCCAATTGTACAACAAATGAGCTATTGCCATTTGTCTTGATGACTGGTTTATATAGAGGGCTTACTGCATTTTTGTAATTTATGCAGTTTACTTTGATTGCTTATTCTGATATGTGATTGGGTTTTTGGAGTCTTTAAATAAAGAATGTAAATTGTTGTCTTGTATGCCTAAACAGTTTTAAATCAAACTTTTATGTCAAGAAAGGTCAGTGTTACAACACCTGTACAGTCTTAAATTTATAGATGTTTAATTACAGAGGTATGTGCAAGAATTAAATAATATACACACACACGTATGCATATACATATGTCTGTGCACTTCCTTTACAGTAGACACTCCTTCTTCTTAGGATCCTGAATGCTTTTGAATCTAGAATGAAAGACAACAAAAATAATAGTGCTTGAATATAATTACTTGGATTTAATTCCTTCTTTGCAAGAAGTTAGGTTTGTAACCAAGGTGAATAGGTTTGTACTGTGAACACTTCAGCCTCTGGAAACTTAAAAAGAGAAACAGGATTAAAATTCATGCGCATTTTCTTCTTTTACTAAAGATTATACTCATGCTCTGGCCTTTCGTTCATGTGTAGTACACCTGTCACTAATGGTTAGGCTTAGTAAGCCTAACCAATTTGACCATCTACTTCAGAAATTAAATGTGCTACTTGTTCTTTGTCTGACAGAGGTGTACCTGCAATGTATTCATACCTTCATCATTTCCTGACAAATCTAGGCTAAAAAACATATTGAAAGAAAAATAAGTGACACCTGTAAGATCAGTTGTGTGACTTCCAAGTCCAAGGCATTGTTCCCTGCCCTTTGATTAATTGTTGTTTCTATATGTATGGCTTCCCTGGACGTCCTAATGGATGAATGGATGGCTGGCCACAGCAAGTTACATATACACTCTTCCTGGTTAATTCCCAGTTATGGAGCATGAACTCTGCATGATGTAATCCTCTGTGCTGATTTCCCTCAAGGTCCAGACTGAAGGGCCTGTTGGAGCACCCTCTAACTTCAATGCTCCTACCTTTCTTTCCCAAAGCTGAGATTGAGGGTGTTGGATTCTTCTCTTGCTATACAGTGGTAAAGCAGCCGCCTCCAAAAGTATATCTTGATTGCACACCGATTTTTTTTTCCCCTTACAGGACTGAGACCCAGGTGTTTATCAGCTCCAGTAATTTTCTGCTGATAATATTCTGATCACAAGAAAAAGGATATCAAGGCATGTGTTTCTGCTGGTTGAAGAAAGGGCACCTCATATGTTCCAGTAGAATGTTAACAGCTGAGTTAACACTATCATTAATTCTTCTTCTATCCTTAGTCCTTGCTCTTTCCTTCCACTGTTAGTTTGGACCTCATCCTTTCTGCTTTTCAGTTAAGTTTTTCTTTTTGAAAAAGCTTGAGTGCCACTGCTGCAATCATGACACTTTGAACAGAAGGAGAAAAACAAAAGGTTTGGAGGTTAATGTGATCTAGCATAGTGTAGAGGTTTTCCCCTGCTGAAAATAAGATAGACCTCTTTTATTCAGCCCTTAGTAGGGATTTTTACATGATTATGTCTTAAATCAGAAGTTACAGAAAGCAATGTAGGTTATTAAAAAGGAGGATAAAGTATTGGCTAATGCAACTATTCATGCTGAAAGAAGGAATATCAAGCAAAGGGAAATCATTAGTGTTTCTCAAAGGTTAGCATTGGGAGTAATTTTCTTAAATGTTTTCATTAATGACCCTTACATTAATAACAGGGAAACATTTTCAGCATAATCTGCCTACAAAATTAAGTTGGAGGACACAAAAGCAGACTAATATATTACAGATAGAATGTTTGCTATTAGATTGCGTGTCACGAATTTTTTGCTTTCATTGCTCTTATTCCTGTTGTGATTTTGGCTTTTTCCATTGAGAGTTCCTAATGTGGAAATAAGTGGCTAAGGGTAAGTCTTAGTATTCTGGTGCAGCTATAAACTGCTATTGTGATGCATTTGCAAAAAGGACAGAATGCAATTAGAACTATGTTACCTAAAAAGAAAAAAAAGGAAAGAAATATAAAGGAAAATAGACAATTGGTGCTATTAAGATTTCGATGAAACAAATTATGAAACATTATGTTCAGTAACAAAGAGGAAAGACAAACTAGAGCTCAAGCAGCTGCAAGTGCAGAACACTGGCAAGAAAATGGTGAGCCAGCAAACCCCCTTTGAGTGAAAAGGCTTAAAGGCTTGATATTTTTACTCTAGCAAACCAAAGGCTAAGAAGAGTTGTGAGTGAAATTTGCAAACCTATCAGGTGTAAATACTGTGAAAAAAGAACTAGCTGTCTAAAGAGCCATACTGACACAAAGTGGGTATTGATTTGTTCTGAATAAATATAACTCATAAACTGGAAGATTCCTAGTTTGGGTTTTTTTTTTTTTTTGAGTAAACAAATTCTGGAATGTTCCTCCAAACAAAATTGTTAGGAAGGAAGCTGCTGTAATTTGTGGGGGGTTTTTGTTGGTTTTTTTTTGTTTGTTTGTTTTTTTGGGGGTTTTTTTGTTTGTTTGTTTGTTTTGGGGTTTTTTTGTTGGTTTTTTTTTCCTTTCCTTTATTTGGAGGTGTCTTACATTGTGAAAGGGATTGAAATCACACACATGTTCATAGCAAGGGACTTTACTTAGGAGCCTGAGGCACGTGTTCTAACTCAGTGATCTTATTATGGTCTTGCTCCTAGTTTCAGTAGGGTGAATAGAGAGAAGAACAACTGTTTATTGAAGTTTTAGACAAGATTAAGAAAGGGATTTCAATAGGAATATTTAATTGTTTTAAATATCTGGGAGGAGCATTAGCAAATAAAAATTCAGTGTATGCAATAACTTCCCATGTACACGGGTTGACAGTTTCAGAAATGCACAAACCAACTCTGCAGAGGGTAGCGGCACCTTCAGTTATTTACACTGCAATTGAAATGTTCTAATTTTGACATCCTTGCTCTGTACAGCAGCAGTGATTCATGGAGGCTTATAGTACCTTTTCAGTTATAAAGTGAAAAAAGTTAAAATATTTCCATCTTTGAAGCTTCATTGCTAACAATTGTATGTGTGCTCTCTAATTGTTCATGGCATACTGCTAGCTACTTTTCCCTGCCAGGCAGTGTTCTGCTGTAAGAATAACTGCTCTTGTTACTGATCCATACATTGGACATATCAGGCTTTGTGTTACTACATATTGGGTTATCTCTGTCCTGCAGGGTCCTTGAGGACTCTTTGGTTAGTAGGATTTAAGAATGCTGTACAGCATGGGGAAAGTAATCCAGCTGAGAGTGAAGCTGGAGTGCCTGAGACATAAAATAGTAGTATTTTGAACCTAAGTCTTCGATCACGTGGGCTTTTCATCAAGCCAGGAGAATGCAATGCTGTCAAAAGCAGAAACAACAGGAAATGTCACAACTTTGAAGTCAGTCCCAAAGATTGTTTGAAGCCAGAGGTCAGAGATTATATGTGACTGGATACTGAAAGGGATAGAGATAACTGTTGGCTGTGTATTTTGTCGCACTTTCCTTCTGTAGGCCCCAAGGAATCATCTGAACAAAGAAATGAAGCTTCCACAGCCACATGTGGGATACTTCTCAGTGATTTTATTGACTCTATCTTTCCATTATCAGTGTTGGTCTTTCTCTCTCACTAGGCAGGCTTTCTTCCCTCCAGCTCATACCACTGTGCTCCTCACTACTTGCTTTTTGGTAACTTTTGCTCTTTCTTCCTACTGTATCATTATTTTTTCTGTTCCCTTTGGCAATCTTTAAAGACATCATAGAATGGGATGAAACTGAGAAGCATCACAGAAAGTATAAGCATACCAGTAAGTTTCCTTTAAGGTCTTTGCCCTACAGACAGGAATTTCACAGATATGTTGATACTGACAGGTGTGGAGTTCCAGCAAAGACCCACTCCCAGATGATTCCAGTAACAAGTCAGCTTATCACAGATCCATTGGTTATAATGCTCTGAGCATCAATAATTCTTGGGTTACTTTAGTGGCAGCACTAGGATAGTTTCCTAATAACAGAGGATTCTTCAGCATGCAGAGGTAACATTTTGATCAGTCTTTCACAATACATATTTTTACAGTGATATTGTAGGCAATTTATTGTGTAGTGGGAGGAACAAAATATAAAGGCATGGAGACTTAATGATGCTTTGCAAAAGGGAAACCTCTTTAAGGAGACAATATTTTTTATCTCCCTATTTCACCACCACCTCCTCCCTCTTTTTTTTTCTCTGCTCTATTCTTGAACCAAATGAAATTTCACTGCTCTAATACTCTAATACAGCAGCTACAATGTACTCCTGTTCTGCATTTAGATTTTTAATTTTAAATATTATAGTGATTTCAAAATATAAAAATGGAGTAAGACAGAGTATGTGTGAAAAAGGGAAGTAATAGAAAAGCTTGCACTCCTCAGTTTTTAAACAACAACAACAAAAAGGTAGACTGAATGCAGAGGAAGAGGGTGCCCCAACAGTTGAAGTAGGAATTGTATCTTATCTCTAAGGTACCTCTGCTAGAAAGGAACTACTGTCTTCCTTTCAGTCTTTCCATATCCTAGTAGCTTTCCAGCATAAACTTTGCATTCTTCTCCTGCACTTCAGGAGTTTTTGGAAGTCATTCAAACAGCCTTATATGCTAATTTTTAATTGTAGTGTATGATTACCTAAAGGAGGCTATAGCTTCTTTACCCTGCTCAATGGCATAGAAAGCTTCTCAGTGCAAAGCCTTCATTCTAGAGTATACATTTTTTAATATTTAATTCTAATGGTTTGTGTTTGAGTCCTTAGTATTATTTGAGAAAATTATTGTCACTTGTGATTATGTGGTGTGGAATCCCAGCATATAAATTGTCATTCATTAACTGTGATTTCCCTTATTTCATACCTGGAGGAGAAATGGGAATAGATAGAAAAACATCCATATCTGTAGCATTATCATATTTTTTTTTAAAGTTCAGCAGTGTTAGCTGGGGAGACTAAGAATTAAGAACTTTATTTTCCATGGGTTTATTTTATCCTGGCCTGATGAAGATTCTTGCTGCAGCTAGGCTGGGTGCAGAGGAGCCTCTGCTGAGGTTCAGTCTTGGATAGCTAAAGGTGATGCATCTTAATGCTTCCAGCCTGCCTCAGGGGACAAGGGAGCTGCATCACCCTTTTACTCTTTTCTCTCTCTCTCTTACCTACTGGTACCTTCCATCTCACTGGTGGTAGGGTCAGACAAAATAAAATTTGTTTGCATAAGCATAACCCCTTCTTAAATGAGATGGTCATTAAAGCCTCATGTTTAGGCATGAGGTCCCTGAAGTTTACCTGAGTTTATAAGCTTTATAGAAAAGTTAAAAATGAAGGATCGAGTAATACCTAGGAGTCCATTAGATGCGTTTCTTGGCTGTGTCTGAGGATTGCCTGTTCTGCTCATTCTGGAATAATTCAGCTTTCTCTTAGGAAAACTAATTTCTGTTGATCTCAAATTTGAGATTAGCTCAGATGGTCAGAACATGGTGTTAATAATGCCAAGTTTTTGAGTTTAATCCCTGTATGAGCCATTCACTTGGGAGTTGGACTCAATCCATGTGTGTCTTTTCCAACTCAGAATATTCTGTAACTCCTATAACTTCTTACTTAAAGTAGTAAATTTCTAGAGTTTATGTGAATATAGCTTAGTGGTGCAAAATTTCTCTAACATTTAGTTTAAAAATTCTGTGTGTGTATATATATAAATAAACAGATATTTGTACATTGCACTGTCAGCATTACAAACATCTGTTTCCGTCTTGGTGACATTCATATGGCTGCTAAATAGAGCATTTTTTTTTTTTTTTTTTTTAAAGAAAAGGTATTAAGGGGACAAACCATTAGCTGATGCAGCTCCAACTGTGTTCAACTACTGCATGCTTGAGTTTGAAGTGAATTTATTATCAAGTTATCTCATTATGTTTCCCATTTGTTTTGGAGTTCTTGCACTAAAATAGATCTTAAGACATCTGTTACTTGCTGTTCTACCAATATAGTTTTTACTTCTGTTAGCTCTTATGTGGTGTAGAATTTCTTTTGTTAGATACCAACTGTAAAGATGTAAAATGGTTTTGCAGTGTTGGAGGGGATAGCTAGAAAAATAACTATTTTAGTTAAAAATTCCATGGTGGCAATATAATTTTGTATGCCTTAAGATTTGGGTTTTTTTGAGCTTTGGTGTAATTGAGTAGAAATGGATTCATCTTTTTTTTTTTCCAAAAAGCATGTTTTTTTACCCAGATCTCATAACAACACATACAGTTTGTGATTTTTTTTTTAATAAATCAATATTACTTTTTCACTATCTATTTAATGTCCTATTCAAGAATCAAAGAAAATACTTTAAAATGCCAGTGGACTAGGATTTATCCTGATGTCCCATCATGACAAACATGGCCAAAATACATAAATGGTCACAGAAACTTACTAGTGTTTTTGTTAAATGAATATTGTTGTGTAGCTCAAATCAATGAGTTAATTGCATCCATTGTAAAGAGGAAATTTATTTGTTTTTACAGTTGATGTGAACCAACTTTCAGTTCTGTCAGTTGTATGCAAAGTCATATCTGTTCCTTTAAATTTATGTTTGGCAAAGCCATTAATGGTAAGACGTTTTTACAGGATAGGCAAGGAAAAAGCAAAAAGAAATTTCAGTATGAATACAAGGAGAAGCAGCAAAACAGGTTGGTCAGGCAGCTGTGTACAGCTTCAGCACGGAGTGTTGCAGCTGGAGCTTCTGCTGGAGAAATTCTGCAAAAGCACTTGTGGTGTGCATGTCATCAACAAAAACTGGTTAAAAACCCAGAGAAAATGTTCACAGTATATAAAATCATGTGAAACATTAAAGTTCGTCTTAGCATCTTACATTCAAGCTTAATTCAGCTTTAAAATCAGTATCCTGGGTGTTGAAAGCAGTACATCCATATTGCTGCAGCAATCTGTGTCTTTGAATTATCTTGAATACCAGCACTTTCATAAAAATGTGCTGGTATCCTGGACAGCACTGCTGGGCAGCAAACCACTGCGCACTTAGTGTGTGTGTGGACTGATGTGTTTTGGCATAATAAAGTTTGTTTCCTGAATTCAGGACTAAAGTATTTGTAAAGACAAAAAGTTTTTTGCTTTGTAATTTAACTCTTTGTTTTTAAATTTAAATTTAAATAACTAGTATCTCATAGGAGCAACCTGGCAGCATGGTAGGCCTTGCAGGTAGTTCAATAAGAATTCTTCAGAATAAAGGTTACTAAGGTAAATTGCTTTTCATTCTTCTAAAGGGTAGGTAGTATTTTCTCTACTATACCACGTTCTTCACTGAATTTATAAAAAAAACACTTATTTCAACTTTATTTTAAAATTTATATAGCATCACAATTATTCTTGAATAAGAGGTGTTCAAAAACACATTATGGTAAAGTATAAACAAAAGTCAGAACACCTTAGGACAAAGATTTAATATTTATTTTATTTTGTTTGTCCTTTCTGCTTTAGGAATAATAATCCACTATAAAATGTGAGGAAAGTCAAGACATAACCTTTCCTTTCTTCTTTGCATAATACGGTTGCTTTGTTCTGAGTTATGCATGAGGTATTCTTTTTTGTCTGTTTCTAATATGAATAAATATTTCATGTGAAGATTTAATATCTCATTTTATTCAAATTCAAAGAAGTTAAAAATCCAGTGCCTGTGTAGATATATGTTTTTTAAAATTTTAAGTTCCTGTCACTTCAGTTGTTAAATTGTCACTGAAAACTTGGCATCATACAAAGGACAAGAAAGATTCAAATGTGCAATTCAGTGGCAAACTACTGACAAAATAGTCAGTGATATACCAAATTTGAGGTGTATTAAATATGAATGTGATATTTTTCTCTATTATTTAGTATAAGAATTCTTATGCAAACGGACTACTAGAGATTCACTTCTAAAAAAGGTCCAAAACTGTTACAAGGTACTTATTCTTTAAACTTTCCACCAGTGTTTTCTTACAGCAACTGTTAAGAAAAAATTAAAAGATGAGAAGCTTATATCTTTCTTTTTAAGATTATACCACAGATATCAGACTTTCTGGAATGCGTTGATTCTATGACTTTTGCAGGGATTTACTGTAGTATCAGATGAATTAGGAATTCTGCCATTCTGATTCGTGGCTTTGTACACCTGTTTTGTTCTTGCAGTGTGTAAGGAAAGGAGCACACTTATGGGTCTTTAAGTCCCATGGGATATAATTTGAGCAATATGACCTTTGAGCTATAATCCAGAATACTGTTCCAAGCCCTTGGTCTCAGAGCGAAATGTGTGATAAAATTAAGACACCTCAAAATGTGATGTATAACAGCCAGAATGCCTGTGCAGCAGTTTGTACAGTCTTCATAGACCTTTGGAAGAGAGCAGAGGTGCATGTCTGAAGTGGTTGTTTGCTGCCATCTTCAACAGGGATGGCCCATATATAGGCCTGGAAAACTGGAAATACAGTTTACTGGAAATACTCTTTATGTGAAGATGAAAATTGTCTATATGGCATCACATAAGAAAATGGTTGATCTTTATGTCCTGCTGCAGAGTAGAAAACCTCAGGCAGACAACACAAAAGCAATTTGTGTATGCTATTACTTGTTTTGTTGTCCTTTCTTCCTCCTACCTTCTTTTATTTTACACTAATTATTAGTTATGCTGAAAAGATGGCTACAATTCCATTTCTCTAAAAATCTGTTTCCAGCTCTCTACAGAATTTCACGATACCTCCTTTAACAAAATTCCCCCAGTTTTTCCAAAACATGCTATCTTTTCCACAAAGTTAAATGTAGCGTGTAAGATTGTTGTTATGACATTTATGTCTTACAAATATGTATTACTAACTTCTGTGAGAAAAAAATGACATGTCTGGGTAAATGTTAAATACCAAAGTGGATGATTCAGGGCTTCAGAAACTACTCACAATCCTAGGCTAAATGCACAGAAAAGGCCACAGGAAACCACGAGTTTAACTTAATATATAAAACATACACTTTTATGTGTTTCTAGACTAGGTTACTAGGCGGCTTTCAAAGTGTTAATATATAATGCTACTTCCCACTGTAGAACCCATCATTTAAATGCTGAAATACAGTGCAAGACCTGCAGAAGTGAATACGGGAGCATCATGAATAGAAAATGAATCTATTTTGATCCTTGATGGATGTTTCAATGAATAACAAATGAGTTTGCAGTGATTGGACGCAGAGAGTGCTATTGATGTGTTGGGGTTTTTTTAAACCAGCATAATAAATGAATTATCTTAAAGTGATGGTATGTGGCAGGCTGTGTTTAGTTGCCTCAGTACTGACTGTTGGGCTGTCACCTTTTCTTTAATTGTGCTTTGTGCTGTATTATAAAGAAATTGTATTCTTTCAAGCTCTTACTTCATTATTATATTTTTTTATTTGATAGAAAGGAACTAACATATATTTGAAATATATGTGTTGAATATACCTTAAGTATGCATGCATTAAGTGACTTTCTAAAGGTCTTAATTCCATCAAACCTTATTAGATCTTAAATTATACATTCTGACCTTTTGTTTTCAAAATACTAGGGAGTAATTCTCTTACCATCAACCCTTTGAATAAAAAAAAAAGACTGCTTGTTTAGGTCTTAGAATAGAGAGAGAGCAAAGAAGAAGAATTTTGTTGTGAAGAGTTTCATCAATATAACAGAAATACAGCTAAGAGCAGTGGTTGAAGGTCCTACTGTCTGGCAGCCAGCTATTTTAATGCAGCACAGAAATCTGTGATTGTAGTGTAGTGATTCTTATCAGAAACATTATAACATTAGCCTTTTTGTGTTGTTTTTTTTTTTTTTTTATTCTCTCTTTATTTTCAAATAGAATGACTTGGCTTGTACATGTCTGCTGTCAGGCTGGCAGATAAAAATCCTTGCTTGCACTTTGCTATGTGATTATGGATGCTGGTTAGTATAACAAGTTGATGTTTTTAAAATTATTTTTGCAAATAGTTCACCTCAACTTTGTTTCGCATTCTAAGGAATGTGCCTCTCAAGTAGTTTACTGTTGCATTTTCACAATCACTATGTCCTTGTTAAAACATGACACTATAAATCAAGAGATGTTTGGCTTGCTTGCTATCTTTGAAGATATGTAACAAGAAATAACCTTTGGCTAGCCAGTTGCATACTATTTTTTCATAATGGATGCACACTTATTTTGTTTTATTGTTGAAGAGAAAGAAATGACAATGTACCTAGAACTGAACATATGATTGAGGTTTTGAAAATTAGCAGCAGCAGTGGAGAATGCCATCCTGTTTTCTTCTGTGTTCTTTATATACATGCATAGTGGTTGGTAATTAAATACTATCTGATAAAATTCATCAGTGATTTGTTATTAATTAACTATCTTTGACACATAGATCTAGTGTTAGTTTCAAAATAATCGTTTGCACTAAGGGACAATTTTTGTAAGTCAAAGGTTTTACAGAATTGGTTTGGTCATTTGTTGTCCAGGTGCAAAATTCAGCTGCAGCAACATCCCTAATTTCTAAGCAACCAAGAGGAAAACATCTGCTAGTTATGAATATGTTCTGAATTGGTAATCATAACAAAATAATGCTGTGTCTGTTCAGCTGAAGAGTGAGTCAGAAGGGTAAAGGCTGTTCCATGTCACTCATGTTCACTGTTGACTTTTGACTGCCTGTATATTCAAGTTACTCATTCTGTCTCAATAAGACACAGTATATAAAATAATTAAAAATATTTAAATGTAAATGTGGGAAGGCATAGCAAAAGTACATGGATATATATTATGCACTCTTTTTATGAATTTGTGAATTATCATGCATGAAATTACCTTTTCCTACAATTAGATAACTAATGTAGTACAATGTGTTTTGCATATGCATTAAATGCTCATGACCTTTTCAGAAGAGTCAGTGCTACATTATTAGACCTGCTGAATTTTGCTCTTTCAAATACAGAGACTGATTATCATCTTTATGGTATTTAGCTGTATTTCCACTGTAGTCAAACCAAACCAAAATTTTTTTGAAAGTAAAGTCGCTTCCAGTGAGTACAGGGGCAGGTGGCATCAAGATTCATACACTGAACTTTTAGATCTATCCTCTGAGGAGACAGTTGACATAATTCCAGTGTCCTGAGCTTCCCTCATTCTCCCACATGTTCTGACATACTGCACAAGTATAGCATATGCTGCTTTGCTAGGGTTTTGTCTGTTTCTTCTTTGTACAGAAGGCATGCACAGACTCAGTGTAGCTTTGATCACAGTCTGGGAGTATAATTTATGTACTTGCATTGAATGCAAATAAAGAATAAGTCTAATTTAAAGTTAGTCCTGATTACCCTTTCTATTTTGAATTTTGAAACATCTTCATCAGGAAAAAGGATATGAGGAAAAAAGCCAGGAAGTCTTATAAAGCAGTGTTTGTATAAAATGCCAGTTTTTCATGTTTATTGCCATTATTTCACCCAGACATAAGCTCATAAGATATTTGTTAAATGTTTTCCACTCAGGGAGAGCTGACATTTGATGTTACTCTGTAGTATCTGACGATTCAAGCTCTTCTGCTTTCTTCTGTGGTTTAACTACCAGGATTTTTTAATGTCCCTGTTTGTATGCTAACACACAGGATTCTTCTTTTGCTGCTTGGAGTCAGAACCTGTACAAGAGAACTGTTGTAGTTCAACACAGAGAAATGTCAACAGACTTGGCTATGGCGCAGTCTGAAGGAATGTGAGTTTTCTTCAGTGAGTGTCAGACTTGATATCTGGGGGGAATGATGAAGACCTGTTAGGTTTTATGCAGATTCTGAAGGTGTTATATGGAAAGGCAGTCCCCTGTGTAGCTGTCTACACTACACAGTGTCTGGCCATGATCCACACACAGCCTTTGTCCTGGCAGAACCAGGCAACATGGAAAGCATCAGCTACATGGGTTGGTCTGGCAGCTGGGCAGAAGCAAGTCCCAGCTCCTGGAGTCTGCTGGATCACAACCGTAGAATCAGTCTGCTAAATTCTGCAGCTGGTCACTCATGGTTACAGTTATGATTCAATTTCCTGTCACCATTTACAGCCAATAACAAATACGTACATTCCTGTAGATGATATTCTATAATATCAGGAAAACTGAAAAGCATTTGATGTGGTGAAGTGAAAATAAAAGATAATGAGATACAGTAAAATGCTTGCATTGAAATTCTATATAAAAGACAAAATCATGCTATTTAAGTTGACACATTTCAAAAAATAAGAAGCAGTTCTGGTACATCCGAAGGCATGCAAGGTAAGGAATAGCCAGATGCTCACAAGATTCAAGGAATTTTAAATTTATTTTAGTGCTTTTATGTATATAGTACAGGTTTTGCATACGGTGTTGAATAGAAGGATAGTACTCATGTAATTTAAGTGACAGCTGAATGATTGTTTATTTAACAATTTTTGAAAAGCGTCCAAGTTTTGAGAGAAAGAATTGTGTATTTCTGAAGGATTATATAACTGTACAAGCTGTTGGTACTCAGTTAATTAATACCTTAGAGATGTGGCCCTAACATCTGATAAATTAAATTTGTGATATTAGGTTCTGTAGTACGAAGGGGAGTGTACCATACTGCATCAGCCTCTGACAATGGATAATTATCAATAGTGCAGATATTTGATGTAGCTATTCAACAAATGCAGCCTTTGTACATGATCAAGAGTTCTACATTTCTTGCATGGATGCACATCTATCTCTGTGTGCTTTCTTTGTATATAGCTGCTGAAATTTGGTTTGGGTATTTGAAAGTCATTAAGTGCTTTTTTAGCTACAGATTTTATCTATTTTGTTCTGGTTGCCTGAGTCTGAGTCTGTGACTGATTTAACAGGCCAGTATGAAACTTGCTGCAACTTCTGAGCGAATATATAACTCAAAAATAACTTTGGATAACTCCTTGGGTGTTCAAGTTTAAAACTCACTGATCTATCTGCTCATTCATGTCAGTCTAGTATTCAAATGTTCACAGGAAGCAAATCTCAGAGTTGAGAAACATGGTCAAGTGAAAAATTTTCAGATTAGATGAGTATTTATTGTGTCCCAATTTTTTGTTCACTGTCCACTGTTTGTTGAGGCATGCTGCTTTGACCCAGTTTACTCCTCTCATTGTCACATAGTTTGTGTTGCTTTCTCACACTGAGTGAATTATTTACAATGAATTTGTTTCATGCTTTTTCCAAAAGAATTCTTCCAGGCAAAAAAAAAGAGGTTTGCAGCTCAGAGACATGAAGGGCTGCATCAGGTCTACAGTTATTTCCTCCTAACGTCCCTAGTGACTAGCACGAGGGTGGAACTTGCATAAAGACAAGTTTTTGGAGCATGTGAGGGAATATCTCTGTAGGTTACCTACAGTGCTTCCAGACTGCTCCTGGCTTCCTATGGGGTCCACAGGCATTTTGTGGAAAGCCCACTAGCTCCTCTAAGTTAGAGCAACTTCTGCCCACAAAAGCTTCTGGAATTAATGTACGTGAGTATCTATGGGGATATATCTGGAAAAGATAATACACAATTTTGTAAGTTTGTGAAGTGAATTTTGTTTGAATACACTTTAAAGTTTATTTTATTTGTCTTGTAATATGTTTACTACGACCAGCATCTAAACCCTCATGGCTTTTCATTCCTTCCCCTCTCTTGTGGGATAGGCAGAAAGGATAAGGCTTATGAATCAAGGAAAAGACAATTTATAGATAAAGTAAAATCTGTACACACAAAGCAAAACAAAGAAAAGAAAAGCAAAGCAAAGAAAAGCAAAGCAAAGCAAAGCAAAGCAGGCATTCACTCAATACTTTCCATCAGCTAGCAAATGCCCAGCCACCACCTGGGAGGCAGGGCCTTGGCATTCAAAAAGATAGTTTGAGGACATAAAAATCATAGCCACCATCTCTCATTCCTCTTTTTCCTGATATTTTATTGCTGAGCATGACATGACAAGGAATATGACATGGTCAGCCTGGATAAGTTGTTTTGGCTGTGTGCCCTCCCATGCTCAGCTCAGCTTCAGCCTCCTCTCTGAGTGAACAAAGTGGGAAACAGAAAAAAGCCTTGACAATGTGCAAGCACTTCTCATCAATGTCTGAAACACTGGTATATTATTGAGGGTGGTGTAGTCACAGGTCCAAAGCATGGCACCATATGGACAGGTATATAGAAATTTAACTCCATACCAGCCAGACTCTGTTCATCTTAAATGATCATATTTTCATCAACAGAGTCTCCTGAACCTCTGTGATAAGTGATTATATTTTATGTAAGGCTTTTGAAATATAATCAGTTCTGGCAGGCAGCTAGAAAGGGTGAACTGCTTTACTGCAAATGGTACTACTCTAACCCATGTTTTGGAATTATTATCAGGTATGTAGCATTTGGACAAGACAAAGTGTTTGCTGAAAACAAGGAAATGTTCTTTCCACACCTTCTACAGAACTAAGGTCAGAAAAGCATTGGATATGCTGACTTTTATTAGTCATCAAACAAAATTTAAAGAGGTTTTAGAAGTAACAGTAGGTATAAAAAGCAGTTTATTTCATGCTTCTTTCCCCCTTGGAGCTGCATACACCATTAAAAAAATTATACTTTGTAAAGCCCATAGCTAGTGTAGATAAAATGTCTGCATTTTCTTCACTGAGTGACATATGTATCACAGAAAAAATACATTCAGTTAAAATTCACCATGCAAAACAGAAACTGGCATCAATATTTCTTGAGGATTGTTCTTTTGTATATTCTAAATTTTATTTTGGGTAATATTTGGATGAGATAAACTTAGAAACCTTCTTTCATATGAAATGAGAACTCTTATAGTCAATTTTGCAAGTAGTCATGGGAAAGCCACAAAAAAATGGAGCTATTGTTGACCTGTAGTGAGATGACAAGGATGAATGACTGAACGACTATATTGTGAATTTACTTTCTGTCAACAGGTAATTCATGTGAAACATTGCCATTTTGAAGCTTGTAGAATTTTTCCTTGGCACTGAGAGAGACTTAAAAGTTTCATTTCATCTTGGCTGGAGAGAGTTTTTAGTGGCTTGTTTTAGCTGAACAGATTCAGTTTTATATGGACAGTCTAGTGCAGAGAGTGATACTTTTATGTCTCCTTAAAAAGAATTCTTAAATTTAATTGTAAGCATTCAAAAAGAAAGAAATTAAAAAGTTGGGTTAGTTTTCCAAAATTCCTGGAAAGTGGTTTTGGATGGAGAGGTGATACCTAGACACTCAGGCATCATTTTAAAACGTGAGCTACAATATGAAAAATTAGTGATTGCTGTGATTGTTTGTACAGTGTAATTTGATGCAAACATAAAATACAAACTTCCTGTGCCTGTCATTTCAATTTTTTGCATAGAACTGGTGTACTGGTCACATACATATTGGACATAAAAGAACCTACTCTAAATAAAACCCTGAACTCAAGATATATATCAAATCTTTCCAAATACACTTCATGGTCTTTGAAAGTTGAAGAAAAAATAATCTGTTTTATGCCTAGTGCCATCTGTTTACACAATTCAGAGTTCAGGAAGAGGAGACAACTTGGGAAAGTTTACAATAACAAAAATAATAACAAAATGGTTATGAATTATGCATGGAAAACCAGATATGGAGATACTTTAAAACCAGAATACAGTACAAGCAGAATATGGTATTTCACTAGAAGGGAATTTTCAGAGACAAAATAAAGAAGCCAGACAAACACATTTTAGTTCCTATTTTTTTCTCTCTAAGATTAAAGTGGTCCTGACTAAAACATAAAAATTAAAGAGAGATGAAGTAAAGTGGAGGTACAAAGAAGGCCTAACAGTGACATTAAAAAAAAAAAGGGAAGAAAGCCACATGCAATAAAAGAAATAGTGCATTTTATTCTATTCATAGCATGCAAATAGGTTGTGTGTATACTTAGAAGCAGTTGCTGCAACAAGGTTTGCGTCTAAACTTCAG
Organism: Passer domesticus; assembly: GCF_036417665.1. Classification (NCBI taxonomy): domain Eukaryota; kingdom Metazoa; phylum Chordata; class Aves; order Passeriformes; family Passeridae; genus Passer; species Passer domesticus. Next base: position 81,887,822 of record NC_087474.1, on the reverse strand, counting down.
CAACAAGTGCTCCTTCCACAGAATACTTTGCATCAGGTTTGCATTGAAAACAAGAGTTGGCCTTTGGCTGGGCTGTTTCCCATGCCTTTTACTTTAAAAATGCATACTAAAATATTAAATGGAAAGTATTCTACCTTTTTTCATTCAGTTGTTCAATAATTATTTATTAACCCAATATGAACATAAATGCCTGGCTTGTTGAGTTCAGGTGTTTTAAAAGCTCAGTTTGTGGAATCTTTTTCAAGATATTCCTGATTAATGTATATTTACTTTTCAATCCCAAATCACTGGTTTTTGCAATGTTTCTGAATTTTTACTGAAGCTTTTCACTCAGACTGGCAAAATAGAAAAAAAATCATTATTTTCCAGACTATGATACAAGAGAGCTGGCCCTTTACCTGCTCTGGCATACGTAGTTGCCTAGTTCATGTTATAACCCAGAGTAGAACAGAGTGTTCATTTTTTGCACAAAAGATGTTGTCTACAGAAATATGAAGTATGGGAAGGGATTTTAGTTTTTATGCTAATTTTGTGAGCTGCAGGTGATGGGAAATTTCTGCTTAGAATAGAATGTCAGTTAAGGAGTCCCCCCAAAATCTTGACTTCTACTATAATGTTTGAAATCCTTTTGACAGTATGTCCTTTTATTTTGGCATGAGAGAACTCTCATCTGTCTCTATTCAATGCAAAATATTTGAGCCAAATGTTGTGAGTAATTAGCAGTTAATGTGCAACTGTTATTCTATTTTTTAATCATGAGTAACTCTGCTATTCTCTCTTAAAACTCATTTGCTGGATGCTGCAAGTGGAATTGATATTGACCTAGTCTACCTGGAGATTGCTGAACTTTTGACCTTCTTAAAAATGAATCTTGGGAGCTTCTTGTCTTCTTGTATTATTTCTTTATTTAACTTGTTACTAAGAGAAACAGAAGACAGTAATAGGGATAATGATTAAAAAATAGACTCAAATGAGAGTCTAAATCTATGCATAATTCAATATCAATTACTCATTCCAATGTTCTTGAGACCTTCTTTGGTAAAAAAAAGAAATGTTTCTAGGCATCAGAAAATGTTGCTGAATTTGAAACAAAGAATGGGCTGCAAATGAGCAAGAGGTGCAGCAAAAATGGAACTGGAATTTCTGAGCAGATTGTTAGTGGAAGAACAGTATGAAAACATATATATGTGTCTCCAAAAAGAAGTGTCAAAGTTGGGAAAATCACTTCAGTATCAGAATAGAAAGTGACTGAAACTAATGTATATACATTTTATCTTATTTAAATACCAAATAATATATACTAAAATATATTAATGCATACTTTAATGTTCAGTAATGTTCTATAATGCAAATATTAAATCTCTTTGGACTTTGCTATCTTTGTCACAACTTTATGCTTCCACACTACTGAAAATTAAGGTGCTAAGTTCTTTTTGAACTATCATGAAGAGTTTGAGATGTCATTCTACTACATCTCTACTACATTGTTTACTGGATTATTTCAATCATATCCTTCTGAAAAATTATTTTTTCTTGTTAATTTATCAAATGTTTAATAATATCTGCAATCTGTGTGTGTGTAGAAAAGTTGGATGAGTAAAAGACTAAAAACTCAAGGGACAATTGTTTTAAGATGGATATTTCTGAAGCAGCTTTCTTTCCTGGGTTTGCTAAGTAAAGAAAATGTTTTCTTCTATCAGAAATAATTAATAATGGTCCTTGTTTTCTCCTGACAGAGATACGAATGCAGTAAAATCAGTACGACTGGTAAGAAAAAAAAAAGTTAATTTGACATTTTAAGAAGGAAAAAACCCCACATTTATGTTGTGCACATAAAATATTCCTGTGGATTTCTTTGCCACTGTGCTCTTTAATGTTTAAATGACAGCTATGGAAAAGAAAAAATAAACCAAAAACCCAACAACAACAAAAACCCAATAATAACAATAGCCAAAAGAATGCAAAGAGAAATTAAGCATTGCAAGTGGAGATAGAGGCCAAGATTCCATGTCCATCAGGGCCCAAGTAACTCAGATCAATATGGAAGAAACACATCTTAAATGTAAAGTTCTGCACAAAATGAAAGAAAATATCAATTATTTTTGAGAGGATTTCTTAAGATATTTTTGTATGTGTACCACATACAACCATCTTCCTACTATCAAATGATATTAAATACATATTGGCAATGTTTGCCCATTCTTGACCCCCTGTTATCCACAAATCCAGAGCTGTTCCTCATTAATGCTGCTGGACAAACATAGAGTATGATTCTGAAGTAATTAGTATTTTTATGGATAATTAGAATACTGTCTTTGTTCATTAACATTTCAAATCTCATTTACATGTAAATTGTAATATTCTTCTTCAGTGCAAGAGTGGGTAGTTAGTGTCATTCATGAGTAATAAGTAATTTGTTCCTCATTAGCCATAGGAATACATAAAGATATAAGTCAACTGTGGATAGCAGATGTAGTTAAGAATGGTTACCTGTCTGGAAGGAGAATTTAAAACAAGCAGTCATTGTTTTTCAGTAATTTTGCATTTTTAATTTGGTCTTAATTCATAATGCAGAACATTTTCTATTAATTGGCTCTTTACATTATTCATAATGAGGGTGTGAAAGTACAAAAATATTTTCTCTGAGTGATTTATGAGATACAGTGTGAAATTTTAAAATACTATTTTCATTTTGGTTCAGATGAAGCCCATTTATAATGTAGAGCTCTACTTCCAGATATTTTTTCAAGGCACTAGAAGAAATTCCCAGAAATAATGAAGACTGGCTATGTATTATTCTTATTTTTAAAAAATCCAAATCTAATCATCCTATTTTGACTGAAAGATGTCTTGATTTATAAGAACAGTTGAAACTTTCCCCGAGACTATGCTGAAGTGAAAATAATAATAATAATAATAATAATAATAATGATAACAATAATAATAATAGTAGTAGTAGTAGGAGTAGTAGTAGTATAGAAAAAGATCACAAGTTTCCTGTCTGTTGGTTAAGTTAGACATCAGGGTATGGGTATGCCACTTAGGTAACAGAAAAAAAAAGATGTCTTGTAATATTTCCCATTAGTGAAACATGGAATAGAAATAGGAATTTGCCTGCCATTGGTGCCACACTGAGGCCAGTAATTCACCTCTTTTCTCTAAATAATCTGCATTGCTATTTCCATTAAGGTTTTTTAAGACAGTGGCAGCAAAAATAATTTAAATATGCTAGTGAGTGAGGGATGAATTAGGGAGCAAACTGATGAAATTTGTATGTAATAAATGAGTGAGAAGACATCTGAACAGTGTTAGCAGGCAACCAAGAAGCAAAGAGAGGGAGATCTGGAAAAGATTAAGACTGCTTGGTTAACATTATTGCTTGATTAACAATGCTGTCATCAAAGCTATAGGAATCAAATGAGACCCGTGAATAGTCATAGTAAGTTAAAACAGTAAAGTGTGTGTGCCTATATAGGTATAATAAAATTATTTTACACTTCCTTTATTGTAGAGAAAGTCTACTTATTTACATTTTTATAGACGCAGATCCTTGAGTAGACAGGAACTATGAATTGCTCATGCCTATGTATAGCTGAAAGACATATTATAATTTCAGTAAAATTAACAGTCTCAATCACTCTCAGAAGTACATCAAATTATATTGATGGGATTTTTGCCTCTCTGCTTGGCAGTAGAGTTTTAAATTGTTTTTGTAAATCTATCTAATAGAAACTTTTTTATAAAATTTTTAACATAAGTTTGTTGATGATCTAATCTCTGTTTTTTCTTGAATATTATGTAAAATTTCAACTCTTTCTTTGTTTCATTTGGGCAGCCTGGTCATGGAAGGTGTCCCTTGCCATTGCAAAGTGATTGGAACTAGCTGATCTTCAAAGTCCTTTCTAATTCAAATCATTCTATGATCCTCAATCTATTTATTATAGGTCTCTGCTCTTAGTCTGGTAAATACTGTACAGAATAGCTACTTTTGGACCATGCAGTAATAAAGGCTTATTTGTCTGTCTTCGTACTTGCTCTATGCTTGTGTCAAAATGAAAATTAAATACTTCTTATATTAAAGATGATCAAGAGATACCACATACAGTTCTATAGAAGAGTAGCCTATCTCAAGAGCCTTTCATAATGGCCTTTATAGTACTGGAAATACTTTTTAGTATATACCAAGGCACAGCATTTCTCTTTAAAGTAAAAACTGATGATGGAAGACCCTTGTAAGATTACCAAATAGACAATGGTCTTTTCAATCTTTTAATTTCCAGATTGTGAACTTCTAGGTTGAAACTAAAGATTTTCCTATTAGTCCCTAAATCTGAGAGTTTGTGAATGATTTTATGTCCCATTTCTTTCTTACAGTTATCATGAGCAGCTCATTCTTTCTGCTCGATATTCCAGTGTTTCTCTCAGTTGACAATTTTTCACAGCCTTCACAGAATATACTGAAAATAGGTCTAGAAGGAAAGAATTATTTGAAAAGAATTTGGGTCAATCCTCTGTATGGTTACTTTTTAAAACCTTCAAATATGGAGCCGCACCATATTCCCAGGCAATCTGTCACACTTGTCTTCAAATTTTGCTTTAATATCTAACCTGATTATTTTCTATCATTTAGGTTCATTATGTTTTATTCATCAAGGACCCAAAGGAAAGATTGGTCCCTCTTTCCTCAGCACAACAGTATTTGTGTCTGAAAGCTGTAATCATAAACATTATGATCTTTCCTGTTTTTGGCTAAACAAACTCATTTGTCCCTCTTTGTGAAGTTCATATTGATCTCCCTAAATTCTCCCCTGTCAGTCCCCGTCATTCTAGACTATCATGGCACAAACAGAGCACTGAGTTCCAGCTGGTGCCTTATCAGCACCTGGGAAAGCAGAGAGAGGAATTACATGTGTTTCAGGCAGGATTTTTTGCTTATATGTGCTAGCAAGGTTTGCCTTTAGAGTAGCATCATGACATAATTAAGTAATGTAGTTTCATGATCCTCTATAAACCCAAAGACTATCTCTGAACAACTGTTATTCTCATCCTGTATTTGGTTAGAAAAACATTTCTACTTATGTGTAAAACCTTGCCTTGTCTTTATCAACTCCTATTCTTTGCTATCCTCTACTATTTTTTTTGGGGGGGGGGGGGAAGTGTTAAGAGATTATGAATTCTGATCTTTATCTTCAGCATGCCTGCAAACAATCATAACTTTTTTCATCTACTGCATATTTCATGTATGTAGCTTTTGTATCACCAGCCAAACGATTAACTGAAACACTACACACAACCAGAGTCATGATAGATCACTTGAGTAATTACATTACAAAAAGGAGCTACAGGCTGTAAAACATAAATATTCTATCTATATTTCTTAATTTGTATATAAGAATGTCATGTGAAGTACTGTCAAAATCCCTACATAAAATCATGTCTACAGTCTCCTAGTTATTATTTTTAAACAGATCTTTTACCATGAAATACAAAAGGTTGAATACCATTTGACTTTAATGCATCCAAATTTGGCTTTGTTTGCTCCATATTTTCAGATATTTATTGAAAATTTCATATTTTTCCAGTAAGCTTAAATTAAGTAAATTTTAGAAGAATGCTTCTTTTATAATTGCATATTTTTTCTTTTACCTTTTCAAATGTAGGAATTATAATTGCCCCTTTCCAAAACCCTTTAATCCTATGTGTTCCCAATAAATAGGATAAACATGAAAATTTTCTGAATATTTTATCTAACATTTTAAGGTTGGGTCAGTGATTTCTTTTTAATAAACACATTGATATAGTGTAATTAACACACATTCTTACAATTTTAGTCCTGCACTAAATAGTGAGCTTTAAAGAACTGGAAGTTACCTTCTTCAGTGTTTTTCTAAGTTGGTAGTATCAGTTCTTTGTAACAAATAAAGCTTCATCCTTCAAAACACTGTAGCACTGCATGTAGCACTTACATGCATACGAAGATTTCATTAGAGCTTTTGAGCTGTACATTCACCTTATTCTTGGTATTTGGAAGGTCTTTTTTCCAGATTTGGTCTTGATGGGATCTGTCTATCACTTGGTCTTTATGTTAATCTTGCTCATCCTTGAGAGGCAATACTTTATTCCCTTGTCTGTCACTCAGACTTTTCAGATTGTTTTAACTATTTTTAGCTACTTTTATTGACAGTTTCCTTTTTGTTTTGTGCTTTCAACCATCAATAAAAATATTTTTAGTTGATTGCTCATTGTCTGACTAAAAAATAAGAAATAGAAATTAGGACTTTGAGAGTTGTAATGAGCAAAAATAGAGACATTTTTACTGGAAAAAACTTTGAGAGAGTAATATTACCTAAACAAAATTTATTTTTTAAAAAAATCTCACATTTTATTACTATGATGCATAGCTGTAAGGAATTATCTTTAACCAGACACTGAAAATGTTTAAAGCCCATGAGAATTTGATAGCTAATTTCTTTGTTTTTGGCTACTCTGTGTGGACACAATGATATTCTCTTATATCTTTTTCAAGAAGTGTGATTTTCCTCATTGCTGTGGATTAAAACTCAATTTTTTAATACTGTAAGCAATATCAAGTGCCGATTTTTATTACACTGTCTTTCTCTGCTCAACATTTCAGTGAAAGAACATGCTTTAGTCCAGCAAGCATTTCCTGTGGCACATAAACTTTTCTACTTAAGGTTACCCACTGTGTGGGTACACGGGTGGGGGCAGTAATTGTCCTGGTTTCACTAGTTCTTCGCCTACTTCCATTGAAGAGAGGAAGATCTTTCAGCAAATTGCTTTTCTGTGACATGAATTGGTAAACAAACATGATAACTATACTTTTGAGTATACCTGATAAGAATTTAGAGTGTCTAGAGGTGCTTAATTTCTAAACAGAGAACAAATCATTAACATTCAAACTTAATGACTAAAGAGATTGTAATGATCTCTATTTTCAGCAGGTACAAATGAGAGTAGTTGCTTTGTCTTCAGTGGAGCTGTGTAAATAAATACCAGCTGAGAATTTGGGCCAAGAGCAGCAATTTTTCAGATGCAATTCTGTTTTACAAAGAAAATAAATGCTTCATTTTTAAAAATGTAATTCATCTTCATGCATGATAGCAGATACACAAGTCTTCTGTGTCTGCCTTAACTAGCAGTAACTAGAGAATGAATTTTATGTTTTCTTTTTCCCTTTTTCCAGTTTGCATTTAGTATTTTAGGAAGTAGTAATTTATAATCGAGAAATAGCGTCAGGAAGCCTACACAGATGCTTCTGACAAAACACAAATTTCAGATGAGAGCACAGAAGAGATGGAATAAGGATCAGGACAAAAAAGAGGAATTGTATAGAGACTATCTGAATGTGCAGAGATGAGGTTATGAAAGCCAAAGCCCATCTACAGGTTTACAAAGATTTTGTCATGTCAAGGGACATGAAGGACAGCAAAAAGAGATTTTACATGTAGCAGAAAAAAAAAAAAGAAAACAAAAAAAACCCCAAAAAACACAAGGGAAAATGCAGGCACATTGTAAAGTAAGTTAGGGGAGCTGAAGACAAAGGATGTGAAAATAACCAAGGTACTCTAAACATATCAAGAGGGTGATTGGGTGTTGTCAGTTTGGATTTACAGAAATTGTGTCTGACCAAAAAAAGCAGAAATTGTGTCTGACCAACCTAATGACCTTCTACCACAAAAATACTTGCTTGGTGGACAAGAAAAGAACAATGGATGTCATTTATCTTGACTTTAGCAAAGTGTCTCTCTCACAATATCCTATTGAAAAACTGATGTAGTATGGTTTAGATAGACAGTGATGTAAAATGAAAACTGAGTGAAGATTGTGATCAGTGTTGTGAAGTTCAGTTTAAAGGTCAGTCAAGAACTAGTGGTGTTCCCCAGAGATCAACAGTGAGGCCACTACTATTTAACATCTTCATTAAGAATATAGACAATAAGTTAAGAACACCCTCTTATGAGATTTTACCTATTTGTATATGTGGCGGGGAGAATAAGATGGAGATGACATCTCAGTGGTGCACAGTTGAGGGATGAGACGATGGGGCACAAACTGAAACATGGGAAATTTGTTTTAGGCATAAGAAAAAGACTTTTTTACTACCAGGTGTCCAATCACTGGACCAGGTTGTCAAAAGATTTTGTTGAGTATCCATCCTTGGAGATATGTGAAGACATTTTAACATGTTCTGGCTACCCCTGCCTTGATCTGGAGGGGCTGGACTAGGCAATTCCCAGAGATACCCTCCAACTTCAATGATTCTGTGATGCTATGATTTTACATAGGGTACATCAGCAGGATATATTACAGTAGATGGTTTGGTCCTTGTTCTGCAAGATAGATTGTTTTATTCCCATGAAAGCACTTGTTTTGCATTATAAATGTAACTTTTTTAGGCTCCCACCCTGGAAGATCATAAACATATTAAAATGCACATATCAATAATCACTTTAATATTTAAAATAGTTTTTAAATAATAGTTTGGAAAATATGTATATGTGAATCAGCTTTCCCTGCAGACTAGTTTTTAATACCTTATTGAATGATCCACTGTGGCTAAGCAAGTGTTTCCGAAGCAAATATATTGTCAGCAATCATTCTTTAATAGCATGCCTTTAGATGAAGATGATCTCTGATTCTGTTGGGTTTTTTCTCCCCCAAAAAAGGTAAATGTCCACATTTCAAAAACCGTAGATGCAATTGTTTGCATGTGGTTGCTATTTTTTTTCCCCCAAATTAAAATTTGACTTATAGTAGACATTTTGTTTGGTATGTTCAAATAGGGTTAGGAAGAAACAGTTGTACCTTAAACCAATCTGAAATAAGTAATGAATTGTCTTATGGCTTTTCTAGACAGTGCTGAAATGTAGCTTGGTATTTTAAAAAATCACTAGCAAGAAAAGGAGAAGTGAGAGTACTGGACATAAGTTTCAAAATTATCTCATCTTTTGTTTCCCTTCTGTTCTCCAGAGAATGGAGCATCCTTCAGATGATTCTACCTGAATTATCTATAATTATTTAAGGAATTATTTAAAATCTATGGCCTATGGCTATAGCTATCCAACTGCACTTAACTACTTTGGAAGATGTCCAGGGAAAATATACTGCCCTGAACCTCACAGACCAAGTGAGGCAAAACTGCTATATTGTTCCATGTCCCAGGCCCATCCAGCAGTGACACTGAAACCGTGTTCCCAGTAGGCACACAGGAAGAATACATGTGTAGACCACATGTATGCATACTGTCATGGTTTGACCCTGGCACAATGCCAGGGCCCCCATGAAGGGTATATTTTCAAAATGGTGGCTGTGAGATGTGACCCGGGAACAGAACAAAGCAGGCTCTCATTCGGGGATGGAGGGAAAAAAAACATAACACTTTATTTATTACAAATCTAGAAAGGAACACATACTAAACTAAGAATGAAAACCTTCCAAATACCTTCCTCCTCCCCCTCCCTTTTCTCCACAGATTCACCACCCCTCAAATTATCAACCCTCAAATCCATCAGGGAGAGAGGAGTCCCCCCTTGCCTCATGGGCCTCCCCCGGAAGCACAATTGAAACCTCCTGTGCTTCCGCGTCATCCATGGCCCCACCCAAAGAACATCAGCCCTCCTGACTTCTCCCCCCCCATGTCCAGTGCTCTCACCACTGGACACGGGCCAGGACTGCCTTTAGGGCTCCCCGTTTAAAGATGCTCCACCCACTTCCAGAAACAGCAGTCTCTCAACTCTTGGGACACCAGTCCCCCCCAAATTTCACCCCCTGGGGCCGAGGGGCCTCATGAACAGAGATCTTCCTCTCCGTGGAGACAGAGGGCATCCCACACCCCCTTCAGCCGTCTCTGTTCACGCCGCTGCTTCACTCTTGACTCCCGGGTGTTGCCTCCCCCTAAATACAGTCTCTGGGTCACAGGGAAAAAAAAACACGGGTCTGTCCATGGCTATACAAGAAAGAGTCCAGCCCAAGGCCACTCCATCATCTCTTCCACTCAGGATTCTTCTCTCTTCCAGCTTTCCTCACGCTTGCCCATCTCTCATCTCTCTCTCACCTCATCCTGATTCAGGAGGATTCAGTATTTGTAAGGTTTCTATTAGTCTACAAAGGGGTTAAAATCTTCAACTCTGCCTGCCCAAGGACTCCCACATCTGCCGGGCACCTTCTCTCGACGCATCCCCCGCTTCTGGCCGGCTGAGTTGCCAGCACAATCTCTGTCCCTCTCTCCGGGGGGGGGCTGCCCAGACATCTCAAGTCTCATCAATCCCTGCATGTTCTCCTCCACCTCTGCACCTTTTGGGGCTCCCGGCCTCCTCCTTGTCATGGCCTCCCCCTCCCCCACCCAGACGCAGCTGGGCAGGGGAGAGGTCGGACCTTACTCACCCACGCCGGATTCCCAAAGAGGAAGTTCTCTGGGAATCTCCTGCTTTTAACCCCCGTGTGTTCTCAGAGGCGTATCCAAACCCTTAGTGGCCACCTTAAATGCCAATTTTGAATTTGGCCCCTGATTGGCCCGACTTAGACCTTTCCAAAAACACATTTCCGGGCCAAACCACGACACATACATACAGGGCTATGGTTAACTTCATGGATTGGACATGCTCCTAACTGGAAAGACACACGTCCCTCCTTGGCCCCCAGGCTGCATCGCATACCTGCCAGCTGGTCCATTTTATTTCTTGTTAGAACTTCCATGTTGCTGCAGTTGCTGGCCACATGGGCTTGTCAGCTCTGACACTGGTCTCATCCCTATGGCTGGAATCGTCACTCCATCTTCAGCTGGCATGTAGGCCGATCAACTTGTGTTCCCAGTCCAGATGGTGGCACCCAATCGTTCTGTCATTTCACTTGCTGGTGCTGCGGATGCACAGGTCCCTATGTCCCAGGAACCTCCAGTTTTTGGGCTAGAAATTCCTAATTCTAGTCTCTCAAGTTGCTGGTATTACAGATGCAGTTGCTGACATTACAGACCTTCAACCTGTGGTCTGCACAATTACTGCACTCAGACCCTCCAGAACACACATGCACACAGGAAGAGAATTATAAAGAAAGTCAATAAGAAGTATGACCAGATTAAACTGTTCAAGTGCAGGATGTGGCTAAAAAAGTGAAGTGATCATACATTATTTATTTTCAAGCAATCAGCCCTTTTATCCCTTACCCCTCTATTTTCCACACGCTTTTTCCTTCCCAAATTGCCTGAATCCATCCCTTTCCCTGCCTTTTGCTCCATCTCCTATTATCCCATACTGTGTCCTGTGCAATGTCTGTATATGTCCCATTCACCCAGGAAGCATCACCCCTTCGGCTGGCAGGACCCTTTCTGCTTGACTCATGATGGGTTTCACATCTGCAAAATGGGGCTGAGGATCTTCTGGACCCATAAGAGGGGTCTAAAGAGGATATCCCTTTGTCTAGATCCATATTTTCTTCCTGCCTCCCACTGTGAATCTATGTGCCTCTCAGTTTCTGAAGATGGACCTGATACAGGCTGATGGTTCCTCTGATGGACTTGAGAGCAGCCAGGGTAAGGATCCTTTTTAGGTGTGCAGATGGGCTTTTATTACCTAATCTAACATAATAGTCTGCAACATTTTTGCACATTGTACTTGGGCAAGAGCAGTTTATTTCTCTCTAGAAAGTCTCTAAAAATCCAGCAGTGATTTCTATAGGCAAAGTCTGTATTTTTACGAATGTGTATTCAGAGTAATATAAGTGACTTAAACAGTTATTTAATGATGTTAAATGTCTACCCAAGCTTCTTTTTATAATGGGCAAGACATGTCATTCTTGGGTGATATACTTTAATGGTCTCTATGCTAATATCTTCAATTGCCTTCCAGCCATTTCTGGGTAGGTAGCCAGAAGAAAACTCTGACTTTTGATACTGTCTCAGCCAAATGAGGTACTTGGACGTCTGTTGTGGACAGGTAGCACCTGGACCCTGTATCTAATCTCTTTATTCATTATGACTGAACAACCATGCAGTCTATTTGAACTGCTGAATTAATTATATTCCTTGTCCCTTTGAGCTGCCTTGACCTTATCTAAGGAAGATTCTGAGTTAAATTCATTTTGACAGGTGTACTACTCCTATCTGTCTCTGTCAGACTGTCTTCCACGTAAATATCTGACAACTTTGCAGTCTGCTTGCTTTTGCCTGTTGACTATTTCTCCCTGAGTAGATTTATGTTATTGTACCTTGCTGGACTCTAGAGAGATTAAGAAATGCTTCCTTGTTCTTTTTAATAGTTCTTAGCCATGTCTGAAGATATGGTGATACTACCAGTGTGAAACTTTGAAACTCATGAGTATTTGAACTCATGTTACATGTATGGACTGCACAGCTTCAGGCCTAGCTTAGGAGATATTATTTGTCTTTGACTGTAAAGTGTAAAATCATAGAATCACTAAAGTTGGGAAAGACCTCCAAGATCAATGAGCCTAGTTTTCAAACAAATACCACCATGTCCACTAAAACTATATTACAAATGGCCACATCTACTTGTTTTTGAACACTTCCAGGAATGGTGATTCCACCACTCTCTTTGGAAGCCTGTTATATAAAACTTGAAGATATCTTCGCACAACTTCAGGCCATTTTCCCTTGTTCTATTAAGTCCTAACAAATGCTTATGTAAGTAAACAACAAGAATATTTATGGAGATTTGATCTGTGAACCCTTCACACACTTGCAGTAACACGTTCCTTTCTTGGATACACTGAAAAGGACAGCTAACTTCTGTGTTAAAGACTAAGTTTTCTGCACAAGTTTCTTATGAGATGAAAAAGCAACATTGAATCACAGTTAATCCTTTCTTTAATTGCTTGTATTGTGGGTGCTTTGAGACATTGATAAAGATCTTACAAACAGGTAATTATATTGTGTGTCAAACAGCAGAATATTATTTTTTTATTCCCTTCATGATATAATGTGCCTCGGTGAAATGTGAAATGGTTAATTCAATAGTGAGCAAGAGTGCTGTTTTCAGAGAAAATTACACCTGAAGAGTAAATGCTCCATCTTTTATGCTGAGGGGGTGAACAATCACATCTGCTAAGTGAGTTGTAAAATGGGTGGTACAAAATTTTTGTCTAGTGATTCTTTTCAGTGATGATCATATTCTTATGTTTGTTGACACTCTATTCCATCTATTTTATTTGTAACTACAGTTTAAAAACTCTGCTACTGATGAAACTGTTTCATACCTTAACTACTAGATATTAATTTTCACTTATTTCTGTTATTTTTTCTTTTTGTTTTGTTTTATTTTTTTGTTGGGGATTTTGTTTTGTTTTGTTTTGTTTTGTTTTGTTTTGTTTTGGATTGGGTTTTTGGTTTTTTTTTTCGTTCAGCACCTTTCTTTAGAAAATCTTTTAGGTGTTTAAAACATCCTTAAAAAGCCTGTTAAGAGACCTTAATATCTTGGTTGGAAAGATCAACAAACTGCAGGAACTCTTTGTGCAGTGAAAATTTAAAATATCGAACATATTATAACTGTAACAGACAGCCAATGGACTCTGCAGATACTGGAAAAAAATCTGCTTAGGGGCCTAGAGCTAAAAAAACCCTCAAGCATATTCAGTTAGACTTATTAGCATGTAAGGAAAAAACGCATTTCAACATTCAGTTACTTAGAGTTATTGCCTTTAAGAGGAATTGAAGTTTCCTTTTCTTTTATGATGCATAATAAGGCTAATATTTTTCTCCACAACACAAATGCTTTTGCTAAAAATAAAAAATAAATATTAATAGATCTTTGTTTCCCCCTTTTTGCCTGAAGGTACTGGCAATGTCTTTGAAGGACAGAAATATTAACATCACATGAAGATACTGTCTGAATATCAGCCTCTAGAGAAAGGGAGTAGATTCATATTTGCCATACATTTAACACTACAGTTTATGCAATACGCAGGTTTAGTTTGAAATAATTGGTGTGTTCCCTGCTGAGTTCCAAGATCTTTTGAATCCAACAGAAAAGTATGTAGCTCATCTGAGTTCAGTATGCATTAATTTTCCCCAGTGTTATTTGTAGGAAGCATAAAATCTAATTGTGGTTTCTGTTTGTGAGGTAATTGCCCAGAAGACCATGGTGGGAAACACGGTTACACTGAAGCATGAGTAAAAGCAACATGGAAAAGGAGAGCTTGGTGAAACAACTTTGGCATTTCTGAACCTAGAACAACTGGCATCACTCTTGTCACAGAAATTCATGGGACTACTTTATGGTGCACAAGTCATGGTGACATTTCAGTGATCTACAGGCTTGAGGTGCATCAGCTTTGACATGCATTGTTGAAATCAGAGGAAGATTTAAAAATTTATATCTGAAATCAAATATTTGTGAGCAGGGCTTCAAAACTATTGCAGCTGTGAGCTGTGTGCATCTGTTGGAAAGATATTTTCCAACAGATATTACAGATGTATCCCAATAGATCATATTGCAAAAATGGTGTAACACACTTGCTAAATAGTTACAGGAGCAGAAGTATAGGCTTTGCAATGCTGCATAAAAGGAGTGCTTTACAAATGCAATCAGTAGCAACAGTTTTAAGAGAAATAAATTTTGGAAATGCTTAATGAACCAGTAAAATTTTTAAAGTTATAAATATTGCATTTCTCACTCCGATGAGACTTTTCTGTTGAGGATATAAACTTGATTATAAGACATAATGCCTCAGACAACACAAGCCCTGAGGCACTAAGCGTTTTAAGGCAAGGATACCAAAGTAGTTCTGAGTAGAAAGGCAGTCTGAGACATAAAATAGGCTTGTTTTTTTTGCCTGCCTTTTGCTTCATTGAGTTAATCTCCATTTTTGCAGAATGATTGTGAAAACAGTATAATGAGCTATCAAATCAAAAAAGTGAAATATAAATTGATGCAAAAGATGAACAACAACATCCCAAACATATCTGAAAGCTATCACACTCTGTCAATCTTAAAAGAAGAACCCTGACCTCCTTAAGAGATTGTATTGATGTGCACATTGTATTGATGTGGTGGATCACTCTCAAACAGTGAGTGATCCTTTTGTCACTGCATACTGATTTTTGTAAGCTGGCCTCTGTCTCTTCTATGAGGAATACTATTGTTAGCTCTTTAAATTCTGTGGCTACCTAGTTCACTTTTTTTTCTGGCAGAGCCTAGCACATAGCAAACTTAATACAGAAGAAGCTGTAGTTAGGTTTCTACTGCACTCTGCTGCAATGCTTTTTGAAGGTATCAGAAAAATTGTGAAACTTCTGGAAATTTTTTAAGGGCAACTTGTCTTGTTATATACCTATTGCTTTACCATAGAATGTATGTAGAACAAATTTTATTTAAACTAAAGTAGAACACCAGAAGGACCCATGTGGGAAATGAAAAAGTCAAAAATTCTGTAATTCCACAAATACCGCATTTTGGGGAATTCTTCAAATTGAGCCAATCTACCATAGTTTGTGGTGCTCATAGGATAAATTGCATATTTGAGTAGCAATGAAATCAATGTTGTATTACATCTGAATAGATGTATGTATCACATAGGGAATTAGAGAACTCTGGAATAGAAGGTTTTGCAGACTGAAAAATCAGACCAGTTTTAAACTTTAAAACTGAATTTTACTAAATTCTCCCACAAACAATATACTTCTCACTCACGGTCATTCTTACACAATATTAATCATCATTGCTGTATATGAAACATATAGTTTTAAGATATATGTTCTAAATTATCATTGAATATACAATTCCATATTTAATAATGACTGCAGTTCTTGTTGGTCCTTACTTTTAGAGATCTGAATGATCAGGCTTGAGAGTTCTTTGATGAGACAAGTTGAAAGTGGAATAGACTTGCCTCTTTCATTTGTCGTATGCCAGATATTTTTATGCTATTGCTCCTCCTGTGAAAGGGAGTCTGTCTACCAGCTTGTTGGGTTTGCTTCTGTCCTGCCAGTTGTTCTTCCAGGATGTTCAGCTGGACTTCTGCCACTTTTAACTCTGCTTATATAGTTTTTTTTCCCGACAATTTTTATTACTTGAGTGCCTCCTACCTGCAATTGCATCTACCTGCCTTTGTCCTGTTTGCTTTCATACTTTATCAAAATTTTGTCTGGCTATGCGATCACAGTGTTGCAAAATACATGCATGTATTTGGGTTTAAGCCACATACAATCATGACCTGATTGGTAATTCATAATTAAGAGATGATGAAGTCTTTAACAATGTATGAATCAAATACAGCTTTTCCAATAGCAGAAATAAAAGGTTTTAAATGAAGAATATTTGAACACTGAGTTTTTTAAGCTATATTAGATTTGAACTTTTTACCATCTTATCTGTAGGTCTTAAGGTGATAGAAGACTTCAGTATAAAAAACCCATGGACACTATTTCAAAGTGTCAAGAGTATTTTCTTAAAGTAGTTAAGGCGGAGGATTTATATTACTTGTAAAATGGCTCAGTTTTGTTCTAGTTTGCTTACGCTTCTGAGGGCAATTTGGTAATATTAGAAATGTCTTTTAGTTTTCCTAATGCAAATATTATATCAGCATTTTCCTAGTAGTGTTGAGAATTGCCAGTTAACAATGCTGCAGTTCAGATGCTCACAGGTAGTACATAAATAAATAAATAAATAATACACACATCTGAAATGTCTTCAACAGCATCTGCATGTGATATCAACCTTTCAGTCATATAAAACATTCCTGAAATTTTGTCTTGGTTGGTTTGGTAATTTAATTGTTTCTCCTAGAAGAAATAAGGACCAAGATTTTGGAGCACGGTGCTTTTGTCTTATTTTTCTTTGTTGTAAGTGATATGTGTCTGTAGATATCCTCACACATTTGCACTAGACAGTTTGGTGGCTGGACTTGTATGATAAATTGCAGAATCATCCAAGACAATTACATCAACTGCTCCCAAGTAAGCAGCTATTCCTTCTCTGTCATTGTTTTTCAGTTAGAGACTCTCTGCTGGCACAAACAGTTCAAAGCAAAAATTAGATTTCTTATGAAGGTTTTTATACAGATACAGAGCAGTCACTGTCAGTTTCTTTTTGTCACCATTTTATTCTACATTTTTTTTTAATTTTAATACTCTGAAATAATTTGTTCTTATTGTGATGAAGGATTGGTTTTGTTGCAGTACTGTGGCTACCTGGCAGAGTGCTTTAGTTTTTCCAGCATTTAGGAGTATTGAGGAGTAATAATAAGATAAAAGGTTAGAGCAAACTCTGTTTGCAAAATCAAATATTATTACTTCCTCACCATAAATCACCAGGTATGTAAAAATTACTTTTTGAGTCTAAAATAAAAGATAAATATTATTACCTTATAACATAGAAGCTCAGGCAAAAGAAAACATTCATATTAAAGATACTTGCCATCAGCTGATGCTCTCTGAAAAACACTGGGCTAGTGTCTCAGTGCCATCCTTGGGTGCAACTGCATCAGCTTCCATAGATGTCTGTCTGCAAGTGCTGTGCATGTTTTGCACCATGGTACAGAAAACAAGATATACCATGCAGTTGCTCCCTCACTTTTGCCTCAGGGCCTTTACTGCTTCTTATGAAGGTGTCATATGGAGATGTGGAATTGAGGGCAATTGTTCGGTACAGAATGAGTATTTCAACCAAGCTATTGCTCGGTGTCTGTTTCAGAAGAAGTTAACCTGATGTTTAATGGCACTTGAAGGTCTAATATTTCAGTCTCTTAAGAAAAAAAAAACCAAACCCTTAGCTTTTAAAGAGTCCATACTTAAGATAAATTTAAACTATTGGTATAGTTAATGTGATTATAGGGTAGGTTTCTCATCACAACTTTTTTTTTTTTTTTTCTGGAAACTTACATACATACTCTTAACACCTGTAAATTTATTATCTCTAACACAGAGAAAAATCCACTTCCATGTTTCAAAACCCCAGCAGATCTTTAATAAAATTTAAGTGCTGATTTTGGCTTTAGAAATCAAACATTTTTATGACTTCTCTGATTATGTTTTTTAAAAGCTGAGTTTCAAATCTATAGTGAACAACACAGCATGTTTAGTTCAATTCAAGGGCTAATAAAACCAGGAAAATAGCTAAGTAGTGAACCTCAGATGCATGATTTGCTTTATACCCTGAGTGGTAATTACATGGTCAAACCTCTCAGACCAAAAATTTTTCGTTATGCTACAGCAATGAACTGTTGCAAATGCATTGAATATTGGTGAATTGTATGAACTGATATATTTTTTAATTGTTGTCTCATATGCCATGGAATATGCTGTCTTTTACCTCATGATGATGAAGCTTTTGTTTTTGGAGACTGGACTGCTGAAGCTTTTGCTACAGGTGATGATATAGTGTCTGTAATGCTGAGAGTTGTTTCTGAGCTCACTTTGAGAAAATCTTGTGAATCTGGTAGGTGGAATTTTGTCAGAGGTAGTCCTATTCACTGTGAATTTCTGAGCTGAATAATGGTGGCTGAACCCAAGTCCAAAGAGACACTTTTTTTTTGACTCTGATTGCAGATGGCATCATTTAGGTAGCCACAACCAGAACAACTGACAGAGTCAAGATTCAGTCCCTTTTGGGCTGTCATTCCATGCAATAAATTTGCTTTAGAGTACAATACCTTTTGTAATGCTTTGTCCCCTTCCTGCTGGAGACAGATGTCTTTTAGCATGTTGTCTGAATAGGAGAACAGAGAGATCCTACTAGAACATGACCAGCTCTTAATTCTGGCAGCTCTTTTAGCTGCATACTGGTATCAGGATAATCAAAAATATATGATTCTCCTGAGAAAAAGGTGTTGACTGAAGCCGTCTATGAAATTGTCTGATATAATTCATGCTTCTTAGACAAGAAGAGGGTTGTTATTAGAAAATTATCTCAACAAACTGTATTTGCTTTTCACGGACACGCTTTGGTGGCAGGGACTACAGGAGTGCCTTCTGTGAGAAGCTGCCTGAAACTTCCTCCATGTCTGGCAGAGCCAATGTCTAGCAGCTCCAAAGACAGATGTTCCACTGGTAAAGGCTGGACCAAATAAAAATGTTGGTAACACCTCTGTGATAACAGATTTAAGAGAAGAGAAGAAAAAAAGTTATTGAGGAGTTACACTTGCAGTCAGAGAAGAGTGGGTTGAGAACATGTGAGAGAAAAAACTATGCAGACACCACTATGCATGGCACAAGGGTGTCTCCAGACATTTCTTGAATATCTCACGTGATGGAGACTCCACAACCTCTCTTGGCAATCTGTTCGGTGCTCGACCACCTGCACAGTGAGGGAGTTCATCTTCTTATCTGGGAGGCACTTCTTGTGCATCAGTTTCTGCCCACTGATTCTTGTCCAATGGCTTGGTAAGACCAAAATGAAAAAAAAAAAAAAAAAAAAACAGGAAAAAAAAAAGAAGGTGAAAAATGAAAAATAGTTGCATTGCATTTTTTTGCATTAAGTTGAACAGAGGTACTGATTCATGACATTCAATTACTGAAGAAGTCAAAAAATATTCTGTTGTCTGGGATCAAATACAGTATATTAACAATACAGTCATGATATTAGCAGTGTAATACCATTAATAGCATCAGATAATCTATTATTATACCTTTACTAGCATGTATACTTTATAGGTAACTTTTTCCCCAATTTTTTAAGACCTAGGAGTATTTAAGTACTGAAAAGTATAACTGTAGCCATAACTTCCCATTCTCTTATCAGGAATGCATGCTTGACTGTGTCACTGATCAAACTTGGTTTTCAAGGCCAAACCGGCATCCTTTTTCAAAAACTTTTTTAATTAAATTTAATTTATATATATATATATATATATATGTAAGTATATGTATATGTATTAATTTTAAATCTTCTTCCTCTTTCTATTTTTTTTTTTTTTATTTTGGCCTGGAACTGCATCTTCTTTGTGGTTTGATTGCAACACAGATTTTTTTTTTTTTTTAAATTCTGCTGAGTTCATCAGTTGTCACATGTATAGGAAAAAAAATCTCATAGAGTTTAAGATAATTAGGTACCAAAGCTAGAATTCTCAAAACAAACCTGAAACTACACAGGAAACATCACAATATTTTGTGTCTATTAACATTTGCTCTATTTTTTATATTTCAGTTCATGTCACAGCAGAAGAAAAATAATAATCCTGTTATGCAGATCATGTGATTTATTACTGCACAATGCTTGTGTAGTTCTGTATAAGAAATGATCAGATAAAAATGACAGATTGCTATCTGTAGTATGCAGTGCAATGTTTTCACTCCAATATCTGGGCAACATCGTCTAGTGGGAATCATCCCTTCCCATGGCAGGGACTTGGACCTAGAGGATCTTTCCAAACCAAACCATTTTATGGTTCTATGATCATTTCTTATCAAACCTTGAAAAAATGAATAGTGGTTTCATTCCCTCGTACACATTTGACTCTTCCTCAGTTTCCATGATCATGAACTGAAGAGTATCATGACTGATCTTGACCTTCAGTAATTTTCTAAACATCAGCTGACCCTGCTTACACCAACATCCTACCCCTTTCAATTTTTTGTTTCACTAGTGCGTCCTTTTTTTAGGTTCTTGTACAGTAATAAAGCAGTTTTTAGTAGATATAACACTTCTAATTATTTGGTTAGAAATACAACTTGATTTTGCAGTCTCTTTCCAAGTAGAGGCTTTTGTTTGTTCAACAGTGTTAAACCATAGGAGAAAGCTTCCTCTTGAATTGTAGTTTGCTAAGAACGGCAAAACTAAATCGCGAAAGAGATGCAAACAGTGACTCAAAATCATAGCAGCACTGAAAGAACAGAAAGTAAAAGACAGAGTAAAAAGATAGATTAATAATCTGAAACAATAAATCATCATGATTCTTGTTTCTCATGGAATGACCCATTCTAGTACTCTTATGTCCAACAGTATTTGTTTAATATAAATTCTTGAGAGCTATTTAGTGAAGTGAAAGGAAAATGAAAATATGAGTGAATTCTGAAGTTTCCAGAGAACTTCCTCTATGAATTGGCCATGATAGTAAAAAAATAACCATTTATAATATAGAGTTTCACTGTAAAATCTATTATGTTTTTCTTGCACCTCTACCATTTTTTCAGTTCCTGTTTTTTCCATCCACCTACTTATATTAAAAAGAACCTGACTTTTTTAGAGATTGTTGTTTGTTTCCCTGTTTTTCAATGAAGCAAGTTTAATTATACAAAGCTTAGATGTTTTTATGGATTTTCCTTTAGTAGATTTTTCTTTCCTTGATATTTTTCCCATATGATTTGATTCTCAAGCTGTGACATATGCCTGTGAATCTTCTCAGGACTAATTTGAATTCAAAAATAGAAAACAACTAGCTTGAGGGTTAAACTATTGTAAGCAGAATAACTTTGTTTTAATTGTATTCAACATGATTTTGTAGTTTTACAGCTTGACCAAAATTGAGTTACCATAGACAACACTCATAATGCATTTGAAGCAAAATGGTTTTCTTGTTAGAAATGTTAAAATAAAAAAGTCACAGCATAATTAATACTACAAATTCTCTGAGGTAATGTTATTTTTCTCCAATCAAATGCATAAACAACTTTTTAGTTAAATGAGCAAGTTATTTTTATTGCAGTCAAGTATTTGCTATTTATCCCTCTGGTTTCATCTGGCAAGATTCAGTGGATAATGAGAGTATTTCTGTATCTTTTCTTCTTGCAAATAGAAAGAACATTTCAGACATTTCATATGTACCTAGACGGACTTTTCTCCGGCCAGAGAACAGGTAGTGTGGTCAGAAATGTGTAAACCTGTTTGCTCAAGTTTGGAAGCGTAACAAGACTCATGCATTCAGAATGCACCAATAAGGTTTTTCCAGGTTCACTTTGGGAAGTATTCACCCTAACAGTGTATTCAGTCAGGTTCCCAGGCCTGTGTTTGCCCCCCTGACAAGGGACCATTTTGCAAGTGCCAGTGTCCCCCAATTCTAACGAAACAGAGCTTACAGCAGCCGTGGGCCTTCCTTCCCAAGAATGCTTCAAGGCCGGAATATGCTCCTAATCTGATTCTACTTTACAGCTATCCTTATACAGCACTCTGAAGAGTGCCTGCATGCTAACATCATAGTTCCAGAGAATCAGAGATTGTGGACTTCATTTTTAAGGGACTCTGAGAGCAAGGCAAATTGTTTCCATAGTTAAAATCAGTTGGCTTTTTTCTTACACTTAAAGCAAATTAAGCAAATTTTCAGGCTATGGCAATGCTAAAGGCCTCTGGAAACTGACAAAGTATTTCCCAGTATAATTCATTGCCTATTATAGCTTAGGTTTATAAAAGGAGGTATTCCACTTATTTTTTCTGTTTCCATTCGACTTTGTACTAGAACAGGTCAGTCAGCATTCAGAAGCAGATACATTTTCCATGTTCAGCAAGATCCTGAGCAAAGATTTGAGAGGTATTTGAGGAGGTCCTAGAGATAGAACCATGGCTTGGAGATAGCACTGCCTGTCCTGGTATCATTCCATGATGCATAAGTAGAGCACAAGAGTATTTTTTGAACAGTTTCTTGAACTTTTATAAAAAGTATTCTTTTTTACAAAAAACAAGAGATATTATTTCAAAACCAGGAAGATATTTTCCTATTCTTCTTTGGTGTGGGCTTAAAGCTGAAAATTATGTTAAAAAATGTTTTACTTATAGTAGGTATTTAATTCCCAGTGTGTAGCAAATATGAATTAGAAATTATTTATACTTTAAAACATAATTATTTTTTTAAAGAAAGCTCATTCAAGTTTTCTTGAAGGAAAGGAGTTTCCTAGACCTTGATTATGTGCTGTACAATTTTAGGTACCCTGTAAAAAGTAAATGGACAGAGGTAGCTAGTATATTTAGAAGTTAATGGTTTTCTGTGGGATTTTTTGATTTTGTTCCATTAGTGCATTTCATTGGAACATCACTGCATATGAAAAATATTTATTATTATTATTATTATTATTATTATTATTATTATTATTATTATTAATGTGTTTGATGCACTTATATTTCAGTAACACAATGTTAGAAGCAAGACATGATCCCTTATCGCATTTAACAAGACTGTAAATCACTGAATTGTCTTATCATCAAGGTTAGCAATGCTGCATATGGAGAGAAAAAAAGTCCCCTTCTCTTCAAATCACACCAATTACATCAGTTTATTCTGTACTAACAATATATGTGACCCATGCATAAAGCTGCAGTCTAGGATTTTAGAAGAGCTTAAGGGACCATATTGCTCAAACCTGCTGATTTTTATTGAGAAATGGAATGCACTTTATATTTTGATCTCAGTGTACAATTTTTTGTTCCTGCATTTGATGTATCTGAATTAAAATACAGTCTGAGATGGTTCTGTTATTAACTTAAAGGTAAATTTTTTCACAGAGACAAACCAACAAAACAATGGCTGGCCTGTGTTTTTCGGAAGCATGCTGACCTTCGTGTGTTGTTTTGTTGTCCTATTTCATTTATGGACTAAGAAAACAATCAAAGGAGTGGAGTCCAGAAAAAGTAATGTATTCCACTTACACTAAAGAAATTACCCTTTCAGATGCACTACTGTCACTTACAAAATAAGTGGACTGTGTGTACTTTCTATTGAATGTGCCATTTGGCCTTACTGATTGCCACTGGCAGTGTTTATTAATCTACCTGCCTGACATCATGCTTTTCATGAAATAGGTCTCTCTAGTCTTGTTGCTTTTGCTAATGCTTATTCTTGTGCTTTCAATTTTATGGTGATGATGGATGTTGTATATATGTGTGTATTGTGCTCTGTCTGAAAGAGGGTTGCTACTTCGCCACGCAAATGACAGGCTCTTGTCTTTTTTTGACTGAGAATGTGTTGCAGTCATCAACGTGACAGCCTCTAAGTGCATCAGTGAATGGCTCAGAAATTCAGTGATCTAAGATGGAAATAATTTGATCTGGGAAAATTTCAGGTGGTATGCAGATACCTGCTTCATCTTGCAGGGTGTATGATCTAATAAGCAGTTATGCACATGAATAACTTTATGGATGTGCCTAGTTTATTTTAATAGGACTGTCTACCTGAATAAATAACTCTTGCATGGAAGAATTTGCAGAATAAGGCTTTTGATTTACATATCATAAAATTTCCTGAGTTAGATGGAACCCACAGGGATCATCAATCCAACTCCTGGCCATGCACAGGATACTCAAAGTGTCGCATCTTGTGCTTGTGCCTGAAAGCATTGCCCAAATACTTCTTGAACTCTGGTAATCTTGGTGCTGTGACAACTTCCCTAGGGAGCCCACTCCAGTGCCCAACCACCCTCTGCGTGAAACCTTTCTCTAAAATCCAACTTAAACTTCCCCTGACACAACTCCAGGCCATTCCCTTGGGTCCTGCCACTGGTCACCACAGAGAAGATATCAGTGTCTCCCCATCCTCTTCCACCCTTGAGGACGTTGTAGACTGAAGTGAGGTCTCCCCTTAATCTTCTCCAGGCTGAACAGACCACTTGCCCTTGCCTACTCCTCACATTGCATTATGCCAGACCTTTCACCACTTTTGTAGGCCTTCTTAAGATGTTATTGAGAGAGGTCTTGGGACGAGATCAACCATCTATTTGAGTATTCTTGGATGAATCCCACAAGCCTTCATAGACTCATAGGGATCCAGCTAGACCAGGAAATCCTGCACAAGTTCAGAGTTGTCTAGGAGTTATCATTCTAAGAGTTACAGCTCAGAGTTCTCAAACCCCTGTAGGCGAAGAAAGCATTAAATGTCTCTGCCTTGTCTAGGTTCTTGTTTGTGAAGTAACATGAATTTTTCAAAACGTTACACCATTTTCAATGCTTAGTGTTTAGATATGGCCACCATTGTATACAGTTTTCCATTTAAGTCTCAGAGTTAATTTTATTAGAAATGTAATAATTTAATAAGAATGTAATATTCTGTTAGCATTGATTTATCATCCTTTCTCACTCTTTCCTTCTATTACTTTGCAACAGACAAAATCATTGTTTTGCATTTGTTTCTGTAATAGCATAGGACAAATCATTAGCTATTTCAATAGAATGCTTGACAGGTTTTAATACACCCAGTAATTCTGTCCAAGTGGAATATTATTTGCTGTATGCATGTAAGGTGTTAACTCAGACAAAACAGCTCAGAAATTGTACTATAACAAATTATAATGTAAAATAAATATAATATAGTTAAAAATGCTTGAAAAGAGAAAAACAAGTGAGTTCATAAATAGGAAATATAATGAAAAAAATGCTGCCCTTACTGTTATGAAAAATGAAAGTACAAAAAAATGAAAGTAAAAAAAAAACCCACATATTAAAAAGGGAAAAAAGAATTTTATAATTTTTGTTTTAATGCAGGCTTAAATTAATCTATCTGGATGTAATTTTTATGTGAGAGTTTCTGTTCATTTGGGGTTAGGCTTCTCCAGCATTTATTCCTAGCATTTTTTCAGGTCAAATACCAGTTGTAGCTATCTTGTACCTCTGAACCTGCTGAGACCCAGATGTAGGGCACAGTGTGTAATAAAGGCTTTAAATTAAAAACACAAGTAAAAGCATTCATGCCAGGAGCAAGTTACTGTGCAGTTCACTCCTTTGAATAAATGATTGTGGGTTTATCCCTGGTTTAAAGATTACTCTCTTGAAATATAGATGATTTTCAAGAGTAGGAAGTTTGAAAGCACCACATCCTGTACAGAGCACGATAGTTTGAGTCTGAAATGCTAGCTACATAGAAAGTGCAATTGTGGTCTAAATCCTATTCAAGTTGCATTGCTTCATTTTTCAAAGCAAAATCCTTCAGTTCTTGAGTGATCCTAGCATGGTTTATTAATAACTTAGGCTAGCTATTTTTTTCTGTGAAGCAGACCTGTTATAAAGGTCTTACTAGATCATAAATTGTTTGCTTTACAGAGGAAACATACTCCAAATGAAGCATTCTTAAATGTGTTCAATACTGTTATGATTATTTCCAATTTTTATTCTTAAAATAGTTTCCTTGTCCCTTAAACTCCTTTCCCAGCTATCAGCAAAGCTTCCTTTTTTGGTCCTTTACTGATCCATGGAAGCTTATTCGTTATTTGGTCTTCTTCTACTTGTCTTGTTTTGTATGCCACTTGCACTGACACCATTTGCTTATGACCCTGACTTCTCCTTTAGCACCTAGTAAATGTTTGCAGCATTTCCCATGGTATCCTGCAAGTACTGATGCATACAGATTTTATTATTTACAGGCAGTCAGAAAGGAAGCATATACATGTATGCATTTGACTAACACAGTAGCTTGTGCGATATCAGTTGTGATCTAAAGAAGAGTAGGAGCACAATTCATGACTCATCATTTGTCTGCAGTGTGAGGAGCAGATTCTGCTAGTAAGGGTGACACATTCATTCTTACGGCTGTCATCTCTGGTCCACAATGGTGTTTCAGCTGATGCCACTCTTCCAGCAGATCAGTTCCAATAAGTTACAAGCTTAAAATCAGAACAGAGTACATTGCACTGAATTTGATATGCAAATAGGTCCTTTCCTTACTGAAATTCCTGTTTATTTGAATGAAAGCTTGATCTGAGGCATTATGCTCACAAAGTAATGAGTTGCATAGAGAGAATTGAGGATACAACTTTAGTACATTCAACATATGTCATTAAAATATATTCTTGCTGAAATTTAAGAGTCTAAAATATCAGTTGGCAAAGGAACACTCTGTAAAGTCATTTACCCTTTTATAGAAATAAAAATGGCTCAAATATAGTTCTGATTTTAACTTACAGCCTTTCTCGAATTCACATTGTAGAACATACAAGTCTGTATCCTTTTAGTGGTTTAAAAACAACAGTTGATATGAACTTTATATGTCAAGAATATTCAGTATGAGCAGACTACTTGGTTTTCATGTAAAATTTTACAACAGGAGTTGGCTTCTTAAATGAAGTTTCCTGTGTTCACTTTGTGAAGCAACTTGTCTTTGCTTTGATGAGTACAATTTTTAATATAATTTTATAATAATTTTTAATATAGTTTTCTTCTTGAAGTAAGTTATTTTTAATGCAGGGACTACCTCAAAGGCAGCTCCTTCAGTTTCACTCTTCCTTTGGTAAACAGAGTAAGTGCAGCTGTGGATGCCCCTTTGCAGGAGGGCCTCGTCGAGCCCGATGGCACCCGAGCTGCAGAGGCAAGGGTACACTCTCCACTCTGGTGTGACAGAGAGTGCACACTTTCTAGGACCCTTGGCTAGCTACAGCAGAAAGGAAAAAGGCGGACTCTGTCTTCTGGGATAACCGGGTTTATTGAGGAGCACAGAGATAGTAGGTTGAGGGTTGCCAGAAGGCAGAGACGCAGTTAACAGGGTGACAGCCACTTATAAAGGGAGGTGGGTACAAAGGTGAAGCCTGCTATCCAACCAATAGAGGACCAGGGGGGAGTGGGTAAAGGGATACAGACAACTTGACTCATCCAATCTGGGGTATCCTGGGGAGGGACCCTGGCCCCTGAACCAATCACTCGACGCCCTAGAGAGAAGATTCTCGATGGAAGGGTCGGGTCACCGAGTGACTGGAAGGACGCCGAGAAGGGATAGAACAAAGGGTACAGTGATTGTTGGGGCAACCGGAGAGGAGATAGGGAAACGGACAGGGGTTCAAGGGAGGAGACAACTGGGCAGAACCACTCTTAATGTAAGGGGAGAATGAAATATACCAACTTACAAAGTACAACTTGATTCAGCTGCAACTGATGAAGAACACAACCCAACATCTCCCCCTTTTTTGTTTAAAACAAATGAAAAAGGAACGGGAGAGGGAGAGAGAAAAACTATCGTCAACAAGGAGGGATATTGACTGAAACATCAGTGTCAGAGTCCGAGTTTGGGTGGAGGTCTTCAAACCATAGCTGAACGGGTGGATCTTGATTTTCGTTATTCTGTTCTGGTGCCAAAACCTGAACTCTGCTGATGTTTGGGGGAGATACTAACTTTGAAATAAATTTTACAATCAACTTCCAAATGATGCATGCAGCAAGTACAA
Organism: Passer domesticus; assembly: GCF_036417665.1. Lineage (NCBI taxonomy): Eukaryota > Metazoa > Chordata > Aves > Passeriformes > Passeridae > Passer > Passer domesticus. The sequence continues at coordinate 81,859,786 of NC_087474.1, read as the reverse complement.
CAATCAGTATAACAAAGCAAACTAACAGAATGGTTTTCAGGACAGAGCTTACCCAACCCGAAAGACCCCATCCAGAGAAAATGTGCAGTTCCTCATCATTTGTGATGCTTTGGCTTACATTGTGTAGAGCTATTATTTTTTTTTCAAATACAATTTTCATCTCCAAGTATGGGTGGCTTCTAAACACAGAGTAAAGACTATAGCATATTCTGTAGCACAAAATTGTTCATTTTAGTTAAAGGTGCACTTAGGGCAAGAATAGACAGAATACTAAAAATATATTTGGACTTAGACATTTCTTTCGTCTTTTTCAGTTGTATCCTTTAGGTCAGCCAAAATTCCAGAATTTTCTTGACTCTTGCCTGTGAAGGCAAGTTACTGTGTAATCTGATGTAGCTGGAGTGTAAAAAAATGAGAGCCTGAGAAACACTGAAATTTGCATTCTTCAAAAGGTTGTGGTGATATTTTGATGGGGTTCGTTGGTTGGTTGGTTTTGGAAGGAGACAAAAAGGCTTTGGAAACATTTTGAAAAGGCATTTTGGCTAACATCTAGATGGCTGTCAAGAGATGTCAGAAAAATTTTCATCTGTGGTCTTAGGCTAGAATTAATTTCACTTGGCTTGAAGCACTAAACTGAGCTTGAAAGATTCCCTGAGAATATTCCACAGCTGATTCATAGAGCTGCATGCCTTTGCAGACTGATTTACCTTTCTCGCACTCCAGCTCACCAAGGCAGAAATATTTCTTTTTCCTCAGATTATATGAGGTGGTCAGGATGACACACTGATTAACTTGGTTGCTTCCACTCAAAGCTATGACTTATAAAGGCCTCCGTAATTTGACCCCCTTCTGGTTGTGATGAGGGAACTTTTTTGTGTATCTCAGCCACTTCCACACATAATGAATGAGGGAAACAGAAGAGAGGGACTTGTGATATTTTTTTACATTTGGGAAGGTCAGGACACAATGGATAAAGTTCAGGTACTAACAGAGGTTTTTGAGTGCTTTTTGTAAAGTTGGTTTGTTATTTTAAGAAGTAACTGCTGTTTGTTTTCTCTGGTCCCATGATTTTCATTATGTTATGTCATAATGATTTCAGTGGCTTCAATCTGCTCCTTAGTCAAATGCCATTAAAAAAATTAAAAAATCCGAGGGTTTTTTCAGAAACAACACACAAACTACACTGGTATTGTTGGCATAGCAGTAATTGTGGTAGAGATCCAGAAAAAACAGAAGCAAATCTGTGCAATCACCAGAGCTAATATTGTTGTCTCATGTAAACAGTAAGATATGTCTGGCAAAATGTCTTTTGAAGGAATCTGTCTCATGTGAAGGAATGTGCTTTCAAATAATTTTTCTTACTCAGGGTATTTGTATATTTACTTTGATTAGTCTCTCACTTTGTCATTCTGAAATATATTTTTAGAGACGTGATTTTTTTATTAAAAGTTATGATTATTTGCAAGATAGTTTTAGCTTTTATGTAATTCAGACCTAAGTTTTTACTTTGGTATGGAAAATTCCTAATTCTATTAGGTTGCTATTGCTTAAATGCTTACCTAAATGACTATGTCACTTTGAAAAATTCTATCTATAAAGATAATAAAACTCCAAATAATGCATTACTCCATTACAAATCTGCAACAGATGCAATGTTTTTCCTGCAAGTATTTTCTTTTTCCTTTTGCCAGCTAACAAAATAACCAAATAAGAAAATGTTAGGAGACATAATACCAAAGTTTAAATATTTTGTGATGCTTCTGGTTGAAATACAATTGATGGTTCATCCCACTAGTCTGAGACATTATCTAATTCATCATGACTAATGTGTGTATAGCAGCACTGACTTTATTCCCTTGGTGTCATTAGCTCAGTTGATATTAATAACCTCCACAAATACACCAAAATGTATTTATTTTCTGTAGAATAATGATGGAAGACAGTAAATTTACCTATAGAATGGTAAACATTTATCTTCCTATGACTTTGACTATTCTGGGTACAAATACTAAGTTACAGATGTTTCTTTTTTCTGACTTTTGGAGCTGTGTTAGTGCCAGACCCCCCCTTTTTTAACCAAGATCATTTAATCTCTCATTGGCAGAGATGTATCTGAAGTCTCCAGATGCAGAAGGAGTGAAGTCATCCTTCCTCTGTACTCGGCACTGGTGAGACTGTACTTTGAGTGCTGTGTCCAGTTCTGGCCCCTGAGTTTGGGAAGGACCTTGAGATGCTTGAGTGCATCCAGAGCAGAGCAATGAGGCTGGTGAGGAGCTTGGAACACAAACCCTGTGAGGAACGACTGAGGGAGCTGGAGGTGTTTAGTCTGAAGAAAAGGAGACTCAGGTGTGACCTTATTGCTTTGTACAACTCCCTGAAAGGTGGCTGTAGTCAGGTGAGGGTTGGTCTCTTTCTCCAGGCAGCAACTGACAGAACCAGAGGACAGAGTCTTAAGCTACATCAAGGGACATATAGGTTGGATATTAGGAAAAAGTTTTTTACAGAAAGAGTGATAAAGTTCTGAAATTGTCTGCCTGGGGAGCTGGTGGAATCACCATCCCTGGATGTGTTTAAGAAAAGACTGGATGTGGCACTCAGTGCCATGGTTTAGTTGAGGTGTCAGGACATGGGCTGGACTTGATGATCTTTAAGGTCTCTTCCAACCTAGTCATTCTGTGCATTCTGTGAATTCTGTGATGGCCTCCATTGGGAGCTCCTCCATGGTGTAACAGTCTGTCATAGCTTTGATTTGACTCCCTTCTATTATTTCTTATTGTTTCTCCCTTATTACAACTTTTCCAATTTAACAACCAGTCAGGAATAATTGATTTGCTCATCTCTTTTGAAGCACCACATTCATATAGGTCTTCAACTTATTCGCTGCTTTGTTTGCACTTCCATTGTGTGAATGGCCCACATTTAAGGTATTAAAAACAGATTAATTTTCCAAGGATTTTCAGTTCTAAAATATATGTGTTCCTGGGAAACTAAGGTAGATGAAGAGCAAGCATTAGGTAGTGAAGAAGAGATGAAACAGTAGACATTGAGGATAGTTCCTGTCACAAATAAAAACACTTATTTGATCTCAAGATGACAAGAAACACATTTCATAGCTTTTGATCTCCTACTGTTACAGAATCAGTGCACTGTGAACTTATGAATAGTCTAGTTAAAATTAGAAGACTGAGAGATATCTCTTTTATTTTGTGGACAGTCCTGATGTTTCAGTCAATGCCTGAAAACTTAGAAGCAGATTGAAAAATATTTAAGTGATTGCCTGGGCAATGCTGCTGATATCTTGAATTTTCTGTTTCCATTTTTTTTTTTTTTAATCTTATCTATAGCTTGTCCATTTTTTCCATTTTCAGGGGTGGCATGGTATCCATCTGAGCAGTGCTAAGAAGTAAGAATTTACAATCAAAATACCCTAAATCATAAAGGTCTCCGTGTTACCATGTAGGGAGTCTGCCAGTTTAAATATATCTATATGTTTATTTATATTTAATTATATGCCTTAACACGGTTGAATGGAGAGATACATACCTAATTCAGTCAGTCAGAAAGAAACTTCACTCTCTACACATTTTAACTGTTAGTGTAGCTCTGGCCTGGACTGTTGCATCTCTCTGGTGGACTCATTAGGTTGGGCTTAAGGCAGAGTTCATGTGTTTACTCAGCTTTTGAGCCAACAATGGAGCTCTTCCAGATGTTGATGGACTGGAGAGGTTAATTGTCTCTTGGACTGGCATTTAGCCTAGAGCTGCTGAGTGGTTCAGTTTGGCAAACTGTTGCTAGGGGTGGAGCTACATTAGCAATTCAGCTTTGCCAGGGAATTTCCTGCTGAATATTTTCACATGCTGGGCTTTAGTTTTCATCACAGAATCATTTGTGAGTGCTTGAACTGTTGTGGTTGTTTTGTTTTGGTTTTTTTTTGTTTGTTTGTTTGTGGGTTTTTTTGTTTGTTTGTTTTGTTTTGTTTTGTTTATTTTTTGTTTTGTTTTGGTTTGGGGTTTTATGTGAATCTAAAGCGAAAGAGACATTACTGGAATAAAACTGGTGAATTTCAACTGACACAAAGAGTCTTTTTATTGCATTCTGGAGCTAGTCTAAAGTACCATTCCCAGACTTCTTCGTCCTCCTACCCCCATATCTGTGCAGTAGCGGTTTTAAATCCTCAGCAACAATTGCTTCTCTGCCACCTGTGGCTCTGTTGCACTACACTACTTTGTAATGTAGACACAGTCAAAAAAGTGATCTTCTGAGTTGCTTTACAGCTTAGTTGCCAAACATTGTGGAGATATTGACAAGGCTTGCTTAACGTGGGAAAGAGGAGGTCTTGGGAAAGGCATTGTCAATTATTTCATGGCTGGTTCCAATTTTGCACGTAGACTTCTTTGCAAGATCTGCTCTTGCTGTGATGGGGACCCAGAAGAACACTGGAACCAGTACCTTTATTTTAGGATGGAAATTGTAAAGTCTTTCTTTTTGTTATCAGTGGTTTAAGCATTACTTTTACTTGGGTTTGTATAATTCAAGAAATATAGAGGATACCTGACAGTATTGTTGATGTAGGTTCCCAAGGTTAATTTGGTCCTAGATGTTTTTTGAGGGGAAAACAAAAATGTGTGAGTGGGCTTCTTCTGTATTTTCGCACAATGCAAAGACAATTACAATTCCAAAGACAGTGTGATTTTTAGTTTTTATTGTCTAGAAAGTGTAAAACTCTGTGAGAAGAGTAATGATAGACTTTCTGTCTGAAGCCAATGCCTAACAGAAACATACATGCCGAATAGATACACAGGATTTTACTGGATACTGACACTGCTGGAAGAGATGATTGCTTACCTATGAGCTCCATTCCAGAGCCAGAACATTTGGATAAATTAAGTTAGCCACAGAATTTTTCTTTTTTAAATATTTTTTAATTCTGAGTCCATCAAGCAAAGCACTAGGTAAGCTTTTTTTATTATGCTGAATATTGCCACTTTTTAAAATTATGGTTTTGATATAGTAACATTTGATCAAGCCTCAGTGTAGTGCATTGTTTATTCCTTAATGTATTTTTAATACTATATATTATTCAGAAGTTTGTCAGTCTTATAATCTGACAAATGTCTTGAATGTTTATGAAATGTAATAAAGTGAATGTTTAAAATACATAATTAAAATTAAACCTAATTTTTGATCTATTTATTACTTCCATATTGACTTCCTGTTCTCTTTTTTTATAACAGTAATGTAAAGTTAAGATTAAAATTCATTCTAGAAAAACATCTTCCGCACTTCATCACAGTATGTGTCAATCTACATAAATAGATGTAAACCAAAATGTAAATTGACAGTAATGTTATGTATCACATCATCAGAAAAAAACATCCTCATGCCCAGAAGACTGAGGTAGGAAACAGTTTTGTGAGGTTTTTTTAAACATAAATTTTGACTAAATTTGAATAAAATTTTGTATTAAAATTTACCTGGGTATTTCTAACTTTTAGCTATACACCAACATTATTTCAGTGTTTGAAACTGTTGTTTTCTTTCACTAAGAAAAAAAAAACCAAAAAACAAAAACCAAAATATGAATTCCTTCACTTCCTATCCATATTATTCCATTCATTCAGAAACTCTCTCAAAATAGCATCTTTTCAGCAGCAAGAAATAAAATGAGATTTCTAATAATCCTGATGGTTTCTCATCTTAATTTTTTCCCCAACAAAATTAAGATCAATCTAGTGCACAATTTAACTCCATACCTAATGTCAAAGGGCTATATAGCCATCCATTTTTTCCCCAAGAGCCTGGTATCACTATTTGAAATACAACATATGTGTGGTGCCAATTAAGTTTGCGTTTGCTTTATAAAACAGAAATAAGGAGCAATAATCTACAATTTATTTTTGTTTGACTGAACAAAGTTTGCAATCCTCAAAGAGGAAGTTTGGAAGTTGATAGTACCAGTGGGGGAATATCTTTAAATTGAAAGACCATAAGCTTAGATTGGCTATCTGGAAGAAAGTTTTCACTGTGAGGGTGATGAGTCATTGGAACAAGTTGCCTGGATAAGCAGCGGATGATCCATCCCCCAAAGTGTTCAAGGCCAGGTGAAATGTGGTTTTAGGCAACTGGATCTAGATTTCCTATGCCATTTGGAACCTGATCTTCGAGGCCTCTTCCACCCTAAACTATTGTATGATTTTGTGCTGTCATACTGTAAACTTACATTAAAAAAAAAATTACTATAAGTACATATTGCAGTAATACAGTCTTGAAAACTCAGAATTCAGGCAGGGAGGCTATTACACTGGAGTATGATTTCCATAGATCAAAGGCAAGCCAACTTTGCACGACATGTTTGAGAACTTCAAAAGTGTGAGGCATTATCTCACTTGGCATAAATTGGCATGGCTCAGCTTGCATATCAGCAAGGAACAGGATCATCAGTGCATTTCTGTCACTAAATATGAATGATGTATTTAAATGCATGAAGTCACAGGAAAACGATGGGAAGCAAGCACCACATAGTAAAATCTGAGATCCTCCACATTAGATTAGCCTTGTATAGGAACTCTGGCAATGCAACAAAGCCATCCTGACTCAGACACCCACAGAGGAGTCAAAAAGTCATAATGACTAGAGCTCTTGTACTGGCAGAGATGATGAATCACTTGTTATCAGCTCTAAGACTGCAAAGCACAAGTCAGGAGCAATGAACAGGAGGTATCGAAGCACCAGAGCCGTTTATTTAAGTGAAAGAAATGGGGGCACAGTCCAACATTTTAAACAACATGTGAAGTGATTGTACACAGACCTAGGTGCATTTTTTAAAGAAACACATGTGTGATCTACATGTGTGCCAGCTACTAATGTGCTATCAGTAAAAGCAACTATGAAATATTGTGGGAAAGGATTTCAACAGCTTTGTCACTTAGTAAATGATTTTACTTTTCTGCTATGAAAAACATTTATTTCCCCAACATAGGCTTTCTACACTTCAGTCATACATCTCTGTGGCTTAGCAGATGATTGTCCTGCTCACTGGAGTATTATCTTTCAGAAGTACATCATTAGCTGGAACTCCTCATTCCTTCAGAAGAGAGTATCGGGATAGTGGCAAAGGTTATGACAGGTAAACACTGACAAATACAGATTTTCAATTGCCCTGGGATTTTTCATAACAACCACAAGAGTCTGTTTCACACTCAGGTAAATAACGAAGTGCTTTAGATAATGTCTTGTAAGAGTGGAAGTTTGATCTTTGTGAATTGCTGCATGCTCTCTGGCTTCCTGTAGTAGCCAAAGAACTGCAATGAAGTAACTGCTGGTTTTTATTCTCTTCATGACAAGAAGATAATGTATCAGTCTTTCTAGCTTGATCTGGTAATTATTTCTTCTTAGTACCATGACTAAAAAATAGAGGAATTTTCAAGAAAGCTGGATTCCACTTGTGTTGAAATGAATGGGACCATTTCTGCTGACATCTTCAACAGGCTTTGAAACACGTAAGTGTTCTCTTGCCTGAGACTAAACATTATCTTACTCTTTTTGGTTTTACTCACTGTTTCCTGTTTTCATTTTAATGCAAAAGTATATCAAGTAGCTCAGAAACAAAAAACAAAACAAAAACAAACACAACAAGCAAACAAAAAAAAAGGAATAGGAAAATCATCAAAAGATTGGCAGTTCATTCAGAATGCTGTTTGATGGTTGATGGTTTGGGAATATATATTTTGCATACCAGATTAAACTTTCAGGGGTGCAATTGTCAATTGCTTGGGATGGATTTACTCACAATATCTGTGCTAAAATGCCTGGGTACTAATGGCATGTGTTTATTTTTGATTCTTCAAACTCCAGTCCTTCTTAATCATAAACAGACTCCAGATTTTACCTCAGTTTTTTTTTCTGTGAGGTAGCTTTACTGCAATGTCAGCCTTATATGATGAACATATTCTGGTTCAGTAGTGGAACAAGTGAAGCTATTATGTTTTGTAAGAGATGCTGATGAAGTGCAAGTTTATTTCAAATATGTGTGGGTCAACTGATAAAAAAGATTTGAAGATCACCTTCCCAGTTCAGAATTTTTTTAACCCTGAATAAGAAGTAGAATCTTAAACACAAATTAGAAGACAAGTTTAGTGTGATGTATTAGCAAAAAATTTTATTTCTATTTTGGGGATGCTTACCTTCAAGTAGGTTTTGGATTTCAGAGGTTGGAAACGAAAACTTTTTGGGCTTTTGCAAACTTTTATGTCATATATGAATGCTTGGTGGCAGTTCAAAAGGAAGAAGATTAAGGGAGAATATTGTCTGTAATTCAAAATTGGGCTCTGTTTTCCTAAAACCCTGTATTCTAAAAGTATTAGTTTTTCTGAGTAAGATGTATGCACCAATATAGTTTGAAATTCTATGTATAAAACATATAATTGCACTGAAATTCTGGATTATCTCTTAAGGTAAAAGTGCTAGCACTAGTGGCTACATGAAACTTATCAAATTAATAAATAAGTGGTATGATCCAATATTATCAGAACATAATGTTCCCATTTGTACTTTTGGTATGCTACTTGTTTAAGTATAAATTAACAAATAAAAATTGTTAAGTTAGTGGCTCTTTTTGAACCTCATCATTCACTTTCAACTGCATTTACACATTAAGAATTCACTGGGATTCAGGGAAGGTGGAGGTAACAAGTATACAGCTAATGTAGTAAGATTTGTGAGAAAAAAATAAGAATAAGAAAAGGAAAATGTTAGAAAACATAAATAAATTTATTCTTATGAATGTGCATTTATGAAATACAGTAGATGTTATATGTTTGTTAAATTAATGCATAGACAAAATAATTTAGATAATAAATAGTATGGACTATTTACAGTTACCAACCAGACAAATCTTTATTGTCAAAGAAAATAGCAAATGAAGAATAAGCATGTGTTGAAATTGCCACTTATATACAAGGAATACCACTTTTTGCGATTGTGTCTCTCACAGCACAGCAGAGTATATAGTTCATTCTGACCATACTGTTTAACATATTGCTTGGGTGTTTTTGTTGTTTCTATTGTGAGGATAAACAAATGTGGAAGATGTGAATTTTTTTTCTTTTTTTTTCTTTTTTTTTTTGAGACTATTTACAGTAGCTGATATTAGAAAATTAAAGAATAGAAACAGATTGAGGCAATAAGAAAAATTGATCTAATTTGAAAACAGCTTCATCTCCTGTTTCTCTCAGAGGTAGATAGATATACTCCTACTATTGATTGTGATCACAAAAATAATGAGTGCATCTACCTTCACTACTTTGGAGATTATGGAAAATTATTGAAATAAATCAGTAATACTGTTTGGGTTTCAAGAAGATGAAAATAACACTATGTCACTGACAGAAGTCTCTTATTTCAAAAGTGTACTCTGTGTTGATTAAAAAATATTAACCCAATCTGAGAAAGACATTCTAAATCCAGACAGTTGAAAATCAACACAACCCAGAGTGATTACAATAATAAATTTTTTAATTCTTTGTGATTGGCACTACTGAAACTCAGTAGTTAGCACTGTAGACACCTTATACCACAGCAGGTTAATGTCCCAGAGACACTTTGCATGGTTATTGTGTTACCAGCACTAGCTCATGTTAAATGTACTGATCCATCTCTGCAAACATAATTACCAGATTTTCCCTCTTTTTTTTGTTTGTTTGTTTGGTTGGTTGGTTGGTTTTTTTTTTTGTTTGTTTGTTTTGTTTTTTTGTTGTTGCACTGGTGCCATCAACTCTGTCCTATTTACAGTCATTCCCAAATGTGTTAAAAAAAAGAGTGGGAAATCCTTTTTCCGTTATTTTTTCTTATATTGTCTTTATAGATAAAAAATGTAGGCTTTCTTAGTTTTCTTAGTAATAGAATCTCCAGCCTTGTTTTCCACCTGTACTTTCAATTCTAATTCAATACCTATTTGCCAGTTAACTGTAATGAAGTCTGGACCAGATAAGAAAGAATATCATTGACATACGGTTATTAGCAGTGCAAGTGTCCATGATAACTTTATCATCTTCTTGTTTGCTGTGAATTAGTGTGTACACTGCCTTCAGCACATTGGTTGTGTTGTCCAGTGATGTGCAATTCTTCTGACATCACCATACGAACTTAACTAATGTTCTGTCCTAAAGTATTAATTTACTAATGTTTCTGCAACAGTTCTGTTAACTATTTCTTTTTACCATCCCGGTCTTCTGGCTTTGCTTTGTGACTGTTGATTGTGCTCAGATCAGTGATCAAAGGCCTGAACATCAATAGAATATTATGAAACACTGGATAACTGGGTTAAGTTAAAACAGAATTTTAAAAAGCAATCTGTATTTTCTTCTCCAACCTTCTCACTCAAAATTAGAGATACCGCAACAGCAAGCCAAGAAAAAGTATTCCTGCAATGTGTTCCAACATGTAACATTTACACATGACAAACACATATTGAAAAGTATTTATTTTTCAGTACCTCTATGTCATTAGTCCTGTGTATGTGCACATATATAATTATATATCAGCCATACTTCAGTTGTCTATGCTTGGTAGTGGAAAAATGATTTATGATTAATGATAACACGATTTTCATTGTTGGATGCACCTCTCAGCCTTGGAAAATTTAATTAATGTATATCCCTTCTTTTGTAATTATCGGGATACTGGAAACGAATGTTTTCTTAGAATTACAAGATATTGTCAATTTGTAACTGAGTCAATTATCACTGACCATCAGTATTTGGTGGATAGTGAGAGGTGAATTGTCTGCTAAGATGTGTGGAGAAGATTTGACACTGTCTTAAAAAAATAATATGAGTTGCCAACAAGTTGTGATACTTAACAAAAAGAGATAAAAAATTGTATAATTGGCATCACTGTGTACTACACTATTAACTTAAGGAGTATGTTTGTAAGACTGGATAGTTTAAGAGTGAGTGAGTTGTAGTGAATGACAGAAAATACTGTTAATTTCTGCTGCTTTATTAGTCTATGTGTCTTTATTAGTCTATGTGTCTTTATTATAATTACTAATGGATAATTATATGATATATAATTATTATAATTACTAATATTATGTATTAGTCTATGTGTCTATTAGTCTCTGGTTTATTAGTCTAGTCATGGTATAGGTGATTTGCACAGACTTCTGCAATATCCAAATGAAGGTGGGAGGCCAAAATCATTTGGTTTGGGGACCTTCACAAAATTATTTCCCAAGAATTCTGTATCCTCCAGAATAAAAACACTTTATTCGTCCTATATTTTCAAGAAAGTTACAGAAGTTTATGATTACTGTCTCTTCTAGTTTGTTCACCATTATTAACTGGAAACAGTGCAGTTTTATATAACTGGGTAGAATGCTTCCAAGAATTAAAAACAAAAGGCAATAAGTTAAAAATGCATTACACCTCCAAAGTGAACAAAAGAAAGAGAAAATTTTACCTGATAATCAGAAAACATATAAATAAGTAAAGAAACACAGAAACACCATTAAAGCTGATAGAGCTGCTCTGTGGAAAGCATGAGTTAGCAAATCCTTCTTGCATAATTAAAACATTGGACCCTTGCACAAGATACTGTGAAAATTCATACCTTGCTTTCTAGAGGAAGGTAGAGTAAATAATAAAACATAATACTGAGGACGAAATTAATCGAGAGAGCTGGTGATACTTCCTTACTCCAATGGATTTTAAGGAAAATCAATAGTATGTAAGGCTACTCAGATATTTGTATTAAAAAAACCTAAAACACATATTTGAGAAAATAAACATTTTCGTGTATGTATACGTGGCTGGGTCTCTAGATATATCTGCATGTAATTTCATATGTACCTGTGCACTGTATTCTTAGGTTATAAAATCCAGTGGAGAACTTTTTCATTGAATATATGGTCACAGTGATGTTATTTACGCCCAAAGCTTTTAATTAATTTCTTTTAAAAATTGAAATTCAATATTATTTCTTCATTGAAAATTGAAGAGACCTTTGGCTTTTTCAGACAAACATATTTATAATTGTAGCTGCTATTCTTTAATTTTTTTTTTTGGATTTAGATATTTTAAAGCCAGCTTAATCATTAAAGTGCCTGAATATGTTGCCATTTTATAATACTCATCATGCAGCAGCACAGTCCAAATAATCAAGGGAGTGGAAAATAAGCTGACCTATATCCCAGGAAATGTTAGTTAATAAGTAAAAAAAATAATTAATTGGAAGAGATATGACATCAACTGACAAGATAATAGAGAAAAAATTCAAGGATTGAATAAAAGTTATTAATAGTGCATTAAAAAAAGGGAAAATATAGAGATACTGGCCAAAGGAAATAAATGTCCAATTTTTTTCTTTTCTTTTCTTTTTTTTTTTTTTTTTGCTATTTAGTGAAGGGGAAGGAAATGAAGTGTTCCTCAAATTGAAATTGTCTTCTCATTTGTTCATCCTTTTTTCATCATCTTTTCTCAGTTTAATGAAGGAAAACACCTTAATTTTAGCACAGTTGGATCCTATCCCTTGTGCTTCACTCTAATTACTTTCTGTGTAGAAGCCAGTCAGGAGACTTAAATGGTCTCATAGAGACTCTTGTGAAGGCAGCCAGATGGTGACATCTGCTCCAAACTGATACTAGAATTTCAACACTGAAGTTGTTTTTAAGCAATCCATGTATTCCATTAGGTAAGAAAGTTGTATGTCATTTTATATTTATATAACAAGAACATTTCCATCACAAAATCTAATATCTGAAGTTTGGATATTAATACTACATGATATTTCATGTCTGCATAGTACAGAAACAAGCTGGTCCTAGCAGTAATCTTGAATATTGGGTTGGCAGATATTTTTTAGTGAGAAGTAATGCTTAATTTGCAGAGTAAAGACAGAAAATGGTGTGAAAAATCTCTTTTCACAGCAGGTTTTATTGGCTTTTTAGCCTGCTAACACTATTTAAGAAAGAAGGTTTGAGTCCAGAAGCATCTGCACTCAGATACTGAATCGAAACTGCAGGACAAGGAGAAGGTTTTCAAAGGCAATGTGTTTTCTTGCCCAGTTTATATGTATTTCTCACATATGACTTCTGCTCAAAGAATTCCGGGTTGAAAAAAAATTACATACTGAGGATTTGTGCATTGTAGTGATTTGCAGTTCTTATTTTTTTCCTGTAAAGAATAATTTCTCAAGCTCTTACATTTCATTCTTTGTGTAGTACTTGAGTGCCTTACAGTTTTGAGCTATTCAGTCTCACTATACTGAGGTGAAAGGGGAAGGTCGAGAAAGCCAGATCACCTCTGAAGTTTCTACAAAAGACAGTGGAAAATATTGAGACTGAACCTTGATTCCCTTGCATTCAAGTCACTGTTAAATGAAATTTCTTTTCATATTTTATGGAGGTTTTCTTTGATGATAAATTATTCTCTGGTACAGCCCTTATGTTACTTAAAAATAATCTTTTTCTTGTTTCCTTTTCCCATTGGCAGAATCAATGTAATTACTTAGAAACAGCCATGCTAAAATCATGCACTGATGGATTATGTATAAGGTGGCCAGATGGTAATAGCTTTATATATTGTTTCCAGCTCCTCTGAAAAAATTTAGAAAGAATCCAGAAAAAAATCTAAAAAAATTATCATTGAAGTTAGGAACATTTGTGACACTTGTTTTAGTGGCTATTATACAAAATACATAATGCATTATGAGTTGTTTTGAGGACAATATTTTGAGGTCTAAACTAGGTCATCATTGGCTGGGATATATTAGATACATAAAATTAAGTCACACATAAAAGTGAATCTGTGAACATTTTATAGATTTAGCTGGCTATTTTTTTCCTGCCAGATAGGGAAGAGTGTGGAAAATTATTTGTCAAGAAAAGATGTGGGGGGGTGTTACAAAAGGCTATATTTTTTTTTTTGGCTTTTGTTAATTAACATTTGAGAAAATGTAACACATTTGGTAATTTATTTGAGAAAATGCAATTAATATTGAATTCTATCCCTTAAGTCAGAATTCTTAAGTGAGAAATATGTTCAAACTGGCATGATAAAATATGCAGTTCTGTGTGTTTCTGTTTTTAAAAACTCTCTGAAGACCTTAGCTGTAAACAACACTGTCTCTAGTTGTTGGAATGCCTGGATTAGCATGGCACTCCTACACGAATCCCTAGCATGGGTCAGTCACACCCTAAAGGAGAGGAAACTACATACAGCTGAAAATTTATGATATTGTCATGGGCTGTACTTCACATTCTGAGTGCACAAGAAAGCGGTAGGGAATAGCATTTGAGAACATGCAGGATAGATTTCTTCCTTACCTTGGCACAGAGTTACATGATGCAGGAATGAAAAAAAAAAAAAAAAAGGCAGCTGTTTCCATTTCTCTAAAAATAGTTTTCAGAAACAGGTAAAGATTTTGTTCTGAAATTTAATATAATTTTATAGTGTAAAAGATTTTGCTATAAAACTAGAGAGGACTGAGTTTGAAAGACTCTGATATGAGAATCAGTATGTTTACTATAACTGAATTATTCCGAATCTGCGAGTCAACTTCCATGGAGCTTGGGAGGAATGGGCAGAGCAGGGTGGGGAGCAAGGCTTTTTTGGTGCATGATCCCAGAATGCTTAAACTGAATTATTTCTATATTTTTTGCTTTTAAAAAATTACTGTTCTAATAGCCACTTGTAAAAGATTAGAAGAAAGCAGTTCAAGTATCTCTAAATTACGCTAAAAATGACCATTGCCTTTCAAGCAATGTGGACATCTGCTGCAGACCTTCTTAAAAATACAGAGTATATGGGAAAAAGAGTGATGGCATGACAAAATAATTCTTTTCATTCTGAATTTTGTGCACAGAAGAAAACTTCTGCCTATTCCTTCTTACTGCAAAAGACTGATGTGAGTACAGTTTCCATCTGATAACTCTTATATTCATAGGAAAAAGTATTGCAGTTCTCACCTGTTCCTCCCATTTCAATCATACACTGGTTCTTCCAGTAAATTAAAAAAAAAAAAAAAAAAGCCAAAAAAAACCTGCTGGATATAAGCTCAGGAAGGAAACTGGTTTCATCTTTTCAAGAAAGCCTTCCTTCTGCTGTGTTTGCAGAAGTTTCCAGGTTTTTTGAATAGGAGAAAAAAAAAGAAAAAAAGAGAATACACTTTGGAAGATTTCAGTGCTACAGATGTCAAAAGAACTGCTTCTCTAATTTTGCTATCATTATGAAATTACTTAAGTCACAAGCTGTTCAGTATATTCACTGTTGTCTCATCCACAGACGTTGCTTCTATGCTGTGGAAGTCTAAAGAAAAGATTGTAATAACCTGACAATAGATACAGTTTAGTGCTGAACAGAGAAGTTTTCCTGAATATTGAAAACATTTACCTGTTTTGCTCTCTATGATATGCAATTTTCAAAAGTTTAAGAGCTGCCTTATCAACCTGCTGCATGTTATATTCTGCATCTTTCTCAAAAACCAGAAAAGATAGTGTAATTAGTCTTCTGTGGAAAAAAGGTATTCTAAATCAGTATTAATCAGAACAGGCTTTTGGGTATATATCAAACTTATAAGGCTGCTCACAGTGGAAGGACAAAGAGGTGGGATAGTAACAGAGGAGCAAGCAGAGGATTTATTCTTGCATAACTTGAAAATGGGGGGCAATAGAAGAGTGATAGAAATGGTATGGAAGTGAATAAACTCTGTGCAAGGAACTCCATGGCTTTGGCACAAGAGGCTGCAAGTACAAGGTCATGAGATTCTCAGTCTGATCAATGTCTTCTCTGCCACCAGGCTCTTCCCTCAAAGACAAGCAGGGGAAAGAAAGAATTAATAAAGAAACTAGAGAGACAAGAGTGTGAGCCAAAAAATGGCAATAGAGAGATAAGATGTAGAAACAGTAGCTATGTTATGGTTGCTTCAATAGAGCAGGTATTTCATCCCATTTTTGAGAATTTTTATATGTTGCAAGACCTTTGCACTAAAAAAAAAAAACCCAAACAACCAAATATTGGCATTGAATAACAAGCTAAAATACACATTTTCTCTCCCTGATCAGAAGAAAAGGTAGTGGTCCTCTTGTTAGCCTTTGGGTCAGTTTCATTTGAAGAACACAACTGATGTCAAATAATATGTGCAATCTAAATATATTGCTTCTAGTTAAGAAAAGTGACACAAGGCTTCAGGAAGTAAAGAAAGTATCTGTAAAAATTCCAATAATTAAATTATTTGTTGTTTTCTTTATATTTTTAATCCTTATTCCAGTTACATGTCAAATATAACAAAACATTAATGTCTATTTATGGAATTCATATATTCCATTAACACATATAACATAATAAATTACCAAAAAGTGAGCCTATTTGTTCTGAAACATTATTTTCCTTTAATATGTAGCCTTTCTAGTGGAGGACAGAAGAGATATAGTTCATTAAAGAAGATGATTTTTGTATTACTCATGTAAACTAATAATGCTAATGTTGCTAACAGGGCCCTTAAATCAGAGTATCATGCTGCTCTTTTCAAGACCATATTTTCAAGCCCAAATAGTCATTGCCAAGATGAGTGATAATTACCACTGATACAGTGGGAACAAATCAGTGCTTGAAATAAAGAATAAGAAAGGAACAACATGTAAAATGGGAGCCAGTGTCTTTTGATAGCTTGGTGATGTGCAGGGTGCGGTAGAGTTCTTCACAGAAAAAAAAAATCATGGGGCCAGGACCAAGGCCCCACTAGGAGGGGGTTTGAAGGGTGCTGTGACAGTTTGCCAGACTGTGATTTCTGTGGCTACTGAAGTCATGCTGCTAGAAGACACGCAAAGAGGCAGTGCACAGTCACACAGGTATAGAGAAATTTGTTTAATCTCCAAAGGAGGACTACCCATGACAGAAGGATTTCTCACTAAAGCCCTTTTCTCGTCTCCCATGCCTCATCCTACCCATCATGAGGCAGGAAAGTATGAACACATGCACACTGTACTGAATTATGATCACCAGGCTGAAACATCACAGACTTTGGAGCTCTCTTGAAGGGCCGTTTGCCAAAGCACTCTGGCTGAATGCCAGTTGTAAATTGCAGCCTTTCCTCTTGATGCCCCCAAAAGTTTAAGGGATGGAGAAAGCAGAATGAAAGGAGAGGTTACTTTGAAGGCTTAATTTGGGAACAGGAGGCGAGAAACAGCATGAATTTCCAGAATACAGAGACAGGATAAACCATTTGGGCAAGATCAATACTGTATATACTTTGATATAAATTGGCTGGAAAGCTGAGCTCTCAACTCATGGTAGATGGATTTTAACCCTGAGCTGGAGTAGGAATCTCACCGTTAGTAAAGCAAATTCCCTGTGTTAGACATTCCACATTCCTCAATAAACCTTCCTTATTGACAGGTTCAGAGAACCTGGTTATGTTCCATAGTTTTGAAGAATGTAGAAACTAACCTCTGGAAAAAAGATGTTGGGCTCACACATGAAGCAGTGGTCTCATTGCAAAGAAACAAACTGTCAGCTGAGGTGGAAAATACATTAGGAAGGACCTGTGCAAATGCATGTGCCTTTTCCAGGAATTGTAAAATATATTCCTATTGCCTAATAAATAGGATAGAGCTCTTTAAGTCAAGGGAAGCTTCAAAGTTTCCCAAACCTAATCTTTCAGTTCCAGACAAACTGAAGCCCATATAAGTGATGTCTGTCACATTAAGATACTGGTTGCTGAGTTGTGTGATTTTCATTGCTGTATTCGTGTTTTGATCAAAACTTCTGTGTTTGAGTGAGGCTGCATTGCAGCCTGATCCTGGCCAGCTCCTTGAGCCTTGGCATGAGTGCAGTGGCTGCTTGCAGGTGCATGTACTTCTGCTCACTGCACTTTTCCACATTCATTTCCTGCTGCTAACACTGGCAATTTTCAAAAAATAAGTGGTCCCAGGTGATCATAAGCAATCCTTTTAACTGAAAGACAACTCTTTTTTTTTTGCTTGGAAATGCATGAAAAACCTGCAAAACCCTTGGCAAAATCTCAATGAGGAGTTCCATCTTCTGATGCTTTTAGCTTCAAAGGGGACCTGTTTAACCGGCCATGAAATTATGATAGCATGTTTACCTAGATAATTACCATTTTGATCACCAATTCCTTCTGTTGGTGATCTTTTCTGTCCTTGTCTTAGTGGGGTTGCAAAGTTTCCTTCTTGAAGGATCTGTGTTGCTGTGAACTCAAGGGTTAATTGAGTCTTCAGAACCGTTTCAGCATAAATGAATGCATGTACTGACCCTTCTCAAGCTGCTGATCTCACCTGTTGGTTTTAAAGCCAGAGATAATGCAGTTATGTTGGGTTACCTTTTCCAAAGAAAGTTAAAGAAATATGAAAAGGTTATTTATAAAATTACAGTAAACTCAGGAGAAGGAGAAAAAGGCCACCTTGCAGTGAAATTGCAGTCAAGGAAACAGCTTTATGACTCAGAACTAAATGAAACCTCTTCTTCAGTTGTGTAAGTTATGAACAGAGGAACAAAAAAAAGGCAACAGGTAAAAAATACATGGGCAAATTAAAGCACAATTAATGTGCTTAAAGTTGAAACAGAGTGAATTATTATGCACAAAGAGAAATAGCAAATAAAAACATGTATATAGTAAGGAAGTAAAATCTTAAAACTTCACACAAACCAGGATAGTACTCTCAGACTGAAAATAAGTTAGATGTGTGCTAACAAAATTTACTCATGGCAAAACCTGAAAACCATTGCAAACATAAAGGTAGAACTGGAATATTGCAATGAGGTGTAGAACGTTGAGAAATGAAGTAATAAAAATGGGAAAAAAGTAATCATTCAAAGTACAGTCATCCATTCAGGGACTAATGAGAAGAACATCTGTTATACCACAGCACTTTACAGGGTCAAAATGAAGGATAGAGGAAACTGCAATGCTTGGTAGTCAATATTTGAATGTTTTCCAGTTATCCTTGTGATATGAAATCCTAAAGGTGAATACAGTTCATAGGCATTTTGGAAAGGCATTTCTGCAGAGAAAGGAGAGTTAGAATCCATTGTACAAAGGACTGATGAGATCTCTGTAAGATTGTTTAAAATTCTGTCTACCTCCCTTCAAGAGATAACAGTTTCAGACTAGAATTGATGAAGAAAGTGTCCACTAAAATAAGAAGAGAATGGAATGTCCATCCCTTGGGACAGATTTAAAAGAACCTTGCTTGTTTGTCATAGAAAACAAAAAAACTGAGAGTGGATATGATTTATTTCTGTGCACTGAGAGAAAAGCACTAGAAAGAAAAGAGCTTTTTGAGCTTAAAGGGCAGCACTGACTTAAAAGAAAATGTATATAAACAGTCCATGACTAAAGTTACTCAGTGCATGTAGAGACCCTTCAGAAGATTGAAAGAGTGCAAATCATATCTGAAAAGAAAGTGTCAGTGACTCACCAGTAAATTGAAAGGAAGTACTCACTGCAGTTTAGGTTAAGAATATATGATTTAATTGTCAGTGATTGCACAGGAGTGTAGACAGTATCCTAAGAAGTCTTTTATTCCTGTGTTTTTCATTACCCATGTGATATAAATTGGTGTGAAGACCCTTGAGCTTTTCTGTGCTAATTAACTGTGTTCCAATACAACACATCTTTCAGCAAACCATCACTGAATTTTAAGTAATTAAGTCCAGCAAATCTTGCTGCAATAACTACTGGCATCTGGGAATGTTTCCTTGTGACATTTCCCTTTGCTCTAAACTTTAAAAGTACTATTGAAAAGCCATTTTTCTACCATACATATGGGCATTTAATGAAGAATGTAAGCACATATTCTGACCTTTCTTTGTGTATAATGTAGAAGTAATAGTATTATAATATCAATGTAGGTGAAAAATGTTTAAAATATCGTTTCAAAATGTTTCACTGTGTACCTAATGTAATTACTTTTGGTCTCATATTTATTATGAGCAACACAAATGTCTTTTTGAGAGCATTTGTTACATTTTCTTCACAATGATACTGCTAATATTGTTAAAGGTTTATTTTTAGTCCAGTTATGCTTGCCAAGAAAAACATTTCAAAGCAATGCCACATTTTATTGTCAAAAATACCAATTTCCTTTTAAGCAGAGAGAAAGCTGGGTGAAATAATATAAAGTAGAAAAGGTAGCTAACACGCAAATAAAAAAAACCCCAAAAGATGTTTTAATTTTTTTTCTTTTGGAAATCCTGCCATAGGGAACATGGGTGCACCTGGTCATTGTATTTCACAAGAAGCTTGTCACAAGAGGTTCTAATTCTGCCTCAGAGCAGTGTCATCAATATTGCCATTTGATGCACACTTATGGGTTCAAGGTTCTAAAACTCAGAGCTGAAGCTGCTGTTTCATTGTGGCATTAGCAACTGGAAGCACAATTTTTACACACACAGTTTGCGTTGTGGCCTTCTCTTTTTATCCCCATATCAGGCAAAGATAGGAAAGCAGGAAACAGGTCTGAGGCTCTGTTTTCTGCAGTGGACAACACATTCTGATGCACAGACATACTAAGCAGAAAAGTCTTCCTTCATCTTATTAATTTTTTCCAGGTTTGGGGCAGTGACAGCTTTCTCCTATCTCAGGCTCTTTCAGAGTAGTTAGTTCTGCATGCTGCTATGGACTAAAGAGCGAACATTAAGTTAAATCCTAAGATGTGTATGTTTGTATTTCACTGCACAGCACTAGGAAGGATGAGCACAGCAAGCCTGCAAGGCAAGTCCCCGATGAAAAGCACTGTGTGATTTCCTGGTATGTATACCTGACAGTGGTCTGCTGTGTAATTGTTGACAAAATGACTAATTTGACACATGCAAAAGTAAAATCAGATTAAAAGAATATGACTCTTGAGATGTGACCTTGCTCAGTCAAGAAAAATGTCTGCTGTTTTTCTAGAACACTCTGATTAAGCTACTAACACTTAAAATGTACATAATAAGAAATTTATGTTTCTTTCAAAATGCCTGGCTCAGTGAAAGAAGGACATAAGCTAAACATTGTGACTGTAGTTTATAAAATCTCTGCTTTTATAAATGGAAGAATTACAAGACTTTTATTTGGAAAGACATGCTGACAGCTGTAAGAATCCTGATCTTGCTAGCTGTAGTAATGTTAATGGTGCCATTAAAATCAGTGTAACTGATGGTGTGAAGAGGGCAATCAAGATTCGGCCACATACTCTGCCTTGTAAACATTAGCATTACAGAGATTAATATAATACTGACTAGCCAATGACATGTTAAAGCCTTAGTAAAGTTAATTTGTTTGGAAAGCTTTTCTTTTAAAATCTAAAACAAATGGTTCAAGTGAAATGTGAGATGTACAGGATGTAGAGAAAATCAATAAACCAGCAGACTGTAAATGATGTGGAAATAACTTCTTTATGTTTTCCTGTTTTTGTAGTTTATAGTTAGCACCAGTACATAAACTTAACAGCTATGTGCAAGGGAAGAAAAGTAAATCCAAATGTGGGGAGTGTTGTGATGAGCTACCATTTCCTCAATGAATTATCTTTTTTTTGTGAAACATTGGATTTCTTTTTTAGATACTACTATTTAAAAAATACTATTATGTGATGATTGGTTAGCAATGGCTTGGGTATTGTATTATTCATTTTTTCTATGTTTATCTATTTCTTCAATCTCCTTACTAACAATTTTCCAAAACCAGAGTTCATTGATCCTCCTGAATTCCCATCCAATATTGTTGCTCATAGGGATGAGAGATATTTTTAAAATAAGTACTGAAAATCATTCAAATATTGTTTCTGTTTCTTATAAGGACTTCATGGTCCCTTAAATGTTTATGTTCTACAGCATGGCTTAAATGGTCATTCTGCAATCTTCATGATACTGATGTATAGTAGGGAAAAATTAGTCTATCTTAAAAGTATTCAGTGATAAGGGGTACACCTTTAGTCGTGATTTCATAAACCTATACAAACCTATGCTGGGTGTCAGTACAACTAAATACCATGGACAAGTGGTTCTTAAGAGAATTTCAAAACCATTCCAGTATGTGGCTGCTGATAAATGACTGTGTAAACCTGTGTTATGGCTTCTAAGATTGGACCTTTCCTTAAAATTATAGAATAGAAAACAGCAACTGGGAAATTTGCAAGCAAGTGTGGTACAGGCTGTAAGTCTCCTGTCACCCATAGCTGTTTTGTTATTTTTTTTTAATTTGTATTTTAATCTGTAAACAAAGAGACTTTATATTTTATGTGTGCACTGAACTTTGAGAAGTAAGAGATAGGAAAGAGCTTGGTTGAAGGCAGTAGAGATTGGATTAGAAGCAAATCTGTCATATAGCCTCCTCAACTGTAAATTCAGGTGGAATGGTCTAGATCTCTCAGCTTTCTTCAAGCCTCTGGCAGGAAGAAATCATTCTGAATCTGAGGGCAGCTTTATAGGAAGTCTTTGAAAACTGGCATGTAAGTGCAGTACAAAATTATTATCGTCAATGTACTGACACAGAAAAGTTGTTGATGAAAAGATTAGTAGTAATTTCAGGCCTGTTTACTTAACTGCAATTAACAGAGAACGTGGTGAAGAGTGGTGGCATGGCTATCTGTAAAAATATAGTACATGTGTCATATTGAAATGTAGTCAGGAGGGTGGTCACGGGGAGACCATTCTTCAGTCTGGCATCAGCTCATCCTGGTTTGCTTATTTTTAATCACATGGGAAGTGTTCCAGCCACAACTACAGCACAGATCTTTGCAGTTTTCAGTTCTCAAGGTTTCTCCAGTGAGGCTTTGATGGGGACTGCAAGGGTCATAACCTGGCAGAGGAAGATGAGTCAGTCAGTGAACCTGAGAAGAGACTCTGCATTTAACTTCTGAACCTGTTAATGGAAACTTAGAAAGAAGGTAACTGGATGAAAAAAAAATAAATTCAAAATGGAGTGCCTGGTAAGCTAGTCAACTAGTAATGAAATTCTAAACAGGAGCAGGTAGGGCACTTAAGTGTAAATAATATGTTAAGTATAGATCAGAAGTGGGAATATCTGCAGTAAAGTTAGCTTACTTCACTCAACACAAAGCATCAAAATCTTTTCATATGTATTCAGTTTGAGTTATTGATTTTTTTTTTCTCCATGCTTTAATTCCACATAGATCCCATAAAGAATTATATAAGGAAAGGTAGAAAGAGACCCTTGTTTCATGAGCTGAATGAAATCACTGAAGCCATCTCTCCAGACACCATCTGAAGGTGTCCTGCCCACAGGATCCTTCATCTAGAATGGTATAAGACACGAGCTATAAATCCCAAAGTGTATGTTCCTGATCTCTGATTAAAGCAGTACGCACATGCTTGTGATATAAATATTCACATTGCATTAAAAATCTGTGGTTGGAAATTCTGGAGCTCAAATTATGAATACATAATTTAGTTCCATGAATAATAGTGCAACTTAAATAAAAAAGGGATGCAAACTTATGAAAAGAGCACAATTGCAAATATAAATACGCATTTATATTGACTGTTGTTCCTTAAGAAGAGATAAAAGTAACTAAAATTAAAAAGAAAGAGGAAATAATTTTATCCAACAGCAGTTGTAGAAACATTGGGATTAATGGAAAAGAGATGACTAATTTTGAAAATCAGCTTCACCTTTTTATATATGTTAAGCTGGAAAGTAACTGGAATCAATGGAGTATAGAAAACGGAGAAAAATTTTACGGTTGCAGTCCTGACCCTACAGAATGGGAATTTTGCCATAGATTAATTGGGGCTGACATTTTATACAGTACTTCATCACTAACAATTCAGGGATCTGATCCACAAGTGATTGCACTGCTTGGAGTTTTTCCATTGCTTTCACAGATCTTTGGATGAGACCCATGCTGCAGATGCATCATTCTTCCATCTGAGGGGTAATTTCACATGTAATTGTTAGAGCTATCAGAAGAGCCTCAGGCAAAGTTGGGAAAGAACATCTACATCTGGACAGAGACCTTGAGATGTAAGCAGGGCAGTGATTTTAAGAACACTGCAATGATTTTTCTTGGTCTAAAAATCCAAATAAAGGTATTCCTTTATCTTTAACTCTTAACAGCTAGCTTTGCTATAAAAAGTAAAACTTTTTCCTATGAATTGATCCAGCTGGAGAACTGTTGCCTCAGCTGTACCCTATCTAAGTTATATTAGGTTAAATGCAGAGTATATCTGCTTTCATACAGGTAGCATAGGTAACTTACATACAAACATTTTTGCAAGAATCACTGATGTAAGCTTAGCTATTTATTAAAATGTGTTGAACATAAAGTATCAGTATGATCCCCTGACTTCTGAGAGGCTTTTCATCTGTGAACAGTTATGTACAGCTCAGACTTTTGGTGGTATTAGGACAAGGGTGTTCATTAACTCTCAAGACAAAGGCCAGATACTCAATTAGACTAAATGAAGATCACTGTTTGTAAATCTGAGACTTTGCATGTTTGGTTATCCTGTAAAAAACCCAAAAAAACTACTACTCTATAAGCCTGATAATTGGAGTAAGCAATTTGATTATTTTCAGGGCTAGAGAGTAAATGCTGGTACTAGCCAAGAAAAAGTAATGTAACAGCTGTTTTTGTATACCCAGTAATTGTCACTATCCTAGAATGCTGTGAACACCTGCATTTTCTGTTGTGACTTCAAATAGATAAAAGATGTCAAAACAGGCTGGTTTTATGCAGTAATGTGATTTTCAAAATTTATTTGCACCTTACTAAATTTAGCATGAAAATATAATAATGTAATGTCCATTAAATATGTTAATTTGAAAAAATAACATCTAAAAAAGTCTTTTACTTGGTGTTGGTGGGAAAAATAGTTTAGCTTCTGGTATCTTCAAGCCCTGCCCATCTTTCTGTAATTGTATATGACTATCACTATTCACTATTCTGTCTATTCTTGCATAGAGAATTGAAACATCACTTGAGTTTCCTCTGAGGATGGATTAACAAGATTTGCTGTGACATGACTTGATTAATTAATGAGACTAGAGTATTCTTTGGTCCTGGTGTGCTGTTCTTGAACTTCTTAGATTGGAAAAATCTAACCTTCAATATTTGAGAAGTCAACTGGGTAAAGCAAAACTCTTGTATGACCTTCACTAATAATAAAACTGAAAATCCATTATACAAGGTACCTGAAGAGCGGTACACATTCAAAGTCATTTTTTTCATATTTGAAGAATGAAACTGCACAGGATTTAAGTAGAGTACAGAAAAATACGTCACCAACTGTTTAAAATATAATTAGATGTCTTTCCACTTTTTTTTCTGCAATCTTCTACAAAAAGAAAGAGCTTTTGTAAGTGCTGCACCACAGAAGTAGTTTTACTCTGTGTACATACCCCCAAGGAAATAGAGAAGTTTCTCAGAGGGCATATACCACCTGAAAGCCAGCACATCTGATCCATTGACCCTGCTTTAGAAATTTCTTGTCCATGATTATCAGGCTACATAGGGAAGTGTTGAGAGCCATACCTGTAATACACTTGTAAGATATACATTTTAAAGCCAAAGGGTCTACCTATCTCACCGAGAGACTGAGATTAGTCTAAGACAATAAAATTCCATCCATTTTACAGATGACTTAAGGCTATCTTCAAGCATAGCTAGCAGAAGTAATAGGAATCTGGATTTAGAGACCTGACAATGCCGTAAATTCAGCTGTTTGTGGAGCGTAGTTGATTTGGTCATTAAGTCAACATTTCAGTGGAGGCTCTTGGGATCTATAGTTTGCATGTTGGTGATAAGGGTGTCAGATAGCTTTTCACCTTCTCTTTCCTTCCTGCTCCCATCAAAGAAATCCTTTGTGAATCAAAGCTTGTGGACTTTGCTTACTATTTTTACTCTTATCGATAAATTGATTCTCAGTATGTGAGTGTGCAATAAAAAAGCAGAGTTGAAAATTAGAATTTTTTATCTAATCAGACAGGGATCAAAATGACTGTTTCTTTTGTATACAAAAAAAAAAGGCAATGGCTCTGCAATGTGCATTTTCCTTTTCAGATATTTTTTGAAAAAAAATTAATAAGATTAACATTGTGATGTCAACTGGATTTGCCTTCACAGATGCCAGACAGCATTAGCAAAGAGAACCTGATATTAGTTTTTTTAGCTAATATTATTAGACTTCTTTCCTCCTACATGCCAGCACGAGATATACATTAATGAAATTAGACCTGAACACATCCAACAATCCTAAGTCAGTAGTAGAGACAGGAAATAATTTATTGTAGGTGACAGAGAACAGCTATAAAATACAAACTACATCTATTGAGATGGGAAAAATGAATCACTAATGACTGATGGCCACAAGTACTACTGCCCTCAAAAAGATAATGTCACTGACAGACACAGCATAAGTGGATGAGTGCACATTACATGGACCTGTTGAAATTTGTCAGGTCCTTTATAATGCTATAGACATCTGAATTGCCTTTACCCATCTCAGTTCTGGAGTATGAGAGTCACACACTGCTATTACCTGGCCCTGATATCTCTGCTTAGATAAATAATCCCCTATCAGGGACACAAAAACCCCATAGTAAATGGTGTTTCACATAGGCTGGACAAGTATTCTTACAGTTATTAGATATTCATCTTTAAAACTTTCAGTTGAACAACTTGTAAACATTTACCTGGGATTTTCCTACCTAGATAGAGATTTGAATGCATCTGGGTATATATTACAATGTTTCAATCCTATAGAAAAGAGGCATGAAAAGGCAGTAGGATATAGGAAATGATCTCTCATATTTCTGTATTGTTAATTTAAAGAGCAAATCCTGTCCTTTTATTTGAAATATTTTAAGGATCAAATGTTCTGAGTTAGAGATGTATTGTTAAATTAGGCATGACCATGTTTTTACCCTAAGAAAATCTACCCTGACTAAAAAAAAAAAAAGAAAAAAAATACTGTTTAGGCATGATTAGAGATTTGACTTTTAGGTATTAATTTTCTCTAAGTTTGTGCCTACCCTCCATGTGTTTTCTTCTTGTACTCAAAAAGATCTCCATTGAAACACCTGTGTCTTGTCTTTCCCATTCTAGTTTTGAACATCTACATTGAAATCAATGAATCTCCATAATTTTCAGTCTCAGAGGAAACTATTGGATAGAAGAGCAAAGCAGATTGAGGAAAGAAAGCTGCAGGAAAGTAAAGGTCGTGATCAAAAACCTGGTAAGGGAGAGACAGAAAAACACAGTAGTAAACATACATAGAAAGATAAAGCTTGGGCTCCAGTACAGACAGAGATGAAAACCAAGTACTAAAGTTAAAATAATAATTTGAGGTTGGTAGGGAGAATAAGGAATTTCCAAGGTGGAAGGAAGATAAATGTGAGGCAAGGAGAAGGCAAATAAGTTTTTTTTTCTTTTCTTATCATGAACACCACCTTTTTAGGGTGAGAATAGAAAAACTATGAATCCCACAACTTTCTTGCTCTCAGGAAGCAAGCATAAATTGTAAAGCCCTGTAGCAAAGAAATATATACATTATCTATCCCCTCCTATGCTCAGAGAGGATGCCTTCCACCCAATCTTTAAAAATACCAAATTAAGCACAGTTTCCTATTATCTGCTTCTATTTCTGTTTGACAGCATGGTAACATTATAATGTCTGTGTCATTTAGAGCATGGTACGCAGTCTGATCACAGAAGAGAAAGTGATATTAGCCCTACTACACAGGACATAAGAAAAATCACCAACTGGTTTATGTAGAGTGCCCACTTGTCTCAAAACTAAGCCTGAGACTGAGTAAACAGAAGATAAAGACTATGTAGTGCTCACAACATTGAGAAGTTCTTATTGATGAATAAGCTGGGCCAATATTTTTTTGCTCACCTCAGGAGATGAGCAGTAAAATTTTAGTGCACCAAGTTGTCCACTCAAAATGTCCCTGCCTCAGAAAAGAGTCAGCAAAATAAAACATTTGCCACTGCCTCAGCCATTGGCAATCACAGTGCAGTTATTTTGATTAAATTGCTCAGAAAGGTGGGCTTGTGTTACCAATGTCAACCAGAGCACCTGGGATGCTGAGATATTGCTGAATCTGCTAATGCTTAGGGATGGAAATATACAGAAAAGGAAAATAACAAGAAGTTTAGTAAGGTAGGAAGGAAGACAGAAACTGAAATGTTTTAGTCAGCGACTACAATTTAGGAAGCCTTGCATTTTACCTGTGGTTAGAGATGAGCTCTGTGCCACAGGAGGAGAAAGCAGACATCCTTAATGTAACCCCACCTTGTAGTCTTCTGCCTTTCCCACTGCACACATCATAGCTTGAGTTCAGAACATAGTCTCATTCTACCTACTTGTAGGTCTAAATTTAGTCTGTGTTTTATGCAACTATATATCAACAGCAACCTGTTGTTATATAGTCACATAAAATCATGGAGAAGGATGGGACATTAGAAGGTTATGTAATTATCCTCCTGTTCTGAGGCTTGTTCTTCCAGGCATTCAAAGACAGAGAAACTACAAACTCTGCAGGAATCCATTCCAATGTTTTATTTTTAGAAGGGAAGAAGAAACCCAAAGAGATATTTCTCTAATGTCTGATCTGATACTTCCTGTTTTCTCTTTAAACTTTTACTTGCCCACAACACCTGCAATTCAATTGTCTGCTTCTTCACAGCTGCTTTTTTATATTTGAAAATATTATCATTTTCTCTATTAGTCTTCTCCTCGTTCATTTGCATAGTCTGTTTTTTTCAATCTTTCTATAGAGGTCTGTGTTTTGTAGGTCTCTCATCAGTTTTGTTTTCTGTTTTGACCTTTCTTCGCTTGGTCAAAGGGGAGAAATTATGAAAGCCTATTTAATTTAAACTGCACCTAATTGTAATACTTGCCCTCACAACCATAGAGAAGGATTTCATTAGTTATCAATAATCTAAACAATAAGGTAGTTCATGTGTGTTTTGTAGGAAAGAAGCTCTGCTCATGTAATGAAAGCCAAATTAGGACTGAATCAGTTTACTGATTTATTAACAATTTGTAATTAACCAGCAATAAGTTAATTACATACAGGAACTGTGTCAGTACCATATCAGTTAACCCATTATACTAGATAATAACTAAATGCTAACATAGAGTTAAAGACTTATGAGCATATTTTGGAACATTAAGATTAATTATAACATTAACATTAATTATAATCTCAAAATATTCTACGTGATCATGCACACAATTTAACTCATGTTCCCTGCCTGACTCCAGGCTCTGTGTGTCAGCAGCCCACTCCCTTTTTGTGAGGAGAGAGGAGATTTCCCATCTGCACAGCCCTGTTATGAGACATTTGGATGTCCCAGCTCCTCATGTACTTCTGCTGCTTCTTGCTGTCTGGTGATGCACATGGTGGCAAGGAATCCTCTCAGGAATGCCAACACACATGTTGGTTCCCTACTTGCTGCACCCTGTGCTCTCTACATATATATGTATATATAAAAAATACTGAGTTGGAAAGGACTCACAAGGGATCATCAGTCCTGGCTCTGCACAGGGTATCCCAAGAGTAAAAATATGTGCCTGAGAGCATTGCCCAAATACTTCTTGAACTCTGTCAGGCTTGGTGCTATGACCTGTTCCCTGGGGAGCCTGTTTCCAGTGCCCAACCACCCTCTGGGTGAAGAACATTTTTCTAATAGCCAATCTAAACCTCCCATGACATAACTTCAAGTCACTCCCTTGAGTCTTGCCACTGCTCAAAAGAGAGGAGGCTGTTGCCGGCGCCTCCTCTTCCTCTTGTGGGAAAGCTCTGTAGAAAGTGACAAGGTCTCCCCTCAGACTTGCTGCTGCTGTGGCTAGTGCAGGCTGCTCCTGGTGACCATGAGGAGGCTGCACCACCAGTCCTAGGCAGAGATTGTGATGGGATGACTGCCACCAGTGTCAAACTAGAGGCTGACTGCTGCTTCTGTTTTTCAGTCCAGGATCTCTTCCCTTCGTTACAATTTCCATTCTGTTTATACACATACACACATTATCTATCTATCTATCTATCTATCTATCTATCTGTCATCATCTATCTATCCATCTATCTTTCAAACATGATCTCATCTTTGTTTCAGAAGTATCTTTGTAATTCAGAGACTGGATTGTAATCTGTCAGGTAAAGGTAAATACCTGCTCAGATGTTTTTGTGTCCAATTCACCCACAGCACTTAAACTCATATTCTTATTTTAACAAATGTTGTTATCCAGGACATTTGTCAAGAGTGAATGAGGTGAGTACTCCCACAATGCTCATCATCCCATCAATGAACTTATATTACAGATTTGGAAAATTTTAATTTTTTAAATTTTGATTTTACTTAACCCTTTACCCCCTGCCTGATGTAAATCAAAGCATTTGTCCATAATATTCAGCTAGGGTGCTTCAAATAAATTTCTTGGGCCCAGCTACTAGGCAGAATCAAATATAATATGAAGGAATAAAGTACTTTTAGGGGTTATTTTTAATAAAAAGGAAATGGTCTGGGCATGACAATTTTAAACCATATTCTGACACTGAAATGACTATGTGTACTGTTGGCCAGTGCATGGTTGCTTCAAATTGTAAGAGAATCATCTTACAGAAAGCCTGAGGTGAAACCCGCTGCTGGGGGTTTCATATGTGATGAAATATGTGATTCACAACCCATGTCAATACTAGTCACAGTTAGAGGAAGCTTGATTTATTTAGCTCTCAGATTTCTCTCTTTTCAGTCTCAGAACATGTATCATCATCACTAGATAATTAGGACAGTCTTATCCAAAAGGAGAGGACAGGGAAAAGCTAAAAATGATGACGATGAAGCATGCATAGACATTTGAATAGTTACCACTACCAAATCAGTAAGAAAAGAAGAAAGAGGAAGAGGAATAATCAGTTCTTTTATCCTTTGTCAGACCTTAGAATATTATCATGTGTAGGTTGCTTTATGTGATTGAAAGTGCATATGCTAAGGAGCAAACTTTTCTCCTATTCTCATATTCTTGAAGGTCACATTGTCCTATAGGCTATAGAAGGACAAAATGCTTTGAATTTGTAGTTTAATAATCAAATTTGGTCTGTGACCTTAGTATTGCAAATTATCTGCATGTGTTTTTAAGAAAATACATCTATGGATAAAATGCAAATACAACAGAATAATCTATAGGTCTTTTAAGAAACATCTGAAAAGAACAGTGATGTTTTTCTCTGCCCCATTATGGAGTCCCACATCTTCAGAGCTGGAGTGGTAAGGAGGAAGTAAAAAACCACTCATTGCCATTACCCTGCATTGAACAGTTTAGAGTATCAAGGGCATTGAAGATTTTAAAAAAATGGCATTTTCTTGGATCTCCTCAAAGGCTCTTACATAAATGACTACAAGGAGAATTAACCTTCTGGAGATTTGGACTTCAGTGAATGTGCAGAGACAGGAGATCTGAAGCCAGTCAGAAGTTACAACATCAGTGGGTGGATGATGTAATTGGGAGTGCTGAAGGCTCCATGCACTGATATGGGCATTTAAATTCATTTCAGAGAAACCTACCATTTATTCAGCAATGGATTTCACTGCTTCTTCCAGGATATTCAGCCAAATCTTTTCCAGACAGATATTTTCCATTGAGAATCTTGCTTCCATCAAAATTTCCTAAATGAGAAAGAGACTTCTTGTCCTTCAGTTTGGAAGTTAATTAGCCTACATAAATCACCTGCATACTTCAGGAGATGCGTGAGGTTCCTGACAAGTGTCTAAGTAAATACTAAGCAAAGGTCTTATGCTCTGTGCGATGAATAAATGTTTTCCTAAGCAGGATTATTTCATAAGTGTAAATTAATATCAATTTTACTTAGCAAAATGTACCCAAGTGTCTAAACCTCAGACACAGAGTAGTTTCATAAGATACTGAATATTTTTTGATCCAGCTGGAAATTCAGCTCAGTGCTGATGAAAATCAGGCTAGAAGTTGTAAGTTTTAAAGATTATTTAGATATTTCTTTACTTATTTATGAGCTCAGTGTTTAGATAACTTGCAGCATTAGGATCAGTATAGTAAAATTTTAACATCCAAAGTTAATATATTTAACATTAAATTCTTATATTCTAAGCAATAATGGATGTAAAATACATATATTCATGTTTTAAAAAGTTAAAATTTTGTTGGATATGAATCAAAGGTCTATTAGCATTAAAAAATTACTTTTGGCCTGCTTCTTTCAATTATCTTTATTTGAACAATTAGATAGTCATAATATATAGACTGCTGAAGTTCAGAAAATATACTAAAGCCCCTCAAAATGCTTTTGAATTGCCAGTGCAGTCTCCGTACAGAATCTGAGATTGTTTTTACTTTGTTTTGTTTTTTCTTAGAATTCTTCATCAAAACAGCTTCAGTGATACATGGCTTCCACTGATTGCTTCACCTTGAGATAACAACTCACTACTTGTATTGTGCATAGATATGTTAAACTACACATGGATACACACACACATTTCTACAGAAAACAATTGCCTCAATGTTCCCAGGATGAGAACTCTGATAGCACATGACAAAACTCAGTTACATCTAGCAGTGCATGTTTGTATTTGTGGTTTTTATGGAGCTGGCAAGGACATGGCTCACGAACAACAGATTTTAAGTGGTTGATCTTATTATTTCCCAGAGGAACAGGAGCTCTTTCTCCACTGCTGTGTATCCTGGAAGTGTGCTGCAGCACCAGGAGGTATGAGCTCCTTCTGGGATGGATATGTGCTATTTTTTCCAGTTCTTCAAGTAAGGCAGAGACAGGAACAAGGCTACGGAAAAGACACTGAAAGATGATGAAAGTTGACCAGGACAGTTATATGAAGAGTAGCATTGGTTTTTCAGAGTGGATATGAATCACAGCTATATCTGAGACAGAGCCCGTCTAAGTGAGCTGAGTTTCTTTGGTTGTCCTCCATGGACTTTGCCCCTCCATCCTCAATATTTTGGCATTATAAGAAATGGTTCCACTAATAGCTTTCATGTAATTAGCATATAGAAATATATCCTTTGAGCAGTTTTCTCTTATACTGTGGAATAAAAGTGGCTTGTGGCATGGTCATGGGGTGAATGACAACTTGGGTTTATTATGCTATAAATAAATAATAGCTGCAATCTTTAAGACAGAAAAATGGCAATTATTGCTTAGCCTTGTGGGGTTAGCATTCATTATGCACAGCATTTCAGAACTATTGAATTCTATGGCTAGTAGAGAAGGAAGGGTAAATTACTTCTCAGAAAAATGTTATATTTAAATGTATATCACTTTCATTTAAAATACTTTCTTACAAGCTGTCTGCTCTTGGGAAGGGAAAACTCACCCAGGAGATAAATAGCTGGATAAATGTAATTCAAGTGACAGCAAAGAATTACATTTCAGCTGTGGTCTTTTGTGAATAGATTCTTAGTGATAGTGGAGGAATTGTTAACTTTTTCAGAGGCAACATAAAGTTTATCTTGGTGTTGTTCTCCATATCTAAAATTGCTGAGAGTGAACTTGTTTGACGATATATGTGAGAGGAGTCTGAAAAAAGATAGTAATATTTACTGTCTCACACACCAAATTCTGAATGCTAGTGACATCTAAAATGCCTCCAATAAGCACTTAGTCCTCAGCTCAGGTGGTGTCTTTGGGCATAAAAAGGAAAATTAAGACCCTGACTGCAAGCAATTCAAGTTCATAGCTGCTTGGTGAAATAAGATCCACTTTTCTCAAAGTGCTTGCTCGCCTGACACCAGAATAGGGGACTGAAGAAACTCAGTAATTTTTAAAGAAAAACTTTGGTCTTGTTTTCCTCAAAACAGTGGCACTAAAACAGGGTTATATGCTCAGTATCCCTGAAGGAAGATGAAGTTACAATGTAAGAAGAAATAGTCAGTACCCGGCCAAGGAGGCACAACCTCATCTGCTTGTCCAGGCTTGAAAGGGATGCAAATCGAGAGACTAGAAAGGAAAAAGAAAGATGAAGTTAAGCTGAAAGACATCAAGTTGCAAGAAGTTGCATCCAGTTACAAGAAGAGTATTTGTGATGATATGAAAAGGTATATGTCCAATTCTAGACACTATCATTCTAATCCTTCAACATATATTGCACAGTAATTTATAAAATTGCCTTTTCCTTGGGAATCCCAAGTTTTACTCACTATACTATAAAAAAATTCCTGAGTCACATTGGCAGGATAGACAAAAACAAACTTGGAGGAAATGGTCTGTGTTTTAAGATTTGTATTGCACATATCTAAATGTTATTAGCAGTCTTTTAACATGAAATTAAACTAAAAAATTCCCCAAACAAACTGATATCTAAAACATATTTATAATACTGACAATCTTTGTT
Organism: Passer domesticus; assembly: GCF_036417665.1. Taxonomy (NCBI): domain Eukaryota; kingdom Metazoa; phylum Chordata; class Aves; order Passeriformes; family Passeridae; genus Passer; species Passer domesticus. Next base: position 81,825,444 of record NC_087474.1, on the reverse strand, counting down.
TCATCCCCAAAATTGCAAAGCAAATAGAAATTTTTACTTCCAAAAGATAGGGAGAAAAATCAACAGTGGAATGCCCAACTTTTTATGTTTTAGAAATGGATAATGATGTCTTTTGTGTGTTCTTATCTGCATAATGACAGCATAATTAGCTTTTTTGGAGGGGAGGTAAATCTCATTGCATTTTCTAATTGAAAATCATCTGGTGTACTTTTGCTCAATAAGGAGCACCCATCACTAAGACAGACATGTGACCCTTCATTTAGTCATACTGGTACAAGCACAAATGTGGTATTTGACTATGATTGGTGCCAATTTTTTTCTTAGAATTTTTTTGTCTAGATATTTTTTGGTAAATAATCAACTGCAATGTTTAATGGGTAGAATAAAGTTTTGTCTCAATATGATGGTATCCTTATAGTAGAACAGTTGGAAATTCAAGTGTGAAGATTATTTCCCATATATTTTTTACCTTAAATATAAGCAGCAACTATCATTGTGGCATTACAAATATAACAATCTAAATCGTTGTTGAATACTGCAGTGGAAAGGCTGTCTTTGAATCATCAAGTCATTTTCTTCCTCCCTTGCCTTTGGAAAAGCCAGAAGGCAACTCCTGCTTAATTTGAGATCTTATGGGGAAACCATGATGTGGTCCAACTAAGGTACATTTTATCTGTGTCTTCTTTTTCCAAATTGGATTTCCCGGTTCTTTTGTGGTCTTTGTAAAGCTCATTGAAAAGCAGAAACCTTTCAAATATCTTCTTTTGTTGCTTCTATTATAGAAGTCCTTAGAACAGTTCAATTCTCCATTGGAAACATGGGAGTTTAGCCATGCCACTGCTGGGAAGTAGATCATTAACTCAAAAAAATCAATGCATCAAACCTGAGATAGATGTCAAACTTCACTGCTTAAGGCAGTAAACAGGAATTGCTGAGGGGAAGCATGTATCTCAGATACAAGTGAACATGAAGGGGAAAGCAATTTGTAGCTCAGAGAAGTCCCCTTTTGAACACATAGGTGTAGGGGTACCATAAGTCAACTGCAGAGCTTGACTCCCTCTATTGCTTGCGAACTCTTACCTCATTAATTATTTTTTACACAATGGCCTGTGCATTGTGGATATATCAATTCCCGTTTTTTGGAGTATATTTTCTGGGAAAAACTGGGCATCTAGTAGGTAAATGAGGGCAATTGTTCTCCCAGAACTTACCACTGAAACTCCTAGGTACTTCTTTGAATCAGAGGCATATGGAGTAAAGGGACTCAGTCTCCTGTCTCACAGTCTTTACCCAAGAAAAAGCTTGCTCAGATAGAATCTTCATAGCTGATAGCATTAGAAAGTGAGAAAAGATAATATGAATCCTTATAGCTTCCCCACTTATGCAACAGTATTTCCTAAAGCCATGATTCCTCAATCATGTTCACGCACAACTTGACATAAAGGAAAAAGCAATGATGTCATTCACAGTATGTAAAGCTGGTTATGCTGAAGTCTGTGGAGATTGGAGGCCTGAGTGAACTGCTGTGCTGAAGGTATATCAGTCTCTGTGGCTGGTGTAAAACAAAACTAATAAAAAGTCTTGACAATATTTTTCAAAGCATTTTATGTACCATATACTTTGTGGCTTTTTTTTCCCCTTATTTTCCCTGTCTGGTCTAATGTGGAAATCAAAGTTTTTTATAAAAACTTGAAACACTATCAAGATAGTGATTAAGATAAGATAAGATATGCTCCCAAGAGCACCAATGCTAGAAAACATTTGTCTTGCAGATCTTAGAGGATGTTGCCAGCTAATATTAATCAATTTTTGGCCCATAGATCAGTTAGTTCTAGTCTTCACTCTTCACAGGTTGTGCAACTGAGTCTATAGTTTAAGTTTTGATAGAAAATTTAAGCATTAGATTTACAAATAAAATAACAAAACTAAGTTACAAACCCACATAATTTTTTTCAGGATTTATTTTTTATTTCAAAAACCAAACACCCTAGTTTAAAGTTCTGCTGCAGAAGATGTCTTCCATCTTTCTTTATTCCTCTTTATTTCAAATGTGCTAATGCGTTTCTCACCTTTTCATTAAAAAAAAAATCTTGTTCTGTACTATTACAGAAGTATCAGATGATTCTCAATTAGAAATAGTAGATTCATTCTATAATTTTAATAATACATTCCAGACATAGAAATTATTTTCTATGAATAAAATAAAGGAAGTCCCATATTCTGCAGACCAGATCTTAATTCTGTTTTTAAAATCAAATAATGTTGTGTGTCACCTTAAACAAATACTGACTATTCTGTACGACAGATCAAATCACAATTAATGAGAAAACATAATGGCAACAGTATACTAAGAACATTGTGAAGATGAATGTTTCAAAGTATTTTTAATGGACCATGTTTTTTTACCTGTATATGTGAAGAAAAATTATAAAACTCTTAAATTCATACAGTCATCCCAGGGATAAAAAGGAACTATGTAAATGGTGATACATCTTCTGATAACGGTGGCAAACTCATTAGCGTACTGTGATATCCATTATAGGGAACATCATACAGATGAAAGCTATTAAATGAGAAAATGGTCTTGAGTTCTGTCTCAGTAAAGGAACCATAATTTATTACTCAAACTAATATAAGTAAAATGAAGGGTAAGTTGTACTTATGATGTATAGTGTGGAAGTTCTAAGCCTTGCTTAAGTATAAGCCAGCACTTTGCCAGGTGCTTCAGTGATAGAGTGACTCTATGGTCCAAGAAACAGTTTCAGTCCCAGCACATTTGCTGACTGACAGAATTCTATTGAGCAGGATAAAAATGCAAAGAATGGAAGAAGGAAAGTGGTGGCAAATGGGACTGCATGCGACATCAACAGCCTGACAATGTAATATGCAAATCTTCACCCTTTAAAGAGCCTTTAAAAATGGTAAATGCAGTACAAGACCTTTAAAATCAGAAACTTATGAAGTTAGTTTAGCCTGACAAAAATTTCTTCAATCAGGAAATAATATTCTTTTCCTCATTTCTTTACCTATTGTCCAACTCTCTAGACACTGGAATGATGTCTAGTGATTAGATATCACTAACTTGTTACTGTCTTTCTTTCATTTTGCTTATGATATCATTATAAAGAGGCTTTTCTGCTGACTGCCCTGCCTGTTGTTCTCTGACGGGCCAGGAGAAAACATCAGGTACTCAGATCCTCATCTTACACTGTCATATACTACATGCCTCTTTTCTCTCACATTAGATACTTGAAAAATATTTCTTTCATTTCCTGAGTATTTTCAAAATGTTCATTTGAAGAATCATGGGCTGTTGGGGTCCACTCCGGCTAGCTATAGACCCTTGCTCACACTTCATAGACGAAGGTAAAAGATTGGAGAAGTGCTCTCCTCCACATGGGAAACATTGTCCTTTATTCCAAGACACACATCAGGTGGACAAACCCATGGGAGAAAGAGAGCGTTCCCTGGCAGCAGAGAGCTTTTATACCCCCCGGGATGGGGACAGAGGGAGAGGTCCACAGCCAATGGGACACAAGTGAGAAGTGGCAAGGGGAGGGGTAACCCAGGGGAGAGACCACCAGGGGGTACCAGGACAGGTGAGGGAAAGGCCAAGTGATAGAAAAAAAAAAAAGTGGTAACAAACCACATTATATAACATAGGCTATATAGTGCAATACAAAACTATTCTGTGCAAATTCCCAATCACCCAGTGCAAGAGAAAAACTAAACTGGTGCACCACAACATTCACCATCTCAGAAAATGAGGCATTTATCTACAGTAACTATGCAATACTTCTCACTCAATATGATGTTGCCTTTTCTCATTATCAGGTCTGGAATTTCAGTGGAGCAGTTTGTAGAACCTTGCTCTTTAATAATTCACTTTCCATTTTCTATGCTAATTATAATCTCTGTATATGGCAACTGAACTACCAAACATCACCATTAGTTGCACACTCTGTGCTTACGTTTTAGTCAACCCGTACCCAGATACACAGACTTTATCAAGATTTTTATCCGGGTTGTGAAATTAGCTTTAAAATCTTCTTTTGATTAAATAAGCATTGAACAGCATTGCTGTTCAATGCTTATTTAACAAAAAATCAGTCTCATTCTCATTTCTTTCTACCATAATAGGGAAATGATCTTTTGTGTCACTTCCTTATTGTGATCTCATAAATCCTGAAATACAATTTTTAATTCTTTTTCCCAGCCTACTCTGTTGCATTCCTGAATACAGCTGAATTATCACCAGGCCTGGAGGCACAGATGCAAAGACCTTTATATGCATTGCTAAGCATCTGTGGGTTACTTGAGAGGCCATGTCTCGCTCCATGTATGTGTCATCTTTTATGACTGTTCAGTTGTCTTACTCTCACCTTGCAATGCCATGAGTCACAGCAGAACTGCAAAGTCATCAGAGTCACTTTTAAAAAGTGTCATTAAAGGTTTTCTAATGGCTCATTATCAAAGTGTTTATCCGTCTCCTTTAATTGTGAAATCATCCCATTCCAAAAAATCCACAGCATGAAGCTCCTCTAGCAGCCAAGTGTTTTCTCCTCTTTAGCTGTCAAGGGCCTAAGCAGTACAAGCTTCTAGCTGTGCTTCAGTACCTTCCTGAAGCATTCTCACATTCTTATTAAAGCAGCTTTTCTGTTGTACAGTCTAGTTTATCAGTTCTCTTCACTCTGTCAAATGCCTTCTTGTGGGTTTTTGGTCATTTTCCATGCTGTTTCAGTGTTCACACATTCTCTTTAAGACTCACAGACCTCAACAGGATAGCAACAACGAAGCCGAAGAGGGAAAACAAAACACTGTTCTTAAAAATTCTATGGCAGTCTTAAAAATTCTATGGCCATTCTTTGGCCTGGTCTCGCTCTTAGAAGCAGCAACATTCACAAATTTATGCCTAAATATGACAGAACTGCTACCATGCACATGCAGATGGTATATGCATGTTCATAAGCACTGATTTTACACCATGTCCTTCTGTTCTCCTCATCCAGGTTTCATACCAGTAAAAGCAGTATTCAAGATTCAGTCTTTGCTATGAATAAAGTCTTCAAGATTTGCTTCTGTTCCGTAATACTTCTTTTGTCACAGCCCAGGTTTTATGTAAGTGAACATCACAGATTATTTTTATGTCTGCCTTAATTATTTCTCCATATTTAACATTTTTATTTTACAATAATGATTCTGACTTTTCCATAATTGTGAACTCGTCCATTTTCTTAGAAAAAGTTTTTTGCTTCTTTCCTTCACTTTCTTTAGCATGCAATGTGAATGCAACTCATTGTGATAGATCATCTATGGAGTCAATAGATCTAAGAGAAGCAGTACTTAAGGAGTATGGCACAAAATGTTTATAGAGAAAACAGGACATTTCTGAGAATTTACCATCCCTAGGTTTAAAATTCATGGGGTTTTTGTTTGTTTTTCTCTGCCTACTCTGGTACCACAGGATTGACACCTGCTAACAGGTGACTTGCATTAAGACATCTCCTGAACCTTGTTGTGTTTAGTTTCGTTTGGAAAGATGAAACATAATAGATTCAACAGGCTACATGTACTGATACTTCTCTATAGAATGGCTTAAAATACAGTAGGTATTATTATGGGTTAATTTCAAAAGTAAAATTCAAATCCTAACTGATACACTAATGTAGGTGCATCCCCTTAGCAAAAATAAACCAACAAAGCCCAAAATCAGCCAAAACCATGCACGATTCACAATCGTCAAAGCTGGTGTTTTCATTGTGGGATTTTGTCAAAAGCCACGTAAATATCTCATAAGTGATAGGACAAGGGAAAAGGCTTTAAAGTGGAAGAGGGTTTGGGTTAGATATTATGAAGAAATTTTTTACTGTGAGGGTGGTAAGACACTGGAACAGGTTGGTCAGATAAGTTGTGGATGCCCCTATCAGAGACTAAAATATTATAGTTTATGGCTTAAACATTTATATGAAGGACTTGTAGCAAAGCTGTATAACAAAAGCTGCAAAGAATACCACCACACCCTGTCTGGGCTCTGGGAGGCCTTGTACCACACCCTTCACTAATGAAGATAAAATAAAGTAATAGCTCAGGGCTGGGGACATTCACAAAGCACAAGCCTAATACCTTCAGGGAGGAGACCACAGCTATCAAATATCAGGGATATCACTTGTCGGGCTTGCACAGACTCTTGCACCAAAGAGTGGGGGGAGAGAGGCTTTGGGTCTGATTTAAAAAGCCTCAGGTCAGAGGCAGTGACCACCCATCCTTCACTGTGCAGAACATTCCAGCTGAGGGGCCCTTCTCCCAGGGGAAACCTTACCCACAGCAGAGGGGGTGACACAGCACATCAAAGGCCTCCCAAATGGGGTCCCCAGACCCTGCTCCAGAGCACTGTAGTTGATGCAACAGACTCTCAGTGTTGCAAGGAACAGTGTTAAACTGGCCCCCTGCAAGGGCATTCCCGGCTGACCTAAAGTGTATATTTTTCCATGGAATTCTATACTCTTTGATGTGTGGCAGCATGGTTTGGAACACCCACAGCAGGGGATCCTCAGCACCAAGAAAAGCAGATGGAAGGGAGCAATGAGACATCGCTGGGGCCCTCAGATGGGTGACATGTTTCCACCTAACCCTCATCACTCTCCCTTAATCCCCAGCCCCCATGCACACTTCTTTCTCTATTATTTCCCTCTTCTCTCTTTCTTTCTCTTTGCCTCTTTTACTATTAAATAAAACATATCAATCTTTTGGCACCAGCATCTAACCTAATTTGGTTTTAATCTCATTTTGGGGTATATTTTGAACCTTCAAAGTTCTTTCTGGTTTTTTATACAGAGTGACTTAGCTTTCTTTTCTCCTCTGGGTTTAAACCGGATCACAACAGCCCCATCTCTGGAAGTGCTCAAGACCAGTTGGGTGGGCCCTGAGCAACCTGGTGAAGTGGAAGGTGTCCCTGCCCATGGCAGGGGACTTGGAAATAGATGATCTTTAAGGTCCCTTCCAACCCAAACAATTTTATAATTCTGTGACTCTATAAAAAGGAATCAGTCCCCAAGCTATGTGGTGTGACACACCACTCTGGGAGAGAACAAACAAAGTAACTTAGCAATCTTGTTACTGATGTATAATTTTTAACATGGTTATTTAGGTTAGAAAATAGCACAAAATACTATATATATGGTACAAAATATATATGGACAAAGTTATTTTACTAAAAGACCTTTTAGTACCCTTTTACTAATTCTATCACAGATAGATTTAAGTGTTCTCTGCATCTTCTTTTATGCCCAAATCACACTACATTTTTCTGCATGATAATTTCCTTGTGTTTTTCAACAGCTCTGCATCCACCTGTGTTTCACACCAAAATATGAACATTTTCCTGTGTATTTTGTTGAGTTTATATAAATATTGGTAAAGGAATTGGGTTAGGTCTTAGGAGGATTACAAAAATGACTGGTTAATGGGAAATTGAACTCTAAGATAAAAATGTAAAAACTGGTTTGGCATTCTAGGGGCTAAATAGGTAAATAAATCACTGAAAGCCTTGCTTTTGACTTTTGGTACTTAGTTTTGCACAATAAATTTGAAATTTCCTTTTGATTACAAAAATAAAACATAACTCAGGAAACAAAGTACTCTTAATAAAAGATTGATAGCCTTTAGCTAAAAGAATTCCCCAAAAGTTCAGTCAGTCCAGATACAGTCTACGTCTCATTTTGTTCAAAACTGATGAATCTCCATCTGTATATGATGTGGAATGCTCTGCAGTGCAAGCACTTATTTTTCTAATCAGAAGCCACCTTTTGCCCCCCAAAAAGTTGCATCATTTCAATCCTAATTTAAGTTCTTTGTCAATATTTGGAGGAAAGACAGGAAAAACTTCTTAGAATTTTATATTTTTAGCACAAAACCATTTCAGGTCTAATGCGTATTTCTAACATAAGTAAGGAAAGATAATATTCCTCTAGTTCTTAAATAATCCATGTACATTTCTTTTCAGACTGGAGACCTTTATTAACTGAAGTGAACACCATCATGTCTTCAGGCAACATGTATTATACATTCAATTACTGTAGTTTAAGCTAAAACATCAAGATTAAGCTCTCCAAAACAGCCTAAGGGATTTAATCTCATTATATTCAGGATGAAGAATTTTACTGGGATCTGGGTCCCTAACTCCCTTAGGTGTGTTTGAAATATTAGTCAAAATTCCCATTTTATGAATATGAGTTAAAAATTACCTTAATGGATCTAAGTTTATTGCTTGTATAGTTTCTAGGTCAAATCTGATAAATTATAACTTGAATTACCTGCTTTAATGTCGGATAACTATTCAACTGGCCTCTTTTACCATCACTAGGATACTTTGTGAAAACCTGACATGCAAAAGGATTAAATGAGATAACTACAACTTCACCTTAGATACTTTTGCTATTTACTGACACTCAAATACACTACAATTTAGCTAGGATAATTGTCTTATCTTGAATTGAATTTAATAGAGGTGATATGTTTTAAATGAAATTGATATTTTAAATATTAAATCTTAAGTAAAAGTGCCTGGAAAGATGATCATGTCTGAAAATCAGGTATTCTAGTAAATGTGTGAATGTAAAATAAAGCACCAGTCCTTAGTTTCTGTTAATGGCACTGAGCAATTTCATTAGAAAACGTAAGGTATATTGTTAGGGACTAGACATGGTTATATGGTGTGCATATTAAAAAGGCTCCTGTGCTGTCACTTGTTTATTGTTACTTATACAAAGGTGAATGGGAGTGACTTCTGATGTCAGCAACAGAGAAGGATGAATCCAGCGTGCAGCCTCTATACCTGTGGAAGCACAGGGTGAACTCAGAAAGGGAAGATGTTGAGCAGTGAACAAGCCCATCCTATTTCTGACATCTGAGCTACCGTTTAAGTCTCTTATGGTAATGGCATTTTCTAAGTCTCCTAGTTTTCCAGCTTTTAATAACTTTATTTTTTTACACCCATGTCATTAAAAATATTTCTCTTGTAAGCAGAAGCTCTTCTGTTGTGGACAATGCTGAAACCATATTGACCATATTCAAACCAGATAGGTTTGAAGAACTTTTACTTTTATTACAAAATATATTCTAATCCAAGAAAGGCATCATTCACAAAATAATTAAATGCAGAGGAAAACAATTTAACTAAACTCTTGATAAACTCTTAGTCTCTTATGCAATGGTAAATGTTGACATTATTGCAGGATGGAAGACAGATATTAGCTAGTAGATGTGGTTCAGGAATAATCACTTAGGGTGTATCTTATTGAAAAGACAAAATTTAGGTTACCAGTTATTCTGTCATTATGTCTAATTTTTTTCCACCGCTGCAATCAGTCTTGAAGATGTTCATACATAAATAAGCATAAGAAACCTGAAATTTCAGATTTATCAGAAAGTTCTCTTCTGATCTGACAGATTAAAACATATTAAAAGTAAATGTAATTTGTCATCAAAGTCTCAGATACTGAAGTACGGTGTACTGATAATGAAAATTTATGTAGTTTGTATTGCTAAAAGTAATTATCAGAAAATTACACTTCATTTAGTCTGTATAATATATATACTGAATAAAAGCTTTAGAAGGCATTTTATATCACAGTATATCCTTTTAGCAGCAAGAGAACTGGGTGCAACTAACCTAACATGTCCCAATGGTAATAGGTTTTTCCAATTTCTATTAATAAAAAACATGATCAAGTTGTAGTAAATATAATTATCTCTCTGATTTACAAGCTGTATAATGTTTGCTAAGGTTTAATTCAAATGTTTCTATTCTTTTCAATTTTGTTTTTAAGTGAAGTAGTGAAGTTTATCCCAAACAGAGGACATTGGTAGTTATCCAGAATAATATTTTAAAAAAATTAATTCCGTTTGATCAGACATGCTAAGCAAGGTGCTCTGCCTTTTTTTTTTTTTTTCCTTTCTTTCTAAATTAGAGAGATTTGAGAGTTATGCTGTTGACATGTCACCTGGGACTTGACCTTGTACAACCTTTCCCCATATTTTCTTATCTACAAAGAAACAATCGTGGTATTTTTAATGTAGACACAATCTTGGTGAGAAATATACCTGTTAGTCTCATAACATGGTGATCTTTACACAATTAAATTTTGTTTTTAATAGTTCATCACAGTGTTAGCATGAAAAACAATTAGAATGCTTCATTGTGTTCAGTAGGGAGTACTATATTCAGCACTAATGCCTAAAAGGCCAGCTACCCAATGGAGAGCTTTCTCCATTCACTGTGCTCACAGTCCAATACATTATATCAAAATTATAAGTCACATTGTAGTTGAAGTCCACTGTGTTTGTTTTCTGAAACATCAGAAGTTTTGTTCAGCTTTATTTTTTTTCATGGGGACTGGGGTGTAGTGGTTTCCCTCCACTTTACGCCGTAGAACCAGTGACATGAATGCGATTAGCTTTAAGCACTTTTGGTATAACATCATGTGGCACATTTTTACTGCAGTCTTATAATTACCCCACTTGTTTTTTTTCTTTTCTTTCTCAGTTTTATTTCTAATTCTGCTTCCCAGAAATATGCAGGTGAAAGAGAACCCTTCTCTTCATTGACTTTCTGAATAGAGCTGGTAATTCTCATGCCTACATGTAATTTTTGTTATGAATCTACTCTAGTCACCTGCTACACTTCTGAAGATTCTTATCAGATCCACAACTCTAAATATTTGCAGTTCTTCAACTTACCTGTTTTCTTCTCTCTTGTCATTTCTAGGTCTCTTTTTATTTAAATAGCTTTATTAGTAGTCACTGGACGTTATTACAGATCCAAGTCAGAATCAGTTCTCTCCTCTAAATTTAGAAATGCTTCCACAAGGAGTAGGACAAGGAGGGTTATATCCAGGTAAGATAAGGTCTCTGTGTGCATCTGGTATGCAGGACCTTGAAGCACATTACACATACCTTCTGTGTAAGGTCAACTACCAAGAGGTTGAATGTGATGTGATATGATATGATAACAGTACATGCTCAATATTATTATTGGAATAAATATCCTTTGTGCTGTTAGAAAGAGAACAGGATGGCTAAAGTAAGGTTATGGTGCACTTTCCTGAGAAGTTTGGATCTTGTGGTGATTTGAGGAAACTGTATATTTTATCTTGTCCAGAGAAATTATTAAAAAGGCAAAGAAAGCTCTTGAACAGAATCACAAAATATTTGTTTGACGAGAAGCCATTAATGGAAATTGGTGAAGACAAGAGCATATTTTTAGTATTATCTCTTTTTTAGTATTTACATATTTTCTACCATACCCTTTTGGATAGAAGTACATTACTCCATGGGAGTTATGGTAACTAAAATCTGCTGTGATACAGAATTTGTCTTATGGAAAATGTGAAACAAGACTGTGTGATACCACATTTTTTTAGTGCTAAAATTATGTTGTTAAAATGCTTTTTCAAATATTTTGTGAAGCACAACCCACATCTTTTACGGACATCTTTACAGATATATTTATTTCTATGTAATTGTTGAGTAGAATAGTAAAACACTTATGGTTGTGGAATACCATAAGGGTGGCCACATCCTTGTTGAAGTTTTTGGCTTTGCATGAAATAATTAAATATTCATTGAAGCAGAGAGAGAATAAGAATTACTTGACTGCCTTCTGGTTAGAGAGGAATAATGAGAATTGCACTCTAGTCCTTTACTCCAATAATACCTTAATATGAAATTCTTTAATAAAAAACCCATAAGCATTCATTGGAAAAGGAATTGTAACTCAGGTCTCTTCTTCTACTAGAAGGCTAGAGTAATTCTCATCGTATCAGTCTATTTCCAATCCAATGCATATTTCATTATATATACGTACTTAAAATTTCAATAAATTGGAATTAGAAAGCCAGTTCCCCATCTTCAACATACTTTGTAGATTTTTGGTGAGTACATATACATTAGACATTCAGACGATTCATGCAGAAGAAAAAAAATTCTGAGCTGGTTTCCCCACTTCCTGGGCATTGAAATCCTGAATTAAACTATAGCTTAACTGACCTCCTTAGTACATTTTTCTGATCCAGCAGCTATTTCAGTGTGTTTGCAAAGCAAGGTATCATGACATCTATCTGACTCTAAGAACTAATTTATAGCTGTCTGGCTATAAAATATGTAGCTACTCCAGATTTACACAATCAGTATAAACAAGGAGCAGCACTTTACAAATGTGAAAAAAATTATACCCAAAGGCTCAAAAGCTAGTCAGGCTACCATCAAACAATAGAATAAAGAGTATAAACTTAGATTCTTCTTGCATTATCTTATTTTTTTCTTCCTCTCCTCCATTTTTCCAACCCACTCCTCACTTACATTCTTTTTTCAAAATTATTCTCTGCTAGGTTTCAAACAATGCATGTTTGAATTAATAGATACACCTGAAGGATTGAGGTCTGTGTTTAGGTAGTGGTTAAATGCTTATCTACATTGATTTCTAAAGTTCACTTATTGATAAGATACATAATTAAAAAGGAATATATGCATTCCTTCATTATATGGAGTATATTTCAGTGAGTTCCTTAAGCATTCATATTTTTTAACACTACATATCTTGCTTCATTTTCTTTAACTAGGCTATGCTTTTACTTGAAGTTAGACAAGCAATTAGGTACTTGGCTGTATCAGGACCTTAAATCTTAAAAGAAATTTAGTATTATTGCCACTGGTTAAGCAGCTGATTGTTACAAAAAGAGCATTAACTGTATTTCTTATGCTGATGGTGATGCAGTTTATGCAGATAATTAAAGAAGAGGTTCAATTTTCATTTCCATTATATGCTTAAGTATCTTCTCAATCCAGATTAGATTTAATAGAGCTATTTGCATGCACATTTGATTGATTTGAAGCTTTGTCATGCAAACAAATTGATATTAAAGTTATTGTCTGACTTACCCTTTATTTCCTCATTTTATTGACCTATTGAAATATTGTCAGCACTATAAAAATATTTTAGCTAAGTGCTAAACTTGAATCAATAAGTTTATTAATGTACTATTCACAGAATGACTAAATAAACTGATCTCAAGGGACTTTCATGAATTTAAGCATTAGTAGTATAACTTTTTAAATGACTAATCACTAAAGGTTAAATCAAACAACTAAATACTACCTAAACAGATGTAAGATCAAACCAAAATAGAAAAAAAAAAGGTATTTTGGGATTGAATTTAATAAATGGAATAATTTTCTACCGACTGTTTACTATTCACTCAAAAATAATTGCACAAAGCTCACTGAGAGTAGTTTAAAAACTACAAGTTCATGTGGGAAGTTTATGCTACAAAAAGTAATAGGAACACCTGTACTTCTCAGCTGTAAAATCTCAGCTGTACATCTCAGCTGTACATCTCTCCTAAAAAATGTTTTAGGACTTTATTTATTCTGAGATATGCTAGAGGACAATTTCACATCTATTTGTTTTAACCAGATAAAATAGTCATGATAAAAAGAAAGGGTTTGGGTGAACCCTGGGTAGTAGGATTTACAAATTTACCCTAGGAATTCAAATATTCAGTACCCACTAGTCTCTCTGACTAACATGACAAACATTGTGGTGGTGTTTTGGTAAGATTATTGCTGATAAGAAAATGTTAATGTTACTGAATGGCACCAAGGAGACAAAAGAGAGATGGTTACTCCCCTCTTTCAGGAAACAGAAGTAAGGTAATATGGTGCATAGGGTAATAGAGACATATATCTCACTGCAGTTTGTACAGGCAGTGAGGCAATTCTGTACACTTTCCAAACTGATATGTTTCCAAATTCCCTGAAGAAGATCCATCTACTTCTCATGCTGTAACAGCTACATTTATTTCAAGATCAGAAAGTTGTAACTGTGGGGTGAAGTTTCTTTGAACTATTTGCCCTAAAAGCCTTTCCAGTGAACTTAATTAAAGACATAATTCCTCTGAACAAATACTGTAAGACATAACTGTGAAGGTATCTCTGTGGAATATCTCAATGTTATATCTCATCAGAGTGTTAAAGCAGATTTTTGTCAAAATTTCAATGAAAAATGTCAAAAAATTTATTGTTTCATTTAATTTGCTTCATTTCCCACAATGTTTTAAAGTTGGGTGGTTAGGAAAACAGGAAATGTTTTGTCATTGGTTTCAATGAATGCAGAATTTCATGTATAAATCTAGAAAATATTTCTGAGCATTAAAAAATGTCTTCCTTATATCTAGAGAAAATTACTCTCTTTCAGGCCCTGCTAACAAGTTTATCACCATTTTTCTTACAAGCCTCCTGTAAATATTGAAGGACTGCAATAATATTTCCCTAAAACCTTCTCTTCTCTAGACTGAACAACCCCAACTCTCTCAGCCTGCCTTCTAAGGACAAGTGTTCCATCCCTCTGATCATTTTTTATTTCCTCCTCTGGTTCTGCTCCAACAGATTAATTTCTTCCCTGTGGAGTCAGGATGTAGTCTTCTTGGTGGGGTCTCACCAGAGTGGAGAAGAGGAGCAGAAGAAGCTCTGTCAGCCTCTTGGCCACTTTTGTTGCAGCCCAGGTTACAGCTGGCTTTGTGGGCTGCAAGCTCACTTTCAGTTCATGTCCAATTTTACACCTGTCCGTAGCCCCAAGACCTTCTCAGTAGGGTTGCCCTCAATCCCTTCATTCTTCAGACTGTATTGATACCAAGGATGGCCCCCACCAAGATGCAGGACCCTGTACTTGGCTTTGTACCTCCTGAAAATCACATGGACCCATTTCTCAAGCTTGTTCCCTCTGTATGGTATCCCATTCCTCAGATGTGTCAACTGCACCACTGATTTTGCTGTCATCTGTAAACTTGCTGAATGTGCATTTGATCCCTCTATGTTTTTGATGAAAATATAAAACTGTACTGGTCCCAGTAAAGACTCCTGAGGGACACCATTTGTCACTGCTCTCCTTGTGGATATTGAGCCTTTGATCACTACTTACATATGTTCAGATTTTCCTCAGATGGTTATGAACTTGTTCATCTCTTGCAGTGGAAGGGAATTTGCCCTCCCTTCCCTGCCTTGAGGTCCATTCAAGCAAAGGGTGTTGGAAGAGAGGTTGCCAGTGAAGACAGAGGCAAAAAAGCTATTGAGTACTTCAGCCTTCTCCTCCTCCATTGTTACCAGGTTGGTGGTGGTGTTATCAGAGACTGTGTTTTCTCTGACCCTTGTTTTCTGTCTGACATAGCTGTAGAAGCCTTTCTTTGCATCCTTGCCGTGCTCAGCTCCAGCTGTGCTTTGGTTTTCCTGACCCCATCTTTACACAAGTGATCAACATGGTATACGGAGATTTGTCCCTGTTTCCACTTTCTTTTCTTTCTTGCTTTTTAGTCTGACCAGCAGGCCTTGACTCAGCCATACTTGTTTCTTTTCTTCCTTTCTGAATTTCATACACATGAACATCAAGAGCTCTTGCATTCCATGAAAAACATCCTTAAGGTTGTGCCAACTCTGCTTTGCTCCCTTGTCCTGGAGGACAGTTTCCCAGAGGGTCCTACTGATTGATTCTTTGAATAACTGGAATTATACTTTTGTAAAATGTAGAATCCTTACTTTATTCTTCACCTAATCCATAAGCCTCAGGACTGAAAATTCCAGCAGTGCCTGGATACTGCAGCTCAGGCCACCTCCAGTTATGACAGCACTAATTAACTCGCTTTTGTTGGAGACCATCAGGTCCAGTATTGTATCCCATGTGGTAGGGCTGTCTATTAGTGCCTATTAATAATTTATCCTCAATCCTTTTCAGGAATCTCCTGGATTGCCTATAGCTCACCATGCTACTTTCCCAGCAGATTTTGTGGTGGTTGAAGTCCCCCTGGCAGGCAAGAGCCAGTGAGTGCAATGCTTTTGGCTTGCTCATGGCTGTTTTACAGAGACAGCTCTTCACATTGCCCATTTCATGATACAGATGGCAACCCCTCCACCTCTCCTCCTCTCCCATCCCTTCTGAACAGCCTGTTTTTTCCAGTATATCTCCCTGGAACTAGAAGGATAAAGGAAAGAACAACTGGAAGGATAGAGGAAAAAACAACCTACCCTCCATATTCCCTTACTAACCCTTCCAAGGCTCTGAAGTGTCTTTTGATTGTCCTGGGACTAATGATTTCATCTTGGACTATGGGTGGCATCTTCATCACCACCCACATGGAAGAGCAGTAACAGATAGTGATCAAAGGGCTGCGCCACACTGGGAAGTTTGCTAATCATGTCCGTAACCTGGGCTCCAGTAACTCATTTGACCTCCCTGAGAAGATGGTCTGTCAGGAATATTGGACCTTCTGCTCCCTTCTGAAGGGGGTCATCTTCATGGAGATGGTTGTGATACTGGATGTATTCTGGCAATATCTCTGGTGTAGATGCACTGTTATCCACATCATTTATTGTTGATCCAAAGCCTCATACTTGTTGTACAAAGGCACCTGGGAAGGCGAGATGTTCAACTAAAAGTCTGTCAGATGTGCTTGTATAAGAAAGCGCATAACTAGGCAGAAAACCTGACCTGCCACCCACAGAGATTAATGAACTGAGTGGATTCTTCACAAGAAAAAGCACAGTTTCTTTTGTAATAATTGCTTGAGGAAAAGTAATACTGAACACTTCTTCTGATGGAAATAATAAAAAAAAAATTAAGTAAGTTGAAAATATGCTTTCAAATTTTAATGAAAACAACAGAGCATTACCTTGTGTTGGATATGAATGTCATTCTGCATGGTTTTCCATACTTTTATATAACTCTATAGATCTTGATTAAAAAAAATTATTAAGAAGAAAAGTTATAGGCTAAATTAATAATATTTACTTGTAATTTCATCTGTCCCTCACAGCTCTTTTCTGCTGTACAAAATAGTTGCTCTATACATAGTCTAGAGCATGGGCCTGTTCTTTTCAGGCATGTTCAGTAGAAATAAATTGCACTTCTAATGTCAGTTTCTAACAAGTCAAATCAGTCCACAGCTTCTATCAAGATAAGAGCAGTGAGTTACTATGAATGCAGTAGCACAGGAGAAGTAACTAATAAAATAGGTATTTGTAATGTATTTATTTGCATTATAATAGATGCCTTTGATTGCAAGGGCTTCTAATCCATTTATATGTAGTTTTTTGTTGCATGACTAATGTGCCTTCAAGATATAATCTTCTAGAAGAAAAAATAATATTTACATATGAACATTCACGTTTTGATTGTAATCGTCTTTAAAACACATTTCTCTGTGCTGCAATGAAAAAATATATCATAAGAACTGATTTGTTCATCAAGTTACAGAGTATCAGGTGACTGGATAAAAAACATATAGATGAGATCCTTCTTCAATCTTTTTAATGGTGTTTTTGCTATTCCATTATCATAAATAAAAATGAAATCACACACTAAATGTGATGAGGTTTTGCTATTATTTTATTCCTATTAAATTCAAGGTAAAATTTTAAAGGTGTTATTGAAAAAGTGAAAATAATTCTGCAATACTCATTAAGAAGCAGAGAAAAAAAACCTATCAGAATCTAATTAAACATTATAATATGGTAGTTTTTCTATACTTATATTTATTCTGGTGTTTAACTTGCAGGAACATATCAGAAAGCAAGTCTTCCAAAAGCATACATGTGCCTTTGGAAGTCAAAATTCAGATGATAAGTAATATACATATATATATATATGTGTGTATATATATATATACGTATATGTATATATGTGTATATATATATGTATATACACATACCCCATTTCATGCCCCTGGTCCTTTTAATTCAAATCTAGGAATTTATATCTATGTTAAGATTTTCCCAGAATTTTCCTGCCCCAGAGAAAGTGTCTTCTGGGGATACTCAAGCAAAAAAACAATATTTACTTTGACTTACTGCATTAATCACAATTAACAGGTCCATTTTGAAGATGTACTATGTATAAAGCAAAATTTTAGGAAGGCATTTGTTGAAACATTTGAATGTACTATTCATTAGGGACATATCATGTGATCACCTCACAAATTATATAAGAAAAAGAAATCTAATTGCCTAATATATAATCTTATAGAAATTATTCCTTTCTCTTTATTATCATCCAAGATTTACTTTAGAATTGTTTTTGTTTAATAATTTCCACATAATTGGTAGTCTCATGATGGTAGACACTGTATTGATTTCTAAGTTGTCTTAAAATACTTGAGAGATATACTTTTCCTGATATATTTTATAATCAAAATATATTTACTCAAAATAAAGAAGCTGATCTTCTTTGTTACAAATAAGTTCTACTCAAATATATGCATGTATCATTTAATGCTCAGTCTTAATCCCAACTGAATGCACATGAGTGCTGCATGTTATTTTTTATCCAAAAACTGAGTCTTAGTTATACGTTTTAAGTTCATTACTGGATTATAAAACAAGTGTCACTCTAAAAATGGAAGATATCACATTTAAAGAAAAAAGGGTAAATAATCAGGGAAATAACTTTAGCTGTAGTCACAGATCTTTCACAGCAAATGGTAAATCAGAGTATAAAAGTTTATATTGGCCACTCATTGAGTAGGTAGCTGATGCAAAATATTTATTCAACAGTCCCATTGACCTCCTGTCGTCAAATTTCACCAGGCCAAATAGGTTGGATGCTGCAAAAATGATGCCCATACTCATTTTGTTTTGGATGAATCATTTGGACTAACACAGACATTGTTCATAAAGTACAAAAATATTTTAAGCTTTATTTTTTTAATGAGCTAATGATTTTTAGGCTGCCATTTTCACTTTCAGATCTACATTTGGATTTTTCTTTTCATTTCCTCCAGGTTATGTCATCAAAATGCCATTTCTCATTACCTTTGTGACTTTTCTATTATAAGAAAGATCCTTGAGGTCAGTTCACCTTGGTGGACAAGGGAATTTACTTCCCTGTGTAATGGTTCTGAAAATATTTACTAACCTAACCTGCCTGCTGCAGAACATGATAGAGAAAAGTTTCCAAAATTATTTATATTGTCTGAGTCATCTAGAAAGCTTAATTAAAGGAAATCCAACAAAATTTAAATCTTCAAAATGTGATTAGACATGTTTTCAACTCTGCTAATTATGATGTTTAGACCTATTAACTGTTTAAAGCCCTTTCCAAAATAAATCATAACCAAGTTACAGTACACACTAGAGAAAAAAAAAAGTCTGCTCAAAACAAGAAAAAAATAGATTAGTGTGTTTCTAAGTAAATGTGGATTTTTTTTCTTCAGCATTTAGGAGGATGAAAACCACAATGCTTTTTTTAGATGTAATTTTATGTTTAGTTTGTATCACTGCATCCCAATTTACTTTTTTTAAATGCATTTACCTCATATTCATGCTTAAGAGTTATAATTAAGACCTCAAAAGCCTGTTCACAAAAAAGATGACACAGAACCTGAGATTATGAACCCATTTCAGACTTTAATGAAGTCAATGAAAAGCACTTTAGTGACCACAGCAAACTTTGAATCAGTCCCTAATGCAATTGTGATGTACTATCTAGGAAGCATAAAATTTTAAACTTGAAATTAAACTAAAAAGAGCATGGAACATTAAACATCAGGGTGACTTATGTCTGCCAAAAAAAGCCAAGGTTCACTGTGAAAAGTACCTTATTTGACATATCTGCTGACTTGTATTTAAACAGTCTGTGAGAGCCTCCGTAAGTCAATAAAGGAAGGAAAATAACTGAGCTCCTGGCAGAAAGTATGTAATGAGTATGAGACTTTAACTACCAGACAGTCAAAGTCTGATCCAATTCTCATCAAAATCAATATGAAATGTAACTGTTATCTTATAATTTCCTTTGTTGAATGATGAGGTCTGCAGAGCTGCAACAATAAAGTTTTGCTAATGATGTTGGAGACGAGACTGTCAGTTAATGTCTGCAAAACTGGGCGCCACAGTCTGCAGCAACAGCTGACACACATTCAGAAATCTCTAGACAATCTTACAGGGATCAAAAAATAATAGGTTAAATGGAATTTTTATACTTCATGGAAATCAATTTGATAAAAACAAAACTTTAAATGCCAATTATTTGGTCTTTCTTTGCTTATTAATCCCAGCTTGCCATGAGCATGATCTTTGGACCAACAGAGAAAATAGCTGTCAATAAGGACAGTTTTTCACACTGAAATTTGTTTTGGGATCACAGATTACTGTTACCAGCTGAATGTCATCTGAAGAAGAAAGATGGTACTGCATTCTGCTCAGGTGTAAAGAAACAACTTTCACAAACACTGAGATCATGAAGTGAAGATACCTTGTCTACAAAACAAAGTAATGATTTGTTGTAACTAGATGTTAAATTATTAGAAATAAGAGAAAATATGAATCTACATGGTTGGCTAACTTCTGGATATTTCTGAATGTGTCTCAAGAGACTCCTCTTTATAAAATCTCTACAAATTTAAATTTATAAACCCTTGAGTATGGAGATAATATTTCTCTACATAAAAAAGTTTCTGAATCTTTTCTATGTTCTCAAACCTGTAGAACAGCCCTCTGATTTACTCAAGACCTCCCAGAGCATTGGATCAAACTAAAACATTGCCTCATCTGAACGTAGTCTTTTGAGATATTGCACCTGAGACTCAGTTTTGGTTTACTTTTTATTTATTCTGAAAAGCTGAGAATACAGATAGAGCAAAGAACTACTTCCAGTCCCCTACAAAATTCAGCATTACTTTTATTTTGAAGATTAAGTAATCTCCAGGTATCAACTTTCAGGACAGTATGCGGGTGCTTCACCAAATCAGATATAGGCTAAAGATGGGAAGAATAATTTTGGTTACCTTTTTTGCAAGGAGCTATGTTTTTTAACGATAATTGAAATATTGAGTGCAGTTTTCATTCTAGAAAACCTATTTTTGTGTGAAAACCAAGCTGAATTTCTTTGGAGTGTATGAAAAGCAATTTATTTTCTTAATCATTAGGTAACCATATTCTTGTCCTTGTTTCTTTTTACTGGCAATTCTCTACTTAATTGCCTATAAAAATAGTTAAATAATCAGAGTAAAATAAAAATCTTAATAAAGATTTTACTCTGAGTTAGCCAGTTTGAGTTATTTGGTATATTTGTGTTTAGATTTTATTCTCTTTACTGTTTCAATTCTATGTGGGCACCTCATCTTTTTAGGCTTGTATCATCGATGACAGGCTCCCTGAGTGAAAAGCCTAATCTTGAATCCAGCATAATTCTGCCACTACTTGAATGATCTGACAATTTTGCTACAGCAATAAAATTTAACTGAAAGTGAGAAAGAGAAAGAAGTGTTTCAGAAAACCAGAAAACATTGGTTTCAGAACAAAAAGAAACATGTAAGTGGGTAAATACCATACTCTGATATTTCTGAAGATCTTTATTCTGTAGACAGAAAACACAATACTATCACATATTTAAATTGCATGTGTAAGCATGTCAAAACTCTCAAGGTGCTAGATGAAAGTTCCTGAATATTTATTTGTCTTCAATTGTCCCTCTTCTTGCTTCAGTGGCCTTCATGTTTGGAGAAGCAGACTGAGAAAATACAACTGCCTGGATTGGGTCATCAGTTCCAAGAATGCGTGGTTTGTGTGCACGTGCATTTGTGTTTACACACTTGCTTGGGACAGTGCATCAACTTAGTGGGCATGGTGGGTTGACACTGTCTGTATGCCAGGTGCCCACCAAAGACACTCTTATCACCCCTCTCCACAGCTGGACAGGGAAATCTAACACAAGGTTCAGGGATTGGAATAAGGGCAGGGAGGAATCCCTCATCTATTACAGTCATGGGCAAAAAAGACTTAGCTTGGGAGATTTAGTTGAATTTATTACCAGTTGACCAGCATAATGAGAAGGGAAACAAATCTTAACAATACCGATACCTTCAGCCAACCTCTCTTCTTACCTCACCCAAACTTTATTCCTGAGTCTCTACCCTCTTCAACCACAAGGTGCACGGAGATGGAGTGGAGGTTACAGTCAGTTCATCACAGGGTGTTTCTACCTCTGCTTCTCCTCAGGGAGAGGAGTCCTTTACCTGCTCCACCATGGGGTCCATCTCATGGGAGACAGTTCTCCACAAATTTCTCCAATGTGAGTCATTCCCATGGGCTGCAGTTCTTCAGGAAAAGGCAGCTCCAGTGCTGGTCCTCAGAGCGGCCAAAATTCCTATGAGGAAACCTGCTCCAGCATGGCTTTCTCTCTTCATGGTTCTACAAGCCCTGCCAAGAGTGGCTCCAGGTTTCCCACAGGATCACAGCTGATTTTTAGGCCTCTAAAACCCTGCTCCAGAGTGGGGCTTCTCCATGGGCTACACATGTATCTCTGCACCACGGCTTCCATGGGCTGCAGAGGCACAGCTGCTTCACCATGGTCTTTACCACTGGCTGCAGAGAAATCTCAGCTCTGCTCATGCAGCAACTCCTCCCCCTCCTTCTGCACTGACCTTGGAGCTTGTTGAGTTGTTCTGATCACATGTTCTCATTCCTCTCCTCTGGTTGCAATTGCATCCATGCAATAACTTTTCTTCCTTCTTAAATATGGTATCCCAGAGGATTTACTATCATCATTGTTTGATTTGGCTTTGGAACAGCAACAGGTCGATTCCTGGCTCTGTTGGAGATGGAAGACACTTCTACCAGCTTCTCAAAGAAGCCATCCCTGTAGCCTCCCCATCCTCCCCATCTTGCTATCAAAACCTGGCCATGCGAACCCAATACTGGGGGAAATTTTAGTTTTGCAGTATAAAATCTTTCCTTCAGAGAAACAGAGACTCCCTCAGAGAAGAGATGGGTATACTATTTTTATCTTAACTTACAGATACTAAAATAGGCATTTTTTGATACACACTGTGTATCAAGGGGCACTTGCAGAATGAAAGCTGGACAAAAGGAGGAGTGTACAGCAGGTAGAAAAAAGGGATGAGGTATGAAATTCCTTATTGTCTTTGCCTCTTCACATCTGGGCTATGGTCTCTGCTCCTCTCACTCACTGTTAAGTTCTGTGTTGATTAGTGAGATATAGAAACCTGACACAGATATTGAATACAATAATAGGCCAGAGATTCCTAATTTCAGTAGTAGCCTTCAGTTGAAGCTGGGAGCAGTAATTATGTTTTTCCAGGCTTGTTTTTGTCTGACTCATTGAGATTAGTATTTTTAATTAGTAGCAGCACAATTTCAGTGTAGATGACAGGGAAGTCTAGTGGTCTAGAAATATGGCCTAATGGTCAGAACATACTTCTGAAAGTGCAGAGAGGAGGGTTTCAGCTTTCCTTGCTAGTTGTCCCTGATTTCTAAAAGGGCATGAGATGCAAGGGAGGAGAGAAACATAAAATATACTTGAAAGCAATTACATATTTAATAAATGCTAACAGCTAGGGGACAAGACATTTGGCTTTCTAGTGCTTTCAAGATTGGCAAGATTCTCTAGCTATCAAAATCATATACTTAAGAAACTTAGAAATATTCTCTTCTGATTGAAAACATTGACAAGAATTGTAGGCCTTACTCATTCATCCCCACCGAAACAACTCTTCCTGACAGATATTTTTTTTGCCTTTGTACAGATGACAACATCTTGCTTAAAATCCAGGCAAATATGTGATTTTCTTTAACCATATTCCTGAGTGTCAAGACTTTCATTAATGTCTTGAAATGCCATTCTACAGGGAGAAAGTTAAACTTTTAGAAGAAACAAATCAAGAGTATAGCTGTTCTCAAATTAGTTTTTCTGCATTATGCCTGATAAAGCATATTGCTCAGCACTATATCTTGAGAAGTACTACACACTTGTCTTTAAGCTTTTTAAAAACATCAGATTTTCCCCCTCCTCTTTCTGTACTTTTCCAAATATCTTTGCAATTTTCTTTGCTGTCTCAGTGCACACCAATGCAACATCAATTTGATGTTATTATCAAAGTCTTGGAAATAAAAGCTGCGGCAAGCTGTTCACTGGAGATTTGATCTTTGACAAATAAGCTTGTGTCAGTGCATTTAAAAAAACCCTGAGTCCATACCTCTGTTTTTCTGCCAATAGGGTCTTGGCAGGGATGCAATTAAAAAAAGAAAATCAATCTGTTCTTTGCTGTCTTATTTCTGAAGAATGGCATTGAGCTGCCAGGGTGTGAAGACGTGGGATTGTAAACACAGAGACGTCCTCATGAATTCCACTTTCCTCACTGGTCTCTAAATGAGTCTGATTTATCAAAGCATTAGAATGAGAGGGAGGAAAGGCTGAGATAAAGGGCAGTGGATTCTTTTAGCTGACTTCTGATAATTCAAAGGATTCTGTGTGTTGTTTCAAAATTAAACTATAAAAAGGTTTACACCCACCAGGGATCACTTATTTTTTGATTTTCAGAAGGTTTGAACATCTATCACTAGGTAGAAATCCTTAGGAGTCGCAGAATCTGTGACAATCACGTCTTTTTAATTACTTTTTTCCTTCTAAATGTGAGTTTTGGAACACAAATGTGAAAAGATGTTGGTTTGAAATTGATTTTGAGGTTCATGGATTAGGTCAGCTGTGATATTCCCAAACCTATGAAGTCCTTTTGTTCGCAGATCAGCAAACATTCTCATATCCACATCTTATAACTTTTACTTTTTTGGTATTTCTTCTGATGTCACTGATACTCCTTGCCTTTGGAAACTTCAACAAATATTTAAGTTTCTGTAGAACTATGATTTTTGATTGCATAAGAGTCAGTTACATGTTCTTCTACAAGTTTCAGTGCAGAAAACCAAAACCATCAACAAGGTGTACTAAATATGCAGGTGAATTTCCTAGTGGACATATTTTGATTTAAAAATTGACATTTTCCAATTTCTTAAAAAATTCTAAACACTCAGAACACTATTTTTAACATCAGCAGCTAACAATCCATTGCCCATTCTTGGGGCTATGTTTCTTCAACTCCTTTGAACATCTCTGGGTTCAGAATCAAGACTTTGCAGGCTGGCCCAGGTGTGACACTGAAACGCTAATGTTTAATGATTCAAAAAATTGGCCATTGACCAAAAACAACAGATGCTTTACTGAGTCCAGATTTGCAACCCCCAACCAAAGACGAGAGTTTTGGGTGTGTACTGGAAAAAGCTCTGGTCTCCTTAAGAACAGCCCAGGTACAGAAGCTGAGCACATCCGCCATCAGAGGATGGCCAGGACAAACCTATCCTTATTTAACAACAGTCAGGTTTTTTTGAGCCACACAGAGGAAAAGGCAAGGAGCAGATTCTGTGAGGTGGGATAATGCTTTTTATCATGCCAGTGCCTTCCCTTCTGTTAAGGCCCAGAGACTGGGACCTTCTCCCACTTCCCCCATGACATAATGGGACATTCACACATAGGCCTGAGAGTATTCATCTCTTCTGATAAAGCATAACTGGCTTAATTATACAAGTCTGAGAAACAACTGTCATATTTTAGAAAGGATTATAAACCATCAAAACCCCTCAAAGTACCCCCAGACTCATACCTGTCACCTTCCAGCAAAAGACTGTGCATGATTGAAAGTGTCACATCAGACAGTGTAAAACTGTCTGGGATGGTGCCTGGAGTTTCCCACCTGAACCTGAATGTATATCAATCTATCAAACCTTTTATTTGTGGCTTGCTTCACTCTTACTCTTTCTTTCTCTTACTTTCATTTATTTATATATTTTCTATGTGTGTGTATTAACAAGAACCTCACTCTGCCTCAGAGGAGGTTGTAACAGCCCATTGTAACAAGTTTAAAGCAAAGCACCTTTCCTACTAAGCATAGTTACTGCTTTTCAAGAGGATAATAATTTTGCTAAGTTTAGTGTTGAAAGAATCAAGAATCTGAAATAAAACTTAGGATATTGTTCATGTGGTTTCTTTTCAGTCCCATTTTAACTGTCCTTTTTGTTTTTCCTTTTATATTGCAGAGCATTTGCACGGTGCTGCCTAAGAGTTATTATCTTGGCACAGATACTTCAGAATGAAATAACTGTAAAGGACTGAAATTCTCCCTGAGTGTTGCAGCTTGCCAAATGAGAAGTGCCGTAGGTCTAAATAACTTTCATGTCCTCCCAACCTTGAGCAAACTCGTAAGCTGTTATAGCTAAGGAAGCTCTTCTGCAGGATGCCCTAGGAATGGTGTGGTGGCCCAGATTTTGCATTGGTTTCCTGTAGCTAGTTCCCTGTAGCTGGTTCCCTGCTGTGCACACCTCCTCTCTCACTGTGTCCCCCCCAGTGGCAGAGTACTTTTTGGCAGCAGCAGGCCCAGCCCCTATGAGCCTGCACAGTGCTTGATGCAAACATGGTCTTGCTGCAGCAGTGGGTGCTAATGGGGAAGTAGGAAGGGGAGCTGAAGGTCCTGTCAGTCTCTGTACCCTTCTTCTCCCCTTCCTGTGGGAGATGAGAAAGAATAGCTGGGTTAAAGGTATGGCTGGTCTCCCTGCTGCTTCCTGCATATCTTTACCTAGAAGCATCCACCTCACCTGAAGTGAGGATTTGAGACTCTGTCCTACTTCTCAAATACTCTGTCTGACATAAGAGGTCTCATAGGATGTTTATCGTCTATATACACTGCAAGCACAAGCCTTTCTAAAATGCATTTTTTAATTCATTTAATTTTTTAGACTTTAACTACGTTTTTTGCAATTTAAATTCTTATGACAGAAGGTGTTTGCCAGACAGGTAGAATGACCAAAAATTTTCCTAAATGCAACAAAGGTTGTTTGAATTTATTTATTTTTATTTTCATGACTTAGCTAGAATGCAACAGCTGGACTAAATTAAAGAGACAAACAAGTAGATTATCCTAGGACAAAGTGGCTTGATGTGTCTTATTTTTTTCACTAAAACTGCGGTATCTCTGAAGATTGTAATCTTGCCAGACCTTGCCACTAATATCTGAATTATTATTGAAGGAGGCATCTGGATGTTTGCTGGTAATTTTCCAAATGACATCTTCAAATATTAAATGTCCTCAGTGTATTTAGAATTGGTTGTTTTTGAAAGCATCATACTTATATATATATAACTATATATATTAAACTATATATATATATAACTATATGTATAGATGATTTATGCATATATAAGTAAACATATATACAAGCATATGTTTTTATATTTGGGTTTATATATCTAAATATACATAATCATTTATTTAAGAGAGAGGGATAACTCTGAGAGCTCAGTTTTACTAATATTCCTGCACTGTTGGTGAAAACATTAAAAAATGCTCTAGCTGTGCCAACTCCTAGTCTACTGCAGCAGTGTGTTCCCTGAAATTAAAATGATAAAGCCAGTCATATGCTGAAAATGAAACCATGAATAAAACTATAAGGCAATATGACCAAATTATATTAAATTTTTGCTCTTTGGTATCAAATTTTTTTTAAATGCTGTAATTAACACAGAATTACATAACATAACCTTCAAGGTGGCCTGGATATTAGAACAAATAATTATGCTTACCTTTTCACACATACTAAGCAAAATTCTGCATAGTATAGAAAAGAAACTTACATTATCCTGCTCTTCAGACAGGAAAATATATACAGATAAGGACTTTTCTGAATTACAGTCTAGTCAGATCTTCTCAGTTACAGAATCCTACAGTACAGTCTCTGGCAAAGTCATGACTTTCAAAAATGCGGGTGATCAAAGGACCTCTCAGAGGCTATAAAGTTGGACCCTATAATCTGGACCAACGAACGTCGGACTTCTCACAGACACCCAAAGCTGCATAGGTGTAGCTGCATTGGGGGGCAAGTCTGCCATCAAGAGCTCAAAATGACCATGATAATCTTGAACCAGGTTTGTGGCTCCAACATGCCATTGAGTATTTCTCCAATGTCTGTCCCCCTAGCTGAGACATCAGCACAGGGCAGTCATTTATTCCCATATCTGTGACAGCTGTATGAGATCATTTCATTCATGCTTTTGACATGTAAAAGGGAGCTGGAAGCAATCTGATTAGAGAAAATCTACCACAGTATTTTATAAAGGCAGCTTGTACTGTGTGTAATTAATCCCCTCTAGTAATATGAGCACTGGACAAATTTATTCAAGAAATATTAGCAGTCTGTTGGCAGGACTTTAAATTAAATAATAATACTAAATAACTTTCAGTCTTATTTTTTCCTGCATCTGTAGTGTATATTTCTGTTTGGGTCAGGAACTGTCCTCTGTCCTTGTAGAGTGTCTACACAAGGAGATACGACTCCAACAATTTCTCTTTATATATATCTTCAATTTTTGCAACAAACTTTGTGAGTTCAAAGTTGATTTTTTTGCACTCACAGCGTTCTGAAGTTCTGTGAAAAAAATAGCGGTTAGACTGGAGATGTCAATTAAAAGTTTCATGCTCAGTGCCATTAATCATTCTTGCTCATTTATCTCCATGGCAAAGTTATTGTAAAATTTAGAAATAAATATTCAATCTAAGTTCCTGTAAATAAAAATACAATGCATTTATAAATTAATGTTTGTTAAATTAGGCCCATAAATATTGTCCTAATGGATCTGACCCACAGCCAATATTCTGTCTGACAGTAGCTGGAAACAGGATTGAAAAAAGACTTAGTTAAACAGCTGTGAAATAATATGTGCACATTAAATCAGTTCCTCATACCTATCAGTCAGTAGCTGACTTAAAGGCAGTAGCATGATGTGTAAAATTAGTTTTGTTATTTGGGATACAATCATGCATGATAAGATGTTCAAAGGCTAGTGTCAATTGTTTTATGGTTTAATGACAGCTTTTAATTGCTTTGATGGTTTTGTCTTCAACATTCTTATTTATTGAACTACATTTCAAGGTTTCTTTAGGGCATGGTGTTTTTATAGTGCTGCTGATTTGCTCCAATTAGGCCTTGAATCTATGT
The DNA here is from genome assembly GCF_036417665.1 of Passer domesticus. Taxonomy (NCBI): domain Eukaryota; kingdom Metazoa; phylum Chordata; class Aves; order Passeriformes; family Passeridae; genus Passer; species Passer domesticus. The sequence goes on along the minus strand of NC_087474.1, from coordinate 81,796,566 downwards.
TACAGTTCAGGAAATGTAGGCAAAAACATACCTTCCAGTGAACTTTTGCTAAGCTGAACTTAAGTGCTGTGTCTTAAGCAAGGTCCTTTGTTCTTTCTCCTCATCATGTTCACCTTCGTCATGAACATGAAATGGATGAATGAACCAATGACCCTTTTGGCATTGCTGGCACAGGTACAAGGAGATGGAATGTGTGGCTTGTGAGCATGATATAGAAGTTATGATGGTGTACCTTTTTAACTATATCTGAGAAAAAATAGTGAGTAAGCAAACTAGAAATATTTGTTCTGATTTTTGCAAACTTGCATAACTTACCCAAGAGAATTAATGAAAACTCTTTGATTTAAGTCAATACTGTTCTTAAACATTGCCCTTTGGGGAGCTCCTGCAGGAACATCAGGCTTGCTTGGATCAAATCTGCTGCACAAAAGACTGGATTCAATATGGAGGCATCAGAAAAGCCTACAGTACAATGGAACTTTAAAAGGAAGGTTAATGAGAAGTTTATTTGACTCAGCACAAGTCAGTGCTCCATGGAATTAGTAGAAGGCTAATGCGCATGCACAAGGAGGCTGCTGGGAAAATGGGGACTTGAGAAGACTCCTTCAGACTCCTTCAGCAAATAAGAACTGGAATACCAAAGGCAAAATGACAACTCTTTGACCCATTCAATCAAATAGGTAATATGACAAGATCCCAGATCAAAAAAGGTGAGCTAAGAGAGAGTTAAATTTGGCTCAACATGTCAAAGCATCAAGAAGCCACTAATGCAGACACAGTTGAGAGTAACATTAGAATTAAGAGAATCAGGAAATTGATAACTCTGCACCTGAAATTCAGAGACCTACGAAGAATGTCTTTAACATTGAAATCGAGTATATGATTTACATTATATATGTTTAGCAGATGCATTCAGACATAGTTTGAGTTGTAAAAAATAATCCTGTGTGATATTTTATGAAGGCTCTATGCTTTTTCAACAGGTTTTATCAGTTCAGATATGCTGTGAGAAGTAATGTGATATGCTGCTCTTTCTTTTGCTGCTCAGGACTTACTGCAGCTTGAAATAGAAACACATTTTGGAAGGTCTTTGAGCTCATGCATTTGGGTGCTACAGATTGTTCTGAAGTGGTATGAAGTGAACAAAATGTTAGGAATATGTCAGCAATTTAACTTGAAGGAGAAAAGTAATTTTTATTCAATCAATGCTTGGCAGCAGTCAGCATGCATCAATGGGTCATGATGCCTTCCCATCTACCTTCTGAGCCTGATCCAGTTGAATGGACAGGCACCTAAGGGGAAAAATTTACAATAAGGAGAATCAGGGAAAAAAAGGTTGTATATTTGCCCGTGTTTGAAAATTGTGGCTTTAAGCTATTCAGAAAAGAAAGAAAAATACTTTGGAAAAGGTGAAGATGATAAGAGATCTAATGAAGAATTTTTTTAATAGTCATATGATATTTCTTGGTTTTGGGTGATATTTCCTGAATGTCCTAACTGTGCATTTTTCCCCTTAGGTACCTGTCACTGGACTAATCCTGTAAACTGGATCAGTCTCTAAAGATACACAGAAAGGCACCAGAAGATAGCAAGGCTCATTGCTTCAGGCTGACTGCTGCAAATAATTGGCCGAATATTTGTGCTATTATTTTTAATGCAAGTGTTAATTCTACATAATTCATAGAATCAGAGAATGCCATGGGCTTGGAATGGACTTTAAAGATTACCTAGTCTCAATTCCCCACACCGTGGGCAGGGCCACCTCCCACTAGACCAGGTTGCTCAAGGCCTTGTCCAACCTGTCTTTAAACTCTGCCAGGCACAGAGCACTTACAGCCTCCCTGGGCAACCGAATCCAGGGTCTCATCACCCTCACAGTAAAGATTTTTTTTATCTAACATAATTTTCCCCTTTTTCAATTTGTACCGTTTCCTTTTCTTTTGATGTCTTGGTTTTAGCTGTCTTCTCAAATGCATAGGTGTTAAAGGGAAAATATTGTTCATACAGTCCAGTCTGCCTACTTAGAGAATTCTGCTTTCCAGAAGGTTAGAGGTAGGTTAGAGAATTCTGCTTTCCAGAGGAAGATAAACACCCTTTTGGTTTAGTAAGAAAAAAACATTCACACCTACCTCCTGTTTTATTGATGATAGTAATGTAGGTCCTCATATCCTTTAAGGAAACTTCTTCACTAACAAAATAATTTTGTGTTTTAGCTGAGTCTCTCTGCTAAAACAAAGCAAAATATGTAGCATAAGAGTAGAGGTTCAGTGTAAGAATCACATTTCCTAATACCAAAACAAAAAACTTAAGAATAGAGTACATCAAAGAATTGACAGTACTCCCCAGTAAAAATGCTAAATACTCCCTTTATTCATCTGAACTTATTTCTTTGGTTACAGACAAAGAATAAAGACTAATCACTTAAGGTTAAAAGTCAGACTAGGAAGGAAATTATTTTGCCTTTAGAAATTCATGGATTTTCAAACTGTTTTAAAGTTACAGGATCTAATTAGTATCATTCATACTTCATATAATCCTTTGTAGTTACTTCAAAAGGGACCTCACTTGTTGGTTTTCCATGCCTTTGAGAAAATTCTGGTTGTTATAGAAAAGAGAAAAACTCCTGTTTATATGAAAAGGAGAATATAAAATGAAGGGAAGAGTATCAAAAAACAGCTTGAAGTCTGATGATGGTGATAAAATCAGAAATAAAGTTTAACTAATAAACTGAAATAGGAAGGCAGTTGGAGAAGCAATAAAAATCAAATGAATAATAGCTGTTGGTAGGTCTATGTACAGCGATTTCCCCAAAATAAGAAATTAATAAAAAAAATAAGAAATTTATAAAATTCTACATTAGATCTATTTTCTTCCTGACTTTCACAAATAACATTTTATTGCTTTTCTAAAGAGTTTAAAGCCACAATTTTCAAACATAGGAAAATATTCTAACATAGAGTTCTGCTGACATATGAAATCAATGTAATTTTTTTTGTACTGCAGCACTGTTTGAGAACAAATCCTACTGCCCTGACATAGTAAAATCATTTGCTTTATCTCATTTGGTTGGAGAGCAGTCTGCTCTCATTTAGTTCAATGGCTGGTGCTGATAGCATCTTGTTTAAAATATAGTGCTAAAGATAAAGTCTTTATCACATGTATGGTTGTGCATAAAGCAATACTTTTTATGATATCTGATTCTGGGAAGAAGCAGGACTACAACAATAAGAATTCTACAGAATAAAACAGTTTATGTCCAAAAATTAATCTTCCTAGAGCATTTTAACTTGAGCATCTATCTCCCTGCTCAAAATGGTATCTTAAGAGAATTCAGAACTGCTCCAGGCTTCTCTGCCTGCATATGGAGATCCAAGTCTTCATAAAGAAGTCTGTTAGATGATCTGAAACATATTCAGCAGATAAATATAAAATGCTTGCTCTCATCATTGATCTTCCTGACTGGCAGATGATGTGTAAACAGAATGATTCTAGTCTGATGGCTTATTACATATTTACATGAGGATGATCAAGAAGAAAGCTCCCTTTAATTAGATGGTAGGACCCTGTGGGGTCTCCTGCACACTTGATTTCCCCCAGAGCAAGTAATTTAAATCCTATGAATCATTGAAGCTCAGTATGCCTGTTGGGTTTTGACAAGAGTCTCAGTGTCCCACAGAGGCTAAAGCAAATGCAGGTTGAATGTATATTTTCCCCAAAATGTGAGTGTTGTACAGCTTCTTATCTACATTTCTAATTCTTCTTTCTAAATATAAGGACCCATAGATAAGACATTAATAGTAAATAGCTAAAGTGAGGCCAATTATGTGAAAAACAGCACTTTGATATCAATTATAACTTCCTGACGTGCTTTTTTTAGCATGCATTCAAAGAGTTGCATGCAAAAAAGTTTGAAATTCTAGAGCTTCAGGCCACAGTATTTTCTCATCTGTATTTCTGTAAGCCATTATATCAGTACTACCACCTCCAACAAGAAAAATTGAGGCACTGGAGCGAGCCCAGAGAAGAGCAGTGAAGCTGGTGAAGGGTGTGAGCACAAGTCAATAACAAGTGGCTGAGGAGCTGGGATTGTTTAGCTTGGAGCAAAGGAAATTCAGGAGAGTTTCTGGAAATACCGGAAAGGAGGGAGTCAGTTTCCACTGAGGTAACAAGTGACAGGACAAGAGGAAATGGTCTCAAGATGCATCAGGAGAGGTTTAGATTGGATGTTAGGGAAAATTTCTTCATTGAAGGGGTGGCAAATCATTAGAACAGACTGAGAAGGGAAATGATGGAGTCACCATTACTGAAGGTGTTGAAAAAATGTAGGGATATGGCACTTGAGGACATGATTTAATGGTTTACATGGTGGTGGTGCAAGGTTGTCAGTTAGTAATCTTAAAGGTCTTTTCCAAATTTAAAAATTCTATTATTCTATGACTGCAAACTTACAGGAGTTACTTAGGACTTAGAATGATATAACAGCTGTATTAACTTTAAAGGATAATTTTTCTCCCCCAGCAGACAGAATATATCCAGTAAAAAGAGTAACTCAGTTCTGATGAGCTAATAATTGAAAGACAAAAATAGTAAGACTCTCCAGCATACACAGTGCTATGTGGATGTTGACTTTAGAAATAATTTCAGGAGTTATTCAGCACAGTTGATAAAAAGAGGAAAAAGCAGGTTGTACAGACTCTGCTGCTGACGGTTTCTAAGAATAGATTAATTAAATCTCTCTAAGAACCAACACAGGTAAAGTTAGGACAGCAAAATCAAGTAGATTCCCTCTTTCTATCCTTTTAAAATATTTTTCCATGCTTTATGTGATTAAGTCTTAAATCACTCATAGACCTTGAGTATGGATGGGGTTTTGAGCAGCTTGGTCTCGTGGACGGTGACACTGTCTAGGATGGTTGGAACTAGATGAACTTTGAAGTTCTTCCCAGTCCAAAAAATTCTATGATTCTGTCCTATGAGAGAAAACCTATAAGGAATAATTTGTGAACTCAGGCAGAGGCCCAAACAGTGAGATTTGTTTGGAACAGCACAGGGACTATCAGTACCATTCATCTTAAGGACAAATCTCCACTCAATCATTGTCACAGCTTCCCTTAAATTACCACAGGACTGTCTACACAAGAGCTTACTTATCAGTCTATAGCTCTCTAAAATGCCATTTCCTTAGAATCTCAAAGAATGTCTTGATTTGGAAATAATCCCAAACAGCATGAGAGACAGAAATGCCTGGAGTTAGTAAAAATTGAGAGAATGAAATGGGGAATGAAACATTAGAGACTCTAAGTCTACTGCTTTCAAGGATACTGGAACAAATAACCAATGAACATTTCAGTAGGCAGAAAGGCAAAAGAAGCCAATTTTTTCATGACCGTGTTTCTCAAAGTTGGTCTGTTATGCAGATTCTCCATTGTCAGTGATGGGTAAACTTGTATAGGGAGTTTCCATAAAAGGGTGCACTTCTAGGTCCTACTTCTCTACTAATTTGTCTATTTTCATTAAGCTTGAAGGAATTTGCTTTTCACTTATATACTTAATTTTGCTGAAATCTGTATAATGTAACAGATTATGCAGACTGGCACACAGGATGACAATTTGATTGCTCTCTGATGAATTGAGTATGAAAAAAAAAGAGAACAAACTAGGAATTATAGAGTGTATGATGGTATTATTAAATGAACTATGCCACTGGACATTTCCTGAGACAAACTGACATTATGGCCTATGTTCACCCCAATAAACTATCCCAAATGAGGTACTCATAGGCAAGAAATATCCACAAATAAAGTGTCTACAAGTATTTGATAATCCTCTAAACAGTTTTATGGATTTTTTTGGGATAGCTTAGGCTAAAACAATGGCAGGAACCATTTTAGCAACTTAGGTGACTGGGTTCCTCTGTATAAAATAGCCTTTTCAGAATTTAATTTGTTAATATAAGTGTAGGCTGTATTTGATACACATGTCCAAGCTTTTTTTAAGTCTAAGAATTTCTTAGAAAAGTTTTACATGCTACATGACTACTATGCCATGCAATTTATTCCACTGTTAAGTTTTTAGGATGCACATATGTGGAAACCCAGGGCACTGGGAATATTTCTCTGTCTGCTCTGGGGTATCCTGACCCTCAGAGGAGCACTGACTTTGACCCTCATTCAAGGAGAAAGTTTCCTAGACTTCAAGAGAGACTAGAATTCACAAAAGTGTGAAATAGATTATAGAAAGTAGTGTAGGTGTATCACATGGGTGAGAAATTTAGGTTTTGGGATTTTTAGTATATTGTGGATGGAAGCAAGATGGAGGGCACAGAGTGTCATCCTGGGTTTCTTCTTCATGCTTCTTCTTCCTTCTTCTTCATGGGTTTGGGTGATGTTTTGTAGTTGGGCAAAAAAGTCTACATTGTGGGCTCTTTGGAATCAGTTATAGGGTTAAAAGGGAAAATAATCTAGGTGTCAGTTCTTAAATGGATAGTTTAGTCTTAAAAGACCTTGTAACAAGAGATAGCGATTCTGTGCCTTGCTAATGAAAAGCTGCCGAACTCACGGTGGTGAGACTGTTTTACTGATAAGAAATAATAAACACCTGAGTCTGAACATGAACTATTGTCTCAAGTGCCTTCAATCCAGACCCAGAGAAGTCTATATACATATGTCCACAGTTCTCCATTCGTTTCATTAACTTTGTTAGCTTGTTGATGATGGAGTCAGAGTTGCATTCTGTATGAAGTTTGTATAGCATAATCTGTGATTTTCAGCATCTTCTCTGATTCACTTGGTTGATGTTTTGCCTTAGAAACATCCCCTTATATATAAGCAAGCATCAGATCAGCTGAAGTTTTTCTCATTCAGTGGGGTTGGCAGGACATAGAATGAGTCTTTGATAAGTGATACATTTTGGTCCATTTTGTGAACCTGATGATTGTGACACAAATGTGCCACCATCAAAAAAAAATACAAAAATAAAATGAGTGCTCAAGAGAAGTTGTTGTGGTGATTGAAAAGAGCAAGGAAAATTGATCTTAAGACTGCCCAAGCAAAAAACCAGATAGAATAAACAACACAGCTTGATCAGCATTGCATCTAGAAAGTAATTAATAGAAAATATAGAAAATATTTTAAGAATATTTTAATATATTAAGACTTGATGAAAGTTTTTTTTTTCTCTTTTAACATGAGCAAACAATGGTTGTCACATTGCCTTTCCATCAGTTTAATCTAAAACCATTTGTGAATTGTAGTAATTATATGAAACCATTACAGAAGCTCTTGACAGAAATATTTTTTCACCAGTTAAGATATAGAAAATAATTCCACCAAGTTCTCAGCTAGTAGAAATTGCCACTGCACTACTGACTTCCAGGAGCACAGATTAAACAAGATGTTATTAGTCCAGTAGCACTAAGGTTCTCAGAAGTTGTTAAAATTCATTAATGTTGCTTCAGGACTAGTAGGTATGAGTTTGATGCAATTATTCTCTTAATTATGATGACATTCTATGCTTTGTTCTGTCTGAAATTGATAAAGGATAAATTATTAGGTAAATAAATAGAAATAAAATCATATGCTGTGCACACCTCTTGAAATATGAAGTCACTTTTTTATTGCTCAAAAATGTAATAGAAAATTATTTTTCTTTGTAATAACTAGACAGAAATCAAATTCAATTGAAATCAATATGAGATATTTCCCTGAGACTACACAAAACTGATTAATTTTATTTTTTTAACATTTTCTTTTTCCTGAAGGAAACAGAATAGATGGCATCTGGGCAATACCTATTTTATGCAATCATGTGTTCCAGACCAGGCTTTTCAATAAATGATCCTGTATCTCTTAAAATGAGGGATAGTCAGATTTGAGGCTAGCTTGGGTAAGTTTTGAGAATCAGTAAGGATGAATGGGGGAGATAGTTGAGCAGGACTCTCCAAGTGGCTGTAAGTAGCAGTAAGTAGCTTTCTGACATGTATAGGGCCCATAGGAATGATTATACATCATAGAAGAGTCCATGCTTTCTCTGAAATATGCTGTTGTTGGAATGTCATTGTCATGTTGAAAAGCCTAGGGGGTTCCAGGGATGTAAAGAGAGATGTCAATAAACACTTGGGTGCTCTGTTTCCTGTTACCTTCTGGTACTCTTCAAAAAATTGCACCAGTTAAATAAAAAAAGGTAACCAAGGACATGGCACTATGGTGATAACTTACATAGGTTACTTTGAAAAGCATCCCACTAGCGAGATTCTGTCACTCTGGAATGCCCTGAGTGGAGCCTCTGGTCTTCTGGACCTAGCAGCTTCCCTGCAGATGTCAGTGAAGTCAGAATTACATTCTCTGGTTTCTCTATCACCTACATTGCGCAGTACTATTGCCCTAAATACTTTCTGGTACATTATAGTATAAAATGTGTCAACATACATGGATTGCCTAAAGTATAAAACACCAGTAGCTTTTTTTTTTGTTTGATATGAACTTATATAAATGTTTAATTTTTTTTTTACATTTATATTCTTTTCTATTATGGAGAAAACACATAATTAAATAAGAATTTTAAAGTTAGTCTTCATTGCTAAGCTGTGCAAGACTGGATTTCTTCTGAGTCTTGATAATGGAAATTATACATGAAATGCATTTGTCTTTGTACTTAAATAGTCTAAAGCTTAATCAATGCAACAGCCTTGTCCTTTGAAATAGGGTACATAAGAAGCTTTGTAAATGATATTTCATTTGACTAGGACAGGACATTCATCCTGAATTATATTCTGGTGGAAAGAAAATGATGAATTTAATGACATATATGCATATTCGCTACCTCTTTTATTAACACAGCTGGGATAGGCCATCATCTCCAATTTTTGCAGGAGATAAGAATGAGTAGAGACCTTCACAGCTTAATCCTGAGTTGCAAAGACAACTCAATAAGATTTTCTGACTCTTCTTTCTTACAAACCTGTTACTGAGTCAGTGTCATTGCTTATACTAACATGTAATGCACAGGAGAAATATAGTCTGAAACATTTTGTCTGATTATTGAAGTGGACTAGCACATGCATGCACAAGTATGTTTCTGTATGAAATTGAATGTAGAACACTGGTTTAAGGTAAAGACTATTTTCGGGTGCTTCCATAGTATTTCCGCATCTCCTATCAAGAGCGGATAGAGCTAGTTGTGAAAAAAAATAGTAGCTTTGTTAAACAGTTCTTGGAAAGACAAGCTTCATGATGAGTTCTGTAAAATTATTATAGGATTATAAAGTGTATTAGTCTGGGCTTTCCAAATCACCATTATAGACAAAACCCTATATTTTTTTAAGTTTAAAAAGTGTTGTTATGTGATTTACGGTTAATCCTCATACAGAAAAGAGCACAGAGGCACAGTGATGAGGGGGACATCCCCAACAAGAGACATAAGCCCCAGCTGCTGTTAGGCTTGTCCTAGGAGAGCCTTAGCAATAGTGTCCAGGCGTCACATCAGAAAGAATCACAGGCAAGAAAGGTCAAAGTGTTTGCAAAGGAACAAGCATGGAGCAAAGGGATAAAGTTATGAAGGGGGCTGGGTAGTATCTAGGTGCAGATGTGCTGTATGCCTGATAAACACAGTCCATCCTGCTTTTTTATTAATTGCCATTTCTAGCTGTTTTCCTGAGTGAGGGACTCTGTTGCTGTGCATGTGTGTGTACGGGTGTATGACTGCTGGCAACTACATGGGACCAGGGATCAGAACCTTGGGGCTTGTCTGTCTGTAGTGTCAGTAGCTAGAGAGACCAGAGCATGTGTCCTTTGTGTGGGTATGTATGACAGAGCATGACTGCCAGCCAAAATCAAGCTGGGATGCTCAAAGACAAGTATAAGGGGCTTGGGAGCCAGTTATTGGAGTGGCCATAAATCTGTGCTGAAGAGCAGGGACACTGATGTAGTCTGCTGGAGGAAGCACTGCTAGACAGGCTGAGTGGCTTAGGACAGCCACTGTTCTTAGTAGGTAGGACATACTGACATATATAATATGGATACTCCCATGTTATATATGTTTCTCACAAATGAACCTTCACCATGAATTGCTGTGGGAGGGGATAAGACTAGTCCATTTGCACCATCTCTATTTGTACAAGTGTTTTCCTCTGTCTTAACTTGTGTGGCCAGCTGTGTATGTTTGTGCATACCTGGTACAGTGTCACTGTGCCCATCCAGGTTTGTGGTCATCCTTACTTCTGGCTTTACCTGAGGACATATGGTTGCAGCAGCCTCACTTCTTTCTGCCTGCTCAATTCAGAAGCCTCTCAAACATATACCTTGCTGTTGGCTGGGTGTATCACTTCAATATATTTGTGTGTGTTGGGTGAGCAATTGCCGACAGGTGAGGCTCAAAGAAATATACTAAATGGAATTGTATCAGGCTGGCAGCCAGATACAAGTGGGTTTACCCAAAGCCCAGTTTTAGGGAAAGTGTTCCTTAATGTTTTTATGAGTTACCTGGATGCATATACCTAAGTAAATTTGGTGATGATATTAAACAAGGAGCCGTGGACTCCACTGAGGGCAGAGAGAGGTAACAGAGAGATCTGCATAGACTGTAGAGCTGGACAATCATCAACTGTATGAAATTTAACAAGAGCAAGTTCTGTTCTTCCCACTTGGGATAGAAATATCACCTTTATGTATACAATTTGGGGGACATTAAGCTAGAGAGCGGCCCTGTAGAAAGGGATCTGGAGGTCCCGGTCAGTGGCAACTTGAATGTGAATCAACAGTGGGCCTTGGTAGCTGGAATGGCCAACCATATCCTGGGCCAACCATATCAAGTACAGCATCAGTAGTTGGTTGAGGGAGGGGATTATCCCACTCTACACTGCACATACCCAGCCTCCCCTTGAGTACTGTGTGCAGGTTTAGACACTAAAATATCAGAAGATCACATTCTTAAATTGTATCAAAAGGAGAGGGGTCAAGATGGTGAAAACTTTCAAGGGCAAGATTTATAAGGGGAAGCTAAAGGCACTTGGTTTGCTCAGTTTGGAAAAGAAAAGTCTGAGATGTGACCTCATCAGAGTCAATACCTTCCTCAAGAGAGCAGTGAAAGGGGAGGCGTTTATCTCTCTCAGGTGACCTATGATAGCACACAAGGAAATAGAATTAAGCCATGTCAGGAAAGCTCAGATGGGACACCAGGTTCCTTTTCATGGAACCTTTGGAGATGGAACAGGCTCCCTAGGGAAATGACCCCAAGCCTTGGCAGAGTTCAAGGTGTGTATGGACAGTGCTCTTAATCATATGCTATAATTTTCAGGTAGTCCTGTTGGGAGCAGGGAGCTGGACCCAGTGCTTCTTTAGGGTCCCTTCTGACTCAAAATATTCTAAGATTCTGATTAAGAAGCACACAGTGGTTAAAGAAAGATTAAAGGATCATTTCAAATCTCACAACTGACTGATGTTTTTATTTGGCACTCCATACTTTTTCTCCCATCACTTTCTGCATCCTCATCACACCTTTCCCACAATATCTCCTAAAAGTAATCTACAACAGGGAATAAATGGGATTCTGTGAAGAAGATAAAAGTGCAAGGAAAAGCAAAGTTTCATCAGAAATTTTCAGCTACAGGATGGACTGCCTGACATATTGCAGAGAAAGGGGAGCTCATTCAACTGGTGTTTATCATTGCTGAAGAGGTATGTGGTTGCCTAGCACAGCAAGATGACTCTCAGAGAAATTACACTTTTGATGTTTGTTTCTATTAAAGAGAATTAATCCACAGATGATGGAAGTAAGAACTACAGGAACACAAAAGGATGAAGGAAACATTTCATTTCAACATATTTGCATGTCAGTATAAGAGGACAAGCAGCCTTCTGTGAAGATACTAGAACAAGATTTGGGTAACCTCAGTTCAGTTCCATGTTCTTGCAGAAAATTCTCATAGTATCATCAGGGTGCTCTTCATGGAGTGGTTTTAATCTTTCTTCTCACCCTTAGAAATTTATACTTCAAAGTTTTTGGGAAAGGACAGTTCTCTCAGTTGTCAATGTATTTTCTTTTTCTGCTTGAGCAAAGACACAATTTCATATTATCAGCTGCCTACTGAATGGCAAAGTAATCTTGACATGGTGTTGATATTCATTGCCATCTAAAGTAATGCCTGTGCTAAGGCTAATATTTGATCACAGATGATGCGGTTTAAGCCCAGCCCACAACTAAGCCCCACACAGTCCTGAGCTCATTCCCACATCAGCGAGATGGGAAAATCAATCAGAAAAGCAAAAGTGAGAAAACATGTTGGTTCAGACAAAGAAAGTTAAATAGGTAAAGCAAAAGTCACTCGCACAAAGAAAGCAAAACAAGGAATTAATTCACTGCTCCCCATGGGCAGTCAGGTGTTCAGCCAACCTTAGGAAAGTAAGACTCCACCACATGTGGAGTCTTCCCCACCAGGGAAGACAAACACCATCACTCTGAACATGTCCTCCTTCCTCCTTCTTTCTCCAGCATCATGTGCTGAATATGATGACATACAGTATGGAATATCTCTCTGGTCAGTTGGGGTCAGCTGTTCCAGCTGTATCCCCTCCCAACTCCTTGAGCACCACCAGCCTATTTGCTGGTGCGAGGGGGTGAGAAACAGAAAGGTCCTTGACACCGTAAATAATTAAAATATCCTTGTGTTACCAGCAATATTTTGGTTACAGATCTAAAACCCAGGCCCATACCAGCTACTAACTCTATCCCAGTCAAAACCAGCACAGCAGATTGCAAGTATTTTCTATTCCAACAATGCTGTGCTTTGCAGTCATCTAAATACTTTACTTCCTTACTTTCATCAGGCATCTCTCTACCAGCCATGTACAGTTTTGCCAGTGTACTTACTGTGCCTACACGTGAGGAGCATCTGCTCACCCAGACGTGTTGAACATGGATCGTATTACTGCATGCTCCTGATTGCAGAAACAAGGCTGGCAGGAGGCTCTAGACCTGGCCTGAATCTCTTCAGCCATCTGGTGCTTGCTGGCTTTGTAATCCCAGACCATGCCAAGATTTATAACAAAAGCAATGGTTTTACTGATAAAAAGAATTGACAATAGTGGCTTTTTGCACAGGAATGCAAAAATCAGAGAGCATAGTTTCTTTCTACTGACAGCTTTCTCCAGTCCCATCTGGTATTCTGTGTGCTCTGATTGAACCCATATACCATTAGAGGCAGTGACACATGCTAACAGTTGCTATAGTTGTGATCCAAATACAACTAACAAAATCTTTCCTGAATTGTAACTTTGCACCACTTGGATGTCTTCTATTTTAATACCTAAATCTGGAAGTTTCTTTCCCTTTTGTGTTTTAAATAGGCTTTTTGGGGTGGTTTTTTTTTTTTTTCTTCCCCAGGATTCCATGATGAATTTAATTACAGCAGAGAGATAAGTAGGAGTTCCAGTAGGATTTCAATTTGAAGGCTATGTATGTGCGTTACTTCAAATATCGTTTCATTGCATTATGGAAGGTTTTATATTTTCAAATTATTGTCTTTTGAAAAAAAAAACAAAAAACCCTTACCTTCTGTTTTCCCTTTTTCATCCATTTAGAGTACCATTCTAGAGATTTTTAAGAAAATATTTTGATATTTTTATATATGCTTCTTCAGCTTAATCATTGCTGAGTACATGATCTGAATAACATATCAGTTTAATTTCTGCAATGTTTATTCAATCCTAGGTAAAAAGACAGATGTAATACAAATTTTTTGCAGGATAATCTATTCTGCAAACTTCCTGATATCAGTGAAAAAGGATTTTTATATCGCTGCTTGTATGCCACTTCCTGATGAGCCCCAGATACACTGAAGATCCTTATGTGTGACTCCTACTTAAGATTAGACCATTTGTTTCATATGAGAAAGGGCTGAAATTGCCTGACCTATTTTTTATTAACTTTCTTTCTCACTTAGCTGTAAGAAACTTTTCTCCTTTTCTTTTTTTCCCTTATCCTTCCTATTCTTCCACATCTAGCTATCGATTTACAATCGCTGCAGGGCCAGAATTTCTCAGAATATATAACAATGGGTGATGCTTAATCAAAAAGCAAATAATATAGGGAACAAAGGCTTCAAAATCAAGCTTTTGTGATAAAAGCCAGGTGAAAAAATTCTGTCATGGCACACTATAAAATGCAGGTGGTTTACAGTGTGGATGTTCAATCAACATTACATATTGTCTCCTGCAGAGAGGATGGCTTCTCTTACAGTGGGATTGCTAAATCCAGGGCCTGGCAGACCTGCATCCACATGCACCTGTTTTACCTGCCCTACTGTGACCAATGAGAAGTCATTTGTCCATTCTGTCCCCTTGATCTCTATGAGTCTCCTTGAGGTTTTGTGTTTGGACTTGAAGGTTTTTGTTTGTTTTATTGTTTGCTTTTTTTAATGGAGAGGGAGTAGTTTGGAAAGCTATGCCTTGGCCCCACAGTGACAGCTTTTGCTGTTACCCTGCACTGCACTGAACACAGTCATGGGGGCAAGAGATACTACTTTTCTTTGTCCTCTGACATTTTGTTTATTTAGCTATGATGGACTTGATAGAAACCCTGTGTTTTCCAAACTCTTTTAAAGACAGCAAATTAGAGTAACTTAGGAACGCATAGTCAAATGAAAACATTTTTTGGTTAGCAAGAACAAGATATCACAGGGGAAAAAAAGGAATGAAACAAAAAATGGGTCTGTCTCACACTGCAATCTCTCCTGTCAGTCTTCCGTGAATGCACCTTTGCTCAATTATCTTTGTTTCTGAGTTGCAGAAGAGATTTTACTTTATACTCATATATAATGTGGCCTCCATGTGTATATCCCAGTGCCTCAAAAAAAGAAAGAGTAAATTTTGGAGTTTTTCAGGAAACTTGTTTGAGAAGACATACAGTGAAGTGTCTCTGTTAAAATTGGCATGTGAGGGTTATAAGTGCATGTTCATTACCAATGAAAGTGAAATGTATTGGCCTTTATTTCTGCTGGTGATATCTCAGGTGAATTTAATTACTTCAGCAGGGTTTGGGCTTTTTTCAGGTAATTGTCTGTAAGACCAGATAGCACCAGAATGACAAAAGTAAGTCATGTTGACATTTTGTGAGGTCTCTGATGGGGAAATACAGTGCACATGAGTCTTTTAAATGATGCTTTCTCTAACCTCTACATTTCTATTTGCATTTAATGATTTAATGCAATTATATATTTCTCAGAATCAGTCACTCTATAACTGTCCAGAATAGAAGGATGTTCAAGAGAGATTGTTGGTATTTTTAGCTAAATTGGCATCAGTTTTGGACATAAGTTGCAAAAGTTCAAGAGTTAGAAGAATTGCTAGTGTGATGTTCACTATTAATGCTCCAGGATACACGGGATGAATCATCTTACCCTGACTGAGAGCACTGCAGTGATAACATTATCCCTTAGTAAAGTAAGAACATATTTTAACTTATTGTCACTTGACAAAGCCGATATCACAGACTTTCTCCTCTGTAGTATTTAGAAGAAAGTAATTTGATTTTTTTTTTCATGGATAATTTCTGTGGAAAAATGTATATGTAGAGAAATAGGTTATTTTGTCCTTCAGACAAAATGAATAGTTTTCTTCAGCTCTCAATGTATGTGCAATAATACTGCCTGTGAATGTGAAAAGGTGAATATACATAAAGTTCACTGATTTCTATCTTTACATTATGAAAATGTGATACCTGATAGTCACTATATTTCTATACATGTATGTAGAAAGTATGTGAATTAATGTAAGCTATTACCATATACCGTATCTCTATAGTGAAAAATGTAGCTGAACATTTTATTTTCACATTATCCTCTGTGCTGGCTGCATTATTAGTAACATACATTACAAATTACTTCTTAGACATCCAGAAATGAGAGAGACTGGGGTAGTACAGAAAAATCCACATGTGCCCCAAGAACATAAGCCACTGAAGTTCATTCATTTAACAATGTTTTCTACTACATATGGTAAATTGAGGAGTTAGTAATTTCTTTTTAAATCTTTGATGACCTGTTATAGTCCTGTCAGCCCTATGCAGGCTTTGGATTTTAAAATAAGGTCAAGTAAAACTAGTATTCTTCTGTGCCTAAAACAGGAGGGGTCTTAACATTTTTTACCAAATGGCAATTACTCCAAGAGGAAGAAATGAAAACATGGTATATAATCTTTTTATTTACCACACTCCACAGAATCAAAAATGAGCACTTGGTTGACAGCAGATGAAACACAAAAACTTCAGTTCTTCGCAGCATGTGTGGTTTGAAAGGTGAAACACCATGCCAAGTTTGAGAAAAAAATTGCTAGGGTTAGGGTGAAATGATCATACAGGAATGTCCCTTGACTGAAAAACCATAAATTATCCTGTGGATGATTTTGAGCATCCCAGATATTATAAGTAGCTGAGAGAGGGGAGCTGAAAGGTAAGATGTATCTCTTGATAGACTGTATTTCCAAGAGTACAGTTAATTATTTGATCTTAAATTCTGATATTTTATACACAAAGTTTCATTGAGGGCTTTGTTATTCAAAGCAGGAGTGCTAGACAATTTTGGTAAAGTAAAATAAAACTAAACACTCCTTTGCAGTTTCACAGAGGCAGTGATCATGTTTACCTAGGAAACTCTACATTGCAATCTTACCTTTCCAAGCAATTTGATTTAAACTAATAGCAATATTTAGAACCAAAATGCTCAAATAATTTAAAATCCATGAGCCAAACTTCCTGCTCTGACAAAGATGCACTCCAGCAATTTTTAACAAGTGAACAAGTCAGAAAATGCCACTTTTAAATTTGATCTTTATGAATTACTTTTCTGTTTCAGACGACTAACATGAGCTAAGGTATTATAAGACATCTTTAAATTTAGATTTTTTTTTTTCTGAGAGAGAACCTAGAGGTATAGAAAACTGTATAGAACCGAAACACCTGAGGCACAAGTATATAACCCAAGAATTTACTAATAAGAGATTTCAGTAAATCCACCAGTAGTCAGATTAGGGAGAAGGGGAATGATGATGAGAGAATATTTTTTTACTTTTTTACATTGATATTCATTCATGTAAAGTGATTTGTTTTAAAATAAAACCAGTATGAAATATTTATGCATAATTATCCAGAATAATGGAATGGACTAAAACGTGATTTTTATGTCTTTAGTGAAGATAGAAATAGTCTTACATGAGACATCTAAGGGTCTTTGACCAAAGACAAGCTAAAATTAAAACTATTAGTGCTTATAGTAAACATCTGCAGTAGGATAAAAAAATAACCACATACCAATACTGTCATAATCACAACAATCTGATATTTCAAAAGCTGTCAAAAAAATTAAAAGAGAAAGATTTTGGAAAATCATTATGTTTTGGCAAAACTTTAAAATGGTATTTTTCTTATGATTTTGTGTGAGGTAACTGTCATTGTTCCTTCACCTACAGTTTATTGAGAACTTCAGGGAAAAAAAAAACCTTTATTTTTACGCTGAATCAGAATTTCAACATCTAAGGGTCTTCTGCTGTTTTAGGTGGGGTTTTTTGATGAATTGTGTTTTTCCTTACTCCATAATTTAAGTACCCCATTAATCAGAGCCTGAAATTTAACTTAAATATTATAGGAATTCTCCATCTCTGTGTAAAGGGAAATTTTTGGGAAAACCTAAGCAACAGGCATCTAAACTAAAGCCAGTACAAACATAGGAATAACCTTCTATTTTTATATAGCTTTTTATATAATATTTTCTACCTTGTGATTCATAATAACACAAAATTAAAAATAAAAAGTTAACAATATTTTGAATTCAGGAGGAAACATTAATACATATATCTCTATGATACCTTCAATTTGATGTAGTTTTGCTTTTCAAAAGCACAGTTTTTCCTATAGTGAGAACAGACAGAAAATGAGCTATTCACACTTAGTTTGGAACTCATACCTTTGTCACTATGTAGGATCACTGAATTCACAGTTCAAAAACTCTGTTTAATACACACTGAGATTTCAAGTGCAGAGTGAGCATAGTCACACAGAAGATAGACAAATTTCTGCCTTTCATATTGAAAATTATGTATGAAAACTATATTAAATGAAAATTATAAACTCATTTAGAATATTATTTCATATATATTTTACATGTATATTCACCTAATTATTTACATCTGGTGCAACTGGTATTCATTCCAGGACAAAAAAAATGAAGCAGAATGGCACTGCTGGAGAATCCATCCAATGGGCAGGCATAGGCAAACATCTGTTTTCCTTTCCTGATCCTCTTTATAGTATTCGATCTAACTGATTTGCATATCAGTACCTAGTACCATCCATTAAAAGAAAAGTTTGTTAAAAATGGCTTCAGTCCCCCCATAAAGGCCCATCCTTCTGTGCTGTAGCTGAAACCTGTGTATCCTATTCCTAGACCACCAACAGGGAACAAACACTGACATATTTGCAAAATTAACATGTAACCTTCAGGAGACCAGGAACATGCCACATCAGCCTGCTTCCCTAATATAATGTGCAGACACATGATTTACTTCAAGGTTGGCTCAGTGCTTGCATGAGATACACTCATGAATAAAAGAAGTCAGTGCAGCAAGTTACGACAGGAGCACAGATAAAAACAAAGTGTCTCCTACTATGTAGGTCCTTTGGAATTGAATTAATGCTCTTGCTTTTTAACAGCAAAATTATATTCAGGATAGTTAAGAAACTACCTCCAGGCCAGAAGTCACAATTGCCATGACCTTCTTTCATTCAAGGAATAAATAGTCATCTTGCGAAAGAGTTGAAATTTACTGGTAGCCCAAATGCCCTAGGAGCTAAGAATTGTTACATATTTTAGCATTTTCTCCTCAGATAAGGAGTATGTCTGTGGGCTTTTCCTAAGTTTACCCATCTAGCTAAACAACTGGGTATCTACATATCCAGTGATATGTAGATATCCTGAGTCAAGAATACAGAACCTCAAAGTAAAAAAAAAACTAAAACAAAACAACAAAACTCAAACAAAAAACCAATCAACCAACCTAAAAAAAAAGCCACTAAAGAAACAATGTTTCATAAAACTGAAACATTTTAACAAGAAACTACTTCAGTAAGGACACCACATACCTTTTTTTGCCTGGGGAGTTCATTCACATATGAAATCTGTGTCTCAGCATATGCCTGCAAGAAACACAGTCACTGTGGATAGTAGGTAAAAACCTAGAATAAGGGAGAGGGATTAGAATTTTCATAATATTTTTAGATGCAGTATTTTTTATTTAATTGTAATTTTTAAGAAACAAATTAGCTTTCAATAGGCATATAACTTAATTTAATAGCATGCAGTCAAGACAGGACTGTTATGACATTTCCAGCAATAAGCTACTACATAAGAAGGTTTTAAGGCCAAGAGAGACATTTAGTTAATCTAGTCTGACCTCCTCAGTATCATAGGCCATGAAAATTGTTATCGTTTTATGTTAGGGCAAAAAATTATCTGTTCAAAAGACAATAAAAAGTTCTACATTAAAGAACAATGAAAAAGGTTGGTCACTTAAACTGGAGAAGAATGGTTGTAAAGATTAAAAATTAAAAAATTAATATCTTGTCTAAAAATAGGAAGACTGAATATAGGCTAAGTCAGCTTTTATTCATAATGACATATATTCTGATTTTAAACATCTTCAAGGATGACTTTCAATAGCACTTATTTCTTCAGCCTTTTTATACATCCCATAAATTAATTCCATTATTTAAATACTTCCTTTGTTTAGTGCTCCTGTTGTGTGACAAAAAACCACTAATCTTCCATAAATACCAATGTTCAACCTAAAGAATAACAATTTATATCTACAAAATAAAACTATATCTCTTTAGGTACACTATTTCTTACATATGTTACAGCTGAAATTTCCTTAATAACATGAATAAAGTCATAATAGAGTCTAATTTTTTACTTCATCTTCCCTCTCTAATTTTTTTCAATTATGTAAATAATGATTGACTAATGATGCTAATATACCTGGTTTAAAGAGAAACATCAGTCTGACTGCTTCAGTTTGTAACTTCCTCAGTGACTTATTAATGGACAATGATCCAATTGAACTGCTGAAGTGGTCAGAGAACAAGAAAACAAAGTATCTTAAATACCTAACTAATTAGGTATCTATTAAGGGAATGATAGCATATATTTGGACATTCAGGTAACCATCAAAATGCATGTGAATGAACTAGAAATTTGTTATTGAAAAATCATAGTGGATTTGATACCTGAGAACATCTGTGTATGTAGTCTGTAAACTCATTCATATCAGGTAATAGTTCAAAGATGCATAGGCTAGTTCCTCTCTCTATCCCTCAAAAAACAGAATCACAGACAAGCTACCAAGATTGCGAAGCTTTATATTATCTCTGCAGAATTTTGCCTTTTGTTCAGAAATTTACATTCAGTAGTTGTTTCATTGTCAAACAGAATACTGTGAGAATTGCTAAATCAGGACCGCCTCATGAATGATTCCTGATAGTGATATTCCCAGTACTGGTATTTTTCCTATTTGTAAGTTCATAACTCACTTTTTCTGCAATTGCTTATCTCCCTGTGACTCTCTGTCAGAAACTACACAGCCTCAGAGGCCAGAGGGCTTTTGTTGTCATTGAGTACAATATGAATGAGCATAAACAAAGCCACTCTTAATTTAATCACTGTAAATTTGTATTTTAGCTCCCAAAGGAAAAAAAAAAAGCCTATCCTGAGTACAAAGAACTCGAGCAATCTCCCAAATAACCAGGACTTTTGGAGGTTCTCTGTGCTTGAAATAGGATGTAGATATAAAGCAATGAAGCACATGTTTTTTGTGTTAAACAGAACAAGTGATGTCCCTTATTGGTCACTGCTGTCAGAGCTCTGTGGCAGATATGTTCAAAGTGCTGTGCTGCTGAGATTGTGATTAATGGCAGTTATCAACTTGGATTCTCAAAGTGCCATAAAAATGATGGCAATCAGAGTGTTTATCTAACCAGTGATGTATGACATATTTAAAAAATGAACAAAATGTGAATGCATGCTGAGCATCATTAGTAGATTAAATTTTAAAAAGCATTTTTGGTATATTCTATTTTGTGATGGGTTAATTATAGTGCTTTAAGCTCCTTTAGCAAGACATTTGGATATTTGGCTCCCATGTAAACAAGTGTCTGTTCATAGCTTAACCTGTTACTATATCAGAGGTTGAAAGAGTACAGAGCTAACAGAAAAAAATAGCTGAAACTGCTAAATGGGGGAAACACTGAGGACATCATTACAGAACTGCTCTTTATTTACTGTCACTTCTGTTTGTCTTACTGCAGTCATAAATCTTGAGGCATTTACTTCTGGTCCGATTTAACTTCTATTCAGGTGTCCGAGCTAGATTTTACTCATGCTTGCAGGCAAACCTATCTGATTTCAAATTTAATCAAGGATAAGAAAGAATGACAAACAAAGTAAATGGCTTAGCAAAGAAGGAAAAGTGATTTTTCTCCTATTGAAATGCAAGATTAATTAAGAGCTTTGTAAAATAAGATGGGTCCTAGCATAAATATAGTGAAACTATAATCTGTAAGTTTTTGAATAACTGATTGGAAGATGAATCCATAAACCCAGATAAACAATTCTTTGCAATGCCTATCATCATTCAACTAAAATGATCAAATACGCAAAGTAGCAGATGTGCCTGCTTTCCTCTGTTGAAGTAACAAAATTTGCATTCATTTTTCTGGAAGCAGAAATGTTACAAGCTTCACAGCCAAAAATGTGGTTACAATAGTTCAAAGGCCAGCAAAATAGTTAACTCCTAATTCCAGATAGAATCTAAAGCCCAACAAAACCAGCAGCTAGTACAATCAATAGCTGAGGAAGCAGGCCAGATATCTCTATCCCTGACTACATACAATATACATGATATATGTAAAGATGAAATTCCTGTATATTCAATTGCAAGATTTAGATCCAAGACAATCCTGCCAGGAAACAATTTTCAGAATAAATGGAGATTTCCATATCTGAGGGATCAGACTCATTGTTGCCATGGAAACAAAAAGAATAAATCCCATGCAAGCTTTTAAAATGCATGTTGGTGACAGCAGGGATAAAGGAAAAGTTAGAACAAACTGAAGTATTAAGTAAAAAAGACTTGTGCATTATATGAAAAATATCATTGAGCCTCTATTCTTCTCACTCTTCAATTTAGTACAACTTAACTAGTAAATTATTACAACATTTCTAAGTTTAAACTCAACAAATACAATGTCCCAGCTTCTTTGCTTCACATATTTGTTAATTCACAAGACCAAATACCAATGTTAAATAAGCATTAGATTTTCAGAGAGGTACCACCTAACATAAAAACCAGAAGTTTCAATTAACAGTAAGGAATTTAACATTTGCAGGAAGATAACTATCTTATGTATCCATGAAATTCTGTCCCTAAGGAATAATTTCTTCCTTGTTTTCTAGCAAAGCTGCCTCTGGAGCACAGTGGACCCATGTCACCAGTTGCATCAGCTGGATCCAGGTTCAGGATGACTTTACAGATTTTCTGTCTAGCTACAGTCTGTCTCTTGCCATTTAAGAGCAATTCTCCTTTTTTCTGCACCAATAAGTATCCTTTTTCAATGTTACCTGCTCTCCTTCTCCTTCCTTTGAGTGACAGGCCAAATGGAGGACCTATTATGTATTGAAACCATTAGCAGCAGACCTTGACTGCTCAGAGTCCTTGAAGGTCTGTGAGAAGCTCAGTGGGTACATTTTAGACACATGCAGCCATATCGGTTGCCTTCAAGCAGCGTAATTGGGTCGGAAAGGAGCAAACTCAAAGTATCCTCCCTGTGGAAAAGCCATCACTTCTACATCTGATGGAACCAATTCCCTGGCTCCCAAATAGGAAATACTTCAAAAGCAGGGCACAAGAGGGTGATGGAGTACTGCAATCTGAACGGACAGGTCATAAGTTTCTCATGTACATTAGCTCTTCTGTGGCATGTTCCCTCCCCTAAGGTGAATATTAACTTATCAATAGAAATGGGAGATGATTCATAGCTCCCTGATAGCTAATCAGTGCTCTTTATGTCAAGCAGATCACGGGAGCTGAAGAGAAACTCTTTAGTGCTTTTGAGTATTCCTAAGGCAACACATCATCAGAGCAAATAGTAGAGGAAGTCAGGGCACTTCAAACACCTTAGTGTTTTTGAAGTCACATTTTCTTCCCTGACTGCTCTCTTGTTCACTGATTTAAGGAACCAGTAACTGCACATAGTGATAGCAAATTATCACTTCCATTGTGGTAAAGTGAAAATTCAGCCACAGCCCAACAAGTTGGTGCAGTGTGGTACACCGTAAGTGTAAGAGAAGTAAGTGTAGAGAACTTTCCAGAAAGAGCAATTCCATCTTTAAACCTTTTGCAGCAAACTACAGAGGCCCATGTAACTCAGTACTGCTGAGCCACTTGATTTCCTTTGTGTGCAGGTATGATTTACTTTATCCTAGACTAGACTCTCTGGCTCAATAGTTCATTATGTATTTCTTCCATCAAAACTTTAATTTGTCACATATCCTAAAACCGCCTATACTTCCTGGTTGTATTTTATTCATCTAAGCTATCTGGACTCTATTCATGTAACTTCTAGGTCTATAACTGTGATATAATCATTTAGAAAATGGTGGGATCTTGTTCTCTGTGATTTGTGAACATTTTTTTCTGCTTTCTTATATCTTTTAAGATTTGATGTATATAGAAATTAGTTTCATTTCATTTCAAAACTCTGTCAATCCATAAAAATTGAAAAAAAAAACCCAGATGTGAGAATAACTTCAGTAGCAACACTGTTGATCCCCTGCATCAGCTAAAACTAAATATCTCTTTGTCATTTCAGACATGTTCATCCAGCATAGTCATGATATTTCCAGGAAGTCCATAATAGTGGGTTACTTCTGTGAAGATTTTGTCTGATCTAACCTGAATGATCTTTGCTGTGGCTGAATCCCAAGTAATCTCAATCACAGACATGGAACCACATGTTTATAGAGGACCACTCAGGAATGTCACAGAGGATACCCCTGTTTGCAGGATTCCATCATGTCTCTGAAAACTGTTATAATGATTTACCACATGATCCTCAGTTTACTATTTTGAGATCTAATAGTTGTGGCTTTGTCACACTTTCTCATGTGTTCATTCTTAAGCTCAGTTCTAGACTGATATTTTCATTATGGGAATTTTCAGGTTAAAAATTTTTTTTCCTTCCCTGAAAATTCACACAATGACCTTTCTTTGCAGCAAAGGAGAAAATTAAACTCATTGAACCATTTAAACAAATAAATATTAGAAAAAGTAAAGTATATTACAATAAATCAACTCAAAGAATTCCATACCACAAAATATCTGGTCTTCACATACTACTGGTAAAAATATAAGTATTCTCCAAGATATCTGGACCTCTCAAGATAAAGTAGCGCCATTAAATATCACTTATATTTGAAACATTGGAAAACCTTGGCTTAATAAAACAAATTAAATTAAAATTAATTCTGTTACAAAATACCTCAAGGTTAAAAAAAATAGTGGTCAAAGAGGGTAAAATGAATGAGCAGAATCAATATGGGACATTGAAAAATTAGTCTTGTTACATGTAATAAAATAAAATTAAATGCAAAGGGCAGAAACACAAAAGAATAGTTGAAAGAGAATGACAGGATGTGATTTCAAGGGATTTTGTTTTGCTTTCTTTCTGCCCTATTATGGAGATTAATGACTGACTCTTAAAACCTGGGCTTAATGTTTTGTATTAAATGTAGTTTTTCCTAGAGGTCAGGGTATTACTTAATCGTTAGTGCTCTTATCAAAACAAACAGTAAAAATCATGTGAATTTTAATGTTAATTAGTGAGTAATGTCTAAAATTAGCAAGTTTGGACAAATCAATTATTCTATGCATATATATTATTTCAATGCTAAGCGGTTCTGAATCGACATTTTTAACAACCAGTTTCAAAGAAACAGCTAATTATGGATTGTGAACTTTCTAAATGAGAATTAATGCTATTAAAGAGATTTAATTGAATAAAGATACATTAGTGGGGTGAAATTCTTTTCAGATTTATCTAAATGAAAGTGTGTCAGTGTTAGCAAGAACAGAACTTAGCTTACTGCATTTTCAAATATATTTGGCTTCTCTATTTATCAGTCTGAATAAGAAATAGTATCTAAACCTGAGCAATTTAAATATAATTTAAAATATATTAGAAATAGAATGGTTTTTGATTCTACTATTTTTACACATATATTGTCTATATGAGTGACTACTCAAATAAATACAATTTGATAACTAAATAATATTTAATCTTTTAAAATAATTGATTTATCTATACTTAAATTGATTTCCTATACAAATCTATTTCTGATATATGTAGATTGTATGTAAAATCACATACAAAATAAGCATAAATTAATTCCCTTTTTTTCTTTTTTCATACAAAAAATATGTATTTATTTTAAATTTTGTTCTCACAATACAGCTTCATAGAATCATAGAGTTGCTCTGGCTGAGAAAACACTTTCCTTAAAGCTCCTTTTTCATGTCTGTTTAATATTTTAATAAAAAAATCCTTTACCATGAAGTATCTGATGTTTCTTGTTAAAGCAGAAATTTACTTTAAAATTTGAGTTGTTGGTCTTTCCACCTGATTATCTCCAGTTTTTAAAAAGAAGATTTCCTATAGGGGTGAGTGTTCTTGTCAATTAGAAAACAGTGTTGCTGAAAAAAATCAAGAGAGTCCATGTTACATATCTCCTGGTGCTTCCAGAACTAATTCCAAAATTAATAAGTAAAATGATTTTTTTTCCCCTCTGTGCTCTGTTTCTGCTCATCTCTCATCTCTTTTCTTGCTACCACACTTACTTCCCTGTCTTTTCATCTTAGGATACTTTTCGTTCTTAACATTTGAACACAAGATGTGAAACCTTAATTTTTTAAAATGCTATTCCATGATTTTTGAAATGAAATGTAGGTCTTTCAAGCCTGAATCTTTTATGAGGCACATTTTTTCACTGCTAGTGGCTGGAGGCATATAATTTTTAGGTATGTGTCTTTGGTTTTACTCTTGTACACCTTGAAACTAATGTTAAGTCAGCATTATTCCAAAGAGGAAAGTTAAAGCAACATAAATGTTAATAAGAAGTCCTCTATATTTTCATTGTGGTTCATTTTCTTCTGTTGCATATTTCATTAGAATAGCATTTAGAAATTTTGAATCTTATTACTATTCTTTTATTTTTCCTAGACTAAAACTGAACCTTGAATTGAACTCTGCAGGATGAGAGGGAGAGAAAAGTTATAAACAACAAACCATGCATACCTCTAAATATTATCTAAGATTTCTTTCCAGTGTCAAGATTTTATGAACCAATATCTTCCATCCTGTCAGATCTAGGAAGGATTGTCATCTCTAATAGGAAGGGAAGAGTCTTCTCTTTCTAATGTGATGAAGCATCTGTTTGAATTCAGATGGCTCATGAAATACTAAAACTTAGACTGGTCGCTAATACAGGATTAAATATTTATGGTCCTGTATACAGTATAGGTTTCTCTTACTCATTCTTTCTCTTCTTGTTCTGAACCCCAGCAGTATGAAAGGGAGAAAGAAAGGGATATTCATATCTGGATAAAAGGAGAATGCTACCTTATACTGGGTTATCCTGCATAACCCAATATGTTATTGGGGGTCTATAAATAATCACACCAGCCTGTTGGAAGAAAATGAGGGAATAATTTTTCCTAGCCTCTTAACTCCTTCTCCCCCCTTCAGGTCTGATACATGTTCACTTCCCTCTGAATGTTCAAAACACCTCATTTTTGTTGCTAATTCTGCTATGTCTCCTCTATATGGCCCACAACTGACTTAGAATCAGGGCTGACATTTCCAGAGGGGTTGCCTGGAGAGCTGTCCGAATGACAGAAAATCCTGAGTGGCATGGAATGTGGGAAGATATGTTTTGAAGGAATACACTGCTCCAATAGTTTGGAAGTTCCCCCCTCAACAAATACATAACGCAGCATGGACCAATGAACTAAATCCATATCCTGGGCAATGGTCAGTGGCTACTGAAATAATAACTGTATTTGTATATAGTCACATGTACATATGTGTACAGAGGAAAGGTATTCATGTGGGCATGATATGGAATAAGGGGTAGAAAATACCCTCGGTAACCTAAAACGTTATGGTATTCCATATCTATCTGTCAGCCAGAAATAGAACCAGCCAAGGTTTGGGGTGCTGAGTCTTTTTAAGGTCAGGGCACTCAAGAAGAAGCCCTTTTGGTCCTTGATTTTTCCTTGAGTTCCCATGGGGAAAGCTGAGACAGCACCAAGCAGGAGATTTCTTCTGTTTCTCTCTGGGCCGCAGAGGGGGTTGCTTCAAGCACATCCCCAACTGGCAACCACAGGAGCTGCACTTCACAAGTTCCAAACTGTTTCAAAGTGAATTTTGCAACACCTGTCCCCAGCACAAAGCTGGAGCTGGTCGAGATCAGGCTGCCATCCTTCAGTGCTCCAGGGGACATTTTCTTCCTTCCCTGTTGGGGCAGCAGCCTAGGATAGCAGCAGTGACATATGATGAACCAGAGGCTGACACAGTGGGGCCAGAGATCCCTGAGCAATGCCATGAATTCCTGTCTGCCACCAGAACTGCTTTGTAAGCAGCTATTTTTTTCCCCAATGTATTTATTTGTTTTTTTTTTTTTTTTTTTTGTTTGGTTTGGTTTTGGGGTTTTGTTTTGTTTTGTTTTTGGGGTTTTTTTGAGTTTTTTTTTTGTTTGTTTGTTTTTGTTTTTTTGTCTTTTTTTTTTTGTTCCAGAGAAATAGTTGAGACATGTAGAGTTTGTCTGCTCTTTTCCCTTTGTTTCTCTCCACAGGGTAATCATGGAGTGAGCCATCTTGGGGAGGGGTTTCTCCACTATTTTTGTTTATCTTTGTTCCCCAGGGAGTCTGTGAGATTAAGCAACTTTGTACCTACTGATTATTTATTGGTATTTTTTGCGTGAAATATGTTGCTGTTTGTTTTTTTAGTAAACTGTTATTTTTTCACTTATATATACTCTCACTAATCTCTCCTGAGTGGTGAAAAAGGGTTGTTAAAACTTACAGGGGAGATGGTGCATGTTGGAGTGTCCACCCCCCTTAACTTGTCTTAAACCAAGACATGGGCTCCAAAATTTATTTTAAAAAATTTTGCAGTTCATTATAGTCAGTGTCTCTGCATTCACATTAGCAGGGATGAGTAGTGTATAGCCTCTTTTAAAATGATCTTCAAAAGCAATACAATATTTTTTCCCCTGTAGAATAGAGTTATCATTCAAAAAGGGAAGGATAAGAGAAACTTCAAAGTCAGGAGTTCACCTTAGAGACAGTTTGTGTATTTAACAGGTTTATGCAAATATCTAGAGCACCAGTTAGTGGTTTAATTTTTTTTTAATTGTTACATTTAAATTATGAGTAAATGAAAATGTGCTGAAAGTATCTCTAATAATTTATGCATCACAGTCTTTAAAAGCTTTTCCGTAAAAAAGAAAAAAAAAAAAAAGATTTTCCATTCATGTCAGAAAAATTATTTAACTGCATTCTACAGTGATACAGCTGAAAGTAACCAAAAGGCTTAATCTCTTCAGGTGGCTCTTTAGTGACCTATGTAGAATGTTTTATGTCCACCCTGTTAACATTGAATTCATATCCCCATCATGAATTTAATCAAATAATCATGTGGTAGCCATTCACTGGGTAAACACACCAGAGTTTAATAGGTGCCAAATCTACACTACACTTTAAGATGTTGGTAGATGTGGCAACTTCAGGGTAAAACTGAATCACCTGGAAAAACAGGACAAGGTAATAATTTTCTCATCCAATTCTGAGGAACAAATCTATTTAACAAGGTGCCCCTGTAATTGTACTACAGAATTTCTAAATTGCAAGGAAAGAAGGAAAAATTGAGCCTCATCCTAAAAGTACTTTTGTAGGTGCAATTTGCCTATGCAAATTCTCTACTTTGAAAGCATGTGACTCTAAACTGCTTTTTTTTAGACCTAAAGATACAGATTTACCTTCTATTCAATCATAATTAACTTTTATTACAAGATCAGGAAGACATGGAAGAGAAGGATCCACAGCCATAGCACTTGTAGAAAGAAATTTTGGAAGCCAATCATGGAATATGCTTGGGAAAGGACGGCTTGGTCAGCATATGGAGATGCAGGTAGCAGGTGAGGTGAAATGGGCAATGGCAAAAAGTTGAACACCACAGGTAGAAGAAAAAGAGTGAACTTGAACTCTTTTCTGCAACATCCAGACTTTGCTTACTTAGCTCCAGTAGGATGAGATTTCCCCAAAGACACTGACTATGGTCTGATTCTTTCAGCTGCTTTCAGCAGTTCTATAGCTCCCCTTCTTTTCCTCCGTGGACAAAATCTTTTTCACTGTTGCTTCAGCTAAAGCAGAGAAAAATTCGTGCCAACCATATCTTTCACTTTTTCATCTGCAAATCTTATGCTACAACTCACCTCAGGTATGCCTAGTACTGCTAGCATGGGAAAAAAAGTCATGGAAGTATTTGGTTGCAAGTGATGGTTCAGGTTATTTGGATTGCTGCACCTTAGGTAAGGTACATTAAAGCTTTTTTGTTTGTTTGTTTGCCATGACATGGGAATTTCAGCATATAAGCCTGGTGGGTTTCTTAGCACACATATACCTCTTCATGACTAAATAAATGTGCATTGATGTTCCTTGGCCCACTAGGTTAATATTTGGGAACAGAGGCCTGTTGTGTGGCACAGGCACCATAAAGATTGAGCATGCAGCAGGAGACTAGTTTAAAGAAGACGTGATTGGTGTGTTGCGCTCAAAGAAGCCATTGGTTAATGCTTTTCTTTTTCCACTGCAGCAGAAACAGAATCAAACAAAAAACAATCCCACCCAAATGAGAAGACCCTCAAACCCAAAACCAAACAATAACAATAACTCTCACAGTATTTTTAGTAAACCACCCAGCTATTCTGTGAGGGTTGCATTGTTTTTGGGAATCTAGTTCTGTTAAAACTTCACAGGTTTACAAGGTCATGTACATACTAGATTGTGTTAATACAAAACACGGTGTTTCTCTTTGTGTGTCTAGGGGAGCAATTCACAGTCTCCTTAGTTGTTGTTTTGTTTAATTCAGTGTAGCCTTCTTCTGCCACTTAAAGCTCCTGGAAGTATCTGTCCAGTGAACATGTAAAAGGAGATGTCCTTTCACTGGCTAATAATGTTTAGCAAGTCTAATTGACTGGTGTGCTAATGTGTTAATTCACATTAAACTAATTTTTTTTCTAAAATTAATTTCTTCCCTCTATGCAGTACTTCTGTCCTAGTTCAGAAGTGTTGGGACAATTTCTGCAATGTATTCCAGGGCTCCCCAACCCTGTCACTACACACTCATACAATGAACTGTGCCACGTCTCACCTTTAACATGCTGAAAATATTACATTCCTTTCTGTTTCCTTGTTTTTCATCACACTTATCCCCCTTCTTTCCACTCGTTTAACCTTTAACTAGCACAAAGATACACTGCTTAATTATGATCACAGTAGTGAGTGACCTGAGGCTTTTCTCTGGTTAACAGGACTGACCTTTACTTGATTTTCCTTCACCTCACTGTTTTTGACTACCAGCACTGGAGGGGAAGTGAAGCAACTTATTTTGCTAAAGCAAAGAGGAAAGAAATAACAGATATAGTAATAATAATGAAAAGTATCTGCTTGGCAAAAGGGTTTCTGTCTGCTTTCCAAGCCTCTGTCAGTTGCATTCACCCTTAATTACTCCCTGCAGGTAGACTGAGTGAACAGCAGTAGTGTGAGAAGCAGCCCACCGAGTGGAGTGAGGTTTGTGTTCCATGTTTACCAACCACCCAACATGTTGTGGCTTGGGAGCATTTTCAGCTTTGACAAGGTGATGCTGCTTAGTAATGTCCAATTTGCTCCAAGTCTGGTGAGAACATTGACAAATGCCATTTAAGTAAAAAGCTGTAAAAAGGAAAAGGGTATGGTAAATGGAAAGAAAAAAACAGTGCAAGAATGGCTTTCCCATGCAATTTAACTTTTATTCATAAACAAAACTCTTGTTAAAAGCAAGAAAAAGAAAAAAAAATGAGAAGAGATTGTAGTTCACTGTGTCAGATTATTGGATCTGGATATTGCATTTGAGAAAATGAAAAATGAGAGTTAGCTTTTCAATGTACCTGGGTTAGTCTCCTAATTTAGAAGTTTATTAGTATTTTGTCATGGTACATATAATTATTAATACTTAACATCACTATCTGAATTTCTGTGATTTGGATTATGTTTCCTGATCTTAGAATATTTTGTCTGATTCCTGACAGGAAATATTTGCATATACCGATGTACAATGTTTACCTGGCCTATATCCCTATCTGAGCCAGAGCATCTCTGCAGAAAAAAAGAAAAAAAATAAAAGAACTAAAACCAAACAGGTGTCTTAAAACCCTCCTGAAAACTGAAGTGCTATCCACTGTACTTTCTTAGTTTGGAAAGCTTCATTGAAAAAGCAGTTGAATTAACATGAAAGTTTCTACATAAAACAGAAGATATAGATGCAAAATTACATGCAGCTTCAGAGGGCATCCTTTGAAGCATGTGTTTTAAAAATATTGAGTGCTATGAGGCTGTTTAGAAGGAAGCAGGAAGGCTGATTACCAAGGGATAGTGTTTTGCATAAATGTTTTTTGCACCAGGACATATGGTACAATGGAGATTTTAGAGTGGTAAAAATGTAATTACATTAATGAGTCATGTCTCTGTGGTAATTGTACATGGAGGTTCAGGTTAGAAGAATAACATTCTATTTAAAGTATTTGTGATCCCTTGGAAATCTGAACCAGAGAGAAGGACCTGCCAACAGAATTTCTGAGACACTAGCACAAGATTGAATGATATCTAATCTTGACTCATAAATAGTAACTGCAGGAGTTATCTTTTGTTGAAAGCTATTCGCTCCTCTTGCAGTAGTTCTGATTCAAAATTATTTGATTCATTTATCTCTGTCTCCTACAAATGCTGTTTAACTTGAGAGAACAGAACTAGTGCCATTAACATCAATCACTGGTTATCCAAAAGGGAAATTTAAAGTAGTATTGTGAGTCTTGAAATGAGTCAAAAATCATGAAGTTTTCTAAAAGAATTACTTTTAGACTTTTTTTATTTTCTGTGGGTATTGGTTTGTTCTGTCTTTTTCTTTAAGAGAAAACTTCTGAATCAAAATCCATATGAAATCTCTTAAAGGACAAGTGCCATCTTAAGCATGGATGCAAAAACATCCCAACATTTCATACTTTAGGAATTCTATTGGCAATACTTATTATGCTTCATGTTTTGGACATCATCTCTCCTGCACAGCCACCTGCAGCATCAGCAGTGTTTCTGTCTAACTCTTAGAGAGCTAGTGCCCTAATCAGTATTCTCCTCTCCCTCCTGCCCCTCAAAGAGGAAGAGGAACCTTTTGCATATGGTCATGAATTGTGTTAGTACAACCAAAAATAAAAGCAGGTGGTAGGATTTTTATTAATTAAAGTGAGATGGCACCCATGGTGAATAAATTTTAACAGCTTGTATAAACCTTTTATAAAAGTCCATAAAATACTCCATAATGCCTATATTTATGATAATAAGAGTATTACCAGTTGACAGCACTACAGAAACATAAACTCAGATAAGCAGGAGAAGCACTCTGACAAGAATAAGGAAAAGGAAGGAACTGTAATACAAGTATTTCAACAACAACAGTTAGAAAAATTAATATAAAATTTAAAAACAGTCCCAAAATCAAAATCAACAAGCTGTATGCCAGAAGAAAGGTCAGATGCTAGGCTACAGAAATCCTTTCCAATACTTCTGACATCATAAAACAGCTTGGTTTCATTCAAGTCCTTGAGAAAATCAAAGACTGTCCAAGTGCCCCATGCAGAGTCAAGTTTTCCAGAATAATCTACATAGAAGGCAGGTTGGACCCAGAGGGAAAAAGAGAGCAAGCTCTATTCAATTTTTAGCTATGCAGTTGTAAGAGCATGATTTAATATTGCTTACATTTAGCTGTTACTGTAGCACTTCTTTTTTGCAAATAATAAACTTGTTTTGTCTAGCTGATACCCCTAATACTTGGAACAATTTGTAACAGTCCTTAAACACGTGACTGCTGGGAAAAGAGAAGCCTCTAAATAATCCCAAAGCAATTCAATTTGACATTATCGATTTACATTTTTTAATTGATTTGAACAGTGTTACAGGAGAAGCATTCTGCATTTTGTCATTTGAATTACTGTCTTGTTACTGTGCTGAAGTCTAGACACTGTCTCGGTTTCCAAAGGGCATGAGTGTCTCTGATGATGTCTTCCCACAGAACAGTACCAACTGGTTCATGATAAGATATTTTTCCCCGTTTTTTTCTGCTTCTTTGATAACTTCATCTACACAGACCCAACTAAAATTTACCTACTTTTATAGTGTTGTACATTTACTTCCGTTTTCATGCTGCTGCACTCCAGGAGATGGTTCAGATGTGCTGGAAGCAAGGACATACCTCTGGGTGCCCTGGATGGCTCGAAATCCTAGCAGGGGCTCGGAGACCCTGGCAGGAAGCGAAAGACACCTGGGAATTCGATCTCAACCCATGGGACAAATTACCAACTTTATATGAAGAATTGCAAGTCACAAAAGTTGAAGTAGCATAATAGTAATTGTCACAGAGTGAAGGGTGGAATTTTGAAGAATTTTACTGTGGGGGTCTAGGAGGCAGCATGGAGGGATTTGGGCGTTGTCCTCTTCTTCTTCCTTCTTCTTCCTAGCCTCCATCTTCTTGGTGATGGTGGCACTCAGGGATTGGTGTAAAGTAGAAAGTCACTGTCTAACATAGGTGATAGTATTGGAAGATAACTGTAAATATCAAATACGTAGCTTATAGTATAAAAGACAACGCCGGCCCCGTGGGAGGGCAGTGTACCTCGGACTGACCT
Source organism: Passer domesticus (assembly GCF_036417665.1). Lineage (NCBI taxonomy): Eukaryota > Metazoa > Chordata > Aves > Passeriformes > Passeridae > Passer > Passer domesticus. The sequence goes on along the minus strand of NC_087474.1, from coordinate 81,762,479 downwards.
GATAAACAGACCTCGGCAGGCCAGACAGAAAATGTTTTAGATAAGAAATAATAAACAACCTTAAGAACTACAGCTGAAGACTTCTGACTCCTTCTTCAACAGCTGGGATGGGGGAAAGAGACTTTTAATACATCTTGGGGTCATCTTGACCAAAGGAGATCCCGAGACAGATGCATGACAAAAACAAGCTGCCCCGTAGAAGTGGCTCTGGAGTGTGGGCAGCCCTGGTTTTGCTGGCTAGCCCAAATTCAGGGAAGCCTGTCTGCAGCATCAGCAGGGTGCTTGCCTGCCCCACAGAGCTTCATCCCCATATGTTCGTCCCAGAGCATCTTGTAACCCTGTGACGGCTTCAATACCCGCTTCACCTGGCCAGCCCTTCAGATCAGTTCTGCCCACAGCTTGCAGCCAGGAGCACCCACAGAAGGGAAAAAATCCCCAAACACACAAGTGTTGTCTGTGAAAGCGTGTGTGCCAGATGGAATCACATCCTGGGACCAAACACCTGTCGTTATTTGGGCAGTTTGATATTATTGACCTTCACTCCTTTTCTTTGCAAATTCCCTGTGGACTATAGAACTGTGTGATAGTTTTTGGTAGTAGAAATATTGTCATTACCTTCTGCAATGTTGATTCTTACATTAAATATCACTATAGAGTAATAGGTAGAAGTTATAAATATATAAATTTGAAGTTACCTTATTGGTGTATTTAAATTTAAGAAAATGGGCAACTTGGTTCTAACAATGACTGTCATAAACAAAAGTTTAAAATCTGTGAATAATATTTTAAAAATAAGACTGCAACAAAAATATATATAATGTTTTGCCTCCCTCCACCCTCTCCCCTTTTTTCTTTTCAAAGACCAAGCCACTGTTCAGGATTCTAGAAACAAATGTTTATAAATGAATGTTATAAATAAAATGTTTTGTAATTTTCTGGTCTATATATGATAATATACCTTTCCTTTTTTTACAGACATTTTATTTTGTTTTAATTTTGTTTTTCTCTGGACATCATCCAAAGTTCCTTTAAATGAATGGAAAGATTTTACTTGCTGTCAGTGAGCTTTGTCAGTGATCCAGTATCTGAATAACCTTATATTGACCTGTCATTATCTTCCTACCATTCCTCTTTGCCATCTTTTCATATCTTTTTTTGTTTCTCCAACTTCATGTCTTCTTCATTTCTTCTGAGTAAGAAGGCTTTCACACTTGAGGAGCATAAGTGTTAAGCAATATTATAAAGGGCACATAGACCAAAGAATTTCTATTTTTAGGAAGCCACTAAAATCTCTAAGTTGAACTGAACCACATGTCTAATACTAATATTACTATGATTTAGCTTTCTAGTGCTACTAGGAAGAAAATGCAGGAATAAGGAATTAATTCTTGCTTACCCTGACTTTTCACCTTTCCTCTTTACATTCACTTACCTTTTCCACTTTCTTTATCCACTTTGTCTTTCTCCTTTTCCCCATCTCTTTCTCTTATGTCTTCCTTAGCCTATTTATATATTCAAAGTGTGTTTCTGTAGCAAAAAAAAGAAAAAACTCAAAGAAAATAAAAAGCAAATCAAAATTGAAGACAGCATGAGAAGGCATAGAAAGGGGAGCATCTGCAGGAAGAGTTAGTGTCTCATTTATTGTCAACATACAGCTTATGGTGTATTGTAATCTGAACATGGTGTTAATTAAAGTAAATATAATCTATTTTGTATAACGGTAATTTTTCAGGAATTAACAAATCAGTTTGGTAATTTTTGGTTTCCTTTTTCATTTTGAAATTTAGAGCTCTGTACAATCTTTAGTAACATTTGCTAATTAATAGTTTTGTATTGTCATAAATGAACTTTAGTATTTGTCGTAAATGAACTTTATTGGTTATTGTCCATATTTATGTGAAAAACATTTCCTACACATTTGGCCTCAGCCTGTAAGTTTCCCATTATATAAGTACTTAATAAAAGACTGATTATTAAAACACAAATAGTTGCATAATCTTTAATAGAATTTTTTCCTCATGCAGTTAATTGGGATCCCACCCCAATGAATTATGTCAACACATAAAACAATATTAAGGAACAATAAATTAGTGCTATTATTATAACATTTTTAAAGCAAATATATGTTTATTATATTCATGTGAAGCTTATTGGGCCTAGCAGAAGGTAATTCAAGACTCTTGATTCTTGTTCATTCAAAACACCACCAATATAACTTCCAGCAAACCTTCAACCCCAATAATCTCTGAGGGAGTTTGAGATTATGAGGAAGATAATTACAGGTATAATTCAATAAATGTAATAAGAAATTCATTAAATTCAACAGGAATACTAGATGTTGATATAAGATGGTTAATTTCTATTGGGGAGAAATGGCAGAAAGACTTAATTAGTACATTATAGCTTATGACCCATGAAGATATTTTTGTAATATTGAGGAACAAGCAGCTCCTGTGAGTCCTCACTGTCCATAACATTATTTTAAGAACTGCTGATCTCAACATAAAAGTGAGTCTAGCCATTAACTTTTTATTACCCCAATATTTCAAGAGCTCCCTCACTTTCTTCTCACAGAAGTTTTCTTTATATTTACATGTAACATCTAGCTTTTCCATTATACCTACTATATCATCATATGTAGTTGAAGAAACTCTTGTCATCATTGTTATCACATTCAGGAAATGTATTTCTGGCATATGTGTGGAACATCCAACTCATGTCTTTCAGGACTCTGACATTCTGTGTTACTAGGTTCTACAGAGAGTTTTGTGTTCAGCTGACACTATTGCTCAGGAAATGAACCACCCCCTTTTTTGATTTCCAGAATATTTGTTTGCAGTTTTTTCATTTGACTTTAAGAAGGAAATGGAGTACTACTTCAGAAATAGATTACTGTGTATCTTTGTATAAGCCTTAAATCTGCTTTCCTGAGAGCTCTGATATGCTCTGTAAAAGGTATATTTTGTGCCCTATTTATGCTTGTAACTTTAGTTCACACTGTATAAATTAGAAGACAGACTGTAAAAGACTGAGTGCAAACTTCAGAATGTTTTTTCCTCTTTTTTCTTTTTTTTCCTTTCCCCAAAGCTGAGCTCATCTTTAAAGTGTCTTTTTTTCATCTTTATCTTCGGGCAGTAGTGCTTATTAGAATATTAGGTCAATCTTCTTATAAACATGCCATGTCATTTAAACCTTTCTTTTTTCTTTTCCTTATTGGAAATTTCACTGTTATCATTTTCTGTTAAGTAATTATTATAGATGGATTAGCAAAGACCGATCCTGAATTTTCCGTTTAATAAGAGGCCTGGTCTAACCAAAAGGAATGGTGTTTGTGTTTTCCTTCCCCATCTCCCATTATGGGACATAATCCCATGGAAGTAGTGTATGACAAAAAGACTAGAAAGTAGTTTTTATAGCTTATCACTTAAAATTGATTTAATAAACAATTTATAATCTCCTAGAGATCGTAATATTTTAGGTAATAACTTGGTTCTAATACAAGTAATTTCTTTTAGCAACCATCTCTCACTTTTTCATATAGTTTTCCTTACACTCTTATTATTTTCCAAATGTTGTCTAGTCCATGATAATTTTCTTTAAACAATTGGTAAATCTTCTGACATGATCAGAGAAACACAGCACTTTGTTCTTTGTTCTTGCCCCTGCAGTCTCCCAGCACCCTGTGTGGCTGAGATTTCTTTCTCAGTGATGGGCAAGCCTTTTTTTTCTTTGCTTTTTCAGTGATCTTTACTCTGAGATATGGAAACTCCTGATCAATTCTCTGAGATATGGAAACTCTTTATCAATTCTTTAATCTGAAATGCCATCAAGAATGTCTCAGAAAAAAAGGAGATCTCTTCATCCAATTGCTCTATCTGTGTATGTCTGTTATTTATTAAGCATTTGTATATCTTAGGATAAAGAAAGCCCTCCCCTTGATTTGACTGTGTTTTCATAAAAGATTTAAACAAAGATGGCATGAAGTTGCTTTTCTCAGAAAAAAATTGTGTTCATCTAACGCTCTTATTTATTATCTCCAAACTTGCACGGCATAAGGGGACATAATGACAGACGAATGATCTAAATAAATAATAAATATGCCTCCTACATTAGATGACTCAACATCTGGTACATTTACATGAAGAAAACATCAGAATTTTTATAAGAATCTCTGTTTAGTCACTGTAACTAATGTTTAGGATTTAAACTGACTAACATCTTTAAGTTCAGCTATTATCCTGCGGCCTCCAAGGAACAGAACTGCACAGGAAGCATGACAGCATGCTTGGTTTATCACTGCAAAGGAAACATGATCACATGTCAGATATGCAAGTTCTCGTTGAACTTGAATTGAACATTGCATTGAACTTCTATGGAAATTTATGTATGTTTTAGTCAATATTGTCAAATCAGTCTCATTATGAAATAAAATCTTATTCTCTACATTAAATAACTGATTAAGAGAAAATATAAGGGAGATGATCTGACAATACCTTCAACTTCATTCTGCACACATTATGATTTCTTGAAAGTGCTGTGATAAGTGGTTAAACAATATAATCCCACAAAATGAAAAGATTTAAAATGTTTAATCAGATGCAGATGGAAATATTTGTAATCCTTTTCTAAAAAATACAAAAATCTGCCTCTGGAGGGAAGAATAAAACAAGGTCTACAAATAAAAATTAAAAAGAAAATATTTCTTTATGAAGAATCATGCATTCTAGCATATTGTTTATTAGGGGTTTGTTATAAATCATACAGTATGTGGGCTATTATGCACTGCTAACTGAATTTGCCCCTGCCTTGCTCTTCTGTGAGTTGTATTCTAAAGGTAATCTTAAATACATATAAGCACACATCAACAGGTAACCCTAGATTTAAAAAATGAAAAAAACCAAGAAACCCCAGATTTATTGAAGTCACAATGGTCTTTTATTCTTAAACACAAATACAAAAAAGAGGCAAGCAGACACAAATGAAGAAGCAAAGAAGTAATCAGAAGGACACAGTAGAGCTGAGCTTTCTTAGATGGATGTCTGCCCCTGGCAAAATTCTGACATACACAACTACTGCTTTCCAAGCACCTTTTCCCTCTCTTGCACCCGATATCCTTCCAGATCCAAGGTATGATTTTGTTTTGATATGAGATTACTGCATGGGTGACTGGTTGATCATGAAGATGACAACAACAGGCAACACCTCTTCCAAAAAGTGTACATGCATTTACAATCTATAGAAAATAGATTATTTTGTTTCTTTTGGAGCACAGGTAGTCTCCACATTTCTCTGATGCTCATGCTAACAATCACATACTCCCCCTTAACAAAATATCTCTTGTACTACATGTACATTGTTAAATGTATCAGAGTCATTTAGAGAATTACTGAGCTGTTAAGGTAATCTTTCAGAAATGTATTTGATATGGATTAATCCAAGCTTAAATCGTAAATACTCCCCTGTGTATCTTAAAACACAGGCAAGTTTGTCTTGACAAAACTACCGATTGTAAAAGATACCTTAAAACAAATTTTTATAGATTATGTCGAATTTATGTACAATACTTCCTTATTTTATTTTACTTTAATAAAGATTGATTTAATGATATAAATGTGTTTCTCTGTTAACCCTGGGATACTGCAGGTGTTATAATTCTGTAATGATATTAAGCTTTTCTTCATCATTTAGTGTTTACCCATGTCATTTTTCTTAATTCCACTAATGTGATTACTGTTTTCTCACTCAATTAAAAAAGATACTAAAGTGCGAAAATTAATATGTTAATTTTTATAAACTGCTGAGAAGGGAAATTTTTATGTATATCACCAAAAAAACCCCCAAAAAAACAAGACTCCAAAACTATTTGCAGCATTTAGAATCTGGCCAATTATCTGGTATTATCACCAAGTTAAAGAGATTTTTATCAATTTACATTCAATTAAAGAAATTCCAAAGTATAAAATTCTGAATGTAGTCTTAAAGAAATATCTTATATTTTCTCCAGAATCTGGAAAAATGGAAGATGACTGATATGAAAACTTGTATAGCAAGTTCTCCGGTTCTCTATACGAGTGAAATCTTGACATGGACTGATAAAGAAGTAATATATTTTTTTCTGCAGTTTCACTTTAATCAATAATAATTTTATAGGTGAGTGAGGAGAAAAATACCAAATTTTTGATATAAAATACAGCATATCCTTTCTTTGTCTTCTTTCCCTATTGGCAGTGGACTGAGAATCGGTAATAAATGTGCTCAGCATTTTTAATCTGTAGCAGAAGAGTTGTAAGAAATTATATTACTGAATAATATTATCAGGAAATCTAAGGTTTTGTGGTTTTAACTTTTTTCACCTGACCTTGTAGAAATACCTGTGTTACAAACTGTTATTTTGTTTAGGGTGGTCATTTACAGTTCACCTACATTTCTACTTCACTTTGTCAAGCTACAGTGGGTTGCTATTCTGACAGGAAGTAATCATAAAATTAAAGAGTTGTTTCTTTGATTTGCATGACCAGCAGTGAGCCAAGTAATTTCATTTATGTGATAACATACAAGAGCTATAAGCTTTCACAAAAGAGGAAATTACAGACTATTGTCATTTTTTCTGTGCAGCAGTTGCTTTTATTTAAATAGTTTCAAATTTATAGAATAATGTAATTTTTTCTCTCAATTGCAAATACCTTCACAGACAAAGTAAACAGACCCGTAGAAATGCAAATCTACCACAAGTAATGAGAAACTATCTAGAATATTAAATGAGATCATGTTATTGCAAATGTAGAAACAGGTCAAGCTAAATGTGCACAGACCTAGTGGAATTAATAGGTATATGCCAATTTATATCATCCAACATTTCTAGCCATGATCTTTCTTAGGTGTTTCAGATTCCCTTTCTTTATGAAAGAAATACATGCAGTTCTTTTCTAAAAGAGAATGAATAAGGGACATGGATGAAATTAAAATAATCATCATAAGCTATTTTAAATTAGACTCACAGAAATAGGGTGAAAATAATGAATACCCAGAAAATGTTCAATAAAGAATACCCAGTAAGCTAAGGTATTTTTCAGACAGCAGGTTTGTCTGAGAAGAAAAGAAGAACAGTGTTGTCAAGGTAGTCAAGTATATGCTGTTGATAAAAAAGGAATTGTTTCTAAAACATACATCCTTTTATATACTTTTTACCACAGGAAGAATGTTAATGTTGGGAAAAGGTAATGCAGATTACTGCTCCTGTATCAGTACAATTGCTAATACATTATTTTTGGCCCTTTCACAAATAGAAATATTTCAAATGTAAAAAAATCCACTTAATTCTTTTGTCATAAGGTTTCTAAATTTCAGGAGAGGCTGAACACTAAGCTACTAACCTTGGTCTAGCTTTATGTGCCCCTGGATCTTGTGGGACATGTAAAAATGTAAATCTGTTTTGCAGTGTACATTCCTCTTGCAGAACCCTTGTTTTGTAACCAGCACTGACAGATGGTGACTTGTCTCCCCGTGGTCTTTGCAGAAAACTTCTTGTAGGTTGGTACCTCAACAGGTATGAGCAAAATACCCACGATCACACAATGTTTGGGCTTATTTTCTAATTGTTTCCCCAACTGCATTTTAATTTAAAAAAAATTAAAAATTCCTCATGGGCCCAGGGGCCACTCAGGTGAGAAGAAAAATGGGCCCTAATTGTGTTTTTAGTTATATTTTTGTATGTTCTTTGACCTCAAAGCAGTTTCTTATGCAAGGATTAAGGGTGCAATATAGCAATATCAGAAACAGAATGAAGATTTAAGTCTTCATTAAGTTGTTCAGTCATTAAAAGACTTTATGTGTTAAGAACTTCAATCAATATAAGATAAAATAAGATAATTAATTTCAGAAACACTGGAATCTGCAATTATTTGGCCTACTGTGTTATTTTTAAACATAAAGAATAAAAATATTTTAATTTGTAACAAAAGCCCTGTTGATCTGATGAGATCAATCCCTTATTGAGATGCATGGGAGAATAACAGTGCAGTGACATTTTTATAGTCAGTCTTCAAATAATAACTTCTTCAAGCATGAGATTATGTCATGACCAAGAGCCTTTAGTCCAGTGAAAGTTCAGGAGGAGTGCATGAATGTTAAAAAAGATAAAAGTAGGATATTGAAGGTGGAAGAAAAGTGGAGAAAAGAGAAGCAGTAATCAGAAGATGGAAAGAGGATGACAGATTACAAAGGTGATTGGAACAACCAGGTTAAAGAAATATCAATTTTAGCTGAGGAAGATAAAAAAAAGGAGGAAGAAGCACTGAGTTAAAAAGAATTACTACTCTGAAGAGAAATAGGATTAGGAAATTTTTTACTAAAACATAAAACAATAGTACTGAGTTCATTTTATTTTACAGTCTCATTTTATGAGAACAAACCATCTGTCAGGCGACTATTATATACATATTCCTTACACAGGATACTAAATAAAAAGGAAGGATTTGAAAACATACTGTTAATTTAGGGACTGTTGAGATGGATTGGAGAGAAAACAATGTGCTTTATTTCCTTCAAAAAGCATGGTATTTATTCTCATATCAGCAAGTCACATCTGTCTGCTACCAAATCTAAGTGTATTATTCACAATAGGTAACTTTTTCCTTATTAGTTTTCAAGGTTATGACCTGGAAATGTTTTGTGACCTCTTCTCAATGTTCATTTGCTAATTTTAAAGGTATGTTTTCTCAGAGAATTATGATCTTTGTGAGGGATTATTTTTATGCAGGTAGTTCAAAATTTGGTGCCTCCAGCAACCTCAGTTTCTACCCATCCTCTTTGTAGGTGGAGGTCAGTTTATAAGTTTATAAACTTCCCATTACAGCATGTTAGTCAGCAAGAAAGGCACATGAACATTTGTGTTTATTAGTAAGCTTTTTTAGCAGAGTAATAGCTAAAATGGTATAAGCTTTAAAACTCTTCAGTGTCAGCTGGAGAATCAGAAAATGTGCATGAGGCTTTAATTAACTGTAAAATCTGAAGTGAACTGCATTGCATGATACCTGGGGATTTCAGTGAAGAACGTACATATGTTCTCTCTGCTAATTGAAGATGAGCAGTATTTTAAGGGATTACATCCCCTGAGGTCACAGAGCCAGAGAGAGCAGAAGATAGGAGAAGAATTTTAAAGGCCTAAAGTAAACTTTCTGTTAATGGTCTGCCCTTTGCAAGCAAAGTATATTAACAGTTTATCTTTAAGCTGATTTACTGCATGCTATGTAAATTTATATGGAAATGGGAATGTGGTATAAAAAGGAAGTTTATACTTTTTCTTCCTAGACATAAAATATAAAATCTGAAAGGCTTATTGTGACACAGCTCATATTTCATCTTTTTCATTAAGCACTAAGATTTTTTTTTGTTCATTTTTTAAAGATGTTATAGAAGCAGATTAAATGGAAAGTAAATTAATCCTGGCTGTGAACCCCTCTACAACGTAATGGACAATTACAACACTCCAGTGGTCCAATGGCAGGGTGGTATGGAATTGTCTCTTTGAAATTTGCACAAAAGCCAGCAGGTTGATGGGGATTTCACCTTGCAGAAGGGGCAGATGACAGTGCTTTGTCCCAAAAGGGTTCTTAAAGCTCTTCGCTGGTATTGGCTGGAGTAGAATTACTTTTCTTCACAGTGACTAGTACAGTTCTGTGTTTTGCATTTGTGTTGCACAGCAGGTTAGTAACATAGAGATGATTTTCTTACTGATGAACTTTGAATGGTTGTGATGATCAGGAGAGTTGCCTGAGGACTAGAAGAAGGCAAATGTCATGCCCGTCTTCAAAAAAAGACAAGGAGGGAACTACCAGCCAGTCAGCCTCACCTCAATCCCTGAAAAGGTGATCATGTGCCTCATTCTGGATGCCATGTCTATCCACATGGATGACAGAAAGCAGAGGAGAAACAGTCACCATGGATTCACTAAAGGTAAATCATGCTTGACCAACCTAGTTGCTTCCTACAATGAAATTACTACCTGCATGTATGAGGGAAGAGAAGTAGGTATTTTCTACCTCAACTTCAGCAAGGCTTTTGACACTGTCTCTCAGAAAACTCTCACATGCAAACTCAAGAAGTGTGAACTGGATGAGTGGAGAGGAGGTGGATAGAGAACTGCCTGAACAGCAGATCCCAGAGGGCTGTAATCACTGTCACAGCATTTTCTTGGAGCCCTGTCTCTGGTGGTGTTCCCCAAGTCCAATACTGGGCTCAATATTGTTTAATGTATTCATCAATGACTTGGATGAAGGGGAAGGTGCCTCCTCAGCAAGTTCACTGATGGCACTGATGGCACAAAGCTGGGAGGAGTGGCCGATACCTCAGAGAGCTGTGCAGCCCCTCAGAGGAACCTCGACAGGTTGGAGAGAAGTAAATGGGCAAAGTGCAACTTTCTGAAATGCAGCGAGGGCAAATGCAGGGTCCTGCACCTGGGAAGGAATAACCCCATGGACCAGGACAAGCTGGGGGCCAAACTGTTGGAAAGCAGCTCTGTAGAGAAGGACCTGGGTGTGCTGGTGAACAACGAGCTGTCCATGAGCCAGCAGCACCCTCGTTGCCAAGAATGTCAATGCTAACCTGTGGTGCATTAGGAAGAGCTTTGCCAGCAGGTTGAGGGACGTGAGCCTACCCCTCTACCCAGCACTGGTGTGTCCAGTTCTGGGTTTCTTGGTACAAAAGAGGAAGCTCCTGGAGCAGGTCCAGAGGAGGATGACAAAGGTGATTAGGGCTGTAGGGCATCTCTCTTATGAGGAAAGGCTGGGAGAGAGGCCTGTTCAGACTCTAGAAGAGAGAACTAAGAAGGGATATAATCAATGTCTATCAGTATCTGAAGGGATAATATCCAGAATATGGATCCAGGCTCTGGTCTGAGGTGCTGAGCAATAGAACAAGAAGCAATGTGCAGAAACTGATGCACAGGAAGTTCCATCTGAATGGGGAGGAGGAACTCTTTTACTGTGTGGGTGACCAAGCACGGAACAGTTGGCCAAGGAAGGCTGTGGAGATATTCAAAAATCATCTCAATGGAATCCTGTCTGATGCCCTCTAGGATGACCCTGCTTGACCACAGAGGCTGGAATTACCCACTGCCATCCCTTCAAACCCTAATTCATTCTGTGATTCTGTGAATTCCACTGAGGAGCAAAGCGCCAATGTATGAAGTTTGCAGGAAAAGAAAATATATGAAGGGGCTAAGAAAATGTAAGGAGAGATTAATTTGAATTAAATCTTCTCTCTTGATTAAGTATATTGGGGCAGGGATATGAGGGAGAAAAAATTAGATGGAACAACCTAGAGAATATCTCTCCAGTGTTTCTTCAGCTCGGAGGGTGGTAGTAGTTGGGTAGGTTATTTTTCTGTATCCATCTCTTTTTCCCAAAGTCTGGTGTGCAGCTGAGATTAATAACCACTGATCTGGGTGTGTACATGGTTCAACTGAATCTGTTATACAGAAATGTGTTGTGGATGTGCAATGTTATGCAAGCTGCAGGCAGTTCTAGGGCACGGTTGACCCAAGATGAGTGTGCATTTAGCATAGAAGTGGCTGCAGTAATCAGGGCATTGCACAGTGTGCAGCACTTTTTGGAACATCACAGTCAAATCACATGCACATTTGAGACACAACTTCCATGTAGTTTCTAGGTGAAAATTGAATAGAATACATTCTAATAACTGAGTAAGAAATTTATTCATTATGAAAATAAGTAGCTAATAATTACTGCACCTTCATTTATGTCAGCATAAGAGTTGCATTTTGTCTTACAGTTGAAACAGAGTTTTGGAAATTATGTAGAAAATATTGCCTATGTAATTTAAAGTAATATATGGCTGCTGGAAAGAGAAGCAGCTTTTTAAGATATAGACACTCCCCACATTATCTCCTATTTCAAATGGTGCTATATTAAAAAAGAAAAGTTTGAGGACAAGTGAAGAAACTGAGTGTCTCTGTTCAGCACATAAAATATTGAATACAATCTGAAAAAGAAACTGCCTACATTTCCTTTGTAAGAAGTATGTGAGACATAGAAGATGAACACATAAAGCAGCTCATATAATATTTAGCACAAGAACCCTTGGGGAGGTTAATGAGCTGATTTCTATTAGCTTTAGCAATGTTATACATGCACAGGACCTGGTCCTTAACCTATAAATTAATATTTCTTGCATTCTTAATTATATGTCAGAAAGAAAAACAATGTGTCATGGACACTTTATGTACTCTACACATTGCTGCTTTTATAAACATGGAAGAGTCACTATTCCCATCCACCTTTCTTCTAGACTTCCTTACAGATACTGGAAATTTTACATCATTAATGTTTGTTCTAAATTACACCTTTTTGCTTGTAGTGCTATTGCTATTTACCTTTTGCCTGTATAATTGTGATTTGAAAGACAAAACCTGTGATAAGTAAACTTTACTGTTAAAATGACGGTGTCTTTTCCTTTTAAAATTTGGTTAAAAAATAAAAAATCAGACACCTGCTGATTAGCTGGCCATGTAATTAGTTCTTTTATTTAAGTCTTACTTCTGGAGAAGGATCAAGAGAGGTATGTAAGTTCAAGTGAGGTTTCCATGGCAGGGGTGTGAAGCACGCAGCACCTGGGCTTCTGCCTGATTGAAATCCCTGACTATGTAGAGACACGAAACTCTTTTGAAGATGAAATCAAAAGGTCATTCAATGATCAAGGTGTGTGTCCATCGTCCCTGAAGTAGTAGAATAGTGAGATCTCCAAGGGAGGTTTCCTCTGTCTTTTGTTCTCTTTTACCTTTGAACCATTCACAGGGACCTATCTGCCCTTCTTAGTTACAGAATAAATGTCTTGTTCTTCTCAGACATGCAGGGGTTTTGGTATGCAACCTGCAGGGCCAGGAAAGCTAGACACTGCTGTACTAGACATGGAGTTTGGCAGTTGCTGAACTTGAGAGAATTTTTCATTCTTTGCATCTCATTTGGAGAAGGCAGGATATCCTTGAGCATCAATGATTCTGTCAGAAAACAAGGGCATATTTACATATCATTTGCATACTGTAAATAGTTGTGCTCCCCTCGTGGTTCTTGCATTAAAAACGCATATCATCTGACATAATGTGCCAAACAGAAAACAAGTTTTCTTAGGTTTCATTAAAAACCTGAATTTGGATTACCTGTTGACAAGCTAAACAGCATTCTACAATCAAAAATGTATTTCTCTAAGTATTTAGATTACAGCACTTATAATAAGCAGTTATACTTTACCGACACTAAGAGGGATAATGCTTGCTAACTTTCAAGTCCTAAAACAAGGTTAAAAATTTAAAAACTCTACAAAGAATTGTATTAAAAAGATTACAGGAATAGAAATTATAATCCATAAAATTGTTTTCCTGTACATATTCTATTTTAATGGATCCATACACATGTTCTTGTATACAAAAAAAAATTGAAGAATTCAAAGTAGAATATCCAGGCACTGATTAAAGTTATGACTTCTTTTATAATATTTTAGCAATTCTAAAGGTGTAAGGAGAGAGATTTAGTGCTGGAGAAAACAAGAACAGGATCAGGACTAATAGTTTTAAAGGTGAAAGAGAGTTGCAGACAAGAATTTGGAAGAAAAACAGAAGAATAGCCATCTATATTTCAAAGTTGAACTCACAGTACTAACAGGAACAGGCAAGGGAACCATTATTGGGAGGGTTAAGTAGATTCGTACTGGGTAGGACACTGAAGGTGGCTGCTCAAGGAAAGGTGAGCCCCTCTGTTAACTTACAACTTGTTATCCTTCGTTTCTTGACAGCCCCAGATGCTTGACATCCTTGTATTTCTCTTTTCTGCTCTCCTTTGGTAGCTAGAACACCTAAGACAGTTAAAGTTTCTTCTTGTATTTTTCTTTTTTCTTTTTTTTTCCCTTTCTTTTTAAACCCAGGGAAAGCTCAAGTGTGGTCCTCTTCATCTGATAAGCATCTCTGTGCTCTTGATTCAGTTCCACCCTATCTTCCTGCTGAGATTAGTGACTTTTCTGTAAGGGCACCTCTTTTCGTCACTTCTTTCATCTTCTTTGCACCTTTCACCCATTTTCTTTTTAACTCTTAGAAAAAGAAGGGGCTGAGTAAAGAGGCTAGACAAAATGATCTTATGACACTAGCTCTTCTTCAAAAAAACTGTGATTTGAATTCCACGATTTTTGGAAAGGGCAGAGCCATCTACTGCAATTTTTTATGGCAATATTATTGTCCAAGTAGCTGCATAAAATCAAGAAGAAACATATGTGGCTCTCTGAGACAGCAGAGTGAGAGGCACTTGATTTTCAGACTAATATATTTAATAATCTGCCCTATTCTGAGCTGCTGCTGAAGGTTTACAATGGCCATATCAAACAAAGGCAATTGCTAATTTGTTTTAGCTATTTTCACCTTTTTTCTTACATGTGTATGCATTTTTAGTTCTGCAATCTTGTTCTATTCTTACTCACTAAGCAGTAAAAAACACAGGTAAAGTGTGTTTGTTCTAGAAAGAAGATGTCATGCTTTGGAATATATCCTGTGCAGCTCCAATTCTGAGCACTCTCTGGTACTGCCCACAGCAAGGACCTATTGCTCATTTCTTACAGTATTCCTGTTTCTAAGATTTGTCACCAATTCTAATTTACATTCTTGCCTAAATATATCTTTGGAAAAGGTGACTTTTTTTGTTCTACTCATACTGTTTTGTCAGATTACAATGATTGCCTGTATTCTAGAGATTGTGACAGCACACTCTGTTTCCTCTCCTTGTACAGCTCTTAAGTGCAATCTACTCTCCACTAAGTAGAAAAAGGAAGTTTTTACACAATTGGGATTTGCTCACTAAAAAAGCATTGCGACAAATTTGAGGGAGAGCAAAGCTTCTCCACTGTCATTACAAAAATGTTGATATTCTTCAAAATACAGCAGTGTATGCTGATGACAGGCTGAATTTTAATTGACTCTTTAAACAAAGAAGAAAACAGAAATATACTAAATAAATGAGTAGTGAATATTATCTGCTATCTCTGTGAGGCCATTGCACTAACAAGCAAAACACACACCCTTGATTATAGAGGTTGATTGAGACCTTTTCCAGCTTTGTTTGCATGCAAAACACATCCTCTTTTTTTTTTCAAAGTGACTGAAAAAAAAAGACAAATTCAAAATTCAAAAATCTCATGGGATATTTTTGAGAAAGCTTCTGTATATGACATTCAATGATAATGGATACAACAGCAATAAAAAAGATGGTCGTGAACAGAAAGCAAGTGGTTTTGTATTTATAATGTATGGATGATGATATGCATGTCTGAAGAGCTGATTAGACTACATAATGTAGCTGTTGCACAAGCAGCTAGAATTTAAATATATGATTATATAAATCTGAAAGTGAACAACTATAAAAAATCATCTCCGTGGTGATTTCATTAAAATGAAATGTGTAGGTTTATTTATAACACCCAAACCAAACCAAGCCCAGAGTGCCAGTATTTATACTCCATGAAGTTTCCTTTCCCTTATCCTTGAGACCTGGCAATTAGCCACTGGCTCCCTTGTCCTCTTTCACATGTCCTCTGTGAGATGCTGATCTTTGTCTCATGTCTTCTGCTCTTGACATCCTACAGTCCCTTACATGTTTGTCTTCATGAGCTCCCCAGGAAATTATATCTTCCTTCAAAGCAGAGGTCATTCCATGATAGCCACAGAGTCAGTGATAAAGTTGGCAGGGACTTGTGAAGACTGTCTAATCCAGCTCAGGATGGGGTCTGGTTGACTTTTGAATGTCTCCAATGATGGAAACTTCACAGTCACACTGAATAACTTGTGTTTAACCACTCTACAAAACCTTTTAACCTATGTAACCACCCTACAAAATAATTTTCTTATATTTAAAGGAACGTCTTGTATTTCAGTTTGTGATTACAGTCAGGAAGTATCACTGTAAAGAGCCTGGTTGCTTATTTGTTAATATGCTGCATTTAAATGTTGACAAAATCACCATGCCATAAAACCTCATTACTCTAAATGAAGTATAACACCAATGGGAACCAGAGGGAATAACTGAGATTCAAATATAGAGACTATAAAACACTGGGTTTGGTTGTTGGTCTCTCTGTTTGTGGAGTTTATTTGTTTGAGGGTTTTTGTTGTTGTTGTTGGTTTTTTTCCCCCCAAATCCTTTAAAACACCCTGATGAAAAACCTTATCTGAAAAATTCAAATATAAATAATTAATTCCTTCACTAGCAGCCATGTGTCTGTCCTCACAGAGAAATCCTTTCCATAAAGCTTTTTACTTCCTGATAAAAATCAGTTTAACAAGTCTACCTGTGGTATAACCTCCAGTCAGAATTTCGAGAAAGGATCCTTCACTTTCAGAAGGCAGAGACCTACTGCTAATTTACAAAGGGAGAGCATACATAGGATCCTGGTAGCTTTTACTATAATAGCCCATGCTTAAACCCTCTGTTTAATGGAGTATCAGTAGTTCCAGTTAACCATTCCCTTACTCATAATGTCCTTGGATAAGTGAAAATCAGATAGTTAATTTTTCTACAGGTTTCTCCTTCCTAAGTTCCGGCATATCCAAAGATCTTTGTTGTTGTATTCCATAGTGGGGCATGTATACTGATCTTCAGCTGATACTTTTTCTGAACC
Organism: Passer domesticus; assembly: GCF_036417665.1. Taxonomy (NCBI): domain Eukaryota; kingdom Metazoa; phylum Chordata; class Aves; order Passeriformes; family Passeridae; genus Passer; species Passer domesticus. The sequence continues at coordinate 81,745,808 of NC_087474.1, read as the reverse complement.
TGTGACTAGACATAAGCTGCAGCAATATGACCATGACCACTGAGCAACAGTCCCACAGAATAAAAAGCTTGTTATTCCATTTGCCATTTGAGATGCCAACAAGCAAAATAAGCCAATAATTTCTCCATTTGATATGTACAACTCTTACAAAAAAGTATTCAATATGAGCATTTCTGTCGCTAAGGCAAAAAAAAAAAATTGATATCTATATCACCAAGATTTGTAGTTATGGACAACGTGGTAAAAGATAATTAAAAAATCCTGAAAGCAAATGTTTGGGTTGGTGACTGAAGCCTACAAGAGGCTTTTTAAATTTGAACTAGATACATTGATCTTTGATTATTTTAATCTCTGAACTATCTTAATTTTTCTTCAGTCTGAGGAAATTTTTTCTGGGAAAAAAAACCCAAAAACTGTGGATGTCAAAGATGGTGTAAATGCTTAATTTACAGGACTAGAGAAAAGTTTCACATATATGAACTCAGACTCGGCTATGCAAATTCAGCTGGAAGAAACCAATTTTGCAAAAGCTAATATTGAAGAGATAGAACGATATTATATCAATTCTTGAGGCCTCCACAACTATTCCAATAGAAACAGAAATAATAGAAATGTGAATTTAAGATGGTTCCAGGTGCATGGTTCTGTTTTCAGACATGATCAGCTGATTACTCATCATCGTCTGTTGTAAGCCAGCTGTCAGCTCACAGAGAGAGCATTGAAGTCAGTTTGGCTGAGCAAACAGAGTTATTTCTGAACTGAATGTCAATTGGTTTCCAAAGCAGTGAAAGTAATAAAAGTGGTGATGTCAGTACCAGCAATCAAGCTGCGCAGCAAAGGTTTATTTCCTTGACCTAAATCATATTAAACCACAGCTCTGATTAACAATGAGACAATTTCTGCTTCACAGGTTCAAGCTTCTGCTTATACATTAGGACAAAACTATTTTATTAGTAGATCAGAAAGAAAGGGGAATTCATTTAAGAAAAAGACTATAATGACTTCATTTGTCTACTTTTATTGAAAAGAGAAAAATATATTACCAAATTAAATTCAGTAATTCTTTTACTTTTTTTTCCCCATGGTTTTCATAGTGAAGGCACAAGGGTGCTAAAATATAAGTACTTTGGAATTCCTCAGCAGATAGAGGTGCATGAGTTTAATGAAGTATATGTTCTGCAAATTCTAATTTCTTTGGACACATACGTCTGTAGATTCTATTTGAGAATGACAGCTCTAGTGGTTTGTTCAGGAAATGCTGATCAAACTGAAAATGTACAGAGCAATTGTGTGTTACTTATATAATAGTAATTCAATCAATTACAATCATATTTGTCATTCTAGAGTTGGTGCTAATTTCTCAGCTGCACATTTGGGAATGCCAGATAGAGACAGAAAGCTGTCAAAACCTGTCTGAACAGAGGAATGTGTAAGGCAACTTAAACAGCCCTTTTGAGTTTTTAGTGACCATGAGCAACATTGAAAGAAATACAAAAGCAGCAAGTCCAAGGTTGAAAGAGTAAACTAAGTAATGGAAACAGTGGTGAAAACTTAATCTACACAGGAGTATTTAAAAATTAATTCCAGATTGAAAACCATATGAAATAAATGCCTCGATACAAAAAGAAACAAAAAAAACCCCCAAAAAACCAAACATACCAAATCAAAACAAAAAACCCTTGACAAATACTTGAAAACAGCTTTTTAGCTTCCTAATTTTGAGTCAAATTTCATGATACAGACTTTTTTCAACTTGTAGTAGGACTGATAGCTCTACAATGTTCATGTGAGTAATACACTTCTTTGCCATTGAAAAAGAAGAATATTTATTACTCTTACATGCTCAAGATGAACTTCGTTCATTAGATTTCTAAAATAATGTAATAATACATTCATTTTTCTTAGAGCTGTTCTTTTCCACCACCATTTCAGAAATAAAAATGAAAAAGAAAAATAAAAAAAGCATTCATATGAGACAGGATCTACTACAGATAAACTATTATTAACTGTCTCCTGAAAATTCTGTCTCCTGTGCACTGAAAATTCATCTACACCAATAGGATACTGGTCAGACTTTGAAATAGCATAAAATGAAAAAATTATAAATGTAACTAAATGTACTTCTAAAAAAAATCTCCTAACAATATTCACTTAGATTAAACAACCATCTGGCTGTCTTTTTAATCACCTGACCTAGCTGCAAGGTGGTCATTTAGCATATGTTTCAAAGTGATATTCAGATAGATGAGGTCACCAAGAAAAGCATCTGTTTCATATCACAAATAATAATTAAACAATTAAAGCAGTGAGTTGCCTCTGGGATTTGTGTGGAGTCCCTGGTTAAAATTCCACAAACTAAATCAAGGTATGATTACACTTAGTGTTCATTCCTATGAAGAAGCTTAATTGCTTTCTGGCTATTGTTGAATCATTCTTGTAGAATCCCTACAGAATTCCTAGCCAAAACAAATCTTTTTCACTAGTCTATTGCCATAGACACAAGAAGCAATGGCTTTCTTTAGGGACTAGAAAGGAAAAAATGTTGCATGGATACCTAAATGCCCTATTGGGAAAAAGCACTTGAGAAGTTCTTTGCTTACTTCTGATAATTTCAACTATGGTGGTTATCCTGCAGTGTGGTTGACTAAATATGCAGAGAGAAATGGCAAAAAAAAACCTACTAAAAATATTTACCATGTTAAATGTCAGATAATTGTTCTGGCAATTTAAAAAATAGTAATTGAGTCTGGGTGTTTTTGTTTCTGGCTTTTTTTTTTTTTAGATCAAAAGGGAGATCTTCCATTTTTGCCTCAAACTGTTGTAAATTTGTTATAAAATAATAAAATGAAATTAATTCTGAAAAGCAATGTAGATTGATTATGATTTTATCTTGATTGTTTTTTTCCAAATGCACAGCAGAGCAAGATTTAGCTAATTTTATGTAGCATCTGGATATCAACAAAAGTGCATTTTTAAATTAAAATTATCTTTCAATGGACATAATTTACTTATAACAAACAATTAGTAAAATTAAGATATAGTAGGAATTGCTATTTGGAGTAAGTGTTGGTTTTCATGGCTCTGTGTCTTTTTACAGTCTGCAGGATTTACTTCTGGAAAAGGCATAGGAAAATTCACAATAGGCATCTATAGTTACACTTAGCTGAAGTAGTTTCTCTAACAATTAGAAGAAAGGCACAACTTGAATCATAAGAATTCAGGGAATTTAGATTTCACTCACTATTGTATAAATATGGACATTTTAATATAGCATGTGTTCAGTAGTACAGGTATACTATTAAATTTTGTTAGTCTAATAAACTTTTGTGGTAGAAAATTCCATTAAATGTGTGTGCCACAAGCACACATATTTTTTAAAAAGTTCTGAAGGATGAACTTAACTGAAATGTTTTACTATCATTGTTCTAGGAGATCAAGATTCCATTTATGTTCTTAAAATTGTCTATTTTTTAGCTTCTTTCCTGTCCTGTTTCCAATCAAACTATTCAGTCATTTTATTTGCTTTTTATATGGCAGTCTTTATCAAGCCTCTGATACAATCATCTTATTTCTATTATTTGAATACATTTATTTAAGTTCCACAATAAAACTCAGTATTCTGAGTGGGAATATGCTATTGTTTTCTGTGTTATACATTATATAAACTGTATTCAGACCTATTTATTTATTTATTCTTCATTTTCACTTTTATCTATTATTCGTTAATCCTTCTGTGATTCATTTCCACCATTGGAGAGTGCAAAAATGTTTTTGCTGAGCAATATAGACAGGAACACTGATAATTCCTTTGATGCATTTAAAATTTAATATATGAATGTCAATTTTGTTCTCTCACTGAATGTTTTCTTTTATTTATGAACAGAAAAATTCACATGCCAGCATTTTCCCATTTCTGCAGCTTTACCGGATCCAGTAATATCTTCTTGTTTCTACAAAATGGAAGCATACCAGTCAATTTTAATTAGAGAAGTAAATTTCATGATAATTTTCTGATGATGATGCTGAATTATAGCATACACATATCTTCACATTATGTCGGAATTTATTTGTACTCTTTCGTATCACTGAAGGGACTCCAGTCAGCTACATCACTAGAGGACTTTGAGTAAGCTCAAGAACTCAGTATATTTCCTCTGGCTGCTGGCATTTTGTTCTCTACTTTGCTAGATGGTTTTGAAACTAGAGTTCTTTGTTTTTATTATTTACAGAAATAAAAATGAGGTCGAGAACAAAGAATGATTTTGGAATGATAAAAATAAATTCTTCCATCTTATTAACAGCCTTTCCAAGGATAAAATGGCATGTTTGTTTTCAGCTTTCCCACTGAGCTTGTGAATGCTTAACAAGATAATCACAGAATTTTGGATAGCATTGCCCAAGGAAGAAAACTTCAGGTGCCAACCATGTAATCAAACCAATTCTTTTCAGCAGTTTTCCTTTTATTTTGAACCATATTAATGACCAGTCAATGAGTAATGTAAAAAGTAGATACTCTGGAAATTGCTACTGGAGTCAGAGGAAACTCTGCCATAAATTCAGAAATCAAGATGGTTTTGAATTTGTATCTTTTCTAAAAGTTACGGAGAAGAATTATTTTTTTTTAACACCAGTTCTTTACATCTTTAGGTGGTAGGCATATTACAAAACTAACTTATACTAAGATAAAATATATCTTAAGAAGATTCATGGTTCCATGCTACACAGAATAAAAAGGGTATATGTTATCTTCAGTCTTGGAAATCTTTACATTGCCAGGAAATAAATAGATTTTATCTATTGGGAATAAAGTCAAGATTCTATCTTATCTAGGTTTCCATTTCACCTGTCATTTTTCAGACTTGTCATATTTTTCTCAGCAAAAGGTACCCATTACTCCTTTGGGAGCACTGGGAAAAAGCAGAAGATGAGTCATTGGTGTTTGGACAGTGTATCCCCCTGAGTCCAAAGGCATACTTCTTCTCATTCCATACTGCATGTGCAAGACACCAGACAATTGTTGCCATGGTTACAATACTACTCACTAGCTCAATTTTTTGGAATATTTTCTTCTCATGGTTTGTAGTAGCAAATGGACAATTATTGCTGATGGTGTTTATGCATGAAAATAAACAGCAGACAGTATTATGCTGCTATGCAAAGCATGTTTCAGGTATGTCTTCTACTTTCAACAAAACCTTTTAGTCATTTAGGGCAGTCATTTATCAGAGCAACTTTTTCCATCTTTAGAGACATCCCACTAAATGAAGCATAAATTCCCACTCTGTGTCCAGAACAAAACATGGAAGGTAGATCTCTCACAGGCCTCCAGATGAGTAATAGTTAGCATTGGCTCCATGATACTCAGAAGGCTGATCAATTACTTTATTATTCTATACTTTTTAAGAAACCCATTGCCCTTACAGACAGTCACGATACTGGTGGACTCAAGTGGTCCTTCAATCCAAGCACCTTCACCATTGGCCAATTAAGAAACCACCCTTTCGTCAACAAATCTCCATAACACATTCCACATATTCACAATAACACGTGCAGCAGGCCAAGATAAGAATTGTTTCTCATTCTTTTCTCTGATCCCAGGACAACGCCTGGGAAAGTTGTGTGTTGCTCTCTGTGGCCAGAGAGCTGCTGCCACAGATCTCCATGTATCTTCTGGAGCCAAAAAATCAATACAACACTGGATTTGGATATATTATGGTTTGAACATGGAAAACAATTACTTTTTTAAACTTATTTAGTTTTTATTGAAGTTTATTTTATCTGGGTAGGCATGGAGCAGGCTTAACCTAGACCAAACAAATCTAGCATAGAAGTTTGGTGGATATCATCAGATACTGTAACTATGTCAAAGATCAGATAATCAGTACTTGCTTATTCTAATTTGGGTGGGTAGACAGTTTTCCATACTGAGGCACATAGCCTTGATAGAACAGCTAACAGGCCTTGAACCCATGAGTGAAGTATTCATAGACTAACTCCAGTCCTACATACCAAGAGAAGGCCTGGGATAATTTTTTCTGATATTATAACTCAGACTATGGACACACATGAGTGTTAGCATCTTAGACATCATTCAGTGAAGGACACAGTCTTAAAATATTAGCATAAACCTAAAGAACAGAACTTCTGCACCAGTAAATCTGTCAAATATATATAAATTTAAGTGGAATTGTACAAGTGAAAAGGTGTATTTTTTTTTGTACAAGATGTCCTATAAACCCACACTTTCTAATGTAATTTATTTAACCTAGATGTAATCCTCTTACTTCTCACCATGGATGCTTCCCTTTTATTATTTTTGTTCTCAAGGCTAGAACAAACTAAATTCCTATTTCTTCTTTCCTTTGGACTGAGAAAAGGAACCACTTTATTTCAGAGACAGACTATTACATTTTAAAATACATATTTCCTTCTCTGAGTGCTTTATACAGAAAAGCTGAGCCTGCGGGATAAGAACCAGATGGAAAAAAAGTTTGGTAAGCTGTTCCTCCTTTAGCATTTAGTAGATATTCAGACAATTTTGATGAATTTGCACAGCTATAGGGAACAACATATATTATGATGTAAATGCCATCAATATGACATATGCTTAAACTTTTGTGTATAAATAAATAAAACATACTGAAAAGCCTGCTGCTTACCCCAGCTGTTTATTTCTCACAGTGTATAAATGCCAGAGGAAAAAAGCAAAAAATCCAAATCCAAAACCAAACAAACTGCAACTTGGTTTTGCAGTGTTTTCATATTGAGTTTTGAGTCATAAAGCAATTAGCAATCTTAAATGAAGATTCCTAGCTGCATTCAGGGCAAGTCCTATGAGTGAATTTCTGCATTTTTGTTGAAAAATGTGGAACATTTTACATTAAACTGACAGAAAACTACATCTTCTTTGAAGATTACAACCTGACTGAAAGAAAATATATTTTACCCAGATCTTTTAAGGAACTCTTGATAATTCATGAGTGAATACATATAGGTATGCAATACCTTATTGGGGCCAATGCAAAAACCTTTAAGTGCCATCCAGGAGTTCTCCATCACTTCTCAAACATTGTTTTACTTTACTAGTGATTCAGTGACCAAAAGGGAAGGAAAAAAAAAAAAAAAAAAGAAGAAGACCAACTGAAGTAGGAAACAGGGACTTGCTAATAAACAGGGTTGTTGAGGACCAGCAACCTCAGAGTCTCCACTGCAGAACACCAGGAAACTGGTAGAAGCAGTGGCTTGCCTTGACATTCAGCTTGCATTTCACTACCAGTGACCAGAGAGAAGGAAATAATCTGTTCTGTGATCAGTTTTGTGGCGATGCCTTCAATGTGATTTTGTGTTTTTATAAGTTTAGCTGTTCACTGAAAGCAAAAGGTGCTAAAATCATAAAACAGTAGAAAATCCCGATGTTTAGAAAAAAAGTTCTACTTCACCATAGAATTCCAATTTACTATGCTGCATGTAATACAGTTCTGTTTACTTCTGAAAAAAAGTATTTTTATTTTCACAGGAATTTAAAGAACCAGATTTATTTTGGAGAACTGAGTTGATGCCTGGCTTAATTCCCCTGGCAAGAAAAATTCCCCTTGCAATGAACTAGGGTCCTTCTAGGTGAAAATATGCAGAGCCTAGCTTTAGTGATTTTTTGTAATACATACAAATCACACAAATAAGAAAAATTATAAACAAACTATATACTATTTATACTATTTTCCAAAGAGTTTGATATTTAATTTCTTCTGTTTCACTGCCAGAGATGTCCAGTATATGTCCTATTCACACAAATAGGGGTAGACCTATGGTTGCAATAGACAATGAAAATCCCAATGAATTCTTAATCTGCAGTCTATGATTATTAGTTTTACTCTCTGAATAACCTGGATGAATAAATTTAGATCCCAAATCTGTGAAAATGTGTAACTTAAGGGTTTGGATAGGTTTTGAAAGTTTTGCATCTATGGAAACTCCTAGTCATAACTATTTCTATGAAAAATTGCCTTTAAAATTAAACTAAAAAGGGTAGAACAAAAATATATCCAAGACAATAAGTTCTGCTGTGGCTGCTGCTAAAATTCCAGTGTCAGAGTGGTGGTTGTTATTGCCTTTTAATAATACATTCATCACAGGGAATAATGCAGCAGAATTTAAGGATAAGTCATAGCTTACCTTTTCTTGGGGCTATGTGCATTCACTTGCAAATACTAAGCATCAATCTTTACATTTCGAAATTATTTTAATATGAAGTGAAGATAATACTTTCATTATTGGAAGCTTTCTTTGAGGAATTAATATCCTTTTCCATATTTGATGTATTTCAGGAAACATGAAAAACATAAGTAATGTAAATGGAGAATTTAAAACTTCCATTTTATAAAGGGGCTACAGTTTTCTTTGTTATTCTTGATAGATTTTGTTATTCATTGGATTGCTGTCATCTGATCTCAAAACAGAGCCATAGGTCTGTGTGCATAATGCAAAAAGCTAATTAATTTTTATTAACAATTTAATTTGCATTTGCATCTCTAGAGCAAACATTAATCTAGGCAATAGGCCGGTTGATATGTGGAAGGTACATTTCATGCTTGCTTCATGAGACATGACGTTGGGAAGACTGGTTTGGGTTTTTGCTTTTGCTATTAAAGTCAGAATTCACACACTGAAGAGATTTTTATCTTGTAAATTACCCATATTGATAGGGTTGTCTTTCATTCTCATTAGTTTCTTTCTTTTTTTCTGCCACTGCTCCTTTCCTACAAATTATGTATTTGAAATTTGAGAAGCAGATGAAAAAGTTTTAGTCCTTCTATTTTGAAATGCAGTTACTGTAATTTATAACCCCACCACAATTAGGAAAATCATTATTTTAATTTTGTAATCTTTCAAGGAATTTGAGCTCCATATAGATTTTCTTGAGAAAAGAGTTCTTTATATCAAAATTGAGGATTTAACTCTTTTCAGCGAAGGGGAGAGAGCATGTTGCCCAGAATCTGGGAGTTAATGCCTAATTTCTTCATTTCTGATTGCCTTCAGAAAAAGATTTGAAGTGACTGACCCCTTTTATTTCCCAGAAAAATACTACATTAGTATCTCTTCATTGCCAACTGATATATGTGCCTAGAGCTACGTTGATCACTTTGTTTATTTTTAAATTTTCTCTTTCTTCTTTGATCACCTTTACTTTGCAGTGATATACTCATTAGTACTATACTGCTAAGATGGTTAGGGGAATGGAACATGTGATAGATGAGGAGAGGAAAAGGGAAATGGATTTGTTTAGTGCAGAGGTGATGTGACTACGCAGGAGAGAATCGGCTGGCTACAATCAACTGTAATGAGCTGCCATAAAGAAGAAAGAAACAGACTTCAGATATTAGTTGTAAATGGCAAATTGTAAAGAGATGCAGATATTGGATTTGCATAGTGGGTTTTGGTGATGGGGGCAATACAGGGCTGTCTTCTGAGGCTGCCCCTGTGTACAATGGAGGCAATGCCAGTGACTCCAGGCTGGACCAGCCACTGGCCAGCATAGAATCGGTCATGTCAGTGGTGGTGCCTCTGTGATGGCATATGTAAGAAGTGAAAACAAATCTCTGCAACAAACTGTCTGGAGAGAGGAGTATGTGAGAGAAAAAGCCCTGCAGACACCAAAGGAAGTGCAGAAGGAGGGGAAGGAGGTACTCCAGGCTCCAGAGCACAGATTCCCTGCAACCCATGGTGCAGATCATGGCAAAGCAGCTGTGCCCCTGCAACCAGCACATGGAGGTCCATGGTGGAGCAGAGATCCACCTGCAGCCCGTGGAGGACCCCACATCAGAAAAAGTGGATGCCAGAAGGTGGCTGTGACCCTGTAGCAAGCCTGTGCTGGAGCAGGCTCCTGGCAGGACCTGTGGCCCCTTAGAGAGAGGAATCTATGTTGGAGCAGGTTTCCTGGCAGGCCTTGTGACCCTGCACAGGACTTACACTGTGCCCAAAGGACTGCACACCATGGAAGGGACCCACACTGGAGCAGTTTGAGATGATCTTCAGCCCATGGGAAAGACCAATGCTGGGGAAGTTCATGGGGGGCTGTCTCCAATGGGAGTAACCCCATGCTGGAGCAGGGGAAGATTGAGGGTTCCCCCATGAAAAAGAAGAAGAAGCAGCAGTAGAGATATTGTGCAATGAACTGACCACAACCTCCTTTCCTGTATCAATGCACTTCTCAGAGGAAGAAAGTAAATAATTTGGAATAAAGTTGAGCCTAGGATGAAAGGTGGGGGGAGGTGAGCGGGGATGGGGGGTGAGGGGAAGATTTGGTAGTGTTTCTCATTGTCCCATTTTGGTTTGATTGGTAATAATTTAATTTTTTTTTCCTAATTCAAAGACTCATAGAATCATTCAGGTTGAAAATCCTTAAGATCCTAAAGTCCAATTGTTAATCCAGCCCTCTCAAATCCATCGCTAAGCCATGTCTCTAAGGGACCCATTTTGTTTGATATCTTTAGGGATGGTGGCTCCACCACTTCTCCAGGTATCATTTTCAAATGCTAGGCAACACTTATTGTTATTATACTTCCTAATATTAAATCTAAACCTCCTCTGGCACATCTTGAGGCCATTCCCTCTTATTCTAGCACTTGTTACTAGAAAGACACGATGGACATGCGAGCTCACTTCAAGCTCACTTCAAGTAGTTCCAGAAATTTAATCTGTTTTGCCTACGACAGCAACTACTGAGGAGTCTCTCCTTGCCCTTATCGTGACCCATGAGCCTTTCATTATAATTTTCTCCCCTGTCCAGCTGATAGAACAGCTTTCTTAAGCACCTAGTATCCCATCAGGGTCAAGAAGCCAAGCCACCACAACAAGCCGAGAAATAGACACGATGAAAGTGGTTAAGGACTGGGACAAGTGCACAGAAAGACGATGAAATCTCAGTTCTTGAAGCTTTTTGTATTTCAGCTGAGGACAGTCTTTAAAAATCCAAGATAACTTTGAAGTTAGCGCTGCTTTGAACAGGGCATAGATTAGGTGGTCCAGAGGTAGCTTCTGACATAGTTCATGCTATGATGTCTTATTTGAAGGAATTAAAAATTCTTATTTGCAGAATTCATCACATATTGGATTTCTGAGGATTTGCCATCATGCCAGCATATAATATTTTTGGCAATCTTCTGTGATAAATAAACAAATATAAGTATATATATATGTGTGTGTGTGTGTGAATATATATATATATATATATTAATCAAATCAAATAAGCCTTCTTTACAAAGAAAAATAAATTCTATTTATTTTGGATTGAATGGCCAGCAGAGACATTCCTTTGCAAAATGGAATTTCAATGTTTCTGTAAATAAAGGACAAAAGAGCCACATTCCAACAAGGATGTCAGTGAGGGTGACTGCTACATGGCTTTTTAATGTGGAGTCTAAGGTTTTAGAACCAGCTCACTATGGAGACTCATGAACCTTTGATCTGGCAGAAGGAGGGAAACAAAAGGGGCAAAGTTTGCCCCTTTGGGTAGCAGTGCAACTTTATACAAGATAAAAGCGGGTTGTAGTCATGGCCTATTTTTAAGCTCTAGTGATGCTTTTTATTGAAGTCTCAGAGCAGCTTGATTTTCTCTCAAATGATGGCTGAAAATAATATATTTCTCCCCAAATCAATCTATGCCACATAAGGGTGATGCCAGTTGTATTCAAGTATTAAATCTCCCTATTGAAACTTTCTACCACTTGGGACCACACATGAGCTGTATCAAATTCAGGATCAAAGTTGGGATAGGTTCATATTTAACAGATTACAATTGCAATAATTTCCTTCCTGCCTTCTTCATATTATAGCTATCAATTCGTATTCATGTCAGCCCTACAACTAATGTCTTACAGCTCTAAAACCCATGGTGGATTCTGTCAGTGTGTCTTCTGAAAGGGTAAAAAGAAACTGAGTACTTTGATATCTCAGATGAGAAATGTCAAGTTCTCCCAGCTGCTTATAAACATTTGCATGTTTCTTGTATCTGTTTTACAAGCAGCTACCATGCATTTTTTCTATAGATGTCAATTGATGACAATGTTTTAATTCTCTTCTGCTGAGGGAGTAATGTTTAGAGGTACAGAAATCCCAAATTAGGTATTTCAAGAGAGAATAATAAAATGCTAGCCTTATTTAGAAAAGAATCAGCAGCACAGGTTTTCTTTTAGAAATCTTTGACAAATGCCTTGTAACCATAGAAATTATTTTGGAGACAGCAGGAGTAGCTAAAATAGATTCAATTAATGTGCTAGGCTCACTTTATCACAGCATCTTTCAGTGTAATTGATCATACTACAACCAAACTTAAATCACTAATATCAGTGAAGATAGAAGAAAATTAATATTTAATAAACTCTTTTGTTCAGTTGCAATAAATTAATCTATTGGAATAACCTATAATTTCCAATACGCATTTAAAGAATTTTTTCTACCTTAGGCACATTTTTGTGGAACCTGTAAGTATGAAAATAATAACAGAAAAAAATTACAGATTAGAAAACAATAATTAATTAATTATGCAAACTTCTATTCAATATTTACTTATAAGCATTCAGTAATATATTTGATTTGAAAAAGAGATGTCCCCTGACAAATAATTGAAACTTAAACTTGCAGCTCTACAGGGTCTTTAAACAGTCTGGTTTTAGAAGAAACAAATGTCCAAACCAATACCTATTTATTTTCTACTGTAATAGGCGAGAATTAGTCAATAAAAACCTGTAATTATGATTAACGCCTATAGATGAGCAAAAATCTGTGATTCCAGAGAATACAGAAGATATTGTTTGGAGGTAGTCTTAATAAAATAAATTAATGTGCCCCATGCTATAATTAGATTGGAATAAGAAATAAAAAAAAATAATTTTAACAGGCTAGATCTAGTGTCCAATAGCAAAAGGAAAACTGGAACACGATGTCAGAAAACCTGAGTAGCTGATAAATGTAAAAAGGAATTCCAGCAAAAGGTATTACCAGGAACATGGTATAAACAGAGGAAAGAAAGCAACTTATAACTAGAAAAAAAATCAGGTTGATGCTTTTACTTCTCAGAAGACTATTTCTAATAGTCTGCTTAACATTCTTCTGAGTAATTGTTCATCAGTTTAAGGTTTTTTAGTTTCTAGGAGATACTGTTTTCTTTTTGACTTGTCAGTGTAATATCAAGGGAATAGTAAGAAAGACAAGACAAGCAAGTGAACAACCACATTTGCCAGGTTTCTTAAATTTCTTACCCTTTTTGTTTGTTTAACAATTCCCGCTATCCCCTCCCTCACACACCTCAGGTTCACATTGCATGAGAATTCTAACTCTTTTGAAAGATATAGAAGGAATTTGCTTATAACTATTCTACTTTCACACAATATAACCAAATAAGGATTTTTACTAAGAGCTGTCCACTGAGAAATAACGAAATAATGTCCAGGTGATTAAACAAATATTACCTATAAAAGTTGCCACCATTTTACTAAATTAACAGTTGTACCTGTTTCATTATTAATGAAATCACTGTGGTATATTTCCCCAAGCATTTCCATTTTACTACTTAGTTGCAAATTTTTTCTTTTTTCCTAGAAATACCTCTTTAGCATAGCTCAAATTTTTGATTTTTCTTTCTATTCCATTGAAAAATAAAAATTGAAATGTGAATTTACTAATTTGACTTGTTTTACCTATTTTTGAAAAATAAGGAATTATTTATATGATGTACCACATATGCCTTGTAAAATTGTAGAAAAAGGTCATCTCCATGATGGAAACATTTTATTGAGTGTAGAATTCTCATGTATGGAAATCTCTGCAGACATGTTCTATTCTCTGTTCTTTGTTACTCAAGTATATTTAGTCTATTTCTAGATCAGGACATCCAGAATATAATTTCCCTGGTTATCTGGATTTGCACATTGGTTTGCCCTGTTCTAAGACACTGTGTCCTAGGTAATGAGGGAAGCAGCCATGCCTAAAGAATTGCATGCTTGACCCGAGAGCATAACAGCTACTGCAGTCAATCAGAATAAAACCATCCATACAGAATGGAGAGAAACTAGCTTTTTTTATTAAGTGCATCAAACACAGGTTTGAAGAATTTGCAGCAGTGTTCATGAGAGCTATTTCTAAAACAACATATGATTTAGAGCCACTGAAAAGTAACTATGACTCAGAAAAGTTAGCAATTTTAATTGAAGATATTCAACTGATAAGTCCATAATATACTTGCATAAAGAAAAAAAAAAAGTTCAACTAAATAAGGACAATATTTTCTTAAGGAAGGTGGAAAATATTCCAGATAAAAGTTGAAGAAAATAGAAGCATTTTTGTGATGAGAAGAGGATGTGCTGTAGAAGTCACCAGAGACATGGAATTTTGCAATAAATTATTTCAGGAATTAGACTAATAAAGGTCTCAGATTCTGAAGAAAAAAAAATATTTTACCATAGAGATGCTACTTCTGTTTGATTGAACAGATTACAAGTTAGGGAGCCTATTCATTCCTTGTTCTAATATTTAAATATTTTATAACATAAAAACCTAAGATGTCTTCAAGAAGAGGATAAGAGGATTCCATTTTTTGGATGGGCAAATAAGTTTTTGAAAATACTGGAATTCAGCTTGAGATTTTTTTTTTTTGTTCTGCTAGTATTACTAAGACAGACCTGAACAATCAATATTATAACCACTCAAAAGTCAGAGTATATAAAGAGCATATAAAATGTCAAAGAAATTAAAAACTATATTATGAAATAGAGGCATGAAAAACAGTAGTCCTAACATAATGAGAAATTAAATTAATGGAAAGAGTGGAAGAGGAGACAGTAAGTCTTAATGTCCTGCTTAAGGTTCCTACACTGTTGTTTTTGAAAAGAATATGCTCCACTTATAGAAGGCAATTACATAATTGGAGAAAGCAAAGCGGAATTATTGATGCATACAGCATAAGAACACGGAATAATCCTGCATGTACCTGGTATTTCTGCTGCTGCTGCAACATTGTCAGTAAAAATCTCACTAAAAATTCTTGCAGGACTTTTGGGGGAAAAAAGAGTCAGCTACAGAAAAATAAGCAGATATGGGTACATCCCCTGGCCTCATCTGTGAACAGGCCCCTCTACATGAAATAAATGTATGCCCCTCTACAAGAAATAAAAAGCACGGCAAATCAGAAAATAGATACAGACAAGATTTTAGTAAGTGAAACACAAACACCTAAATGTGTAGCATACCTGGTACTGCAATTTTTCAGTGGCAAACACTGAAAAAATTATACAATCCAGTACAGTGAAAAATCATTAGATTGCTCTCTGTGGATTCTTTTGGAAGTTCAAAAATAACAGGTTTGAAATTAATGAACAAAGTTTCTTTATTCTTCCCCACCACTCTGTTTTTCTCACAAGCGAAATTCTAAGAAAATTTAATGAGATATTCATTGTTCATGACAAATATTGGTCACATGTAAGATATGGAAGAGATACAGAAGAAAGAAGAGAGGTATTTACTCACATTCACTGTAACTAAAGACTAATTTAGCTTTTAATAAGCTGATATAGCATATTAAAAACTAAATATACTGTTTACAATACTGTAAACAGTATTGTTGGGGAAAAAAACGTTCCCTCAACTTCATTATTTCAGATGGGGACTGCTTTGTGCCAGTGGTAATAATGACAGTCACTCAAGAATTTCAGAAGTTGCTTGAGGACGTAAATGAAAATTGCCGGGCTAACCATGCAAGAGACCAAGCTACCACTTCTGTAGAACAGGGGGTATGTATTAAACTGTCTTTCAGAATGATCCTGCTCAGTTCCATGTATCATTTTTGTAATACTATATATCTTTATTGGTGCCATTTTTCCAATGGTTCAAGAGAAATGCTTTCCAAAGATTAAAAGTATTGAATATAAACTGCTACAATTTAGATTTATGAACGGGCTTATAAGGTGTCCAGGGAGTTGAGTAGCAGTACTTTGTACAATGACTCCTTTTGCTTTAGACAGGTCTGTTGTATGTATTTGAAAGGCTGGAATTTAAAAAAAAAAAAAAAATCAAATTAAAAATCCTGTGGGAAATAGAGTTACATGCAGAGAAGAACCCCTGTAGTACAAATTAAATTGACTCCCATTATACAAATAAGGTAGATAATTTAGAAATTTGTATCTGCACAAAATTGCAAGGAGTTAATTATAGGTCAAAAACTGAGGAAAATAGAGATAATTTACTATGCTGAGAAAATTATGTTCTATTTTAGCAAATAAAACTCATAATAATAGGGGACAGAGTTTTCTTTGTACTCATTGAACAGTGCTGTTCTATTAATTTATAT
The DNA here is from genome assembly GCF_036417665.1 of Passer domesticus. NCBI lineage: Eukaryota > Metazoa > Chordata > Aves > Passeriformes > Passeridae > Passer > Passer domesticus. The sequence continues at coordinate 81,729,469 of NC_087474.1, read as the reverse complement.
GTCCTTCAAAAGGAGATTTTTTTTTTTTGGTGGTTTCTTCTCAAAGTAAAGCATTAAATATTCAAATAAGAAAAAAATAAAAAAAGAAGAGAAAACCAGGAAAACGATATGTAACAAAATAAACCAAATGTTCTGAAGTGGTGACTGATTATTGAGAAGTATTTAAGCTGTAAATGTACAGAGATTCACTAATTTTGGTTTCAAGGAAAATTATTTCTTGAGGTAGGATGAATAAATTAGATCCAAACACTTCATCTTTTGCCTACACAAAATGCTGGGTTTCATTTACACCTTTGCATTAACCAAAAGAATTGAAAAGCAATGTAATAAAAGCTGGACTGACAACTTGAGAAGGAAATTGTTACTCCTTAAGTACAATTGGAACTGAGAAGGGTCTGATTTCTCCTTTCACATTTATTTGCAGGGATGGTGACAAGCTGGGTTTTTTTGGTGTGGCATTTCTGCCAGCTGATAAGATTGCAGGTGTTCGAGTTTGTTGTTACTAGTGATTGCAGTCAGGTCCTGGCAGCATTCAGATGTGTGTTGAGAAGGCACAGTTCATATCCTCATCCTGTCAGTCATTGACCTGCACTTGCAGGAGGTGTTCAGAAAACAGGGATCTGTTATTAGTGGTGAGTGCCTTGCTGTTTTAAGGCAGTGTTTTGTAGCATCAAAGAATGGGGGGGACGGGAGAAGACTCTCACTGTTTCTGGTGCTGGAAGGTTTAGAATGTTCATACTTATGCATTTTGAAAAGTTCATAGTTCAGAGAGGAATTTCAAGAAAAAATCTTAAAAATTTCAGTGGATTGAAAGTAAGGGGTTGGGTTTTTATGCACTACACACGCAGTATGTTGAGTTTCAGCTTAAGAAAAGCCAATCAAAACAATAAAGATGAGTTTTCCATAAATTAAAATAGGCATATACCCACTTAGAGACAAAGGCTATAAATGTTAGGCTATCTCTTTCAGTTAATCAGACTCACTCATCATGGTTTACCAGAGAACAAAAGTAAAATATAAGCCTGAAGAACACTTTCCTCCTTGCAAAATAACTGAAAAATTAGTATACTGGATAAAACACTTGAAGTCAATGAAAAAAAACTGTTTACCATGATCAAAACTGTCTTTCAGAATGCTTTTGTTTCACCATCTCTCCTTAACCTGAGTGAATACTTCATTGTCCACTAGATTACGTGGAAGTCTTTATGATTTAAAAAGCCTTTTACCACTTTTGGAGGATGAAGATTTTTAAAGTCAGCATATGCCATTAGCTCTCTCTCTGTATACCTTTGATAGTTTATAGTCAGCTTTAGTTTCATGTGGTCAGAGTTAAGTCAAGTTTAGATGCTTTGGCTGTATCTAGTGGAAAGTGGAGAGCAGAAGAAAGGAAGAAAGGACTGTGAGATCTCAGCTTGTTACAGGCTGGAACATAGACAGACTGACCAATAGCTGGAATCAGAGCTCTGAAGTATTCTTGGCTTCCTTCTTTTTATATTCAGTATTAAAATACTGATTTAACATTCTTTAAGTATTTTGAGAGTACTTTTGGAACATTTGTGGCAAACAGTCTGACTGTCTTTACCATTTTTAAATATGGTTTTTATGTACTCTGTAAATGATCAAGGAATTCTTTAAAACATAGAAAACAGTACAGGGTTTCGTATAGAAAATTGTTTCTTAAACCATGTAGTGATTTTTTTTTTCATCAAGAACAGTTTTCATAATTCAAAAAATGTGAAACTTCAGTATTTTGACATATCTGGGCAATGATATGCAACTAAATTTGAGTGGCAAACATGAATCTAAGTCTTCATTTGGAAGAGTAGATAATGGGGGTTTTTTTAATGAAGGGGAAATTAGTAAGAACAAATAAAAAAGGCATCTCTGTAACAGTGGTGATCTGTGGAAGGTATGGGCTGTTTTCTGTAAACTCTAAGCAGAAATGTGAAAGTGGCTGTAAACGCTGCCTTTTGAACTCAGGTGTCTCCAGCTTCTCCTGAAAGTAAGGTTTCCACCTTCACACAATATTGGCATAAAAGAATAAATTAGATATTATATAAATACTTATTTCTATACATTTAATCCTAGTTTATCTTAAATACATAATCCTTCTCTTACAGTAAATTACAGCTCAAATTGAAAATAGTGTCCATATTCCTTCTACGGTGAAGTTAACTCTGAATAGAAAAAAAAGAAAATAATTACAACTCCTCTGTAATATTTCAGTCTTTCTGAATTAACCATGAGATGTAAACAGAATAAATCAGCTCTTGTCTTACAAAAATGTAGCTCTTCTAAAGCTCTATGACATTAAAAATGCATGGTTTTGTTAATTCTAAGGAAAATAATATTTTGGTTTTGTTTTCCTTCTTAGTACTCATAATCATTACACATTTTCTGACTTATTAGCTGAGATAATCAATTATTCTATAAATTCTAGAACTTTACTGTCTTGGCATGGACAATAAAACGTCCATCACAGAGAGCAGAACTATCCCAAACACCAGAATTAGCTCTCCAGGGAGAATGTGGCAGTTGGAACATTAGGTTGGCTCCAAAGTGGAGTTGGAAGCTAAAAATTTAAGATGTATTCTAAAAAGAAAACAAAAACATTATACCAATTGCTTTACATATAAAATATGAATAATTACATAACTATTAATATAATTTAATAAATTTATTATAACAAGATGTCAATTTGATGCCAGAAATAAAACTATACAACATTATTAAACACATGTAAAGATCAACAGCACAATATTTTAAGAAATCTTCTTGAGTGGAAAACAGAATACAAATTGAGTCACTAGTGAAAACCTGTTTCAACTTTTTTGTGCAATCTTATTTTCAAATGGTCCCTTTCTGCAATAGGAAAAGTAAGCCTTCTTTTCTGGCTATACATTTGGCTTCTGACCCGCTTTTCCTCAGAAGCCAGCCCCAGTGGGCAGCCTGGTCTTGCCCTTAAGCAGGAGTTGACACTGCAGATTACTCCAACAAGTTATGAAAAGAAACCTCTCCAGCCCTGCTTCATTTCTACAAGCTACTGAAGATATTCTCTGCAAGTGAACAATAAAGATAGGAAATTTTTTTCCCTAGAGTGTTCCCTTCTAGAGCCTCCAAGGTCCCAACTGAGTGACTTCCCTTCCCCCAAGCATGACACCAATTTATAGCACTGCTTCAACTCTCCCTTTTAGATATCCTCTTCAGGATAAGAAGAAAAAAGAATTTATCAGCATGAAAAAAAAAAAAAATAGAAACAAAAAGCTGATGAAGCCTTCTTTCATTTCTGAACTAAAGAGAATTGTTTTTGTTAGAGGAGTGTAGATATGTCTCTCTGCAGAGTTTTCACAAAGCCCACCAAGATAGTGTACCAGAACAAGAGGAGGGGCAAAATAAATCTGACCAGACTTTCTCTTTGCTGAAAGAAAAACCCTACACTTTTATGAACATTAGGTGCATGTTTTCAAAGTGATGTTCAGGGATTTAGTTGGAGAATTTCAGTTGGGAGCTGAGAGACTTTTTCTTTCTGTTTTGAAAGCAGACATCTCTGTGGCATGGGCACAGACACTTACATAAATAGTCTCTCCCTCCTTCTCACTCGCTCTCTTTTTATTATAATAATGATTGCTAAACAAACAGGCTTTTGATTATGATCAGCAAGGAAAATTTAGCTGTTCCCTTCAGGCAGTGAAAAATAGCATACAATGTTAATTAGGGTCAGAGTGCCCAGCTTCCACAATAGTAACTATTAAAAAGATGTTATAAAAAACTAGCTCTTGAATTTATATTCTATTAAAATTTACTGTAAAAGAAAATATAGTAATTAAAAAATTGAACATTACAAAAACTAGAAATTAAAATATTTTTTCTAACAGATAAAAGATCCTTTTATATTGCAAATATCTCTTAGTTAAAAATCAACATTTAATAATTATGTTATATGAAGCTCATACTGGTATTTGCCTAGGGATAATTAACACTAGCCTAAAAATGGATTTCATTTTAGTCCAACTAACAACAACATCATGTGTCTCAAGTATGTTGATGGAAGATTAAAATTTTGTTTGTCCCTCAGATGTAACTACAACATACATTTCTTTGTTCCTGAGGGTTTACAAAAAGGAGTTTTTGAAGGCAATAAACAGCTAACTGATGATATTTCTTCACAGCAATCCTAGTCAATTAGGTCATTGTGACTTGGAGAGCAGCAAATAGCTCGGACAATTCCACTTTTCTTGCAAGTGAATGATGAGTTGAGGGAAGAGACAGGGAATCAGCTTATCATTGGTATCTGCCAGGGGCTGCTCTGTTCCTGGTGAAATAAGGTCTCACAAGCAGCAAGAGCCTGCGACAACACTTCATGCTGCATAGAAAATGTCTGCTGTGATGGAAGTCTGAATGTCAGAATGTGATGGGCTAATCCAGTAGCTGGCAAGGACCTACAATACCAAGAAGATACAACAGTCTAGGTAAAAGTAGAATTGCCATGTACGGGTTATTAATGTATACAGTGAGCTCTTACAAAAATTAAAAACAACTTAATGGATTCATTTATTCCCCTCTCTGATAAAGGAAGAACTGATTAACAAGACCATAGGAAAAAATATTAGCTAAATGGGAAATTGGAATTGCAGCTGTATTTCCTGCAAAATGATCTCAGAACATTTCTGAGTTCCTATTTTTAAAGACATGAGGGATAGTTCAAACATGTAACCAAACTAGAATACAAAGAACAAAACCAAAAATGCTTTAAGAAACAATTTTCACAGAAATACTCTCATACATTTCTCACTAAAAGACATCTACCACATACTAAAATATGACACTGAACTTTTTTACATTTTCCAGCATAACCAATAATCTTTTTCTGAATTAAATAATTCTACATGATTAAAATAGCCAAGCAAAAAGATAACAAGCACTCAAGAGAGCGAATACTTCAAAAGCTAGAGAGAAAATTATCTCATAAAAGTCCAATCATGTGACAGGTGTAAATCACTTTCTATCAACAACCTGGGGTTTAATTTCAAAAGTATTTATGGCCATCCGGAGATTGAACTGTAAAGTTGGAACATTTAATCACATGACTGAGCTGGGATTTTTATTCCACAAAATGCACTGACCAGTTTCAATTAACATTCCGTTCAGCCATTTCATCTTAATCCCACAAGAGTATCAAAGCTCCTTTAAACAGACAAACAAACAAACAAGAGCATACAGAAACAAACAAACAACTAAAAAAAAGTTGAATCCTAAGAAAAAGGCTTGTCAGCATTTTTCAAATTTAAAACTCAAATTTTTCATTTGAACTCTGTATTTGGGCAATGGTTTATAGCTCTTTCTTATTAGAATATCGGAAAACTCTTATTCAATCCCACTTCTTCTAAGTAACATATTCTTTCACAAGAGACTTTAAGGACTTTGGCATCATTTCAAAGAAAAGAGTGAATGTGCCCTTGAAAAACTTACTTGAAAAACTTACATCAAATTCTGTTTAAAAGAGGAATGCAGAAAGGCAAACTCAAAAGAATGGGGAATTCAGGAAATCTGGTAACGTTTCAAAATATTCAGAGGAAGCATTAAAGTGTGCTATGAAATTAAAAAAAAATGATCCAAAGTAAACATCTTTTACATATTAACTTTACCTTCACGAGGTTTAATATATTTGATTCTGGTTAGCTCCAACCCCGTTCAAGCTCACAGCATTTTCATTTTCTATACGAAAACCATGGAAGCCTTCTCTAAATTAGGTTGAATCCTGAACATAGTTAATAAAAAATTAAAAATCAGTTTTGAAAAATATTAGCTTCTGCTTCTCTAGCTCTTTATTTTTGTTTTATACTTAAAGCTTGAGATTCTAATTTCTGTCAGGAAACTTCCTCCACTCTTCTGCTGAGTGAGAGAAGCAAGTGTGTCTTGACATTTCCATTAATATGCAGTGAGCTGCATGAGACAACCAAAGGATCTGCAGGGAAAAGAGGGTTGTGTTACAGATATGGAAAACTTCCTAAGTTTTACCTATTTTTTTACTGTGAGCATTAAGGAACAGGATTTTTTCTTGTTCAAGAGAAAAATGGTGAGGTGAAAATTATCATAAATTTGGTACAATTTTTGTGACATTGATGTAACTAAAAGACCTCTCATTTTATTTTGTTTCTATAGAGAACTAGTTATCTATATCACCATGTCTACTTGGCTATAAAACAGACCCAAACAAAAAAAAAAAAAAATTACAACCAGTATTTTGAAGACCTATATTCTGCTGGTAATTCTGTCATCAGATAATTGCAAATTATTCTAATGACTCTTTACTTACTACCTTAGAAATACCAGTCAAAACACTATAATGGAGAAGGGTGGTTATTTTCAGTTCAATATGACAGGTTTGGTGGTAAAAGCTCCAGATATTGCAAAGAATGTTCTAGAAAACAGAATTAGATTATCACCTCACTCTAAATTAAAGGGTAGGGAAATTTTATTCTAGAAAGCTAAGCTTTAGAGTTGTTAGCATTGATACAGAATGTACAGTGATGCATATGAGAATAAAGAGGGAAATTAAATTATGGTTCCACAGCTTTTTCATTAACTATAAGGGAAGGAAACAGAAGGTGATATTCCCACTTTGAGTTGGTGTGGCCCTGTCTTGAGTACTGTGTATAGTTTTAGACACCACCATATAAGAAAGATATAAAGCTATTGCAAAGACTTCAAAGGAGGCCTGCAAAGATGGTGAAGGGTCTGGAGGGGAAGCTGTGTGAGGGATGGCTGAGGTCACTTGGTCTGTTCAAACTGGAGGAGACTGAGGGAAGACCTCATTGCAGTTACGGCTTCCTCAAGAGGGGAAGAGGAGGGGCAGGCACTGATCTGTGCTCTGTGGTGACCAGTGACAGGACCTGGGAATGGCCTGAAGTTGTGCCAGAGAAGATTTAGGCTGGATATTAGAAAGAGGGTCTTCACCCAGAGGGAACTTGAACAAGGCACTGGACAGGATCCCTCGGGAAGTGGTCATGTTACCAAGCCTGACAAGCGTATGAACAACTTTGTCAGGCACATGGTGTGATCCCTGGGACTATCTCATGCACGGCAAGGCATTGAACTTCAATGACCTCTTTGGGCCCTTCCAACTTGGAATATTCTATGATTATTTGGAATATTCTGGTGTGTTCTGGTACCTTCTTTTGTACATTCATTCTGGATATCACTGATTTGACTGCAGCACTTCTCTATTTCTTATAAAAATCATCTGTATTTAAAAAATATCAACATCTTTACAGTTCATTGACATGCAAATTAACATGCATGGGTGTAATTTGTGTTGTTACATATGGAAAATGAAACTAGTATTTACAAACATCTGAGCTGGCCCCAGAAACAATAGGCTACAACATTTAAAATAAATTTTCCACCACATGCTTAAAAGCTTTTGAGAGATCATCTGCAAAATGCATGGGTAAATCCTTAAAATTCTTTGGTTACATACAGCCCTTGATCATGCTAGGAACCTCACAGAGACCCGGACGTACAGATCACCCTGATTCCTCAAGTGATGCATTTTGAAATATGTGTACCTTTCCTTTTAGAGCAAGAAAGATTTATATACCTATTTGTGACTCTCAGTTCCCAACTAACTGCAAAGAACACAAAATCCCCTACCTGCTTCTAACCTGAGTGTTATCCCACAATTCTAGCATGTTCCCATGGGCCATTCCTGAGCTACAGGGAGAGATCATATTAGCTCCTCCTCCTGGGAAAGCACTAGGTTGCAGCCAGAACAGTATCTCTAGTACATGTGCATTTGTCATTAAAGGTATGATGGACATGACAACATCTGTCAGGGGAAAGAATAGTCAGAACCAAGTGATTCCAGGCTCATGAGGAAATTTAGCTTACCCATGAAACATGATCCAACAAGACCATAGAAACAAAGTCCCTAAGAACATACAAAAAGCTGTCACAAAAATTGTACTAAAACTAGTGCAGAGACAAGATTATCACAAGTAGTTCTTAGCTAATAATTGCAGAATGTTATGACCTGAAATATCTGGTTTGGTTCATTTTATACAACTCCAGATTGAGTAGTTTGAAGGAAAAGCCATAAATGTTTCATTGTTTCTCATTTCTCAGTCCATATTTATTCTACAAAGTTGTCTCTGGAAGACTGATGAATAAGAGTTTCTATTGCTTCAAAAGTGTTTTACCTTAAGGGGAAAATTATTGATTAGGCTGAAGATGTATGGAGGAGTATTTATATCATATACAGAAATACATGTGACATCCAATTTTAAAATATCATTAGTGGGATTACTGCAAATGTATAAATAACTGAAGGTCAGCCTCTTTGGTTAGATTTTCCCCTAGGTAAGAAATGTCACATTTACATTCTAATAACTGTATTAGACAGTCAAGCAATCATAAGGAGGGAACCTCATTTGTGCTTTATTGGGTGTTTTCAAATCCTTTTCTGGAAAAAAAAAAACCAAACAAACCAAAAAACCCCAAAAAACTCCAAAAAGGCAGCATGACTAAAATATTTGACATAAGGAGCAAAGAAATGTGAAAAAATAATCCTTGGAAGTAAGAAAATACATTCATTAAATACTCTTTATTTGTGCTCACAGGTTTTGGTTGGTTGGTTTACCAACTGGTTTCCAGTGAGGGCTTTTTTTTTAGTATAATAATATTAATACCAACTAAACTGTCTTACAAGAGGTAAGCACAGAATACAAAACAAGCAAGCAAACAAAACTAAACTGAAAAGCCCTGAAAACTGTTATTTCATAGAAACAACTAGAGTATAAAAGTTTAATGTATAACTTTAAATTGCTTTCTCCTTCACTCTTTTGCAGCTGGTCTGTGTTAGTATTCTGCAGGTTGGTAACTTTAGCATCACACAATATATGCAGCTAATGAGATTGCAAGAACATTGTGCTCCTCCATCATTTTCTTATCAGTGACAGTCAGTCCATTAGAAGCTGTAACCCTGAGAAGTGAACTCCAGTCTCATAGTTTTTGCATTTTGAAATGGATTTCCCTAGGCTGTTAATAGATAAGATGGATGCAACATTTTGTGACAGTTCAAGACACTCGGCCTCCAAGAACTGTTCTGAAACCAACAACAGATCCATTATCTCCTTTTAGGAAAGGTTTTTTTATCCAGTACAATTAAGTCAAGGCTTTCAACACAGTTCCTCACAGCCTCCTACTGGAGAAACTGAGGCACTGTGGTCTAGACAAGGGATCTGTGTTGGATGGGGTTAGAGAGCGGCGTAAAACACCACTTTTCAAACTGGCAACCTGTCACAAATGAGGTCCCCCTGGAACTGGTATTGACCTCTAGACAGTTTAATACATTCATAAATAATTGGCAAGATGGAAATCAAGTGTACTCTAACAAAGAAGACAAAGATGAATTGGTGGGGAGGATCACCAGCCTGGTGGAACAGAGAACTTTGGCTTGATTCTCAGGGAAAGAAAGAGAGTTTATGAGCTTTGGAACAAAAGGCAAGCAATTCAGTAGGACTACAAGGATTTTGTGAGGTTATGCAGGGGGAAAACTAGAAGAGCAAAAACACAGCTAGAAATTATTCTGGCTACTGCCATTAAGGATAAAAAAAATGGTATTACAAATGTATCAGCAACAAAGGGAGGGCTGATGAGAATCCTCCCAGTTTAATAAATGCAGGGGGAAACATATTGCCAAAGGATGAAAAAAGGTAGAAGTACTTAATGGCTCCTTTCCCTCAGTCTTTAATAGCATGACCAGTGGTTCTAAGGGTATCCAGCTTCCCAAGGTGAAAGACAGAGACGGGGAGCAGAATGAAGCAGCCAAAATACCAGGGGAAATGATCAGTCACCTGCTGCACCAAGTAGACCCACACAAATCTGTGGGGTCACATGGGATCCACCCAAGGTTATGCTAAAATTCCCCAATGGACACTTTGGAAGGGAAAGCCACCTTCCAGAAAGGCTTGGATAGGATGTAAGAGTGAGCCAACAAGAACCTTGCAAAGTTCAGCAAGGAGAGGTGCACCTCGGAAAACATCACCTAGAGGTGTAGCATGGACTGGGATCAACCCAGCTTGGGAATGACTCTTTGGAAAGCGATGAAGAGATCCTTGTGGCCAACAAGCTCAATATCAGTGAACAGTGTGCTGCTGCATCAAAGCATTCCAATGGGATGCTGGGCTGCATCAACAAGGCCATCACCAGCAGAGACTGAGAAGTCATTATCCAACTCTATTCGGCACTTGTCAGGCCACACTTAGAATAAGGTGTTCACTTTTGGTCCCCACTGTGCAACAGAATAAGTGGACAGGTGGGAAAGGGTCTAGAAAAGTTCATCAAAGATGACCAAAGGATTGGGAAGCCTAACATCTGAGAAAAAGCTGAGGGAACTGGGTTTGTTCAGCCTTTAAAAAAGAAGGTGTAGGGTAGACCTTACCACTACACGTTTCTATTTAAAAAGTGACTACAAAGAAGCTGAAGAAGCTCCATTTTTACAAGCTGTCACATGGAACAGATGAGGGGTACTGGGTTTGAGTTACACCTGGGGAGATTCTGATTAGACAAAATAGGGCAATTTTTCACAATTAGAACAGCCAGCCACATAAATAATCTCCCCAGGGAAATGAAGGATTCCCAGGTGGTGGACACATCCAAGACTTGTGTAAACAGGTTACTGGGCCAACTTGCCTGTGCTTTTTCTAAGAATGGTTGAACCAGATCATCTTTGAAGTCCATTTCCAGCCTGGTATTCTATGATCCTGTGATTCTATGAAGAGCATTTTATCATGTTTTTGAGAGCTCTAGGCTCAGCTTCCAAGATTTCATCAAGACTTCATCTATCTCATAGATACAATGTCCTTCTCTTCTAAACGTAGATGAATTTCTTTTTAGTGAATCCAAACGATTAGAAATGTTTTATTCATTCATATAATAATTTACAGGTAGTTGAAGCTGCTGAATGAGATTTCAATTCATAAACTCAGAGAAATTGAATGCTCATATTTAATACTGAAGGTTGTTGTACTGTCTCCACTAGAAAAAAATTCCAGGTATTTGAAAGTATGGGTCAGATTCTGCTCTTAGGGAGCAGAATGTGTGTGATACTCTGGATTTATCTCAGTGTACATAAGCAGAACTTTGGTTTACAACAAGGCAACCTCAAGCAGACAGTAGCTATTGATAATGATGGAAATCTATGTGTATTTGCTGGTTCTGAGAACATACTGATCTTGTAAAGAAGAACTAAATAAAAAATTATTTTCTGCTCTGGTCCAAAGGCAACTCCAGGAAGAAGTTCATACTGAGAGGCAGCACTGGTATTTGCTGTTGAGACAGAGTTGCCTGGAGTTCCATGATTCCTGGCCAGTCTAGGTACCTAACCTTAGGAGCAGCTAAGTGAGGTACTTGGAGTAACGAAGATTAGATCCACTTATTATCCTATTTCTCATTGCAGATATCTTATATCCCTGCTAAATTAATTTTCAGCTGGATCACTTCTGCATTGTAAGGTCCTGTGAGAAAGATACTTGTCAGGTCCTCAAAAATACATCCTCCCCAGGGAAAGAGGAACTGGTCGCTGGACATAATGTCTCTGTCATAATGCCTTTTACACAATGAAGCACATAGAACAACTGTGGGAGATCAGACACCTACAGAAGCTGAGGTGGGTAGTGCCACCGATCTTTTGGCTCTGGTACAGTGAAAAGTGAGGGAGAAATAGACTCAAGGCAGGAGCAAAGTGAAGACCGTGTGTCTGGTGGTGCTGACCTCTCTGATGAGAGAAGGGATAACAAAGACATTGCTGGTGAAAGAGCTTACCAATGACTTTACTAGCATTAGAGGGATTATCGAGAAGATTGTGTTTCTAAAGCAGACTGGAACAAAGGGGTCTAAGTGGAAAATTTTATACTAATGTAGTGACCTATAAATAATGGTGAACTGGTGCAATAAACTGGCTTTGCCTTGCTGACATATGTCTGTTAATACCTGCAAAAAACCTGATTTTGGTGGACTTGCAATATATGGTAACTTTGAGAGTGTTTTTTTAGATAAAGTTTTAATCACTTAAGGCAAAAGGGGATTCCAGAGACAAATGAGTCTGTATGTTTAGTTTGAAAAGGTCTGAAGAGTCCATAGTCATCAGAAATTCTTGATTACATGGAATATTTTTATGTTTTATGAAGATTTAACAAGATTCTCTGTAATGAGTGGGAAGGGCAATTGGAGAGCTTGGCTTGTAGGCAGCATTATCATCAAGTAAAAATTACGTCATTCCTCCAACTCCTCCAACTCCAATGATTCCTAAGAAATAGGATCATTACAGGCCTACAGTTAAACAGAGCTTCTGCTTTGATATTCAGAAGAAGCAGGGCTTTTAAATTACATCTACAGAAAAAGTATGTAAAGTACCTTTTCTTATAATTAGATAGGTATGGTTTGCTAATTTACAAGTGAGTTTATTAATGACTGCTGCAATTAAAAAAAAATCATAAGTATATATACTGAATAGTTAAACAACCCATAAAAACTAATCCAAAGGAAGACTACAAGTCAACTTTCTTATTAAATGTACCTGGAATTGACCTGTACACTGTCAAGTATATAATGCTGTAAGGTAGAATTTCAATAAAATGGTAGCAAGTAAGCTTCACTTAAGCTTATTAAATTAAAAAGTAATGCATCTAGGAGAGAGTATCTAAGTCATATCTAAGTAAGACTGAAATCAGAGCTGGCAACAGTAATTCAGGAAAGAGAACTTGGAGCTGTCACTAGCAATTTGTTGGAATCATTAGTTCAGTATGATGAGCAGCCAAAAAATAAGCAAAAGAAATGTTGGATAAAACCAGGAAGGGTATTCAGAGAAGAAAAAAAAATAGAAAAATAAAAAGAAAGAAAAGAACTAAAATAGAAAAGAAAAGAAAAGAAAAGAAAAGAAAAGAAAAGAAAAGAAAAGAAAAGAAAAGAAAAGAAAAGAAAAGAAAAGAAAAGAAAAGAAAAGAAAAGAAAAGTTTTGGGGTTTTTTTTTTTGGTTCTAAATAAAAATTTGTTTTGCACATATCTTGAGTACTGTTAACAGCTCTGGTCCAGGAATGGCTGTAGCAGTTTTAAGATATTTCAGGGGAGGAAAAAATATCATCATAGAATCATAAAATTATTTGGGTTGGAAGACATCTAGAAGATCATCTAGTTTCAAGTCCATGCCATGGGCAGAGACACCTTCCACTAGATCAGGTCGCCCCTGGTTACATCGAACCTGGGGATGAACACTTCCTGGGATGGAGCATCCTCATTTTCTTTGGGCCACTAGCGCTCCACCACCCTCATGGTAAATCTGCCTTCCTCCAGTTAAAAGTCATTCCCTCTTGTCTGATCACTACATGCTCTTCTCCAGCTTCCCTAAGGTGTCCCTGTATTCTTCTCTACTCCAGCCTGGATAGCCCCAACTTTCCCACCCTGTCTTCACAGAACTGGCGCTCCAGCTCTATGATGATCTTCATGGACCCGGCTCTCCTCTGGACTTGCTCCAACAGGGCCACATCCTTCCTATGCTGGCTTTACAGAGCTGGATGCAGTACCTCACCTGGGGTCTGACAAGAGCAGAGTAGAGGAGGAGAACCACCTTCTACCTGCCGACCAAGTTTCCTTTGATGAAGTCCAGGATACAGGTGGCTTTCTGAGCTGTAAATGTACATGTTGAGCTCTCATTAATCAACATCCCAAGGTCTTTCTCCTCAGGGCTGCTCTCAATTCATTCCTCTTCCAGCCTATATTTTCTGCTTGATAGGGACACGACTAACATTGACAAAATCGTAAATATAGATTTAAAACCTAATAGTAAGGCCAGAGGACAATGGAAACTACTAGGACATTGGTTTTAAGCAATTGTTTAAACCTTATCTAAAAAAAAGTAATCCTCTAGAACATGTTGCAACAGTAAATTTTGGAGGTATGCAGCAGGTTCAGCAATCATTTGACCAACTTTATGGACAACAGGCCCATGGGCAGGCTGTAAGAGACAAAGTCAGATATGTGCACTCTGATTTCTTGTTCAACATCTCAGGGAACAGGCTGTACACAGCATTCAAGCTTTCATGCTCTCTGTGGTGACAACTACGTACACACCATGCATATACTAGTGAGAAGTTCTTTTGCCATCAGTACAGATTTGATATTGAGCTAAATGGATCCTTTGTCCAACCCAGTGAGGTATCTTCTGGGAGCTCTTTTGGCATAAGAAAATTGGCAAAGTATGGCTTCCAATGTGGCACAGAAATAAATTACAAACCTTCCTCAAGTAGACAGAAAAGAGAACTTGTATCATGACATTGAACAATATTCTGATAAACAGGTTTAGTAATATCTACTTCTCCCTTCCCTCAATTTGCAAAAGCTATTTTTTGCATCCTCAATGACATCAGAAAATTTGACGAGGTGTACTTAACTAACATGTTGTACGTAACTAAATTAATTAATTTGACAACCAGAATAATGTTGTTCAGTAACAAGGAGAGAAGAAAAACTCCTTCAACTTCAAAAGCTATCTAACAAGGTGAAGAACTTTAGGGGCATTTTAGAAATCCCTCTTACTGAAATAAATATAACATGGAGCTGAAGTGTGAAAAATAAATGTGCTAGGTAAAGAATTGTTTTTCACCTTTGAATCATTTTGCATCTACTATTCAGTTGATGAGTGAAATGATAACTACTCTGGAAATGCCCACATGGGATGGGAAACAGCTTTTTCAGTTTTAAGATAGAGAAGATAATAAATACATTTTTGAAAACCATTTCTATCTTTCAAAAGAAATGCACTTTAACAACAATTTTTAAACTGCAAAAAGCCATCATTGATTCAAGGACTAAATATATAGTACAGACATAATCTATGTATCTTGTGCTGTAAGACTAACTTCCCTTACTTTCTGGTTCTTAAATATATTCACCAACAATTCTCAACGCTACAAACGAATGAAGTTCTACTGTAACAAGATTATACAGTAGCTCTGCACAAACAATTAGTCAGGATTCCCCATGTTTTGACCTAAGTTATCCCAGAGAAAACTCAGGAAATGCCGAGTTGCTGTCCGAGGTTTTTTCTCTACTCCCCCGGGCGGGGGAGGAGGCTGCACCGGCCGAGCTGTGGCACAGCAACTGACAGCCGGGGGGCACTGCCCAGATGCGCCGGGGGCGTCCGGGCAGCGCCTCAGCAGGAGGCAGCGGTGATCAGCGGGAAGGCGAAGTAAGAAAAGAGGGACTCTTCTCGGGGGCAAAAGCCAGAGTCTAATGTCTCCAGAGGAAGCCAGCCGAGTCGGGACCACGAGGTGGGGGTACAGCTGATTATAAAGGGGCGGAACGTACAACATTTCGACCAATGAGGGAGAACTTGGGAGGGAACAAACTCGTGACAAACATGCCGGCTAGCCAATAGAGAATGTGACAGGGAGGGACTCTTGTTCCCGATCCAATCACCCACCGAGGAGGGGAGAACTTTCTGGAAATAGGGAAGGGGACAGTGGCTGATGGACAGGAACTCAGGGAGGGATTGACAGAGGGTAACCAGGGGAACAGGGGTGGAGACAAAAAACTGACACTCTCAAAAGGAGGGGTTGCCAGGGGACCCCAGGACCGAACCATTTTAACTTTAGGGAGAAACAGAACAAACCAAATGAACCCTGCACCACAACATCGAAACAAGTTGATGTCTTTATTCCTGTGGTGTCTTGAATGCATTCATTTGCACAGAAAAGTAAAATTCAAGGCATCTTGCAGAACATAAAGAAGGAAAATAACACTTTTTAGTCAAAGACTTTCCTCTAGTTATTCACAAGAATGGAACAGAAATCCAAACAAAACATTTGATTTAGAGCAAGTTTTGCTATGCATTTGGTGGAGGTGATATATAAGGTCCTAGGATTATCAGCCAGTGGGAACAAGCACCTGAGGAAAAAAGATAATAAAGGTGAACTTGCAGTGAAAAAGCTACAAGCAGAAATTTCTAGGAAAGCTTAAGATAGGATTTATGATCTCTTTCTGTTCAGATAAGCAAGCACAGTTTAAATGTCATTGTAGCATGACTAATGTGAGTGCATGTGTTCTATGGTGATAATATTGTATCACCCACTTCAGGAGATCCCGCTGGGATTTGGGTTGCTACAAGGACAGCTATGAAATAGAGAAGTAAACACTGAACATTTTTCTACTGTCTTGATCCTTTTACGATGTGATGAGCACTTGTTTGTATAAGCAATTTGAGCACAGCCAAGGAACTGCTTAGACAGAGTACGGAGTGAAGATTGCATGGAACTATTAACTTGTGCCAGGACAAGCCTCATTTTGACACAGTCTCCTTCCTTTTTGTAGGATTGCATCAGGCTATCTTCATGAACTCAGTTTAGGTTATTAGACTACAAACTGAACTCATCAGAGACACTCTTTACTATCATTACAATTTTAAAATTACAACCAAGTCTAATGTTAACACTGTGGATATAGGCTGTAAAGAAAGCAGTTTTTAAGAGATGTTTATTAGACAAAGAAAACAAAAGGTTTTAAAATGTATGCCTTTCCTCTTTATTTATGCCAGTGTTGCACTGAAATAAGTTTATATCTCAGAACTCAGACCCTGAATATATGTGAATATTTTTTCATTATTCACTGAGGTGAGTTAACTAAACATGCTTTGCAAAGCTACCATGGAAAATTGTCAAAGTAATCGTTTTCAGTTGCAATCAACACGAGCTGACATTCTGCTGCCTCACCCTTGTAACTAAAGCACTTACAATTTAATAGTGTGATGATAAGGATATAAATAATATTGACTTGCCTGTAATATGATTATATGCAAACTAACATAGTTTGAAAAGAGTTTGGTGATATTTTGTATCATGGTCTCACCAGAAAAAAATGTATAAGCATTTTATGAAATATATGGGCAGTATGACCACTAAAGTGGCAAGGAAAGAGGGGTGTGTTGGCATGTAAAGGCAGGTGTGTAATTAATGTAGAAGTGCAAGGCAGAGAAAAGGACTACAAATAGGATTCCTTGGATACACAACAGGATAATTCACAAAACAAAGGAAAGTAGAAAAACATGATTGGGACAGATTAGACTCCCCTTTGGAGGACAGTAAAATGACATAATACTATCAGACATAAGTACAGAAAAATCAGAGAAGAAAGATGAGAAAATGACTTTGGTTTGGCCCTTCATCAATGAGTCCTCCAGCCTGATCACTCAGACGTCAGTGACTAATGACATCAAGAAGCACAGCCATTGTTAGCAACTATAGATCATTGGCTCTATGTTATTTTATATTCGCAGATAATTCAGGACATAGGCATAAAGCACTAACAGTTTTGCCTGTGTAATGATCATGATTAATGATTTGCAACTACAACTTTAGCAATAAAAGTACCACTAATTCATTCAGTGAAGTTTGAAAACTGGCCTGGTTTGTCAGTCTTTTAAACAATTCTATCACAATAATGTCTGATTATTTAACGGCAATCTATCTGCCTACCAATCTATGTATTCAATTGAAAAGTGTTGACTTTTTGAACCATTTCCTCCTTGTCTTAAAAATTCTACCTGTTGGTACCTATTTTAATTTTGTAGATAGGAAAGGAAATACCAATATCTCAAGTTGCACGTACTGGTATAAAAGGCATGTTGCCTTAAAGTTGCCTGGTAGCTAGACTTTCTGGTGGTGTCAAATAGATTTGATATAGGGTGAAACTCTTATCTTTCCTCCTTAGAACTGCAATTTGTTTCAGAAATACTTTAAATGCAATGAGGTCTGCAAGACTACAGCTCAAGAAGAGTGGTTGCAGTATTGCTTTCATTTTATTACCATTGGCAATGTTAGGGTAATTAGCTAATTAATATGGTAATAATATTAGAAAAAACATCAGATGGGGATTAATTAGTCATACTAAATATCTCATATTTCATGAGTTATTCTATGGCCCAAGAGAAAAAGTAAATTAAATGAAGGCTTAAAATCCTAGTTAGTAAGTAGTTCTGCTCCTTTCTTTTAAAGCAACACATTAAATGTTTCTCTTATATGAAGAGTTGGAAAAAAGAGTTTACAAATATATATAATAACAAATAACATCTGTTGTTTTTATATATGAATGTATACAAATAGAATAAAATTATACATCTACATGAACTTGTTCTGCAGCAGTATTTAGCTGTGCCTGGCTATTCATCTCACCACAAAATGGAGTCAAAATAATTTACATTGAAGGTGATTATTTATCATGGTGGAAAGCATTTTTAATGGGAAAAAAGATCATCATGTCACTACTAATATTGAAAGTTATTTAAAGAGAATGTTATCTTTGGGTGAACATATATTATAGAGCTTTATGAAATGCCTTTGGAAATCAAAATCAAAATGGAACATCAGAACTCTTTTATTTATGTCTGTGTGTTTAATGGTAATGAAATATGCAAGACCAAGCTTTGCATGCTGAATTCCCTTATTCAGTAAACAGGCATAGTAAACTTTCCCCCCTCCTTCCTTACCTATAATAACTACTTGTATGAAATAGAGAGAGGGGATGTTGTGTAAAATGGATTATGTTATTATAAAAAAAAAAAAACAAAACAAACCTCTCAGCATTTTATGTTTCATTTGATTTAGTGATCTGCCTCAGTTGGAATGACAATATTTTGCCAGTTTCTTGTAAGACTTTTACAAATATCTGGTGGTGGTTCTCATTTTGCATGAGTTGAAATACAAATCTTCCAGGGACAAACTCAGCAAATCATTTCAGCATTAAATAACAGTTAATAGGATATGAGCACATAAATCAGTTCTTCCGTGCATACACACCACTGACCCTGATCCGTTTAGCTTTTTCTTTGTGTCAAGTCTCGATCCCTGACTTTTGTAATCATCTCTGTCGTCACTGAATTAATTGTAAGATCATAGCCTAGAACTGCCAAAACTGAATCAGTGTATTTGAGCCATCAGTTTTGTAATGTGCCATCAAAAAAATAATGTTCAAGGCTCAAAGCCTTGAAACCACAGAGAAATAGAATTAATAAAAATTGATACAGGATTAATTTGAATTAAGTCCTAGTTTTATACTTAATTTGTGGAAGTTTTTGTGCATTAAGGGGTGAGAGGATTGGTTTCTGGGCTCAAAATTCCAGTCGCTGTACCAAAAAACTGGAGCAAATCACTTGTATAATTTAGATTAAGAATTTAATTCATAATAATTTTATAAGAATTTATAATAATATTAATTTCTAAATATCTTTTAGATTTAAAGTCTAACATATCACTCCACTAAGATAAGAAATTTAAAGGGCTATAGTCCAAACCTTAGAGCAAGTTGAGGTCAGGAATGGTGATGATGAAAGCTAAAGTCAGGATTCCTGGATAAAGCTCTCTTTCCAGTGAGGCGGACATTACACAGATTTGTCTATTGAGACTAAGCCAACTGGAACTTATGAGTAAATAGAAAGATTTTAGAATGACTGGAGAATTAAAATAATAAATTGCAGAGGCTTAGCATCCTGGCAGCAAGAGAATATGTAGGATCGGCTATATCTGCATTCCAGTTTTTAGCTTCTGTCAAAATATGAAAGAAAAAATATTTTTTTCCATAAAAATCTCCATAAATGTCACCATTATACAGAATCAGTTTTTTCTGTATTACACACATTACCTGTAATTATGCTTCCTATAAGCCAGCAAGTTACCAGAGACATCCTAATATAAAACTTTGTAATCAGAACTTACTTTTTAAGTCCAAGGAGAGAAAAAGGGCAACTTCACAAAATTTGCTACAGCAGTAGCAAATTCCTCTAGATATCTAGCAGCAATATCTTGTCCTTATAAAGGGAAGTAGGAATGGGGAACAACTCTCTTCCCTTTGCACTTTTTGAGGCTTCACTTGAAAAGCCACATAGGGTGGAACAAGGTGCCCTGTAGGTGCCTACTTCTGTGCTTAGTTTTCTTACTGAGCAGGGTTCACTTTCAGCCTCTGCTGCTAACAAAACCATAAGAAATTAGAGAAGGTCTGTACTTCTGAAGGGAAAAAACTACAGTGCTAATAAAATTTTAAGTCACAGGCTATCTGGCACTACTGTCTCTTGATAAGCAAACTGGGAATAAAATTATTCTTAATAGCCTAGAGATCTCTTCCCGAGCAAAAAAAACCCCTGTTTTAAGTGAGACGTTTGTTTGGAAAGCTCAAAAGCAAATTAATTCCTCTAATAACAGAGGGATTCTGGCAAGGTAAATGTTAACCTTTTTCACAGCATATATGTACACATTATATGATTCTTAAAATTCACTTCAGATACCAGCAGTATCTCTGGAGAGTTTATTACACTTGATTATTCCACTTAAGTATTCATAAATATTTATGCACCAATTGATGTTCTTGATATAATCTTTCAGTGGTTGGTACAAATATGTCACTAAAAAGAACAGTGAGGGAATCTGCAATTAGCAATTAGTGATTCAAACATATCATGTGAAAAGTTGAAAATCTCACTTGTATAAAAGAAGCTTCTACATTAAACATATGGTTTAGTTTAGTTTGCAAATGGAAGTCACTACCACAGCTCTAATCCTGTTCTCTGAAGACTGAGCTATGAAGCTACAGTAATATGAAAAGGCAAGAACATTCACCTGAATTACCTTACAAGAGCTTTGTTTACCCAAATAATATTAAAATTTTTAATGACTGATCCATTTCTTTTCATTTTTTTCATCCTTTTCTCAGGTACATTTACATTTCTCTTGACCAAAATGACAGCCTTGCATTCCTAATAATCCTTAATAAGGAACTCTGTGTTCATGGAGTATATTACTTCATACAAACAGCTGCCAATAAGACCTGTTTTCTTGACTTAGAATTTCATATGAGCTTGCTTTTTGCTGTGGAGGTAGTAACCAGACATTATTGTTGTTCTTTCTTTCACAGGAAGCTCATATACACCATGTAAGTAGGAACAAAGTATTAAACCATCATTTCTTTTGATGTGTCATTTGTGATCAAATACAACAGTGGTTTATGAAACATTAGTCAGGCAGGCCATACATTAACACTTTTGTCTGAGTATATGTAATTATTATTTTAAATTGATTTCCTAAAATGAATGACTGGAATTTTTTTGTCCCCAAATTCATAGTATCTTAAGTTTCATTAATTGCAGTGGAAGCTTTGAGCTAGTGTCAGATCTAAATACAAAAGAGATAGTGCCCACCTACCTCTTGATGATCTCCATGTGGAATTTCTTTCCCTATCCCGTTAGCCCAGGCTTGTACTCACAACTAACCTACAGATTGCTCTTTGCTGTCACATCCTGAGACAAGGAAAAAAACCCCACTTGCTCCACAGTTGATCTCATCAACCCTAACAGCTGCCCACAGCCTCTTTTAATTTGGAAGCTCAGCCATGAGAAGGCTGACAGGAAAAATCTCTGTGGCTTAGTTGAGCGAAGTTCATCACTCTGCATTATGGGCTTACTTTACACAGTGAATGTCCCCATTGTCTGTGGCTGGTGCTTGGCTAGATCTTAACCAACTAGACCTGTTTCACTGTTATGCTGCCAGAGTTGTGCAGATTCCCTTCAGTGCCAGCTTTACACACAGGCAAAATAAGAAGTAGTTGATCAGAGCAAGCTGGCTGCCAGGCACTGCAAAATAGGAGTTGCAAAAATGTTAATGCCAGAGCCCTGAGATAAAAAAGGCAAGCTGCTACTGTGGTGGCTCTTTTTCCTTAGGGAACTGCTCTGTGTCAGCTGCTGTCCACAGGGAGGCCTGATGCCCCTGGCAGCTCTCACTGTGGGCTTACTTTTCTTACCTGGAGCAGCAAAAGCCTAAAGCTTTGGCAGGGCTGTCACCAACAATACAGCACTCACTGTGTGGCTTTCAGAGTTATGAAATTCAGAGAAACAGACAGTACAAAAAACAGATTCCAAACTTTTTTTTTTTTTTTTTTATCTTTTGGACCAAAACAAAGAGATATTGTAACTAAAAGATGTTTCTGGAAACTTTAGGAAAAACCTTCTACATAGTGGGTCTGCAGATGGCTGTAATAGGCCTAAGTATTTTCTTAAGGCAATTGTGCTCTGCAGGTTGGTAGCCAGCAAACCCACTTTTAATGACTGTTTTCCTTTGTACCATGTAAACATCTCTACCTCCTACAATTTTTGCCTCAAAGAAAAATGATGTCTTATAAACAAATGTGTTTGGAAGGTGGAAACCAATCATTTAGGACATGGAAAACATATTTGTTGTCAAATAGAAGGGTTCTGCCAAGACAAATTGTAATTGGGCCAAACATTAAAAAATCTGTGACCTCAATACTCAAAACCTTCATCATATAAGTTACAAGCAAAAAGGAAAAATGCCTTACTTAAGCTGGTGTTCTTTCCAATATTTTATGAAACCATGCTTGCTCGGATTCAGATAAGTAGATTTTCCAGGTTTTTTATATTTCCTTAGATCATAAGAAATAAATTGAATTTGAGAATCTCATCCCAGGAATTGTTCAGGAGGAGGATTATTGCTTCTGTTAACAAGTTTTTGGATTGAATATGTTAATATACTTTCATTATGGTTATACCATTTCTGGGTCTCTAACTCACTCAAAGCTACAGGCAATGAAGCATTCCAAACAACTGTCATAGGAGGTTGCAAACTTTGAGTCAAGCAGGATTATTTCTGTGTATGAACATATTTTCTATTTTATGTGAACTAAAATTTGATGTCACAACACAAGAATGGGCTGTTTATATATTGCTAGTATCTCTCTCATTTGCATAATGTAAGTTATAATCAATGCAGTATTTTATTGCAAATTTGGAACATAAGTGTCTCATTTATGAAATTAGGCAGCAAAGAGAGATCCTTTTAAATGTGCATGAAAGACATGAATACTGACAGAATTTCTGAAGATTTATATGTCAAGTAAACGTCATTTAGGGACATAAATTCACAGCATCCTCTTCTGACATTCACAGTCATATTCCAATTTTGGCATTACTGAAAACTTCAGCCAGGGAGAAATAATGCAGATATGATATCAGCAGAAGCAAAGGCATATTCTCATCAACCAGTTGTTTAATATTCTTCTGTCAAAACTGCAACTAGAAAATTATACTGGCTAGAGAAAGCCAGTAAGCATCCAAGTGATTTAAAACAAGGTAGATGTTTTGTCTAAGAAATGGAAGCACCTAAGTAAAACAGAAAGGAACAAGAACCCAGTAAAGAAAATACTTTATGTGCAGGTGAAGAGAGGCAAATTTATATAAAGAAGAAAAAAGTAGATGAGCTCCTCAGCTTTCACAGTAAATAGACTGTTGGTGTAGAACCTCATTCTCACAAAAAGGCCCATTTGTGCAGCAGCAGTGAAGATGTCAAAATAGCAGCAGAGACTGACAAAATCCAGACTGTGAACAGTCTAGAAGACACTGTGAAGAAATGGTTCTGTTCATTAGAAATAATCTCTTTGCTAGTTGGAAAATATTACAAATCCTTACAGAAAGACTAGTGTTGGTTGAAAGATAGATGGAAGTCAGTGAATTAAAAAAATACCTAATAATACATATCACAAACAAAGAGGAAGGTTACAGTCATGACTCACATTCACATTTTTTTGTTTAAAAGGAGGGATTTTATTGCATATCCAAGAAGTCTTTCTGAAAGTACTAAATATGGAGTTGAGATAAGCAAAATAAAAGAAAAAAAATAGAATTCATGCAAGAAATTTTAAGTAGAACAGTTTATGTTTGAAAGATGACACTTAAGTACAAAGGGTGAAGGAGTCATGGTATCCTTCCCTCCAAAACTCTACAAATATTCAACATGGAATCTTTGTCATAAGGACAAAGAGGAAGTTATAAGGACAGAGGAAAGACAGAGGAAGTGCCTTGTTCTGAATACTCTGAACTTTCAGACATCTGAAATATTTTCAGTGTCACTGAATTATCACAGGGACAGACACAAACTTTTCATTCCACAAGAAAAAATAATGTCACAAGAAATATTCAAACTTTTCTATAGGAAAGAAACTCCATCTTGGAATAAAATTGTCAGATCTGAAGAAAGAGTACTGTCTCACTTAGAGGAAGTTGCTCTTCTCTCTCCCTTTACTAGATCAATATCTGCAAGTACATTAGCTAATAGGGCAAGAAGTACAAAATAATCAATGTAATTATATTGTTTCTGTCCTGTTAGAGTGCTCAGAAAGGACTGAACCTTCTCCATTTCAAATACATTCAAATAATGTTGTCAGCTTAACATATGCAATAAAGGGGAAAAAAAAAAAAAAAAGATTGACATGCTATTTGCTATGTCTGCTTACCTGCTTCCAAACTAAAATAATCCCAGATTTAGTTTATGGGATAGTTCCACTGCTGGTAAGTGCTACTCTTATAGTGAACTTTCATAAAATATTCTATTTCTTCCACTATTCATTCCCCCAAAATAAATCTATTCTTCTTCATCTGTTAGGAACTAGTCACTGGAGCACACATAAGTGCTGAAGTTGTATAAAAAACACTTTTTAGATTAACATTGAGTGAATTTTCTCCTTGCCTACAAGATAATTACGTTTCTGATGTTGCCCACTTGGAGATGCACTTAAAAGTATCAGCAGTGCTTGAGATAACATCTGCTAAGTGCTTTTTGATTAAGTCTTTTATAATTACTCATTTTCACAAAGCATGTGTCTATTTGAAGGGCACCTCTGTTATCAAAGAGAGTATGCTAATGGAAGCCTTTCACTATGTTTGATTTCTTACACTGATTTGACATTTTGTTTAGGTTTATGAGAAGTTAGAAAAGGCTGTGGATGCTCTGTGTCATGACTGCTTGAATTTTTAATCCAAACTATGTCTCCTATGTACCATGTATAAAGAGAAGATGGATGTATTTGTTGGCTCAAGTTTGGAAGCTTATTGTCTCAGACTGGAGAATCACAGTACATCTGGCAATAGAAGCAGCCACAAACAAAAACCACTCAGACTACAATTCTTAAACAGAATTTTATAATAGGTGCACCTCAACTCCTAAGTGATGAAGTCCTTTTATGAGACTACTGGGAAGTCTAAGATAACTGAAAAAAAAACTTGATAATTTCTGCAATAATTATATATTTTTTTAATTTAAAAAAATCCAAGACACTTTCAAATTTTCCATTAAATACTTGAGAAAATGGAATAATCCAGTGAGTATTACCAGAATATCCATGCCAGTCTATCAACTGGTCATCAAATCTCACCAGATGTTCTGGATACTTAAATAATGTCACCGGAGATATAAATATATAATGATTTTTAAAAGAATAATCTAAAATGTGAGATGCTTCTCATCGTCTTTGCAGAGACTATATGATCAGATGTCATTAAAAAGTTTTCAATCATCAACTCAAAAAAAAAGTTGTAAATATCTAAGGAAAGAAAGTTATACTCAAAGCAGATAAAAATATATTTAGAAACATATTAGTGGATGAAGAAAGCAGGTGTTGGGACATTGGAGAAAAAATGCATTATCATTTTCTATAGGCATAAGGTGAAAAACAAGACATTTCTAGGTAAAGAGATGGTATGGATTCTGAACCCTATAGAAAGCATTCCCCAGCATTTTCTTTCACCACGTGAGGAATGCTAGCAAAGCACTTCCATAACTTTTGAAACATGCTTGGTGACTAGCAGGACAAGAACATGCTGTAGGTCAAACAATGAATTTAGGTCTCAGCATGAACTGGGATATATTAATAGAAGATGTTGAGATATGCAACAAAAAAACAACTCAGTCATTGATTTTCAGGGAAAAAACCTGTGACTCAAAAGATCCAGAAATAGTGAAAGAATTTGTGCATTTCTATGAACAAAGCAGGCTTCATCAAATTATTTATTGATTGATTAAAAAAAATAATACATTACAGTGATAAATTACTTGTCAAGGGCCTTTCACATGTGACTTGTAGACCAACAAAAGACTAATCTTGGAAAACTGAATTACTAAATCTTAGGCAGAGGAGAACTCATGTTATTTTGCATATATGTCATGGCACAAATGCTAACAGTAAATCAATCATAATTACTGCTGTAAACTTGACAGGAGTAATGATGTTAGAGCACAGACCCAGACAAGGTTTTACATTACTGACACAGAGGACTTCCTCTATGATTTATGTACACAGAGCACATTTTTCCAGTTTGATATTGTGAGTGCTTCTTGTGGAAAAAGTAAAAACCTTGAAAATACAGTTTGAAAATGGGCCTTTCCAAGTTTGAACCACATTTTGGGGAAGAATTACAAAATCATTACTCATATTTTTATTCCTAAAACTGTAGCAATGGATAAAACCATAAATGCTATTGCTAGATATTCTGTGACAAACTGAAACAACTGACTATGGAAAAATTCTCCCATAAAGACCTCATTGCCACGTATGAACTGTCAAGTAGAATCTTGGAGATGAATACCATGTGAGTTCATCATACTGACTGCAACAAGAAGTAATGGCTGAAGCCAGAAGAAATGCCAATTTACAATGGATAGCTGCATCATCCATATCTAGTATTATTCTGAAACATATCTGTGCTGATTAATAATGAATAAATAATTATTTACTAATGATGTAAGTAAGTGATGGAAATATCAAGCTGAAATTGTGTGCCAGCCAAAATGGGAATAATAAAGACAAGACTGGTAGAGACTGATTAAGTAAAGATTGGGAGAACAAAGAGATGAAGACAAAAGAGTAATTCTGTCTGAAGTATCCAGTCCATTAAACATGCTTTTCGGAAATATGAGAATTCTTGCTTTCCTTAGTGATTGTATGCTTAAGCAAATTATATGTTTTAAATATTAAGTATTAATTTTTGAGCAATAAGTATGTTAAGCTTTTCATTATATTAAAAAGATATCAAACAGGAGAGTAAGAAACTATCTGCTCCTTATCAGAGATTCAGATAAAATAATGTATTTTAAAGATTTTGTTGGCAGATGCCATTGTAGATCTTCATCTACATTTACTACCACCTCAGGTCATAAAATTTCTGTTCTCAAACAATGGATTTAGCTTTACAAACCACTACAGAATGTTATTACTATGTATTCTAGGTGTTTATTGTTATGCACTTTTCCTGGTCACTTTGCCTACAGGCAAATAGACAGGAAAATCTGATTACAAATCATTAATTTGTAGTGGTTGCAAATCTTTTAAAACACTAAGATAACTCAAATTCTTATTAAGGTTCCTATTAGGAAAATAAACTCTTTCCTCTAAGGCCTGACTGCTTATTTAAGTCTTTCTGCAGAAAATCTTACTTTAGTTGATAATGTTTAAAGAAAGTTCTCAAGTGGAAGTAGCTTAGCATATTTTTGTAAAAATCCTATTACACAAACAATTGTCCTTTATTTTTAATGTCATCCAACAGTATAAATATGCTCTATATCAAGAATATTTAAATGCAGATTAATGTGCACTCATTTCGGGTATGTGCCACCTGTTCTCAATGAAGCCTTGATGAACAACATCAAACAAATTTCAACTGCTTGCTGTAGCTGCCCTTTACTGTAAGATATTTAAAAAGAATTTATCAGATGCTATCCATGAGGGATATCAGTGTTTTAGACACATCTGATGACAAGCTGCTTGGAAATTTTTGGCTTCTGATGAAGAAAAGAGAGAGGAGAAAAAAAATCTTGTCTTTACTTACTTAAATGGAAAACTTTTCTTTTGACAAGTGTGCAGCTCAGGATTGCTAATTATTATGACTCCTCAAGTAGGATTTCCTGAATTATAATATAATATCTATCTTGAATGAATGATTGGCTTGAGGCAGAGAATTATATATGCCATGAAAATTTGTATATTATCTACCTGCCTGAATGACTGTTTGATATTTCTTTAAAGATACTTCTTTAGAAACTAGAGTACTTAAAATTTCAGTAAAAGATGAACATTTAAAAACATGTTCCTCTGAAATATGTATCTCCTCATGAAGTTGTGAATGCAAATGACAGTGCTTCTCTTTTTCAAAAAAAATCTCTCCAAGGTGTTTTATTTCCAAGTAAAATCTTGTCCTTTCTAGAAGGGATGGCTTTAGAATGTCTGTATATTTTTAGGGGGAAAAATATTATCTGCTCCTTATCCCACAGAAGGAGTTCCAGAATATGATTCATTGTTTGGTACATTATAGTGATGCATGAAGTGCATGAAACCTGGCACTCATTTGAGGCATGCATGTGTTTTCATCTAGCACCATCTCTGCCAAAGAAGTTCTGAGCTCCCTACAGAGATGTAGTGTTTCCACATGAAGACATCTTAGCCACTAGCAAATCTCCATTTCAGTGTGAAACTATGCAGGCCATTTCCATCTAAGTCTGCAGGGCTGACTTGTAACTCTGATCTTACAGGGTGCAATATATACATTGATGGTAATGGTCTTAATGTGACACAAGCACCAAGTATACCAGAATCTTCTTGTTAGCAAAGTATCTTAATTTTTTTTAGCAAATAATTGGGTACAAGAAGGCTGCATGAGACTATTTCCTAGGAATATGCAGGTGACTGACTATTTTGGTGAAGCTTAGCTTAACAGACTTGCATAAAAAGTTTACTATTTTTAAAGTCAGTTATCAGAATTATTCCAATTTATTAATAGTTATAACTGTAAGAGTTAGAACTGGTAGGGCATCGTATCTGCTGGGTGCCTCACAGATTTAGGGTGGAGGATCTTACCACTGCTATTTTGAGTTGTCAGGCCAAGTACTCAACCCAGCAAAGAAAGGAACCAGGAGGATCTGGAATATACTGCAGAGCAATCCCTGCCCTTAGAAAAGCCACATCCAGTCTGAATTAGAGGAAGAAACCCCAGTGGCACACATCTAACCACAGGCACAGGTAATCCCTTGGCCAGAATCCCAGTGTGCCCAGTATGACCCATCCACACTGAGTAATGCTCCAGGTGTGAGGAGGTGTTTCCAGGGTTGTTTAAGCAAATGTGCAATTTCCGCTGTTTTGCTGAAATAGTAATATGTCTAATATGCATATATTAAGCAGATAGGTCATTTACTTTCTGAAAATAAAGGCAATCTGCTCTGGAATACTGAAGAAACATTTGATCAGTGAAACTACAAGTGCTTAGGATGCAAGATAACAGATTGCAAAGTCCAGCATTAGCCTTTTAATATTTAATTTCCATATTAATATGAATCAGATCTTCAGAGATTTACAATTAAGATGTTTGTCAGCATTTCATTGCAAATGCTCCTTGGTGTTTTGAGCTCAATAATTATTTGTCAATGGTTTGGAGATAATACCAAATCATGCTTAAAAATAATAGCCTTCTTGAATATTTACAGAAGAATTGAGTTGATTGCAATTTTTTATCTTATTGTGTACTTGGGTTTATTAAATATGTGGCACTTCTATCTATTGGGATGATTTTTTAAAAATATACATTTGTTAATATTTTCCCATCAAAATTAAGCTCCATATTAAAATTTTCCATATAAATATCAATATTTGGACTTGAAGTCAATGGCTCTAGAGCCAGTCAAGGATGGGGAGTTGTATGAGTTTTTCAGATTGTTCAGCTAAAAAAAAAAATTAAAAATTCCTCAAAATAACCAGAGTAGCAAATGATGTTTCCTCAGATAATATCTTTGTTTTCTTCTATCTTTTTTCCTTAAGATACATCTGTGACAGAAAGACTAAAAGGAAACATACTGTATTGTTAATTTAGAAGATGTATTTCAGTAACACAACATAACAGCATAAATTTACAGCACAGTGAGTCAAGTTTTGACAGTCAACTTTGATTTTTTTCTTTGGTCTGGTCAATCTACTGAAGCTAAAACCATTTTCCAGCAAAATTAACAACAACCATCTTTTTGCTAAGTAACTTGGCACAGATATTGTCCTCAGAAAGTCCTATAGAGACCTCTTAGAGTTAGGGTTTCTATGCAGAAGGAGAATCTTGACCTTTGCTTTGACATGGATTTGGCTGGCCTACAGCATGTATGCAGACCACGATTCCTGATGCATTGTGCTTGATTGTCCCTGAAGTCTCTTCAGCTTGACAGTCACCTCCCTTTCAATTGTGAGGACAATATAAGTCTACAGATATCCAGCCCAGAGCAGACTCTGATGCCAGAAATAGGTGGAGGTTCCCTCCTCTCTTCAATAGATTGCATAAAAATCTCAGTTCCAATAACAGTTTTCAACTTACTATTTTTTATTTTACAGCTAGGTACTATGACACCTATGAGATGGACAAAGAAATTGCACTTAGGCAAGGAATAATAAATAAAGACTTCTCTAAATGAACTTTCTCTATGGAAATTACATGGAGGTTTAATTAATTTTTTTTTCTCACTGAAATTGACTAATTAATTTATTTAGATTAATAAATTTGAATCTAACCAAAACATTTTAAATTGCCCAGTTCAAGTACAGTTTTCTCATGTGTTGTTCATTGTGTAGCTGTATCTACTGGTGATGTCAATGGTGTTGTGCATACACTGCTGATTGGACTTCCTATAGGGTCCAGACTTTCCTGAACAGGTCATGACATTAATAAATGCCTTGTCTGATAAAGTCAGGTCATGTAGAATAAGAAAAGGAGGAGGAGAGCATAAAGTATGCCCTCATTGATGTGGCAGTACAAGAATATTCACCTGAACACCAAACCAAATTAAAACAAGGAATTCTGTAATTTTTAAGTTGTAAACTTTTTAAACTCTCTGAACACTTTGTCTACAAAAAAGTTTGAGTAGTTGACTTCGGCTGACACAAATGTCACAATATCATGACTTCCTAAGGGACTATGCTCTGATTTTCGCCTGGCTGAACTATCAGTGGAAGCTGTTGATATTTTTCTATCTATTCTTGACAACTGGGGATAGAAAATAGAAGAATACGCACCACTGCCTACAGATAAAAAGACTTCACACTGGCTGCATTGTGGTTTTACGTTCAGTACAGAGACAATTAATATTAAAAGATCATAAACTGAATACCTTTAAAAAAAGTAAATATTTTATATTTATATGTAAATACTTTACTACTTCTTTTTTATTATTATTTGTAGTGAAAACATTCCTTAAATCCATAGTATATATCCAGGAGCTTGTAAGAGCATGTGAACCACAATTTAAAAAGCCCCAAATAACAAAATGCCCAGGTTTTAGATGACTTAACCTACTGCACAGATTTTGTTTTTCCTATTTGATGATAGAGTAATGCTACTTGCTGTTCGGTTTGATATGTAATGAAAATTTAAAATTTCACCTACAAAATCAAATGTGGTTTTGGTTTTTTCATTTTGTTTTTGTTTTTGGGGTGGTTTTTTTTTTTTTTTTTTTGTTTTTTTTTTCCAAGCTGGTAAGTTTTTCTTTTGATAGTCAAGATCAAGTCAAGTTAGCTGAAATGGTGACATTGTTTCCTATAGCACTGTAAATTGAACAAACAAATTCTATGGCAAACAAGAGATTCTTTGCCAGCATTGAACTTCATATTCTTTTGAATATCTTCTTTTAAGTGAGATACTTGTATCTTCATATAATGGCTTTATCAGTCTGCTCCATATAAATACATGCTTTTACAAAAGGATTTATTTCTAAGTGGTTTATAAATTTGGATGAAACCCAGCCAAGTCACAAGGCAGAACACTCTATTTCTATAGTCACTTCAGTTTTGAAAACCAGGCCTCATTTCTAGAAAAGGGAACAAGATTTTCCAGTAAAATGTTGAGTGAAACATTCCTGAAGGCATTCTCTTGGCATTGTTACATTTATTAACAATTTCAAGGGTACACATTCCAAGGGCTTCCACCTGAATTTTACAATATGCTTGCATTTGTACAGATATGTAAAAACAGAGAACTATTATCAGAAGCAGCATATTTGTGAAAATTTTCTTTTTTCTTCTACAATTCACAGTACATAGACAGCTTTTATGGTTTACTGGTAACTACAATTAAAAATATTTTCAAATGGTTTATCAGGTTGCTTTTCTAAATCAGATTTTATCAGATATTTAAAACAAAAATGTAATTCACTTTTGGGGTGAGAATGTCCATGCCATTATTGATATCTTGTCAAGTACAAGAAAAAGAAGAGTCCTGCTTGGATTTGAAATTTTTTCAGGATTTAAATAAAAGAGAGAAAAAAGAGTTACAGAAAATTATATTGTGTAAGATTTTTTTTTCAGCTACGGTTGTTGCCATGAAGTGAAGCTCCAGTGATGAAAAGAATTGTTAACAAAGAGAACAATTGCCATCTTGCAGGAAGGTGTCCAGCAAGTGCCCACGTTGGTCTCTATCACAGCAAAAGTCACCCACAGCAAATACTTCTTGTTCTGCACCAGGGGTAATAGCAGTATTCACGTGTACATGCCCCAGGAAAGACATCCACCTCCCTCTGGACACAGGGAGTCTAAAGGTCCTGGGAAAACAAATCTGCCTCTGTGTGTTGGTGAATTCTGTCTCCTAGACTTCACTGTGACAAAAGCAAGGAGGTTGAAAAGACTGCTTCTTTAACACTCATGAAATGAAGGAAAAGTGAAGTGGTCTCCACTACCCAGTCTTGTGACAGTTCAAAGAAATCAGGCAGTTCCTGGACACTCCTGGACTGCAAAGAAGATTATATATCATTCACTGGAAGGTAGAGATTGAAATACTGATCATTTCCCACACTGGAAACAATTGCTGCAACAATCTATTGTATATATTTGCACGAGTCATGCTTCATTTTTGTACTCTGGACAGGCATGAAATTCACTTTTGTGAAGTTTGATTCAATGTGAGAGTCACACTTTAAAAACAGAAGTGAAATATCTGGGCATTTAACAACCAGACTTTAATATATCAGGCATTGAATGCCTTCTCCTTTTTTTTTTTTTTCTTTTTCTTTTTGAAGTACTAGACATACACTTCTATGTGTCCTCAGATTTAAATTCAGGTCACATTCCTTCTAAAGCAACCTAGTGTTTCTATGAGATGATGAATAGATTGAAGTAACCCATCTCGACAGAGAAAGATATCATCCTAATAATCTGATATTTTATGTTCTTTTTTATAATTACTTTTGCCTCAGATTAATGAATTTCATTTACAGTAGCAAGCTAGCAAATGAAAACCACTCAGCTCAAGTATGAAATATAATGGAAAGATGAGACTATTTCATATGTAAGACATAAATTGAAGTACTGAAGAGACATTATTTACAAAAAAAAAAAAAAATCCCTTTTTTAATGGTGTAAATTTTATTAAAAAGAAGTCCTTTTTCCTCAAAAGAAATCAAATGCATTTACATTCTTGAAGACAATTACCAAGGCCACAGAACTGAAAAACTAAGCTTTCAATTTTCTTCTCAAATAACCCTCTTTTTTTCCCACTTGTTTTTCTGGTTTTTTGTGTTATACGCTTTCTATCTCCATTTGTTCCATTTGAAATCAAATCATTAAAAGGAAAAAAAAGAAGAAAGAAAACCCAGTATTTTAAAAATGAGCTTCTGTTTCTATATAAATCCTTCCTTGTTTAGAAATGCATGGTCTCATCTCCCAAGGAATGCATATCTCTTTCAAACAGGATACCCTTGTAACAGCTGTTCTGCAGCCTAAAGCAGCTGAGTGCTGCTTAATAAAGCCATTACACTAAAAAGTGAGATGGAGTGGATCTGTAAGCTGGAAAGGAGCAGTACCAGGAGCCAGGACACAGAGCTAAGGGTCAATGTGCTGAGAGCAAAGGCATCAGCATGAAAATCAAATGTCACAGATAGAAGTGGCCAAGGAAGTCAGACATCTCCAGACTGAAAGGCAGAAAGTAACTCCATAGCAACCAGAGTCTCTCTTTAATAGGAAAGATCGTAATGGTATCTACAGCCCCAATTTCTATGTTACTGGAAGAGCTACCTGCCCACCACTTGCCTACATTACCCCTACCCATCACCCCTGAAAAATCAAAACCATTCCACGGAAAGACTATAAATTAATTTACAGTTTGAGGCACAGTGGCAAAGAACAAAGGACAAAGTTTCATATATGTAGCTGAAAAAACCCTATAGAAACCAACACCTCATGGTGGCATGGAATTTTATTACTTGTTAGGCTGTAAAAGGACTCAATCAAACAATATACATATCACAAATAATGCCATAGAACAGAGTGGGTTTGCCCCATGGCCATTAGAATGTTATGCCTTCACAGTAATATATGTTCTCAGAACTGCAAAAAAAACCAGACCAAAACTAACAAAAAAACATACTCTGGCACAAATAGCTGGATATACAGAAGATAGCACAGTGTTCACTGTGGCAAGCTGAGAAATATGACTCCCTAAATCAGAGCAAATCACACAGAGGTGAAAGAGTAGGAGAGCCCAGAACTCAGGGTTGCTTTTGTGGTCAATCCACAACAATTTAATGAGAAATACCAATGGTCATGGAAGCACTAGCAAGAAAAATAAGCAAAAAGACTGTTTCTTTTCTTAAGATATTTGTGCTGCTGAAAGCAGTGGTGTACAGAACATAAAACAGGGATGTACACCGTTCATTTTCCCCTTTTCTTTAATGTGCCTCAGCTTCTCATCTGGGAATACCTCCATTATTTCTGGGATACTGCAAACACTACTCTTGTCAGCTTCTCTTTTTGCTGTGAAGTGTGGTACAATGAGGGGAAGATTTCATTTCAGCATGCTGATGCCCTTTCTCCCTGGGCAATTCAAATAGAGCTTCCTATTTCATACTCATACCTATTTTCTGAACTGTCTGAGCAGTTCATGGGAAATGAAAAGTGAAAAAAAATAAAAGGAAACTAAAACTAAAATGCCAGATTTTTATAACCAGATGCTTAATTCACTGTTGTCTATTCTGCATGGTTCTTTATAAGATTAAATTCAATCTGACATCTGACACTTCTTAGCTACTTTACAGCAGAAAATGATGCCAGATTTATGTAGTACAGTAAAGTCTACGGTAAAGTGTTATTTCATTGGTATTTAAAGGAGAGGAGACAGCACATGGAAACCTGTGAAAAGAGTAATTAACTCTTAGGTTTGCCTGGCAATATTTTGATATTGGTGAGGGAAGAAAATTCTGTGAGAGACTTCCTCCATGCCCAACAGAGTCAATGCCAAACAGCTCCAAACTGGAGCCAGCCAAATATGCACCCATCAGCAGTCGTGGTAACAGTTCTGAGACAACATATTTGAAAAGTGAAAACCCCCCCAGACCTGCATAATTGTAACCAGAAAAAGGAGTGAGAATCTGTGAGAGAAACAACTCTGCAGACACCAGGGTCAGTGAAGAAGGAATAGCAGAGGTTCCCCTGCAGCCTGTGGAGATCCACAGTGGAGCAGAGATCCCCCTGGAGCCCAGCTCCATGTTGGAGCAGGTGAATACCTGAAGGAGGCTGTGACCCTGTGGGAAGTCCATGCTGGAACAGGGTCCTGGCAGGGCCTGTGGCCCTGTGGAGAGAGAAGCCCACTCTGGAGCAGATTTGCTGGGAGGACTTGTGACTGCAGGGTACCCATGCTGGAGCAGCCTGTTGCTGAAGGATTCTGCACCATGGAAAGGACTCACCCACGCTGGAGCAGTAAATGCCCATGGGAAGGAATCATGTTGGAGAATTTCATGGAGGGCTGTTTCCCATTGGAAACACTGCATTCCAGAGCAGAGGAAAAGTATGACAAGTACTCGTACAGTACTGCAGAGGAGTAGCGGAAGAGGTGTGTGATGAACTGACACAAACCCAGCCCCTGTCCCCCTGCACTGCTGTGGGGAAGGAGGTAGAGAAAATCAGGAGTGAAGATGAGCCCAAGATGAAGGGAGGGGTGGGAGGAATGTGTTTTAAGGTTTGGTTTTAGTTCTTACTGCTCTACTCTGATTTGATTGGTAATAAATTAGTAAGTTTCCCAAAGTCGAGTGTGTTTTGCCTGTGACAGTAATTCACTGTCATATTAGGTGTATTGTCACAGGAAGAAATAAAGATAAGAGAGCGACTCTCTCCCTGTCTTTAAATCCATGAACCTTTTATTATATTTTCTCCCCTCTGTCCAGATGAGGAGTGGACGGACAGAGCTGCTTCAGTAGGCATCTAGAGTCCAGGTAGGGTCTACCCAACACATAACCATGAAGGATCCCAAACTCCTAGCAGACCATAGGTGATTTAGGATGGGGGTTGTTGAAGTCATGATCATATACCAACAAAGTGGCCAAAGAGCAGACAGTAAGGCACGTTCTTTAAAGTCCTAATATGCAAATTTCATCAACAATAATGTAAGACATTTGATAACACAGAAATCTTAGTGTCTTATAATCTGTTCTCAAACCATATCTTTTCTCCCAGCTTGCTTGCAAAGGGGATGAGGGAAGAAATTGTAGTCAAGACGCTTTGGCTGTTCAGACTGAGTTCTGTTATGTTTTTATCATATTTGCTTTGGTAGGTCTGTCAGCAGTTAATCAATCGAGCCTCCTTAGCACTACTAAATGCCCTTAGGTTTGTCAAGGGCATTGTAGCTTAGGATAGGCTCCCTTTTATGCAGCTGTTATAAACCCACTGTTATCAGCTTGCAGAATTTTGCAAATCTTATCCTGCTTTATCTTCATCTTAAATCCTTGGCTCCAAGTTCCATGTAGGTACACAAGAATCTCAGGATTTGTTTTAAAAGTAGCATGAGTTTCAGTCCTTTTTAGGTCATGGAGAAAAGCTCTTTCCCTCTCTTTTTAAAATGACCCCCCACATTCTGTTATCTTTAAAATAATGAACATTAAGGAAAATACATAATTTTATGACTTTTAATTAAGGTTTGACTAAATTCCCAGTGTGAAAATGTATTTAAACTGTCTATTCAAGTATCTGCTATTATATTTTAGATACAAACATATGTTTCTACTGCCGAAATTCAGTTAACAAGACTGATCAAAAGGAAAAAAGTTTGCATAATATGTTTGTGAAAATTGTTGCCACAGGAACTCATTGAGGCAAAACACTACAGCTGCATTCTAAAGAGGAGTGGATAACTAATATCATTGCTTAGACTCCATGCCTATGCAAGCTAAGATGATAATAAGGTAATCAGATTTCATGCTTGAGGGTGTTATCTAATCGCCTGCAGAGGTTTGGCACTGCACAATTGGCTGAGTGCATCTTGTTTATTTTCATGCTTGCTCTGAGACATCAGTTATTCACTGCCACTGTCAAGCGCTTACTGGACAGGATGAACTAAATGGTTTGTTCCAGCAAGATGAACTCTATGTCCTGTAATAAATGTTATCATAAATATAGCAAGCAATCCATTTTAAGACATCAATAAAATGTACATTATACTGTAATAACTACTTAGTGGGCATGTGTATTGCTGCCCTCTACTGACTTTCCACAGCCAACTGGAGTGATAACTCTCAAGATTTGGGTCTCTGACTCTACAGAAAATACAAAAGATGTTGCCTACACCAACTGTACTGTCAACTGTGTGCTACTGAATGTGACTCTCTGTGCTTTAGTAGAGAGAAGAGAAGAGAAGAGAAGAGAAGAGAAGAGAAGAGAAGAGAAGAGAAGAGAAGAGAAGAGAAGAGAAGAGAAGAGAAGAGAAGAGAAGAGAAGAGAAGAGAAGAGAAAGGAGAAAGCTTTTCCCCAGAAGAAAAGGTAAAGAAAAAAGTACATGTTCCCATGTTTTTGGCACCAAGATGGAAAGACTTCTCTGACCATCTTCAGATTTCATCATCTAACCTCAAAAGCAGCTGGTGGAAAAATATCAGATTCATTGTCAACCATTTCCTTTACCTGCCAGTGAGCTAGGACCCATGACAAGGGGCCCAGAGGTAGCTAGGTTGTTCCCTGCTCTTTGAAGTACTCATAACTTAAAAGCTGAAAACAGTCCTGATCAAGATTAAGTTAAGGGGGAAACAGAAATGTAAAGTGCTTGAGAATGAAAACTCTGAAATGAAATACCCAGAATTAAAAAAAAAAAAAAAAAAAAAAAGAGAATGGCTTTGACTGAGTAACTTCTGGGGTTTTTTGCAGTAGAAACAGAAATAGAAGCTATAAATAAATATATGTAAACCATGGGTGAAGGAAAAGGGAAAATGGCAATAATGACTCAGTCCCCAGATTCTAGGGTGTCCTGAAATAGTGATGTTCTTGTCATATCCCAGAGAGGACCTGCTGGAGGAACACATTATTCTTGTTCTTGCACTTTTTATAAATCATGTCTCTATGAGAGAAGCTGGACATATAAGATAATTTTTCCTTCCAGCATGGAGCTGGGATGAAGTATGGCACTCTTAGAGCCCAGGATAGTAAAATTCACTACTGCTGATAGTGTTTGACCCATAGACAGCACTCAGTCACACCTAAGAAAGCCTATAAAGTCATATTTTGAAGTGAAGAAGGACTATTATAGCCCCCCCCTAAACAATAACACTTAACACTTCTGAGTAGCCCTACCTGATCCTTCAACCTCAAAGTAAAATTTGTAGTTGATTAGACATTCTATGTAAAAATGTGTTTGACTTCACTCTTTTAGACTATTTATTGATGTGGTTTTCTTATATGGTATCTTTATGATATAAATTAGCACATGGCTTGCTCAGATAAGAGGTAGATCATACAGAATTTAAGACATATATAGAAATGGTTCAGACAAAAATTAATGACAGTGTATTTCGTTATTGCCTTTCTCACTTAACTTTTAATTCATCAGTTATTTGTCAATAGGTGGAAAGTCCATCACTCTTTTAACAATGCCCATAAATATTTTATTGATTTAATTGTATTCCATGTCACTAAAAAAAAGGCTCTCAATTATCATTAGATAACAAGCAAAACACTATGCATACAGCATCCCACTGGCTACAGAAACTGGAGTGTTTTCCTTAACCTACTATGTGTTATTCATTAGCTTTCACAAAAAGAAAAATGATATTATTGATTTGATAGTATGATTGATTTGAAAGCCAGGGGAACTAAACAAGTTTCTGGAGTGTTGTGTATTCTTAACCTTTTCATTCTGTGGATAGCTGCAGAAAAGCTTTTTCCCATTGGGCTTCTCTCATTCGGCAAAACATTAATTTTGAATTCAATCTATATCTAGTCTGTTTGGATTTTTTTTCAGCTACTGCTTACAAAATATATAATAGAAATTTTCCTGCAATTTGGGACAATTTAGGTGAGCTACAAAACCCTAGCTGAAGAAACCATTTGAAAAATTTGCTCTCCTTTTAAATAACCCTCCATTATGCTAGTCTGTCCGGTAAATTATAGAAATTAGCATTCCAGAAAATACATGGAGCTCAGAAAAGGCTTTTAATCTGGTATCTGCTACTGTGTGAACCATTTGATGACAACACATAGCTGTCTCTAAAGAAGTTATGTTTACAGTGCTGACAATCTTGTCAGTCATCCCTCAGAGTGGACCTGTGTTATACATAGAGTTGTAATGCAGGTGAAAGTTGAAGGATATATTTGAAGCATTTCCACCAACACAAGAATGGGCAGGAGAAATGCATTTAGTAAATTGTATTGCTTCAATTTGCAAATCATTACATCTTAGTCTGTTAATGTTTACTATTCCATTACTATTCTTTTCCCCTAAGAAGAGCCATACACAACCAGTTTCAAAAGGATACTCAGTTTTAACTGGAACCTACATCAAACATCTAGAACTTCATAAACATGACAAAGTATTCTCTAATGGACATCAGGGTAAATTATGCCTTCAGTTGGAGTCAGAAAGCCACGAGGTCAAAGAATGAGAGCCTTCAATCTTTATCAGCACAGGCCTTCAGATGCAGCCCAGTGACGCTTCATTCATTCTTGGACAGCTAAGCAAGACAAGGTCTATACTGCTGTTGATCACTGAGCTAACTGCCGTTAAGCTAATTTGTGTGTATTTGCTCACTGATTTTTTGGTGCAGTGTATATGCTTTTTTACATATATATATATATATGTGTGTGCGTGTGTGTGTGTGTGTGTGTGTGTGTGTGTATGACCAGTATGCCAGTATGAGCAAGCAGAAACCTGTTGTCTCCTTTGCAGAGCAGACACAGCCTGCTCCAGCTCTAACAGCCTACCTGTCACCAGCTGTGGCATGCAGAATGGCTCAGACACAAAAAACAACTCAAAACAGCTGCTCTGGACTGCTCTTCTGCCACTGGTGCTCTTTCTGGTTGAAGCTATTGGAAACTAAAAGTGCCTCTGTGCCCAGGTTCATCCCTTTTTAAATTCCTTATTGACACAGCTACAGCACCGGAGACCCTTTTGTACCTTCCCGTGGGACAAAGCATTAAGTTGGATGCACCTGAAGAATTCTACATATCTGCAGTGTTTTACTTCTTGTATACTGGGATAAAAATTTAAAATAAAAAAAAAAAAAGCAACAAATTAAGAAAAATCAGAGAAAGGTACAAGCCTAAACAAGGCTTTCTTGGGAATACGAAGTTTCATCAGAGACATCAGAAAAAGCTGATCTACTGCTTTTATTTGTGGGATTTCAGCTAAGAATAGTTGAAAACATAAGAGGATAGTGATAACCATGAGTATGGATACACAATTCCTGCTATAGCAGGAGTAGGAGTAGCCAAGCTACTCTTCTATAAGGTACTTTTATTCTTTCCCCAGTTTCAAAAAAGGCACCTCTTAGCACTGAATTTTTATCTTTGCATTTACTCACTTTGGAGTTTGTTAGACTCTGAATGGTATGCAATTAATTGTGTTTTTACTAGATTAATCACTAAATATAGTCTCCTAAAGCATGATATTTTCATTATTTGTGAATCCAACCTTTAAGTACAGAAATCTGCACCATAGCACACACCTTGATTTTTATTATTTTTTAAATTTTTAAATTTTTTAATAGAAATCATAGAATGATAGAATATGCTAAACTGGAAAAGACCCATCAGATTCATCTAATCCAACTCTTGGCCCTTCACAGACACCCTGAGGATCACACCACATGCCTGAGGGTTTTGACCAAATGCTTCTTGAGCCCTGAGTGGCTTGGTGCTGTGACCACTTCCCTGGAGAGCCTGTTCCATCCCTCTTGGTGAAACACCTTTTCCTGATACCCAACCTAAACCTCCCCCCTCTTCATTTTATGCCATTCCCTCGAGTCCTGTCACTGATCATGAGACCGAAAAAAATGGTGCATGCCCCTACACTTCGTCTGGTGAAATTGTCAAAGAACATATTTTTTTTTTTTACCCTAAATTATTCAGTTCTTCAGTCAAAGCCTGAAAGTATAACAATGAACTAGAGAGAAAAAATTCACAAGATAAGGAGGCAGGCCAATCAAACTGGATTGGAATACAGATGTTTGCATACTTTAACCGTCACACACTTCACAAAAACTTATCTAGATCTGGATCCAAATTCTCAATCTCTTTTTTTCTCTTCCTTGTCTTCAAAAGAATCTTTCTAATATAAAAAAATACTGATGCGATAAAAATGCTCCACCTAGTGGAAATAAAACTGTTCAAACTAGTATAAGAGTATAGCTTTAGCTCGGAGAACTCATCTGTAAGTACCTAAGTAGCCAATTTTTCTACTGATAAGTAACTCAGGATATCATACAATTGTATGAAAGAAGTTCTAACAGGACTATTACAGTGTAGTGCCAATTTAAGAACACAAACACTGTCATTTTAAAATATAATAACAAAAAAAGAGCAAATCTCTTGAGAATTATGAATCTATCATTAATTTTTATTATAAAAAATCAGTAAGTGCACTACCTATGGGAAAAAAATCTGCAGTATATAGTGTCCTGCTATCTATGAGGATTGCATATATTCTAAATCAGTGCCAGACTTACAAATATTTTGATAAATTAGAAAGAACAACCATGATACCCCAACCTTTCTTATTGCATTACTACAGTGTCTTGGAATTTTGGTACAAGTAGCCAATATGAGGAACAGCCTGAATAGATGACAGTTTTATACATGGCAGAAACATTTTTGGTCACAGAGAAGACAGACATCCAATTGAAACTCAGAGGGAATTTGTGGTTCTTTCCTCCTCTGCAACAGTTCATGTTTCTATGCTCTTACTGATGTATAAGGAGATACTAAAACAAAACCAAAAATTAAGCTAAGCATCTGTAGATCATTATATATGTGTATGTATGCATGTACACATTTATCAACATACTCCATAATGCAAATCCTGGACAGATATAGGTCTAGAGTTTGTTCTTATGCTGTGATTTGTTTCCAGACAATGCTTAAACAACCAATAATTTACATGAGTTCAACACAAGCGAGATAAAGAAACAGTAGTCTGGAGGGTTATTCAAAACTTGTCTAAGATAATATGTTTAATTTAAATTCTTTCAGAATCTGGATTTATTTCTTTCCTTCTCATGTTCCAGAATCTGTCCTCTGTCCCCCACAACATTCTCTTTTTCAAGATGTTAAATCAGCAGAATTCACTGATTGAGCAGAGACAATATTTACAGAAAATAAATATGGCAAGTGTTTTTGAGGTAGAACTTTAAATCTCATTAATAATATTTTTATTCTAAGCTCAAATTACACCTATCTCCTTCTATCAAATTAACTGTCCTCAATATCAGGCATGCAGCTTGGAAGTTGGCACGAACCTGCTGTGGGACTCCACAGCAAAGAGGATTTGAGTCTTCATAGAGAAATATGCAGGGAGAATCAGCAAGAAGGTAGGGTATGGATTTAAGGAGCACTACTTTCTTTGCCCTAAGTCCTCATGAATATATGTTTAGTATGCAGGAGGGGGGAAGTGCCTACAGCTTTCTGATATATCCCCATTGAGAGACACTGTTATTACACAGCATGTCAACTATGTGGTTAATAGTTACTT
Source organism: Passer domesticus (assembly GCF_036417665.1). NCBI lineage: Eukaryota > Metazoa > Chordata > Aves > Passeriformes > Passeridae > Passer > Passer domesticus. Next base: position 81,686,640 of record NC_087474.1, on the reverse strand, counting down.
TTGCTCTGAGGCCACTGATGTGGATTTCTACTTGTTCCAAAGAAGAATTTTGCTAAAAAATCTACCCAGTGCTAATGCAAAGACAGACAATTTACTTATATCAATGTGGTATTATTCTGGCCCACAAAGTAGAGAGCAAAATAAAAGAAAAACATAATAATCAAATTTGGTGGTATAAATACATTTCAGTAATATTAAAAAATTAGGGCAAAAAATACACAAGCCTCTTTGAGCAATTTGTCCTGGTAGAAATATGGGAAATATAGTCTTGTAATTTCTTTCATATTGTATTCTAAATTGTCCTCTCTCAAAGAGTCTGGAGATTTAAAGGTCATATAGTTATCTTTCACAAAAAGATGAACAACAGAGAAGAAAGCATCTGATTTTGCATTGTCAGAAACTAGATATAGGTAAATAATCAAATACCTGTCTATTTTCTCAGCAACACTGATTTCCTCTATACTGACCAGTCTGTACAATGAAACCTTTTTATCACTCTTTATCTTCTCAGAAAATGTATTTTTTCCACTGCAAAGCAAGGAAGGTAAATTATTAAATAGGCCATTTAACACAGTAATATTTGCAATTTTAATCCATGCTCACAGTAAATGAATGGTACGTCCTAAGATAGGTCCTTAGTATCCTTAGATACGTACATTTAATTCTGCAAAGCAGTAGTTACACAGTCTCTTTATCAAAGACTTTTAAAAGCTTGCCACTTCATTTTTTAATATAATCCTATTTTGGAGTTCTAGTTGGCCTTTTTTTTTTTCACCATTTCAAGCCAATTTTTCCTGTAGCCTAACTGAATGTAGTTTTCGAAAATATTTCAACAAAATTGAACAAAGAAAGAAAAAGCAATGGAATGTACGTTCCTAAATTACCTAGGTGCCTGTGAATGCCTTCCACTATCATGATATCGCAACCACTGACGGGATTAATAGATACACTTATTGTAAGACCTCAGAATTATACATATATTTTGTTGTTTAAGAGTTAATTTAAGAGGCACTTCTGTTAAGACAATAAAGCAAGACCCCTGCATGCAGACTAATATTATGATTGGTCTCTTTCAAGTATAGTTTTCACTGAAGGCAATGCTTCATCTTGTTTAACCAATTTTCTGTGCTTCCTATGACCAGGCAATAATTGAGATCTAGACAGCCTGACACATTACAATGGCACAGAGAAGAGGAGAAAGTAATTCCTGCTGGGAATTTCTATGCTGAATGGCTCTTAACTCTAAACATGCTAGACATCACTTCCTCAAGGAATCAGACAGAAATGCTGCTTTTGCTCTTTTCAGTGGTTCCAGCCATTGGTGCAACCCAATTACATGAGTTTCTTCTAGATTACCATTTGGGTTTTCCTCTAGTAATGTTGCTGAGAGATCTTCCCTGCCAGAGATATCCTACTCTGGCCACAGTTTCCTGTGAGCTGACTGCCCAGGAGGGATGGACTTCCCTTGCATGCACTTCAGATTTCAGTGTCTAAAAGGCAGAGACTGCATCAACAAGGAATGGAGAGAGGAGGGGACACAAGAAGAAAATGCAGATTCCCTCCATCATAGGAAAACTGTGAACGTCACTTGTGCAAGGTTTTTTTCTGGCATCCCTCTGCACGAGCTCTCACAAGAAAGAACAGCAGTAGCAAACCTCAGGTCCCCAGTTCACATGGCACTACTTTATGCATTACATGATTGTTACATGGATCAGATCTTTTGTTCATCCTGGAGGAGAGGGAACTGAGGGGAGACCTCATTGCAGCCTACAACTTCCTTGTGAGTGGAAGAGGAGGAACGGGTACCAATCTCTTCTCTGTGGTTACCAGTGACAGGACTCAAGGGAATGGCATGAAGTTGTCAGAGTTTGGATATTGAGAAAAGGTTTTTCACCCAAAGGGTGGTTGTGCACTGGAACAGGCTCCCCAGGGAAGTTGTCACAGCACCAGCCTGATGGAGTTCAAGAACCATCTGGACAATGCTCTCGGGCACATGGTGTGACTCTTTGGGATGGTCCTGAGCAGGGCCAGAAGTTGGACTTGATGATCCTTCTGTGTCTTTTCCAGCTCAGCTTATTCTGTGATTCAGTGCCTGTCATACTAGCGAAGATGCTGGCCACTGGAATTAGTACCACTTCTGGCTTTCTGTTTCAACCTAAATCCAAGTTTTTATATTGAACTCTATTTTATACCTATATTCTATATAATATATTTCCCTGGATAAATCAGAAGAACCAAAATGATATATGATTTTGTTTCTTCTTAATTCTTCTTCATTCAGCAGGAGGGCCAGGTAGTTATAATGGGAAACACTGAAAAGACAGAACCAAAGACACCAAATGTCCCTTAATTCCCCAGTTTTCTTGGCAGTAGACATTATTTCTGGTACATGTGAAAATAACTTCCTACAGTTTAAAGAGCTGTAAACCCTTCATTTTGCTTGTATTGACTGAAAATGAGCATCTGGAAAACAGAAGATGACAAAAATCTTGCTTTCAAAATAGCTTGGAAGCTAATGTACAAAAAGCATTACTCTTATGACATATTTCCAAAGCTAAGAGAGGCTGTAGAGAAGTCAGCTCAGCCTGCAAGCAGAGAGCACCACCGTTGAAGAAAGCAGAGGAAAAGGCATGCCAAGCACTCTTACCTCCATGTCACACAGTCTTGAGGAGTAATTACTTGGACACTCTAGTTGTTTCAAAATAACTTGCTCTAAACATTCAGTGCATCTCTTGAGTGAAGTAAGCGCCATTCTGTCTCTGATTAATTTTATGGATTGAGAGGAACTTATTGATTATATAGGTATCATATTGATTCGTCTGCTGACACAGGCAGGGATTTTTATTTTGTCTTTCTATGCAAACTACTTTTGACTAATTGGGTATCACTTTGGTGGGATTGGTGAAATGTTTCATTTACTGTGGTATTTCAATTAAATATTTTAGCTTTTCCTTTGTCTAAATTTTAATGGATAAAAGTAAGACCTTTAGAAAAGAGGAAAGTTCAGTAAAGTAAGCTATTTAAGAAGAGTAGCTCACTTGAATGAGCATGTAAATATCAAAATAATTTGCAAACTAAATAAAACCATAGTTCTAAATAAGCAAGAAAAATGTTAAATAAACACCCTAAAGGCACTATGAATTTTGTGGGGAAAAAAATGGCATGAAGAGTTTGAAGAAATCAGTAGTGATGATCAGTTTTGCTATCTGGATTTCCATCTTGCCATATTTTCCTCTTCAGCTTCTTCTCACTGCGTTACAAGGATGGAGAGGCAGAGAAGGAACTGGTTACTGTAGACAAGGAGTATGCCCTATCTTTCCTGCTCCTGCAGTTTATTGCAGATTAGAAAATTGTTCTGCACAATGCTCTGTGAAAGATCATGAGTCTGGTCTAAGAATAAGGCCCAAATTTATATGCACTTCCTTCAGTTCAGACACATCCTTAAGAAATGCTATAAAACTCAATCTTTTTCCCAAGGTCCAGTTTCCCTCTCAAAGATTTTTCTGATCTCCAATGCCTCTTCCCAGCTGCCAGTTCCTGGAACTCAGTACTTTTTTGTGTATGTCCATCCAGATGCTGTCCAGAAGAAGATCAATTTCAACCACAAAGGCACAACTGCCATCTTCCCACCTGCTCTTTGGCAGCTATTTTTATTTTTATTCATTTATCCAAGACATCAATGTGTTTTGTCTCCCTGTATTGTGTTTGATCACATTCTTTTTAATTCACTCACATTTCAGGTAGAAAACATCACAATCTTCAGACGTTATTGATAATCAAGACACAAGGATTCACCAGGAATTCATTAGACAGGTTATGTGTTCAGATCTTTCTATTGATGTAACTATGAAAATCGAGAGATACTCAATATTATGCAATTTCCCTTGTTTATTTTATTTCTATAAATACATTTTGGATATGCTTTGTAAGATTTTAGATGTGGTACAGGTATTATACATGCATTTAGACTGCCAGGCAGAATTTATGGCAAAACTGTCTACGAAATGCAGTAATATGATAAGAATATTTACAGTAGCAGAAGATGCATTTACAATTATAGGCAGAGTTATTATTACTACCTTGGTCTGGATGTCCCTGATATTGTAATTACTGTGATGCATTATTTATTTTTTTGTTACTGTTATGAAGTTTGAATAGATAACTTTACCTCTATTTACACCATATTATTTGGCCATTATATTTTTATTACTTTGCTACTCTTTATTGTTATTGCTATCATGCAAATAACTTGCATTGTAAATATCTTCATTATCAGTGAAAATTGCAAGGAAACAATTTCAAAAAACATCATAAACTGCCCTTACTAACTAAGAAGATTATATATATATATATATATATATATATATATATATATATATATATGTGTGTGTGTGTGTGTGTGTGTGTGTGTGCTGAAGCAAAAAATACCCAAAAGCAAATGCCAAACTTTCACCACCTTTGCCAGAATAATCCAGCAACCTGTGGCTACTTTCCATGCCATGTCAAAGAGAGAATTAATAGCAATATGATTCCATCCTTGAGATGGTGATTTAATAAGAGGCAGTGATCACGCATCAAACTCTTACGCTTAACGTAAGGAATAGATCCTTTTACTGGTTGGGGTTTTTTTGGCTTCTGGTTGGTTTTGTTTTCTTTTTTTTTTTTTTTTAATTGATGGTAACACATTACAGAATATGCCTTTTCTTTAAAAAACTATGTGTCTTTTCTGATTTGGGTTCATATTTCAGGTTCATATCTTTCTGGCCTAATATTTTGCTCCCCACCAATAACAGATGGTGCCCAAGTACTGTTCACATTCTCCTTTCCAGAACTATCCCACACATTTTTTTTCTTGGATCTGTTATGCTATGGGAAATTTGTTTTGCATAAACTACTTTCTGGTTGCTCCCAAGCCCCATTTCAAGCATCCTGCTAGAATTATATTTCTCAGATTCACAAGCCTACTCTAGTGTGCAAGGTACCTTTAAGCATTCTGAATGTCTGTTCACATAATTACGCAAAGATCTGGCAATTTCTGTGCATCTCAGTAGAAAAGCAGCAATAATTTATGGGAAAAAAAACTAATTTAAGAGAGTCGTAAAGAACCTGAGAGCCTTGTAAATGACTGGTTTGGTGGACGCATGGAGAGCAGTGTGTTGCTTATATTGATTGTAGTACAGCTTTTAAAAACATTTCCTTATAACATCCTCACTAATAAACAGATGGATTGCAGATCATGTGAAAGAACATTTATGTGGAGCGAAAGCTTACAGGACTGCTGCTGCCAGACAGTTATGGTCAGTAGCATGAGGTCATTAACAGCAAACCCCAGGAAATGATAGCAAGACTGATTTAATTTATCAACTTCCCTTATGATCTAGGTCATGGGACCCACTGTATCCTCAGCAAGATGATGCAAGACTGGAGAGAAGCATTGATAAACCAGATGGGTGCACCATTATTCAGAGGGACCTCTGCAGGTTGAAGAAACGGGCCAGCAGGAGTACCAAGAAGTTCAAGAAACAGAACTTCAAACTTCAGCATCTGGGGAACAGAGTCATGGGGGGTGGGGGGGCAAGTGTCATCCAGTCAGAAATCACCTTTCCAGAGAAGAATCTGGGGCCCTGCTGCACATTGAGTTGAACATGAGCCAGCAGCATGCCTTTGCAGCAAAGAAGGACAATAACAACATGGGCTGCATTAGGAAGAACACTGCCAGCAAATAAAGGGAGGTGATCCTTCCCCATTACTCAGCACTACTGACACGTCTGGAGTACTGTTTCCAGTGCTGGGCTCCCCATTATAAGACAACTGGACATACTGGAGCAGGTCCAGAGAAAAATCATTAAGGGACTGAGGCATCTGACACATGAGGACACAGTGAGGGTGCTGTTCAGTCTGTAGAAGAGAAAGGTCAGGAATATCTTATTAATGTGTATAAATGTCTGAGAGGGGGAGTAGAGAAGACAGCGTCACACTCCTCAAGAGTGCCCAGTGACTGGTAAAAAGGAGAGGGCCAAAAATGAAGTACAAGAAATTGCATTTAAATATGGGAAGAAGTTTGGGGTGGATTTTTTGTTTTGTTTTTAGTTAATTTTATTTTATTTTTATTAATGTGATGGAGGTTAAACACTGGAACAAGGTATGTAGAAGTTAATGGAGTGTCTGTACTTGGCAATATTCAAAACCCAACTGACAATGCTGGTTAGCTTGTTGTAGTGCAGAGAGCAAGCAGGGGTGATTGAATTCAAAAATCTCCAGAACTCCCATTCAAATGTATTCATTCTATGACATTACAGAAAAAAAAATCATAATTGAGAGTATTTTCTTAACATCTAAAGACTCTAGTAGAAAACAGGTTCAGTGTTGCATATCTCAACAGATATGCAAATATTTGCAAATTGTACCTGTATTTGTAGATACTGAACTGATCAGATGTTGGCCTCTGACTTATGTTAGAGATCAAATATCTGAAAAGATTGAGGCTAAACTGAAAGGCTTCTAGGATTCATATGGCTTTTAAGCTATCAAATAAATATATTCTATTTTCAGCCTAGTGACTATGCTTCCTAGTGTGTATCTGGATAAAATGCAATGATATGAAAGGCATACAGTTGAATTTTAGTACATCAAAAAGCTGTCACTTTACTCTGGTGCCTAGAAATCCTCCTGACTGCTATTCATTTTAATATCTAAGTGAAGTAGTCAATTTTCTATCTCCTGTTATTTGTCCCTTTTGTATTTTCTTTTGCAACTTTACAATAGACTTTCATGAACAAAGCCACACACAATAAAATAAGAAAATACAAATAAACTTACATAATTTATTTGTTGTTACACATGAGCACTAAAGCACACACTGAATTAAGTTGTGAATTAATATAATTTCAAGAGTTTCCGTATTTTAAGTTCCTAGGAGGATTTTCTCCCCTTTCTCAATTCTGTAAATCTTATATTGTTTGACATCTAAAAATGACCAGGGATTTAAAACCTAAAAGCATATCCTATTTATTCCTATATGCAACATCTGTGGTTAAAACATACTATAAATTTTTTTTCAAAACTTTTCTATTTATATAATTAAAAAACAGCTAGAAAAACTAAATTAATGTCTTCCATAATATTGCCACTATGGAAGAGTCCAAGCATTTAATATCATATTGAAAATTCTTTGAAAAGCAGAAGGAAAAAGAACAGACTAACAGACTTCATAGTGTTTAAGGCAACTTAGTGTGTCCCTTATTTTTCTTCCTTATGGGATCATGCAATGATGCAAACTTTTGTCCTGTTTGAGCACCTGTTTTGCATTCCACTAACTAAAAGGAGTCTTTCTTAAGCTACTCAAACACAATTTTCAGTGCATAAATTTCAATAATATTCTGCATTTTTACAGACAGTAGTCACAGCAAATTTTTCTGTCTTTTTTTTTTTAGACACAATCTCTTCAGTGCAGCACAGTCAGTGTTGAATACTGGACCTCCAAAAAGAGCATTTTACATATGATCTGGTGTTTCAAAACTGATTCAAGTAAATGGAAAGTGGCAGAAAGGGACAGAACATTCTAGTATGCATATTTTACTGTCACAAGAGGCTTTTTTGGTTCTTCCTGAGGTTTTGATATTTAATTATTTACTCTGTCTCCAAGACCTGTCAGCTTAGATTCATTATAGTAAAGTTATCCAATTGAAAGGATGTGTGTATAAAAGTCTAAATAGAAATGTTTTTAAAAGTTTTAAAAGAATTCCATTCCAGAAACATATTCTGACAAAAAAAATCCTAAGAGAATACATGGAATTTCTATGTGGTAGAGTGTTTAGTTTACACATTTCAAAAAAGATGGAACTCAGTTGTGACTTTTCAATTTACACGGAATATAATTTTCTCAAAATGAGTCTTAATGAAAATTTTATACTGTATTATGACCTCTGCATCCACCTATCCTGAACATATACTATTCACTTACTATGAATATTTTTCAAATATGTCCCACTTAATTAATTAGCCCAGTATACCATACATAAAGTACACTGTATTTTAAGACCATTACCCACATTAATAAAACACACAATTACATATTTTGTAATTTTTAGGCAGAGTATTTTAGTTTTTAATATTTTTAAGCCTAATAGTTCAGTAAAGATTACTTCTTAAGTTTTGGCTCAGATTCACTTATAAAATTTTTTAGATCTCAGAACTACATTAAAGTAGCTTCAAGGTATTAGAACTTATTCACTGTCTCATTAAAGTTAAAATGTTTTTAATAGCCATAAAATTGTTTCTCAGAATAGGAATATAGGATTTAACTTTCAATTTTGCCAGTCTTCATCAAGGTATACTATGACCCTGTGTCACTCATATTCTTCTGTATAAATTATAGATATTACCTGTGTATGTATATAGAATGGATGTGGTATTTTAAAGGTTTAATGAATGAACCTTTATAACACTGTAAGGCAGCAATTGGAATGACTCATTATGTATATTAATTTATAAAAAATGCAAAGACCTGAAAGGAATTTTTGAAGGTTATGAAATGCTACATTGAAACAGAGAGAGATTAGACTTGAATTTCCTTTGTCTTCATGTAGGCATGAAAGAACAGAACCATTATTTATTTGTTTGTATTGTTGCCTAGGGTTTCCAGCCATTAATTAAGACCCTACTGTATCAGGTAATAATCAAACACAGAGCTGGTCCTGATGGAATAGAATAGAATAGAATAGAATAGAATAGAATAGAATAGAATAGAATAGAATAGAATAGAATAGAATAGAATGTAACATTTTGGTTGGAAGGGATCTTCTGTGGTCAACCAGGCCAACTGCCTGACCACTTCAGGACTGACCAAAATTAAAGGATTATGTTAAGCACATTGGTCATCTCTCTAGGAAGCCTGTTCCAGTATTCAACCATCTTCCTGGTAAGAAAAAAAGTGCTTCTTAATGTTCAGTCTAAACCTCTCCTGGGACAGCTTTGAGTGGCTATTACATATGTCCAATCGCTGGATACCAGGGAGAGGAGCTCAGCACCTCTCTCACCTCATAAGACATTCATTCCAGGCCTTTCACCAGCATTTTTACCCTCCTCTGGAGGTATTCAAGAATCTACACTCCCTTTTTAAACTGGGAGGCCCAGAACAGCACAGTACTCAAGGTGAGGCTGCACCAAGTCTGAATACAGTGGGATAATCTTTTGCCTGGCTGGTGATGCTGTGCTTGATGGACTGACAGTGGAGGACTGACAGGGCACACAGTGTTTGCCCTCTGGACCACCAGGACACACACTGCTGACTCACACAGTGCTTGTGTCAACTGGCACCATCAGTCAGGTCCCTTTCTACAGGCCTGCTCTCCAATTACTATTCTCCTCATTTATACTTGTCCCCAGACTTATTTCATCGCAGGTACAAAATCTTGCATTTGGACTTCTTACATTTCATCCCATTCATCATAGCCAAGTGCTCCAATCTATCAAGATTTCTCTGCAAGGCCTCCTGCCTTCCATTAGCATATTTGCAGATGACACCAAGTTGGGTATGAGGGTTGATCTACTGGAGGATAGGAAGGCTCTGCAGAGGGACCTGGATGGGCTGGACAGAAGGGCCAAGGACAACCATACAAGGTTTAACAAGACCAAGTGCTGGGTCGTACACTTTGGCTACAAGAATCTCATGCAGCACTACAGGCTGAGGACAGAGTGGCTGGAAAGTGGCCAGGTGAAAGGGATCTGTGCTTATTTACAGCTGACCATGAGCCAACAGTGTGCCCATGTGACAAAAAAGGCCAGTGGCAGCCCGGCCTGCATCAGGAATAGTGTGGCCAGCAGGACTAGGGAACTAGTTCCTCTGCTTAGCACAGGTGAAGCTTCACCTTGAGCACTGTGTCCAGTTCTGGGCCCCCAAATTTCGGAAGGTGTTGGGGTCTGTTTTTTGAAGTTATTAGAAATGCCTCTGACTGAATTAAGTTGCAAATTAAATGATATGCCAAAACACCAGTATGGATTTTATTTGATAGTAAATGTGTGTGTGTGTGTGTGAGAGAGAGAGAGAGAGAGAGAGAGAGAAAGGAAGAGAAAGAAATAGAAAAGAGGTGTGGGGACAGAAAGGTAGACAGATTAAAGAAAGTGTCAGTGCTCTGTGGATCCGAAGGCATTGTGTTGATCTCTCCTGCTTGTCTTTGGATGGTGAGGGTTCTTCTTTCACAAAAACATAAAATCCAATTAATTAATATACATTCAGGCCAGGTGGGAATGCCCATGTATCTTCCTTCAGAAGGGAGGATGTTTGACACTGTCTCTCATAAGAGTCTGGATGAGTTGCATCACTTTGCATCATGTGCAAGTTCTGTTGTTCAAGTCTCAGGAATGAGTCCGGGTAGCATTTTTGGGGGTCTTTGATGGATTGTGACACCCCTCAGCTGACTCCCACATGAATGTGCCATGGATGTGGCCTTCCTGGAGAGGGGGAATTTACAACTGAGCCAGTTTGTGCAATGGAGAATGGGTGTTCACTGCCTCTGATCAGAGATTAGGCCACACACTTGAAACCTCCTCCCCACTCCGTTTGGGGCAGTATGTGTGAGCAGACCTCAGCAAATGGGTCTGGGGGCTGTGGCCTCCCCCAGCCCAAACCCAGTCAGAGATGATTCTCAGCACAGCTGCTGGGTTTGGCTTTCTTGTTTGGCATTCTTCTCCTTCAGCCTGTTTTTTTTTGTTGGTTTTTTTTTTTGGTTTGTTGTTTGTTTTTTTTTTTCCTGGACCTGAGATAATTGAACAGTAGTGTCTTATCTTGTATTCCTTTAGGTAGCTTAGTTCACAGTCCCAAGTTCTCCTTAGGAGGCCTCTTCAGGGACGGGAGGGATTCGGTGGCTGTAGCTGCTTTATACAGTTTTGCCATAATGGCGAGAAGTCCTTCATAAGAATGTTTAAGCCACAAACCATAGTCTTTCACAGAAGGACATCAAGGCTGGTGAAGGCTCTGGAACACTGATCCAATGAGGAGCAGCTGAGGGAGCTGTGTTTAACCTGGAGAAGAAGAGGCTTAGGAGAGACCTCATCACTTTCTACAGCTGCTTGAAAGAGGGCTGTAGTCAGGTGGAGGGCAGTCTCTTCTCCCAGGTAACCAGTGAGGTGACAAGAGGACACAGTCTTAAGCTCTGCCATGGGAGGTTAAGGTTAGGAATTAGGATCAAATTCTTCACAGAAAGGGTGACTGCTCATTGGAATGGGTATCCAGGGAGATGATGGAATCACCATCCCTGGAGGTGTTTAAGAAAAGACTAGATATGGAATTTAGTGCCATGATCTAGATGAGAAGATGATGTCAGGTCATGGGTTGGACTTGAAGAATTCAAAGGTCTTTTCCAACCTAATTGAATCTGTAATTCCATCCCTCAAGACAATCAACAGCAGCTCCTAGTTTGGGACCATAAGGAAACTTGCTAGTGGTACATCCAACTCCTGCATCCAGATCACTGATAAACAGATTGAACAGGACTGGCCCTGGAGCTGCACCCTGAGAAACATCACTGGTGACTGGTCACCAGACAGATGTAGCTTCAATCATCACTGCCCTTTGAGCTCTGTCCTTCAGAGAGTTCTTCACCCAGAGCATCCTGAACCATCAGCAGGATGCTGTGAAGGGCAGCATCAAACACCTTCCTAACAGGCAAAATACCTACAAACATTACTTTCCCTTTGTCCACTAGGTGTGTGATGTATATAATAGGTGTATGTCAAATTATTTAAAGAGAACTTTCCCTCATATTCTTCTCCAAAATTTTCCCAGGAACTCAGCTTAAATTAATGGGTCTGTTGTTCCCTGAGGCTTCCCTCATATGATGTAAACTGGAATAACAATGGACAGCTTCCAGTCAGCAAGGATCTCCGCAGACTCCCAACACCTTTGGGAGATGATCCATGTCCTACCACAATATTTGCTAGCTCCTTCACAACTCTGTGATGAATCCCATCAGGTCCCATGGATTTGTGAACTTTCAGCCAATACAGCTTTTACCTTCTATATTCAGTGTCCACAAAGGAGAAGTATTTTCTTTCTTTTCCTTTTCTTCTTCCTTAAAACAGATATTTAGACAATTATCTTGCCACAAAAACACTCCTGAATAGCTCTCACAACTTTATCATTATTTCAAGAGCTCAAACACCAAAAGCACAAAGTTTTTGCTTTTTTCTGTTCTATACTATACCTGTTAGTTCCACAATTGTAGTACCATATGGGTGAATAAGAAAAAGCCCTGCAACTTTTTATTAGTACAGAAATACACACACAAAAAAGTAAATGGTGCAAGAATTTCTATTGTTTTCTACATAATGAAAAATTTGCTCAGACAATTAAATATATTATTTGGTTTTAATTCACATAATAAATTACGCAAGTCCTTCAGCTCTAATATATGAAAAATACTATCTATATTGTCTTTGATGCATTCTGGGCTTGTTGCAAATCATCTGAATGCAATTGAAAACTGCTATTTTCCTGGGATTTTGTGGGCAGTGTAAATGATGTATCATTTTGCTCACTGCATGCTCAAACTGGAATAGATTTGGCACGCTTTCAAAATTCATCCCATAGTGAGTATCATAATGAACTGCCTACTTCTGTTCAAACTGCATTCAGTATTAATTTTACTAATTTAAAGTCTTGGACATGAGATGTTGTAATGGGAAGGCCCAACAGTCATAAGTGTCATTTTTTATCTCATGCTCCATCTCAAACATTTATTTTTGCTGGCCATGAACTCATTAAGAACTGAATTATTGGAGTGGGAAAACAATCCTGATTGACTTCAGTGATGATGATACAGCAGCAGTCACCTGTAAAATACTGGCACCTGCACATAGTGTTAAAATTTTATCCACTGGATACTGTGTTTACCGAAGTGAAGCACATTGACATAACATTTGACATTCATGCCATAATGATGACAGTGAAAGAAGACAGAAAGGCAAACAGATTGTATTTGACATCTTTCTCCATATGTGGTCAAATATAAAAACATTTTCCATTTATTTAAACTTTTTATTAGGTACAGAGTTGAGTAATATTGCAATAATCTGATATTAGTTTCTAGATTTTATGTACTTGCTAGACAGAGACAGAAATATTAGAGAATAACTAAATTATGTCTGTTCCTAACATGTGCTAAAAGTTATTACATAATGCAACATAACAAACCATACCATCTCTGAGAGGTGTCCTTAGATGTGCACTTTTCTGGGAACAAAAAAAAAGTCAAAGAGGTTCTCTTCTCAATATCCTTCCTGACTGTTACAGCTCAACTTCCTGAGTGACAGTAGGGAGTCAGCAATTTTTCCATTTAAGGATAATGTAGTTTATACAATCTGCTGGATGTTTTAGTCCCAAATGCAATCTATAGTCTACTCTGTGGTAAACAATTTATCTTCTTTTCTTGAAGATATACAGCACTCTGTTTAACTTCAGTTTAAACTTCTTTTCTCTATATGAGTCCAAAAATCTAAAGAATAAAGTAGCTGAAAAGGATCATTCTTTCTCCAAGATTAGTAAATACAGTGAAATTTCAACTTTGGTACAACTGAGTTTTTTAAAAGCAGCTGAGTTCCTGACCATCAAATTTTGGTCACTGAAATTTAAATAAACCTGAGTGGTCCTGGGAATACTGTTTTATGCTGGTAAAAAAGGGAAAGTGCCGTGAAAGCTTGTCAAGGCTAAAAGTTAGGGAAATGTCATGTTATTAAAGTACAATAATTTCAATAGCTTTTTCATCTAAAAGCTTTTATTTTCATCTTTTATTTATGACTGTTAAATGACTTATTAATATTGAAGACTAATGCAAACCACAGTATATGATACACTTTTTCTGATAACTAAAGATTTAATTTTTTGAAGGGAATAAAAACCACTAATGATAGTTTTTGCAGCCCAAAGGTGCTTTGAGATGGAGATAGAATGAGTGAGTAGGAGTGCTATGTTTCCATAAAAAGAGTTGCAGAACAGATTGTTCAATTAATTGGCCACATATCTTGAAATCATGTGTCTTCAATATTTATTGACCACAGCCAGTGAAAACATGTAATCACTGAGAATGTCTGTACTGTCACCCTACAAATGATGTCAAGGTTATATTTGTTATCATCCTGATATCAAACCTAGAAACACAGGCACAGGGAGCACATAGCTTCCTCATGCCACATTAAGCAGTTCAGGATATCCTTATTAATGTGCTGAGTGTCTTCCAATGTTTCCAGAGATACTCCACAGAGATTATTCTCTGGTGTGTTTGTAGAAACTGTCTCAGTTGAGTCAGTGGGGTGTAAAGCAGGTAAATCTGGGAATAGTCCATATTGCTGCTATACACGTTTTGTCTGATATAGAGTTAATTTTCTTTAGAGAAGCTGATATGATGCTATGTTTTGGATTTGGGACCAAAACAGTGTTGATAACAATGGATTGCTCTAATCATTGCTGAGCAGTGTTTGTATAGAGTCAAGGACTTTTCTGCTCCTCATAGCACCCCACCAGAAAGGAGGCCAGGGTGCATAAGGAGTTGGGTGAGGACCCATCCAGGACTGCTGATCCCAAAGGGATGAATTTACATCTCACATCATATGGCGCTCTCACAGCAATAAAAACTGGGGAAAGAAGGAGCAGGCAAGGGGAATAAAGAAGTACCATTCAGAGTTTTGGCATTTCTCTTCCCAAGTCACCATTAGGCATGATGGATTCCTGCTTTGCTAGGGATGGCTAAACACCTGCCTGCTGATGGGAAATAGTGAATTGGTTGTTTCTTTTACTTTGCTTGTGTGTGCAGATTTTGCTTGTGTTATGGTTTGAGGCTGGTTGGATGCCAGACACCCACAAAAGCCATTTGCTCACCCTTCTCTGCAGCTGGAGGCTCCCCTCTGAGAGGGTAGAAAATATAATGAAATCTTCACAAGTTGAGATAAGGACTGGGAGATTGCTCACTAAGTACCAGCAAGGGCAAAATCTTAGAGATATAAAATAAATGTATTGCTAAAAAAATCATAGCAGGATAATGAGAAGTAAAATAAGACCTCAAAAACACCTTTCCCCCCCACCCCTCCTTTCCTTCCAAGCTCTATCACCTATCTCAGTGGTGCAAGGAGAGAGGAAATGTGGGTTATAGTCTCTTCATCACCCATAGCTTCTCCTTTTGCTCAGGGAGAGGTGCAGCTTCTTCTGCTACACCGTGGGGTTTCTGTCACAAGAGACAGTTCTCTTTGAACTTCTCCAAGGTGACTCCATTTCATGAGAAGAAGCTGCCTATGAACTGCTACAATGTGAATCCAACCCATGCGCAGCAGTCTTCCAAAACTGCTGTGGCATGAGTCACTCTTCCATGGGGTGCAGTCTCTCAAGGACAGGCTGCTCCAGCCTGGCAACAGAGCCCCTCTTTCCATGGGTCTCCCACAGGATCAGAGCCTCCTCTAGACAACCAGCTGCTCTAGCGTGGGCTCCTCCATGGGCTGCAGGTGAACATTTGCATCCCCCATGGACCTCTGTTGGCTGCCTCTCCTACCCCTCCTCAATGACCTTGGGGTCTGCATGTTGTTCTGCTCTCAAAAATTGTCACTCTGCTCTTCTCTGACTGGAGAACTACAGCTGCACCACAAACTTCGTTTTGATTTTGTCTTAAATTTGTTATCACGGAGGGGTTACCAACATCTCTAATTGGCCCAGCTTTGGCCAGCAGCATGTCCACCTTTGGAGCCATCAGGGATTGGCTCTGTGCGACATGGTTGTAAGAGCCTGATAATGAGAGAAAGGCTTCAAAAAGTGCTTTGTCATTATGTCTGCTTGTCATAATCACTCTTGAACTCCTGAAAACTATGTGCAGGATGGACCGTGGGTAGCCCACCTTGAGGCCCATAAAAAAAAAAAAAAAGGTGAAATTAACGTAAAATGTGGAGGACAAAGTGAGGGGCAGAATCCCTGACCCCTACCATCGCTTTCTGCAAGACACCCTGAGGCCCCTGGAGCCAACACCGCCCTTGTGGGGAGAACCCCCTGATCCTGAAGCCCTGGAGCAGAGTCACAGTGAGCTGTGGAACCCCCACCCTGCTCCTGCATCCCATGGTGAGAGCACCACTAGCAGATTGAGGTTTGGCTGCAGCCATCAGGCACTGCACCTGCATCCCAAGGGATGTGCTGCTGCATCCCAGCCAAACTGCTCCCGAGATTGGAGGAGGCAGGTGAGACTCTTCAAACTGCAAAAAAGAGAAAAAAGGGCAAAAACTGCTTCTCTCCCCCCTCCCTTCTCTCAGCAGCAACAAAGGTGGCACAGACTGGTGGTGACCTATCCTGTGCTTTTTAAAGTAATCTTAGCTTTTTCTAACTTTACTTCTCTCTGTCTTTGCCCCTTTTTCTATTGAATAAAAATATATCAGTTTTTTGGCATTGTCAAGAAAATCCACAAATTCCAGAGGTTTATGTCCAAAAAGGAGACACAGGAGTCCTGCAACTTTGTTTGAAAAAAGGGAGAGAGTCCACTGGGGCACATGCCTGTGGGGTTTTCTCTCTCAAGACTCTTTTTATCATAATGGCCTCTTCCTTTCCCCATTGGCTGAGGTACAAGGAATGTACAGCCTTCCTGAAATATCTTCCACATAATTCCACCTTGAACCTACTATTTTACCCAAAAGTTCAGATGTTCAGGCTTGTGTAGACACTTGTCTGCTTCAGGAGAAAAACTGTCTGGGCTCTGCAACAAACCTACTGCTCAAATTTAGTAGAGACATTAAGACCCATTTCAAAGATGTTAACATCAATACCTTCACCCTTAGAACTGTTTGTAAAGACATTAGCTTTCCTCTCAAGATCAACATTTAATCTCATTGGGTTTTTATCTCATTTTTTGGGAGGGAATATTTTGAATGTTCAAAGTTCTTTCTGTTTCATTCATAGAGAGCTAGTTCCCTTTACTCATCTGTGATTAAACCAGATCACAACAATGGTGGAAGCTTCCAGAACCTTTTCACAGAAGCCACCCCTGTGGCTCCCCAACCACCACAAACCAGGCCATGTAAAACCAATACAGCTTGCCCTATTAAACTGTCTTTATTTCAACCATGAGCTTTCTCTCTTTTACCTTTCTGATTTTCTCCCCTGTCCCATCATGAGGAATGAGTAAGAGGCTGTGCGGGGCTCAGTTGCCTACGAGGGATAAGCCACGACACCCAGGTACACTAAGACCTGCTCCTGCACTAAACATTTTCCAGGTGTTTCTTGATCTGGTGTACTAGCTGGACATAACAGATATATCTCCGTGAAAGATGAACATTAAAAAATAAAAGGAGAAAGTGATGACTTGAGCAGATGGCAATTCATAAATATGGAAAAAGTCAGGGACATATATTGAAAGTAACAAATTAACTTACTGACTAAATAAATAAATAAGAAATACTTCTGGTGGGACAGAAGATAAATGAAAGTAAGGCATTGAATTTTTAAGCTTCAAAATGAAAGTGAAAAATTCAGCTCAAGGGGAAGAAACTGCAGCTGAAGAAGAGGTCTGATAGCAAGATGAGGAGGGAACTGTTAGAGACTTGCTAAAATTCTGATTGATGTCTAAGAAAGGTCTGAAAGTATAAAAATCCCTCAAGCTGTGTATCCAATTACACTCCTAATATTTAAGCCTCCTTACAAATTCTGTATTTGAGCTCTGGCAAGTACATCTTCCTTTTTGAATGCTTTTTTTTTAGGATTTAAATCAGAAAACTGAAAGACAAAGTCATCAGAAATATTTATTTGAAAGGAATTTCAAATGATTGAGCTATCTGTGCAACATAGTTTTGTTTTTATTCAAATACTGACTTTTGAAAGTTATATCGCCATATGTTCCATATCTTTGGGGCAATCTTCATAGAGAGCACTGCAGACCTATAGGAACACTGCACAGCTTGCAAATGTCTAAGGAGGAGCCATTCTGTCTCAGGAAGCTAAAATCACCCAGATTGCATGTATAGTGCTTCAGTACCTATGTTTAATTTAGTTTAAACATCACAGAATAAAATTTATTTCTGTCACACTTGATTCAGTCAAGTTGATTTCAGTCACACCTGTATAAACAGAATGTAAGTTTTCTGTGTGCTCACATCTCTCTGGTTAGAGAAATTCAAATAAAAGTGCAAGTCACAGATGCATAGAGGCAGATATGGTGGACTCAGTCCAAACTCAGAATTCAAGACAATGTGAAAGTACAGCCTTTGCATTTTCAGGTATTTCATCATGGCTGGAATACTTGCATTTGCATTCTTCTAGGATGTTTCTTTTCTTCAAGCATTCTTTTGCCTAAACTAATCTTTGTCAAACAACTTTTAGCTCCATACGTAAAGATGGAGCGTAAGATACGTAAGATACGTAAGATACTTTGGTGTGTTTCTAACAAGAAAGGTTCCATATATGGAAGACTCCATATATGTCACCTCAAGTAAAGAAAAACTCTGACCTATCCTCATTTCACCTTTTTTTTTTTTTTTTTTTTTTTTTTTTTTTTTTTTTTTTTTTTATGTTTGCTTCTGTAGGCTGTAAAAGGTGTTAATGGAATAAAGGGAAGAGGTGGATGTACAAAGAAGAGCTCCCATAGCAGATTTTGCTCACATTTCTTTGCCTTCTTATCTACTGAACATAATTATTTTGATAGCAGAAGATATCCATACATTAGATTATTTTTTGTGCCTCTTGTTCACCTGTAATCACATTTTGTGTGCCAAAAGCTGTGATTTTTTTCTTAATCCTTTCTTTTCCACAGTATTAAAGTGGTTCATTAGCTGGCTTTTTTTTTTTTTTTTTGTAAATCCTCACAGCCATTTTGAGGTAATAACCATTGAGAAGAAAATACCTTATGGTCCCAATTCTCTGGGGGTGGTTTGCCCTTGGCTGCACTGCAGGTGTCCACTCAAGTTGGTCTGTCACTCCCCTTCTCTAAGGAATAGGGGGGAGAAAATGGAGTGAAAGGCTCATGAGTTGAGAGAGAAGGAGAGGAGGGAAAGAACACTCACTGATTGCTGTCACAGGAAAAAAAAAACAGACTCAGCTTGGCAAAATTAATTGAATTCCTAGCAGTCAGATCACGGTAGGGTAATGAGTGCTCCTAGGGACCTGTTAAATGGGGACAAATCCTAACTTTTCTCAATTCTTGCTTATTCAGCCCTTTTAGCTCTATGAAAAAGAATCCTAAAGCAGTGGTGATATGTTTGTCACTTTATTAAGTTAATAAGTTTGTGGACTACACTCATTCTCACTCTTAATTTTAGTAAATCATTCTGTTTATGAAGATGGAATGATATGAGTGCTGATTTATGCCTGCCTTACCCAAGTCTACAATTTCTAATTCCAAAACAACAAAAGAATCTGCCTATTTCTATTTGCAGTTAGGATTGTTTCAAGACAGGAAAAATAATAGTGTTCTTAATTTCCAATAGCTGATTTTCAGATACCTAATCTTCAGCACATCTGGAAAATAAAACAGAGGCTATACAGCTACCTTAAAACTGGTAGAAAAAGCCATGAACTTACAACTTTCTTCTGGAAATTTCACTTATCCTTCACAAGATTTTAAAAGTAAGACTTTTATTCAGGTGTGCATACATCCAGAGACTCTGTTTTGATGCTGCTTGTTTTTTGTCTTTATGTTTTTACACATGCAAGGGGAATTCTAGAAATTTATGTGTGTATGCCTACCATTAAAACACTGTTGCATACAGCAAAAGCAAATGCTCAAATCTCTGAGAAAGCACAATGGCAGAGACCACAGGATGAAGTCCCGGACTAGTCAAAAGGCAGTTTGCACAGTACTTGAATCTGTGTGAAGTCTGAGTGAAGAATTTTTGCTTTTCCATTGACTTGAGTCATAAGCAACTGAAAACAGAAATCTATAAAGGAAATGAGGGCAAATCTGCATTTGTAGTATTTGAATTACAAAAAGAGCAAAAACCAGCAAAAGCTAGATGCAGTAAAATATACTAAATTATTCCTAGAAATAAGTGCAAAATGCATTACCTTACACAAAAAACCAAATAAATAAATAACAGAAGGCTGACAGCTTACATTATGCTGTGAAATTCAGCACATTTTTTCTACTTACTTAATCACTTTTTCATTCAAATTAATCCCGCACTCTACAAAGCCTTTTTAATAATTACTGCTGTTTCTCATCATAAATTCCCTCAAGAGTTACAGCTACAGATTAAGCTTAATATTCCCAGCCCTGTAGATGTCATTTGACTACTCCCCCTCCTTCTCCCATCTCTTTCAAACTGTGTATTGATTTACCATGATTGCTGACTTGAAATGATCATATGCATGGACTCCTTCATGTAGCACTCACTCACATAAATGTCATTTTCACTGTACTTTGTTAAAACTTACTTGAATCAGTTAATGCCTTCTGATCCCAGGAGAAAAAAAAATAAAGAAAAAAAAAAAAAAAACAAACAAAAAAAACCCCCCTCACATTAAAAAACTAACCCACACACAAAAAACCCAAACCAAACCACCAAACCAAACCAAAACAAAAAAACCCTCACATAATTGCTCTTTTTAAAGTATGTAGTTTTATGATGGGTGTCAGGATTTTGGTTTTCAAGATCTCACCAGGACTCCTATAACACCTGCAGACAAAATCTGTAGTATCTAAAGATAAGAATTTTGAAAGACCACATACAAGTCAGGTGTGAACACCAAACTTCAATGAGTATTTATCTTTCTATAACACCTTTGAAAATACTAGCTACAGTTTAAGAAAAATAGTAAAATAAATTACAGCAGTGAAACAGAGGAGAAAGTCAAAGTTTTTTTCTGAGCACATAAATGTGAAAGTACAAAATGTCCTATTGAATAGGACAGAATTTTCTAATTTAATGTCTTCAGTTTACCTTGCTGGACCATGTACAAACAGAATGTAAGATTATGATTATCATTCAGACAGGATTACTTTTTTAACACTACTTAAAGAAATCTCAAAACAGATTAATTACATGTGTACTTAGTTTAGGGAATGATTAAAATCTTGCGGCGAATGCCCCAAGTGTGAGGACATGAGGCTTGACTCCATTTTGCTCAGAAGGCTGATTTATTATGTTATATATTATATTAAAATACTACATTAAAACTATACTAAAAGAACAGAGAGAGAGGAAGATCAGAAGACTATAAAGGACAAGAATAGAACAGAATGCGTAACAAAATCCTGTGACTGCTCACAGCCTTGGCAGAGGTGGCTGTGATTGGTCATCAAGTGAAAACAATCCACATGGACCAATGGAAGATGCACCTGTTGCATTCCACAGCAGCAGATAGTTATTGTTTATATTTCTTTCCTGAGGCTCTCAGCTCCTCAGGACGGGAAAAATCCTAGCAGAGGATTTTTCATAAAATATCATGGCTACAATTAAAATGCTGGATTTTATATGGTTTCCATTTTCCAAACAACCTATACAAATTACCATACTGTAATAGATATTCAGAAAGCAATTTTTTTTCAGTAGAATAAAGATTTGGACAATCTTTTTGCTTTTAAATACAGACATTGTATTACAAGTTCTGTTGATAGTTTTTTCATACACTGTTTATACTTACTGTCCTCTCACTATAAATCCATCTCTAACTTGTATCACATATTTTCTAAGTTAAATTTCTTCATCCTTGTAAGAGATTTCTGAAATACCACAGCATATGAAGATTTTGTTCATTAAAAATAAAATATTTGAAAACTATGTACAAACTACCATGTGGTGTCTGAAAGTCCTAATTCAACAACTCTTTAGACAAAGGAATTAGACACAAACTTTGTTTTTACTGATACAAGGACAGTAACTACCTAAATCTCCCAGTCTGCTGAATATTGCTTTAAAGACTACTCTCTGGCACCTTGGATAAACTCTAAATGAGATTCCTACATTGCATTAGAGATCTCACTTTAGGGGGTTAGTACTTACCTCTCATTTCCCTCCTGCTAACAATGTCTATGGAATAGGCCATTAGAAAAATTATAAATCCCAGTTTTAATACTTTGAACAGTGTTAGAGTTTGTGAATTTTGGAAACCCTAAAAATAAGGAACAGACACAACCTCTAAACTGATGGCATAGATATTTTCATCAAGTAGTGCAACACTGAGTTCCACTATTTTCATTCTCTGCTTAACCCTTCTAACTTTGTCATTCTACATTAAGTACTTCTGACAATTCTTAGAATTAAATGTTAAGATATTGTAATGATCTTATTTTTTCCTGTTCTCAGCTATGGGTGGGAGGGTGAGAGCCTCGAGGAAAGCCTGGCCAAGGGAGGGCAGAACGCTGCCCGGCAGCCAGGGCTGAGCCAGGGGAAGCGAGCGAGAAACAGCCCTGCAAGCCCCGAGGGAACAGCAGGAGCAGGGACGGAATGGAGATTCCTCTGAGGCCTGGGGAAAAATTCCCACTGCTCATTAAGTCTTGGGTTCTCTGTGTTCAGGATGACCTTGAGAGTCTCTTTTTTTTCAGCTCGATGGTCAAAGAAAGAGTTGGGATTCTTCGGCTCTGGTTCACAAGGTTGTTTATTGTCGATTATCTAAAATATTCTTTTTCAGATCCGCAGAAGTCTGCTCAGCAGGTCTCTCAAGGGCACACTGCCCACCCCTAGGCTAGTGTCTACATTTTATACTTTGAATTACGTGTACTTTATTTATCATTATTTTCTAATGCCTATCACCTATGTTAGACTGTCTACTTCTATTCTAAACCAATCCAAATGTCCCAACATCACCAAGAAGATGGAGGCTGGGAAGAAGAAGGAAGAAGAATAGGACAACACCCATGTCCCTCCAACTTGCCTCCTAGACCCCCTATAGTAAAATCCCCAAAACTCCACTTTTCACCTGGTGATTAATTCATTATGACTCTACTTAAACGTCTGTGACTTGTGATTCTTCGTACAAGGCTGGTAATTTGCTCCATGGATTAAGATAGAGATCCCACGTGTCTTTGGCTTCCTACCAGCACTCCCCAACCTCCTGCTAGGGGCACATGTCATCCAGGGCACCTAGAGGCATGTCCTGGGTTCCAACAATTAAGTGTCTCTAACCTTCCTTTCCCGCACCATTCTCCTTTTCCAGGGGACAATGATCAATTCCTCTGCAGGTTTGTTCCTTCTGGTACTCCTAGTACCCATGAAGGCAGCTTCCATGACAACATCTCAATTCTCACATTCCTCAGTCCAATATTGTGAGGCTCAAATAAGTCAACACCTTTATTTTTTTAGAAGCTAAGCAATGTGATGTGAGAAGAGGTAAAGAAGTTTTTGATGTTAGTTAGAAAGACATTTCCAAGACTACAAGAAAATGCTACTCTTTTCACTACTGAAGAAATTCTTCTTATTATTATTATTATTTTAATCTCTGAGAAAAAATGTTCATTTTCCTGAAGTTTCTTTGCAACTGCAGATATTTTAAGCCATTTTGCTGGCATCTACTTCTTCCTTCTCATCTTTTATTTTAAATTTCTTCCCTGGATGACTGGATTTTTTTAAAATATTGCAAACTTCTACAGAAAACTAAATGCTGCAATTATTTTTCAAATTATGTATTTCACCAGTTCTTCAACAATGACATGGATTTTTGCTCACCTCAAGAGAGTGATATATTTAAAAAACTGAGTTGCTGAAATATATCTGTATTCTTCATGTATTGTAGTAACTGTAGTTCATGTCTAAAGATTCTTTTTAGATTTGAGTCTAAAATAAAGATTTTAGATATGCAATTCTGATGTGACTAATTTCTCTTAATAGTCAGAGAGGGACTCAGATGTATTATGCTGCAAGGTGTGATAATTTTAATACATACCTTTTGTCAGTCATTTGCCTGAACAGATGTCAAGAGAAAGGAGAGGGAGAAAGATTTTAAAGTTCTGGGTCATGTTATATCTCTGCTCTGAACATTAAAGAAAGGTCATTTTTCATAGCAACAGCAGCCTTCTCATATGGCCTACTTTAAGTCTTTCACACTGTGAAGAAGTTTATTCAGATTTTATAATTAAGAACAGAGCAGGCAACTAAATTATATGTAGGCATTCAAAAGAGATAAAGTGGTTTTTTTTCTTGAACATATAAGTCACACATATCCTGTGGGTTGACATCTATTTTGAACTAGATGTTAAAACAATACCTTAAATAAGCTGTCAGCAGACAGTCAATATTTTGTCTGTTTTCACAAAAACATAACAAATTACAGTGGAAAAAGAAGACATTCAAGCTATACACAAAAAAACTTTATACACTGTGAGTATGTACACATACAAAGTATACACTGACTTTGACACAGACCCAGACCAGCAGGGAATCTGAATCATTTATTCAAAGAAATGAGCTGGTTTTATACACTTTTTCAAAGCACAGTATTTCCTTAGATGGTGATTCTCACTATGGGACCTATCCCATGTTGCCACATCAGCAACACATTTTCTTAATGTCCTTCTATGGGGTGATCACGCACTGTTCACCCGTCTGTCGATTTCCAGCAGGCTCCTCTCCGCAGAGCTTTGCTGTGTGGCACCTCCTCCCACCAAGGTCAGGCAGAGACAGCCTCTCTGTGCGACCATGCGCTGCTTTATGCCTCCGTGTGCTGATCTGCACTGCCATGTGCTCCTTCGTGCTACCATGTGCTGCTTTGTGCCGCCGTGTGCTCCTTTGTGCCACCATGGCACTCTGCAGGCACATCCCACAGCCTGCAACTCAGTTTTATCCTATCTCTTCCCACAATACACACCGCAAATGCACTTTAAGTAAAATGTCATACCCAGAGCCAAAACAAACATTCTATTTTCAATTTTTTGACACCATGGTTATTGATTCCTGAGCTTTCATGTGTGTGTGCAGACAAACTTATACACACATAAAGACAATAATTTGTTTTAAGGTGGCTTGTCCTTCTGGTACACAAACATCCATAAAGTGAACTCTCAAATGGAAAAAAAAAATGAACTGGTTTAAGGGTTGTATGTCACGTCTTCTTTCTTAATTTATTTAAAGAAGCCCCACAAAGTAAAAATCTATTTGAAGCTACTTAGTTGAAAACTATTAACCTTCTTAGCTACAGAGTCCCAGAATAATAAGGAAGTAGCTTGAAATTGTAAAAATGTAGTATGTGGTAGATTTTGGCACTTTTAGATAATCAGCTAATGTTTTTAGCTCAAAGTGTTGTACATTTTCCTAGTGGTGACAATCTAATTAAGATTAAATGATACAATTTGCTGCTAGGGATTAAATAATGAGAATAATCAAATTGTTCTTAACAAAATGAAGATGCAATGAAGAAACACCTTATGTAATATTATTGGTCCAATTTTTTATTTTACATTCTGTTTGGTTTAACAGTGCATCAAGATGCCTCACTTACTTTAGGCACAAAAACTACTTCAAAGCCAAACATTTGGGGTTTTTTTGAGTTTAAAATGCATTAATTTTAATTCAGAAAGATAGAGCAGATGTAAAACTGGAATAAACTTTTGTATAAAGCCAAAAATTACCTTTTTGTAAAAGGTTATTAGTGGCTAAGTAATTGTAAAAAAAAATTATGCTAGATATAATTGTACATTGCACTGTAAAAAAATAAAAAGTAATACATTTTTCCCAGATATATACATTCTAATGGATTCCAAATGTAGATTTATGAATTCCTTAAAAGTTATTGCAACCTTCTGTGTGGTGTCTAGTCAGAAACAATATTCTTTTTGGTCCTAAGGGGGCATAGTTTTATACCAAGTAATGCTGCAAGATATTATTATTCTTACTGATGCAATTTGGAACATCTGATATAAATCATGTCAGTTCACCTGATGTATAAATGCAAACCACTTGATTCATCTGAGTATTAAATGATAATACATACCTCCTGTTTGGAGATGAGTAAATCATATTCAGAAAAAAAAAAAAAAAGTGAGACAAACTTTCATTTTCAAGGATAAAGAATTTTTTTTTTTTTTGTAAATTTAGAAAAGGTTTTGGAGAAACTTCTTTTATCACCTGCATAGCTGGAAGCATGTGAGAAAATTCACCCTCTTTTGGTGGGTTACTCAAAAGTTGAGGCAAACTCTGATAAGAAACGGAATCCCCCTGGAATAGTTCAAGATGTTTTCTTGTATCTTCTTCTTCCATAGTCCTGACAGCTCCCCTCCCCCGCTTATTTTCACTTTTGGTTTCATGTTCTTTATTTTTAACTAGTATCTGTCTGGGATCTTTTATAGTAGCCACAGCTGTATTGGCACACAGACACAGTGCTGGATGAAGATGCCTTACCCACTTACCACACTGATTCACTGAAGCAACAAGGTGTGGCTTGAATATCACCAGCACAAGAAAAAGACAAGAAATCTGGTGTGTTCTGAGTAAATCAGTCATCCTGTAACTAATTGCCAAATCCAGTGATTCCTGAGTAAATAGGAAATATGAAGACAATAATTTGATAAGATCCTCTGGCGATAAATCCCATCCATTAACTGTTGTTCTACTGTAATTATACAACAATGGGGTCAGTGAAATTTTGCTTCTAGTGAAAACATTTAAAAATATGGTGAGTTTGCCTTTAAAACATAGCCAAAAGTGTTTTCCAGCTTAAGCTGCCCTTCTGAATGCAGTTACAGAGTCATAAAATTATATATCAAATAAATTGATCTGCGTATAAAATAGTTTGGATTACAACACCCAACATCTCTGCAAAAACCACAGCACATATCATCTATAGAAAAAAAGGTGTTTCTTTTTCTTTGTTTTTTTTCAGTCTGCTAAATGTATTCTGTTTTTCTTGCAGAAATAATTAACAGTTCAATGAACAAGCCAAGTGGGGTTTTATATTGAAAACCCAAGGAGTTTAGAGAAAACACATCCTTATAGAAAATGCAAAACAGGCAGAGGACTGTCAAGCCCAGGAGCCTTCTTTGAGCTTTAAGGTATTTAATAGCAGCTCTTGTTTCCTTAGTGGGTACTGGGAGATCTAACTCTTTGCTTTTCTCATGATCTAGTGCCAATTTACGGAATGCCTCTGGGCAAACTCAGTTTCAGATTATTATAAAGTGAAAACCTCTATTTAAGCATTATTCTCTTTTTTTAAGAAACCGTCGTTCTCTTTTTCCCTTCAGAATTCATTATAATCATGTCATTATTATTTTTCTTGGCATTTGAATGCCATCTAACTAGTAGTTGTATATATAACCTTTTCAATAATCTGTAACATTCAAAGAAAAATAAACTAATTGTCCTTATTCATATTCAGCATTTTAACACCTGTTTGGGGCAGAACAGTTCATTTATGTCATGTTGATACCTGAACTGTTTTTGCAGCTCAGCAAATCCAAGTCAAGGACTGAGATCAAACAGCCTAACTTTTGCTGATATGAAAAGGGACGCTGCCATGGTGAGCTGAGCTGTATTTTGAATGGATGGAAAGATATGGGTTTTCTGATGGAAAAGTCAAGAAACAGTTTGTAGTCAAGACACAGTCAAGCCATCTGTTCTGATGGCTGTTTAAACAAAAATTTATTGTGCATGGCATAGCAGAGATTGTCCAAATCTCATGTGATCTCCTCTCTGATATTGCAAAGGCTTATTCTGTCTTTGTGATTTACCTGAAGATCATAACTAAGATTTTCAATTTTAAAATGGGCTTCAAGATTGCTGTGGACTTGTATTAGAGATGTTTTGCCACTCCAAGCTGTTTGTTTTGAGATTGCAAAATGGGTCAGAGAGGAAATTCAGTTTGCAAATGATATGTACACCAGAGTAAAACCTTCTGCTACACAAAGTTTAAACTGTTGACTGTGCAACCAGACTAGAAGTAATCTCTACTTTAAATTTTGTGAAAGATCACGTCAATATTGGAGGCATTTTTTTAATCCAGAAATCTAGGTATTCAGTGTGAAATCAGGTTGTCTTCCTTCCCTTATTCTATAAGACTTTGTTATTATCCTTTCCCTGTTTCTGTACAGATTTAGATGCAATAAGAGAAGCACTTTAGTAATCTTAATCTACAAGGTATTTATAATTTCAGGGGTTATCATCATGCTTAAGGGAATCTAAATTGCTCTGCCAAATTTGACTTTGAGAGTGTTACCTATCTCACGGTCTGTAGCCTGACAATAAGGGCAAAATTTCTCAACAGTGTTCTTTAAAGATGCATCAAAGTAGTACTTGACTGAATGCAATTTCCTGGCACATTGTTCTTTATGCCTATTTAAAAAGTCAGAAAGACGTCAAGGAAATGCATTGGAGTTTGGCACAAGCATATGCAGGAGTCTGGAGGAGTAGAAGTATGAAATAGTTGTCTCAATTACTGTCACTGTGGTTGGGCTGGGTACAGGCCCTGAATGCACATGGAGTTTTCATAGGATCATACCATCATAGAAAGGCTTTGTTTGTGAGAGAGTTTTAAACATCATCTACTCAACTTCTTCTTCTACTTTACTGGGATGCTCAAAGCCCCATCAAACCTGGACTTGACACCTCCAGGTACAGGGTGTCCACAACTACTGAAACTGCTGCTACAATGGCTCTGGGCATATGTTCCCATGTCTCACCACTCTTATAATGAAATGTTTCTTCCTTCCTTAATCTAAATCTTCTCTCTTCCAGTTTAAAAATATTGTCCCTTTTCAAGACACCAGTCCCACTATGTCACTGATGAAGTCATTAAGTAGCATTGGTCCCAGTAGGGACCCATGGGGGACATAACTTGTTACTGGGATTTTGAGAAGGAAAGCAATATTCCTTAGCTTGAGGGCAGGCATGAACACACTGCTCCTGTTACAGACAGAGAAACACAACTAAGAACAAACTTTCCCCCCACTGTGATGACTTCCCAGGAACAACTTCTGGCAGACTTGTGGAACATGATGTCCCTTTAGAATACCATATAGTCATCTCATATTAGTTAAATTGGGACATACCACAGCTCTAAAGCACATACTTGAAAATGTTTTCCTAATTTTCAGGGACTATCATAGTGCTTAGTTTTAACTGCTTTGTCCAGTCTAACTAACTGCAGAAGATAGATTTGGATTAGGGAAGGAAGGAACTGGGAGACTTTTCACTGATGATATACTCAAAATAACCTAGAAGGCAAACACAAAAAAAGAGAACTATTTTGCAACATTAACCTAAAACTGTTGGCATGGAAGATTTGTGATCATGTTTTATAGTAATTTGTTATGCCACCTCTGTAGATACTAGAAATGGGAAGAGAAGAAATGGTTGATGATAATAAAAATAAATATTTTGATGGTAATAAAAATAAATAGGATTTGAAATTGAAGAAGAAACATGAGGAAGAGAGGGACCCCAGAAAAAAAAGAAAAAATAAAACCAACAAAAACCAAACAATAATTGGCAGAATTAAAATGAAAGATAGATTTTTGAGATCAGTTCAGTATGTAGAAGCTAGATATTTATATAAATGCTGTGACAAAATAAAATTTTCTGACCATTTTTGTAGTGATTTTCTTTAAATCCATCTTTGACACAAGAGGAAAAGGGATGAAAATATGGGTTATTAAATTTTTTTAATAGTGAAAAAAATATTACTGATACATGCCTTTAAAGGATCTAACATTCTATTTTAGATTTAGATTGAAGACACTTGAAAAAATAAATAGTTAAAATAAGATGTACAGTTTCAGCTTTGGACAGCTGCTTTTTCTATAAAATACAACTCTGAAATGCTTGATCACTCCTCTGTCAGAGCAAGGAAACCCGAACATTAAAAATGCTATAAAAGACTTTTTATACCTAAAAGTACACATGAGAATCACTTTCTCTCACCCAAGGTATTTATTTTTCTGTGTTTCAGCAATTCAAAGAAAAAGAGAAGTAAGAGCAGGGAGATAATGTGCTTTCTTCACCTTTGGCAATGGTGCAACTGTTGTAAGCCTGCAAATGTTCACAGCTCAAGTGAAATAGTGCTCAGAAGGCCACAGGAAAAAAATTGAAATTTGGGAAACTTTTCTCTAGACAATATCCAAGGGATCTCAATCTTACTAATTTATCAAAGAAAATTTTGATTCGACTGAGTATCTCTATAATACAACGTCTCTCAAATCTAGCAGGCAGAGTGATAGAAGAAAAATGAAATCTAAAATTAGAACAAATCACACTACAGATAAAGACACATTTTTAGGATCATGAATCCTCACAACATGTTGTCAAATTAGTAATAGATTTTTCATCAGTGAACACTAAAATCAAAATTATTTGAGCTTTATTTTGTCCTAAATCCTCATGCTTCAGCTTGTTTGCAGATATTTTATAGCACAAAGCATTATAAATCAGTTTACAGTGATGGAATTTCTATCTGCTTCCATTCCCAAGTCAGTCAGAAGTCAACAGCAAGTATAAAATAGACAGGCATCTATTTCAACACCAAATGTTGGCAAAGTACGGAAGTAGTTCACTAAGGATCAAAGAATAAGGTAAAAAGAGCATAACAGAATTTTAATGCATAGAGTGAGATAAAAACATCTCTAGAGATTTTTTTGATGCTTGAACCTATGGATTCCCATACCTTGTGCCATCTATGACCAGGTAATTTTGCAAATGTTGTGAAAAAGCAACCAGCAAGCCTTTTAATAGTCATTGTTCATTGAAAACGAGATAGCAAAAGGAACTGATGAAAAGTGGTTTTCTCTAATTTGCCAACACCTTGCTGTTTTTGCAATAACAGCATCATTGCAATTTAGGGAGAATTTGAAAAATATTGTAATACAATTTCTGTTCCCGAGTACTCTTTAAATTTGTTTTGGTAGAACTTTAAAAAACCACAACTTTTGTCTTTCTTCCCAAGCTACAAAATAGAAATGCAACAACTCATTCAGATGAAACACTGATGTCTGTATTTCAAAGGATTTTCAAGAGAAAGAACTAACATGATTCTGGTAAAAATCAAGATTTTGTGAAAAAGTGGCAAAATACAAATAGGGAATTAAAAATGAATCCTCTACATGAATTTGCATAACAAGAATTTATAACAAATGGTTCAGCTTTAAGCCAACTCATGTTAATTGTTTTTTCCTTAGTATCCTGAGATCACAATTTTTAACTCTGAGATCTAGAGACCAAATAATTGTCAGTTGCCTGATTTGTTGTGAAAATGTGATCTCTCAAGTGAAATGTTAATGATTCAAAATGTCTCTTTCAAAATTAGACTTGTTTTGCCACTGCAATGAATGTGTAATCCTATGAGTGGACACAAAAATATCTCAGTGGTTAAAGCCAAATATGTTTTGTGGTTGAAGGAGAAAAGAATCTGAGAAGAACTTTTCCATCTGAAAATGATCATTAAGTATTAGTTTTTCACTGGGAAAAAAAAAAAAAAAAAGAAAAGCCTTTCGCTTCACTGATAATTTTTTGCTTGGATATTATTAACAATTTTCAATCCATAATAATTCTCTATGTTAAATTACTAAAGCCAGAAATTATTAGTGCTTCCTAATACCATCATACTGTACTTTGAAATGTAAAGTACTTTGA
This sequence comes from Passer domesticus, assembly GCF_036417665.1. Classification (NCBI taxonomy): domain Eukaryota; kingdom Metazoa; phylum Chordata; class Aves; order Passeriformes; family Passeridae; genus Passer; species Passer domesticus. The sequence continues at coordinate 81,655,140 of NC_087474.1, read as the reverse complement.
ACAACATTGGAAATAACAATAGTAATAGTTAATTATTTCAAAAATAATGCATTTTTTATGTTGATTATGGAAATTTCAATAGCAGCCAGAAGGGTTTTGGCAGAAATAAAGTTTTTGAATACATAACCACATACCTCATCTTTGAGGAGTAATACAGAATAGCTTACCACACAGAGCAAGAAAACAAAGCTGTTTCCCTTGCAGCTTTTTTTCTAGTATTTCTAAGAGTTTTAAAATTGTTCCCTGGCAAACCTATCAATGTAATTTTGGCCAAATATCTTATGACTAGATTCAGATTCTCAAAGAAGGTCTCAAGCTGAACTTAAAAGCATAAAATCAAAACTATTATTGTAAATAATCTGTCTAGTCTAAGTGCATCAGGCACTGATATAAATGTTGCCCTGAAACTTACTTTGCTTTTGAGCATGTGTAGGAATCCCTCAGTCTTGACAGTCCTAGCACACAGCTGGCATGTTGTCACAGCCAGAAAGAGATGTTCCTCTCCTTGCAGAGCTACGTCCATAGGCACTCCTACACCATCCCCTTGGATGAGCTACAATACGAAACAGAAACATCTCTAAATCCAAGTGTCTTACTACCACTTTCTTGCACAACTTTTAGTTCTTTTCTGCACGGTTCAACAGCTTTAGTGGGAAGGAAAAAGCAGAATCTTATTTCTCCCTTTATAATGGCTCATATTCTGGTTATTACAGCACACTGAGAGCAGGAAGAAGTGCATCTGTCATCCATCAGGCAGAATAACCTAAACCCAGTCTTCCACAACTCGCCTGTCCACCTAATAATTCAATGGATTAATTACCATGTGCTTTCTTTTTGTTTTATCTTTTAGAGTTTCTTTCCTTAAGATTGACTTTTGGATCCTACCCTCAGCTGCTCTGTTCTTACTGGGTAGGATCTGAAATGATCAGCCAGCTATGTAACAGGCAGCTCTTCTCAGCCATTTGATGGTGAACACAGATGCCAGACAGTGTTTGGGCCTCCTTTCTTCAAGCCTGACTAATGCACACAGGCTGGTGATGCAATTTTCAGCCAACCCCAATCTCCACTATTTAAACTGACTGAGCCTTGCTTCTTTTTCTGCAAATCCGAGGTAGCACAACAGCATGAATTTGTGAGGCTAAGTGTATACAAGAATTTTCAATACCAGGTATTTTTCAATACTTACTTTCAATACCTCATGATACTGCACAGGACAATACAGACTGGAATGAGCAGAAAAATGAGCAAGTATCAGGTTAGTTAAAATTTTACATGAAGCCATAGTCACAGCTTAGATACCAAATAGATGAATTGCTTTGTAGTTTTCCAAATAAATTGAAGAAAAATTTTCAGAGGTTGCATTCAGTATTTTTTATAGAATAAAAGAAAAAAGGTATTAACAAGCAAATATCTAATTAAAATATGCACACACAAAAATATGGCAGAAGATAACTTTTATTGTTCAAAGGTGAACTTAAAAGTAGCAAAACTTTTCTGGAGATTGCATACAAAAAACAGACTCATTCCTTGAAATATTAATTATTGCTCACAGTTTCAATTAGGACAACTTATTAATGTATCTATTTTTATATGGTAAACAAGCTTCTTTGAACTCTTTTGCTTTATTTTAGACTTCTACCGTTTTGTAGAAGAGTTATAGGGAAATTTATTTAAAAGTTGTCCCAGTAATATCGTACTACTCGTATTTAACCTGTACTGTACTATGTGCTTGTTTGCTGCAGAAATTACTTCTTTTTGTTTTCATTTTGCATTTTGTCCTATTCTTTGAAAGTACCCTATACCTTCAGTGAGTCACTCTCCCTTTCCTTATCATTGGTGACTTTAAATAATTAAATGTGGTCATGAATCTTGAAGTCTTTTCATTTCAGGCCTGCATCATTATTTTTTTTTTTCAGCCATTTCCAGAATGCCTGAGTGGTTTTTTAAAGTGTCATTCTTATTTATTCAGTTTTTTTATTTCCTTCCTAGATGTAATCTTTTTTTTTGTGGCAAGCTTTGTCTTATGGAAACCTGTAAAACTCATGCTCTTTCACAAATCTATAGTTTGGTTTGTCCATCCTGAAAGTAAAGGTTTAAAAAGCATTTAAAAAGCATTTCTGAAGCACTGCTTCCAAAAAAGCAGATATAAGTGCTTAACAAATGGTAGAAAGTAGAGTAGCATTTCTTGATTACAGTTGGTCTCAACAATATCCCATTACTTCTATTGTGAACTGTAAAGGGTTTTTCTGACAAGGCATTGTGAGTGCTATAATAAAACAAAATTGCACAAGCAGTTTTCTGTGATACTGTGTACCTTGCCTATCTAAGGCAAGAAGGAGTTTTCTGCAGCAGTTTAGTTTATTAGCAGAGATCAGCTACAGAACAATTCAGCTAACAGGATATCCCTGCTTCCTGTCACACCAAAATTATATCAGGTAGCAAGAGGAGTATCTGTGGGATTTCCCTAAATGAAATCCTACATGCTGATTTCAGGTTTTTAAATTAAATGCTTTGCCAGCCTTTAAGAGTGTATATATCCTTTCTTTTATATCTGAACACATAGACCTAATTGTTGTCTTAAAGCAGAAAACAAACCAAAACAAGTTAGAAATTATGACCTCAATAGGCTGGAAAAAGTGCACTGTTGGGAAAAAAATGTTCTAAAAAGATAAAAAAGATGCAAGAGAGAACTGAAAGTGAAGAATGGTCAAAAAAAGAAAATTCTAAAGTTATGTTTAAAATAAAAGCTGTTTCACAGACACATAAACTAGGACTCAGTGTCTCTTTAAAGACCTTCTGATCTTCTGTGATATCACTTGAGATCATCCTGTGCTGGACCTTGGCACAGGGGCTCCAGCTGCCCACCCTGCTAGCGGCTCCCCAGCATGCTGCACAATTACACCAAGTGCAGCCACAGCCACTGGGCTGTCCTGAGAAACATTGCCAAGCTCACTCCTAAGAGGAGAAGGACTGATAGACAGGTAAAAGATGATTTGAAAAACTTGGCCAGATAGAACTCTAGAAGCAGAACTGTAGCATCAGCATAAAACTCTGCATTATGACAAAAAAGGATTTCCCATTTTGCACGCTATTGTCACGTTTATAATCAAGGGACTGTTCTGAGTTCAAATCCTTTCAGTGTTTGCTGGTGCACTGCTTTCCCTTGACTCTGGACCCAGGCCAACTTTAAGGGACTGTGCAGATTTCATTATTTTCTGACCTTTCAGGGGAGAGGGACATGATGAAATTTCTGCCCATGGGAAGACTGTGTGCATTTTCTTATGTGTTCTTTTTCTCCCTGGTTGATTCAGGATACATGGATGAAAGAAGATTGGTGGAGTCATTGGTGTTTGGGGGAGGCTTTTTGTTGTTCTGGGGTTTATTCCCATAGTTGTCAAAATCAAATGAGGCAATATGTATGGGTTATTTCCAGCTCTTTATAAATAATAATAAAAAATAATGAATAAGTTCATAGTGATACTTACTCTATGCTTTATAAGCACAATCTGATAATTTATTTTCTTCAAGGGGTAAGAGCCAGACAAAGTAATTATTCTTAAAGAGTTACCTCACAAAATATGTTTCTTCAATGTCTAAAGACATCTGTACCATAAATAAAAAGTATTTCTCCAATTTCCTTATGCTGAATTTGATATTCAGATGACATCCACTAATAATTCATTTATTACAAATATATTATGTTAAAAATAAGTTAAAATTCAGAAACATTCATAATTACCATGTATACAAAAGTTCCTTACTCTCTACTGTATCTATGAGACCTAATAGCAAATCAGGCAAATGTAGTCTATGGCTTAGAGAAAATGTGATGTGAGGTTAAAATATCTTGTAAAGTCCCCACCTGGAATAAAATATTAAACCATTTCTCAGTTCAGTGGAGAATTTTCAAATATCAAAAATTTTAAATACAAGAATTCTTAATTGAAGTATTGGGGAGTACTACTTAACTGTTTCTTTTAAAAAGGCATGATGTGTCTTTATATTTGTTTAATTAATATTTAAGCCTATAACACAACACTACAGAAAAAAAAAAAAGTGTTGGGTTGGTTTTTTTTTTTGTTTAAAACCAAGAGAATTGGAAAAACACCTTACTAGAACAAAACAAAAACTGAACCAAACTGAACAAACCCAAATGGAAACAGAATAAAAATCCAAATAAGGTGAAATTCACATGTAATCACCACTCTTTAAGAACTGCAGCTTGAAAACTCCGTAACTAAGTTACCATTCACCTTGCTATCTAATCACATAGTTACAGTTCTTACAGAATCCTTAGTGCTGTATTTTTTTTTATTCTAGAGACATTTCTCTGCTACAAAATACAGCTTTCTATTTATATGCATTCCATCTAATTGCTGCAGGATCAATGCAGTCCCCACACTGCTCCCACCCCACTGAGAGGTTTGTGAGCCAATCCCCTACAGGGGCTGACCCATGACCTGTTGGGATGTCCATGACCGTCTCTATTTTCCAGTGCATTTCTTCACGCTTTGATCTCTTTTCAAAGACCTTCTTCAAAGTAATGGAGACATCAGACATCTGTGCTTTAATTTCTGAAAACTTTAACACCACTAAAATATTGTCCAGAAAAACCTTGGAGTGAAGAGATGTCTTTATATATCACATATTTTTGTCCATCACACATGTGAAAGCAATTAAGCAAACTTGTGATGAAGGCTAGACCCTTAGTCCCAGCTCCTTCATGAGCTGTTCTTTATCTGGTATATTTCTTGGATATAAAGTGTGTACATTTACTGCTCTGCTCTCCCTGGAAAAGGGATGGCTGGGGGGAACCTCATCAAAGCCCACTGCTTTAAAGGTGAATACAGAAAGGTCAGAGGCTCTTTCTTCACAAGGAGTCACATGGAGTAAGCAAGGGGCAACAGGAACAAGTAGCACAAGGAGAAGTTTTGTCTCAACAGAAGAAAGGCATTTTTACAGTTATGCACTGGAACAACATGGCCAGGAATGTGATAAAGTTGCCCACACTGGAAGTTTTCAATGTGCAGTTGGAGAGGGTGCTAGATAATTTTGTCTAGAATCCCTGTCCCACAAAGAATTGGACTAGATAATCTTTCAAGGTCCTGAGCTACTCTATAATTCTGTAATTCTAAAAATGCTTTTTGGATGAAATATATTCATTCTGCAGAAACAAGATACCAACAGTTAATTTTTCAACAATTTAAAATGAATAAACCTAGAAATTTGTCGCATTTAAGATATAGTTTGAGGATAAGATAAACATTGATTGAACAGCCAATGACATTTCTGAATTACTCTTCTGAATAGTCATATTCTTAAATTTATTTCACGGTTAAGAAGAGGTTTTTTAATTGTTTCTTTCCTTGGGCAAAATTCTGCTGGACATGCAGTATCCTTGGACAGTACCTAGAATTTTCAATTCTTAGCAAGGAGGTTGTGTTCTTTTCATTTCACAAGATGTTATCTGAATTAGTGGTACTCCTTCGTAGTTTTCACTCTCACTTTTTTCCTCAAAATAATTATTTTTTATGGATTAAAGCACATCAGTCAATTGCACAAGCCATGCAAACTGAAAATTGTATTCAGTAGCAGAGTTAATCATTCACAAGAGCTGTTTGTTTTGAGGATTTTTTCTTACAACTACCACTGGTCAGCATTTCACAGTAACTGCCTGATAAAATTTCATCTGACAAACAAATTTTTTCGTCACTGAAAATTTATTATGAATACAGATAATTTTAGAGATATTCATAGAAATTCTCAGTTGCTATGTAACAGACATTATCCTAATCTCAGCACATTTAGATGGCTCATGGCTGACACAGAAATATAACTGATATTATAGAAGTTTAGTACTTTGGAGATAGTACACAATGGTACTTTTCAATGCCAGATGCATAAAAATTAATACATTGCTCCACTGTTTTTGGGGAAAATATACTTTTCTGAACAGTGAGCAGAGTGGATGAAAGAGGATTTGTTACAGCTATGCTAAAAATTTCTTTATTAGAAACATTAATTCTAATAATGCTGAAAGAAGAGAGTTGCTACTTGATGAGTAACCTATTTTGTAATTTACTTAATTTTAAGTATTCAGAGAGTTTGTGGTCCAAAATCTGCAAACTTTTACTCTTGCCAAACTTGTTTCTAAAAGAAATAACAAAAACAAAAACCCAACAACAACAACAACAACAAAATGTATTCATATATTTGATGGTCACACCTATGTTTTCCTGCATTTGAATATCAAGGTTTTGAATGATACCATAAAATTGGTATTTAGATTCATATTAGCTAATAATGAGCTCTACTTTAAGGTGAAAATCTGGAGAGTAGAGAAAGCATCAGGTGTGCCATTATGTTAAACAACATGCCTCTGTGAAAAATGCCAAGGGGCATCAGGATCTCTACTATAGTGTTTCATATTTGCAAACTGGGCTGATCCTCTCAGTGTGATTTCAGCATCATGTCGCTTTCATTGAGTGCAATGCTAGGAAATAAGCATACCGAAATTGATGTTATGTGTATAATGTTATTGTTTTCAAAACTTTCTGTTTCAATGTGAACATGTAACATTCCAATTATTTTGCTTTTCTCTTTGTGAATTGTGTGTGAGGGAATGGGTCCAACCTGCATAGGTCTTTACCCTCTAAGGTTCCACACCTTTACCATAATTCAACAAAGACATTTCTAGCACTGGAACTTCAGAACTCCTGAAAACAGCTTCAAAAGTCACAGATGTATGTAGTCATCAGAGGAAGAAGAGGCTTATTAAAAGTTAGGTTGGAAGGAGAGAGAAGGAAAAAACTGAGCAGAGTTTTAGTGCATTTTAGATTGCCACAGATTAGCTTTTGGTATGAAGCTATTCTTCCCCTTCATTCAAACTATTTTCCTCTTTTCAGAGAATAGAATATGTCATAAGAAAAATCAGCTATCATATGAGCAATTTTCTGTTTTAGAAACCAAAATTATACTTTCTTTAATGGGAGGGAACTGTGAAGTTTTAGGCATCAATGGAACCTCTAAATTTTGCTGAACTGAAATCAAGTTTCAGGGAAAAGCTTACCCTGCAAGGATACAGTTCCCAGCACTAAAATTTAACTTGTTCTGTTCTGTTCATAGCATTTATCTGGGGTTTCCTTACTTTAACAGTTTCTCTACTCTAATGTATTATTTTGTGTTCCAATGAAATGTAGTCTTAGAGGGCTCACATTTTGGCTTAGTGTGCTCCCTTAAAAAAAAAAAAATTAGAAACAAAGAGATGAAGCAGTTCCAAAATTCTAGATATTGCTGGTACATAATGAGGTAAAGCTTGAGCTACTGTACTCAAATTGTACCGAATGGTAATTAGAAATTTAAAAAATACCAACAAACAAACAAACAAACAAACAAACAAACAAACCCAACAAAAACAAAACCAAAAAACCCACCCCTAAATAAAACAAAAAAGCCCAAACAAACAAATTAAAAAATAACAAACCAAACCAAAATTAAAAAAAAAAACCACAGCACCCTCATATATTTATTAATTTATTCCAATGAGAAAGCCCATAAAATAATTGTTTAACATGAACTCATTTAGAATGTCAAAGTTAATTATAAAATGTGTTTTCATCACCATAATAAATGTATTCCCTCAAATGTCCTTGGAAGTTGCGTGCACTATGAACTGCATGTGCCAGGCTTTTTTCTCTGGTGTCTCTGAGGTTTTGAAAACAAAAATTAATTGAAGCTTATTTTCTTTTGAGATACTCAATATGCCTGAGTGGCATGATGGGATAGCATCCATTTTTCTAAAGTTGTCCATTAAATAACTCAATTTGATTTGAGCTTAGTGTAGTTTTTATAACAAATCATAATTTCTCTCCTTGACTATATAACCTTACTACATTAAGAGACTCTGCTTTGTGTAATTCAATTCTCATTCCGCCTCCAGTAAGAGAACAACTTGAAAACATGAATGTATGCTGATGTCAGGGTCCATGAACATAGAAAGTTGCACAGTTTAAAGATTAACCTCTAGGGAAACTGCCAACTTTATATACCTGAGGAATTTCTATACTGTTATTACTCAAAGATATACAAAGAACTATTTAAATGTCAAAATTTCTTGTATTAGGCAATTTGTTGTTTGATTAACTTTAAGTAAAAGTAGTGTCATAAAAGAGCAGATTAATCAATGATCAAATTGTAATAAATTTGCAAAACTAGAGCCTTGATCAGGCATTTTTTACGCCAATTATCATGGCTAGGCCATTGGTCAGTGTAGTATCATAATTCACTTGATTCACAGTACTGTATAAAACATGTTAATGACATGCTGGCTTAAGGATGGGTGTAAGTATATATGTGAATATATTCATTTGCATATTTACTAACATTAGGTCTTGTTTCTGTAAAAATCTGCTATTTTCCTTATTTCTGCAAATGTTCAGGACTGTGGCTTTCCGTTCTTGGAAATGATGTAAACAGTTTGTCCTGTTAGCTGTTTCTCTTCAACAGGGTGGTCACTTCTGGATCATCAGTTCTGGCAGAAGTATCTGCCTGTCTCCTTATAGAGAGATGTCCTTGAATATGATGTTGTTTTATAACACTATGAGCAGTTCTAAAATGAAGGACAGTGGGAAAGAATAAATGTACAAACATAATGAGGGGTTTCCATCTAAAAATATTTACTCCATCTCCTCAATAATAGTAGTTAGAAGTTGTCTGCAGTCTAGCTTCTGAAAATAGCTATGCGATTTTGCTTATTTCAATTGGACTGTTGAAATTCAGGTACTCTTCAAAGTGAATAATGACACAGTCTGGGCTCAGGCAGAGTGATCTGCTTTAAAATTTTGTAAAAAATATCATTTGTCATGGAAGAATCTATCGCATCACCCTTCAAAAAAGCTGATATGTATCAGATATGATGCAGCAAGTCCTGAACATCTCAATGATCAAAGCCTCACAAGGCCTGAAAGATGCTGAGTTTAAACACAGTGCCTCAAAACAGACTTATGGTCTTCCTAGGCTTGTTCAATAGAGGGCTGCTTTTAGGAGCTACTAGATCTCTTTTGCCCTCTGTCCTTGGCCAAATAATTCTTATGTGCTTCCATTTTTGTTATATTATAGGAGATTTCTGGATTTCAGGAGGGTTTGGTTTAGATGTGTTGCCTAATTATTTTTTTTCTTTTCACTTTGCTTTGAGGAAAAATACTTGCTTTGTGACATGTTTAAGAAGAAATGGTTTCCTTTTAGATTTGCCAATTGAATTTTAGTTGAGACAAAGTTGAGATCTATCTAGGAAAACAACAACAAACAGTGACATTTTTTGCTATGTTCGGTCTTCAAGAGGACTCGAATCTGTAAGTGCTTTAGAATATGTAAATGATCTCTAAAAGCTTTAGAACACATAAATGAAGCAAGGTCACCAACCAATTCATTGGAACAGGTATTTTTCCTCTCTTAGCAGTGTGGATTTTTTTTAACAATATAGTCTTAACTATATTGTTAGAAAAAATAATGGAAACTCTGGAAATAATGTTTAGTACATAAAATTGTGACATGAAAATTCTATGCTTCTATCTCACAGAAAAGCAGATCATTTCATAAATATTAAAAACTAAATGGTAGCATCCAGTTAAAACTGAACACAGACATAGGCCAATCCTTGAAAGAGAGGTAAAAATGCAGTATTTCAAGAAACATATGTTGTATTAATAAATCTTCTCTTGTAATCTTGACTTTACTGCAGTGTACAGTTTACCTGAAAATCAGTCTGTTTGGCATTTTTATTACTGTTGTGCAAATGGAAAGAGAGTAAATGAACCATTTCCTGTCTTTACTTTCTGTGTAATGTTTCATTTTTCCATTTGGCTGTTTTTGTTTTTTTTGGGTTTTTTAATCACACAGATGCTTACCCCTTGGTATCTTTGAAACTGCAAGTATTAGTTGTGGCAGATTTCTGTTCTACATCCATGGAAACTTTCCTAATATAGTACAAAAACTACAACAATCTAAGATGTTGTAAATGAAATTTGGTTTAAATGCTTGCTGAACACACTGTCATGAAAGACCCCATGGCAATTCAGCAGTGTTGAGTAACAGGATATGTCTACCTGGTAGAAGGCATAAATAATTGCTATGTTGCCCAACATTTTCCTTTCAATTACTTGGACAGAAGATTAAGAGATCTGGAAAAAAATAGGAAAGAAACCCCTGCACGTAATTTAATTGAGTTCTTTTTTGTACATGCTTAATGTTAAAGCAGCATCTATATTTAGTCATTGTGATCTATTTTGAGAGGAATTATGTTTAAATGGTTTTTTTGTGAACATGAAATCATAATGTATCCCTTGTGCACCATGTCTCAAGCAGACAGGAAGCTTAATGGGGTGTGGCAAAATTGTTCAAATCCAGCTGAACAAACGAAATTAATATTTTCCTTCAGGACATATTAAGATAAATAAGTTAATAATATTTATCCTTTAATACAGAAGAAAATTGTAAGCTGGTGGAGTTTTGTTCATAAAATCTGTTTGTATTAAAATACAGGAATAGGAATTTTTGCCTCAGAAATATTGACTTTTGCTTGATTTGATAAACCAAGTACTCTGGAAGAAATAATCCTTGGTAGTTTTTACTGATATATGTCTTTGTAATTTTAACTCTTGTCTCCAGAATTATGGAATTTAAAAGACAATATTTTAAATCTGAGAAAACAAATACACTTTCTGATCTCTGCCTCTATCAAGAATGGCTTAGACCTTCTCTAAATGATAAAACTTAAACTAAATTGAAATCCTGTATATTAAAAAAGATATTTTGCAAGGCTCAGCCCAAGTATTTGAAGAACTCTCTTAAGCAAGGTGCAAGACAAGAACTAAATTTTCTAGTGGTCAAGAAAAAGCTACAAGTAGTCAAGCCAGATTACATGAAAGAGCAATTACTTGATGCATAACCAGTACAATTAAATTTCATGCCTGAATAAGGGATTTAGCTGAACATGAGCTATGAAAGTGTTTTAAAATGTTTTCTCTTTGAGTTTTTTCTAATTTTCTATAAGACGTCTTCTGTTTATTTCATAGACACTACATTTATATACACCTCCTTTGTATAAGGAAAACTGCTAATTCATACTCAGAAAAAAGCAGGTGGTCATTTGTGACTGGTATTAACACCTGCAGAAGGTGTACCACAAAAAATACAAAAATGGCCAGAACACCATTTGGTATGTAGCTCATGTAGTTAACAGGTAAATAGTGCAATACTCGATGCTGAAAAATAATAACACAGGGTTTGCTAAATCCAGTTCAGGTTAATGAGTTGCTTCACACATGACATGCATGCAGTAATGTGCCAAAACTCTGTAATGAACAGTGGTAGCTAATGGCCTGAAAAATAAGGATGTATCTTTTTTAAGAGTGGCGTTATGGTTTCTCACAGAAGTCAAGGACTGACTCCTGTTTTAGCTTTGATAATCATACTCTCCCCCTCTTCCTCTCGGCTCCATGCTCATTGTGAGGTGTTTTTTCAAACGTGTCAAAATCAGTACATTTTGCTGTATAGGTGTTACTGTTCTCAGGGTGAAATTAATCACTATTTAAAACATAAATTCAGTTTAGTGTCTGCCTATTGTTGATGAGATATTCTAGGAACAGTTATTTCTGGCAATATCAATTACTTTTAATTAAATCAATTGTATAATTTAGGAGCAGTATATACCTGAACATAATATACCTGGGAATTAATATTAAGCTGCTTCACTTTCCTCAAAATATCCTCTCCCATCTTTGAATCTTTCCATATGAATAGGAGCTGAGTAGGAAATCAACAGAGATAAGGCCTAAGGGAAGCATATCTGCCTGGCTAATCAGATAGATTTGAAAAGGTATAGGATACTGTCAGCTGCAATCTGACATAGGTAACAGAACTTTTATTTTTCTAGGGACAAGAATGTGTGTGTACCTATGTTTTTTGTTTTACTTAATTTATTTTTATTTTCATACATGTTTTTAATTTTAAAAATTAACTTAAAATTTTGAACCACAGAAACATTTGTGGCAGAATCACACCTTTCCCATTGTCCTGTTTCTTGTGCAGCACAGCAATCCAAATATGCTTTGCCATGGGGATTCAGAGAAGACTGTGTGTGAGATATATTTCTGTATCCAAGCAAGCAGACCAACAGGATGAGCTGGCATTATTTTCACTTTTCTCTTTTGCCTCAAGACACCTTATTCTGATAGATGCAGCCTGGAAGCACAGAGCCTGCCATGTGCCTGGGAGCAGCAGCAGTGGGAGGAACTCTCACCCAGCTTGTGGCAGAGGCAAAGCAGCTCTGCAGCAGCTGTGAGAAGTCACCACAGACACCACCAGGAGCAATGCTCAGGGGCTGTTCCTAGGCATGAGAGGAATAACATATCTGTCCAGTCTACCTGGTTACAAACAGCAGCCTGAATGGAGTTCTGACTTATTTGTCCCTACTGACAACTATGTAAAGTAGAGGACAACGTGTCCCTGCACTCACTTTGGTTTGGGAACTGTCTGCAGTCACTGCAGGATGCTTCCAGAGTAGTTCCCCGAGCTACCTCCACCCTGTTTCCTATGGAGAAAGAACCACAATGTGCTCCACTCTTGCACCTCCCACATCAAATATATCTATACTCTCTTCTGGTTTTCTTTTCTTCCAAATAATATGTCTTTGGTTTAACTTACATCAAGGTCTGATACATGTTGTTATGACATTGATGCTGCTCATGGAGGTTTAAAAAATTAGAAGTTCAAGGCAATTGAGGAAAATATTGAATTCAATTACAATTCTTCAGGTCTGCAGGAATTGGGAGTGTAACAAATACAGAAATTATATATTTGTTAAATCTCTTCTGTGCAGATGTTAAACTGAAGCTGCTGGAGGACATTCTTAATTAGCTATAATTAAAACTTAACTATAGTTAAAACTTAGGGTGAATACACTCCCTAAATATTGCTACTGTTACCCAACAATGCTGTGGATGACACAGCAGGAAGTCAGATTTCCTGATTGCAATTCCAATGTTGTATGTACCAAAATTCCCTGAAACAAACAACTCACACCCTGATGTATTGGATCCATGAAAATTCTTGAAGAACAGCATCTTTCATAAATAGTATCTTTAATTTTATTTCGTATACTCTGCTGCTATCAATGTTGTACTTAATCATGTCAAAGTTGCAGCATATTTTGGTTTTGTATTCTTCATTTCTGTGTCTAGACATGCTACATTGCTTTGCATTTTATATTAAGAAGATTTACTATGACAAGGCTCCTTAAGAAGCAATTAAGCATAGTGCTGTGTATCATAAATATGAAGTGAAAAGCCAGAAGAGTGGCACGTCACAACAAAAGCATACACATGCACTTGCCAAACAACCAGTCTGGCTAAGAGAAGATAGATCGTTTAAAACAGTTTTCTATCTGTTGTTTCGCAGGCACTTAAAATTCATCTTTAGAAATTACCTGTGATCTAGCTCAATCACTATCATTTCTGGCCATCAAAAGGAATGGTGATTATGATGAAAATTTTGAATAAGAAATTATAAATGAACATTATTCATAATGACCCCACTTAAATATATCCCTGTGTCTGAACATGTGTCTGGCTATAGGCTTAGAAGTTCAGAATAAAAGCATTAAGAGAGAATTTTTTTTTTCTTTTTTTAATGAAGCAAATAAATGAAGGCAGCTGTGAAGCTACATCAGACATGAACCTATCACCACCAACAGAACATAGACATGAATGTTCACTAAATGTGTAAATAGACCCTTCATGGAGACAGTGCATGACTCCTTCAGACAACAGAGAAGTAAATCCAACACATCACTGCATTCACAGTTTAGCAAATAGACTTTCATGAATGAAAAATCAAAATAATTACATGCTTGAGTTTGAGAGCAAGCAAAATAATTGAACCTGTTCATTTTTGTTCTTATTTGATTGTGTTTTGCATTTATATTATTTTTTCACTTTAATAGTATTTTATTCTGTGCAGAAAATAAGTCATCCTTTGCTCCTGGTTGCCCTGAAATATTTCTTCTCTCTGCACACTTCTGTCTGTGGGTCTAGATCTTCCTGACTTCATGTAGTTATCAGCTGTGAACATTTCCAGTGGCTGTTAATGCACTTCAGACACATAATAAAAGGATGATAGATTTAATTTGTTCTTAAAAATAGTGTTATGCTCTATAACAGTAAAATCTTTGTTAGAAGTAAATTCATATCTCCTTATGGTATCCCTAATAATTTATAGATATACTAATTTTGCTTCTACCTGGTGAAAAGGCCTGCTGGGAGGATTTTGAAATGAAACAATATGCCAAAAAAAACCCCAAAACATTACATTTTTCATTTCAGGGAGAAGAAACCCAAAACCAACAACACACACAACAAACAAACAAACAAACAAACAAAACCAAAAAAAACCCACCACCAACACAAAATAGACCCCCAAAACAAAGAAAAAAAACCAAACCAAACAAAACCACCAAAAATAACTCCCAAAACCCAACCCAAAAACCAAAACACCACTACATGAAAATCAACCAAATAAAAACCCTATGAAAACAAACAAACAAAAAAAAAACCCCAAAAGAAACCAAAACAAAAAACCCTACAAACCCACAAACAAACAAAAAAACGCCCAAACAAAAAAAACCACAACACCTCTCTCCTCATCCCCCTGGAAATAAAATGCATCCCCCCCAAAAACCAAAACCCCTACAAACCCTGACCAATCTAGGTATATTATATTATTCAGACTTTTCACTGCTGTCATGGTTTGACACTGGCTCAACACCAGGCACCCACAAGGGTCCCTTGCTCACCCTCCCCTGCCACAGCTGGGTAGAGGAGAGAAAAAAACACCAAAAACAAAGGGTGCATGAGTGAGATAAGGACTGGGAGAAAATACTTCAAGGGCAGAACATGCTCAAAGTTGTAAACTAAATTTATTCATAACAGAATCAGAGGAGGATAATGAAAAGTAAAATAAGCCCTTAAAACTCCTTTTTCTCACCAGCCCCTCCCCACTCAGAGACAGGGCGTGGGGGTTTTGGTCAGTTCATCACCCGGGGTTTTCTTCCACTGCTCAGGGGAGGAGTTTTTCCCCTGTGAGACCATGGGGTCCCTCCCATGGGAGACAGTTCTCCGTGAATTTCTCCAGCATGAGTCCTTCCCATGGGCACGTGCTCCTCCCAAAACTGCTACAGTGTGGGTCACTCTTCCACAGGGTGCAGTCCTCCAAGGCCAGGCTACTCCAGCCTGGAAGCAGGACCCCTCTCTCCACTGAGTCTCCCACTGGATCACAGCCTCCTCCAGGAATCCACCCACTCCTGCATGGGCACCTCCCCCATGGCCTGCGAGTGGTTCTCTGCATTCCCTACAGATCCCCATGGGCACAGCTGCTTCACCCTGGTGTCACCACAGCCTGCAGGGGAATCTCAGCTCCATCACCTGGAGCACCTCCTGCCCCTCCTTCTCCACTGAGGTTGGTGTCTCCATGTGGTTTCCCTCACATGTTCTCACCTCCTCCTCCTCTTCTCTGACTAGTAGAACAAAAACTGTGTGCACTTTGTTTTGATTTTCTTCTTAAATTTGTTATCACAGAGGCGTTACCAACCTCTCTAACTGGCCCATCACTGATCAGCAGTGTGTCCATCTTCAGAGCCATCAAGGACTGGCTCTGCTGGACATGGTGGAAGTTTCCAGCAGCTTCTCACAGGAGCCACCTCTATGACCCACTGCTAGCAAAAACCAGGCTGTGAAAAGAACAATACAACTGCAGATGGAAAAGCTGTTTCAGAGAAACAAAATTGGCAATATAGACTCTAAAAGCTTAAAAATAACTGGTTTCTGAAAAGAAAAATATTTTTAATGAAGATTTATTCTGTCTGAAAAATGCTTACTTCCCACCCTAGTGAGATCAGAAGTCTTGGAAACTCTACATACTTCAGCCTTGAAAAATCAAATGAAGCCTTTAAACCAGGGGTGTTTTTTTGTTGTTTTTGTTTTGTTTTGTTTTGTTTTGTTTTTTGTTTACTCCTGGCTAGCACTTCTTATCCAATTGCTTTGAACTGGTAAGGTAATTTTATGTAAAGAACAGTGTTTACCAAATGTTGGGAAACATTTGGGAATATAAGAAATCCTTCCCAAAATGCCAGATACCTGTAACAGCAAGAGTTATTAAGAAAGCAAAAGGACATCTAATATGAATTATGAAAATGTCTTCACTTCCATGAGCAGCAGGAAGGTGCATACAAGGACTGCACTGCAAATATACTATTGAGTCCCAGTAGACAATACAGTAACAGGGCAAATGTAATATAACTAGCCTACCTGGACTTCAGAAAATTACCTGATATGGCTCCTCATGGGACATTATTTTTTAAATTAGGGGTTAGAAAAGGACTTCTAAAATATAGAAGTAGCTAGGGGGTCAGATTGTGGTGAAAGGACAGCTGTCTGGCTGACAGGAGGTGAATGGGAGAGTTTCTTAAGTTTGAGGCTTGATATTTATAATTTTTAGTATTTTTATTATTGGCTATGACATGGGAAAAGAATCAGACTAATAAAATGTGTCAATAGCTTAAGGCTGTAATGTCTCTCCAGAGGGAGAGGGGTTGAGAAAACCACAGAGACAGAAGACCTTGAAGAGTGAAGTAATATAGATGGGGTGAGGTTCAGAGAATAATAGAACCCATTAGGTTAGAAAAGACCTTTAAGACCATCAAGCCCAACCATTAACCCAGAACTGCCAAATCCAGCAAAATGCAATTGCATTATGTGGGAGGTTGTGCACATGTGAACAAACAAGAAACATTGTTAAGCTCATCGATTACAAGTGTTAGTAAATGAGGATAAAAAAATCCTTAGCAATATGAATAAAATATAAATCTGAAATTTTTATTATATATCTAAAATATATGTATGTTTATTTGTATTTTACTTATGTATATATAATTTGTGTATGAATATATATATATATGTAAAACTATACACAGCAGTGAATCAGGTGTTGTGTTTCAAGCCTAACAGGAAAGTATTTACCACATTGTTCAAGATAGTGTTAAAAATTAATATGAACTGGTGCATACATCCAAAATCCAAATTTCTGTGGACTGACACACTATCTGTAGCTCTTGAAATATTTGCTGTATTATCAGTATAACTACATACAGCGCTGAGTTCTCATGTTACTGTTCAAATTAAGACTGCTAATTAGGACTCTTCTGTGTCTCACCTGCAGACCTCTGAATACAGGCTGATATATTTTTTGTATATAGTGATGATCATTTGTTAGCAAAAAAAAATCACACCTCTGTAAGGATACAGAGAAAAGCTAGTAAGATCATTGGGGAGTAAGGAAGCTATCGTAATGAAAATTAGCAAGCAACACAAAGACTAAAGAGACTAAATCTAATAAATAGATTGGGGCAATAAAACTCCAGGGAGAGAGAACTATTTAAGCTAAAGAACAACATTGGTACAGCTCAAATGGGAATAAATTTGCCATGAGGAATTTAGGCTGATAATTGGAACATGATTTAAAGCCACAAGAGTAATAAATTCCTTTAACAGTGTTCTATCAGAAGAAATGGGAATAAAAAACCACAAAGCACTTTAAAGTTGCGCTTTCACCAATGTATGGCAGAAATTATGTGAGGGGGAGTCTGGGGAGCAAGAGACTCAGCCTGACCCAACACACTCTTAATTTTCGGTTGTTTGGATTTCAAATCTCAAGGCTTAAGTGCTTACCTGTGTTTACCAGAACTCTGAATATTAGGATCCAGGTCTCTTCACTTTGCATTTCCAAACTTTCTGCTTACCAGAACAAGACTTCAGCGAATCCTTTTGGTTTCAGGATGTAATCAAGGAACACAGGCTTTACAAATGAGTTGAAGGTATTTGTGTTCTGGTGTTCAGAGTTGATATTTCTAGGAGTTTCTCTCCCATCTTCCTTCACTTTTAAACACTGCCAGACTCACTACAATAATTTACTCATCTGACACTTCACCAGTTGTCAAATAATTATTTAAGCAGGACAAAAGCAACTCCATCTTTAAATTAACTATGAATGAGAAATTAGAAGGATGTTGCCTGCCCATGCTTGTGTGAGGATTATAACAATCAATATGTACTAATTGGTAAGAAATGTTAGTTAGTGCTACAGAAGCAGTAGTTTCACTAAATGAAGCATGGCTGGAAATACTGACTAAGGGAGCAATTGACCAGGGTGGTCCTTTTGCCTTTGCAACATATTCCATCTTCTACATAGGTGTGCCCTCAGCCAGCTGCTTGTAAAAAAAAACAATTAGCTGCCAAATATTGATCAACATCTGGAACATGCATCCATTTTTGATTGTACATTAATGTCATTTATCATATTTTTCAAGTATTGCAAATGAGTAACAACTCATAGGGGATTTGCCACATACCTTTTTTTTCTTTGTATGCAGAAAGCTTTACAAATGCAGCCTTGGGTACTGACCGAGATCATGCATACAATGTGAACATTGTTTCAAGAAGCAGTTTCAGCTCAGGCATATTGTCTCCTTGGGTATGTATTGCAAATGTTACTGTAAAACGATGTTTAAAGTTGCAATGGCAAGTATTTAAAAACTAGAAAGCATAGATTTGATTTGAACTTTTCCTTTATTTGTTCAGTGTGACGGTGTATTTTACAACAGGTTCACATAGGTTTTCTGCATCTTTGTGCTTCATTTAAGTCTCAGGGTACTCTCTGAAAATGAAATAAATATATTTGGTCAGACCCTAAATATCCAGACTAATCCTATCTTTCCTTTCAAAAGAATGCTTAGCTGTGATAGAGAAAAAAAAAAACCCTCTCAATTTCTGCTTTTGCAATTCTCCTTTCCAGTATAATTTAATTGTTGATCCTTAAAATAATTTAATTATGTAGGAATTCAAGTCAGGTAGAGTATGGTAAAACAAGCTACTTGCATACTTAGAAGCACATATACTGGCAAGATTTGTTCAGCTCGGGATCTAAAGCAATTTATCTACTTTTTTCAATGAGGCTGAAGCACACATTAACTAAGATTCAGGTTGTATAACAGAAGCAGATTTCAGGATCGTATTTTTCCATTGTTTTTTGTTTTATTATATTTCAGCACCTAATTTTAAATTTTATATCATTTGCCTGGTGTTCAAATAGCAAACTGAATTACAGGTTTGTAAGCAGTCAGATTTCTTATGAGATTAAGTCACAAGCTATACCAGTTCAACATGTACCTAAAAATAAATGTTTGTTCATTATTTTTTAATAGAAAATTTGTATAGAAATTAAATTATACTATAAAATTAAGTTGCATCATCATTTTCCTTATGTTTTTAATTTTAAACATTTCATAAAAAGAATGCATTTACAATATGTCCTAATTAATTTAGAAGCTATTTCTTGAAAAATGTCTATAACAGCAACAGATGGCAAGACGAAAAAGAACAACAAATTCCTGTTTTGAATATCATCCAACTTGACAAAGAACCAGCTGCTATAATAAGCGGTGTGAGCATCTAAAATGTACTTTAAAATGAAACTCGCTTAGATCCATTAAAAGCAGAATGCTTTAAGGAATAAAAGTTCATGGTTTGTTCTTGTTTATCACTGTTCTACCTACTATTTTCTACACTTTCTGATAACTGTCAACACTTGTCATATTAGTAAGGACGGATAGATGGAAGGGTAACTATATCCACTTTAACAAACAAAAACAAAGTTGTGTATTCTGCATATGATACAGAACAACATAACCAAAACTGTAACGAAATTTCATTTAATGATTCCCTTTCTTTGTGAGTTGATTAGAAAATATATTTTTAGCTGCTTTTAAAAAAATGCTAGCATTTATTTTCTTTATAGCAAAGGATCTTTTAGAAGAAGGCATTCAAAACACAGGTTTGAATCTTTCCTGTTGTTATTTTTATTGTGTTGTCTGATACAATTCTTATTTTTATTAGGATAGGTGAATGCTTAATACTTTGGTTTTGGTTTTACACTAGAGCCTGCTATTCTAAATAAAGCAGTTTACTCTCTGTTACATTTTATTTTAACGTCCTTGGGCTCTGTCAGGATATTGAAAAGTTTGACTAGAGGGAAATCACATTTATTTTAAAATCAAGAATTCTGTCATGGCCTTTAAAGTACAGCCCTGTACATGGAGTTGTGTCCCAGAGGAAGCTCAGGCACCATAAAAGCCCTCTAATCAAAAAGCAAAGAGGAAAACTCTGCCTAAGCCTGGGAGAAGGATGTCATTGCTGTGTGTAGCAGCCCATTGCTGGGTAAAAGCAGGAACTGCTGACGAGTGCATAAAGGTAGGCAAACTCCAAAAGCATGCTGGATGCCCTTTATGGAAAGGTTCACCAATTTCTACTGCAGGTCAGTAACTCTGCTGGAAATTCAAGGCAGATATTTTGATTCTCAGCCATGCGAGGATGCAACATTGACTCTCTTATCCTTCTTTGCCTGTTTTACACAAGATGGTAGAATAAGGATTGCATAGGGACAAAAAATTCTCTGTTTCCCTGATATGTGCTGCAGAATATGGCTAAGCCTTTGCTTTTCTAGAAATTAACAACAAACATGGAAGGACAAGGCTGCTTTCAGATCTTATTATCAGTACAAATTCCAAAATCAAATTCTGCATCTAAGGGTTTCACATCAAAATGTGAAACAAAACTAATTTGGATCACCATCAAAAACTCAGAAAGAGCTACCATTTTTTTTTCAGGAGTTATATTGAGGATGAAAAGAAAGCAAATTAAAACCAGAACAAACAGGAGATGTTATTCTTTGCCCCAGTCATAGAAAACAGCCTTTGACAGTCTCTCTATAGCAGCTCTTCACAATTTCTACTTTCTCCATCAGCTACTAACTAATTGCACTGTACCATCTGAACATTGCACTACTGACTGCTAGATGCAAAACTAGGTGTCAACTTTCAGGAAAAAAAATTGCTATGAAAGATGTCAATTTATTATAAGACAAAAATGTTGCATTTCTAATATCTACAATTTAAATTTTGCCGGGATGCATGGACATCAGTCATTTCTGGGCAGCCCTCCTGTCGTGCTTCCTTTAGGTGGAGAGACCTTTTCTTTTACATTAGATCTACCCCCAAACAAAGCCAATGCCACCAGGCAAGGCACGCACAGTTACAGCAGCATTGTCTCTCAGCCTTATCACAGGTTGGAAGCACCTACGGAGTCACAAGAACTAAAGGTATCAGGGTGTTCAGGCTCTTTGCTGCAGAAACTGGGAGCTCGAGCCTCAAAAGCTTGTGTTCGGCTTAAGGACTGGGAATCCCTCTACATATCCTTGTAAACAGCATTTCCTGGCAAGTTTTGATAGCCTAAGCCAATCACCTCACATTAATAAAGAAAAATCAAGCTAACAAAAACCCACCTCCAAAAACCCAATATTTTTTTCTATAAAATGGAGGAAAGAATTTTGTTGCCAATACGTTTTCCATTTAAAAGATTTTGTTTCAAGCAGATTAAATCTTCACCAGTATTTCCTGTGTAGTGAAAAAAAATATTCTAGTAATACGCAAAGAAATGTTTTCTTCAATCTCACATACCTCTTTATATACTTACAGATACATACCCTGGTGATTTATACCTAATTGAGTAATGGAGAAGCAAAAAACACTTGAACATCCTGTCTTTAAAATTACGGAGAAGACTGATCTTGAGGACAAGAAAAAAGTTACAGTTACTCAGTGTAAAAAAGGGGACAAAGAATCTGGAAAGAGTACATCATGGATAATGCAAAGTTGTATAATATGTTGTAAAACACTGCTCTGCAGACAGACCAGGGAATGAAGATATTGGGCTAATGTTTCCTCAAATACATGGAGGAAAAATGCTTTTTGAAGATCCACATGTAGTCACACAAGATTTGATCTGCTTGGAAGGCTCATACATGAAAATGGTGAGGTCATTGTTGCAACGTTTGTTTCACTTTATAGGGATTATTGCCATTTACTGTGAGCACCTGTCTGGCACAAGGAGACAGATCAAGCTAAAGAACAAATAAACTGATCATTAACTTCATTACCAAAACTCATGGCATGATTTTGATAACTTTCTTGATTGTATACTAGGTTTCCTCATTTTCACTGGCTAGAATAGCTGTTCAAATTATGTAAAATACAAATATTTCACCAAATCCAGGTACAAACAACCAATTTATTTTATTCTTTGGTGAAGTTATAAGAAAAGAAAGGATCACTGCAGAACAAGAACAAGCAGTGAAAACTCAGCCTTAGTGGAAAAACATACATTTTTCCCTGCTCATTCCTCTTAGTTGCAAACACATCAACTCCCAAACTGTCTTAGAGAAGGCAGTGACTTTTCCTGACAAGATCAGGTAAGAGTGGGATTCTTTCAAAGATGTGAAATCTCTTTACTACAGGTGCTTGGGGGAATTCATTATCAGCTTCATGCCTTTCCTCTAACAACAGTCTTCCTTCAGGGGAAGGAATCTTCAATATGTTGTTGAAACTGTGGTAGGTCCCTCAGTGACTGAGTGCCATACACTGAGCCACTAATTGAAATATCATTTTAACCAATCCTACTAGAGATGCTTTGGTTCTCAAGCTGATACCTCAGTAATTATCATAGGCATAAAACTGTTTTCAGTATCTTATGTACATAAACCACTTTCTTTACGGTATTAAGTGTCTCAGTTCTTTGGTTTTATCTCCTTCTTTCTTCATCTCCATATTTATATGGTTTGCTTTGATACAGAATTATCTGATACATGCAAGACTGGAAAAGGTAATATATGAGAAGGTCAAGCATTATATATTATGCATAAATCCTGTTTCTTTATTGTATTAAAATGATAGTGGAAAACAGTCTCTTTTAGAAGCCTGTTAAGTTTGAACATGCAAATCAAATCTTGCATGATCTGATCATGACTGAAAAAATTGATGTATAATTCCTTTAATAGCTTGTCAAATAGGTGGACCCAGGACCAGAACCCACAAAAAGACACTCTGTGTGTCCAAACTATGGGAGCTGGTGACAATGTTCTGTTTCCCAGTTTACTACTAGAACCCAGACAATCTCTAGTATCTATGATCTTTAGCTACACTTGGCCCTTACCTAGTCCTGTCCACTCTGTGGCCCTATGCTCCCAACCATGGAAGTCTCGAAAATAAGAAGGAGCTGCAAATATAGAGTAGAGATTAAATAGTTGCTCACCATTACCTTTTTTTTGGGGGGGGAGGGGGGGGTTGGGGAGGTGAGGGCAAAGAGGGAGGGGAGGAATGGTTTAAAGTGCATCTGTATGACAACACTTCAGTAGATCTGATTTTTATTTTTTTTTAAGTTTCCTGAAGTAGCTTTTTACAAGTACAGCACGCTCATCAGAGCCTGGTGAACATAAAGGCCTATGATAACCTTGCCCAGCTAAATTGTGGGAGGAAATATGTAGAATAGTATATTTTTGGTTAGAAAAAAATGCTTTACTTCCAGGTACTTCCCTTGCACATACACAGCTGCATGATGAACAGGAACACTTGTTAGGGTCTCCTCCACTTTGCACACCTCCTAGTGCAGTTCTCCGAATTAATTGTGTCTATACAGAGAATAATCCATTTTGATTGCAAAGCTAAAAAGCATAAGTAAAACAACCTTTAACCAGCTGTTTTCACAAAAGTAAATGACTATTTATTATATTCTTTATAATTAATGAAGACCAAAGTACTTACTATGATGAATGCCAATAAATACCCTCTAATATGCAAAAAAAATTTCCCATTTACATTTTAATGAGATTTGAAATGTTAATGAAGGGAGTCTAGTAATTAACTTAGTGAGTGTCTCAAGTACAAGTGAACTTTGTTAGATAAATTAATATTAGTTCCTCGTTAGGATGCTCTGATAGGTGAAAATAATTAATGTTTTAGCTAATATTCTGAAAATAAATAACTATTTGTTCACAGTTTGTCAAATATTTCTTAATTATAAATAATGATCTCATCATAACACATGATCTTTCAAATGCATTTCACATGTAACACAAATAACAACACTTATACCCTTTTTTAGTATAGCAAAGAATTTTAAGTCATTTAACAACAAAACAAAACAAAACAAACAACACAACATATCTTTGTATTAATTTGCTTCCCATTTGGTTGCTTGACAGATGCTGAAATGAGGGTCTGTTGAAGCTCCATTTTTTTTATTAAGATTCTTAATGTAATATCACAAAAGATAAATATGAGCCCAATTATCTTTCTGTGACAGATTCATGGCACCCAGAAAGGAAATTGATATCCACTTCAATTACCTGCTTTCATTTGTAAATATTCTGTGAAAATTTTCAAGTGGGAACATGTAAGAGGCCCTGGATTTGTTCCATATACACCCACCAATGGAAGATAAACCAAAGAGGACTTAACCATTTGTCTATCTGAACAGCTCACTGCCAAATTGACTCAGAATTGCATAAAAGGGGGAAAAGCCCAGTTTTTTGGTTGGATTCATCTATTACTTCCTCCCAAAGACACATTTATTTTTTTTAAATTTTATGTCGAAAAGAGCATTGACAGAAAATTTTGAAGGATTTCTAGGATTGCACAAACTACTGGATTAAATATTAGAGAGCAGATACTTCACTTATTCACATCTCAATAAGGACTTAGTGAAATCTAAACAGATTCCAGGAGGACTATTTCCTAAAGAAAGTTTAAAACATAAAGGTCACATTATGAATACATAAAAATGCTAATGCACACATACATTCAGGAAGGAATATACACAATTTACTGCAATGCCAAAACAAAATTTATAACCACTGTTTTAACCATTTATCTTGGTATAATGGTATATTTATAGCCAAGCATTTTAAAATATAAATTGTCCTTGCTTCTCCCCAAAATGTATAAATAAATGAAACATTCAGCCTTATATTGCAACAATAGTTTGTTACAACACCCTGTATACATAGTTCCCATAACTTCTTACTTAACAAGGTTGATGATCCTGAAAATACAGAAACACATGTAGCTCCAAGGAATACGTTGATAGGCATATTTGTCATGTTCAGCCTCTGATCCACAGAAGTGAATCCAGTGGGCTGGCAAGGCTTAACACGCTCTGGAGCACTCAATCCCAGTGGCAGTTAGCAAATAGTTCCTTGTGAAACAGTTGTATTGAAAGGTCACAGTATACCTTTTGTGCTTGTTATGTTAACCTCATAACTTAGTTTGCTTCTGGGGAAGGGAACAAGGAATATACATCACTGTACCTGGCTATTTTTCACAGGCCAGCATGATTAGATACCTATATATAACAGAACACATCCTGCACCCAGTTTGATTATCATAGCTCTGAAGTCATACAGAGCGTTTTCAGATTCTGCCACTATGCCCCCTAAATAGGTACACAAATGACCAATCTGATATTAATAGGTGCTTTCTCTAATGGGTGTAGTCTCCAGCTGAGATTTTAAAATTAGCCATACTATGCTTGCCGGATGCAAATTTTTATTTAAATTTGCAAGACTGCACTGAAATTCTAGTGGCTGTTTCAGAAGGAGGCACACAGCCTGCTTCTACTCACAAGAAAAAAGTATTTGAAGGTCACTCAACTTTCAATTCCTCGTTACTTTCTTCTATTCCTGTTCTGTGGCTAAGAGATTGCTCCTGAAATGCCACATCTACTCTCTTCTTTTCAGACAACTGAAATTATTCTGGAGTAACTGCAATGTGCAATAAAAGCCTGTAGTATGGAAAATTATCATCAAATTGCTCATGAAATCAGGGCTTTTACCATCCTGAAGATACCAGGGAGTTGTGACATTGGACCAGCAGATGTGGTCATACCTGGCTATCAGGATTTCTATGTAGTTTCACATGGCAGCCATTTTTCCTTCCAGGAGGAGTGCTCTGTTTCATGGTCAGCACAGCAAGTATGGCAATGAGACCTATGCTGGAATTGCTTATTCACTATTCCTCACTGATAAGGGGTGTCATGAGAAGTTTTAAGTAAATCAGCAAGTGCTTACTGCAGTGGGAGAGCACTCCTTGTGATGCCTTAAGTTTTAGCTTTCATATTTTCCACATTCTGTACTGCATTAGTGTGTAACTCATATAAAGTGTGTAACTCATATTAGTGTGTAACACTTCATATAAAGTGTTAACAACTTCTCCTCATAGTTTACTTAGACAAAACAATCCTTTTCCAGCCTGAGAACCAGACACCTTTGCAGCTTCAGATCCAAAAAGTACAAACAACAGTGAATCGAGGAGACCAATCTGGGAGGATGGGACTTCGTAACTGAAGCTGTAATTGGACAATTAACTCTAATATGTAAATGAACCAAAACTTATAAAAGCAGGAAAACTCATGAGCCAGCATCCATCTTGAGTGTAGCTCTGGCCAGGCTCTTGCACTGGCCAAGGTGTATCCTTTGAAGGCCTTTTAATAAATACCTACTTTATTCCTTTAGCCTCTGCTGTAGGTAGCCTCTCAAGGCATCACTTGTGCTGTTGAAACATCAATGTGGAACGCACAATGGGCACTGTAGGAGTGAATGTTCTGAAAATATCTGTGACCTTTATCATTTTCAGAGCTTATAAGTCTGCTGGATAATTGCATGCTGTTACCCTCTTGTGGTGCTAAACCTCTTAAGTTCAAAAGCTATTTGACTATGGAGGAAACCAATCTTAAAGGTAAAAGTGGCCTGAGGGAAATGATCTCCTATTCCAGCAACAAACCATAAGCACATATTCCATGGGCAACATATGCTGGAATAAGTTTAAAATCCTTAAATTGAATCAAACACAGATGTAAGTCAGCATTCACCATAATATGGGAGGAAAAAACCCCATGAAAGATGGCAAGAAAAGGAGTTACAGACCACATGAAAAATTGCAGTTTTTATCAAAGAATAGCTCATGTTATATTGGGTGAAGATACCTTTCTTTCTTGCTTGACTTTTAGAAATATTAATGTGCTACAATTGATATGGAGAGGTTGGAATAGTACCTAATATTTTAATTAGAGATCTCCAGCTTCTTTTTAGAAATGCTTGGAAAACAGTAAAAGGGACCTACAACTACAGGATTAGTCTTGACAGATCCCCACACTTAGCAGGCCTGTTTTGCTGCTGAATGTGAATAGCTAATACAAAGCATCTAAGGCTTAGTGACTAGCAACGTAACAGTGATTTGGCTTTGGGAAAAATCAATCCTATCAGCTTTAAGGGAGAAGAAATTAGCAGTCCTGAATAAATAATCACTCCTGTAGTAATGTTTATCACTTTCTGCATGATCAGAATAGAAGGACTCCTTTTACTCTGTCTCCTCTTTGGTAACAGCAGATGCAGCTTTCCTTTTCTCTTGCATCTTCCCAACTCTCTGCTTTTCCAGTGAGTGATGAAAAATGCAAATCAAGAAAGAAAAACTACAGCAGGAAAAGTGTGACTAGGAAATGTACAGTTCTCCAAATGTTCCTCATTTTTCTTCCCAGTCCTTGGGTTAACATTATCCTCTGAATAGAATGAAAAATGTCCAAAATATACTCCCACTACTTGGCTTTATTTTTCTTTTTTCCTTCTCATCTGGCAGGGGACATAAAAATGCCAGGAGAAAAGAGGTGAGACCCACCCTCTACCTTCTCAAAAGGGAGGAGAAACCAGCACTGGGACTGGTTCTCCTGCAGGAAAGAGTGTTGCCTCCTCATACCAGAGAGGCAAAGGACATCTTGTTACAGGTTTTCCACAGGTTTTCCAGAGCAGAGTAGATAAATGAGCTTACCAATA
This sequence comes from Passer domesticus, assembly GCF_036417665.1. Classification (NCBI taxonomy): domain Eukaryota; kingdom Metazoa; phylum Chordata; class Aves; order Passeriformes; family Passeridae; genus Passer; species Passer domesticus. Next base: position 81,627,321 of record NC_087474.1, on the reverse strand, counting down.
TTTTCTCCTGTCCAAATACTCAGGGATTTGGATGTGGTAAGCCAGGTAGCACAGTCCAGGAATTCAAGGCATGTCTTGCTGTGTGATTTTGAATATGACTCTTGCCTAAAACCATTGTATTTTGGAAAGGACACGTCATTCCTTTTATTTCTGCAGGAGCAATCATGTCACATCTTCATAATTTGATATTGTTATGACAACTGGTGAGTTCTCCATTACTCTTTTATCTTTACTGACATGGTAGAGTAGTTAATATGTCACCTCACTGAAACCTTGATGTAAGAGAGTAAGGTACTACATGAAATATTTTTCATATGATCGATGCTATGCTAGGTATTGGTAAAATATGGAGAAATCAAACTAAAGGAAATTTAAATCAGTAAAGAGAGAAAGAAAAATAAAAGTTACACGCAACCTTTTTGCAGAGGAAAAAAAATATATTGAGGGTTGGAATTAATGCAGCATTCACAAAGCAAACTTTTCTATCCCTAAAATTAAAACCATTCAAATTCTAAGAATTTGCTCTGAAAATAAATTATAATTTTCATTGCTTGAGCCCTTTCAAATAAGTTGTTGGATTTTTTTTTTTCATTTTATTCTTAGACTTTAAATTTTATGGTTTTATTGTACAGATCACATAATTTGTAGTATTCTGTTTCCAAAATATCTGTGAAGCACATGAAAAAAACTTCATAAAAACCAGCACCAAGTGCTTTTGGCTTCTGTTGCCAGTTCACCATTCTTGCTTACAGAACCCACTCAAACCTGGATTCACTGGACATCTTTTATGTTCTCCACTTCTACTAAAGCAAAAGAAGAGTGGAAATGGAGGACAACATTTTGAGATTTACTGTGTTTACACAAAGCATTTTCCCAATTGATTTGGAGGGACTGATACAACCGTGAGTGTAATTCCATTCCCAGTATTTATGTGGTTGGCATTGAAGTTCCTCTGTCAAACGTACTTTGCCAGAATGAGTAGGAAGATTGGAAGAGATAATAAATTGTCTTGATCACTTTAGCTTTTGAGTTTTTTTCAAAGCTAAAGCAGTTGTTCCTTTCAACAAAAATTGCTACTTTAGGAACTAGGAAATCTAGTATTTCTCATCTTGCCTATTTGTAGGAAAACTTGGCATGTGTTCTTTCTCTAATTCCTAATATAACTGAGCATTTCTTAAAGATAAAACATTCACACACATGTATGTAACTGTGTGTAATACACAAAGACGTAAACAAACTCCTGACCATGAGAATGTGATGATGATGATAAAGTAGCATTAACTGTTCTCACTTATGTTGCCCTTTTCATTTTTAAGGCTTGTCAAATTTAAGAATTTATGGTTTATCATGACACCAGCCCAGGAAATGGGACTTTCACCTGTGTGAAAAGTTTCCTTGAGGGTGATGGGATTACTCACAGTAGTAAGCAACAGTAACCTTGTGTTTCTGTAGTGTATTTGAGTCAAATTTATGGTAAGTTTAAAACATGGGATATGAATTACTGAGCCAAGTACTGAGCTGTGCTGCACAGAGCTATGAAATACTGCACCTCCATATGCTAGAATAGAATGAAGCTTAAAGCTATACATGTAAATATTTCAGAATTAAATCTTAAATAAATATGCCAAATACAAGGAATTTCAAGGACAGTGTTCTCTTCTGTAAATGAGGAGCATTGCAGAATATATAAATTAACTGTGGCTGTTCCCTCTGAAGTGATTCCTCTTATACACTTAATGTTAGTATATTATCAGCTAGTACATATTATCAGCAGGTCTCCAGTACATATATATTGATTCTTTTGATCTTTGTTGTGCCTACACTAAGGCAGGAATGGGTTCACATCTATGAGTGCTTTTAGGAAAACTTCTCTGTCTGATCATCCAGGAGCCAATCTGGCAGTCACATCTTCCCTGCCTGGGCAGGGACTGCAGCCCTTTCATGGTGGGTGGTTTCAGTGAGCTGACAGGTGCCCTGCTTGGCTCCCTACACACCCCACTCTCAGAGGCAGACAAGGTTTCCATCAACTTTAGATTTCCCATAGCAGAGTCTCAGACATCTTGATCCTTAAAATTATTTAATCTTGGTGTAATAACTAAATAAGAAAATATCATCTCAAGCTGGTGCTTCTGAGGAGGACCCCAAGAAAAGGAAACCCTGGGCTGTTATGCCTTCCCAGTCCAAGCACAGGAAGGTGTGATGTCCTCAGCTGCTGCTGTGTCTCTGAGAGTCTGATGCCCTGGCTGGGCCACAGGTCCCAGGACCTTTGTTCTGCACAGGGTCAGCATTTCATGCCCTTTGCCTGAGGCCCCAATCCTGAGCTCAACCTGCAGTGGCATCTCGAGCTACCTGCACTGAATGTATTCCTCAACAACAGTGAACTTCTTTCTATTTCATTTCAACATAAAAGTCTAAAGAATCAGTTGTAGAAAAAAAAAAATCTTCAGGACATAGTGATAGACAACACAGTAGAAGAAGTGGCAAAGGTAAGGGTTAGTTTCTGTAATAAATATGATAAATCTACAAGTGCTTCTTCTAGTTCTGTGATTTCACATGTATCTGAAATTTTAGTGATGTAAATTCTCTACAAGGAGGAACTGTATCTTAGAATTGTTTCTCTAAGGGTTTTCCGCTGCTTTACAATCAAGTAGAGGCATGAGCTATTAACAGGAAAAAATATCACAAATCATGCATTTTTATTTATTTTAACAAGTGTAGACTTTATTCTACATACCCACTCTTGCTGTTTTTCAACTGACTAAGAATCCTTGCTGTCGGAAAGAGACTAACCTGGATGCTACAATATATTGGTACACAGTCTTCCTTACTGGTCTTTTGGATATTTATTTACTAGTATTGTGTTTACCTGGTACATATGTAAACTGAATGTTTTACTAGTATCTGTGATTTCCTCTCCATATGCAACAGGTGATTGGTTAGATTTGTCATTTTGGTTCTGTGCAGTATGAGTGCCTATCTTTGCTGTTCATATGATGTCAGATAGACTATAATTATTTTAAGACTTGACTGGAATATTCTGTGCTTTCAAAACTGTTGCAAATCAACCCTATTTTTATTTGGATACTACTACTATTACTACTACTACTACTACTAATAATAATAATAATAATAATAAATCCAAGTTTATTTTATCCTTCATTTGCACAGAGTATTTTTGTAACATATTTACATTATATGGCCTTGCTCAAATTCTTTGGCAGTAGGAAATATCACAACAATAACAATAAATTTAAAGGAATGTTCAAGTATAAAAGTAGTTTATATAATTATTTTCTACTTCCTTCTGTAATCACAGTCAAGTTCTTGTATTTAAAAAAATCAGTAATGCCATGATGGAGAACTTCATTTCAAGCTGTTTTTTTTGTGGGCTCTAGTTTGATGACAATAATTGGTGGCATGGTGTTTATCTGCTGTTATTAACATGTAGCAAAAAGGACTTAAACTATTTTCAGATGTGTCCTGATGAAGCGAAAGAGAATCTCTGAAATCGTGATACTGCTGTATGCCTACAAATCTTGCTTAGAGAAAAGAGAAAAAAAATAACAACTTACTTCTGGTGGCTGTGTCATGATGAAGACTTACCACATAATGACTCAACACGGACTTCTGTCTCCTGTGTGATAAGTGGGTAGGCTGCAGGAAAAAAGTTCAAAACTCAAAAGATAAGAAAATTGCAGCTTTGGATAAAAATTCAGGATATGGTAGACTACAAGAACTATCCAATCTTAAAACTCACTTGCAACCACTCCTCTACCCAAATTCATGCTCATTTGAACAAGAACTTAAAGAGCAGGGACATTTCAAATCAAGGTGTGTTTGCAGAACAGTGTAATAATTATATTAGGCTTTTCAGTATACTATTGGCCCTAACCACAGCAGCAGTGTGCTTCCACACCCACTGTGGGAGTCCAGAGGAGCCAAGAGTGTACAGTGCCTGGCCTCAATCACCACAAAATGATGGGGTGACAATTGTTTTCCAACTAACTGCAGAAGCAGGCCACATAAGCTGTCATCTTCTAACTGCCCTAACATTCCATAATTATTGTTACTTCCAAGTCAAATAATTTATAAAGGGTTCAGCTTTAGACAAAAAAGATCCACAACATTTTGAAGTTGAGGTGTACATTTATAATAAAATTAAATCAAATATTGAAAATTAATATTAATGAAGCAAAAAAAAAATATATACTTGCAATATTCTAGATAGCATATGCAATTCTGCCTTTACTTCACATTGTATGTGATTACAAACAGTGGCATTTTTTTGTACTTCTAACTATATATGAATTAAAGTCTATTGAAATTGAAATTGAAATCAGCAGTACTGCTAGCACATCAGCCATGATCATGTATATGCAGATGAGTGCCCATGTTCTACACTTTATGAGTCTCTGTGGATTCCTGTATTCATCTTTACAACAAGATAAACAAGCTTCACTGCTTGCTGGTACATATCATAAAATCCCACCTATACATTTGTATAGGTGGAATTGATGTCTAGAACTTGAGTCAAAAGATGTGCATGCTGTTATAATACAGCACTGCATTGTAAATTACAAATATTAGCGAAGAAATAATGTTGACTTGTAGCAGGACTTCCCTTTAAAAAAAACCTTGCAGAACACTACAATTTGTTCATATAAAGGACTTCTTACACTGGGGAGACTATGAGATAGGATATGAGATATTTTGTGATTATTTAATATATATCCTAGATTTGGTTTTACTTTGGTTAGTCTTAGTCATAATCCAGCTGGGGCAAATTTAAAAAAACTCACCTCTGTGATAATAATTTTAATATTCAAATACAGGCAGAAAAAAAAAAAGTGCTAAAAAGAATTATGCACAATTGTATATGTGTAATCAGAAAACCTACACACCTTGAGACTTCTTAGAAAATTCATACTTCCAGACAAAAAGCACAAATGTCAACAGGATAAAAAAATCAGTGATAGATAGCTTTTGGATGTAGAACAAAAAGACTATAAAGGATTTATACCTTGTCACTACTGGGGAGAAAGGAGTACTGAAATGAAATTTAAAAATATTTATATCTTCCAAAGCTTCTAAATTTCAAAAGGGTTGTTCAATTTTTGAAACAGTCAGCTTTAGGACTCACAGATTAAAAATTGTGTTGCCCTGTATTTTGGCAAAGAAAAAAAGAAAAAACAAACAAAACAACCAAACATTTTCAGGACAGTTTGACTATTTTGTTCTGGTTTATAAACATTATAAATAGGATGTTACTTTAATCTCTATCCCTTCTATTCTGTCTGCAGATTTTTTAAAAAATCTGTTAACAAATAAATGATTCTTGATTAATTTGATAATATAATTAAAGTGATAAAATGGTAAAATAATAAAAGGAGCATCAGTGCCACTTAATAAAGTTTACAATTCCATATCTAGTGTTAGGACAATCTCCTTAAACACAGAAATGTGGTTTGTACTTTTCAGGCAGCCATTCTGGAAGGTTCCCTTTCTCTCTGTTTCTCTCTCTTTTTTTTTTTTTTTTTTTTTTTTTTTTTTAACTGGAGAAAACTCTCTGACTTTCTTATCTGTACATCATCAAAATGTACAGACAAAATTTCCCCTAGCTGACAGTATGTATCCCTGAATCTCTGAAACACTGACATCTTGGAGACACCAAAATTATTCTATTAAATTATTAAGAATCCTGATATTTATCTCCTCTAAATGTCACTGTGTGTCAAATAGAGTAGAAAAATTATATCCAATGATAAGAGTCTCAGTCAAGTTGAAAGATTCATATTTAAAAATAAATGCCAGACAACGTTTTGAAATAATTCAAGAAATAAAATAACTCTTTTCAATTTATAAGGTACATAAATGGGGTATGATGTCAATTTATAAGTTCAGTCTGTAGTCAGGACTCCATTTCATTATCTGGTTTTGAAATAAATCACTTTAAAATAGCCCCAACATTTAAAGTTTCATCAGACCTTTACTGAAAGATCAGCCCAACTAAACAACCAATATTTGCTATTATTATCGAATCCCTGTAACTGAGCAACATTTAGCAAGTTTGCATAATCAATACCTCTCCTCTGAGCAGAGAGCTATAAAAGCTTTACCCTGTATAAAAAGGTCTGAAACAGTACGATAAATCCCTATGAGGGCAAATGTACAAGTGAAAATATTTACCAGTCAATAAAATGGATCCAATTTCCTTCTGTTGACAAAGCAGGTTACACACCACATGTGGCCCAAGTTAAGTTGTTCTCAAGTTTAAAATGTTTTTCACTAATGTCAAATGAAAAATCTATTCTGCATCTCTGACAATAATACTAATATAGCAAATTTCATACTAAGTAATATATTTTCAATTTTTTTCAAATCATCTATTCCTTAGTACTATTCTAAATGCATTAATTCACAGTTCTATAAAACAAAATGCTGCATAGTTTTTTAAATTTAAGATCTAGCTATCTTGGCTCATATTGAGAGTCACCTTTAAATATTTAATTAGTATCACTTTATGAGGTGAGGGGTTTTTTTTCAGATTTCACAATACTGAAATGACCTCTTTCTACCTGATGTGATTAGCATGAATCAGACAGTATGATTCAGAGATTTAATAAGTATATTTAAGTTTTTCAAACTTTTATAAAACAGTTGCAGGGGTTTAATTTACTTACACTGCCAGAAGTATAAGTAATATTCTCTTTAATGCAGAATGGGGCAGAAGCCTGATAACCTGGTTTAGAGTGCCAGGCATATCCAAAGGGACCTCTCACATCCCTGGAAACTATGGAGCTTCTTCTGTCATCTAATAATGCCTGTTATTGTTAAAGATGCATGAAGATTTTCTGACCAGGAAAAGGGAGATAAGATTTTTTAAAATGTACGTCTTCCAGAACATGTTTGCTTGTTGACATTTCTGGGTGTATTCACCAAGTTTGAAGAAGGTTCTTATTTCATAGAATCATAGAATGGTTTTGGTTTGAAGGGACCTTAAGCATAAGCAAATTCCAATCCTTTGCTGTGGACAAGAACACCTTCCTCTAGACACAGTTGCTCAGGGCTCCATCCAACCTGGACTAAAACTTTGTCATATTTTTTTTTCATGGTATGTTTTTTTAATACCTGAAAAATGAGCTACTTTGCAAGTAGTTATTTTTTTATTCCATTAAATTCTCATTCTGAAAGGCTTCTCAAAGGCAAGATAAAATTTCAGGAGGAAAGCACAGAACAAATTCCTATATAAACCAATAGCATAGCAGTTGCCTGCAGTATGAGTGATACAGATTGAAATTCATTGAAAGGTACAGTACTGACAGTTATCCACAACCATGACTAACTATAATATATGTAGCCCTTTAGAAGTCTTATTCTAAAATATAGCATCCTTCAAAATGTTTTGATACAGACTCCTTGCTATTAGAGAGTTAACAGTTTGAATAAATCAATAACAAATCCTTTTCAAAGAGGCTGTTTTCTTCAGTATTTTATTGAAATTCTTTTGTATTGAAGACATTATGGCTATAAGCTCAGCTTCCTTGGTAAAAATGAAACCATTATATCAATCTTTCGCTAATAAAGTGTGTTTATTTATATGTTTTAATTACAAAAATACTTTCTTCAGTGAGACAAAGGAATTTTTTGTGTTCTGAGTGTTGTGATGCATACAAAGTTCTTTCTTTTTAAAGAACTAGCCAGTGCTGTTTAATGTGCAGTTCCTCTGAGGAAAAGAGGTAAGGGGGAAAAAAAAGCAGAAGAGAGGAGAATGGAGAACTTCCTATGAAATTTTATTTCATAGTGGAAGAGGTCATGAAATTCATATTTAAACTTTCCTAGACAAGAACTCAAGAAATGCATAAGGCAACTGTCTTTCCTGGGCAATCACGCATTGATCTTGCTACCCCTCTCTCATCCTCCAACATATCCTGGTTTTTTCAGATTTCCATTTTACAGATAAAGAAGAGAGGCACCAGCCAAAGTAAGTTTCCCATGAACAAAAGACAAATTAGCCTCAGCAGACAGGCTTGTATCTCCTACAACTTTGCACACTGTCCTGCCATATGCATGATCCATAAGCCTAAAGTTTGGTTCAATTTTCAATGTGTAATGACTACTTCAGATTACAGTTCATAGGGATAGTATCAGTCAGTAAAGTCCCATGCAGTAGTAAAATTAGAACACAAGGCTATCGCTTCACATACTACAGCTCTGCTGTATAAACACTTTACTCTCTGAAACCACACAGGATTTTGTGCTATAAACTTTTGTTTAAGGGGTTCATCTTACTGTGTTTTAAAGAAAATGGTAGGAGGCCATGCTTTCATCTCAAGATCCGAATAGAATAGAATAGAATAGAATAGAATAGAATAGAATAGAATAGAATAGAATAGAATAGAATAGAATAGAATAGAATAGAATAATCTCAGTTGGAAGAAACCTACAGTTGGAAGAAACAATATAAGTGTCTGACCACTTCAGGCCTTTTTGTTAGGGTATTGTCCACATGCATTTTAATCACTGGCAGGCTTGGGACATTGACCATCTTGCTAGGAAGCTTATTCCAGTGTTTGACCATCCTCTTCATTAAAAAAAAAAAAAAAACAAAAACAAAAAAAAAAAAAAAAAAAAAAAAAAAAAAAAAAACACCCACAAAGCTTCCTGAGGTCTAGAATAAGCCTCCTCTTGCCATTATTAATTATTTGACCCATTCCCACAGGCCCTACCTTTGGATACCAGGGAGAGTGGCTCAGCATCTTCCTCTCCTTTGCACCTCTTTAGGAAGCTGCAGAGAGTAATGGGATCACTTCTCAGCCTCCTCTGGTTCAAAATAGAAGAGCTTGAAGTCCTCAGCAGCTCCTCATAAGACATTCATTCCAGCACTTTCATCAATATTTCCACCCTCCTCTGGAGGTATTCAAGAATCTACACACCCTTTTTAAACTGGGGGTCCAGAACAGCACACAGTACTCAAGGTGAGGCTGCACCAAGTCTGAATACAGTGGGATAATCACTTATTTTGCTTGGTTGGTGATGCTGTGTTCTATGGACTGACAGTCCAGGACTGAAAGGGCACACAGTGTTTGCCCTCTGGACCACCAGGGCACACACTGCTAACTCACACTGAGTTTCTGTCAACCAGCACCCACAGGTCCCTTTCTGCAGGGCTGCCCTCCAGACACTGTTCTCTCATTTATATATGTGTCTAGCATTACTCCATCCTAGAATCTGGCATTTGGACTCTGCAAGCCTCCTGTCCTGTCTCTCAAGAAAGTCAACAGTACCTCTCAGTTTGGGATCATCAGCAAACTCATTAATGTTGCAGTCAATTCCTGCATCCAGATCACTGATAAACAGATTGAACAGGACTGGCCCTGGAACCTGAGAAACATCACTGGTGACTGGTCACCAGACAGATGTAGCTTCAGTCACCACAGCCCTTTGAGATCTGTCCTTCAGAGAGTTCTTCACCCAGAGCATCCTGAACCATCAGCAGGATGCTGTGAAGGGAAGCATCAAACACCTTTCTAGCGTGCAAAAAAACTGCAAACATTGCCTTTCTTCCTGCATGAAGTGGACCCTATAATAGACATATATCAAATTATTTAAAGAGGACTTTCCCTTTATGAACTCATATTCTTCTCCATAATTTTTCCAGGAGGTGAGGTTAGACTGTAGTTTGCTACAGTCATGCCCTTTTTGTAGATTGTAATAATATCTATCAGCTTCCAGTCCGAAAGGATCTCCCCAGACTCCCAAGACTTTAATAGATGATTGAGAGCTGTCCTGCCAGGATATTTACTTGATCATTCAGAACTCTGGGATGAATCCCACCCAGCCCCACAGACTTGTGAACTTTCAGCTGATACTGCTGGTCCATTACTATTTCAGCATCCACAAATGGAGGATCCCTGTTCCAACAGTCCTGGTCCTCTGACTCTGTGACCCAGGAAGCCCAAGGTCTGCATAAATTAATAGAGGGAGGTAAAAAAAAGCATTGAAAGCCTCTGCTTTTTATTCATCCATATTAGTCAGATGATTATCTTCAACAACTATCAATCCAATGTTTTTTTAGACCTCTTCTTGCTATTAACATAATTTAAAAGGTTCTTCTTGTTACTTGATACAACACTGTCCAGTTTCAACAGATTTTCAGCCTTTAAAGTGATCTCTGTGCATATACAAACCACAGTTACAAAAACCTCCATCTGCATAACCAATTGATCGATAAACAATCCCGGAGCACAAATTAAGTAAAACTGGAACAGACATGAAGATATCTGGGAGAGAATTTAGACCCATGTCACTTATCTCAGGGAAGTATGCCTGATACCGGCCATAGCTGTTCTTATCTGGGGGAACTAAGGGTTTGTCCTTTCTAGATGATGCTGTTTGCTTAATTTGTTAGCTCTAAAGAGCAGGACTCTCAAATGACATGAGAAAGCCATGAATTTTCCAATCACTGTTACAATGGTCTCATTTCCATGGTACATCTTATAGTACTTTTTATAGCTCATAGGTAAACAGTTCTTCAGTATCTTTCCCCGCAAAAGGCTACCACCTACTTGTTCAGTCTTTTGTACCTAACATCTTATTTGCATTGCAACAAACAGTACTGTGTTTTAATTTTGAAATCAAATTCAATAATAAATGCTTTTATTTGTTTTGATATACATCAGCCCCTCAAATAGACTAGCATTTTTTGTCAATACAGTAGTGTCAGTGTTGTGAGGAATTTATACCTTGAATGATTTGGAGAACAGGAAAATGCAAGATATAGGAAAAAATCTAATCTTGAAAATTATTACTAGACGAGACTCTTTTAGGATCAAGTAAATTCCATGTAATGCAGTCTAAAAAGATTTAGTTTATAAGTAGCTGCTCTCTTTTTCTTTAATTTCTTATAGAAAGGGAAGTACATCATGCCAATAATAGGCCACTTGTTCAATTTCCAAAGGAAGAAAGAATACAAATAGCTTCTATTTATTCCTGAATACATATGAAGCAGTGCAGAAGTAAGGGGGAAGTGAGATAGCTGAGGAAGAAAGATTAGTCAGAGATTGTTTTTTTCTCCTCAAATCAATACCTTATAATTTCTTCATTAGCACACAGAGCTATGATCCCTTTCCCATGACATAAAAGATGCACAAACAGATTTTTTTTACATGATGTAATGAATCCCTTGTTGATTTAAAATGATCAAAGGGCTAAGATGAAAGCCTTAAACTCTATGATAAAACATTGATATTTGTGCTGTAATATTCAATATTATGACCCAAATAAAGTGCTTTTCAAACCTCAAAGCTTTTAAAAAGCCATATATAATATTCTTAAAGTCTTATTGTATCAACAGTTCTATAACTACCAATTATCTACATAACATTTTGTATTATAACTGCCATTAAAACCTGCAATTTGGGCTGCAATGAAGTATTCCATTTAGATTAAGGAGTAGATATAATCAGGTAAATCAATGAGAACTATTTTAAGCTTTTTATAAATGCTTAAGAAGATTGAATTAGCATTGTCCAGGGCTTTTCCCATATGTTCAGTTTGATTCTAATTTATGTAATATGTTGGTACATTTAGGAAATTCGTTAAAATGCTCATAATGTAAACTTATGAACAAACTTCAAAAAATGCCTATCAAACCATTACTTGTTAATATTACAAGATTTTAATTGTTTGCTTAATTAGTTGATTTAATTAATGTAAATACCACATTGTTTAAACACTTAAGATTAATTTCTATGGCTTCATGCCATTCAACATTATATGTGAGATGAGTTCGATTAGAGAAACAGAATACTACAAGAGCAATGACATTTTTTGATATTTCAATTTTTTTCCACAGTACTGAAATTTATTTTATGCTAAACAGAGCTAATCAATCATTTTAATTAACAACCAGAGGTGGGCTAGGTCTCCCACTGAACTGAAGACTAATTGCTAAGGTTTGTGTCATGTGCTTCAGGGTAGATTCAGCTTATTGAGTTTGTCTGGTTGTTGAGAAAGAGTCTCAGATATGAAAGTAGCCCCCCTTCTTTCTACATCTAAAGCAGGTCTTTATGAAATGTGGCATTTTGTTTTGTGAACAGATATAAAACTGTTTAATGTTTGTTTTTAAACTCTGCTTTTGTCACTGTGGGTACCTTTTTGTTTAGACTTCAGGGTATTTTCAAAGCTGTGTGTAGGAGTTGAGAAATTATACATCTGAATCCCATTATTTTCTAACAGGATTTGAATGCATATATTTGCCCTAAGATTTAATTATAAGTCTTTGCAAACCTAGATCAATTAGGCAACTTAAAAATCTGCTCTTTGGGGAAATAACTGTCAGTTTCTCTTTTTCTTTGAGTGTCATAATTATACCAGAAATTTACTTTAACACTTTTTTTCTTTATAGTAATTTGCATAATAAATATATATAAAAATATTATAAACTCTCAGTATTTAAATTAGTCAGTACAGAATTACAGAACTGAGCTGAAAGGTATCTCAGAAGTCCTTGGCCCACCTCTTTGCTTCAACATATAAAGTATAGTTATGTGCATGATGTTTTCCAGTTCAGAAAGATTTCCTAAAGTGAAGACTTCACAGAATCTGAAACTGGCTTGTTTTAATATATATTTATATTTATTAGCTCAATGTACAAATTAAAATATTATTTAAATCAATCAATTATGTATTATTATCTCTATCACAGAGAACTGGCAACTACTTTTCACTTTCAATCAGTATTTTACATATTTAATGTAAATCTTTGGTATTCTTTCAGACAACCAATCCCAAATTGTAGCATTTCCCTTCTCTATAAAAACTATCCATATCTCTGATTATGTTCATTTTTCTCCTCTGAACTACTTGAATTGTTGGTGTATAGCTTTCTTGGTGATTCTAATGGCTCCTCAGAAGAGGTTACTATATTCCAGCTAAGGTTTCATGTAAAAGGAACAAAGCAGAAGAATTACCTAGCATCTTGTGTGAACTGTGCTTCATTTACATATCCCAGCATGATGTGCATTGCTCTCCTTAACAGCAGCATGACACCACTGATTGATGTGTGGCTTATGATCTGCTGAGGATTATCCTCAGATCCTTTGATATTGAGTTGCTATTTAATCAACTCATGTAGAACTTCTATCTCTGTATTCATATACCTGAAATCACAATCCAAAAACAGAAGAGTGTAATTGCCCTTATTGAATTGAATCATTAATTTAAAAATAATTTTCCCGTTGTTTTTTAAATTATTTTGAATTGTAATACGGACTCCCAGTATTCTTGCAGTTTATACCAGGACAATGCAATAAACATACTTTCTATTCTGTCACCCAGGATATGAATGAAAAATAAACTAGAATTCAAGTAGGATCCAGTGAGAAGCTTTAAGTAAACCTACCACTGACAGTTTCTCTAACAATGCCATCTGGTGACCAGTTTCACTGTAACACTGGTAGTCTCATTTAGTCTTCACCACACCTGTGAAGCTTAATTACAACATAATTACACACATATTTATGTGAAACTGTCAGCCATCTTACTAAGGCCACAATATAGCATATTTTGATTCTCTACTACACATAAAACATTAAATCCAAATAAGCTGTTACTTTGTTATCTTTAAAATCTTACAAATAATTTGGTCATCAGCCATTGTGCATCATATATTTCATCTATTCTAATTGCTGTTATCATTATAATCCTCCTTTTTTGTCCTATTAAATTGTCTTTACTCACAAGTTCACTCACTTTTACTCTTCCAATTCTCTCTCCCATCCTACTGTGCAGGTGGGGAGTGAGCGAACAGCTCTGTGGTGCTTATTTGTGAGCTGGAGTTAAACCATGATAATCGTTTTTGTTGCCCAATGTGGGGTGTGATGGGTTGAGATAATAACAAATCTGACTAGCACACACAATAATAAATTTGTTATAGACGCTTATTTAATTAGTTTAAAAATTGCTGGTCACAATGTAGATTTGTTTGGTCTCAAATTTGGTGTGCCTGTACTTTCACTTGCCTTGTGTAATATCTTCCTTGTAGTATATGTTGCCCATCATGCTGTTTGTCATCCATGAGAGCTGGGCTAAGGTTATCGTGTTGTTCTACTTTGTAGCACTGTCTAATGATACTATAGAATTGCTGGTCATGAAACTAATCTGATAGTTGTACTCATCATAGTCATCATCTCCGTACTTTGGGAGCCATCTCTTGGAAAATATAATAATTATATCTTTTAGCTTTTCCTTTTCTCCTTGGAGATGCAATCCATGCAGGACACACTTCCATCTTCCCCTCCTTCTCCTCCAGGCTAATTATGATAGCTCTTAAGAATTTTGATTTTCCTTGGGATGTTGAAACTAGCATGTTCCTATTGCTACCTGTTCTGAATGTGTTCCAGGTCTTGTTTAAGGTTTAACAGCGATTTAATAATACATTCAGACATCTCCCTTGAGGCTGGATGAGCAGCAGGGTGTGTGGTTACTATAGGCAAGTACCTAGAAGAGTGGGTACCTCCAGGGTTTTGGAACTCCACCCCTGAAAAAGTGCAGAATCTGGAAAAATCAGTAAAATGTTTGGGAAAAGTATGCAATCACCCTGGCAATTTCAGAGAAACACAAATCACTGCAAGATGCTGGGGCCTGGCCCGGGCCTGAGCACTGTACAACACTTCTCAGCACCCTCAAGGGGAAGAGATCGTCTCTGGATGTGACAGCAAAATGACAAATGCTGCAGATACTTCAACTGAGATTACATGTACTGCAGCTCATTTAGTGAGCGATAAAGAAGCAGGGCCATCATGAGAAGAGAAGCAGAATATAACCCAATAATAACCCAATAATGAGATAATAATAACCCAATAATGAGACAAAACTACCTATTTTTTTTTTATTTTTGAGTGATCTGTGTTAAGAAAGATGTTATAACTCACCCAGAGAAGTGGACCACCATGGAGAGTGAAACTATCAAACTAATACAATGAATACTTATAACAAGTTTCCTGTGTTTTAGCTTTAATAGAAGAATAGTGCTGGCAACAGCGATGTTTTTTATTATTGCTAAGTAGTGTTTGTACTGAGTTAAAGAATTTTCAGCTTCTCGTGGCCTGCAAGCTGGAAGGTGGCACAAGAATTCAGGAGAGAACACAGCCAGGACAGCTGACCCAGACTGGCCAAATGCATATTCTTTACTGTATGGTGTCATGCTCAGTATATAAACTCAGGGGAAAGCTGACTGGAGGCTACTGTTTAAGAACAGGCTGGTATTGCCTGGAGAGTGGTGTGGAATTGCATTATGCATAATTTGTTTTGTATATTCTAATTATTTTATCATCTTTATAATAATTATATTCCTTCTTCTCTGTCCTATTAAGCTGCCTTTAACTCAACCTACAAGTTTTCTCACTTTTGCTCTTCTGATTGTCTCCCCATCCCACAGTAGGGAAGGAAATGGGAGTGAGCGAGCAGTTGTATGGTGCTTATTTTTCATTGGGGATGAATCCGTAGCACTCTTTAAAACATTGTTATATTTTTAATTTTCCAGTCTTCTGAAACTGCGTTAATTTTCATGCACTCTCTGAAATAAAAAAAAATTCTGACATTGCTTTTATTGGTTTTTAAAGTCGTTTAAAGTACATAATATCAGGGCCAAAAGATTTTAGCAGATTCATACTTTTCAGGTATGCTCCAGCATATTATTTCTCCGTTTGGCAGCAAGACCTTGTCAGTGACATCAGCTATGCCTTTGGTTGAATATTTCAGGCAATGCTGATGGAAGGACAAAGTAAGTTTCCCCTGTTGACCATTTCTACCCCTGGCTTTCTTTTTCCTTAAATATACTTGCAGAATTATTTCTCAACACTTTTGCATGCTATTTCCTGGTTGTGTTTTAAGCTATATATGTTCTGATGTTGTTTGTATCTATGTGAGCTGCTTGTCCTATCTTTCCAAATTTCTATCTGACCTAGTTTTCATAGTCTGCATGATCTCTTTCATGGTTTAAGTAATTTGATCTCTCGTTATATTTCCTGTTCTTCCTCTGTAATTGGATAGTCTGCACTTCTGCCCTTAGTATTATCTCTTTAGGATTAAAAGTTGTCTCTTCTTAACTAATATTTCACTAAATTTGTTTCTAAGTGTTCTAAGTTTATTAAAGTCCACAGTTTTGAAATTTGTTATTTTTTATTGTTCATTTTTCTTGCTAAGGATTTTGAACTCTCTCACTTCCTAGTAATTAACATCAAATCTAGAAGAGCTTCATCTTTCTTTTTTTTTTTTGTTGTGGTTTTTTTTTTTTTTTTTTGTATATAACAATTGCCATTCAAGCATTCCAGGACTAATGAATGGACAAATTGATTATTCAGACACAAACACAGGTTTTGTTATAAAATTTTAGGCTAAGCACAGTAATCTCTCTAGGTATTGCATATTTTCATATCAATATTTTAAAAAACTACAGCTTGAGAAAGAATTCCTACTTCATAACTTTTCTATGAATATGTCCACTTTGTTATGATTTTAATTTATCCATGGCAATTGAATATGAAATTTCTAAGCCTCAAGTGACTCAGAATTCTTGAGGAAATATCAACCACTTCTTAAACCACTTCTTAGTGTGTTTGTGACCTGCAAGAAACCCTTTACAAATACAATGTAACCCCACAATCCTGGGTGCCTGAAAATATAAACACAAGCAAAGCCTTTTTTAGTCATTATTGATGGACATTGTGCCTGGTCACCAATTATTGACATGACAGTGTATATCACTGCATATTTCGAAAAACAGTGGTGATTTAATGTTCAAGTTCTAATATTACAGCAATCTCCTGAAATAACTTAGTCATAAGCATACTGCCTCTGTCCTGTCAAATGGTAAATTTCATGAACTGGCTACATGAACATTTCTGAGATATCATTATATGTCATTGATATCTAAACGTGTCTAGCCATGATGTCAGTGGTGCATTCCATAATAGGATTTCTAAATATAAACAAAAGGTTCCTGACTCCACTCCTCTGAAATCTTGAAAGGTTATGGTTGTGATCTCATTCCATTTAATGACCTTATACTAAGTCAAGCAGTAAAAAACAAGACACTTGTAAAAATTCATCCAGCTGCAAATGAAAAAGAAAAACAACCAAAAAACCTCACAATAAGTGCATTGTCTGTAATCAAATCCAAGTTTGATTTCACTGATAAGCACATGAAAAATAATAATAAAACACTTGAAAAATTTTATTTTGGAGAGGGCTGACAGTTTAATGATTTTGAGATGCCTCCATCAACTTACATTTTATTGTCATTGCTCTTGAAAAATAGACTATGTGAAAGTAATATTTGTTATATTCTCTGCATAAACCAATCAAGTTCATAAAGTTGAACTGAAATTATGCAGGTTTATGAACTACCAATAAAATACTTTATTTCTTATCAAGATTCTTCCCAAGTATTCTAAAATGGCTTTGATCCTTTTTATTGCTGCTATTTGCTGTGTTTGCCAAGAATGCGGGAAAATGGTTTCCATCTGAGAATGTTTGAACACATACATCCCTTATGGGGTAGCTTCTCAACCACCAGACCACGTTGCACTCCAGTATATGTGCTTGTGAAGACGGGGCAAATATTCTTCGGGTTTGTTTCAGTTTTCTTAATCTTCCACTAAACCCAGGCATTTCCAGTTTATGTGAATGCCACAGACATCATCTGGAGATCTTTTAAATATTTCATGCAAAAATATTTCTTCCCCTCAGGGGAAGGACTCAATGACTCTTTTTCACATGTCAGTCATGTGGCTCAATAGGAATGTATGATGCTGTTGCTCAGATACCTCTAGAGGAATAAAACAGGATTTAACAACTCTTAAGTTGTGGATGTTGAGCACCCAGAGAGCTTTGAGCAAATTCTCAAATCCTGCTATTAAATTTTGTCTGAATACATAAAACACTCCTACTCAGTTCACCATCTCTGAATTCCATACACTTGGAGCCTAGATTTGTGCCCATACTGGTATACTAATTCAATTAGATACACACATTTGAATAAATGTTGTAGATAGGCTTGGCATGTTCCATTTGGAATTAAGGCATAGTTAATTTGGTAATTGATATCAATAATTGAAACAGAATTGATGTTTAAAATTGCAGTCACATTTATTTTAAACACTCCTTGGCTTTTAGCTGGAATGTGGTTTGGGTTTGTATTGTACATATTGTCTGACAGTTTGAGGTCAATAAATTCAATTGCATGCAGCTTGAACCATATTGTGAACTTGAAAATGTGTCCTGTTCCTGATGCTGCCATAGTCTTTGTATATGGCTTCTGACAATTCATTGAGCATCCTCTTCACTCTGAACAAAATGGAAATGGAACTGAAACCAGTGTTGAAGGGTTGTTGTATGCCAGGTATCGGAGTGAAGAAATGTAAGCTTAATTATTATTGTTTTCTTTTCAGCATAGAAGTATTGAATTATTCATTGATGGTTTTACCAGTTAATATAACACATGATAAAGCAGTCACTTTTTGATTCCTTTGGCTTTGTGGAATTCTTGTGCTTCATTTGCAGCAGTCTTGCTTAGTCAGTGACAGGTTGATACTGATTTACCCTTAACACATATATTGTAATTAATTGCTTCCTTTCAGCCTTTTTTTTTTGTGAAATGCATATATGAACAAAATATACAGCCACTATATTTTATCATATTCTTCTGCATTTATTAAAAGTTTCTAAATTGTGTCTTCAGGTGAAATACTGACAATGTTTTATTAGTGATTCTTCCTATTTTGTCAGTAATTACACAATCATTATTTTTTAAAGAAAAGTTCTACTCCTTTTAGCTATCCAGTAGAATATGACAAAATGCTCTACCACTCCATGCATTTTGAAAAGTGGAATAAAAGTTGGTGTATTAATTATATAAGCTCCTGACCAGCAGTATGATAACTTTGGGCAAATGCTGTCAGCAGTATCTAGGCTGTGAGTTAGCTGCAAAGAGGGCACAGGATATAATTGTCTATAATTTCACAGAGGACTCTATCACCTTCAAATCAGGCTTAAAGACAGACTATTATTTCTACTGGTCTTTAAACGCTACATAAAACTCTGTTCTAAATAATGAATTAAAAATTCAAGAGATGAAAATACCATCTTTAGAACATACTAGCAAAGTACAAACATCAAGAAGTGCTACCAACTAAAATTATCAGGGAAGATATTTTTTAGTAAACTTGGTAAATAAGACTGTCATGCTTGTGTCAGTTGTAGCTAAGTATTTATATTGTTTAGAATATTTTAAACCCTCTACTAGTAAAATAAAAATTTCAAAGGAAAACTTAGGAGAAATTTCATGGACTCATACAATGGTTTGTGTTGGAAAAGAACTTAAATATCATATAGTTCAAACTTCCTCCCATCACTGTCCCTTCCACTAGCCCAGGTTGCTCAAAACCTTGGATACCTCCAGGCATGGGGCATTCACATCTAATCAGGGCATCCTGTTATAGAGCCTCACCACCCTCACAGTAAAGAATTTCTCCCAAACAGCCAATCTAAACCTGCTTTCTCTTAATTTAAAGTCATTCAAGTTTCAGTTAACCCCACAGCCCAGGTTGGACAGGGATCACTGTGGGAGATGATAAAAGTGATCACTGAGTCACTTTCAGTAGTTTGCCAGCAGCCCTGGCTAACTGGAGAGGTTCCAGACATCTGGAGGTTAGCAAATGTGATGCCCACCTATAGGAAGAGTCAGAAGGAGGATCCAGGGAACTACAGGCTTGTCAGCCTGACCTTAGTGCTGGGGAAGGTTGTGAGTCTGATCATCTTGAGTACCATTACATGAAATGTACAAGACACCAGGGAATCAGGCCCAGCCAGCACAGCTTTTTCAAGAGCAGGTCCTGCTTGACTAAACTGTTCTCCTTCTATGACAGGATGACTCACCTAGAGGAGGAGGGGAAGGCTGAGATGTTGTCTGCCTAGAATTTAATAATGCCTTTAACACAATTTCCTATAGTCTTCTGTCAGAGAAACTGGCTGCTTGGGTCTTGGACAGGCATATTCTTCACTGGGTGAAAATCTGGCTGGATGGTTGTGGTGAGTGGAGTTAAATCCAGTTGGTGACTGGTCACAAGAGGTGCTCTCCAGGGCTCAATACTGAGGCCAGTCCTATTTAATGTCTTTATGATCTGAATGAGGGGACTGAGTGCACCTTCAGGCAGTCTGACATTAGGTTGGGTGGGAGTGTTGGGAGTGGGAAAGCTCTACAGAGATGTCAGGATGGAGTAATGGGCTGAGGTCAGTTGTATGAGGTTGAACAAGGCAAAAAGTTGTGTCCTTATTTGGGCCACAACAACTCCATGCAACACTACAGGCTTGGGGAAGAGTGGCTAGAAAGCTGCCCGGTGAAGCAGCTGTCGGTGATGGCCGACAGAAGGCTGAACATGAGCCAGCATGGCTCAAGAAGACTAATGGCATCCTGGTTTGTATCAAAAATAATGCAGCCACCAGGACTAGGGCAGTGATTGTCCTTCTATACTCAGCACTGGTGAGTGTACTGTGTCCAGTTTTGGGCACCTCACTACAAGACAGACCCTGAGTTATTGGAGCATGTCCAGAGCAAAAAAAAAACTTGGTGAAGGGTCTGTAGCACAAGTCTGATGGGGAGTGGCTGAGGAAACTGGAACTATTTAACCTGGCAAAAAAGAGGCTGAGAGGAGACCTTATCACACTATAACTGAAAGGAGGTTGTAGGAAGGTAGAAGTCTGTCTCTTCTCCCAAGTAACAAGTAATAGGACATGAGGAAATTACATGAGTTATATCAGAAGATTTAGATTGGCTGTTAGAACTAAAGTCTGCACTGCAAAGGAGTGTCAAGCTTTCAAAAAAGTTATTCAAGGAAGTATTTGAGTCACCATCCCTGAAAGAATTTTAAAAGTGTGTAGCTGTGACACTTAGGGACATGGTTTAGTGATAGACATGACTGTTTTAAGTCAATGGTTACACTCAGTAATTCTAATGGTGTCTTTCAACCTAAGTTATTGTACAATTCTAAGACTCTACAACTATGATTCCATGGTTACTTTATATTGAAATATTGTCTTAAATAATTAGTATCAAAGACAATCTTTGCAAGAATTATCAGTTTCTTGCACACCAATTATACTTAGTGTTTTAAAGACTGAAGATACCGATATAAGCTGCTTGGGGAACTACTAATTTTTAAAGAAGCTGAACCATGCAACTACAGAAGAAAAAATAATAGACACAACAATAATAAATGTGTCTCATGACAAATCTTTAACTGATAATTATGATACAAATGTGTATTTAAAGCATGAGGAAAGACCAACATTTTCTTGTTAGACCAAACTTTAATGAGCATCATTTCATAAAACACATATCAAGAACTTCAAGGTTCTCTTATCCATTTATCACACATGCTCTGTGAGTATCCAAACTGCATTTTCCTGTTTGCATGGCACCTCTGTAGTCTGTCTAGCGGCATTAAAGTAAAATCACATTCACCTGCATGTTGGAGGAGTTGAAAGTGTTCAACAAAAGCAAAACAAGATAAGAATATGGCAATATTAGGACTGAGTGGCCAAGCCGAATATATTATGATAAAGATGAATTCTGTAGTCTCATCACTGTCAAAACATATTTCCTGTATCTTGTCTCCAGAGTAATATATGTGATTGGTGGAAAAATACAGCTTTCTATCTTCTGATTAATGTAATGCCATTCAGTAACTGCAGATACCACATCCATCTTCAAACAGAAACATAGTTTGTAATATTTAAGCAGAGGAGCTATGGACAGGCTACCCTTACACAGAGATGGACAACAAAAATCTCGCTTTTCAGTTTTATTATTTGTTTTCTTTAAGATAATGGAAAGCTGTAGATGTATGTAAAGATTTAAATTTAATTATTTTTAAGCTATTCAAACTAATTCAAAACGCTTCAATCATTTCATGAAGCTTTAAACCTCTTAAAACAACACCAATAGCAGGCTGTAAAACATTTTTATGCCTGTGGGTTTTTTTCAACTTGAAATTTATCAAAATAACTTTTGATACAAATTTTTCAACAGCCAGCTGAACATGAACCAGCATGTGTCCAGGTGGTTGAGAAAGCTAAAGGCATCCTGGTTTGAACCAGAAATAGTTTTGGCCACAGGACCAAGGCAGTGAGTGTCTCCCTGTACTCAGCACTCATGAGGTCACACCTCAGATCCTGTGTTGAGTTCTGGGCCCCTCACCACAAGAAAGACACTGAGATTCTGGAGATAGTCCAGAGAAAAGCAGCAGAGCTGGAGAAGGGTGTGAAGCACAAGTTTGATAAGGAGCACCTGAAGGAGCTGAGGGTGTTTAGCCTTGAGAAAAGGAGTCTCAGGGGAGATCCTATAGGTCTCTGCCTGAAATGGGGGTGTAGCAACATGGTTATTGATCTCTTTTTCAAAGGAGCAACTGGTAGGACAAGAGGAAATGGCCTCATGTTTCCCAGGGAGGGTATAGTTTGGATATTAGGAAATTTCTTCACCAAAATGATTGCCAAGCACTGGAAAAGATTCCTCAGGAAAGCAGAGGAGTCACCATCCCTGAAAACATTTAAAATATTTGTAGATGTGACACTTGGGGACATGGTTTGGTGGTAGACTTGGCAGTGTTAGGTTAATGGTTGAATTTTATGATCTTATTGGTATTTTTCAACTTAAATGATTCTATGATTAATTTAGTTTTATCTTATATCCAGTGAGGAAAATTCAGCACAGATGAAACTTAATGTTGCCCTTTGTCAGTGAATATATTGTCAGAAAATTAAGATGGATCTACTTAACTTTTCCAATTTTAAAATACACATTTTATCAACCTTAAAAAGAAAATCTCTTTCACTTCCCACTTAAAGTAATTTGATTGAATATTCTTTTACTGGCTAAGTGCAGTTTTCTGAGTGTGTGTTTTTACATGGATAGCTATTTCTCCATTTTAAGAGGACAATGACATATTTGAATATCTACACAGAACTGAAAACTGGTGCCTGTAGCTAAAAGAAAAGGGGTTTACAACACTACCTACTTTACAACAAATTGGAATAGCAAGAACTCTGAAGAGCAAACAAAAGCGTGATAGAGATGGCAATATCCTAACCTTCCTTTAACTATTTATTCATGAAAGGCACTTCACTGTCAAGTTTATAATTCTGTGTTGATACTACTTTTGGAATTTGCATTAAATGACATTTTGATTATAGTATTCAAATGCCTGTGCCCTTAAAACTTTGCCATTTATTTTGTATTCAGAAATCTTCTAGCTAAATGTCCCCATTTCCATTTTGCTCTGGATTCCACTGAGACTATATAGGAAAGAATTACTAAGGTTTCCTTCCCAAAAGAGTCTTGTCAGGTAAAAGAAATTCAAATTATAGCATATTATGCACCAACTCTTTGATTCTTAGCTCTAGATTATAGTTTTGAGAAAATAAGATGGTGTTTTGCTAAAAGTAGACACCTTTTTTTTTGTTTGTTTGTTTTAAATCTATCTTCATTGCTAATAATCCAGGATATACTTACACAAAGCAAGTGTGTATAGTTATTATGTAAATTCTCTGACCATGCCTTTGAGCCATAACCTTTTGAAACCATTGGGAGTTTCAACCCAAACAATTAGATACATTCAGTGAGGGAAGAAAATTACTAATGATATTAAAACAGCAACAGGGATATGACCTCAGGAAGTTCTTAAGTCAGAAAGTGCTTGCATCTGCACAACTGGCACCTAGAAAACTATTACTATGCAATTGCCCTGTCTTGTCTTTTCTTAGGCATCTGCCACTGACCAGTGTCAGTGATAAAAATGGCAGAATGATCACCTCTGTGAGCAGAATTAAGCTGTTACATTAAGCCTTACTACCTATTCTATTTTTTCCTTTGAGCTAGATGGAACACATTTTGCTTCCACTAAAATTTCTCCTTTACAAAACAGGATCAGATCAAAATATCTGATATTTTGTAAAATGTTTTGTACCTGCCATGAACTGTCATCTATCAGATTGCATTCTTCATTCAGCCAGATAAGTTCACTATAGCAAACAAAAGCAAAATGCAAACCAGATGTTCCAGAGTCATGGGGAGCCCATGAGGCACAGATGATGAAAATACCCAAGATGCCCATTAACTTTTAAGAAAAAAAATTTCCTGACTTGAATCTAAAAGCAGTGTTTCAAAAGCACATGGTTAATATTGTATTTAAAAATTAAATCAATATTCTTGGCAACAAAATGTTTCCTTAAGGAGACAGTATTTAAATAGATTGCTACTCTTCAGTTTTTAGAATTTTCCAAGTCCTGGAACTTAAAGCAGCACAGAATGTAAGCATATACTTGAAAAATGAGCAATGTGGTCTTAATATCTATCTAAACACTGGTTTAGACCCAGATTAGACTGTCAACAGTCATTCAAACTACAGTTTAGCACAGGGTTAGACCATGATTTTTTGATGAATTGCGTTGTGGCACACCGCTCTGTGCCTTCTCATAGCTCAGAAAAGGAGAAATGAATTTACCCTGTGTGTACCACACAAAGTTATTTGTACAAAATAGTGAGATAATCCTGAAAGAGATAATACTATAGTATAGTAGTACAATTTTATGCATTTTATCAGACTATCTGATAAAATCAGCAATACTACTTTGCACTTACTTGGACAGGATAGTATGGGAACTCAACACAATTGGGCATTAGTGTTGACACTGATGAGAATGGTGTAAGAATTACCAGTGTTTTGTTAATTCTTTTAATTTTATAGAAAATAAATAGTTAACACTGCATTCCATACAATCTCAGAAGTGCTCAGATGAAGTAGGGTTTTGTTTTTTTTCCAAGTAATAACTTTAGAAAATTTTAAGAGAAAACTCTTAGTACTAACTGCACTTCTTCAAGTTTTTAACACGCCTTTTATTGCCAATATTTCAAGTAGAACTAATTTCGAGTGTTTTCTTTGCTTAAAAGAAAAGAAAACATGAAAGTTCTGATTGACATGAAAATAAGTTTGCTATTAAAATGTTCACTGAAAATCAACTGAATTACTTCAGAGCTGAACATTTCTGCAGAAAGATGAAAGCTAAGCATATTTCACTTAAAGTTGTAATTTTTCAAACTCTAATTAAGGCTTAAAATACTTTTTCAATAACTCTGCATTAATATTGCTAAAGAACTTCCTGTTATAAATTTGTTGTTCTAGAAAGAAGCTATAAAATTCAAAATAAAATTATTATACCATTTTTGTATAACACTAAATATCTTTGTCAACATTGACCTCTACGAACAATAACTGAATTGTGTGTGTTTACACAATCACAACTATCAAGATCACTGAAAAAAATCCAAGGTAGCTAAGCCATAAACTGTTGGGAGGAAAGAGGCTGTCGTGTGTGCTAAGGGATCTAGCACAGTACATTTGATTTTTCCTCCAGTAGTGTAAGGTTATGGGGCATTCTATTAACCTGACAACTTAAGGTCTCAGGATTTGTCAAGACTGTGTCTCTCCACATCACCACCTTCTGTCAGCTGAAAAAAGCACAGAGGTTTTCATGAAACACTATTGGTCTTCTGATGTATTTTTCACCATTCCCTCACACATCTTTCTCGTCCTTCACATTTGCACATAAAACCGTCCTAGAAAAATGCTATGCCACAAAATGATATGGCATCTCCTCATTCATGGTAACTAACAGTCAGGGATAGGACTCAAATTACTTCCAACTGTAGGACTAGAGAAAGGGAAATGGAACTTCTCAAACCCTTAAAAATGTCATACCACCGCAAGGTTGTCAACATCTACTAAAATTAACATGCGTAGAAAAGCAGTGGGACAAGAAATACCTGGACATCCTTTCATGGCAACAGTAATTTGACTATGGTCACAGGAGCGGATCAATAGCTTGTTACTGCATCAAATCCCACTTCATCAACAGCACCCCTCTGAGTGTTGTTGCAAAGTAAAGCACTGGCAGCAGAATAAGCAGGTTCTCACAGCTCTGAAAGAGGCAGTGCAGTCAAGCTTTTGCATCGGAGAAAATGTTCAAGGACTCCAGCCATGAAAATTATTTCGTTTGTGTGATCAGAGTTAATCACGATGGAAAAGTTCATCAAGGATCAAGATAAACAGAGAGATATCACTTTGCTGTTATGGTCTTGAGCCAAATCTGTTGGGGAAACATTAATTTATTGCCAATTGAATTAAAGATGGATATTGTAAAAAAATGAACTAAAACATTCTTCTTCCTCTTCTTTTCTTTTTTGGGCTTCATCCCTAACTTCTCTAACCTCCTCCACCCCAACTATGCAGAGGAGTGAGGAATTAGGACTGCTTGTCCATAGAAGCTCTTTCTCTCTCTCCTCCTAACACTTCTCCCTGCTCCAGCCTGGGACCTTCACACAGATTGCCCTCATTCAAGGTAAACCTGCATCTGCATGGCCTTTTCAGTGGCCATAGTTCCTTCAGGGCATGTCCACCCACCCGCCCAGATCGTTCCCAGGATTGCAGGAACCTCTCTGCCGGGCCTCTCCTGCCCCGTCCCTGCTCCCGCTGTCCCCTCGGGGCTCGCAGCGCTGTTTCTCGCTCGCTTCCCCTGGCTCAGCCCTGGCTGCCGGGCAGCGTTTTGCCCTCCCTTGGCCAGGCTTTCCCCGGGGCTGAGGGGCTCAGCCGTGCCCTGCGCTGGGGCTGAAACTGGAACTGGCCATGTCTAGCATAGGTCACTGAAGACCTTTAGGTTAATTGTTGCTGAGTCCTCGACTTTGTCTCAGGAACTTCAGCATACCCAGTGTGTAGGACCATAACCATTTGTGAAATCTAATATAATTAATATTGCACCTAGAGTAAAAGTAATGTCTGGTAACTGCCAGTAATAATATAAGTGATTGAAAATTAAAAGATTTAATTTAATCTTATAGAATCTTGACTAAACAAGTCTAATTCATCATGTATTATGAGAGAATACACCAATTAATAATAATTGAACTATGTAATGGACTTCAAGCAGTATTTAAAACATGAGCATTCATACTTAAAGCCCTCATATAGGAGTGTTGTGCAGATGATTCCTATATATATATAAATGCTATAAGGAGAGCTGTTATTGAAAATTTTTTTTTTTTTGTTTTTAATTTAAGAGCAAAAATAGAAAACCAGCTTTCCTGTTCTATAGATATATAATTAGAGTCCTCAATATAGGCATACTGGAATTTATTCTGATGACTGACAACCATGAAATTTTAAGTGACACTCTGAGAACTCTGTCATTTATTTTCCTGCTGTCCAGCTGCATTTAAAGAACTGTCCTTCAATGTCTCAATATGAATACATTTAGACATTAGCTAATGTATCATTCTTGACATCTATTCACCTTCAGCAGTGCATTAAAAAAGACAATAAATATAAAGCAAAGTCAAGGGGCGGTCTTTTCTGATGCTCAATATAATACTTTCTCTAAATCCAACCACATAAAGTTATAAAGTGCTTCCAAATATTTACTCCTTTTGAGGCTGTAATGTTAAATTCTACCACGGTTTATTCTTATTTTTAAGGAAAGTTGTTGCAGTACATTACAAGTCTGTGCAGCATTATGTACCCCAAGGCTTCTGTACACATATCCAGCATTCCTTTGGAGTAGATTCTACTCTCAGTTCAGCCAGAAAAACTCTTGTCACCACCTGCTTTAAACATTATTAGCTTCACAGTCTGGAACTCAGTGCTTAAACTTCCTCCATTTTGTAAGTTTTTCTCCTAATCCTACTTTAAAATGCTAAACTCATGACACAATCTCAGTAGCTGAGGTGAGAATATCTGTTGCGAATATAAAACACTCTTATAGAATCATCTACATGATAAGTCATAGAAACAAAATCATTTTATGGAAATGTTTCCTTTATGCAAATATCACACTTTATCTGATATGTGCCATATAGTGTCACTCCAGAAACTCAAGGTAAATTGCACATAAACTGTAGATAAATTTAAGAGAGACATCTATAGCAAAGGTGGTATTATTTTTAAGCATTATACAAAAATTAAACTTGAGCTGCTGCTGGTATGATCAGTCATACCATCCTGATCTCTGTTCTAGTCTTCTGATCCCAGGTGTTGTGTTCTTCTTTGCTATTGTCAATTCTTCCCTTCCTTCCTGTGTAATAAGTAACTTACACCTTCGGGTGTACTGGGAATGCCCAAGCACTTCCCCTTGGCAGGGGGAGTTTTACACTGTCTTTTGCAACCCTGTGGATCCTGTGCAGTCCTCTGGTGGAAGGGGCTCAGGAATGGGCTGTGGGCTGTGGCTTCCCCAAGCTGGACCTGGCCAGAGCTGATTTTCAGCACAGCTGCAGAACTGGCTTTCCTAGTGGGCACATTAACCTCTCCTTAGACCTGAGATAACTGGAGAAAAGCACCACCTTTTTCTTATCTCAAATTCCTGCCAGGTGGCTTTAACTCACAGTCCAAATCTCCAGGTATTTGCAGAGGCATATTCGGAGGAGGGCAGGTGGTTGCAGATGAGCAGTTGCTTCTTTGCAAAGCTTGCTGCAGAGGCTAAAGAACTTCAGTGATCTTAACAATGTTTGAGGCAATTGTGATTTTTAAGTCCATTACAGCACACACACACACAAACACACACACACAGAAAAAAAAAAGGTCAGTCAAGTTAAAAAGCTATATACCACTTAAAGATACCAGTTTACAGAGACGTGAAACAAATCTAAATTGGAATGATTTCCTCAGAAATGTATCTGTTGAGCCTTAACACTGACAAAAGAGAAAATAAACTTAAAGGGAGTATAAAAACCATTCTGAGGTTACAATGGATTATCTTAATGTTAGTTTATCCTTATTGTTGTTAAGAAGAATTCATTTCCAGAACCTATAAAATCAGTATTTCTTTTTAACATTTATGTGGAGTGCATGTTTAAAGAATTCATGAGGGAAGAGGAATTTCATAATTCTAATGTATCACTAATAGCTGAGGCTGTATGGAAAGACATCCAAGTCATAACCAAAGCACAGTCAAGGAAACAGGGCTAAGTAGGAAAGGTGGTAGTAATTTTAAGAGTTCCTGGTTTAGAGGGTTTTTTACACATGCTGTCTTGACTTTTCACCTGACCTGAGTTTCATGCAAAGGGACACATGAATACCCCATTGTCTTTATACTTATGATTGGTATCTAGGCAGGCCTTAAAACTTTTCCTATCATCTGCTCTATATGGCAAGCAGTGCAGCACCAAATGTGCAACAGTTAGCATGTGTGCAAAGATGAATGAGCTAGAGTATTCATGGTACAGAAATTATCATAAGAATGTGTTTTGGAGCAATTATGTTGTATACTGAACCCAATTTCCTAAGTTTACACCTTCCAGGCTGACTAAGCTCTTAGCACAGGTGGCTCACAGATTTAATGATTTGACAGAAAACTTCTCAAAAAAAGAAACACTCCTCACACTGAGGATAGCCCAAGTGCATACCATTGTTTTGGTTTCTATTTCAAAACAAGGCAAAACAAAACAAAACAGTGCTAGACATGGGGATTTAAAAAAAGAGTACCTCTAAGATTTTTTTGCAATCCTAATGTTAGAGGTGAGGTTAATCAAAACTTAGCAGGGCGCTGTGCTATGCCAAAACAGACAAGCCATTAAGCGTATTGTCTTAGGAGTCAGTACGAATTTTAACTGGTGCTAGTTCAGTTGAAGTATTTAGTGTACCTGGTGGTATGTGGCTCATAAATCAAATGAGAAGCGTTTAGATGTTCTTTGCTTTGTAAATTATAATAAATAAATGGCATTCCTACTTGTTATTTATCTACCTTCAAACTTTAATGAATATTTCTAGTGCTAATTGCTGATTTGCTATATTTAGTGGGAACAGGAACATATGGAGATAATAGCACAATGTGATATTTATGAGGTGCCAGTTCCCTTATAAATATAGAAATTGAGTAATTAGCGTTAGAAATATTCATTGGAATTTCAATGCACACTTTGGGATTTGAGATTAAATTTTGCGAAACTTGGTGATCCTTGTCATAAATTAATATTTGGGGATTTGAAATTTAATTCACTAGCAGTATGCCTTCAACTACTGAATAATTTAGATAAAAGGAGCACTGGACATAACAAGCACATTTAGTGAAAGGGGAGGCATCAAAGGTCAATTACAGCTCTTTGACAGTGTAGAATTGTTGTTATCACAGATTTTAACACATTTGTTATTTCCCAATATGTCAATCTATTTCACCCCTTCACTGTCTCTAGTAGAATACAGGTGATTTAAAGTGGGACTTGCATGTTTTCCAGGTCAAGCCAGTACCTACAAATATATGATTTGATTACACAGTTATAAATTACACTATATAAACTAAATGCTTCACTGATATAGATTTATTTTGAGCTATTCTTTTAAACCACTAATAATATTTTAAACAATAATAACACTAAAATAAAGTTTCTCATAAAGATTTAAAATCATTTTTGGTAACCTGTGCCTTCTGAAAGCATCACATACAACAAAACCTAAACTGTAAATAATTCAATAATAATAATAAGCCACTTCAGATTTAAATGGTTGAAAATTTAGAAGAAACACAAAATGCCCATACAATATTGATTGATTTGGACAGAAGGCATAGAAAAGCCTTCCAGGTACAACTTTTGTGTGTTAACATACCAAAGCAGATCCAGTGAAGAACCCTGAAGATGTTAAAATGATCTGAGCATCCGATACATAAGGAAATGCTAAAGAGAGCTGGGTTGTTCAGTGTCAAGAAGAAAACATTTGAAGGCATCTTACCAATATATTTCTGTCATTTGGGGAAGGGAAGAAAACAAAAAGAGACAGAGTCTTGTCAGTGATATCTAGTGAGAGACCAAGGGACAATGGGCACATAGTGAAATATAGAAAACTCTTTAAATGCAAGTAAATGTTCTTACCAATAAAATGGTCAAAACAGGTTGACCAGAGAGGTTTAGAAGCTAAATCAGGGAGACACTAGAAACATGGCAGAGCACAGTCCTGAGCAATCTGCTCCCTAGCTGACCCTACTTTGAATAGGAAGGTTGGACTGGATTTTCCTCAAGGGTGGCTTCCCAATTGAGCCATCATTCTGTGAAGTCTCTATGAAAGAATTTGTAGTAAGCTTTATTCTTTACATGAAATGCCTCTGAATTGTGATGTTGATGTGAGTAAGAGGATGAAATCAAGTAATACCTTCAGCTATCACAAGCATTTTTTTCTATAGGATGTAGATTTATTTGAGATGTTTTAATTTGACTATTGAAGTAGAGGGTTTTTCCCTTTTTTCTTTAATGTGAAAATATTTATTTTGCAAAGAAATTAAGGTTAAGGACATAAATTAATCACTTATTGAATTTCTTCCTTAACTATGCAAAGGTGTAGTAAATTATAATGTGATTATTGTGCTAAGTAGCTTGGGTTTTACAAAAGCTGACTCCTTATCTAAGTTAAATGTTTGGGAACTTTACTTTCATTAAATTTTATCTACATTCATATCATCAAATTCATACATAAATTCCTATTAATCAGTTTAAAATAGATTCTAATGAAAACACTTTACAATCTGAATGAGCAAAGGCTTTTAATATATACATCAGATTTTTAACTGATTAATATTGCTGTCCCTAAGTGATAATGGATTTATAAGCTTTAAATCTAAATGCATCTGACTACTGAATAAGTAAAACCAAATGAGTAGAAGCTTTGAAGGCTTCTTGTCATTAAAACTGGACATGAACATTAAGGTGATTTTCTAATTAAAGTTAAGTTAATAGCCTGTAATCCAAACATGATACTTCAGAATCTAAGCTGTGGGTTTATGTGATTCTGTAAGAGAATCATATGCTTCTAATATAATTTAGAAAACTTCATATAAGAAGGGCATGTCATACCTTAATTACAGAGATTTCAACTGCAATTTAAAATAGCAGCACATGTTTTCAGAACGATCTCAAAACCTGACACATTTATATGCCTTTCATTTCATGGTTAGCTTCCATGTTTATAACTTTCCTATATTGATTATGTGGTGAAAGTATTCAAAAGCAGATGTGAAGTCCAAGTTTTCAGTTAATTATTATATGCCATTATGTGCTACTTCCTGATTTCACAGCTCTGTTCAAAGAGCTCATCTAAATGTAGTTCAAAGTGATCACAGAACTACATCACACCATTTGAAGCTGCACTGAAATCCCTCAATACAATTAGAAGAATTCACCTAATTCAATGACCACTTCTGCTGTAGTATGCTTTTAAACAGATAAATAGCTCCCACAGATTCTGGCTAGACTTCTAAAGGATTAGAAAATTATTTTTTATTTCTCCTATGTTTTTAGAAGACAATGGCATTAAAAAAAAAAAAAAAAAAGAAAATCTTGTGCAAAATAGACACATTTGCAGAAGGTCATTTTCTAAACAATGGAAAAGGTAACAAGACCCAGAACAAGATTGTCACTGTTAATTCTTTCATTTATTGTCTTTGTGTGTATAGAATAGAGACTCCCAAATCAGCTTCTGAATTTAATCTGTCTCTTACCCTCTGTAAAGCAAAACCAAATAAATCCACCCAAAACACATGATCGTCAACTGTTGAATGCATCACAGAACTTCATGAGGAAATTAATACTTCATTACTGAAGCTGAGTCAGAACAATGTATATTAATGCAGGAATAAAACCTGAGCAAGAAGAAAACAGGATATGTCTATATGTGTTGTTTCTCCTGCAGTCAGTCAGGAAAAATAGAAACTCTTAATTTAACATTATGTGTTCTTCACATGAAGATTTTATTCAAATTATTAATCTTAAAAATTACTTCTAATTTTGATACCTTTTAAGCATTTTTAATAGGAAATTTATTGTTAAAGTTCTTGGCATGAATGTTTCTGACAAATTTTTCCAGTTATACTGACTCAGGAAGAACTGATCATCAGGAAGCTAGAAAATTTTCGATACTCAGAATTTAATCTTCTGCGCAAACAGGGTAGATGATAATAAGGAAAGAGTCTCAGCGTTTAACAGAACTACACAGTACATGAAAACTGGGAATATTTTCCATTAACTATTAAACTATTTCTGACACCAAGGAAATGCTGAGGCACTAGAGCAAGCACTTCTTATGCCTTCATCAGTACGCCTGTGCTCCAGCCTGTCTTTCACTCTAGCTGTTACCTCTCATTTTGCATCTCATTTTTTCCCATTCCAGAGTCTCATACCCATTACTATTCCACTCACTGTGTTCTATCAGCTCCTCCCAGGCTGTACTTACACAACCACAGGAAAGAGACGGAAGCCATGAAGCATCAAAAGCAGCAATCTTAACACCTTCTTCCTTTTCCCTGGCTCTCATTTCCACCCCTGCTGTGTCTTGTTTAAAATGAAACATGGTTTTGGCAGGTAATGGACTGAGAGCAGGAAGAGTGTTTGAAGACTTGCAGATGATGATGGAAGTAGAGTGAATGATTTTTTAGGAACAGCAGCAATTTATTGCCCATTTTGATATTACTTCCTGCCTTCACATCATCCTAGTATATCTCAGTGCAGACCTCTGTGTCAGATTCATTTTCCTGAAATATCTCACTTCCTGGCTTCAGAGTCTGTTCTGGAGCTTAAAATGCCTCTCTTCTCTTGGTTCTAGTTACCCTGTTTCTTCTACTTACTGTGTTTTTTGAGATGGACACTGGGGAGAAAAAAAAGCTGCCTCTGCCCTAATACCTATAAACAACACCTAGTCCAGTTCTGTCATCTGGCCAACACAGATTGAAACCTCAAAATATTTGATTGTCAGCTTTAAATGCTTGTGTGAAGCAGGTTTTCGTATGCTTATAAATTAAATAAATTTTATTGTGTTTTCATTTGAAAAAGAGAGAAAAAAGAAAAAAGTCAAAATTGACACCAAGATGAATACATTTTATGTATTTGTTTCTGGATGTAAAAGTCTTGTAACTTAGGTGTAAGATTAATTTCTGGGCAGAACCTCTCCTACTCTTCACTTTTCTCTTTATAAGAAATCAAGTCACCATGGCAAGGTCACCTTATCCAAACAGCTTCGTACCAACAGTCAAATATGGCAAGAACACACAAGAAAAGTAAGATTCACAGTGCTACTTTGGGTGATTGTAGACATAACTGGCAGCTACTATTTTTTAAAAATACATATTTACATAATAAACACAGAACTGTGGAATTTAACACATTGTCAATACAACAATTGTTTTAGATAGAAGTACCAATCTCAAAGTCCCATATAGACCCAAACTGTGTAAAAAGACATAATCAATGGTAGGAATATTAGGTGTCCCTGTGAGTAGTGTTAGCCCTCACCATCTTTGTCCAGTCCACAGGGCTCCTCCTACTCTGCCCATGGCCTAGGACCCCATTTCAGCCCTATGGGTCATCAGTCCCTGCCCCAGTGATACCACAGCAGGGCCCACTTCCAACTCTCCACAGCCCTGCTCTGCCTGGCCATGGGTCCTGCTGAGCTGGGCTCATCTGCAAGCCCAAACCCTGGCCTGGCCTCAAGCCATTTTCATCTCCAGTGAGTTGTTGGACAGCGGGGATTGGGGCTTTTCCTGTCTCCTCAGCTGCCCTGCTGTTGGCTGGGGTAGTAAGCTGCGGTCTGGCTGCAGGATTTGCCCTGACTCCTGAGATAGAACCCTTTGCACTCACTCAGGGCCACAGGGAGACACTGGTCCCTCTGCTGCCCTGGCAAAATTTTAGTGTATGGCCATATGAAAATTAAATCACCATCATTTACATTTTGCTGTTGTTTAAGGAAAAATTATTTTCGTTACCAATTCTGGTGAGGCCACACCTAGAATTGCGTGTCCAGTATGAGAGACATGGTCATACCAGAAAGAGCAAAGTGACAGGCTATGAAGATGATGAAGGAATTGGAGCATCTCACCAATGAGGAAAGGCTGAGAGAGCTGGAGCTGATCAGCCTGGAAAAGAAAAGGCTCAGAAGGGATATCACCAATATGCAAAAATTCCTGACAGAAGGGTGCAAAGAGAACAGAGCCAGGCTCTTCTCAGCTGTGACCAGTGACAGACCAGAGGCAATGGATACAACCTGGAACGGAAGAGGTTCCACCTAAACATCAGAAAATAATTTTTTACTGAGAATGTGACTGAGTTCTGTTAGAGGCTGCCCAGAGAGGTTTTCCCTTCCTGGAAATATTGAAGATCTAGACACGGTCCTGGACTACCAGCTTTAAGTGGTCCTTCCTAACTTCAGCCAAATGTATTCTGTGACACAAAGGAATTATGCTACTGAAACTGATCTTAGTGTATTGCTTATTTGGCCAAATATCTCCCAGCAGACTGTATACTGGAGAAAGATCAAAAAAAAAAAGGAACTTCCTTCATCCTCTCTATTGACAAGCAAGAGTTAAAGGTCCTTGTATTGACTGTCGGGACAAAAAGATGACTACATAGTCTTAGGTTCTGTCTGGCAGATAATCAAACTTCCAGCATGCTCTATGAAAGGCTCTACTCACTTTAAAAAAACAACATAAACACACACACAAAAAAAAAACCCAAAAAAACCCAAAAAAACCCCAAAAAAAACCTGACAAAAAAAATCCCCACCCTCCAAACAAACAACAAAACACTACCAAACAAAAAAAACAAACAAACAACAAAAAGTAGCACCTCTCCCTCCCTAAAACCCCACTCAATATGATCCAAATTCATACACAGGCTGAGCCCACTGAGGAGGGCAGACAATTTCTGCCATTTTGAACATCTCCAGTTCTTGTCAACACCAAAAGTTATGTCAACATCTAATTAAATTGCTGTCAGTATGTCTTTCCTCAGGAACAGAGAAAAAGATGAAAAAACTAATTAGGTCATGTTTCCTAGCTGTACAAGATAAAAGCTGAGAAATTTAAATGCTGAAAGATCTCTAGTTGGTATCATGAGCTCAGACCAGTAGGTATCACTGCTCAGACATCCTTGATGGCCTGGAGCAGATGGAGCTCAAGGGAATTGCTCTCCTGTTAATAATGTCTCTACTTATCTGTTTTTGCAATAGAAGCTACTGAAAACCTAAACTATGCACCCAGTGGTCAAACTTAATTCAAGGTCTTAATTATGGTGAGTAGAATAGACACAAAGTCTATTCTACTCACCATAAAACACAAAGGCAGCAGTTACTGACACATTTTGCACAAGAAGGCAGCTTCATGCTTAACAAATTAAAAGCAGTTATAATATAAAAAAATCTCAAATTCTTGTATGAGCTGTGAGAAAAACATGTCCATGCTATACACAAGATTGCTTTTAGTAGAAATTGATTCTCACCTAAAGGACTAAGGCTTGCTAAGAGCCTCCCAGAGGAATTCACCTAACCTCAATCAAGACAAAATTAATGAAGAAGCAGGCATCTCCTGGTATATCTTGGCATATTACCTCAACATGAATTGCTCTGTCTCAACATTTTCACTGAAATTAATTTAATTAACTCATCCATTAATAATGAGTGATTTACAAGCCTGAAAATAACCATAGATAATTGCTTTGACTAGAATTTTCCAGTAATCTGCCACAGAAATTGATATTTTCACTCCAGGGCAGCTTTATGATATTAAAACAATATTAGCTGGGGCATACATAGTCTGCTGCATTTTATAAACATCTTAGGTATTCAAAAACAAAGTAGAAAAATATTTGTTTGCTCTTCCAAGCATGAAAAGAGAAACTGATAGTATAATGTATCTATTGGGTCATAAAATTATAACTTTCAATTTACCTTGTCACAGGATGAGAGATTATGAAATTCTGTTAGGTCGCTGCAACTTGTCACAAACTAAGAAGCTCTCATAATAACCAAATCAAAAACTCAAATCTCTTGCTTGACCTAAGATTGATCTTAGTGACCCTGAAAGATTTTACTGGAAATAAAGATATTAAAGAGCATTTATGGATATGCTAATTTTAAAGAGCATATATGAAAGGAAGGTTAACAATCAAATTCATGCCACTCTTGAACTGAAAGCTATAATATTTATGGCTAATTTTTCATGAGATATGTCAACAACCTCATTTGGTGTCAAAACAACAAACAAATAACACTTTAAATGTGAAAAGAAATATTTTAATTACTAATTTAGTGCTACTCTCTAAGTTTTGCATTACTGGTGTCAAAATAATTTACTCTTCACTTATAGTCTATTCTGAGTATTGCCAGGCATTCAGCCTGGAAAAGAAGGCTTCAAGGTGACC
This sequence comes from Passer domesticus, assembly GCF_036417665.1. Taxonomy (NCBI): domain Eukaryota; kingdom Metazoa; phylum Chordata; class Aves; order Passeriformes; family Passeridae; genus Passer; species Passer domesticus. The sequence goes on along the minus strand of NC_087474.1, from coordinate 81,590,048 downwards.
TAATTGTGGCTTCCCACCTGAAGGGACCCTGCAAGAAAGATGGAGATGCTATTTACAAGAGCATGTAGTGACAGGACAAGAGGGAATGGTTTCAAACTGAAGAAGAATAGGTTTACATGAGATATTCTTTACTCCAGGGAAGTGAGGCACTGGAACAGGCTGCCCTCAGAAGCTGCAAATGCTCCATCCCTGGAAGTGTTCAAAGGCAGGTTGGAGGAGGTCTGAGCAACCTGGTCATGTGGAAGATGTCCCTGCACACAGCAGTGGGTTTTGGAATTAGGTAATCTTTACGGTTCCTTCCAATGCAAACCTTTCTACATTTATATGACTGATTTAATTTTAATTCTTCCAGGAATTGTCATGGAAGGTGACTAATTGAGGCTGTCTTTGCATCTGACCACATTAATAATTGGGACAGATTGTGTTCAGACTGTAACATGCTGGGAACTTCCTTTTGTCCAAACTGTCCATTTTGGATTTCATGTTGATAATATCCTGACATGTAAAATATACAGATTTATGTTGCACGCTTATTGTTGACAGCCTCTTCTTCAATATTCATTGGGAAAATGCGAACTCATCTATTGCTTCAGTAACTTTTCTTGACCAAATACCCTGCCACACAACTCCATGGACATTTGGACATTGCTGATATATTGTCATTAATTGTACATCAGGAGAACAAGGAATTTATCCAAATAAACCAAGTTCTCCAAAGAAATACTTCAAAACTTTCTGAAAAAAGTTGATATACAACAAACAACACCCAATACAACAATACAACATTTACCACCCAATAGAAACATAAATGTGATATTACAGGTTTAACAGAAAGATAGAATTCTTAATGACAAGTTCTGAAAACCAAAAACTGGTGATTTTTTTCTTACATCTCACTCAAGTTTTAGATCTTTGCATACAAAATATTAAGGATATCATCACTCCTTTATGTGGAAACTTTGGAGTGAATGTGAGAACATTATGTTATTTTACACTTTTGTTACCAAGTTACTAAAATATTATTATTTTAGTATTAAATGGAAAATAGAATCATATAATTGTTTTGGTTGGAAAAGACTTATAAGATCATCTCATCCAACTGATAAAATTTGTATCTTTAACTTCTTGTATGCCTTTGGGTAGATTAGATCAAACTTTTAGTCTAATTTTGTAAGTAGGCTGTTTTCGAAAACAGACTGATTTTTTTTTTTTTTTTTAATGTGACTAATCCAGGTATTTCAGTGAAAATTATCTTCCTTTTACAGGTTCTTAGTTGCCTCTTTATTCCATTCTTTATTGAATAACATTTAAGTGTTATTTCAAATTCAAGGTTTCATTTATCCTCTCCAAAGTACAATCTATACTCCTAAAATGCAGCCAAGACCAAGAAAACGTCTACAAAAGTCTGCTAGCTGTTTAGATCTTTATCTGGGTTTTGGGGTTTTTTGGGGTGAGTTATAAATCATCTTTTAGGTCTATATTGTTGCAAGACCTTGTGCAATAGAGTATAGACATAAAAATACCAACCTCTTCACTTCTGCTCATGCATGTTTTCTGTGAAGCATAAAGTTCATTCAGTGTTTTGCATGTTAGTTTACTTTTTGAGAGAAGAAGAAAAGCACACACAAATACATCAAGAGGAACTCCTATCAAGCCCAGAACAGGTCTAATGGAAATAAATAGGTGAATAGAGATATCAGAAGGAATTACTGTGATCGCTGTTATGGTTCAAGTGTTTGTTAAATTATTTTGGTACACAAGTTTAAAAAAAAACTAAAAACAAAGCCACTATGAATCTCAGAACATCTTCTTTTTATTCCTTTACTTGTTTTTTCTTCTAAATTATAGCAATGTAGTATTTTCACTAATTAAAAATAGCTACTCTTTTTACTTTCATCCCCTCTCTCTCCCTCAATTTATTTTTTTCCGTTTATGTCCAACATATGACTGTGGCAGCTCAGAGAAGCTTTGTCTTGATTTTATTAAAGCCAGTTTGACCAAGGAAGTAATATTTTAAGAACTCGATACTTTTGCTTATTACTTGCATTAAAAGCATCCTTCAAAAGGGAGTGGAAGGAGAACATGAGTTGTTCATAATTCATAATTCTGTCAAGTAGTAGAATTATTAGTATCTTAAAATTTTATGATATTTTCAAAAGTACATTATAAAAATACTTTAAAAGTCTGACTATATTGCATTTTACAAACTCAACTTATATTTGGACTTAAGTAATAATTAACATTTTTACTAGTATTGAGAAACTGGATTTATATATCAGATAAAGTAATTTTAGAAGTTCAGCAGAAGTCAAAATTCTAATTTAAACTTTAAGAAAGTATTAAAGCTGTGCAAACCAGTGGAGCAGTATGCTAAAGCATCAGTCTGTTAACTAAATTAAACTAGTCACCCATTGCTTTGAAAAGACGTAACATGAGCAGGTGCAATTGCCCCAAGGGAGTATTTGCACTAAAGTGTCTAAACTTTTCCAGTTCTGAGTTTTTACTTCAACAGTAATCAGGCAAGACCGCAGGTAGACCCTCTCAAAGAAAAATACTAATTTTGCAAGTAACACTTCCCCACCTCTAGCCTCTGGCTTTTTTTACCCATCTTTTTTTGCTTTTTATAATGTTGTATAAATTTCTATTTCCATCTTTTTAGGGGTGTTGTTGCAGTTCTTGGGGGGATTTCCTTACCTTATTTCAAAGACCATGCTTTTTATATATCAGGAGAAAAAGTTTTTTGATTTTTCTTTTTTTAGATTTAAGAAAAGCCTTCTGCTTCCCATTTATTTTGGTGGAAATTAAATAACAAGGTCATATTCATAGGATTTGATCCTGTTATCAGAGGGCTGTAGCATCTTTCCTAAGAAGACAGAGCTGGGGTTGTTCAGGCTGGAGAAAGTTCTGGGAAACAGCCTTCCAGTACCTAAAGGGGCCCTACAAGAGAGAGGGAGATGGTCTTCTTACAAGTAATGATAAGACAAAGCATAATAGTATTAAACCAAAAGATGGCAGGTTTAGACTAACTGTCAGGAAAAAAAACCAAATTATGCTGGGGGTGGTGAGATGCTGGAACAGGTTGCCCTGAAAAACTGTGGATGCCCCATCACTGGAAATGTTCAAAGCCAGGCTGAAGGGGACTTTGAGCAACCTGACCTAGTGGAAGGTGTTCCTGCCCATGGCAGCAGGGTGAAACTAGTAGACTTTTAATGTTCCTTCCAACCCGAATTACTCTAAAATTCTATTATTTATCTCCATGTCTGTCCATTATTTCAAAATCTCTAAAGGGAGCATGATTCATCAGCACTTTTAACAGAAACTACAGACCTTAATGATTTGCAGAAGATCCTGATATCTTACCTCTCTGAGATGGATTGTAAACTTGGATGAAGTTTAACATCTTCAGAGAAAACTCTGGCCTGATTCCTCACCCAGAAGCTGAGGAAAACTTAAGCTAAACCTGCTGGCATTTGGTGAGCTAATTTTCTCTATTCATACATACATCTAGCTTGCCTAACAGCATTTTGCTAATGGAGAAAATAAGATAGACAACTAAGTTGAAAAACAATACTATCCAATTCCTAAACTTTAAAATATTACTTTAATTATTGCAGTCCTGGTTTTTTTATACACATGGTAATTTGTTAGCCAGACAGGTGCTTCACTTTAGCTACACCTCACTGAACAGGAATCTTTAATGTTCTCCACATTAAGGCTAAGTTTCAAGCTTCTATTGAGCCTGTGGTGCAAGCTGTGCCTGCTCCACTTCAGAGTTCTTTATCAGCCTGCTCTGCTCCACACCCAAACTGCAGCCTTACTCCTCACCAAGGCTGGGCTACAGCAATCTGAACAAAAAAAATTTGAACATAGTTAGAAAGCTGGAGCTGTAGCTTTGGCAACAGTATCAGCAAATTCCATTCTCTGCTCAAATTAACCCTAGTAATTTAAAGCTGATGCTGCTTTCTATCTATTGGAGGATCTTCAATAGATTTCTGTCCTGGTCTGGGATAATTCTTTTTTTTTTTTCCTAGTAGCTGGTACAGTGTTGTGTTTTGGATTCAGTATGAGAATAATCTTGATGGCACACTGATGTTTTGACTGTGTGTTAGTAGTGCCTACAGTAAATAAAGGACCTTTCAGTTTCTCATACTCTGTAGGGAGTGGGTACACAAAAAATGCAGGTGCTCCTCTGTGAAGGAGGTCTCACTGGAGTCACAGGAATCCCCAGTTCAGGATTTGAGTTCCAAGACTCTGGATTTCAGGACTTGTATCTCTCTCATCTATGAAATGTTGTGTAGCTATAGGTTTTAGAATTGTGAGAGTTGTCAATTCCACCAAAAATAGGTAGAAACTAGGCAAGTTTCTCATAGAAATCCACAGTTTAGATATGTTAGATTCATTGCTGAGGTTTTTTTTTTAAGTCTGTGAAAACAGAAGATCATTAAGCAGCTTGGTAAGTTTGTGAAAAGTCATATAGACTATGATCTCCTTCACTCTTAATATCTTTCACTCTTAATATCTTTTTGTCAGAGACTCAAGCCTATGCTATTAAACTTGGAGCACTCACAAAATCACTTTTGGTGTTGGGAGGCACTACTAAAGAACAAATACTGAAGTCCAAGTTCCATTCTCAAAGTAAAGTCAGCTTTTCTCAGCTAGAAAATGTTGTTTAGGACCATGTCCAGTCATGAACACCTCTGAGAACAGAAACTTCACAGCCTCTCTAGGCATACTGTTTTGTTTTGTTTGTTTTGTTTTTAACACACCATTTCTGAAAAAAACCAAAAAATTTTTTTTTCTATTTAAATGGAATTTATTGTATTTAAACTTGTTTCCATTGATTCTTCTCCTGTCACTGGGCACCACTGAGTAGAATCTGGCTCATTTTACACACTGGTAACATACCCCTGAGACTTCTCCACGTGGAACAGTCCCAGCTCTCTCAGCATTCCATCTCGTGAAAAGGTTCCAGATTCTTAATAATTTTGATAGTTCTTTGCTGAATTCACTTGAGAAGTCCGTTTCTGTCTCGCACATAAGAGTCCAGGCTTGGACCCAGGATTCCAGATGTGTCTCACCAAGTTAAGCAGATAAGGAAGATAATGCACCTCTGATGGCAGCAATGCTCTTTCTAACACTGCCCAGGATGCTCTTGGCTTTCTTTGCTATGAAAGCCTGAAACACTTGACCTAGGGCCCCTCCTGGGCCACCTTCAGCCTTATTATTTGATTAGCCATTGATTATTTAGTCTTCACATGACACTGCACGCTTTGTTTTACAGTCAACAAGTGAGAGGATGACTCACTAACTAGGTTTAGTTAGTATCCTCTTACTCCTCAACTGTTCCTTATTTAAAATTCTTCTCACCAGTTTGGCCTGCCAGTTACCAGAAATGCTTTTTCCCCATCTAGAGAGGTGGACGCTGTCCTTCTAGCAGTCCTTGATCCTCAAAGAGATTTCCACTGTAATTAAAAAACACTGCTATTAACACTGGCTGTGTAAAGAGTTGCTGACCCTCAGCATCCACCGTTTTCCCTCAAATCCTTCCTGATCATTGCCATGACCAAGAAAATAATCAAAATCAAGAAGGACCACCATGCCCTTTACTCTCATACCCAATGCTCTGTAGTCGTGTTTGATGTATTCCAGGTCCATGGCAGTTTCATTAGTACTAACATGGAAGAGCACCAAGGCATAGTACTCTAGGAGTCAGACAAGGCTTAGCAGTCGTTCCACAACATCCCAGATTCCAGGCCCTGGGAAGCAGCAAGCCTCCCTAGAAAAGTCAGCAGAGGGGGCTTCCAGCCCCTGCAGCAGTTTCCCACTTATGTCACTTGCCTTCCTCCTGCAGAGTCTGATTTCAACTTCACCTCCTTTACTTGGTCATGCATACAACACGTCTCCTATACAATACATTTCCTGCATACAAGACCATCTCCTTTTGCCCCAGGCACCACTACAGCCCTGGGCCTCCTGAGTTCATTCAGGAGTCCAGTTTGAGTCAAGGTCTCTGATGTTACAAGGAAACTTGCTCCACTTGGTGCTGGGGGCTGTGCCATAGCATATCACCCCATTATAGAGCCCAGCAATGCTGATTGCAGTGGAGATCCTGACCTCTTCTGAGCAGTCTTTTACACAAAATGCTGCACAGAATATTGCATTATGGCTGTACTCTGCAAGCTGAACTCTAGGTAATTTTAAATAAGATGCCTAAGTAAAACGTCTAGTTATTTCAGTTTACTTATACAAGACATTCCAGGAATACAGAACTCTAACAGGCAATTCATCCAACATAAACTTCTGGTGGTCTTTCCATTTCCAAAATTGAGGTGGTGCTCTGAATTGTAGAAAAATTCTAGAGAAATGAGACTGCTAACTTCAGACTAACGGGTTACTAAAACGAATGAGCACAAATCTTATGTGTCTTGGAGGCATTGTTTTTATTCTTTGAAGTGGAGTTCTGCTTCATATTTCTCATGTGACAGGATGTTGTATTAGCAGTGTTCACTCGTACATCTGCAATTGGAATTCTTTGCACACACATGATATATTATGCCCATGAATAGATGTATATAGCTATACTCCAGTACACTCATTTCTTTGGGACAGATAGAAAACTTTGTATAGAGAATTTACATCTATATATATTATAAATAAAAAAGTAAATTAAATCTACTTCCTTATCTGATGTAAGCTTCTGTAAAATTCCATCAATTTTGTCTGTGATTTTAAATTAACCCCATAATTTTCTATTACTTTGAAATGTTAGGAAGCTTCACAACTGATCACTATGTGATAAGGCTGTTACTGTTTTCTGCAGCTCTTTTTGTCTTTTTTTGAATTAAAAATCCAGCCTGTCAGTTTTTAAGTAATCTTTTTTAAACTCATTTGCACACTGATGATCTAGTATGAACTGCCACAGTTCAGAGCAGTGATAAACTGATTACTTGCAAGCAGGATGAAAAAATGTTTAAAAATGTATCTGTATTATATTTGTCCTTTTATGTGGAACAGACAATTTAATGTTAAGCATAAAAATGCTAATATAAAACTAAAAGTTGTTTAATTCTAGAGATTTCAGAAGTGAACAAAGACACTACTAAGCAGTTTCACCTCAGAATGACTGAAATACTTGTGAATTCCTCCACACCACCACCAAACCCTCCCAAATCGATAAGTCTGAGGATGGTTTACTGAACAATATTCATCTTCGCTAAATTAATTTAATTTGATTTGGTTTAATGTGAACATGTTTCTTATTTTTATCCCTGTTTTCAGGTTATGGTACGCCTTTGGCCATATGGATTCTGGAAGGAAGTCCAGAAGCTAAAGCAAACTCAGATATAAAACAGAACAACCTAGAGGTAGGGCAGAGAAGGAGCAAATTAACAATACAATTTTGTTCCGTGCTAACATGTGTGATGCTATTCTATTTATTTTAAGGAGTATTAGAATATTTCCCCCCATTGATGGGAAATGGAAGGAGATATCTGAATATATAACTAAGCAGGGTTATTTACAATTCAAGAAATGACATAATATGGTACTTTTTATACGAATTACAAACTTTAATGTGCTGTATTGATTTCAAGACCTAATTAGTTATTTGCATTTTTAATTACTGCCCTTTGACATAAATCCAGGACATAACATGTTTCTGTAAAATTCAATAAAGATTTATAAACAAATTCTGCTATTAAGACATTATTTCTTCATTATTTTTGAGTATTCATAGACTTAAAATTTGATTACTCAACTAGAGTGACTGAAATATTCAGTACAATGAAGCATGATCTTAACTTGTACTAACTCAAACTATTATGCCCATTTTGCACAGTTTTGGAGCACAAATATGTATATTAATTCTGTATCCTGTCACCAAATATTTATCTCCTGGGATTATAATATATTATAAATATAATTATATTTTCAGGATTTTTCTAAGTGCAGTGAGTTCAAGAGTGACAGGGAAATTTACATCAGATTTTTTTTTTGGTGTAGAAACAACAAACACAAGAGGAAAATAAATATTCTAAACAGTAATTTAAGTAGTTCTTCAAAGTTTTAGGATTTATGACAGTTCTGAATTTTCTGACATCTTTAGGAATTTTCCAAGAACAGAAAAAAATAGTGAATTTTGAGAGACCACAGAATTGAGAGGTATCAAAGTAGAACTATAGCCCTTGAACACTGACCTCCAAACCAGGAGTATGTCTCCTTGAACCTGTAAATCATGCTTCACTGGTATCCTTACAAGTTATTACCCCTCTTCAGATGAAGGATCACAGAAGCCTTGCAAGGTCTTCATATCCTGCTGCCATGGAAACCTTTTACATAGCCTTTAAACTGAGATATGAAGAGACTCAGCTGTTCCAGTGCTCTGGATTCCTCAAGCTTCTTTGCTGTCTTCTGTAAGTTCACAGAAGTTCATATTTTCATGACATCCTACAGATCACAAAAGGTCAATGAGACCCTTTTCTTGGTGAATTGCATGTTGGAGAGTGAATCTTCATTTGAGTGCCATGTTTAAAACAACTTTTAATTGTTTTTTAACTTAAAGATGCAAATTTTGAAATCCAAAGCTCATTAACAATCTTTGTTTATGGCATGAAAAGTCCCAGGGCATAAAACAGTTTTAAAACCATAAAGGATGTCAATGAAAGCCTGAAATGATGTTATTTCCACTGGGTATTTAATTCCCAAGCTTTTGAACTTAGGGTATTTTTAAATCTGAGATCCTGATGAATGAAAAAGTTCACTTTAAAATCTCTCTTTCAAGATTACACAGAAAAATCCAGAACTATAAGGCCTAAAGATTAGAAATAGTTTCAAAAATCCATTAAGTATTTTTCAAAATTCTGTTTACAGATTTTGATTTTTAAAAAAATTAGTTCTTAAATCTTTTAATACCATGTGTCAGTGTCAGTTTAACTGGGCAGAAACACCAATTAAGTGTAGTGGTTTTGGTTTGCCAATCTGAGTTTCCCAGCCAACACACCAGTTAATGTAGTGGGTTTAGTGCTGGCCAAATGCCAGTGCACTGTCTAGAATAATTTAATCATTTTCTGCTGCAAGATCAGGATTAGGAGGAGAGAAAAGCAGGCTCAAAACTTTAAAGGGTGTGAAGAGAACTTTATTAAGAGAACTAAAATAAAAATAATAAAAAATCAGAATAAACCTTCAGAACACTTCTCCCAACTCTTTTCTTCCCCCAACTACTCTTTTACTTCTCTCTAACAACAGAGAAAAAATTTTCAGTTAGAGTACCACTTCTAAAACATTCTTCACTTCACTTGAGGAGAAGAGTCTCTCCTGCCATGCCATGGAGACTTTCCACATGAAACAGTACTCTAGTGGTTTTAATTTTCACAAATAGCAGCTGCCCAGAAATCTGTGATCATGAAGTTTGTCCCATGGTTTGGTAGCCTTCCCACAGCTAACACCATGGGTTATCTCAGTTTATTGGAGCGCAGTCCTAAAAATGAGCTGTTCTGGTATAGAAAAGTTCTTTTATGTCTGGGAACAGAGGCTTTCTTATTTTATCCCTGAGGCAAAGTTTCTCATCTCTCTCTGTTCAAGCTTCTAATTGGATTACAGCTACTTCAGTATCTGCTTGCTTCAACACTGACGTCTCTGCTCACAGTTATGGCTAGAATGCCACATTCCCCCATGCATTCCATGAGTTACATGGAAAAAAAAAAGAGGTGGATGTATCGACTATATTTTCACCATTGCCTTACAAGAGAATTTCAGCCCAAGACTAAGGCATCTCCTCATTCTCATCCCATCTGGGATTTGACTCTTCTTTCACTGATCTCGATGTCTCTATGTTGTTTTCTTTATGCGTCTTCACCCTTTCCTTTTTCTCTCACTTGAGGGAGGATTGATGTCTGTAAGTTTCATATGTGCACTGAAAGAGTAAATACCTCGCTGGGGCCTGTGGACAGCCATGTGATCAATGTTGGGTGGCCGCTGCTCTGGCTGCACAGCTGTTTTCTGGCCCCTGCCATGGTCAATTCCAGAATTCCAGCCGCGGGGCTGCTTTCTGCATGGGCCAGCAGAGCCGCCTGTGTTCTTGGCCGTAGGATTTTCTGCGGTGCCAGCAGGATGGTGCTGCAGCATGGCAGGGCCTGGCCCGGCCCCACCAGGACACGTGGGCCCAGCGGCGGAGCAGGGCCTGGGCTGGCCAGTGTCCTATTACCTGTTCAAAATCTGGAAGCGAAAGAGTTTTTCCTGGCATTTATTCACCTTTAAGTATGATTTCACAGAGGTGTTTTCAGTTGTCTTAGGTGGTTTAACAGGATCTCAACATTCAAAACTAGCCAGCTGGTTCTGTTGTTTTTCTGTCTTTCAGAGGAAACTGTTAGCAGTCTTCACAGAGAGTCACTTCTGTAACTGATGGATTTTCTCCTTAACTAAAAACCAAGCTATGTTAAACCATGACATACCATTCATTCTTAAATCACGATTTTGGAACATTTAACCCCCAAATTAATAAAAGCTCTCTCTTTTTTCTTTTTTTTTTAAGTGAAAAATACATTTTCATTTACTCTTCATATTAAAGTTTCTTTTATTTCACCTCTAAAGTTAAAAGTTATAACTGATATATATTTTGTTGGTTTATTTTCAATATCTTGATGAAATAGATGATGTGGGAGTTTATGTTAATATACTATGTAATAAGTAAACAGTTATTAAAAATGAAACTGTTATCAATAACTACTATTTTAAAAAAAATGCAAAGACAGAATATTTGCCACAAACATCTCATTCAATGGGATTTGAATGAAGTTTGTCTTACACTGTTTTCTGATTTTAATTACAAATTGAAAATTTTAGCACCTCAAATATTTCTCGGATACTGCTTTTGCAGCACTGTCCTTGCAATCTTTGTCTCCTCTCTCCACAGCAGCCCACAGAGCAGGATTGCTTGGATCTGAAGGATGTGGTAAAAAAATATTCTTTTCCCATTTCTTAAAAATAAAAAGAAACTTTTCTATTACAGGGCTAGGAAAACAAAATAGGCCTTCTGAAGTTTATGAAGAAGTAATAAATCTCTGCCTCTGATTCAGAACATGATCTGAGCCTTCCAGAAATGTAGCACCAGCTGTGATTGTGCTATGACTAAGATCTGTATAAGCAGCTATACACCTACATGGAAGCTTCTGGTAATAATTGCTATTAAAAGCATACCACAAGAGCAGACCGGACATTAGATAGATCTGATTTTTTAAGCTATGATTTTCACCAAACTTTAAACTTTTTTATACTGTCATGTGCTCAGTGGAAATTATTTCCTATTACATTTTCTGTGAACACCAAAAATAGTGAAGAACCTGAAAGGGTAGAGATGGTCAGCCCTGAAAAAAAAACCTGGGCACTGGAGGACACATGAATGGCCATGAATCTAAGTTAGCTTCTTTAGAATGACCTCCTGGACTTAATCAAATATCACTGTGCCAAAAATGTTTCTGAGTATTTCTGAGGTCACTGACATTGACTTATTTTTCTGAAAAAGTGCTGTGCAGCAAATTTCACACTGAACTTTAAACCCTAGAAAAAAAGTCAGCGTATTAAAAAACAATATGAAGAGGTTATCTTTATGTTCATTCCTCTGTCTGCAGCTGCACAGATTACAAAATAGAGCAGACTTCAGTTAAAAGGGGATCAACTTCCAGTTAGATATACCTAAGCAGTGTATCACAGTCATATAGATATGACATTTTTACCATACTATCTTTTTATAGTACAAAATGTGATGCTGTTGTGACAAAAAAAAAAAAAAAAAAGACTAAGCTGTACTTCATAGGCAAGTGGCCTGTTCAGTTCATCAGTTCTCTGGAAAAGTTCTTGCTTTTCAGTATAGCAGGTAATTTAACTTCCTGACTCAAATTCTAATGCACTGAGAAGGAGCAGTACCTGGAGAAGATACATATTCTCCAAAGGAGCATTGAATAAATCCATTTAAGTCAGATTACCCACGAAAAAATATCTTACAAGCCATTAAAATATAATCAAAAATTATACTTTAATTAAAAACTCGAAGCACTGGCACTGTCAAATTATGAAAGAAATTAGAAAATGTAAAACATTTAGCCAAGTATCCCATATATTTGCTTATAAAGAGGAAAAGTAAAGCCAGTTAAAATTCATCTCTACTACACAGAAACAACTAATGTGATTCATGATGATGAATGAGTCATCAGTTCATGATAAAATTACCATGTATCAGGTCAAAGGAAAAAAAAATTAGTCACAGTTGTCATCACAGCGACTGGCGGGGTTTCTGACTCTCAGTTGTTTGGCTGCCTCTATCATATTCCGTCAGTATTGTTGAGGTGTTGTTGTAGAGATGGACAAGACACCTTTTCTTCAAGCAGCAATAACAGTCTTCATTGTTCACAGCTCATATTTATAGGGTTTTTTAAAAGCATTGTGTTTAATTTCAATTGGTTATTAACTTGCTGCTCACAAGATTGGCTAGCATCTACTCCTTGTGGTTAAGTCCTTCCATTTTTCAGTGCTTTCTACCTTAAAGATGTTTATATTCTTTTCTCATGAGTACAGGCTGATCAAGTCAAGGTCAAAGTTACTTGTGTCTGTGAGACCTTCAGGCTTGAAGTGTTAGCTTCAGTTTGAGGGTTGTTGGGTTATTATTTTTTATTCTCTACTTGCTTATTTGAAGGCTGTTGCCAAAGCTAGCACAAAAGTGGTCTCATTACCTCCTTAGACAATTACGACTACACTAACTTCAGAGAAGATTGTTCCCAATTTACACCAGAAAGACAAAGAAAGAACAAACTAAAAAGAAAGAGGCTTGATTGACTGCTGTGAAAATGACCAAACAATAAAGTCTGACATAAAAAAATTATTAAAGCTCATTCTCATGTCACTGGATCATCAGAAACATGCCACTGGTTTCACTGAGGCTTATTTGCTGTTACAGCACCAGATACAAGTCTGATGGAGTCATTAGTGAAAGAAAAGCATTACTTATTGATATGCTAACAGCAAAAAGAGGTAGATTTTGACATATGTACGTCCAAAGCAAAAGGAATTACACAGATTTTTTTTTAATAAATCTGACAAACACACTTTAACACTGCAGTGAGAAGCAATATTTAAAGCAATAAGTCTAGCATTCCTCAAGAGAATAATTTCCTTTAAAACACCTACGCACCTACGCTGCAGGAGTTTTCTCATCAGTGTCAAACTGAGGGTAGGTCAGTTGAAAGTGACAGATTTGTTTCTAAACACAGCTTTAACTTCCTTGGCTAAATAGTCCTCTCAGAACTAAACAGAACATTTATGTACTCCTTATGCCCAGGTTTTGAGATTATAATCTTTTCATGTAGCCAAATCATCACAAATTCTCTGAAAAATTTGGAGCATAGTAGAAGACAGAGATGAAAATTTAAAAAAACAACAACAACAAAAAAGCACCAAACAAAAAACCCCAAACCAACAAAAAAAAAAAACAAACAAACCCAAACAAACAAACAAAAAAAACTCCACGAAAAATAAAAACCAAACAAAAAACAAACAAACAAACAAAAAAAAAAAACAAAACCAAAAAAAACAAAACAAAACAGCCAAACCTGCCCACACCTTAAAGTTATAGTAGTACCTGTACTCTCTCCTCAACTTTCAAAACATGCTTGGTGGTGAGGTTACTCTAGAGTTTTGAATGACATGCATTTTCAGAATGTAATAGCATGTTTCCATTTACCAGCTTTGATTGCTTCCAATTTTAATGTAATGAGAGAGCTAGATCTGCAGCTGCTGCACGGACTGTAATCTCACTCAAGACAAAAAGTGTCTTGTGAAAGAAGCCACTAATCTAAGAAAGGGTGATGAGTTACCGGGAGAGAGCACACAAATGAAGCTAAAGTGGTGAAAAGGATCAACACAGACCCACAGCAGAGGAAAATATGGGGTGTCTGTCCTGTTGTATTAAACAACTGTGATCTGCTAGAGAAGGGCAGGGTGGTTTAGGAAACGTTCATGAAGGTAGAGGTCAGTTTGGAGAGCGTGGTGGTACCTCTGGAGTCCTGATTTTGCCTGTGGTCCAGACTGTCAAAGGAGAAAGAACAGGTTTATCTATGGGATAGAAGACACTATTGGGACACAGGAGATTGATCTACAAAATTCAAGATGTTTAATCTGTCTTCCTTCTTCTAAACACTTCTGAAACAACCTGAGCAAATTCAAATGCCCATAGGCAACATTAGGTTTGACAAGAGTCCTATGACACAGACCAGATTGTGGAAACTGACATGTCAAAAATGTGAGAGATACCCAAAAGTAGACAAATATAGATATTCTTCAGGATGGTTATAATTAAATGCAAACTATTGATTAAATGCCTGCTCCCAAATGCAATATTTTTTGCAAGGATTACTCTCTAGGGATGCAACTACTACTATTTTTCAGACCACTCTTCTGACTGGTGTGATATTTCCAAAAGCAGAGGTACTCAATAACTATACATATATATATTTTTTTTACAATAGAAAATCAAAAGCTCCTACATAATATATTACAATGGAAAAATTTTTTTGTATGCAATTTAAAAAACCCAGAGTATTTACCCAAGATCTTGTCTCTTAATGTGTTCTGCAGCATTAGAGAGCTGATTTTATTGCCTACTCCAGTATGTGAATAGTCAGCTGAGATGACAAATAAAGGGTAAACAGTTTCAGTTGAAATCTTGTGCAATAAAATGTGCCTTTTTAATTTCTGCTAATTGGAGCAATGTGTACCTTATACAAGAAATGACAGCCTTCCATTAATACCTCATCACATACCCTAAGATTTTTTAACTTAAGTCTTTGTAACTTTCTATCTTGTACTTCTCAATTTTGGCCTCTTTTGGTGCATTTTCCCACTGAATTTGGTAAATGCACAATCTGGGGTTTGGTTTGTATGCAAAATTCAGTGTAGAAAATTTAATTTAATCTAACTGTACCATTATGAAACAAGCCCCAAGCTCACATTTAAAACAAACCAAGCATAAGAAGGCAAACATTTTGGGTATGAAAATCTCCTAATTTAGGAAAGTTCTGAATGCTTCAACTATAGCCAGTTGATTAGTTGATAATATCTTCTATCCTACTGGTCTAAAAGTGTTTCAAAATTTAGGCCAGATTTGATGCACTTGAACAGCCAAAAACAACAACAACAAAAACAACCAGCCAACCAATCAAAAACCAAAACAAAAAACCCAAACAAACCAAAACAAAAAACAACCAACCAACCAAAAATTAAAAAAAAACCAAAAACCAAAATCAAAAACAACAAAAAAAATCAAAAACAACCAAACAAAAACCCCCTAAAAATATCTGTAAGTTTTTAGGAACAAAAAAAGCTAGATGCAACCTCACTCTTCAGGAACTGTCCTTTAATAAAGCTAACTGGTGAAGCACAGGAACTAGAATCCTCTTCAGTCTTTCTAACTATGTGGCAATCTGCTGCAGCTGCAAGATTCCTGTGTTGCTGGTCTTGTTAGCCAATTATAAATGACAATATTTTGTGCCTTGTCTTGTTTTTCTTTGAATTCTCAGCTCAGCATTGTACAAAGTTGAATCAAAGTGCTGTATAATCCTGTTATAAATTCATTGCTTTTCATTTAAAGCCTTCAGTTTAATGCTTTCCTGGATGGATCTATCAATTCATTCACTCTGAGTAGCCACACAAGGGCTTTATTTCTGGCTTTTTAATGTGCCAGTCACGGAGAGACATAATATCCAACTGCAGTATCTCAAGTGAGCTTCTACAGTACAAATGTTCACACAAGTGCAAGAGAAAAACTTCATTTCATCTGGTGAGGCTTTGGTTGACACTAAGATTAAAGGCTTAACAAAAGCAATGGTCTGCTCTGTTACCATTCGAGAGTTTCATGCTATGAAAGACAAATGAAGGACTGTCTAACTGTTAACTTTTCCTCATCTCTAGAGAGTGGCATGTGATTAAAAAGAAGGAGGAATGAGGAGGTTTGGGATCAGTCATACAAAATATCCAAATCTGTAGCCATAGGAAACTTGTCTTTTGGCCACCAAAGCATTTACCATTCAGGCTGTGGCTTAAAATCATCTGTTTAATCTGAACCTGATAGAAAACAGACAAAATGCTAGGTAAATGTAGCAGTAAATGAGTGCATTTCAGTATGCTAGGAACTCTTCTGCTTTTTTGCCAGACTAAATTCATGCATCATAATTTATTTTATTTCTTGGTCTAGAATTTAGCACTCTTATACCTAATTTTATTTGTTTTCCACCTTTTGGGAGAGCTTTCATTTTTTATTTTTTTTACAATTGAATAACCCATTTCATATGGAAAAATAAAATCCTTGTCAGTTTTTTCTTCCACTTTAGGGAAAAATAAAAAGCAATGTGTTTGTAAGCTGTTGATAAAGCTAAAAATATCACAGCCAAGTGCAATAATTTAAAGGACTGGATACAATGCATTTGGTAGAAGTTGAAAACAGTATCGTCATAGGAGTAAAAATATATTTCTTGTTTTATATACCCATGATTATGATGGTTATTATTAAACTGTCACATCACATCAATGAGTAAACAAGCAGCTATGCCTAGATCATATTAACTATTGTGACAGCTGTAAATACCACAGTAATGACTCTCCTGCGGGCAATAGAACCGATAAGAAAATGATTGAAGCTCCATGGGCTTGCTACACATTTACAGGTGATTCTGCAACAAGCTAGACAATGTCTTATGTAGGAACAGCCTGTTTGCCTTAGAGGTAATGCAGATTCTAAAGAGCAATCTGAACTGTGTGCTGTTGGGGAATATAACCTTTGATTTTAACCTTTTTTTTATAAAAATGCAAATTAAGTATTCAGAATTGAAGCAGTTCTTCAAATGTGCTCTGTAAAGGAAGAAAAACATCCGTGTCTCTGCATTGTTTTCAACATATAGTTTGAGAGGGTTTTTTACAGGGTGGGAGGTGGTTGCTTTGTTTAAGAAGAGGTTGCATGCCTCAAAAATATCAGGAATACCAAATGCAGTTTTCCTCCCCTTCATACACCAGTGAAAAAACTACAAAGATGTGAACCTATGCAATCAGTATTCATTCATGAGCCTTTCCAGTTCTGTGTCTTTCTGTTTGCTTGCTCAGCAAACACCATGCAAGGAGGAAATAACAGTGTGTGCCCTATATTTAAATTACTAGGGGCGAAGATTTCTAAGAAAGCAATTAGAAGTTGTGTCCTGGAGAGCCCAAAGTAGATGGGAAGAACATAATTTTTTTATGCTTGCCAACCAATACTGCAAAACATAAAAGGTCAATAATATTCAAGCCTCAGAGTCTTAATTAGCTAATTGCAGTTCCCACTTGCTTCAAGCAAAGATCCATAAAAAACAAAATAAGAAATAAAATGATGTTATGAAGCAGTTGAATTAATTTGGTTTTTGAGGAGGTTTTTTTTAGTTATTTTGACTGCAGTTTGATGTGTCTTGCAAATCTCTTTCTGAATTCAAAGGGATTTAAATAATGTAATGGAAATATTAAGATTTCAGTATCACTGCTTTTAAAGCTTTATATCAAACAAAATAAACACCTGAACACATTATTTTTTTATTAAAAATATCTGGAAGAGATTTACTAAGCACTGTGGTTTGACATATGGTTTCTGTTGAAAGATATTAGTATCCTCTGCAGTTCATAGAGATATTTGACTGAGAGAAAATGAGAACGTTATGATTTTTCTGCATTCAATGTCAATATATGGTGCTTCATGAAAAAGTGTTTTTTATTGATTTCTGATTCTTAAGATAATTTTTTAAAGTTTAAGACTTTTAGACAATTTCATGTTGAAGATTATAAAAAAGAATAACTACCCTTGAACAATGAAGAAACAGAAGTTGAAAGAACAGACAAAGAAATGCCTGCAACGTACTATTTTGTGGAAATACTGTGATTTTCACAATAAAAAAAAAGTTTTGCGGAAGATAATGATAAAAATGTTGGCTTTTTTTGTTTAAGTATCTAAATTTTATTTTTTGGCTTATTTTCAGCAGTGCGGTACAAAGGCAACCTGAATCATTTAAACTATCCTGAACTAGAACATCTTTGAATTCCAATACAAAAAAATGTTTAGTACAAAACTTAGAAATGCCATTTACAAGTGAAATCAGCACTTGGAATAATGAGAATAGGTGTCTTACACTATTTAGCTTATCAGACAAAGCAGAGCTGCATGTGGCTAAATATATGTTTCTCTCCATACACACATTTTGCAATAATTTCACAAAGTACTTGAGCTGAAGAAGCTATATATGCTTCAGTAACAAAAGACCTGTTTTCACAAGCTTTGCAGTAAGTAGCTCTAGTGTTAACTGAGCACAAGCACTTGCTTTTCCATGCATAAATATGGGCCTGAATATGCAATTTATTCTCTGGTTTAAGTACTATACATTCATTGACATCCCTCAGATGATATTCTGCCATACAGTCAGCCTTTCCTATACAGAGACATTTATATTGCCTCCTGTTCTCAAACCCTACCTATACAAATATAGTGTACCAATACAAATAGGTGTACCAAACTTGCTTCTGCAGTGCTCAACTTATCATGCTCATCCTCTTTCTTCCAGATTTTCTCTCATGTAGCACCTGTTGTTGCCACTTGATAAGTTTGCCTCTGCTGTTCTAGCTAGTGTTACTTGAACAATCAAACTTGTTGATGTAATTTTTCTTTCAGTTTTCTTTTTCCTCAGTTAAAAAATAAGTAAAAAAATTAAGTCACCTGAACTATTTCATTATTCTTATGGGAGTCATGATGTACACAGAATAGGAGTAAAAACACAGAGGCAATGGAAAGCCTTTAAACAACTCTCCATAACTTATGCAAAATCTAGAAACCATTGTTAAAATTTTTTGTCACTGCTGTCATTTAGTAATTAATCCTAGAGGTCTCATTTCATTATTTTATAGATTTGAACAGACCAGTGCAATGACAACTGAAAATTGGAAAACCCTGGTTTTAGCCCTGCATCTCTTCACTCTCATCACAATGCCCGAGCAGAATACATATAATTCAGTAGAGGAATGAAACTTGACTACTGAAGGATCTGGGCAATCATAATGCTGACTCCTAGGACTCCAAAGACAAGGCCAACTGCAGACTTTCAGTGGTCATGGCAATGTCAGGACTGCTCAGAAAGCCAGTGACAGGAAGGACCATCAAGCAGTTGGATTTAGTTTAGATTAGTTGATACTAATAAAAAACTCTGTTTTCTCAGGTATCTGTTCAACCATAACCTATGCTGACCTTGTAAGGTACATGGTGTTTTGAAGCAAGATCCAACTAATCATCTATATTTGACAAGAAACAGGATATCTCTTTCCATTAATAAAGCAGAAGTTAGGCTAGATGACCTCAGCAGAGGATGCCTCTGTTTATGTAAAAATTTCCAAGCCAAGTCTACCATTTTTATTGAAGGCTTCTCTCACTGAAGACACTTCAATCCTGACTGAGTCCACTCATTCCTTTGGGCAGATCTTACTCCCAGGACAGAAGGACTCCTAGCATGCCACTGCTACTGCTGGTGCTGCACAGTGGGGAGAGACACCTGTCCCAGCACCCAACCCCTACCAGATATTTGCCTGGTTCTCTGCTCTGGGTGCTGGGAAGGGGGACTGAAAGTGGTACATGAGACTTGGGTATTTTTCTGCCTCCTCATAGAGAGTGATTTGAAAGTCAGTATGGTGGCAATGGGGATCCAGTGCTAGAACAAGGGCTGGGGGCCACAGGATGAGGGAATTACCAGGGAGCCAGGGGTCTGTGCAGGGCTGAGTGCTCCCCAGACACTACTGTTGTGCTAGGCATCTGTGGCCAGCAAACCTTCACAGAGGCCCTGCATGGCAACTGCCCTGGAGCTGCTCCGACACCCTCCCATCGGGCACTGCAGACAAGGGGCTGACCTCCAGCAGCAGGGACCAGGGGATCCCAGCTGTGAGGGGTCTGCAGGAACATGGGCCTTGATGTGGGCACAGGCACCCAGAAAGGGTGGGGGACTCATACATTCTCCTGTCTCCACAGGTGGTCCCTTTGTCCCTCCCTGTTCCAGCGGGGTTGTTGCTTCACTTTAGGCTCCATAGACAGCTTCTCTGCACACACTGTAGCACCTCTGGTTGTTGAGTATTTGCAGTGCAAATGAGGGCTCAATATTCCATCTCCTAAAATCTTCTCAGCTGTCTCCTGTCTTTTTTGTTTTCAAACTCACAAAATCCCTCACCTTCAGGATAAAAATGCACAGCAATATTAACCTGGATCCTACCCAACTGTGGCAGACCATTTGTAATTGGGATTTTTCCCTTGGCACATGTTTAAAGGAGATAAATTCAAAATTTTACATGACCAGTGGAAAGATTTTGTCTCAGCATGGCCATCTCTACATCTCTCTACCCAAGATGCCTACATGAAGCAAATGGATTTCCCACTGTGAAGAAAGTGATCAGCCCCAGGACTGGTCGTTGCTAAACTGTGCTTGGGATTGCTTCATGCTGACAGGAGAGAAGTAACTGGGAGCTGAATGTGAGACAGTGCAGAACACTTAGGAAAGGAGCTGTCAGAGGTGCTGTAAGGTTGTAGGCTGCAAGGAATGCCAAAAGCTAGCTGCCTTGTGAGACATTGAGCAAGAAAAAAAAGAGCTCCAAGGCTCAGATTAAAGAAGTGATATTCCTCAGAATACCCAATATAAGTCCTTCACCAGGGCTTTTGCATCATGTTTCATACCATCAGAAAGTGTACAGAAAAGCCGAATTGTATTTTTTTACTCTATCAGTCAAGTGAGAAAGTAAAGTGAAAAAATATTGCAGCTGTGTAGGTGGCAGTGATCTTATGCAAAAGCAGTGACATGTTCTCTGATGTTCTCAATTCTCTCAGAATTAAGAACATTTATTTTCATGCCCGAGGATTTAGATAGGAAAGCAGCACTCTATACATCTTTGCCTTCTGAAGTGATAGAAAGCTCATGCAAGAAGATAGATGCTGATGCAACATAGGCATGTTACTCATTGTTTCCTTTCTAGGCCAGTATTCAGAGAGAAAGGTAACTGTCATGCTACCAGAAAGCTAGAGAGCAGAATAATTCTGCATCCTTGTGGTGAGGATGCTCATACATATATACAGATAACCATTTTCTTTTAAAGCATTCCAAGGTTAAAGCAACAATAGTCCTGAGAAAGCAGGACTCACCTACTCAGTGACCTAGTTACTAAACCACAAGTTTGTCACCTTAATGGAATTTTCAAGGAGTTCTATCTAAATAACATTAGAGCTCTATCTAAAGCATTCTTACAGGGATGCTTTGAATGCTCTCACTAAATGCTCTTAGAAGACTTAGGCTTCATTGCACCTGGTTTGTGGATTTCATCATTATAGAAGACATCTCATTGCTCACATCAAAGCAGTACTGGGCAAGAAAAGAAAGTTGCTGTCTTCCAGAGAGCACACTGAAGGTGGAAATAAGATGCCCACAAGTTTTGGGCACTTGGAGGGATGTTGTAAAAGAGATGTTTTTTAGATGGCTCTTTGGATGTACATGCTTAAAGCCAACTTATGTTCCGTTTAAAAAATCTACATAATTACTTTGACTGAGTCTTCTCCTTTCTGAAGCCATCTATAATTCTGTGCATGAAATATCTTATTCACTGATTGTTTCATTGCATATACTTGGAAAATTGCATTTAGGAAGTGTAACTTTTGAATCTGTTTTTCATATGATAAAGAGAGCCTACAAATACTTTGGCATAATGCCTGCTAGAAATTATTACAATACCTTATAGGAAATAAGTGTAATTTAACAAGAACATCACATGAAGGATTTACTAAGAGTCACTTTTTAAATAAATATGGAAATTAAAATCCAGATTGTCCATTTGGCTTTACTGCATTACTTACTCTCTGAGTGGAAGAGAGTCAGTTGCATAATGCAGAATAAATAAAACTATTTATACTCCCATCAGTAATGACATATTTTGATGTGTGCAATTTTATATTACATAAATAATATATTATTAGAATATATATTAATAAATCACATTTTTAAAACATTTATAATTTTTATTTATAATAAATCAATATAATGATCTATGTAATTTATATTTTGTCATACGATGTCTGAATATTGGGTTTCAATCCTGATCTATTTTTATTTCATATGTGCAGGTTTTAACCAAAATATACTAGTTCCTAACACTGCTATCTAGCTGTACTTCTGTCAGTTTGCTTATTTACTTCCCTACCTGTTCAAGGAGATCAATCCTTTGTATTATCTGACCACAAATAGATGCCACTGTATGCTGTACTGCTAAATTTACTCTGCTTCTTCCTCCAAGTAATGGATTATTCTGACTTCTAATTGAGACAATCCTCAAGTGCAAGCTTGAATCATTATCAGTATATGCAGGAAGTACATCAAGAATCATGCTGAAGTTTCTGACTATGCTTAAAGTACGTGAAAGCAAGCTACAGGAAATGGTTGATCTTTATGCAGGCTTGATTTACACAGACTGATTTGTTGCCCTGTAATGAAGTTGATTTGATTGTATCTCTTGTAATATTTAATATCTTAGTGCTGAAATGATAACCTAAACTTAATTTCTAAGTTTGATTTTAAATGTTTATTTAATTTCTAAAATTTTTTTATAAATTTTCTAAAGGTTGTGATTGTTTTAGTTCTGCACCAGGAGCTGTCATTGAAGCACATGGCATATCTCCCAGCAATGTCAATTCATCTCTCTTGGCTAAGAGATTTTCTCTGATTTTCTTGATGACACTAGTGTAGTTACTCTTAAACTGTGTAGCTGAGCTGGGGAAATTTAATCTAATTTTTACATGGCAAAAACATGAAGATAAAAATCAAAATAACAAAAAAGGTAGTTTTAACCTTCTGCCAGAAATGTTACTGAAACTGAGTTAAAAGCCCTTTAATTTGATATTATTTTTCTTTCTTCATGTAAGTTTCTGCCTTTTGTGGTTCTTCACATGATTCAGATTAAGAACACTTGTTCATTAATTTGTAATGTGTTGCTGTCTTCACTCACACTCTATTGCTATCAGCTTCAAAATGAAGTCAGACGTGGAAATTCAAACTGCTTGTCAGTCATAACTAGTATGAACTATATCAAATCAAGATGCTAGCTTAGAGAAGGTAAAAGAAGCACATTGACACATTACCTTCAACTTGGTACAGACTAGGACTTAAAAATTAAACAGAAGTTGGCTCAAGTATCCTTCTTGATAGGTAGTTACTTCAATGCTCTGTTAATTTATGAGACATACTTGGAGACACTATAACTCATCATTTATAAAAGGTGATCAGTAGATGACTCTGAAGGTGATTTTCTATGCACTGTGTTTGGTTGGCATTGCAAGGTGTGGGTAGTGGAGGGGCTACAGGGTGATTTTTGTTAGGGGGACCAAGACAGACCCACCACTGTCTAGGGCCAAGATCTTCAGCAGCAGTGGGATAATATTTTAAAAAGGGGAAAAATTACTGCAGAGGAATAATAGCAGCCAGAGAGAGGAGTGAGAATACATGAGAGAAAAAGCCCTGTAGATATCAAGGTCAGTGAAGAAGGAGGGTAAGGAGGTGCTCCAGATGCCAGGAACTGAGATTCCCCTGAAGTTCGTGGTGCAGCCCATGGTGAAGCAGCCGAGCCATTCCAGCCCTCGCAGGTCCATGGTGGAGCAGAGATCCACCTGCAGCCCTTGAAGGACCCCACACCAGAACAGGTGGGTACCTAAAAGAACTTGTGGGAAGAGTGGTCTCAAGCAGGCTCCTAGCAGGACCTGCTGCTGGCAGGTTCTCTCCCTGTGAAGACAGCAGCCCAGACTGGAACATGTTTGCTGGCAGGAATTGTGACCCTGCAGAAGGGGAACATACATGCAGTTCACGAAGAACTGCACCCTCTGGGGAGGACTCACAGTGGAGAAGTTAGTGCAGAACTGAGCCTACTGTGAGGGATCCCATGCTGGAGCAGGAGAAGAGTGTGAGCCCCTCTCTGAGGAGAAAGGAGTAGCAGAGACACTGTGCAACTGAACACAATACCCTTTCCCTCATTCCCTGTACCATTCAAGAGGAGAAGGCAGAGGAAATCAGGAGTGAAGTTGAAAGCCAAGAAGGAAGGTGTTAGGGATGAATATGTTTCAAGGATTTGGATATATCTCCTATTATCCAATAAGAAATTCAACAGATTTCCCTAAGTCAAACCTGCTTTGCTTGTGATAGTAATCAGTGAGTGATCTCTTGCTGTCCTTATCTCAATCCAGAAGTTTTGTTACATTTTCTCTCCCCTGTTCAGAGAACATGGGAGTGACAGATCAGCTTTGGTGCTGTCCAGCCAGGATCACCCCACACGTTACACCTACATGACTTTATGTTTTTTTCAGCTAATGCATAATACATACTCCTTTTTATTCAGTATTTTATGAAGGACTTCACATAAAACAAAAAGTAGCTATCATTGCCTAGAATGACAACGAATAGCAAGTAATTTGTTGTACTATAGTATTTGGGTGTGAGACATAATGAATCCCAAAGCAGTCTTAAGACTGTTGTTAAGGTGGTATAACTAAGTATGCAGTAATATAAATGTGTAGTTGCCATAAATCTTCACGTTTAGACAACTTTCTGAAATGCCATCTCTGAATCCCTGTATCACCTCTGTACTAGATTAGAGATCCTGGAATGTTCCTCTGATCTTGGAGTTATAACAAATACATTATGGTGCAGAGGGTTATAGCAAGATGATAGATTGCAGCATTTATCCTGCATATTAAATTTACTGATTATCTATGATCCAATAAAATTCGGCTTCTGACCATCTGTTACAAAGAGCTTAGAAGCTTCATTATTAGGCAATTGTTTCATAATTATTCTGAGAACATGTCTAATGTAAAATTTCTCATTTAAATTATAAATTATCAAAGAAGTTTTTAATCTACTTGCTTTTTGCCTAATTGTTTTCAGCCAACATCTGGCATGTATGAAAGGCTAAAAATATATATGTAAAGTGTCATATGCATCAAGGTTCTTCACAGTATTCAGTAAACACTGCAAATGTCCAGTAACATTTGGTATCCACATAGAAAAAGGCACTAACCATATTGAATACCCTCTTCCAGCTGTTGAGGCAGAGATTTAAGCCTGGGGAGCTGTTTTCAAATGTATTTGGCTATTTTACCATCTGGTATTTACTGACTCTGGGTGCAGTCCTGCTTCTAGTCATGTGATTTGTACAAATCAAGTCTATAGGAACTAATTCCAGAGGCATAGCTAGGATCAGTTATGTTAGTCAAATGGTGAGAACTTGGGGGTTTTTAAAGGAACCTATGGTTACGAAATGTTCAAATTTAGCAGAAAAATTCATGTTCCTTTGAGAACTATCTTTTCTGAAATTAATTATTTTTTTTTTAAATTCCCTGTGAGACATTTGGCCTTCCTGCTTCAAAGGAAAACTTATTGCATAAAGCTTTAAACTTTGGCTAAAAATTTGTTCTGTAAATGGAATTGCACACCATTTATTTAAAAGGAGTTTGCAAATTTTGTCAAATAAAATCTTCCTATCAAGAGTGAGGAGGTAGGAAGCAAACTGCTGAAGAATGTGAGGAAAGAATGCATATTAAATCTATCCTGACTACATATATGAAGTTTGAGAAACCTTCAGTATTTCTCTAAAACAGGCAAAGGCTTAAATGAAAAAGAAAAAAACCCCAAAAAACCAAAAAAACCCCAAACAACTAACTAAAAAATCAACAAAGCAACTAACTAAAAACAAAACAACCCAAAAAACCCAAAACAAAACAAAAAAAAAAAAAAACAAAAACAAAAACAAAACAAAAAAAAAAAAAAAAAAAAAAAAAACAAAAAAAAAACCACCCATCCCAACCCCAGCCCCCAACCAACTAAAGATATGAAAAGGATAAGAACGATGTAAAGGTATGTGAAATCAATTTTTCTGTAAGTATAATGAGTACCTGAATACGTCAACATTTTCATCTGCTGAAGTTATTTCTGTTATAGAAAATGCAGCAAGAATGACTGGAGGAAACAGATGAATACTGGGTTAAAATAAGAAAGGCTAATATATTCCTGTAAGCAGTGTGAGATGGATATAAGTAGTTGGCTTTGGAGTGCGAACAGTACTTATAAATAAAATATTATATAACACTGAACTTAAAAAAGAAGTCAATTCAAAGCAATACTTAAGGTTGTATTTTCTGAAACTATACAAGACATAAAGCTGGCACATCCATGTGTATGTTAGTGAAGTTCATTAGAAAAGAGATAGAAAGTTGATAAATAGTGAAAGGAGGACTGGAAATTAGCAATTTTATAATTTGGCAGTCGGAAAAAGAATACAATTTTTTATTGTAGAATGAGGAAATATAAATATTTGTAAGGAATTACTGTCAGGATTTTTCTAAATATAATTTGGCTAGAGCTAAAATTTTTGCTAGTAGTACTCTTACGATTAGAGATTATGAAGAACAGAAAAAATTAATCACTATATTTTCCTGGTATCAACTTATAATACTTATAACACCAAACCCAGAAATGACTGGTAGAAAAATTCTGAGAAGCTCACAGGACAACATGGGGCTGGGAACTGTGATATCTTCTATGCACCTGCATAGTTTAAGTCATTGCACCCCTTACAAACCTTGACACATTCAGGATAAAATTATGTCAAGTTTAATTCTTCAGTGATACTTCTTGCTAAATTTAGAGACATAAGCTGGGTTTGTGAGACCAGGTGTTGGTACCAGGGGCAACAGGAGTGACTTTTCAGTGGCAGCGCGAAGCTACCAGAAGCTTCCCCCTTGTCCAACACAGCCAATACGATCTGGCTCCAAGAAGGATCTGCTGCTGGCCAAGGCAAAGCCAATCAGAGAAGGCAGTAATGCCTCTGCAATAACATGTTTAGAAAGCAAAGAAAAGTTATTGTACAGATCTAATTGCATCTAATTGCACATGTGAGAACATGTGAGAGGACCAACTCTGCAGATGCCAAGGTCAGTAGAGAAGGAGGGGCAGGAGGTTGCACTGGCACTGGCTCTGAGATTCCCCTGAAGCGCATAGAGGAGACCCTCATCAGAGCAGGGGGATGCCCAAAAGAGGGCTCTGAACCTGTGGGAAACCCATGCTGGAGCAGGCTCCTGCTGGGACCTGCAGACCTGTGGAGAGAGGAGCCCACACTGGAGCAGGTTTCTTGGTAGAACTTGTGATTCCCATGGGGGACCCATGCTGGAGCAGGCTGTGCTGAAGGACTTCTCCCTGTGGAATAATGACCTACACCAGAGCAGTTTGTGAAGAACTGCTGCCTGTGGATGGACTCACATTGGAGAAGTTCATGGAGGGAAGTTCCCATAGGAGGGAGCAGAGGGACATAGGCTCCTCTCCCTGAGAAGTGGCAGGAACAAGTGCAATGAACTAACTGTAACCCCCACTCCTTGTCTCCAATGCCACTGGTGGGGGGGAAGAGGTAGAGCTGGAAAGTAGGTAGGGATGGGGAGAAGGTTGTTTTTTAACATTTATTTTACTTGTCATTATCGTATTGTGTTTTGCTCATGACAGTATTTGGTGAGTGATCTCCTTACCTCATCTCATGAGCCTTTTGTTATATTTTCTCTCACATAGATCTTGGTCATTTCGCTGTATTAAACTGAAGAGGATAAATCTCTTAGTTAGCATGAAGATATTTTCCCCACAACCACAGTTCCCCTAAAGTTGCTTTTTATTCTGCAGCCAGGACATAAGAGTCTGCTGCATAATTCAGTGTCCAAATGATGGCATTGATATTTTCTTGGGGAAAAATTCCTGCCAAAACCCTGCATCTAATATTTCTCTACTTCCACCACTCAATTAGCTGTCTGAACAAGAGCAAACAGCTTAGAAGATAACAGATGCAATAAATTGTGCCAAGGAGACTCTCCCAAGCTGTACCAGATGAACGTGTGCTGGCTTGTTTTTCACCCTTTTTGGTACAGCTTTCCCCAGCAGACAAATTAAATGTTTAAACTTTCTACAGCAGTGCTTCTGATTCCTCTGGAAACCTAAGTATGACGCCTTTATTAGATCCGAAACATATATTGGATCACTTTCTAAAGTAATGTTTAATCTGCTTGAAGATAAAGGAGTAATACAAATAATATTTATTCTAAAAAATATGAATTAAAATAATTATATATGGGGTAGAATATTCCATTACCATTTCTAAGTCACCATTTGATTCTGTCACCTTAACAGATAAATTATGGCCATTCCCTCAGCTGCTGCCAAGGTAGAACTGAATTTATGAATACATATGGACACGTGTCATTTATGGTCATGAGCATCATAACCTCTGAATAAACAGTATTTTGTTATTTGCTACACAAACACATTAGTTTGCACAGAACCACAAGCAATTCTCCACTATACATATATAAGCACCTTCAAAACAAACTTCAACTGGAAACTATCTTCAAGAATAAAATCCATTTGTTGAAATTAAAGACAGGAGAGAGTCATAAATGAATAAGTTTCCTACTAATGAAATAATATTTTCCATTCAGAAGTCTAGCAATCCTATAGGTTCCTACTGAGGGATTCTATGACAATAGAAAGATTTGAATTAGAACTAAATTAGAATCGGCACTATGTAAATATTTTGGACAAAACTAAGGGTATTAGGTTTTGCAAATAAACTTTTTATATGGGTTATTAATATAACCTCAAGGCAAAATTCTTACTAGAATTGACAATGCCCTTTCTTACTGCAGAGTTTCTATACATGCCTGATTGAAATATATTTTCTATCACTATATCTGATATATCTATTATTAATAAGGCATGAAGAGAATACAGCCAGTTTATCAGAGTGATAACACTCATAAAAATACTGTCCTGGCAGAAAATTAGAAGGACATATGTACTGGTAAAGTACTGGATTTAGGATCCTATATACAGTTAGCCCAAATTCAGAAATTTGGCACAAAAAGTCATGCGTCTCTAGCTTTCTTTAATAATAAAGTTAATGGCATTTTTCCTTGTAGCTTGGAAGTCCCATAAGGTCCTGTAATATTTTAAGGCTGAAGCAAAACTATGTGCTAAGAGTTTGTTTTTATTTCAGAGTAGTTGGAGGACTACATATTTTTGGTCACCAAAACATACTTCTTTTTAGTATGAGAAAATAGAAGGGAAGGGCAAGATATTGCCTTCTTGTTTAAACATGAACAACTGAACATCAGATAGATTAAAAGTCAAATTCTGTGAAGCTCATAAACATGTGCATAAGAAAATATTTTGAATGAAGCCCAAATAACTTTCTGACACTTGCCAGAATGAGCCTGAATACAGAAACCATGCATGTTTCAGTTCAGCATCTCTTTTACAGAAATACTTTTCTTATATACATGGAGCAAAAACTACCATCACCTAAAATTTGCATAAATAACTGAATCTCTATTAATAGCTTTTGAAATGTCTTGTATTTAGTAGCCTAAGCAAAGATATAGCACATGTTAAATTTTGACACTAAATAGCCCCTACTTCTTCTATCATGCACCACTCATTCCCTGCCTTCTCGCTTGTGACTAGAATAGTCATCCCAGGCATAGTTTGGCAAAAAATTGTTCCTGCAAACATACATATTCTGTCTCTCATTTTAAGATAACCTACCTTTTCATCCGTGGATATAAAAATAACCAGAAATTCTATTCGTGAGTTGCACTGAAAACCGATGCAGCAGCTTCCCCTGCTGGCTGCTGAGGAGATGAACTCGCGGCCATTCCCCGCCGTGCCCGCCCTCGCCCTGCCGCTGCGGCACAGGTGACGAGAGCTAAGTCAAGGGCAGCTACAGAAGCCAAGCGACATATCAGGGCTTTTCCCAGGGAAACAGTTCATCAGTGAATACTGAGATGCTTGTGATCTGTCAAAAGGGAAAAAAAAATAAGTATGCTTGTTGAAATGCTGTTTAGATCTGCTCTGAGGAACTCTGTGCAGTTGCAATAATTTTAAATATACTGGCTGCTTGCATGAATATTTTAGTCTGCCAGCACATGCCAGTGTATTTTAGGTGAGTGACTAGTTATACATAGCTTCTTTCTTCTTTTAGGGTCAAAGATGCTCTGTGAAGGCAACTATAAACAGTTGTATGCATTTCTGTGCTTTGCTTCATCAATAAAAACTCTCTAGCTCCTTTTCACTGTATTTTTATTATATCAAAGCATGTGCATTCTACCAAAATGAATGGTGGTCATGCAACACTACCTGCTGTATAGCTTGGAAAGTATAATTGTACCTGCATATGGATAAGTGTTGATATTACTGTCCGCAGGACAATACCCTCTCAACTACTTTGTCTTCTGTAATAAAGCATGCAGAAAATCACCTGCAGGGCAGAAGATAATGGACACAATGGTGCAAATTGTTATGGCCAAGGCTTTCTCATTTAGCTTAACAGAAAACCACAGGACCTTATCAGCTCAAAGGAATGGTGTTGTATAGTATCTCACTCAAGGTCAGGCCAAACATTTGGGATAGACTGGGGGAATTCAGCTGCTATGAAAATGTTGAGGATTTGTGTAAGCATTTGTGTAACCACCAACTGTTTACAACTAGACACTAGGCTAGTAACTGATCATGATTATTCAAGAGAGTCATGCAATGGCCACTTTAATAAAATGATTACCAGAAAGCTTTTACTGTTAAATTTTATGTGTATTAATATATTTTATGACCCCATTCATTTCAAGCTGCAGATGATGAGGAGGGAATTGACAGAGACAGTTATCTGAGTTTCCTGCTGTTGAAGTAAAATAAGAGAAAATTGCATTTTTCTAGTTTTTTAATATCATTTTTACTTTACATTGCTGAACTCCTCTGATGTCTTGTTGCTGGCAATACTATTTCAAAGCCACTTTGAAAGTAGGAAGGTCCTTGTATTCCCCTCCATCAGCCAAAAGCAATGAAGCATTACAATTCTTTTCCCATTCTATTAATAGACTTGCAACTGAAGCAGAAGAAATTCAAGGACTTTTCTTTCCTGACACATTTTACAATATCTCTAAGCAACATAGCAGAAATCAAGGTACAAAGCTTACATGTCATTTCTGATGAAGTAGGGCATTTATTTAAGAAGTTGAAAATTGATTACACTTATTTCTTAATTCCTTTGGTAATGTCTAAGAGTAACATGGTCTCAAGCATTGTAGTACTTCCAGAGTTGCACTGAGTATCCCATTCAATATTCAATGCCAGAAAAATATTGCAAGAGCTATTTTCTGCAAAGCTAATGTTGTCATGTTCACACATAAGTGAAGGGATTTTCTTCTGCAAGAACAAGCTAAATCAAAATGTTAAGGTATGGATATGATCTCAGAATATAGCCTGTGAAAACTGAGATAATGGTGGCTTGCCAACAGAAAGTCTAGCGAAACAAATTTCCTGGGTTTTCTAGACATCTTTATTTAGAGATTGTAAGGCCTATATTTCCCATCCATGTAAATTATATACAATTATCCTTTCTGGTGACACTGATTAACTATTTATATTTTTAAAAAAATCCCGTAATATGAGAAATCTCCACCTAGGACCTCACTGTAACCTTACTTTTCCCAACACTTAAATCAGTACCTGCATTTGCTCTCTGATCTTAAGCATATAAGTGTGTTTTTTTGTGGCAGACAAATAGGAATTTGTTCAATTTCTCTTTCTAGTTAGACAAGTCTTAGATACAAATAGATTTTAGGGCAACCCTTTGGGTGGCTCCAGAGATTCTCATCAGTTTCCAATATCGCCAAGATTTGAAAAGGTGTCTTTTTTTAGTGATGTTAAAGACAAAATGCCAGATGAATACCCAATTTGAAAACCACAGTAAGTAAGCACATTAATATTTAGGCCAGGATGATCCATCTTTCTGCAAAAATACTGATTCTAGCAATCTGAATTAAATTTGTTGGAATTAATACTGTTGCTGGAGGAAATAACTTGGAGAAGGTATCAAGAGACCGCTTTATAAACATGTTTAAATCCCAGCTAATATTTCAATATCTCTGTAAATACTGCTTCTTAACAACGATCCATTCTAATTACACAACAAAGCAGTCCTCCCACAGTGCTACATAATATATGATAAGCAGACATTTAATTGAATTCAAATCAAGATTTTCTTTCTTGACGGTATCTTTTTATACATTGTTTTCCTTAAGAATCTAAGAAAAAAAGTAAACATTTAAGATAAATTAAGTTCTGCAAGGTCTTCTCTGCAAGGAAGCATTCAAATTAAATCCTAGTCACAGCAACATCATTGTGGTCATGACATAGACAGGTTTGTACTTTTTTTCATACTAGAAAATGATCCATTCACTTGGTATCAGAAAAGAAGGTACAGAGTATGTTAATATGTTTGGGGTTTTTTTTGTCCTAAACGGCAACTACACATAAATATCTTAACTAGGATCTCTGTTTTCAATTAAGAAAATTTACCTATGTTAATAAAGATATTGCATGGTACACTACCAGTTCACCTGCAGCTAAGGACCCTTGACAGTCAGGGTCAGCCTTTAAACAAAAAATTGGCCTCTTGCTATTCAAGACGAGGATGGCCTTGTTGTCTCCTCTTGACAATGCTAGGAACGTGCAGATGACTCTCTAGGGATTTAGCCAAAGATAAAACTGAACCCCAGAGGGATTGGATGAGCTTATAGGATTTAATTCCAATTGAAATTAATGAATGTTGTGTGACTAAATCCTTAGGTCAAGTATGAAATGTTCAATCACAATGCATGCAACTAATACATAAGGTAAGTAGCAATTTTACTCTTCATTAAATCAGGGAAAGGTCATGACCTCTTTATGGTATTAGTATGTCAACAAATAGACCTACTGAAACCTGCTGCATCAGATAGCAACCATTCCCTGTTTCATCACCACATCCCCATTTTAATTTACTTTCATGGCTGCCAAGACTCCCACTCCTGCCTCGATAGGTACAGATAAAATACAGAGGTAGCAGTGACCATTTCCATTGTCCTTGTATTTTGCTCTTGCTAACTGCCTTTTTAGCTTGAGCATTGAACATTTGAAAACAATTCTGCATCAACTTGTATCTACCCAGTCCTATTGGTCAAAATAGTATCACTGCATATTCAGGTGTTAATAAAGCTAATGGAATGTAAAAATAAATTAGACTTCATAATTTTTTGAGAAATAGTGCTGTGAAATTTAATGTGCCTGTAACATTTGGAATGATTTTGCTTATCTAACCTATAAGAAGGGAATTCTGCAAAAGCTGCAGTAGATATACTTGTACAGCATGTCATGGGAAAGAGTGCAAATGCTTTATTCATGAGACCCTATTAGAACCCTTGCTTATTAAAGCATTGATGTCTCAAAAGGGTTTACAGTAGCTGTTACTGAAAAATAACCCTTCCCTCCCATCAAAAGAACTAAGAACTAAGAAATGTAAACAAAAGCTTCTACCGTCTCTGAGGGGAGTACTTGAGCATATATTTAAACACCCTCCAAAGTTTCCTGTAATTGTGTAAAAAGATAAAGTACTCTGTGGTAATACAGCAAACTACTTTAAGGACTATGATACTGTCAGATATATTTCAGTTGAATTAGCCCTGGTAGTTCAAGCTGTATACCAAATTCAACTGAGGTGCAGTTGATGAAGAACCAGAGAAAGAGCAAATGAAAGCATCTAAATGATTCTACTATTCTAGCTCACACAGGCCTCCCTGTCCAGTCTTGTATATACTGCAGGTGCGCCTGATGATCACAAAATTGGCATTTCCGCTGGGGACCACTCCAGGTTTCATAGCCCTTGAAAAGCAGCAGGTATAATGGGCTCACTGCATTTGTTCTTCATGAAACAGAGAAGACTGGAAGACCTATCAATTAGAGTTCTTTTTGGCAATGGTAGAAAATTGGAAAACATGTTTCTAGTGTATCATTAAGAAAAATTTGTGTGGAACTTTTACTGACTTTTTAGAACCTGTCTCCAAGTCTAAGAAAATCCAAAGGCAGTTCATTAATGAAATTTGTTCTCTTACTTTCCCTGTTATTCACTTACCAAGCAAGTATTTTTCTGAAATCCCTTCCCCACCCTTGTGTTAGTGATATTTTTTTTTTGGATG
Organism: Passer domesticus; assembly: GCF_036417665.1. Lineage (NCBI taxonomy): Eukaryota > Metazoa > Chordata > Aves > Passeriformes > Passeridae > Passer > Passer domesticus. Next base: position 81,555,892 of record NC_087474.1, on the reverse strand, counting down.
GTTGGGTTTTGTAAAGTCTTTGGAATTCTTCTTACATTGATGTTACAAAACTGGATCATGAGGGTTTGGCCATTATTTTCAGGGATCTGTGTCTTGCATTTCTCCATATCCCAACTTAGGGCTCTGAGCACTCCCTTATTCCCCACATTTACATTGCTTCTCACTCTATTCTGTCTTCTTGGAGGGAAGATAGTTCAGATGTCAGCCTGTTAATTCATATGGGCAGAAGGACACTGAGAAATACATAGAGAAACAGATACTGGCATAATAAAGAACATTATTGTGTGGCTTCAATGAGTCATTTCACCTACAGAAAAAATTCTCAAAACTATGGCTCTGCTGAACAGATGAGAGACTTTTACACTTAAAATGGACTTTTACACTTTTTTTTTTTTTTTTTTACTTTTTACTTCATATCAATCCCATTTCTGTTACTAATTCTAGTTTTTCAGATACTAGAAGAATATACCACAGTGTCCTGAAAGTATACATAACTGCACTGGAGACAATAAGATAGGTCTCTCAACAGAGTTTCTTCTAGTGGAGTGGAAATATGTACTCTCAGTTGTCCTGCCAGCTCAGCTACATCATCATACTGAAAATGCACATACAGTTAAGCCAACAGAAGCATTCTGTGTTCAGTGAAAATGCACTGACATCATAAGTTTTGAAGATGTAGTTGCATTACATAGAGCATATGCCATCTTTACCCACAGCTTTGACATCATGGAAGAACAACTGAGTTCTACTGGTGATGGTAGATACCAACAAACCCTGCTATAGCTATAGCTTGACCACACATCACTGGTAGCAGCTCTTGTAGCAAAAGCAGCAGAAGTGTAATTGTACCTTATCTGCTACTGAGCCTTCTCTTCCAGTTCAAACTCACAAACACCTGTGGCTTAAGTTCAGACACTGAAAAGACCATTTGAAATGGCTCAGGCACAATCTTTTGCTCCATCTGTGATGAAGGTAATAATTTTCAGAAGTGAGGCAGGTCAGACAGTCGGGAACCATAACTCTCACTCTAGTAGCAAGATTTACTGGAGCATGGTCTGTGTTTCTGTCAGAACAGGTAAATTCAATGTACTTGTACCATGACATTCTGAAACACCTGAACATCCAGAGCTGATGACTTGTCACTCCATCTTTTGCTCACCTCAGTAAAAAGTATGAAAAGATATCCTCATATTTCAAAAAGAGGTCTTGAAAGAATTCAGAAATGAGCTTTAATATACAGTGTTTGCAAAATATATTTTAAGTACCAGTTTAACAAATATAGTTTATTTCTGTACTTACCTCTCATATATTGCAACCTAAACATTATGTTTCATCTCAGACACAGTTCTGAAAGGGCTCCCTATCTCTTTTTGAATGAAATTTTACAATAGTCGTATGGAACACTCATCCATGGAAATGGAACACTCATAGATGGAAATGTTAAGTACAGATAAAAATTTCTCTTCCCTAAACTTTACTGTGGAATTAAGATATGATGAAATAACAATTTATGGCAAATCTAAAAATGACAATCATGAAAGATCTACCTCTTGGACTGGCCCAGGAACTAGTTTCCCAAAAAAAAAAAAGAACAGAATCATTCATTAAAAAGAGGTAAGAAAAGCAACTGTTGACAGTCAACAGGGGAATCAAATTAGACCTACTCATTATTTAAATGTTTTGATTTAAAGACAGAGCTGTTAATGAGCTACCAAGACCTATAATTATCTGTGTGTCCAATTTCAGCAACAAAAGGAAAATCCTACAATAGATTGGAAAGAAAAAAGCCCACACAAACCACAAAAACACTTTAAATGTCAAAATATTGGTATTTGTTCAGCTTTTGATGGGTGGTGTTTTGCAGTAGAAAGACTGTTTTGCTGTTTTTCTCCTGTTGCTCTACCAGCTATACAACAAAAGATTCTCTGAAGTTAAGCTACAATTCCCCAGAAATAATACTAGGATCAGCCCTGCAATGTCTGATTATATATGATAGTGATGGTAATTTTGCACAGCTTTTTGGGGAGGTCGTTGGGAAGTTTCTTGCAGAGCTCATGCATAGACTAAATGGAATGTCAGAGAGAACACAGGGCAATTTCAAGACTGAAAGGATGAACAGTGCCACAAAAAGGGTATCTAGTTGTTAGTGCAAATATCTTGCTGAATACAAGGATGCGAAGTGAAATGTATCTCCAACAAAAAATATAGCAGGGATATGCTCATGAAGCTGCCTGTGATTCTTGTAAATAAATCCCTTGTACCCTATTGTAAGCAACCAAAATGATACAATCTAATTGCCAGAAAGACAGGATTTTGCAAGCTAATTGCAAATAATGTAGCTGGAGATTCAACTATTAAAAGGGCAAAAATTGAACTAGAACAAGAAAAACAGGATCCCAAGAGATTAAATTAACAGTTTCAAATATGTATGTCTCATCATGACACTGCTAATAGCTGATATATCTGTGTCATTATAACACTGTAAATTTAGATGCCTGTGACACCAATAATTAGGTGGTGATATTACTGCATTACTGCCTCCTCTATAGCAATAACAGTGCTGTGCTTCACTTGCACAGTTCAGTGCACTTCAGCTTAGTCTTCTCACCTCACTTTTACCTTGTCAGGCTCCAGTATTCATAACCTGTGTCCAAAACAGCAGCAATAATATTTATACTAGTTTTGCCTCTCTGATTGGGAGGGGGAAATTTTGCAAGAAGACCATGTTTTGACCCCACACAACCTGTGGTGGTGCTTTTAACTTTCAGGACAATGTCAGAACAGAGATCATGTAGATCTCAGAAGAGTAACAAAGAGAAGGTTGTCTGAAGGTAGATGCACTTGAAATCACAATGAAGTCTGTGTGTGTTGAGTGTTAGTTTTGCTATAGCCTCTTCCAGAGAAGTAGAAGCTCTGTCCCTTTAACCATTACAGGATGATTATTCATAAGGAGAAAGAGTCTTGACCTCCACAGCAGTACTACGAAATCCCTCAGATGCCTTGTCAAAAAGGTTTAATAGCATTGCAGTACAGGTGATACTGTAATAATTTACTTTTTGTTAGCAGTAACTCAAAAGGCTCTGAGGATCTGAACTCTCACATGAAGTAACAGTATTCCAAAGGTAACAGATTAATGCAGAGTTAAAACTTATGGCCTTTTCTCCAGTCAAACTTTTCTCTTAGGGATGAATGGTTTAATACAGCAATCCAAAAATATATTCTGTAAGATTAGCGAGGGGAAAAAAAAATTCACTCATCACACAAAGTTTGTTAAAAGTAACTGCTAGATCTACACTGCCCATAAACCAATGCTTCTAGATCAGCTAGAGGGTTTTATTGACATTGTAACTAAATACATTTGACATTGTAAGCAAAATACCTTATTTTACTACAATTTTCGAGCAAGTAGAAGACAGACAAAGGTAAAAGAACAGAAAAATATGTTCCACAGCTAGTCAGCCTGATTATTAAATCTCAGTATTAGAGATGATTGTTGAACAGCTGAGTTCTCAGGGAAACTAACTTAGAAAGCATTTATTCATTATGACCCTGTCCACTCATTTGTCTTGAAGTTCAACCATCTGGCTAGGATGATACTTTTTCCTAATTTTGAAAGAAATTTCCCATACGTACTTCAGCTGTGAAATAGTCATTTATTACCGGGCCATTGTCCGTCTGTCACAATTATTATCAAATCCTCATCTGAGACATATAAGTGTACTGTGTGTTAGTGCAAGACCATGTGGGACCCATGTGGAAGAAAATAGCTTTTCTCTCCTTTGTAATATCAAGCTTATGAAAATAAAATGATATAAAATCCATTATTATGGTAGTGAAAATGTTGTTTCATCAAATTATGAACATCATGTTAAATTTATAAAAGTGAACATTTTCTCTCTGTCCTTTCTAATTGGACAAACAAGTTTTCTTATGGCTTCTAACATTTAAAAAAATGCAGAATCCTTTAATGGCTTCTGTAGTCAAGAAAAATTAATAGGAAAGTAAAATACTCAGATCTTGGTCATGCTAAAACAGTAAGAGTTCTATTATTGACTTTAATAAAATCATCAGAATCTAGAAATTAGTATAAAAAAGCACATGTGGGATTCTTCTGCTTGCTCTGAATTCTTTATGCCAGGTGAAAGGGCCAATGCTTAGTAAAGCATCTAAAATACAGTCATGTACAAACACCACCAATAAGAACCTCATGAGCATCCTCCTGAAAATTCTATATGCATCCAAAAGATAGTTTCCAATAGAGGATATTTCTTAGTCTTCACTTGTGGTGCAGTCTGGCTCCCTTGAAATTACTTCTGTTTCTTGCAAGTTATTTGCATGCTGTAGATCTCACAGAAATTTGGAGAATATCTCAGTATAGCTTCCCATTGGACATATATTCCCATGAGTATTGTTGGAGTTCCCCAGTCCTGAAAGGAGTTTTGTTTTCTGGTGGGAAGGACTATAGATACCAAAGCTTTTCTTATGTTACATATTCAGGACAGGCCTTTTCAGAGAACATCAAGCTATGTCAAATTGGATTTTTCAACAGCAAATTTAACATTGACACGAGCATGATAAATAGAACTGATCAGACAGGAAAAGATGCTGTTTCACTGAAGCTGAAACATTCTGACACATCAGTTTTGATAAGATTTTTTGTCAGAAGGGGGAGAAAAAGATTAATCTTTAAATTCTTAAGCATGTGTGCAAGAACCTGTTTTGAGGAGTCCTACAGAAATCTAGCATTGTGATCTCTCTATGGCAGTAACCGGCATCTGAAATGAGAAACTTGGTTCAATAGGAAATGAACTACTGCATCAGAATCTTCTATACTATAAGTGCAAAATTAAGCCCCACGAAGTCTCCTTTGACAAAGGCTTACTTCTTACCATTTTCTTAAGAGTTATTGTTTTTTATTGGCTTTGAATAGAACCTGACACAACTTCCATCTCATCTGAAGCCTCAAAACACTTTGTGTGAATGTTTAATAATAGTCCTTCACTCGTAAGATCAGTTTAGGTCTGTTACTTGTGAAACCACTTACTAAATATAAGACATTCAAACATTCCTAGTGCACCAGATGATTACCATTATCATTTTGACTGTGTTCATCCATTCTCCTCAAAGTTCAGAAGGGTATGATTTCTTCCCAAAATAAGCAATTGTAAACAATGTTTAAAAACCATAGACTGGTTATTTTCTTGGTATTTTTAAAATACATATAACACTGAGAATAAAATAATTAAAAAGCAGTGAGAACTTAAACTCATCAGCTGTTTCTTGCAAGTTGTTATTAGAATTTGGGCTCGCACTATTTTCTTTGAGCTGCCTAAGTATGGGGTATCTTGTAAACTTCTCTATTGTCTAAAAAGAAGTTTGTTACATATCCAAAAGACACTTTTACTCATTCTAAAACAATTTACTAGGCTATGGTTCACTTTAGGATAAATCAGAAAGGATTTGAGGAAAGCATTTATTGTGGTTTAATGGCACCCATCTAGAACTAGTTTGAAGTTGAAATAATAAAATCAAACTAAACCTTTGAAAAGTGTATAGCAAGCATGTCAGATTTTGACCTCTATAGTAGACAGCTACAATTTGGACATCAGTTTCTCATCACCAGAATTTGTCCTGCAAATCTACTTCTGCCTGTCCACATTACTACTGCTTCTGTAGTCAGAAGACAGAAACTCTTCTCATTTCCAGATTATGTTTGTGTTGCTGATGGAAGCCTGGTATTTAATTAAAAAGCAAAAAAAAAAAAAAAAGAACGATCATGAAATGAGGTGTGGGCTGGTCACATAGTATAGGGAGTATCTCTAGAGAAGAAAAACTAAAAACATGAAGTTGTAGCACACATCTGCTCTTCAGTTAGGATACAGAGATAGTGATTTCCAGGCTTACCTTTTGACACAATCACTCCCGCAAATGAATGACGCAAAACAGGCATTACAAACAATGTGTCTGAGTTATAGAAACAAAAATATATTAATCCATATGAAGTACTCACTTGCATATGAAAAGGGATTTCCACAGGAGTGCTTACAGAAAACCAAATGCATGAAAACTGTGAACATGGTTTCAGTATATGGTCATGCCCACAATGTCCCTACCCATGGCAGAAAGAGTTGGAACCAAATGATTTTTTAAGACTCCTTCCAACTCAAACCATTCCATATCATATATTTCCCACTTGCCTCACCCTAGAATTTGCAGTTTCTGGTACACTTCAATGCTCCCACTCTGAAACTGCATAATTCAGTGAGATGATGAATACAAGCTGAGGGAGAAGTCACAGCTAATACTGATTCCTCCATGAAGGGCTATGGTTCAGCTGCTTGCAGGAAAAGACTCACACACTGTACAGACACTGTGCCAAGTTTCAACAGGCATGGAGGGCATGAGTATTATTGCCCAGATTTGCTGGGCAACTTTGTCATGCTACCACCTGCTCTTCACTGAGGAAACTGCATGCGGAATTAACTTGACCTGAGCACAATCATTAGAAGCTATATTGCCAAATTACCTTCCAGTTCTGATCATATCTCTAAATTTAGTCTTAAGCAATGGCACTAAAAAGTATTATTTCTTGCATTATAGCTTGGAATCAAGATACTACCTCCAATGATAATTATTCCAATAATAATTAAGTTTATTACACTTCCAATTTTAAATTGGAGTGTGAAAACAAAGGAGCTTCTATACATTTTACTATACAACACAAGGAAAATTTTAATTTCTAAAATGTGAACTTTTAAAAAACTTTTTTAAGTTTAAAGCATATATAAAGTGTCACTTTTCCAAGCAATCAAATAAATACAACACTGTATACTATGTGCATGAATGATACAATGAAATTATTAAGAAGCTCTGATTCACTTTAATTAAGGAAGAAAAGTGAACTAGAACTGCTTTGAAATATTCTTCCTCATCTATTATTTTACAGGTTAAACGTTTATTACATTTACAAATTATTTACTGCAGAATTTTTCCCTAAGGTGTTTGCAAATTTGATGCCACTATGAAAGATTAATGTGTGTTTAAGCAAACCAGAATAGCCTAATTTAATTACTTAGGACAATTCTTAAATAACGCTTTACTGACTGCTCAGCAATTACATGCATTGCCTTAAGAAATATAGACTTAACATGTGGCATGGTGAATCTCATTTGACAAGAAGGCATTTATTTTCATTTCTTTGCCTTTTTCTTTTAAAAGCTTCAGGTATACAGTACAGTTGGTTTGAGTGAGATTTAGGTGGGCTGAGGGGTGAAACACAATTGTCTGTCTGATGTGAGGAATTTCTGAAACGAGAGGATGGAATGCTGAGGCTGGCAAACATAATGGTAAGTTGACCTGCATGTGGTTAGATCCTGGGATCCTGGCCGGGCAACTGGAGTCCAGTGGCTCCTGGAGCATCGGGGGCTCCCAGGTGGGTGATGCCAGGTCCTGGCTGTCAGGGCCAGGGCAGCTGGAGGGTTCTGCAGGAGCCCCAGCCCTGGGTATCAAGCCCTCCCTGGGGACAGGGATGGACCAAGGCCAGAACAGGGTCTTGCAGGACAGCCTAGTTTGGGGGCCCCATGGTCAGGCCAGACAGGGACGTGAGGACCTGGACAGGGGTCCCACTGTGGCATCATTGAGGTGGGGACTGCTGGCCCCTTGGACCTGACTCAGGGTCCTGGGCCACAGCCACAGTGCGGGAGCTGCAGACACTGGGCAAGAACAGCTCAGGACAGTTTTGGTTATAATTGTAAGAATTCAGATGCAAAAAGTGAAATTTTTTTCATCAAACTTCCCACATGTATGATATAGATGGAAATACCCTTTAAAGCCAGTAGCAAGATGTTTTGAGACGATGCTACATATTCATTAAACAATTCTGATAATTAAAGAGTCTGTGTTTTGGGCCAAAATCTGCCCATAGAAATGACTAGATAAATAATTAAATAAAATAACATTTTTCCCCAGCAAATGACATTTTACTGCATCTTGATCAAGAAACCAAATTACTGCTTTGTCGCTTATTCAAAGAGTACAAATTGTTTGATCTGTTTATCCATCAGTTAATGTACATTGATACAATGCCACTAATAGTTCTCTCAGTATGAACAATTTCAACATACTCTCCAATGAAATACAAAATCAGGCTTCATTTAGTACTTGTGCTATATTTGTTTGCCACATCCATTTATTTATCTCTGGAAATTTTACATCTTTTATGTTCAAATATTTTTCACATGCTGTGCAGAGAACCTTCTGTTCCATCTGAGCTCAATTCTGAATGTATTATTGATTTCAATTGCACAAAGCCTTGCCTATTGCTTGTTTTAGAAGGTTTTTGTCTTCCCCCCAACACGATATTTTATGCAGTCCAGAGAAGCTGTAGCATTCTGTTTTTATTTAATCTAAAGTTCAGCAGTTTGTCAAATCCATATGGTGCAAATAATCTAAAGCTGTAACAGTATTAGATAGAATACAAAGAATATCAAAGGAACTAGGAATGGAAACAATAATTTTTCAAGGTTTTTGATATATCTGTCATGTAAAAAAAGGTTACAAGGATCAGAAAGCAATGGTTCAATAAGTTTTATCTCCTGGGACACAGAAACAACTGGAGAAAATTACATTACAGTATTAGAGGTTTTGTTGCTTTTTTGGTTTTGTTGTTTTTTTGGTTTTTTTTGTTTTTTTTTTTTTTTAGGCATGCAGTAAAATAGTTTATGTGCATGTGAAAATCTGTTATGACTGCTCAGACTTTTTTTTTTGCTGCTACTTCTCCATCTAATTTATTGAATGCTCCCATTATGAAAATTTTTATTTATTGTGTGTATCAAAGCTCAGTCTCATCAGCTACTATTACACGTATTGGCCATCCAGAAAGATACAGCTGTCATCCGCTGGTCAGACATATGCCAAAGAATCCAGGTGAGCAAGAGAAGTAGTGACGTGTTGCTGATACTAAGTGAAAAATGCAGGGAGGTAATTTGATTTGCAGATACTCACTGTATACCAAATTTTATCTATATATTTTCAAGGTGCACATCAGAACTCATTTCTTTGGCAAATTCTTTACTTCAGCTAAGTTGTGGAAAGGTTGCTATGAGAAGAAAAATGTCCTACAAATACTTCCACAAGACTTCAGCTTTTAGCTACTGGTTCAAGGGAAACACACTTGTTTCTCTTGAAACACACATACAGCATACTTCCAGAGCAGTCTTAACTAAAGGAAAACTAACATTCTGTATAACCTTTTTAAGGGTAAGGAAGGAGAGATTTCCAAAGCTGCAGAAAAAAGATGCTCTCTGGTCTATGCTATGGATATACAAAATATTTTAACTTAAGAAAGAAGAAAAAAAACAAAGAAAGCTTGAGAATATTTTCTTTGAACAATTGATCTAGATTTTTATGGTCTAGAAATACTGAGGAAATTGTAAAAAATCTCATTGATGCTGTAAGATCAAGTCTATTAAGGAACCACTAAGCTCCCTCCTGCCCAAAAAACAATACCAAAAAAAGTTATCTTTTATTTCTGCCATTTCAAATAACAAGAAAAGACAACAGTTCATCTAGTTGTCTGGCCTTGTTCCTCAACAGAAGCATGGGGTTTGTAATAAATAATGAGCAATGGACAATTATCACTGCTCTGCAAGCATCTACAGGAATATTAACACTAAAGATCCATGCTTACAACATGAATTGGCAATTTCTTTAAGAGATATGGAGCTGCTTCTAATTCAAACAGACATTTTGGTATATTATTAACAGCTCTAGCCTGGGTCACTATTTATGCTGACAATACTTGCTTTCGGATAGGAAGAGTGAAAAAAGCTCAGTCCCAAAGAGATATGAGTCAGAAGAGTCCTATATAATAAAATACAGGAACTGGGTATCTGAAGCAGTGGTACACTTCTCATCATTCTGCAAGATTCAGCTTATAGTGTAACAGTAGTACCTGAAGAGAGGAAATAAAAGATTCATTTGACATTAACCAGCAAACAAAGATTTGTTTAGAACAAAGATTTCTTAGACAACTAAGAAACCCTTTGAAACTTTTGATGATTCAAAAATTTTAGAGTGATGAAATAGGTGGTCACTCAGACCTAAAAATATATGGATTTTTTTGTAGAGTGTTTTAGCCTACTATGTTAGTTTCAAAGAATAAATGGACATTCAAAGAGACCAAAGTTTTGTCAGACATGTACTTGCTATGTGATTCTGAGTTCCTGAATAGTTTGGCACAAATTCCATGGGTAATATACTGGAGGTCTTTATCAGAAAATCACACCTATCTGTTCTGCTTGAAGAGGCTAAGGAACAGATTATGAAATGGTTCAGATAGGGAGTAGGAGGACTGAAGGGGGTAGGCGCATTCCATCCAGAGATGTATACTAGACCCCATAAATTCCAGTACCCAAATAGTGTATGAAAAGAAACACTTTAAAACCAACCTGTCTATACACTATTAGTTAAGGCTGCACATTTCTCAGCTATTATTCATTAGTGTGCAGTTACTAAAAGTGCAGGTACTGACGGTAGTCAAGTTTGGTTTGAAAGAAAACTGTAGCCTGAAACCATGATTGTGTGGAAAGAAAAGAAAATTAGTTAAGTTGCATTCTGAGCAGGTTATTTATTACCAAATCATGAACTACTTCTGTCCCAAGAACTAGTGGTCAATTGGTCCAGAAGGGTATTTTATCACTGCAATATTTTGTCAGTAATGCAAAATAATAATAAGTAAATGTGGCTCTCTTGCTATTTATATTTGTAATTAATAGGCCTAAATACAGAGGTCTGACCTTGACTGGAAACTCTGATTTGAGCTCATGATTCTTTATTCAGAAAGAATGCTTTATTTAGAAGAAAATACTACATCCTCCTTGCGAGAGCTTTACAGAAGTCACACATAATGGTTGTATGTGAGAAAGCCTATTATCTTGTTCCAGCTGAATTTCGAACTCACAGGAGATTAAATGTTTTGTCATTGCATTTACATGCAGGAGACTCAGGAAGTGTCCGGCTCAAAAAGAAAACCTGAACCTATGACCATCATCCATTCCAGAGGACCACAGGCCCGACATGCAAAGCTGATCCTTGGTACCAGCTCAAAGAAAACCTTCTGAAACAGGCAGTGGAACTCAGTATCTAGCCAACTCCTCTGTGAAACCTTGTAGCTGAAATGATTTTTTCAATCTATTAATTGAATAGAGAGAATAAGTCCGATTTCATCTGTTCGGGCCGAGGTGCCCCGTTGGTGGCGGCAGGGCCGGGGCTGTGCCAGCGCTGCCCGGGCCGGCCCCAGCGCAGGGCACGGCTGAGCCCCTCAGCCCCGGGGAAAGCCTGGCCAAGGGAGGGCAAAACGCTGCCCGGCAGCCAGGGCTGAGCCAGGGGAAGCGAGCGAGAAACAGCGCTGCGAGCCCCGAGGGGACAGCGGGAGCAGGGACGGGGCAGGAGAGGCCCGGCAGGGATGGCCCTGCGGCCTGGCACAGAGCCCGGCGGGGAGGGCGGACCGCCCGGAGGGAAGCTGCAGCCCCTGGAGAGCCCACGCTGGAGCAAGGTTATCCCGAAGGACTGCAGTCTTTGCCAACGGCCCAAACTGCAGCATGAGGAGGAAGGAGCCTCAGAGAGGCGCTGTTAATGGACTGAGTCAGGGATGAAAGAGTGAAGTTGAACCTGGGAAAAGGGGAAACGGGCAGAAGTTATTTTAGTTTTTGTCTTTGTTTCTCACCATCCAACTCAATTTCAATTGGCAATAATAAATTTGCTTTCCCTAATCTCGGTCATTTTTGTCATTAATGGTAACTGTTAAAGACCCATCTTTATCTCTACCCCATGACCTTTTAACCTGATTTTCTGCCCCTGTTCTTTGAGGAGGGGGAGTGAGACAGTGGCTGATTGGGTGCCTGGTGGTTTGCCATGGCCAACCCATCACAGAAACTAAATAAGAATAACCAAATTTAAATCAAATTGCAATATTTCTTTAAGCTTTCACCAGGTTCAAAATCTAGTGTTAAGATATGGCCAATAACAGGTTTTCTCTTACAGAGGCTTTATCCTTTTGTGTTATTAAGCTCATGAGTAATTCCTCTTTAGTGTTAAGCAGTACTTGAGATGGGACTCACAAACGCTCTGCATCAGTTTTGCAGATGGTGCTACCAGGTACCCAGTGTGACTCATACACATTGGACTTGTTAGCAATTGATTGAAAACTTCAAACTCGGCAATGGCAATCACAATATGCCAAGTAAGAGAGAGGAAGCTGATAACCTACACATTTCTTTCAAAAGCATAATGAATCAGGAGCCTGACATGCTGTGCTGGAAGTCCATTACACCCTTTAGTGCAGATTTAAAGAATTTTTTAAACAGAATTATAGTTTCTTTAATCTATTATACAAGCATTAGCAATTGTATTTCTACTATGCTTTAGATTGCAGTACCAGGAGCAGTGAAAGTGGATTTTGGGTTATTTGTTTTTTGATCTCAATAGTTTCTTACATTATGTCCTGTAATTTCTATGGTCTGGATTGTTCTGCTGATTCAAAGCAGCATCAGGCACCCAGGTTTTGTACAGGTCCAACAGAAGGTCCTAAGAGAAGGCTCAGTATTATGAGCAGTAGCAGTGAAATCCACACAGCAGTCCATTAATTTTAGTTGAGGTATTATCTGTGGTTTCACATGCATGCTTTGTTACCTTAATGAACTAGGATAAATATCTTAAATATCCTGGTGAGGCTTGGTATTCTCTGATTTCAGGTTTGCACAGATTTCTGATGTAGTATGATAGAGTGAAGCTAATGCAAACAGTCAAACTTCTATGTGCAAGCCCTTTTCTCCTAAAAAATCCCTCTTGAATAAGTAGGAAAAACATCTCAATACAAATGGTATATCTGATGAAGATGGTCCTGCTGTGGTGTAATTCTATTTTGTAGGTTAAAATACCACATCTGTGAATACTTTTAAGTGGTGGCTTTTAGACCACTAGTGGGTGGTTATTTCTCCTGGAGAGGTCTCAATTTGCTGTCATATTCTCTAAAGTGAATTTTTACATAGCCTCGCATATCATCTGCCATCAGTGACTTTGTATCCTATTAGTTGTCCTAATATGCTCACAACATTATTTTTCCTGGCATATTCCTTGTGCAGGTGACACACTGAGGAGCAACCTTTCAAAACTCTAGTGAGGAACAGTGTAATGAAAATATTTACCCACGGTTACTTACTGTGGTCTGATTGGCACCTATCCCGAGTGTCTATTACACTGTATAAACTTAGACTTAAAACTGTCAAAATAATATTATGATGCTATCCTGGGCTATCAAAGTTGTACTATTTCAAAAATAGTGTTTTATTATTTTTCTTTTAGGCTAACTTGCATTTTGACCGATGTTTCTGTTCTACTATATTTATTGAGGAAACTCCTTACTGGTCATTAGTCAATTTATTAGTAAATTTATTAAGCTGTCTGTATTCCATTTTGCAAATATAACAGTGAACATCAGTGTTTCTACTTCTGGCATGATCTTCTGCTGATAGTTTGCTTTTATAATGTCTTGATAGCTTTTCTACATCTTCAGGAAAATCCAGGTATCTTTTGTATCTCATTTGCTGCAAAATGTTCTTTTACAACACCAGCTGACATTAACTTATTGGGTTGTTTCTCCCAAATTTAACATTTAATTTTAGTTCTAAGGATTTCATACTGAATATTTGTTTCCATCAAAAATATAGATTTCTCATTTCCCCTACACTTAATGGGATTCTTCCTCTGTCTGTCAGGACAGTTTGCCCTGCTACCTCTCTCATGTCACACGTTAAGGTATCATTGCCTCACTGCCATGAGTAGGACTTAGCTTGTTTGCAAGTATCTTGCAAGTTTCTTGCAAAATTTTCTATATGAACAGCTCTGGGCTCATATCTCTTGGGTAGTTCTCTGTTTGTTAGACAAAATTAAAACCGTGTTGTTAAACTCACCATTAAAGTATTTCTGAGATTCTGACTATGTAAGTTTTTTTTTTTGTCTGAGGGAGGGAGGAGGTAGGAGAAGTTACTGTGGGTATCTCCAAACTTGTAAATCATTGATTCTAATAGTCCTTTTTCACTGTTCTAGAGTTTGGAGAGTAGATGGATACTGCTGATGTTTTACCCTATGTGCAGGGCCTAGAGTTAGATTTTGATACTCCTTTTAGGTTGCTTCCAACTCAGGATATTCTATGAGTTTTACTTTTTTTTTTTTAGGTTAATATTTTTCTGTGCGTATTTCAGATGTGATCTCTTTGAATTCCTGTCTTGTAAAAGCAGTTTCTTAATATTAGCAACAACTGATAATCCATCATCATTTGCCTCAGTGGGTTTCACATTTCTCCCATTTTTTTTTCATTTTGTGAATAGCTTATTCCTCAGAAAAACATACTTGAAAGGCCTTGAACAGCAAAACTATACTTTTTCTTTCTACTTAAATAAGCTTGCCACTTATATCCTAATCTTTTGTCCCTGTGTATATTAGAAAATGAGTGACTTTGTAGCCTGTGGGTCATTTATCTATCTCAGGTCTTACAAAGTTTGAGCCCCATTAGCTTCTTCTGCCTATTCAAGCTTTCTGAGATTTGCACATTGATTTCAAAGTAGATGAAGTCATCTTTCTTTTTTTAAATTCTGACCCCTTAGTTAGAGTTCACTTAAGCTGCTAAAAGAACTGAATATCCTGTTATTAATGATTTTAAAGCATATTTTCAGCAGCTCAACTGCAAAAGCAAGAATTCTTCAATCACTTCATTTTATCTTGGAAAAAAAGACCATAACGAAATAGTGGAAGAAGCTGGAACTGGTGCTGTAGTTTTACAGAAAAAACAGCATACCTATATAAGACACATGATGTATTTACTATTTTGCTAATTGAATTGTATCAATTCTTCAGTTATGATATCCATCATCACTACACTGCTGAAGTCCGTTTACCATGTCTACTAATATCAGCTGCAGGTCTAGCCCTGTAAACTATATTATAAGGTAATATAGTTTATTTTTCAGGCTAAAATGATGTTTCTAAAGGCCATTTTGGAATAAACAATTTTATATGGCCAAATATTCTGAAATGCTATTGGCTCTAATTCAGTTACTACTTTTCTCATTACTAAGTAAAAATTTTTTGTATTTAAAGGTTACATTACTTTGAGTTTTAAAAACAAGATTCATGGAGAATCCTCACAAAACTTGGTTTGGATTAAGTATTTTGCTCATTAGAAGAAATTTGGAGAACTAGCCACAATTTTTTTTATAGGCAATATATTAAATAGAATATTCACAACCTCTTAATCATCTGGGTATTACTTTGCTTATTACAGTGTAGCACAGAATAATTTTAAATTGTTTTATTATATTCTTCATTCAATCAAATAACAAAATACACATAAGAAAATGGTCAATATACAGATTATTTTTGGTTAATATTAAAGCCCACACATATATGTGATCTCTAAGAGTTTCTATTGTGTACAAAGGAAAGCAAGTTGAAATTTTAGGGTTAACAAAAGGAGGGAGTTAATTGCCTCTCATTCCATCTGTATACACAGTGATGAGTTGTTGATATCTTTTCCAGGATGAGGCATTTCAGGAAAATCCCATCTAAAATCCTTTATTTTAGAGAGAATACTCAGTCCTATTTTAATTACAACAGAGGAACTAAATGACTATTCATTATAGCAAGGTTCTGGTGTACAGATCTGGTCTTCAAGGCCTGTCAGAGAACCTGTAGGCTAAAACTAAGACCAAGAGAGTCTTATTTTATAGTAGCTTTCTTTTATTTAACCAGGTCACCATTTCTTTTCTGTTCTGTTTTGTTTTATTTTATTTCAAACTCTGTGTTTCTCTATTTAATCATTCTGTAAATAAAACTGTATAAAATCCAAACTCTGAATTTCAGCTATACTTGAACCTAACCATGAATTTGTGAATCCAATTCTTCTTTTCTCTCCATTCCTATATTTCTTTGCTCCCTCGCATCAAAGGACTGAGTATAGTTTGAGTGTGGCCAAAGTATAATAAGAATCAGACACAGGAGAAACCTGGGATGGCAGCCTATGGTTAGTCTATGTTCTTGGTAGTGCCTTGACTGAATGTTGTCTTTCTGAGCATCTTTATTATTTCCCCATTTGTATTAACGTGAGAAGTTCTGTTTAGCTTTTGACTATTCAGTGTATTGGACTATTCAGTGTTCTTCCTCGCCAGATATAGTTTGTTATCCCCTTCACTTTATCTCACTCACAGCACACTAAAAAACCCACAAGCTAAAGCCTCAAACTAGTTTTCTGAAAAGAACCAAGATCTTAGAGTTCATATCTGGCCAGCACTCTGTTTTCAGTCAATCATCCTCCAAATGACAAGCTCCTTAATTTCCTTTCTAAACATCCAGAAATAGCTCACTGTGGGACTCCCCTCCTGGCTCCTTCACTGTTTGCCCCTAACTAAAGATTTGATTCTTCATGCTGAATTGCTCCTCATACTCTGCACTGTCTGTTAATTACCTTTTGATTGACTCCCAGCTCTGCCAGGCACTCTCTCCATTCACTCTTTCAGAACTTAACTTCAACTCATATCAAATTCTACTTCATTAATGACTATCACTGTCTCACTGCAGAAAGCTTCTCAAAACTTTTGACTTCTCAAACTAGATCATGTGTGCATGTCTCAAATTAATTTCACTACCATTTGAGAACTTGCCAAGAAGATACAGCATATTTCTATGAGTTACTGTGGCCACAAGCCATTATTTCAAATGCAAACAGTAATTTGCTTTACTATAGCCTTTAATTAGTATGCAATTAACCTGGATATGTCATCACTACATAGCTATTATTATTAATTATTCTATGCTAGCCAGGGCAGCTGGTTTTCTCTTATGTTTCCTCAAATACCATTAACAGTAGATTTCTGAGCACTTCAAAAAGCCAGACTGTGCCCAGATTGTTAATGTTCTCTGACCTTTGGGGAAGCCTAATTAGAATAGTTGGGGAATTTCAAATGGAAATAAAGAGCATAGCAATTTATAATTAGGCTTAAACATTTGGCTCAAGAAATGGTTGAAAAGAAGTTAGATTTCCTTGGTGGCTTACCATGCACTTAAACAAAATATTCTGTGCATTGAAGATAAATGTGTTAGAACATGATATGTAATAAAGAAAATTAGAATTGCAGCCATGAGAAGGCATCCTAACAGGAGATTTTGTATTTTACTAAAAGCTACCCACTTTTGTCCCTTTTCACATTAGTTATCTTAGTTTCAGAGCCAAGGTGTTTGGAAAGAGGAAACAAAAAACGCTTTGGTATGTGACTGATAGTTGTCTGAGGGAAGGAGGGATTGAGAACGTTTTGTTTGGATCAATATTTAAGTTATGTCAGTAATATCTAAGCAGGATATAAATACATAGAATAACAAATCTGTATTATGATCTAGATGCAGACCTTTTGTCTGAGATTATCATTGCAGAAAGTACAAATTATATCACTGCTTCCCTAGAAACATTTAATGGAAATAATGACTCATTGACTATTTAGAATAATATAATAGATTTATAGAAATGTTAAGATTGGAAAACACCTCCAATATCTTTGAGTTCAACCTTTGACTGAATATCACAACTAAACCAAAGCAACAAATTTGTCCATGTCCAGTTATTTCTTGAATACTAGGAATTGTATCTACACCACTTCCCTGGGCAGACTCTTTCAGTGCTTCATAACCCTTGTGTAGGATTGTGCCCCCTAATGACAAGAGTGGCAAAGTTAGCCTTTGTCCCCCAAAAAAGGAAAGAAACCCAAAAGTTTCTCTCAACGATTAGGTGAAAAGCCACCTCATAGAATCTCAGAGACTTCACCAAATACTCGAGGTCATCTAATTGGATAGAAGCCAAAAAGTCCCCCCTGTCCCATTAGGTAGAAAAGAAGAGAACAAAAGAACTAAACTGCTTTTGTGAGGTGTTTATACCAGGGGAGACCTCTGTACCTGGCTCAAGTTTTTATGTTTGTTTTTTTGCCTTTTATTAAAACTTTTTTGTTTCTAACACTGCAGCAGAAGCCGTCCTGCTTATTATATGCCCCCAAAAGGTAATATCTAAGCTATCCTTGGGTGTGTCAGGTTCCCTTTGAGGGTTTATAAGACCTGGCTCAAGAAAAAGAAACCTAACACCCTTGCACTGAAGAAATTCTTTCTGATGTCCAACCTAAACCTCCCCTGGCATTGCTTGAGGCCATTTCCTCTTGCCTTGACACTAGCTGCCTGTGAGGAGAAGCTGTACCCACCTGGCTACACCCTCCTTTCATGAAATTGTAGAGAGCGGTAAGGTGCCCCCTGAGCCTCCTTTTCTCCAGGTTAAGCGAACTCAGTTTCCTCAGCTGCTCCTCACAGGACTTTCCCTCTAGACCCTTCACCAGTTCCATTGCCCTTCTCTGGACACACTACAGTGCTTCAATGTCTGTCCTGCAGTGAGTGGCCCAGAACTGAACACAGGATGCATTGTGTGGCCTCACCAGTGCTGAGTACAGGAGAACATTCCCTGCCCTGGTCCTGCTGGACCAGTATTGCTGGCACAAACCAGGATTAGACTGGCCTTCTTCTGGGCACAGCTGAATTATGTTCAGTCAGCTTTTGACCAGCATTCTCAGGTCTTTTTCTCCTGGGCATCTTTCTAGACATTTTCTTTTTCCAGCCTGTGGCATTGCATAGGGTTGTTGTGACCCAAGTGCAGGATCTGGAACTTCACCTTATTGAACCAAATGCAAGATGGGACCATTGGCCTTGGCCCATCATTCCAGTCTGTCCAGATCCCTCTGCAGAGCATTCATTCCATCCAGCAGATCAACACTCCCACACAACTTGGTGTCATACAAAAACTCATTGTGGGTTCACTTGACCCCCTCATCCAAATCGCTTTTCCTACACAGTATGTCATTGCACAATAGGAAAATAATAGAAACAGGGAACTAAGGTGCAATAGAGCATGCTGGGAAAACCCAGTTCTAATATTGTCTCTATCATTGACATCTACAGGGCATGATCTGTGGCTCAGAGCTGTAAATTTAAGTGTTTCTAGTCAGAAAAAGCGTGTTGATACAGTGAGACGATGGCAACACTGTGAACCCAGCAGTGTGCAGGGATACACTGACTTAGCTTTAGGTGTTAGCTGCTGAGCTGAAAGCATTACAGCTGGATTAGGCTCATGCTGTATCCTCACTTGCCGGCCAAGGCAGGCACAACTAACCCAGACCTAAACTTGCTCTGCAGAGAGCACTACCTCCACCCCACAGGAGGATTTGTTCCCTCCCTCCAGGAGCCAGTTCATCAATCCCTGACACAGCATTGCCTGAGTGAGGAGGCATGCTTAGCTGCCATTAGTGACCATGTCCTGCACACCATTCATTTTTTCCTCATTGGTCATGTCAGCTAACAGTCTGCAGAGGTTCTTTTAGTAGTACCATTTCTTCTCCTTTGTGTAGTCTCCAGCACAGGGCTAAGAATGAAAGAAGAAAAACAGTGCAATCTCAGCAATGTGGCAGTGACTCCTCTCCCCACAATTTGAAGATGGATTGATCCATGTTCTTCTCCTAAGTTAACACAGTAAGGGAGAAAAGCAGATTTTCCACCAGGACTAAATTGGTTCTCACCCAAAAGCTTCAGTATCATAGTGTATACCAATACTCAAATTTTAATGAAATAAATACCATGAGACACAGTCACTAAACAATGATTTCAAAACATCTATTACCATCATAGTAGCATTGATGTTTTGCAGATGGGATAGGTGTCTAATCTCCTTATTGCACCTAGATACAATTGTTTAGACATTCAGGTGTTGTATTAAAACCTTGTTGGCACTATGGTAATTAGCTCGTAGGATTAAAATTTTTAACCTGAAAATGTAGACTATTTTTTTTTAATCAATTGAAAGAAATTGAGAAAGAGTCAGACAATAAACTAGGAAAATGTTCTGTACTGGCTGTTCCTTGAAAGTAGTGTTAATTAATGCTCCTCTCATTTTTGGCCAAGGGGATGGGTAGCTTAAGATGAGCTTCTCTACTTAACATAGTTCTGTGGTCATGCATTTCATTTTACCATTTTTATCAACATGAGGATATAAGAAAGGAGAAAAATAATAAAAAACCTTTCATGGAGCACAATCATAAATTCTCAGAACTCCATGCTAAGTAAATACAAGTTAAAGCCCTAAGATAATATCATTTGCAAGCTCTGAAAACCAGGAATTTTGTATGTAAGTAATCTGTGAAAAACCTAACACGTTATGATAGCCTGTGTGGGTCCTGGCTTCTCTTTTGTTCTCATTGTTATATTGACCTATTTTTGAAGGATTTATTACTGCTTATCAGATAAGTTCATGAAGTATGTGTAAAAAAAAAGCTGGTTGATACACTTTTCTTTTTTTCCTTCGGATGACCATATGCTGTAACACACTGCTTTTTTTTTTTTTTTTTTTTTTTTTTTGTGAAGCATTTATTTTCATTTGCCTTAGTATTTAAACAAATATTTCATTCAAAACCTGGAAAAAAAATGAGGAGAGTGTTTAGGAATCTGCTTTTAAAGCCTCAGACTACTAGCATGAATCTGCAGTAAAAAAATGTTTAAAGATTTGGATGAAATTAATTTTGTATTTCTGGAGATACCTTTCTCCCAGATTCTATGCAGCTGTTATAAGTAATATTCCAAGGTCATGGTCATCCTTCAAGAGCTGATATAATGTTTTTATGGATATTTCTGATAGCAAATACCTGAAGAGAAGCATTGGCATTTCATGTCAGTGCTGGAATTAGAGAATAGTCTATTATTTTGCTCTTGTGATTTATGATAAACCTAGGAACACAACATAATTATATAATTATAATTCTGCACTGATAGGTATTATCCCTTTGTATTGTCTCAGGAATGAGTCTTGAAAATCTGTTTACCTGGCAAGTCGCTGGTTTGTCTTCTCTGAAAGGGTGTTGCCTTCCTGGTTTGTCTAATGAACTAATGCTCATAAATGACTTAATGGTCAGAAAACAGAACTTTGTCATTTCTTAAAAAATGCTGGAAAGTATGTGGGAGAGGAGACATCCAGAAAAGTGTGTGCTCTCAGGTACAAAATCATTTACTTGTTCTGGAGCATAGAGTCCACTGTTATCTTTAAAGCTGGCCACACATTTCCCTTCAAAAAGTACAATATGGCGAGAGATTTAAGATGCCTCTTGAGATGTATTTCTTTTGATTTTTCAGTTCTATGTTCAAGTGAAATTAGCAGTGTAATTCCATGCAGAATTTGCTGGTACATCCATAAAAAAGAAGTGTTTCTAATCTTAAATTTGACCCAATGCATTCTGTCTATGTCCTGTTTAGAGGATGATTTCTAGATCTAAGAATCATTTCTTAATCTGTTTTCTTTGTTCACAGCATCTTTTTGACAAACACCAATGAAAATGGATGGTGGGTGAGTGTCATTGAGTCAACTGAGATTAGAAAGATTTCTATGGCCTCCTGTCCCGTAACTCTGCTACCATCCCTTGGAAAAGGATTCACTTCCTTGGAATTCCTGTTCTGGGAAAAGTTGATTGTGTTTACTTATTTGTTGAAGAGGTGCTTTATTTTTAGATGTGTAGTCTGAATATCAGCTGACGTCATCTATCTGTGCAGGCATACAAGAGCCAGTATAAATCTAGAATAACTGTATATGCTCAGTCATTCCTTGCTGTATTCCTCATTCATTCATAATTCTAGTGAAGCTTCATCTCTAGGCTTAGTATGGAATGGATCAAATTCTGAGCTATCTGTATGGATATATATAGATAGCTATTTCATATAGATAGATAGATAGATAGATAGATAGATAGATAGATAGATATTCAATATCTATAACATGTTGGAAAAATATCCTTCAAAGACTAACCAGGTACAACTCCATTGCTCTCCTTGCACCTAAAATTTTATGCCAGCTACAGAAATTCAAATTTTAAGATACTGTTACGTACTGATTTATGAACCTCAGAATCAGTAGTGTCATAGTGTATTAAAAAAAAAAAAAGAGAGAGAAAATGAAATTGTATTTTCTAAATCTGATTTAGGCATTAATAAAGAGTTTTGTATCTCTGTTTCCCTCACTGGCTATTATACTTCTAGTTCTACTCTTTATAATTTAGCTACATGGGGATAATGTGCTTTTCTCAATTCAAGCTGCTATAATATTAGCAACACAGTTGGAAATATTCATACATAAATATGCATATAGTCCCTTCCTTGCATATTAGAATAGCATCCACAAAAATGGCTGGAAGTTTCTGATGCTCTGTTAATTGGAGTCAGAAATGCTATCAAAATTTATTTAAAACATATTTGACTGACAAGTTATATACTCTAAATTACTGCTGATATTTTTGACAGACACATCTAATTACTGCTAATTAGTTCTGAATTAATTATAAAATTACATGTTTACATTGATTAGTATGCATCAAAGTGCAAATGGTCATTCTGAGGACATAATTTATAGTTCCACATAAAGTAAAACAGGCAAATCTGGTATTGAAAATGAAAAGTCTGTGAACAGAAGTGTTTCTGCACATAATGAATGATACACTCCACATGGCTCGCCAAAATAGGGCAGTATTTGCAACAAACTAGAAGCAAGCAAAACAGCAGTAGTTTCAGTTCTGCTAGGACTGAGCAGTTTTTTCAGCTTTATATGAATTAGCCATCATAATTAAGACTGCTGTATTTTCTTCAATAAATAAGTTAAAAACTTTTGTATGATTCTTTCGGGAAAAAAATCTCAGTTTTTCTTGGAAGCTCCTTCCTTCCTTCCTTCCTTCCTTCCTTCCTTCCTTCCTTCCTTCCTTCCTTCCTTCCTTCCTTCCTTCCTTCCTTCCTTCCTTCCTTCCTTCCTTCCTTCCTTCCTTCCTTCCTTCCTTCCTTCCTTCCTTCCTTCCTTCCTTCCTTCCTTCCTTCCTTCCTTCCTTCCTTCCTTCCTTCCTTCCTTCCTTCCTTCCTTCCTTCCTTCCTTCCTTCCTTCCTTCCTTCCTTCCTTCCTTCCTTCCTTCCTTCCTTCCTTCCTTCCTTCCTTCCTTCCTTCCTTCCTTCCTTCCTTCCTTCCTTCCTTCCCTCCCTCCCTCCCTCCCTCCCTCCCTCCCTCCCTCCCTCCCTCCCTCCCTCCCTCTCTCCCTCCCTCCCACTAGGACAATAAAAACCTTTCCTTTACACAAGGGAAAATACCTGTGTGTAGTTGCATATAGTCAGATAAATTAAAAATATATGAGGCAGTATGTTCAGCGACACTGGAGAGCTACAACACATGAAGAAAAGAAAAATCCCCCTATCCTCCTGCATTCTTTTGTTTGTGTTTGCACAAGAGATTACATCAAGAATCGAGCTAAAACCCAGCATGCTTCCTGCCTGTGATTTTCATGTCCCATTTCAGGTTAAAGGACTGTGTGATGCACTCAGTGCTGTAAGAATTGCTCAAGGTTCTGTTGTCTGTTACTATTATTGGCATTACTGTAGACAGTTGAGAAAAAGCCTTGGAACCAGCATATCTGCCCATGGCTGAGCACGAAGGAATAAATGTTCTTTAATTACAAATGACTCTTCTGTCTTTATCCCTCAAAGCATATTCTAGAGCTCATCTCAAGCCACTAAATGAGCATAGAATAATAAAGGAGCAGCACATTCTTGAATCCAGTAAAATGTGCCCAAAAGGCTGGTTTTGCCCTGCATTCAAAACATTAGAAATATATGTATGAGAAATGTATTTTTTGACTTAGTGGAATATTATGAAAATGCAGTACAGAATGCCATTTGACAGATCACAGTGACATGCAATGTATTTCAATAGGTAAGAAAGTCTGACTGAGAACTCTTTTATTGACAGTGAGACATCTGATCAATTCAAAACAAGAAGCTATTTTTCTTATAGGGATTGATTGGTTTTGGTTTTGGTTGTTTTTAACTGCTTGCTAAAAATTAAACCCCCCTCCTAGAATGAAATTATTTTAAAACAAAGTATTTTAAAAGTAATCTGTCCCCCATAAGTTTCTTCACTAAAGCCAGAGCTTCTTGGACAAAATTCCCTACCTTTGTTATTCAGTGAATTTAATGATCTGAGGTAGTCATGAGTTTACCCTGAAAAGAAGGTGCTGCTTATTAGCAAAAGCACGTGTTATATAGTGTGATCACTCAGTTTTGTAGCTTTGCAGAAGTTTTGTTCAAATGTTGCCTAATGAATGTCTCTAGCCTTAAAATATTCTGTTGTGTGGAGGGCTCTGTAGAGTCCTATCTGTTGAATTGCAGCTACACCACAGGTGTATTTGATCTGGGGTTTCTTATAACTGAAAGAATTATAAAAGTGTTACATGCTGACTTTCTTTTCAACTAGGCGCATCTGGGTGTTATTAGTCAAAGAAAAGTATCTTGCTTCCTAAGCAGATTTAATACATAACAAACGATCTAACAAACAAACACACACACACACAAAATAGCCCACCAAAACAAAGAAAACAAACAACAAAACAAAGCAAAACAAAAATCAAAACACCTTTTCTAATTCTCATGTATTCTTTATGATCTTTTTCCAGCTATGAGCAGTTTATGTATTTGAATGAAGAGTGCCTAGTCATAAATGATATTTATCAGCCTACTTTGTCATGAGTTAATACACAAGTTCATCATGTACCAAAACCATGCTGTTGACAGAGCAAAGAGACAACAGATTTTCCCCTCACCTCCTTATGAGATGCTCATAGGGCACAGGTTAGCACTCTGGACTATGTGTCCTGGGACTTAAGGGTTTTTAAGCTACATTTAACTGCATTTGATATTGTTAGTATAGAATGAGGCAAACTCTCCTTCAACAGAGAGGATGAATTGAAAATTAAAGTTCTGCAATATCTAAAAGCATATACATTATAACATGCCATATTTTTTACACCAGTTTTTCCTTAGAGGTTTCACTTGAAATATAGGGCTGAGCATGAAACAAATAAGTATACATGAGTAAAACTGTCCCCTTAACCCAGGTTAAAATGTCCTCTTTCTGCATTTCAGTCACTGCAGTGCCAGCCTGAAAATGGGAATGATAGGAAAAAGACTTCAAATAAAACTCAAGTTGACTAGCCTACTTTCGTGGAAGAAAGTGTTTTTTACCTTTCTGCATTACCAGACAAAACTGATTTCATTTGTGAATCATTTTCTAAAATGTAAGGTCATATTACTGAACACTGCATATAAAGCTTGTAACATCTTCCAAAAAGGGACCAATCAAGCATTAACTTCTCCTCAGAGTATTTTTATTTCTCAAACTGTTTATTCCTTTACATGCTTTTATTTTTTGTGGGTGTATTTTACTCTCCTGCTGTAAACATTGCCCCACAGTTGGATACACAAAATTAAATCATTTAATGGATTTGTGGTTCAGTTGATTGAGGTCCCTGGGTCTCTCTGCGCTCCTGGCAGCCATCTTATTTGGTCTGTTACTGTCATTCACTGTCATTTCCACTTGGCTGGCGCCTGTGACAGGTCAGATTACTGGATGTGCTCAAAATATGATATGAAAGAGGGGACTGTGATTCTGATACTGATGGGTAGTGCTCTGCTTGCTACAGCTATCTGAGGAGATCTTAGTAAATGCAGTTTCCTCAGGCTGTTTGGGGAGTCAGTGAAAGAACTGATGGTAAATTGAGGGACCATCTGTGTACATTTTCTGATAAGCTGATGCTTTCTGAAATGCATTTCCATTACATGCGTATTGTTAAAGGCAGAAGCTGGTTTACTGACTCAGGATTATTTTATAATAAGTTACATTTTTAAACATTGGCCAAGTTGAACACCATTTCATCTATCTTTTGTACATTTATTTCTGTTCTGTTCAGCTAAACAATTTCAGGTTTTGGGATATTAAATTAATTGTGCAGCCTTTCTCTACTTTCCCTACCTCAAAAGCTCCATTTTCCCACAAAATAGCTACATAATTTAGAGAATATGCCAAGATTTTTTTTATAACAGTTTAGTGAAATAGCTCAAAATATTTAATATATGTGCTATTAAAGAACTTGACAGTTTGTAGAAGAATTTGGAACATTTCACTGCTCGTAGCTGTGATTCAGAGACAGATACTGCAGCAGCTTCAGCAACTGCAGTCAGTGAATTACTGTGACTCAAAATAGATTTATAAAAATAAAATTTAAAAAAGTTGGTGTGCCAATTATAAGAGAGAAAAAAAATATAGTTCTGGATGAAAAGAGAATTGTAAATAAAATTGATGACATCTCAAAGGATTAACACTAATCTTACTTTTTTTTCTTTAGTAGAATTTAAGAAAAAATATAATAAAAGAAAATATGTATTTCTATAAAAATGTCTCTGAGTTTTCATGGAACTTTGTAGCTCATTTAGTTCAAAGTGTAAAGCCAAATTTATTGGCAGTGCAGCATTAAATGTAAATGTGAAATTCACATTTCATATAAAATGAGAACTGGGATGAAGTTAGCCAGCCTGCCTTTGCCATAAGGGTAAAGAAAATGAATAACTCAGTTTGTCACTATTTTGAGGGATCTAATGTAGATTATGTAGACTAAATAATGGTTAAAATCATTACATATGGGTGGTTGTCCACAAATGGACAAACCTGATTTCCAAATTTTCTATATTCTTCAGTCCTACCAGATTTTGTTGTAATCCAGAACCACTTACTGTTATAAGAAAGAATTTTGATCTCTGTTGTTTTGTAAGGACACTAATGCCTGTACAAACCTTTCTTTTTCAGGAACTTAGCATGAATAGTTTTGATCATAAAAGATGTTACTTCTCCTGTTTACACACAAAAAAGGGGTGTGATCAAAATAAATTGGCCTTTATTTTACATTAACATGTGGTCATAGGGCTAATAATGATGTCTAAAACCATTTCTATGGTCTCTTTGCACAATGTATAGGATATGAAAATGTCACTCCACCAAACAGCTAAATTTCCTCTGCCGAAGAATTATTTGGGGAAGTGTAAAATACACTGCAGAGGGCATGCAGAGACTTATTTTACATTATAAATGGCAAGTTCTTTCTGAGATATGTTTCAGAGAAACCAGAATATTTATTTGCAACACTCAAAATCCTGCAGAAAATGCATAGCCTGAAGAAGTGGAGCCTAAATCTATCAAAAGGCCTCATCTCTGATGAGGTTTTCTGCTGTCTGATTGTTTGGGCTTAGAAAAGTAATGAAAAAGCCATAAAACAAAAATAATTTTATATAGCTGTTATGTAGTAAGACAGAATTATACAGGAATAATAAACTATCTATGAAGAAAAATATTTTGAAAGTATTTGTAAAGACTAATTTGAAAGAAAGAATAATAAAAGTGTTTTGTTTGTTTGTTTGGGTTTTTATCCTTATATTGACCCAATATGAAGAAGTTTCCAAATATTTTTTATGCATGATATTTCTTGTCTTGTGCCCATTATTCTGGATACTTTTTTCTTGTCACAGAAGGCAAGATTTTCTTTCTCTATTCAGCTCACATCTTTCCTGGCCTCATGGGATCATTCCACACTCTGGAGAATGTGAATATCCTAGGAAATACTTCTGCCTTGGAGAAGAGGTGCCAATAATTATCTCTGAAACTCTATTAATATATATCTTCTTTGAGCTGCCATCTGGGAGTGTGAAAAGAAAGCAGAGGAACAAAGCTGGTTCCATTGACTTACTTCTTCCTGGTCCCAATGACCTTGCCCTTGCCCAAAATTCAAAGAGGGCAGCTGATAGACCCTGATGGAAAATCTCTGATACACACAATTCTCTACACTATGTACCAGAGACCTCCTGCTATCTCACAATTTTACCTCAAAATGCCTACCATAGCCTCTTTGCTCCCCTTAAAACTAGGGGACCTAGAGAAAGGGAATATGGTGCGTGTACATGGTGACTTCATCCCTCACAGACCTTTCTACATTTAGCAGAAGTGCAATAGCATTTGGGAAGATTCTAGAAGAAGGCAGGAGATGGGATTGCTCACAGATAAAAATTGAGATAATTCTTTTAGGTATCAGGAATGAATTAATGAATTTTTGAATGCAAATAAATTTGGGTAGATGACACTGTTATTTGTGTCATGTTACCTGACTACATGAAGGTTCTCACCAGCATTTAATGTAATTTAATATGACATGTTGCAGCAGAAATTCAAATTACAATCATATCAGTACCCTTCTTGTCTGGTACATCATGTAAGTCTGAAACCATGTGTTAGCATTAATAAACAGCAAGTTTATACCTGCATGAAGACAGAAATTTTATTATTAGTAATCTCTTTGCTAGGGCAGATAATTCACTTTCCTTTTCTCTACCTTGTATTAAAGATGAAACAGAATTGTATTTTTACAATTACTGGACTGAGGGAAAATTAATGTCTTCTCTGCTGAAAAATTTAAACCTTCTATTTTTCCTCTTTCAAATCTTGCAAGAATATTTTATCAATTACTTCAAAGAGAGTAAAAAAAAAAAGTATTATAATTAGACAGTTTATGGTGCATGAATGCTCAGAACATAAAAAAAAAAATCTAAGTTATTTATTTAGTTACTTCTGTCTAACAGAATCAAGACTTTATATGCTGCATAATTTATACCTTAGTAGGAAAACACATGTTAAAGGCTTGCTATTTTTTTTTTCTCCTGCAAATGAAAGTTTAAATTAAGAATCCTACTGTAAGCTTCACTCTGTCCATCTGTGCATAGTTGTCCAGACCCTCATCCAAAAATAAATTTTTTAAACTGAGTAGTCTTTTTTTTTCACCTTTTCCCCCTGGAGTTTTTGTTCCTCCTTTAGTGCTTTGAAAGATCAGACCTTATAGAAGGCGTTAGTAATCTTAGGATGATGCAGTGATACATCATGATCAGGTGAAGGTAACCATGATACAGGTCACTTGAAATGTCAATGATACAATGACACAGGTCACTTGAAAAAAATTCTGCCAGATTCTGCTGTAAGTATTACCTGTTGAGGAACATATTTCCAAATCCTGGAATGACACCATCAGCATATTAGGATGCTGGTGAGGAGAGGGACACTACACCTGCCTGAATTAGGAAATTGGCAGATCCCAAAGCTGGAGCATCGCTGTAGATGCTACAACTGTGCTACAGCCCAACTAGCTAGCACTCCCCCAAACCAACACCATTTTGGAGTCAGCATGGCAGAGTGACTGTCCTCAGCAAATATTTTGCATCTAGCCATCTGTTTTCCATGCTAATTGCATGTGTGCATAATTTCTTGTGCCAATTTTCCTCAGCGCTAATGAATAGTCTCAGGCACTTTACTTCTAGGGATGTAGCTCCCAATGCTCATATACACCATGGCTGGATTTAGTTTAATGTTAAAAAGCAGGATCCTTTCCCTGAGTTATTTTCTTGTTTACAGAAAGCTACTTGAAAGTTTCTAGGACTGAGCAAGTACTGTTATGTGTGCTAAATTTACATCACATAGAGAAATACAGATAGACCAGGACAACTGTTCACTTACTAACAAGCCACATTTGACATGTGGTGTTCCTTATGTATTGGCTATTTTCTACCATTTCTTGTAAGTTTTCTCCAGACTGTATAAATCAAATGTGCAAGCTAGAATTTAAAATATTTCTTACTTTTGCTACTGGCCCAGCAATTCAAGAATACTGCTGTAATAGAATCGTAGAATCACAGAATGTCTTGGGTTGGAATGCACCTTAAAGATCCAGTTCCAGCCCTTCTGCCTTGTACAGTGACACACATAGTACTAATGTCTCCAGCCTCTTTTTGGATTGTGTTCAATTAAATGTTCCAATTATCTTAAGCTTTTACTTTCTCCTTCTTTCTCTGTCACAGAATATTCAGCTGCCTTCACAATCTTTGAGTCATATTACTTTACTGCAGTGTTAGATTTTTTCTTTCATTTTGATTCAAAATAGCCAGTATCTTCCCATAGTTGTACCCTTTCCATTTTGAAAACTGTAATCAATTTGTAATGCCCTTTAATCTCATCAATAGCAAGTTATCATATGAGAAAACAATAGTTATTTCAGTTCTTCTATCCAATTTTCCTTTAGTTGTATAAGTAGTTCTCACCATTCTTTGAGAATGTGCATTGTTCAACATGCCAGATGTAAAAAAAAAATTGCTTTATTTTTTAATAGCCAATTAGGTTTTACTTTCTGACGGCATTTCGTGGAATCCTGGTTAATGTCTCTTAATGTGGCAGCTGAGAGAACATGGGGAAAATAATGTAGACTTTTGTTTCATGATTCTAGCAAGTTTTATACCTAGGAAAAAGAATTTCCTTCGTTCTGCTTTTACACATTTTTCTTAGTAGACAATATTTTGTGCAAAAAAAGCTGCCAGATTGTTCTTGGACAGTGATACTTGTGAAAATATGATCAATGCTTTGGAAAACAAAATTATAACTGTATATAAAGCAATGGGTAGTACAAAAATTCAGTTTTCCTAGAAATATATATATTGGGTTTTTTTATTTCCAAAATCATGATTTATAGATGCATGATCAAATATATCTTGATGCTTCATCTCAAAATTTCTTGAAGTGGAACAGGATCCCTTCAAGAAGTCCACTTATATATCTGTATCGTATGTCAGCAGAAAAATTTTATGGAAATGCACTGACATGGAGAGGTATCATTATTTCAATATATTCATACATTTTATGAAAATAGAAAGACATAAGGAATCCATTAGCTTCTCACTGTTATTACTATAAATTCTGAACCAAAAAACAATTTATGCAATTGAGCATCTTTGTATTTATAAAAATGCTTCCTGAATTCAATGGATCTAGTACTTTTAAGGGCTTAATATGAGGCTAGCAAAGCAAATCAGACAATTCAGATTCTCAGCTGAAATGTAGTGGTGAAGCGGTTCACAATTCATCCTGCTTGCCAGTCCAAATTCAAGCTTTTCAAAGTATGTGGGACCATCAGAAATCTTTCCCAATTTCCTTATTCATCAGAAGCACAATCAGTGGTGCTGCTAATGATCCGCAGATTCCATCCTCAGACTAATAGCACAGAAAAAAAAAAAAAATCAGGTGTCACAAATTCTTAGAGATATTTTCCTCTGTGAACAAAGGGACCAAAACATTGGGTCCAATATAATTCTGTAACAATCTATATGATTCATAGGTGTTCAAAAAAGATTTAAAAAGTGGTTCAAGACCCTGGTTCAAAATAGAATACTGTCATCATCTTAGGATTTTCTTTGTTTTCTTTTTCCCCTAGGAGAACCAAGAAATAAAACAGGAATAAAAGAATCCTAAAGTTGCATGGGACAATGGCATAACACATTTTTGATATTGAATTATTTACCCTCAGCTAGGGTGTTGCTTGGTAAAAACTTTCTCTCCATTCTCTATAATAATTTGTTCTCCTTGCAGCCACCAGGCTTCAAGCAGAAGCCCTTCAACGGTTGCAACACAACATTTGACAATAAGGTTATTAATGGAAATATTAAATCAGCCTCTAGGATGACCCTTAGCTAGTTTTACCAATCACGTCCTTTAGGGAATATTTCTCTTTCCATACACTGGGTTTTGCCAAATCATTATTTGCAAATTTAATGTTAGTTGATACCTTTCCCACCTTAAATAATCTGTGTATGACACCATAACAGGTAGGTTATTGAAATGGATTAAACCTACTTTATTTTCCTTTGAAAACTTGCTTTTAGTGAAATCTGAATAATCCAGAAGGCTTCAAATATCAAATACCCATGTGGTTTTTTTATTCTGCTTTCCTTTTGCTTGCTGATCTTTATTCATTTCATCAGAATGTTCTCTATCCTCCTGTATAATCTGTGATTATATTTATAAGCCTATAAATAGGCTTATAAATCAGGTGCTTTTATATTTCTTCTTTTAAAGTTATCATTAAGAAAACTTAAAGATATTTTTATTTCTGGTCATATGAAGCTATGAGGAATTTATCAAGACTTGCCTGGACACCAAAACAAAGCACTATAACCATGTGCCTTCTTTTTTAGACTTTGGCCTGTCAGTATTCAAATACATCCTCTCTCAGTGAATATTTACTTCACTTTCAGCCTTGAAATGTTTTCATACTCAGAAGTAAGGATGAGAGACAAATCCAACAGCTTCTAAGAAATATATGCATATTCCTGCCACCAAAAAACTGATACAAACAAAGCTAAGTAAACATCTAAAAATTAATGTTGCTACCTTTTCATATTCACACTACAACGGGTTTCACACTGTCTTGAGATTACTTTTAGGAACTTTATAATTTCTTCCTTAAACTAGACTGATGTTCCTTTCTTTCTCCACTAGTCTTTCTTGAGAAACTTAAGAGTATTTTAAATTTCACAGGCATTTCTGAAAAAAAAAATAAATCTAAAGTTCACCTCTCATGTAATTTAATTTGGAACACTGAATTGAAAAGCGCACAAATGTAGGGAAGATATCTTCTCTAAGGTGTTCAACAAACATTAGTTCTTGCCCTCTCAGATATTTTTTTTTCAACATTCAATTAGATAAGCGAATTTTTTAAAGTGTTACAATGACTTCTATGTACCTGATAGGATAAATCAGAAGTCTTAGAATAGGAAGTGTGCACATGCTCATTTTATTCTAGACATACTAAAATACACAGCTGTTGAATCTTTAATGAGTGCTTCCACTGTAACAAAAATTTCAATTTATTCATAAGTTAAAAAGTCACCGCTAGCAAGGACAGGGGAAATAATTTATTAACAAAGAAGCAAGTGAAATACTAGGAAATTATAGGAAATATGTGAAAGGGAGGTTGAAGTGGGAAAAAAACGTGTTTTAGAACATCTAGAGGCAAGCATCAAAGCTGGCATTGAGACTTTGCAATAGATGTTTTTCAGACAGACTTCCCTAATACAAACATCACACACTGAGTTTAATGTGTGCTGGAAAACTAATATGTCTCACAGAATCATAATATAATAAAGGACTAGCCTATTGAATCATGTGTTATTTATTGTTCCCTGAGAATGGATCAGGGATTTTTTTGTGTTACTTCCATAATGTGTGTTTCCAGTAACTCTATAATGTTCTGTAGTGAGAAATCTTAACTTTGAAGTTTTTCTAATTTTACATTTTTAATAAAACTTTAGCAGAAGCTTGCCTTGCTTCTAGAGTCGGATCTAACTCTAGGTGAAGGCAATGAAACCTCATAGCAATTACAACAGGAATGAGACAAAAGTCACATACAAGCCCTGATCATGTGTTTCAGAACATATATTCTACACCTCAGATTTAGGGCCAGTGACATTTATCAAAACATCGCAGATTTGCTAAAAGTCTGCAGATTTACCAGCATGTTGTAACTTTGTAGTACAAATCTGAATTTTTTTTAAAAAATGTTATCTCTAATATTTTTCTTATTTATTTTTTCTGTCACTTTATTTCTGTATCAGTATTAACAACAGAAATGACATGTTAAATGGAACTTGAGCCCGAATCCTCTTAATTCCTTTGCCGAAACTGTGCTAAGTAGTCAATTTGTTTCTAACGTTTAAGAGCCATCTTAAATTCTAGTTCAAGCACAGCTGCTTTTTTGTGCTGAAAAATACAGACTCAAACGTTCACAAAAGAACATAATTTATCTTAATGGTGGCATACTTGATGCATTACTGTACAGCACACAGAGGGCAGCAGTCCCACTGCTGGCTGATGTATAACTTCAAAGTCAAGCAGAATGCAGACCTAGAAAGCTGGAGAACAGACAGCTAACAGGACAGGAAATATTTCACAGGTCAGTGTCAATAAACTGACTCTGGCTTGTGGTCTGAATCACATATCTCCAGGTAGAACTATAATAAAGAGCACATAAAGCTTTCCTTTTTTTACTGAGCACACAAAAGGGAAAACTAAAGAAATGTCAGCTAGATGGATGAAGAGAATAACTGTCTTTTAATTATTTTTTTTTCACTAAATGTAGAGATGCTATTTAGAACAAGGAAAAAAAGTGAAACTGCAGCACATGTAAGAGGGAAGAGAAGAATAAAATACACCCAGCTGGCATAAATGAACATAAATGAAATTAAGTTGCCTGAACAGCAGGAAACACAATTTGTGCCAGAAACTGTCAGATTGATCTCATCTGTCTCTCAAACAAGGCTATCAATCATTGTCTCATCCCTGTCTTCAGCATGGTTTTTCTTACCTCCATCTGGCTGTACTTCGGCAGTGGAGTCATGTTAGCTGAAATTCACTGTTTTTCTTTGCTCATCTTTTGTTCTTCAGAATTTCAGCTATTTCTGCAAACCCTGGGAAGGTATTATTCTGCCTATATAATTGAGCAATATGCAGATCCTGGGCAGGCATGGAGGCTGCATGGCCTATTGAACACAGTCTTTCACTGATCCTCATCAAATCTGAATTTTATTTCTACCTCTGCTGTAGACAGTGAAAATCTATCCTTCTATGTTTAGCTTTCCTCTGTCTGCAAGATCTCTACTTCTATGCTGAAACCTTCTTTATGCATTATGAATTTCACGATTAATATATTTTGCATGTATTCATATATGTAGTACTTACAATAGTAAGTAATATGCTATGTATTTTAGGTTTCTGTAATCTGGGAAGAGGCAAAAGATACTTCTTTAGAAAAAGAATGAATGGTTTCATTACCGTGCATATGAATACAGAATGCACTTGCATGACTGTTCTCTGGTCAGGATCTTAAATCATTAGACTATATTACAGGAGGCAGCATCAGGGAACACTGACATCTTTCTGATCTGTAAAGGAAGGCAAACTATGAGCCCAGGGTGGCAGCAAGGCAGGCAGGGCAGTGATATCACAGGCAAGGGCACAGCAGTAAAGCACCCAGACAAGAGAGGAGCAGAGCAGTATTCAGGGTCAGCTACCTGACTTGGCATTGCCAGGCAAATTCCCATTGATGATGCACCTCTGAAGTCCATCCAGGATGCTGCAGGTCGGTGGTCTGGTGCAGATCAATGAGAGGCATAAATGGGAAGCAGAGGCACGGATGCAATTTAGCTCAGGCAAAGACCACATCCGGGTGGCTCAGGATAAATGCTTGTCCTGAATGAAAAGGGGCCAGCACCTTCCACAGGGATTCTCTTACAGCTGCTCTGTTACAGCTGACCTTGAGCCCTCACTGCAAAGTCTACAGTTGATGGCATAATTCACTCAGGGCTTGGACATTTAGTGAGTAAGAAATGTACTTAAAGCGTACTTTTTTTTTTCTGGAATATATTTCATTGCATAAGTATGTGATAAATTGTATTGAACAGTGTACTCTGAAGTACAAGTACACTGTTCAATACAATTTATATTAAATAGTACATATTTATATTAAATAATATAAATATATACAATTTATATAAAATAGAAGTACATAGAAAGATTTAGATAAGCATTGCCCAACTTACTACTAAAAAGCAAGACAGACTGACTTCTCTTTTTCTGTTTGAAATGTTCTTACACCTGCTGAGTTTTCATAGAGTTCTTTGTGACAGAAATGGCAAACACCAAGACCTTCAAGATATTTCTTCATCAGATATGCTTTACAGAAAAATATTTATTGATTCATACCCAGTAATGACTCAACCCCAGAAGGCATTAGTAAATCAATTCAGGAAGATTACCTTTGATTCTAATAGTAATTCCATGCACGAATGGTTTAAATGATCAGTCTGGCAAGATACCATGTTTGCTTACCATTTAGAAATTACTGTATGACTAACAGCTGTAATCTAGGAAATAGCTCCAAAAACTTTCTCTCCAGTATGTCTAATACTTTAGTTTCTCTGATCAGACCACATGAATTTCTGGATTCTAAATTGCTATGCTTTTTGCCATGACTTACACCTTTCAAAGATAATTCTGTTAAATTCAGAGCATGGATATATTGACATATAATTTTTCAACTTCATAGATTTTCTTAATGCACTTCATCAGTGATCTAGGACAGCAGGACAATGATAACAGCAGTGCTGCAAAAGAAGATACTGCTTACAGAAAGCACCTTCACCATGCTTTGTTAGGTAATAACATTGGAGCTGAGGTACGAATATTGTGAAATTGTCTGCTTTGTATGCAAAATATACTTCCAAATAAATGTTGTCATTACTACATGATGTCATTAACCCCTTTTGGAAAGCTGGAACTACCCATTAGAGCTTTCTTTCAGGTCTCAGATGTCAGAACAATGCAATGTAAATCGAGGAAAATAGTACCACTGGGTTTATCTTTCAGACTGATAGAAATTAATGAATAAAGAAACACTCAATACTATTGATAGAGTGTCTCAAACCAAGAGCCTGGAAGCTGTTCTTCTCTGATGTCAGTGGCTTATGATGATTATTGACTTATCTTTCTGATTTAAGTAAGACTGTACCACTAATGCATTTTTCAGAACCTTTTTAATATTTGATCAAGGATAAGGTAGATTATACATCAAACTACTTGGAATAGCACAGTAAGATGCAAATGCTGGACAGAAAGTCAGTGAAAACTTTGATTGCTGTTAAAAAAGAGATTACAATAGTAATGATCCATCAGATTTCTATTACTATATGGGAAAAGTAGACTATATGTATATCTGTTTTATGAGACTCTAATTAAGGTATCATCAATTACGAAGATGTCAAAAATACACACCATTTTCTCCTCATCTACTCCATACATTGCTAGAGCTGCAAAGAAAGTGGACAGGATGTAACACAGAATTTAAGCTTATGGCTGAAAAAAAACAACCATAAGAAAAAATGCTAAATATATTTTAGTGATGGAGAGTGCGCTGTGGGATAACAATATCATGAATTTGTATGACTTCTTGTGGGAAAGAGAGTAGCTTTCACCAGTTTGAACAACTATGAAGAAATGCAGCAGCAATAATTTAACCTACACTGTTTTTTAGAGGGATTGTATCACACATGTTTAAACTGTCCTTGTAATGGTCACATGAAATACCAGAATTAAAATCATTCTTGGTATGTGCATTTTTCATGCCCAGTGATTTCACAAATGCTGTCATTTCAAGTCTGAGTTTTCCAGACTTTGCCTATTGAAATAGCTTCCTCATATACTGCAGAAAAGCAAGAGACTTTCATCCATGATTGAGAAGAAGCCTTAAGTACTGTTATTCAGGAACAATAGCCTAACTTAATCAACACATGCAAATTACTGGGTTTTACATTGCAAGTAAAACACATAATTTTTAAAGGTATCCACCAATCTTTTTATACTGTAAAGTACCTTGAAACAGGTTTGTGACTCCTGCAAAATACAGCTAATATTTTTCTGTACATAGTATTTCATCCATGATCATGGTAAAATGGTAAACTGTTAATGATACAATTCCTCTTTTGATATTTTCTCACCTAAAAATGGATGCAGTTTCTCACTTCCCCATTAAACACCACATTGTGTTCCGTTGTTATTGTTTTCGTGATAAAAGAAAGATGTAGAGCTACTACAGGACTGCATGGGGAATCTCACTGACCACTCAATTTACAGCATTATAAAAATCAAATACAAAGAATAAAACATTTGAATGAAAAATGTCTGAGAAGATAATCAATGGTGAAAATCTTTAAATGTTTATGCAATGTAAAACTTCCCTGAGTTGCCCATATTAGAGTGATTGAAATGACTAGGTTATTATATTTCTTAAGAGGAATGTAATGTTGAAGTAAGCATGTAAAATACTAATCCCTGACAAAACAGCAACATTGTGACTCACTCTTAAAGTAAAGGAATATTTAATTCTCTCAAATTTCCTCTATCATTAATATATGAGAACATGGGGCTTGTATTTAAGCCAAGATAACAGATGGTTGGTCTGAACTTAATTAGTCAAGAAAAAGGCTTTACAACAATGTGTTTTCACACTATGATCCCTCTTGTCCATAAAAGTTGATGAAGCCTAATCCCAAAAATAACAAAGTCAGTGTGAGTCCTTCCACTGTCTTATTCACAGATCATTCTCAGTTAAATTGCATTATATGTCCTTTGTGCTTCTTACTTGGCCACGTCCTTAGGCATATATCTAAAGGTAAGCACAAGCAGTTTCACAGGACATACCTAAACATCAGCATGCACAGTCCCACAAAATCATTGGCATGTCCTTATTTAACTGGAATCTGGGGGGATCCATGGGTCTCAAATATAAATCTGCATTTTGGCAAAACAGTTTGATGAGATAGTTCTGATGATGGTATACTGCAAAAACAATTTACATGCAAAGTAGCATGCATATTTAAAATATGCTCTCATAAGCCTTGGAACTTCTCAAATAATGCAGCTGTATACCATATATTACTTTTACATGAACTTCAGTTTGATCCACATCATCCAGCTCTTTATCAAAGTAAAACATCTTCAGAATGAACTTTCTAAAATGTCATACATGTTAAACAGACAAGATCACCAAAATTTTACACAGAATTATGCCAAAAGTCAACAGCTTATCTTACAGAAATTTACTGTATCAGAAAAAAAGTATTGAAGACAGTAAAAAATACATTAATTTGATTTGTTAGTCTATTTTTTGGTTTTTGTTTGGTGGTTGAATAAGATTTTTTTATTTTAGCCTTTACCAATTGCTTACCCATACTGGTTTTTTATTGTAGTTCATAGAATTTAATAGCATTGATAGAAGGGAGTATATAATGGGCATTTATTTAGCTGACTAAATATAGCAAAGTTAAGTCAAAAAAGTGCTGTAAATTGAAAATGTCACCATATCTTAACTCAGACCTTACAATTGATTTTAATGAAGTGACTTTTCCTTCTACACATCTGTATGGTTTAATATTCAGCTCATTAGCTTCTTTAAAATGTTAGTTTTGCCAAGGCACAATTTTAAAGAACTGCTAGTTTGATTGCCCTAGTTCATTTTATCACAAATTCAAATCCAGCATAACTGTTAGGATATTGAATTTTGACTCTGGTGGAAAATTCCAGTGAAATCTAATAGAAAGCTATGCTACATTTTTAAACTCTCCAATGTTGTGTAATTCAGTATCCCACTGTTGCAATTTAAAAAGACTGAAGAATACAAAAAAGTACCCAAAAAAACAAATGTAAAAAATCCAAAAACCAAAACAAACAAAACAAACAAAAAAGGAAAAAAAAAACACAAAAAACCAAAAAAAACCCCAACACATTTTCCAAGCTACTAATGAGTCAAAAATTGTACATTATTCATGAAGTACTAAAGCAATAATCCACAGCAAAGTTTTGCATGTCTGAGTTAAATGTAGAACTCTGGGAATTCTCTTGTACTTCTAAATGAGCAAGAATTTACTTATTCAATATAAGAAAGGTCAGCTGTTTGTAAAGCAATTTGTTAATTAACAGAAAATACTAATATAATTTTCTTGGAATTTTTTTAGCAATGTCTCTACTCCTTCCTGTGTTTCTGTCCAGTTTCACCTAGATTAGCATACTTGCTTTTTGGAACCTGAAACTATGTCTAAATCATGTGATGCCTTGGGGTTTTTTCCTCTTTTTTTCCTCTCTCTCTCTCTCTTTTTTTTTTTTTTCTATTAACAGAAAAAATAATGGAGATGAGTTCTTGCTTATAAGATTTTTCTAGGAGTATGCCTTGGTATGCATTACAGAACATAAAAAGTTCAACTTATACTAGGAATAGGAGTCAAATTTGGTTATATTTTTCAGGAGGGTTTCTAATTGTTAGATTAATTTCCAGGAATGATACAGCTATTATTTTCTTTTAAAGATAGGAGGCTTTACATTTTATACACTCATACATAGTATTCCACATTGACTCTGGTACAGGACTTTGGGACTTTATGATTCTTATTACTAATCAGATATTTCATAATACTTATCAAAATGGAGTGAAAAAATACAGGGTAGGGCTGCCCCTGGAGATTTTGTCCTCCTTATTTTGAAATGCTATTATGAAAATTCAGAATTATCCTTTAAAACTGGATGCTGTCCAAAATCTCTACATATATTATTCATCTTTTCTGGCAGAATTCTAGGAGCTGTTCAATTTTTCTAGGGTATATTTCTGAATACTTCATCTGAACAGCCTTTATAACCTGAACTCTCACCTGTTAACAGGGGCTCTTTCTGTTAAATTTTCTGTTCCCAGAGAGTTACAACCCTGCCCTAGATTAAAGAAAATAAGAAGAGACAAGAAATGTCACAATATATTTTTATGCTTGTCCATTCACATTTGCTGATTCTTTTTTATGTCTTTATAGTCTTCTAATTTATCTTTCAGATTTTCTTTCCCAAGCCTGAAAGTGGGTTTTCCACATGATCTGGGAGTCTTGTGGCACTTTATTCACCAGCACTGACTACCATGGTGCCTGTGATCAGATGAAGTTTGCATTCTGCTGATCTGTTCCTTTAGACAGAAAAGCCATTAATGCTCTCTCCTTGTTTTTTCTGCTCTTTCCAAGTACAACAGATTTTGCTGTGCAATCCAGTCAGCCTGATTTTTTTTTTAATCCCCAGACTAACACAACATTTATTATAGTGACGATACTTTTTTCTTATTAGCGTGTGAAGCGATTATAAAAGCATTCATTATTTTTCCCTGAAGACAACATGTCTTATTATTAATGTCTTGACTATTAGCAAGAAAAATACAGTTAACAGCCCATCGTGCTTCTTTCTGCATATAGATCAACCAGGTCTCTATGGTTTCGTCTTTATACTCAGTAATTTATTTGCAACAAAGTAGTTCTTCAACAGTGGACTATTAAATAGCTCCCCATAAATGCCTCACAGCCTTGTTATGTACTCCATCCAAATGATTGTGCAATCTTTAACAGAATTCAAAGTTATGGCCTTTCTTGGAATTATGTTTCATAATCACCAGGTTACTAA
Organism: Passer domesticus; assembly: GCF_036417665.1. Lineage (NCBI taxonomy): Eukaryota > Metazoa > Chordata > Aves > Passeriformes > Passeridae > Passer > Passer domesticus. Next base: position 81,515,013 of record NC_087474.1, on the reverse strand, counting down.
AACCAGCCAATTGTTTCAATGGGGTTTCATCAGAAAATCTTGTGTGACATGGCTGATATGGCTTTCCTGTTCACAGACCCTTCAGTATGAATCCCTATTCATAGGGAATGTTGCTTAAGGGGATTGGGTTTTTTTCCAAGTTTAGAGGATTTTTGTTACTTGTGATTTTTAATAATTCCTTCATCCAGCAGGAATAACTAAATAACTTTTACAAAGCATTTTAGAAAGTTTAATCAGAGTAAAAGTAAAAAAGAAATATGTCCTCCTCATGAAGCTTTTTAATCCTCAAGTAGAAAGCTTTCAAGTCAATGGCAAGTGACTTTGAAGCCTAAGAAAGGACTTTTCCCTCTTCTTCATTCACATCTGCATATAACTGATCACCCACGGTTCTCTTCTCATTTTAAAAGCTTACTTAGAACTATCACTTAGTCCCTACTAAGCTTTCTTGTTACAGATAGAAAGGTTTGAATGGAGCAAAAGGAGGTACTCCCTTCCAGCCAACCTCTGTAGTGCAGGTGTGACACATAAGTGCTACCAAAGTCGTAGGCACCACGGCTGTGCTGCTTCTTGCTACCGGCTTGGCTGCAGAGATGCTTCTTAGCACTCTCCTGTGTCAAGCCAAAGCCTGATGCAGTCTGTCACTGTATAACCTAAACAAGGTAAGCAAAGGTAAAAGTTTCATTATAAAGGAGACAGCCTGCTTAGCTGAGTTTTTGTCAAAGTTGTAATATTTTACTGAAGACATGAGGGTTTTATAGCTCACTTCTGAAGCAACAATCCACATAAAAGCCATCATATAAGAGAAAAAAACTTATAGTATCTAAAGCATTTGTAAGAAATTTATAGAATATTAACATCTTTGCATCCTTAGGAAACAGAGGTGTTCCCTCTTCCTAGAGATTCAGTAGCTGCAGAAGATCACATTTAACTGTGTCTTTCTAACACAAATTAATTTCCCACTGTACAAATATTAACTGGAGCTCTATAAATTAGTGCATTCACAGCCTTGTGAGAATGGGTAGGGAAATACCTTCATAAAACCCTTCTCCATTTCATTAATCCCCTTGTAAGCCATCAGTTAAGCCTGCACTAAACAATTCCAGTAAACCTCTTAATCCTGGAAAACTTGCTCATTTTTAAATAAAAACACAGCTTAATAAATTCTAGCATCATGATAATTCCTAAAGTATAATATAAATACTTAAAGGTAATTCTCTCAAATTCATTTCAAAGAACACTCACATTTTTAAACTAATCCTTTTTTCCTCTCCACCACACTAGCTTTTTTTTGTGAAGTCTTAGTTTTAAGAACTGAGGTCTTGTATTTTTAAAGGGTTTATTTAGTTGTTGTTGTTTGTTTTTAATTTAATTGAGAGTTCACAAAAATTGTTAGATTCTCATTATTTGAATTTTCTGGCCAGTTGTGACACTAGGTACTACTCACCCTATTTTATTGGTCCCCTTTCATTCAGAATAACCATGAATAACCTTTGCTGTCAGAAAATACATGGAAGAAACAATACTGAATGACTATGACATTCACAACTATCACTATATATATTTTTAAAAAATCTAGACTCTTCTTATTTAATAAAGGCACTGGTTTAACATCACGTGATATCATTTAAACCTCAAAGAACAGTTGAAACCCTGAAAAGCTCACATTCTATAAATGATTATAAAGAAATACAATAATTTTAAATTATAGAGATGGACATTTTTCCTTGTCTTTTTTTCAATATTAGCACATAATTACTCTTAACTCTCATTGCTTCAATCATGAGGAAAGAAGGCATTCCCCTAATCAGCATAATGTGACAGAAGAATATGAATTCAGAAAGATTATGTATAATTGAAAATTGGTTTATGTTTCAAAAAATTCATTTGGGAATTTTTTCCACATTGTCATTGTCTATGTAGTATTTTGAAGAAAACAAGGATGCACTAGATTTTATAACTGACTAATTTAGCTGTGTTTTAATGAAAAGAAAATAGATTCATGTTCTGTGTAACATTACTATTGTTATCATTCCAGTTGGTGGCTGGTCACAAATTGTATTCCCCAGGGATCAGTTTTGAGTCCAGTCCTGTTCAAAGTCTTTATCAATGATCTGGATGAAGGGATGAGGTGTACCATCACTAAATTCACGGACACCAAGCTGGGTAAGTGTTGAACTGCTGGAGGTTGGAAAAGCTCTACAGAAGGATATGGAGAGGCTGAGACCAGTGGTATGAGGTTCAACAAGGTCAAGTGCTGGGTCTTGCCCTTGGGTCAAAACAACCCCATAAAGAGTGACAGTCTGCAGAGAGAGTGGTTGGGAAGCTGCCCAGCAGCAAAGGACCTGGGGGTGCTGGTCAAGCTGGCTCAAGATGAGCAAGCTCTGCCCAGGTAGCCAAGAAGGCCAATGGTACCTGGATTTGTGAAAGCAAGAGTGTGTCCAGCAGGGCCAGGGCAGTGACTGTCCCTCTGTACACAGCACTCATGAGTGCACCTCAAATCCTGTGTCCAGTTTTTGACCCTCACTGCTGGAACAACATTAAGATACTGGAATATGTCCAGACAAGGGCAATAGAGCATGTAAAGGGTTTAGAGAGTGGAGTCCTATGAGGAGTGGAGGTGGGAGCTGAGTTGTTTAGGGTGGGGAAAAAGAAGGTCAGAGGTAACCTTATCACTTTCTACAACCACCCAAAAGGACATTGTAGCAAGGAGGGGTTTGAACTTTTCTCACAGGCAACTATACACAAGAAAAAGTTTACGCGAGAACTATACACAAGAAACGGCCTCAAGCTGTGCTAGGGGAAGTTCAGGTTTGACATCAGTAGGAGTTTTTTCATGGAAAGAATTATTCACTTCCTGGGAAGTGTTGGAGTGACCATCCCTGGAAGTCTTCAAGAAACAACTGGACACAGCGCTGACTGCAATGGTCTAGTTGATCAGTCAAAGGTTGAGTTCAATGAACTCCAAATTAAATGATTCTGTGATTCTGTTATCTGTTTCTTTATTATAAGTTCAGTGAGGGGTCTTCATTCATCTGTTTCTTGACTTTGTCAGGATGACACTGTCCTACACACAGGATTATCCTAATGTGTACTATTGTTCCCACGTTCACAGTTTCCTGTGCATGGAGTTCTTTGGGCATGTCATTGCATAGCTACTTCCTGAAGAGATGAAGACCAGTATGATTAATTTTCCTCATTGTTCAAGACTTAACCACAAATGCAATTAAACAATTTGTCCTTACATGTGGATATTTTGTAATTTTTTTTTGTGATCTTTTGCTTCTGGTGAAAACATTTCTTAGTCAAAGCCTACTCATATATATATAAAAGAACAAATTTAAATTTAGCTAGAAATCTTTCTTTGAATTTGTATTTATTCATCCACTAAAATTCAAAAGGATACACAATAATAAACATTAGGAAAAGGAATTTAGCAAGGTTAAAAATTAAGCATGGAATTGTTTGACAGTGTCAAAATTAAGATTTTTCATCATTATTTGTGCATCTTTTTCCATCCTTTTTTCTGAGTCTCAATTCAACATAATTTATGAAGTATTTGTCTTTATAATAAATCCCTATTTGGCTGATCCACACCAGATTTATCAGCCTTAATCTCCTATGTCCGTCCATCACAGACTGCCTGTGTACCTCCTTATCTCTCCCCATCTGATATAGCTCCTGTTCAGTAACTTCATCCATCGCATTTTAAGATCCTTCCATCTCTTAATCAAATACCTACCACTGAAGGAAAGACCAAGAAAAATGAAAATCCTCCTACTTCTGAGTTCAGCATCATTGTGGTTACTTCCCATTCCCCTGGAACAATTTATTCGGGTGAACGTCTGCTATGCCAATTTTTAGGGACAGGTCATACTCAAGCTTATCTCTACACATGGCCGTGCATGTACAAAATGAAGTTTTCCTAGGTAGCAACTTTAGTACAAGTTTTGTAGAATAGCAAAATTCACCACTCATGCCTAAATAAGACAACTTTCTGATTTTCATGTTCATGCCACAAAGTTTTATTCATTTCTTTAAAACCAAACAGAACATTCTTGATCTTTTATCACATGAAAAACAATGTGATTTCCTTAGACTAATTAGAATAAACCTTTTGATCATTTCTCTAAAACTTTGCAGAAAGCAACCCTGAGGAAGAAAATTAGCCTTCAAATTCCACCCAAACAATTAAATTTGGGCAGTCTTGTAAAAAGCTTATAAACAACTGAAATACTTTTCTAATAAACCAGACATGGTTTGTCTTAGTTATAGGTCATCACTAAAATTTTAATTAGATATATGTATGATTTATATATCATATGTGCTGTATGTGTGTGTTTTTAAAACCCAACTGAATGATCCTCTTATATATAAAGAACATCAGTGTTTTTCTTTGATCTATCTTTGTAGTTGATTTCCTTCAAATGCTGTATCATCTTGACAATTTTAGTCTTGCCATTTATATAATGCTTTAAATATTCAAAACATCATAAAGAAAATTTGTGCACTTTTTAAAAGTATATACTAAGAGCCAAGTCTGCAGTCATCTATTCTTTGATAAGGACATTAGGAAAAAAATGTAAAAAGTTACCTGTAGAACAACCACTGAAGCTGTGAAGCAGATTTTACAAAGGTTCTGGGTACATTAACCAGCTCTGAAAACAAAACAGCTGTTTCTAGGTTTCTAGATCCTTTAGAAGGATACACTGTTTAAAAATATCAAGGTATATATTATTGACTGTAATGGATGGGGGGAAGAAACTTTCACTATTTTACTATTTGCAAATCCTATTGCTACGTTAATGAATGTGCATTAATGCTCTTTACCATATTTTAATGTGTGAAAATATCTGGATAAAATAAAGATTATATCATCATATCAAAGAGATTGCAATTTCTTGAGAAATTAGAAATGTAAGTTTAAACCAAAGACCACACACTAAAATGACACAGGAAAAAAATATGAAAAAGCTTTCTATAATGTAACAGACTTACACTTGTGGTGGGTTGACCCTGGCTGGAGGCCAGGTGCCCAGAAAAGCTGATCCATCACTCACTTCCACGATTCGTTGGAAAAATAAGGAAGGAAAAATAAAAGAGAAGGGTCTTGGACTGAGATAAGGACAGGGGGTATCACTTACTGATTACCTACACTGGCAAAAGAGAATCATCTTGAGGAAATTAGGTTAATTTATTACCAATCAAAGCAAAGTAGGGTAATGAGAAATAAAGTCAAATCCTTAAAAATCTTCCTCCATTCCTCTCTTCTTTTCTGACTCGACTTTATTCCCAAAGTCTTTATTTTCCCTGCCCCAGTGGTGCAGTAGGATGAGAAATGGGAGTTCATGGGTCAGTTCATCACACGTTGTCTCTACCACACCTTCTTCTCATGGAGACGATGCCTTGCATTCCTCTTCTGCTCTACTATGCCCTCCCCTCTAAGTGAGACAGTCCTCCATGAACTTCTCCAATGGATCCTTCCCTTGGGGTTCTTCATGAACTGCTTTAGTGTGGGTCCCTTCCACAAGGTGCAGTCCTTCAGGAACAGACTGATCCAGATTGGGTTCCCCATGAACCCACAAATGCTCTCAGAAAATCTGCTCCAGCTTGGGACTCCTTCTCTGTGGAGGTACAGGAGACTGCTCCAGAGCAGGTTTCTCATCATGACAAAGCCTCATTCAGGAAAATCCACCTGCTCCAGTGTGAGATCCTCCATGGGCAGTGGTCAGACATCCTGCCTCACCACTGCCTTCACCATAGGCTGCAGGAGAATCTCAGCTCCTGCTCCTGGAGCACTTGCTCCTTCTGCACTGACTTGGGTGTCTGCAGAGTTGTTCATTTCACATATTCTCATTCCTTTCTTCCAGTTGTACAGGATGTTGTCCTACTTTTTAAATGTTTTATCCCAGAGGTGCTGCCACTGTCACTGTAGGATCAGTCTCGGCCAATGCTGGATCTTTCCATTTGGCCTTTCCTCTGTTAGGCACAGGGGAAACTTCTGACAGCTTCTCAAATAAGTCACCCCTGTAGCCCCCTCCTCCACTACCAAAACCTTGCCAGGCAAACCTAATCCAAGTATATAGTCTTCATTATCTATGGAAAAGTATATGAAAACACTCTTTAGCAAAATATAGCACACTTATTTCGTGTGGATCTGCCATCATTTTTCCATTTCGCATTTTCAAAAGTGATCTAGGCTAATTGTACAGGAAAATGTTCCTGTTCTCTCACCAGAGCTTTTATTGCCTTCAATAAATAGTCACTCTCTTGGAAAAATATTGATTTTTGTTGTAAAGCTCATTGTTGATCTTTAGCAATAGTTCATGTCAAGTCATTTTCTATGTTTATTATTTACATCTAATAGCATTGACAAACCCATTAGGTACTGACAGTTCTACAGTTTTTCAGATGAGAAATCTTGGCCCTTTCTCATTGTAGAAAAGGTTACAAGACCCCTTTAATGAGATTCATTTGATTTCTAATTAGCAACAAATGCAAAACTCAAGTACATTTGACAAAAAAGAAATAAAGTCATTAACTCAGTCATCAGTATGTTAAAATAAAAGCTACACAAAGACCTGGAAGATCAAAAAAGGACAGAATGCAAGATAGACTGAAGATTTTGGAGGAAGTACACTAAAAAGAAAGAATTTCAATACAACATTCAGGAAGGAAATGAGAACAAAGAATAATTCTTTCTAGTTATTGATCTTGAGGAATTGGTATTATTTTGCAACAAAATGCATACCAATTTTATAAGGTATCACAGGTAACCCATTTAAAGTTTTAATATTGCTTTTGACAATAATTTGTGAATTGGTGCTGAATCATAGAAAAAAAAAATAGAGGATATGACCACAGATAAAAAAACATGAGTTATTTTTTCTTGGTTTTGCCACTCATGCTTGAGGCTTAGTTCTGAGGCTTTGATTTTATCTCTCCTGTGGTTTTTTTTGTTTTGTTTTTTTTTTTCCCTTAGGAGCAAATATCTTTGTTATTTTGAATATTGCTACATTTTGAAACTTTCCTTGAGGAAAAGAGTGAACCCCATAAATGTCTGAACAGCTTTACTGATGGAATTAGTCCTATTGAAGGCAACAGCAAAATGTACCCAAATACAATGGTTCAATGCACAACTACAGTCACAACAATAAGAACTACAAACAAAGTAAACAAAGACTTTTACATATGTAAGTATCCATTAAAAATAAACTTGGGTAAAAAAATAAAAAAGAAGGAGGTAGGATTATATTTTAAAGGCATATTGATGATCATCTTTCTTTTTGGGGAAGAGGAAAAAAAATAAAAGATCAAATACATGTTTTTTTGATTTAACAATCCCTTTGGGTGAAGGCTTTCTTGTTTAACCTGGACGACAAATTTTCAAGATTTTCTTTGTTAAATTCCCATGCTGATATCTGCTAGGTATAATTTATCAAGATTTTCTTTGTTAAATTCCCATGCTGATATCTGCTAGGTATAATTTAAAGTCCTTCATCACAGACAGCACTAGTATGAACAGCTTACTAATAGAAAAGGAATTCTTAATCTATAATAAAAATATAGTGAAAATGTGCAATATAGGCAAAGGTTGTTTTACTAGTAATATCAACAACAAATAGGAATAGATATTTTTTAATGTACTCAGTAATTTTTAAATTAGATATTGAAAACATGACCTGCAAATACAGTTTGGTATAGAAAACTACACTGAAAGGCATGTTATGTTGTCTTGGTACCTGTATACTTTACTGCTAGTTAGCATACAGTGACTATTTGAGTTAATTTAAATTTTATTTCAGTCACTTATTTCAAAATATGAGCATAAAAGTTATTTTACCTGTTGTACTTTACTACAATTCTCCCACAAATATACAGAAATTTATGGAATAGAGAAACTGCTCTCCTGTTATCCTTACATGTTCACACACTAAATAGTGCCAAAGCAATAACACAGCTCAATAAGGTCCACAGCTCAAACACACAACTTCATCAACTCTAAGTGAACCATAAAGGCCCAAGAATGATCACGCAAATCAGTCTTCCACGTATACAAAACACAGTGAGACAGGAATATTACAGGAATAGTTTTGCCTGGGTACAGAAATAGTTTCATATAATGAAAGTGTCACTAATTCAATATTGCAGGGGACTCTTCTACATGCTCCATCAGGTGGAATTGAGAAGAACTTAATGATCTGTTGTGGCTCTCAGTACATTTCAAAATACAAATAGACTTATTATGTTTTTTTTAAGGCAGCCAAAAAAAAAAAAATCACAATACTGATTGTGTCTCATGAGATGCTTATTTTTATATTCAGCTGGGGGCAAAGCACTCAGTCATTCATACAAGCAAACGTCTCTTAATCCTACAAAAAGCACAACATCTTTATGCATTATGCTTCATAATTATTATTTTATTATTGTCTTGAAATTCACAAAAAAACCCCAAGAATACTTCAAGAAAAGTTCATGTAAGTTAGAAAATAAATGTTTGGCTACCCCTCTGGGATAAATTTACTCCAGAAAATCTGTACAATTTTTTTATTGCAGACAATATATGGGACATAAGTGATTCACAGGGATTTCCCTTTCATTTTTAACCCCAAATCAAAAGCTCTATTTAAGGCACAGGATTTAGTTGCCAAGAAAGCTGCCCACATCACTTAAAAAACCCATGATACAGTAACTGCCTTCTTGGGAAAAAAAATATCATAGTTGATATCCTGAAAAACTGGTACAATTGTTATTTAATAGGAGAAAAGCAATAATTTAAATAGGTAGTCCAAAATGTACTGAAAATTCTATCAGGACTTTTTATTTCTTGTTGATATCTAATCTTGGTTATTTTTTGTTATTCTGGTTTCTGGTACAGTGAATTATGAACAATTGCTTGCTTAAAATTCTTCTGTAGGAGGCATCTTGGAATTATTTGTCCAATTATCACTTATTTTGGGTCAATGCAGCTTATGAGGTAGTGGGCAAGACCAGAATGTGAAGCTGGAAGTTAAAAAGTGATTTGAAGAAATCAGTATTGGGGCTTCATTTGGTCTGTGTTCACACATAGGCCAAGGTCTAAAACTCCTTTGTAAAAAAATTTGTGACTCTTTAAATAAAAAATACCTTTCTCAATCATCTTTTCTGCTAATTTTGGCTTAAATCTCCTAAATATTGCTTAATTTAACCTGTGAGTAAGGTCCCAAATTAAATCTTATGTTCAGAAGATTATGCATACCCAGCAGACCAGTCATGTGCCTTGGCTGATAAAGTAGAAGAGTTTGTATAAAAATACATTATTATGTAAATGCCAAACATCAGTACTTCTGCTTCTAGTACAACTCTAAAACAATTTTTGAGGTTAAGTTTCTGGCTAAATGCTGCTACTTTAATTCCTTTATTCTTAATGAATGTGCCATTTGGACTGGCAGAGTGCAAATTTTTTTTCAGGCAGAAAGACAAAGACATCCAATGAAGATATAGACCACAACATATTGTCTTTATCAAAAATTAATAATAATGGATATCTCTTCCTGCTTCACCTGACTTTGTTTTTCTCAGGAACTTCAAATGTGGTGGGGGTTTTTTGTTTTGTTCAGTTTTTTTCTTGTTTATTTTTTTGGGTTCCCCCCCCCCATTTCTAACTTCTAATATTCCAAAGACTATATCTATGTCAGAATGGGACTTAAACTAGTATTAAACTACTTTGTAGTAAAGTACTTAAACTAACAGTAATAAAATAACATATTTTGAAAATTTCTACTAATGCTCAACTAATGCCCTGGTATGTATTTTTTCTATTACCTATTATGGCATTATCTACTAGGTGAGATTAAAGGAATAATGCAGCTTCTAACAATCTCAATTTATGACATTTTCTTTAAGCAGGAATGTCACCTAATAACTGTCTAATTACAGCAGACATATCTGATTTATATTTTCTCTTAAAACATTATATATATATAACTGTATGTTCTATGAGCTAAAAGTGAGTATTTAGGGTACCCGAATCTGTAACCCAATTTTGATTTGCTTTTCTGTTCCACATAACACACAAACATAAGCAACTACATAAAAGGCTGTCATTTAAGAGAATGCAATGAGCTATAATATGAACATTGCTTTGAGAATGCAGTACCAAAACCTTTATTTTGTTTAGTTCAGCCCTTTAGAAGTCTTGAAGCACAGGAACAATTCCAACAGTAGAAATAGAAGAACAAGAATTGAAACAACTTTCATCTTCTTGGCTCATTAGCTCTGAAATGAGAAGGTATCATGATTGGTCATAAAGGTGCCTCAGAGAATGGAAAAACTGCAAGGAAGCAACTATAATTAGTTTCCTTTTTGTTTCTTTCTTTTAGTTTCTTTTTTGCTTCAGGGAAATGCACTAGGAAAATTATATTCAAAACTGTAAAGGCATCTAAATTACAGGCACATCTTAAAAATATTTGTAATTTCCTTCAATTATTTGAAACATAGATGTAATTTTAATGAAGTGTTCTACTATCTTATTGCCTTCACCATATACACTGTGTTTTAAAGCAGCTACTGTCACAAATAGGCAGGTCTGATAATTATATAAATAATCAATATTTAACTGAAAGCATCACTACAGATGCCAGTCAAGATTGACTCAAAAAGGAATTATTCAAAATAGACAACAATCCCATCTTCACAACACAGACAAAAATATACCTTTGTCTTGAAATTTTAAAAGGATTGGAAGGCCTGGGAAGAACTAATTTCATGATCAAGGCTACTCCTGAAAAATATTTCATCTGTTAAAACTGAGGAGTCCAGACTTAACATTTTCACTACCTGTTGTTGTAGTTATGATGACATTGAATGTTCAAAAGAAGGTAGATTCTTGAAAGGAATAGTTCCAAATAAGGTAGAGATTTAAAGATTATGAACACATAAATTTTAGAAAACACAGATTCTAAAATCTTAAATCTTGGTTTTTGGTTTTTTAAAATTTTATTTTAAAAATATGTGAAAAATTAATTTGGACAGAATGATGATTTTGATTTTGTTTTGCAAAGTGCGTGGGAAAAATGTTGACTCAAATGACACACATTTACTTCATGTTAATTTTTCTAAAGTTGGTTTGGCTTGAATATATTTGCCCAGAAAATTTTGGCTGCCATTTACAATATTATGCATTTTAAACAAAACCCTATATTGAAAATGCAAGTAATAAAATGTGCTCAGGAATCCTTGGTTAACTCCGTTATCTAGATTATATGAATGTCTTCATCTCTTCCAGCCACTAATTAAGGATATCAATGCCTAACACAGGAATGAGCCACAGAAGTAAAGGTCATCAGCATAGTCTGACTCTCACATTCCCACCAGCCTCATGTACCCATCCCAGTGCAGGAAAGACCAAGAAAGCACTGTAAAATACCAAAATATTTCATCTTACTTGGAGAATTTATGAGGAAAGCCTTTCAAAAGTGATCTGTTTCAAAGGAAGTAGAAGAATGTTGACTAGGGTCAGTGTCAAAAGTGAGACACTGTTGCTGCACCTGAGATAGTTGGGGAGAAAAACTACCTACCACTTCAGGACTAGGCAAGCAATTATAAAGTTTCTCCTTGATTTTCCAAGAAGCCAATTAAAAGATTGATTTTCTAGTTTTTGCTAAGATATTTAATCAACCGGAGCTGGTAAGGCACTGTTTCATGGTTTGACTCAACCTGGGAGGTTTTCTTATGAGAGTAATAGACTCATGTAAATTCTTGTGGATTTATATGATGTCTTAGAATATTCATTCTTATGAAATCTGAAGCACCTGAAATGAAAAGAATGTGCAAGATTTAATTTTAAAGGAGAACTAGTGTTTCAAGGTGTTCTGGATTTCTGGGCCAAGGGAAAAGAAATTACTTAATAAAGTCTAATCAGAAAGAGACTTAGCACATAATTCCCTTCTCTGATGGACAGGAACTTGTAGTCCCTAAGCCTAACTCATGATTTAACATAGATTTCATACTGGGCTAATAAACATCAAAAGTATGTAGTTTTCTCATTATTACTCATTTTCTAGGTGGGTTGCTCGTCTTCTTTTGGGATGGTCTTTCTGTTCTGTGTTACTAAGCACAACTTTGTGTGCCATGGTCTCTGACAGCTACTTATACAAGCTAACACATGGCAGAGAGGGTTGAAGATAGCTCTCTATTAGAAGGCTTGTGAGGATACAAAGAAACATTTTACATTAAATTATCACCTAGTAAACTGCTTATCTACATACGGGGCTTAGGAATAGTTTTAAAATACTTTTGTTGCTGATATGGAAAAGTTAAGAAAATGCTAGAGGAAGATGCAATTAATATTGCAGCTGTTTGACTTAATTTCTAAATACAGAACAATCAGTATAATTCAAAGTAGCTAAAAAACCTTGTCAGAATCTTATGTTTTGCCAAAGGAACCTTCATCTTCTGTCTAACTTACCGGGGGTAAAAATAATTTCTTTTTCATAAAGTGCTATGTTTCTTTTTGGTTTCCAGGCTTAAAAACCAATTAGAGCTGGCAGTGAGTAATTAAACCAACTAATGAGATGTTACTTTAAATTACAGTCCTACTTTCTTTGAACTGTTTTTGCACTAAACCTTAACTACCATAACCGCATTATTCTGATCCCTTTATAGATTCACAAGCTTGTTTTCCTCTGGATTGTTTTTAGTTAAATATCACCCTCAGCCATACTAAGAAATAATTACGTCTTTTTAATTGTAGCTTTACAAAAGACAAGCCAACCCAAACCAAATAAAATATAGGTTCAGGTCCACTCCATAAAATGAAAGTTACCCAATATTACTACATCACTACAATACAGCTAGCTATAGTGTGCAGATCTTTGTCATGTAAGAAATTGTCTTGTTCAGTTAACTTTAGCAGTCAGGTGAGTTGAATTTCTTTTGTCTAAGTGCACCATTGAATATACTGTAAAGTCATTCAAAGGGGTTGTTGACCTATTTCTGCATGTTTTTTTAGATGTTGGTAGTGAAACTATGTTGTCTGAAGAACATGCACAATAGGGGTGGAATATTTTTGTTGCTTTGTGCTTTGCAATACTGTTTTCAAAGCATCTATGACGTTTTATATATTCTGTGTTGAACCAAGTAACAAAGATTTGTGCAAAATGAGAATGTGAACAATAAATCTCATATGCTTTCTAAGAAATTATATTTCAGCTGTTTTATGGATGCATATTGTGAATAAACAGTTCCTTCAACATCCAGATTTTCCTCCCTATCAATCCTGCATCTTGCAGTGATTTTTACAAACAAGATATTTATTAATGTCATCTGCTCTCCCTCTATCAATGTTTGTTAAGAAAAATTGTTGAAAGCATCCTACCCCATTCAGCAGCACAGCACAAAGGGCCACTCTTCTGCCATTACCACCACTGAGAATGTAGTGTTGGAGGGCCCTGAGCAAAGCATTTTCACAGACACTTTCATGCCTATGGCTATGCAGTTTGCCCTCTGGTCTCAACTTAACCCTCATCATGTCATGCTACAGTCCCCTACTCTGAACTGGTAGGAGACAGCTGAACTTCATGCCACACAAAATAGTGTTTCTGAGCAGCATTCCCTCCTTTTCATTTTCCCTTTCATTCAGCAGAGCCCCAGGAGCTCATTCTCCCACTCTGGAGTACAACAAGCCCCTGTTCTTTCACGTAGAGCTGTTCTTTCACTGATTTGAAAGTAGAGGCCTCAGGGACCCCTGAAAGCCTGCACCGTATTTCCAGTTCCAGCTGACAAGTCCAGCTCTCTTTTCTTTCTATCTTGCATCTTTCTCTACAGACTTCAAAGGTAGTCTGTCGATTTCTGCCAACACGGTTTTAAAGGGCCACGAAGGATCAGGAATTAGAGATGAGAAGTCTCATGTCTGCTTGGTATGAACATCTATACCCCTGTTGCTAACCTCTAGAGACTCCAAAAGTGTCTTCCCTTCAGCTTCCCTGACTTTCTTTGCTGAACCTAATCCTTATGCTGCCCACTGCGTCCAACTACCCATGCATCCACCAGCACCAGAACAAGGGAGGCTCCTCGCAGCATCTTTCCCTGGCTTCTGCTGGCAGGGAGCTCAGCAAGCACAGCCTCCCTCTGTGTTTCTCTGGCCTTGCACAAAGAACAGAAACCCAGAGGAGTTTTTTCTCAAGGTGCAGGTCTGCCCCATGGGAAACTACTGAAACAAATTTTCCACCAATGCAGAAACAGTTGTCTCTGGAGATAGCAAAGAATAAAAAGAAAAGAAAATACAGAGAGAAGACTTGCCATTTTCTCTAGAGAAAGGGAAAAATAGCTTTTTGGGAAGGGATGGGAGGAATTCCTATATCTTGTGGTGGGATTTAATAATTCAAAAAAGGAACATTAAAGGCAGTAAGAATCAGATGTGAATTAATGCAAAGAGAGGCATGTTTGTGAAATGGATTCCTAAGGAAAACCTGAATTTTTAATGCATTTTTAAATCTTTACTTTTTTGTGGTCCTGTGTGAAAAGAGTGTATGAACTTGTGTACAAGGAACTCAGGGAGGGGGACAAAGTCAGAGATAATTTGTCATTATTTATTGACATCATCTGGTTTAAAATCCACAAAAGATGTTAGGACACATCTATACTGATAGGCACAGACAATCTGAAAATCTCTTTGCTAATCTGAACTGCACTATTTCACAAGATTCAAAGACACACTTCGTCCAAGCTAATAGACACTGCCTCTCTCCAGTTGTCCAGTCCTGCTCTGTCCTGTGACTTCTATATTTTTGAGTAAAACAGAATGAAACCTTGGCTGATATATACAGAAATCCTAAGGTATTCATGATTTATTTTAATTAGACCTTGAATTATATATCATGCTATTCCAAAAGCACCAGATTCCACAGATATTTGTGCAATATTAATGCAAAATCACTCACAGCAGCAACATAAACCCTAAGAATTTTTACTGCTTTTTTATCAATCATCACCAAATTCAAATACCTACCAATGTCTAGGTCTGACTGCTACAGACACTTGACACTAAGGTCTTCAGCCTTTTGTCTGCCTCAACACAGGCTGAGCTTTAGGTATCTTTTCAAGCATCAGAAGCTGAATCCAAACTGCTTCAGAGGAAATTATTGAATATGCCCCTAGAATATAAATATGAAGGTGCAGCAACTGCCTTCCCTTGGTTTTCAAAGTCCAACCTTGCCAAAACCTTTATGTATCTTTGAAGTCAGCTTTCTGCCACTGTTCAGACTTTCTGGACAACCATGCTATATATAAAAGGGTAAATGTTATCCTTCATCAAAACTAAAGGCTAGCTCAAATATCATTCTACAATAAAAATATGAACATATTAGTCTATTCTCAAGTTATCTCAAGTTTTCCCCAAAAATATTAACTTTAATTAAAAATAATATTTCATTTAAAAAGTGTCTAATTATATTAGCCTCTAATATCTCCTCAACAGAAATTAAGGATAATTAATTCCATGCAGAGTATCTGAAAACATTTCTCTGACTTATATTAAACTCAGTATTCATTATGTCTTTCTGAAATCTCAAAATTATTACTTGGTGCTCTCTGGTGCTGAAATCTGCAGTTATTAATAGGAATTGCTGCTTAACCCTTGAATGTGCAAATCTACACATTACCCATCAATAAATATGGAAACCAAAAAACTTCATGATCAAACAAAAAACAGACAGAAAACGATAAGAATATGTCCAATATTTCCTAATCAAATACTCTTATTTTTGCATCATTAAATGTTCCATTGAGGAAAAGACAGCATGCAAATATGCTTCTAAAAGCAGCTTAAGATTTTTTTTCACAGTCTTATCTGGCTTTGATACAATCTTTGCTGGAATTTTTGTATTTAGTTTTGGACTGCATCTCAACAACTGCTTTAAAGACAAATTAAACATTTTAGAGGTAAGAAGCTCCATCTACTGGATATTCAGATGTATATTCTAACTTTTTCTTTTTTTAAAAGTCTTATTGCTTCCATCTTAATTAAAGCTCTCCCTCTAATGCAAATCTCTTTATTTTACATTTTTAAATGTAAATAATTTTCCAATCATATTTACTCAACAGAAAAAAAAATTGTATGGAACATCTGAGTATCTGCTTTACTTACTTTATTTTCAACTTGAATTTTATTTCTAGACAGCTTTATTTCACACAAACAATTTAATAAAGTCCTCAAAGTCTTTTAGATGATAGAGTAAATTAAGGTTTAAATGTGTATTTGCAAATCTTAATACACAGCCCTAACATTTATATCCTATCCAGCCAGAAAAGATAAGCAACATAAAGATCATTCATATAGATTTTGCACAACATGGCCCATTTTTCAATATTGTGAGGAGGAAACAGTGTAGAATTTTCCCATTTCATGCCTAAGTATGTTCCAACCATTTTTCCAAAAGTTATTTTATTTAAATGAAGGCTGGTATCAATCTTTTCAGATACAGTCTTCTTATGAGCAGCAGCTGCCAGAGGCCCACCATGAAAGTGCAGAGGAAGCACTAGTGCCAAAAGATGACAGCTTTGACAGAGAATATGGGTAATACTGCTGCTTTCTTCCCTGACTCAGTTTTCTATCACTTGTGCTGCAATACCTCATGTACAAATATTCAGACCACTGTAGAATCTACTTATAAGTCATGACCTACATAATTTGTCAAAATATAATCACCATTAGAAACATTTTTAAAATTTAAAATTGAAGCTTAAAGGAAGGAAAATGTTTGCAAAGATTTACTCAACTCTGATGAATATGATTTATGTTTATTAATGTTTAACTTGGCTCCACTTAGCATTTCAGGCAGCTGATAAATTAACTAACATTATTTCTACACCTTCCCTTCCTTTGCATTATGTTTTCAGGTTTTTGGGTTTCTCTTTTGTATGATAAGAAGTGGAAATCATAGTCTTTGAAAATGTTAATACGCTACTGAGCTGTACATTATCCTACTGTTCACTGCCGAGATCAAGAAGCAACGTTGCCTTTCATCCAACACCTGGAACTGTTTTATGTGTTTGCAAAGAAATATTTTCAGGGCATTTTAGAAATAGTCAGCATCTTTAATTAATTGTCTTCAAACTACATTTCAATGAAGTTCAGACATATCATTTTCTGGGCTGGCCAACACAGAAACCTTAAATTCTCAAATCAGTAAAGTATTTCACACTGGGTCCAGACATAAAACAACCCATTCTTTTCCACAGGGAAATTAAAATGTTTTGCGTTTTAAAAAAAACAAAACAAAACAAAACTAAAAAAAACCCCAACCAAACAAAAAACAAACAAAAACAAAAACAAAAAAAACCCAACAGCAAAAAAACCACAAAAAACCAAAAAAAAACCCCAAAACCAAAACAAAACAACAAAAAAAAACCAAAAAAAAAAAACAACAGCGAAAAAAACCAAAAACCCAAAAAACAACAACAACAAAAAAAAACAAACAGGGAAGGGAGAGAAGGTATTTCTTTTTGCAGATTGACACAGTCCCATGGCAAAAGATTTGCAGAAATGAAAGGGTGGGAGCACTTCATAGTTATCTTTCTTGTTGACTGCACTTCATCAAACACTCTGGACCAGCTCAGCAGAGAGATAAGGCATTGGCACACTCTTCTGGCTCTGTCAGGTGACTGCATTGAACACACAGTGGTCTTAAAGTCAAGAAAGTATTATTGATGCGGGGATGCACATTTGTTGCTTTATCCTCTACCTCTCTTTCCTTGCTCAAATAGAAAAGAAAGTATGCCATCCCCCTCCACATACATGTACTATTACACAGCCCAAAAATCCCACTGGAATGTAAGGCAATTTTTCCCCAAAAATGCTTAGAAGTGACTGCTACAATTTTTAGAGCTTTTGCTGGAAAGAAATCCTGATTCCAAGCCATTAGCAGCTTTAAATAAACCTTTTAAGAAAAATTTGGCATGTTTTGATAAATTTTATTGACTGTGAGTTGTCTCATATTTTTCTAAACCTCTATCCCTATGAGCACCAGAGAGGATATGCAGAACTTTCTTGTGTTCCAGTAAGTATTGCTATTAATATTACTCTAAACCATCCTTACTAAACTCTATGTGCAATTTGTCTGAACATACAAATGCATAGATCAGAGATTTGAACAACTCTTGCTGCTTCACAACTGCTATAAAATATCAGCCAGTGAAGAACATTCCCTTCTTAGAGTACCTTTTCTAAGCTCGCCACAACACAGCCACTCAAACACCCAGATCATAGGTACATTTTATAATTAGAATTCTTTCTGAAACAGAAGTTGTGTTCCTTAAATACAGAGGTAACTCAGAAATACAGAACATGCAAGAGAAAATTCGTGAAGGCCAGAATGCAAAACACAGAAATAAGAAGGGGAAGAGGAAGAAAATATTGGAAAAGGAGCAAATTGAGATAGAAGAAAAAGTAACAAGGAGAGAATATAGAGGTTAAAAGACTGATATCTGAATAAAAACTTTACTTACCTATCTGACTAAAACCTTACTTCTTCTAAATAATAATTTTTTTTTATGCTTTCCTCTTTACTTTAGATAGTTGAGAACAAATATCCAGGGGGGAAAAAATAAAGGAGCAGAAACTGGAAAGACCAGGCAGAGATGAGAAAAGCAACAGATAACAGGAAAAAGTCTGAATTTGCAACTGCATGTAATGGAAAAGTCTCAAACCTTTCTGTGGTTAGCTTACTAAAGTCTGAGCAGCTTCTGGTGTGGTGATTTAAAAAATCTCTTTGAACTATACTTTGAACTAATAAGAACTTCTCTCATATTCCATCTCCTTATGAAAATGTAAATATCATGTTTTTATAGTACTGCACGTTCTACACTAAATAACTGTCCTGTATTTTAGCTAAAAGAAAGATATTATATCCACATTTTTGTCAGTATGCAGTTATTTATGACATATATACACTTTATAAGAAAATTCAAGGGTTTTTTTTTCCCAAAACAACAACAACAGTAATTTGAAAGTATTAGTGGAATCAAACTCTATTGAGATCATATTCAAAATCTGAAACCCACAGGGCTGGACCTAAAATTTGAAATCCTTCTAAATGGGGGAATGAAAAATATGTATCTTTTTAAAACACTCTTTTCTTTTTGCCCATATGAACCTACACATATTTGGTGCTTATTAAAAGGATCTTGAAAGTATCAGAAAATCCCAAGAGAGAAACAGAAGAGAGGCCCTTCTTCTTTTGAAAACATATAAAGACAGTAGTTATTTACAAAATCTTGGTCATATATCACACAACTAACTCCCAAATCAAGTGTTACAAATCTAATTAATAGCTGGTATAAGTTCACTGTTATACTATTGCCAAGATAATGAATGTTTTTTCAGCAACATTAGAACTCTCCCCTTAATATTTCTCTCTGATAGCAAGCACTGATTATGTACAATTAAAATCTTTTGATGCAGACCTTGATTCTAATGATGTTTGTCAACTTCCAGTTGAGAAAATTGGTCACTTTTGCCTTGGCTTGACATCAAATCCATTTTACACTAATTACTTTCCAAAAGCTGGTTTATTTTACTTTTTATGCCCCACTGCCTCTGGGACTGTAGTGTCTGAAGAGTTGCTGCAGTGCTTCTGGCACTGTGGGGTCTCTCATGGGAATAGTGGCTCCTTATTTAAAGACAGAAACAATTATGCAACTTAATACGTCTTAAAATAAAACAAATGCACACAATTTACTGGATATTTTGATTTCTTTAAAAGCAGGTTGTTGGTGATGTTTTGGATTTTTTTTTTTTTATTTGTTAGTTGGAAAGTGAGGTTTTAGGGGTTTTTGTTTTCCTGCTTAGATTGAAGAAAAATCTTTATATTAAAATACTGCCAATCCTCCTTAGAAAGAAGCTATAATTTGTGCTATAATTTACACTAGATTCTGAATGCATCTTTACTTCTGCTGAAGTTGCATGAGCATTTACTGTGCCAGTTGTTCCACTGAAATCCACCCTGTTCAGCTCACCCTTAAAATTAATAAAAAGTAGAAGTATATGAACTTGTGGTTCACAGGAGAGCCTGCAAAGATGTCACATGGGATGGTCAATAAAAGACAGAGTAGTGCATTGGGCACTTTGACACTTTGCTTCAGGTGATTAAGAGGTTTGGGCTTGAATTCAAAAAGTTATCTTGATTTTGAGGTGGGAATTTAGAAAGAAAAATAAGTCTTCCTGACCAACACACTAAGCCTAACAACAGTCCTTCCCAGGTCAAAGTAACAGCTATGCCTTCAGATTATTTATGAGAGTACTTACAAGTTAAGGCATGCATTACAAGTAAAGTTATGTATGGGAATTGCATAATTAAAATGGACTTTAATTGAATGCAAAAGATCATGTGGACCTTGGGCTTTATGAATAAGAGTGGTTAATTTGGGTTTAGGTAAAATTGTTCCAAAATGATTTCTGCTAGGCTGAAAAAAAACGAGGTGTTATATTGTGACTGTTCACAAATATTTCCTACTGTTTATTGTTGAACCCATCTCAGTTTAAATTTATACCTTAAATCATATTGACAAAACTTTCTCAGGAAAAAATATCCAAACAAACCAAACCTGTCAGATTTAAACCTCCATGCTATAACTTTCCATCTGTGAGATCTGGTGAATTAATCCTTGATTTCTCCTAGCATTTTTCAGTCTTAGGTGTTGAGACTGCAGGGTGCTAATGGGTAGAATCATCTTTTGTCTGTGAACACAGTAAGGCAGTAATTTCAGAAAGGGCTTCCAGGTGCTACTGTGAAACAGATTAGTGTTATTAATATGTAATTCTTGCAGTATAATCATCCATATAAGCAGTGAAGTATCTTCATTTTCTCACCTACTTTCAACATGCCACTGAATGTGAAATGATGTCACATAATTCTAAAGAACATGCCAATACTCATGATAATCAAAGAAGAAAATTCTAGAGGGATTAAATCATATTCGTTTTTACAGAATGAGCATGGTAAAAGATGCTGTTTCTACAGGAACACAGAGGTAGTGTAATGCTGAAAATCCTCAAATCCTTCTGAATCTCAGGTTAATTAAAATAAAACTTTATTGATTATGCTAGCTAAACTAACAAGAAAATGTATGTTATTCAGAGTTACAGTATGTGCTTTTATATTTCCACTGGAAAGCATAATAGTAATGCTGAGGCTTACCTACAACAAATCAAAGGAGTATTTTGAGGTTTTCTGTGTAAGTCATTTATTTTAAAATGGAAATATGTCTCTCCTTAATACTTATGCAACTGAACTTATTCCAGACAACCCCTTTTAGATTTTTAATATTTCACATTTTTACAACTAAGTTTAATTAAATATATATTAAAAAAACCAAACCAAACTTAGGGCTATTTTTAAATTTTGCATATTAACCATACCCTAAATACATTATTTAATGATTCTACTGTCTGAAATTATTTCAGTCGTGACTGTTTCATTGATGTGTTAGCACTGAAAAATAAAAAAAAGCAAAAGTCTTTTGGAATTTTGGTGATTAGGCAGTGATGCTGTTCTAAGGTCTAGGTACTGAAATATGACTTCAGCTTCAGATGCAATCAGAAAATACTGTGGGTCTCCTTCAGTATTGATGTCTACAACAAGTATGTGTGTGACATGATGCTTCTGATATCCTTCACATGGCTTGTTTGTAGTTACACATGACTTCTCCAATCTTGAAAACAGTTTGCAGGAAAGTTAACTGTTTTATTTATCTTCCAATGAAGATTTTATTTATTTTTTTAACATTTCCAGTAAAATTCTTTGATGAAGCTTCGATCCACTCTAAGTATTTATGGTGGTGTAATGACATAACATGCTTGACAAGCTTAAGCAACATCTTCCTATAAATCATTCAAAATCATACATGCAACTCGGACTAAACTCCTCTTTTAAAGACAAGGCAAAAAACAAAAGTATTTCAGAAATGGTTAAACATACTGCATTTAGATGGAGTGTTATGTAAGCTGCTAGCCGGAGATATATTCTATTTATGGTTTGTATGATCAATAAAAGAAAGCCTTTCTGGATACTCTTTGTCACATTCACGCATTACCCCCAGAATGACTTTCATTAATATCTACCATGTCAGAAGGGGAAAAAAATTTCAGTTTTTGTTCTGTTTCTAGTATAATATGTCAATCAGTTTCATGGACTGGAAGTGATAGAGTGGCTGTATTCAGCATGCTGGTTTGACAAAATCACAGAATGTGAACAAATTTCTATTTTGTGACTTAACTATGATGAAATTTATTTTCTTCATGGAGTTTATTGGACATCTGATTACATATATTGCAGCAGCAGATTGTTCCAGATACATGTAAATGTGCTTTGACCACTGAATGAAGTAGGAGGTTTGACAGAGGACACTTCAGCCAGGAAGAGTGATGGGCTGTCATTAGTCACTATTGAGATGGATGATTTTTCAAACCAAACATGTTATAATAGTTTTTTTAAGACATCATCTGGGCATGGTCTTGATGGCAGCTAGCAAAGACTCACTGACAATTCATCACAGGTTGGAGAGCAAGGCTGGCAAGGACCCAAGGGAGATACAATCAATGAGCCATAGCCCAAGATGACTGGGAAGGAGGAAATTGGTGAGATACTCAGAATAAATTGATTAGCAGCTTCTCCTGTGACCTGTGTACATTATATATTAGACTTTAACTAACAATTCCCATCAAATTTATAGACTTTCCCTCTTTCATCACAGTTCTACAACCAAAAAGTTGCAGAAACCTTTCTGCAGAGTTGCAAATATCTGTAGACAAAAATAATATTTTAACCTTTAATCCCTAAATCAATCTCCTTGGAAAAGTTTGAACCTCAGCCACCTACTAACCACCCAGAAGGGCTAGAAGAGTTCAGTGTGCTGTTCACTCTGAATTCTGTATTATTGTATTTAAATTGCTTACCAGCTTATTGAAATAAGATTGTGTATGCCCATCTGGGCTGTGATTAGCGATGATTTCTAAAAAAGATTAAGGGACTAAAATCAGAATCAAGGATGGAAATAGAAGGGTAATGCTCTGCGGCTAACAGAGAAAGCAAATATCATCAGGCACCTTGAAGAAAGACCTTCTATCACAGAGAATTAGTTTCCAGTAGTTCAAGACTTTTATTTTCTAAAATTTAGATTTTTATTTTGAATAATCTGCTTCATATAACTCTTCACAGGAAATTTTACGTACTTCATAGTTCCCAGTATGCTTCTTATCAGCTGAACCAGATTACAAAAGATATTGATCTCTGAATTTTCTTCAAATATCGACAGTCAAATAAGAACATTTTTTAACTCTTATATTAGAATCCAGAAAAGTATATAAGCATGCAACATATTTTCATGCAGTGATACTGTTTGAGCAGAAGGCTGCAGTAGAAGATCAGGTTGAAGTGCCCCTGGAGATACACAGGTTTTGTTTTTGGATTTTTTTTCTTACTTCATTTTTGGCAGTAAGATTAACAGCTACCAGAAATATTTACAAAGAGCTTTGGTAGCACAGAAAATCTTCTCACAGAATCCCATCATTAATTGCAGATAGGATGATAATCTGCATCATAATGAAATTTTACCAAGATGCAGTATAAAGAAAAATATTTAATTCATTCAGACAGATGTATTCTGTCTGACTCAGTGTTTGCAAAAATTAGTCATGCATAATTTCTATATTAAAAATATTTATATGTAAAATATGTGTAGAATAAAAGTATAGTATAACCTTAACTTGAAAATTCAGTTAATTATTAACCGTCATTAAAACAATTAACTCAGAATAAAGAGCTGCAGAAGACAACTTAAATAAAGAACTTTCAAAAAGAGAAAAATTTTAGAAAAATATTTATAGTATGTGACATTTTTAGTTATCATCTGATGTTTGAGAAAATGAGCATTTTCCTGAAATAACAACCAGGTCCTACTTATTTTTTCCCCTGTTCATTTGATGTAATTCACATAGGTGCTGCAGACCAGAATAGTTACAAGTCACTTGTATCTGCGTGGAAGTGCGACTCCTACGACAAGAACAATTTAAAGCTCTTTCTTAAGAAGGATAATGAAGTAATTGCAACATTACTGCTAATAAAACCAATCCTTTCTTCTTCAGTTTCACCTTTCATCAGATTATCTCAAAGACATTCTGAACCACTAACTGTGTGGGGCAGTCAATTTGATGCACTTTATATAGGAAATTACGCTGCTGAGAGGGATTAACAGAGTCTTTAATGGGCACACAGTGGGTAAGTGGCAGAACAGTTGTATTAATTACAGTATGTTGCTCTCTTCCCTGAAAATTTCTTCAGGGTCAGGTTCTATACAGAAATAAAAGCTGATTTAGGAAGTTCAGAAAGATACAATATATAATGAGAGATAGAGAGGCTCTCAGTAGAGAGCCCCATCTGGCTTTTAGTGAGCTGGAAGGTGTGCAGATACTTGTTACCACCTTCAAGCAGGTAGAGCTCAGGGCAACATCTGCATAACACATTAGGAGCTACTCTATTTTCTTTCCTGAACCAGAGCTTCTGGCTTTACCTGAAGCATTTCCAGTATCACATTAGCTTTTAAAAATTATAATTTTTAAAGCTGACATATTTAGTGTGGATGTGGCTTCATTCTGAGTACTGTGTGCAGCACTGGGTCCTCAGAATTTTAAAAAGCTGTTAAAGCACTTGAATGCCTCCAGAAGAGGAAAACAGACCTGGTGAAAAAGTTGAAACAAATGTCCTCTGAGAACTGTCTGAGCACTTTATGCTGGTCTATTTGTAAAGAAGGAGGCTAAGTGGCAACTTCATTGTCCTCTACAGCTTCCTGAGAAGGATAAGTCGAGAGGGAGGTGCTGACCTCTTCTCCCTGGTATCCAGTGACAGGACGTGTGGGAACGGTTCAAAATTGCAGAAGGGAAAGGTCAGATTTGACATGAAGAAACATTTCTTTACCAAGGGGATGGTCAACCAGCAGAAAAGGTTTCCTAGACTTTTAGTCAGTTCTGAAGAGTTTGGGCAGTTGGATTAGATGATCAGTGTAGGTTCCTTCCAACTCAACAGTTCATTCTAGCCTAGCCTAGCCTAGCCTAGCCTAATCTAGTCTAGTCTACTCTAATGTTGCACATTATTGAGACATTTCATTTATCAAACATATAATATAGAAAATATGCTTAAATATTTTACAGTGCTTGGTTAAAAAAAAATAATTAGTGCAGTATTTTCCCCGCAAGTATTTTCTTTTAGAAAATAAAGAATTTTAAAAGTGAGGTTGCTTTACCAGAATAAGTTAATTTCAATGGAGGCTTCCAATGCATGCTAAGCTGACTTTTTATCCTTTTCACATTCTCGAAATTGTCCTAGTCTAAGGTACAGACTTCTGTGCAGCTCACTTCACTCACAATGAAGGAGAATACATGAGAGATCCTAGAAAGAAATTGATGTTTTTAAATTTCTCTTTCTTAGGAAGTCATTGTATATTATTTTTTGTCCTTACTTGGAACAAATACCAAACATAGTACTTCAAGGAAAAAAGAAACAACAAAACAAAAAAAAAACAACAAACCAAACCAAACCAAACAAACAAAAGAAAGAGAGATTATCTAAGTATCATGAATCCTTTTAAATGACAAAACATGGTGGGGTTCCTTGCTTGTTTTCTTCCTTATATCTCCTGTATTTTCATTATTTGAAAAAAAAAAAAAAGCAAGGAAAAGAAAAAAAGATCAAACAGACTAATAGGGATTATTAGGAATGCAGTGGAGCATAAACCAGCATAAACTACCACAATAAACCCACCATGTGGTCACACCATGCATATTGAGTGCAGGGCTGGCTCCCCTGGCACAGGAAGGATGTAGCGGGACTGGAGCAGAAACAGAGGAGAGCAACTGTACTGGTTTTGTACAATTGCAAATAAAAGAACTCTAACTGGACAAAGGAGAGCCAAGGAGGCATATTATTTTTATTAACAGAATTTTAACCGACTTGGAAATAGTGAATATTAAATTATTCACAGCTATTTTCTGGAGTAATAAGTAGTGCGTGTTAGATTACGTAAAGGTACTTTGTCCAAAAAGAAATGTTGTTTAAATTTTTAAGTCATCTTTACATGGTATTTCAATTATTTCAGGGTTGATTAGGCTAAGTTTTGGAAGAAAACTGCACTGAGTAGCATTAAATACAAAGACAAATTTTGGGGCTACAGATTACAACAATTATAAAATACCTTGAAACACAAGGAGTGCAAAACTGTGTAAGTGTTTAGGAAACTACTATACACAGTGCCTACTGCTGCACACTGTAAAAGCAACCAGTCAGGGACTTGGTCCAGTTCAGCCATTTTAATCTTGTACTGTCTTATGCACAGAGAATTGCTTATGGACAAGTGATTAGGACAACAGTTTTAAGACCCACGGTCTCCTGAGCATATTCCTTATCTGCATATCCAGGTTTCATCTCAGACTGAGAAATTTACTTATCCACTGTCTACATGTGTCCTTCTTCCATAAAATGAGTATTTTTTCTGCATCATAAGTCTTTAAACTATAAAATTAATTTAAAATATAAAATACATTTATATTGTGAATTACTGTCATGATACAGAACTTTATAGGTCTCCAAAAATCCCAATTAAAGAAGAAAAAAAAATCTCATGTAAAGTATTCAAATCTCCTTAATCCTGTAATTTTTAAACTTTGGACAGTAAGAACATCTAACTAAGCAATAGCACATACTTCATTTTACTTCTACATTTAGATTCCATTTTTCCTTCTGTCAGTGGAGGAAATGGTAAAGCATTTCATGATACTTCTTTAACAGGGACAAAAGAACAACAGGGAAAAAAGAAGTGTTTTCTCTGACATTCCTGCCTCTACCTCTTGTGTTTCCAATGCAATACTGTTAGGACTATCACACATGGGAAGAAGTAAAATTAACAGAACAGCTGCTTGCACTCACTCCAGCACATAAGCTGTCATTTATTTCAGAATTCCAATAAGTCTAGCAGGAAAACAAATATGCTCTTGATGTGGTTTTTTTTCATTCTTACTCTCCACCTGTTTGTTATGCTTTTGATTCTGGCTTGCCTTACTCTAATTAGGTTGTGAGTTCCCTGAGAAACCTTCCAACAATATCCAACCTAGGCCTCCTCAAGGGCACATTTCCTTCACAGAATATTGCTTCCTGTGTCCATAACTTCTGTTCTAAATGAGTGACAGAGTCAAATCTAAACCAGCAGCAGCTGCTGAAGACAGTCAGCCCTTAAATGTTTGTTTCCTTACAATGAAGTGAGATTTCTGTCCAGAGTAAAGAAGGATGTGAGGAACTCTCTAGACATTGACGAAATACTTGAGCTCAGGGTGTCAAACAAAGGTGTAAAGACAACCCTGACATTCAACAATGATCTGTTAAAATTCACGTATTTTAATACAGATCTCAGCATGCTAGGTTCTTCTTAGAGTACAGTGAAAGATATGAAAAATAATTAAAGCTTGAAATACAAGATATTTTAATCTTCATTTTGACAGTGTCTTTTGATTTCTTTCCTTCACTATTTCTGAGAAATTGCCAAGGGAAAACAGTTTGATGGTATACTAGAGGTAAAGAGGAAAACAACTGTCCTTTTTAAGGCAAAGTAAGGTGAAATGACTGGATTTGTGGTGAAAAAAAAAAGTTGCTGTGAAGAAAAATATACAGGAAAGTGCAGGAAACAAAATAAAAAGACAAGCAAAATGCCTTTTGTGTCTGTGATGCTCACTACTGTTTGTAACCTTGCTGTTTGGAGAGGCAGCCACCAGCTTCTTCTCACTTCAGCGGCCATAAGGAAAATTGTATCCATGTCAAGGTTGGTTGTGATGGAATGTGTAGCTGTTTTGCTGGTCACAGTGTACAGTAGTTTTGACTGAATGTATTCAATGCAATTAAACAGAAAACAAATAAATAGGAAAGAAGGAAAATATAAGAAGGTTGAAAAAGGTGGTAAGATTGGAATTAGACAGGAGAGGTTCCACATTCAATTAATGAATGTGAGATTTAGCCAGCATCATTCCAGCATATCAGCCAGGTCTTTCCTTGTGAGTTATCTAATGATTCTTCCTGGAATGGTATACAGAAGGTGTGATCCCTCATTTGATCCCCCAGAGGGAGGTGGATGTGACAGCT
Source organism: Passer domesticus (assembly GCF_036417665.1). Classification (NCBI taxonomy): domain Eukaryota; kingdom Metazoa; phylum Chordata; class Aves; order Passeriformes; family Passeridae; genus Passer; species Passer domesticus. The sequence continues at coordinate 81,486,859 of NC_087474.1, read as the reverse complement.
GGGATTTGAAAGCTTATTTACCATTGTTTTTAAGAAGCTTTTTTAGTGGTAGCAGTTTCAAATTAGGGGCATCCAAATTGCAGAGGATTTTTTTCTTTATTAGTTAAATCTATATCTGGGACATAAACCATGGCCTGTTGATTTTAATCTTCACTTGTTTTGTTTATTATGATTATGATTTTAGTTATTTTTTTCTTGGATTCATATATCTTAAACTGTTTAATTTTTCCTTTTTTCAATGTAACATATTAGAAACCCATTTGGAGCTTTGTTATTTGGAGAACTTGTAGCATAGGCAGATGCACAATATCACAAGGAGTAAAAAAGATGGAATAAAAGAAAGAAGAAAAAACCTCAAAGTTGATAGAAGAAGCGTAGGGACTAATAAATGCCTATTGCATATTCAGCTGACCCTTCTAGAAAAATCTGAGTTTGAAACAATGAGCTACTGCTTTGGTGCAAAACCTCTCTCTTAATTCTTTTCAAGCACCAGCAGGATGGAGGATGACATCTGTTAAGCTTTTTTTTCCTGTAGTTCTGTGAAACCACTGACCATTATCTTTGATGCCTTTGCCAGGAAATTGTTAGAAACTATAATAAGAAACAGAATTCAGTGTATGGATACTATACACTGAGAATAAGTCAACATGTTTTTTGTAAGACACATCAAAGACATCAAAGGCCTGAGAGTTCCTTGAAAAAGCCAGTGCATGAATAAGGGAGATGGACTTGCTACAGTCTAGTTGGACTTCCAAGCAGTTTTAAACATGATTTATCATCAATAATTATTGAAGAAGCAAAATGGCCAAGGAATAACAAGATTTCACAGGGATTAAACAGGTTGAAAGATAAAAGTCACAGAAAAAAAATATAATTTTCCATGACACAGGAAAGACATTGGTGGAATCACATGAGGTGTTCTCAATATTAAATTCCTAACTGATATGGAACAATCAGGGAAGTAGCAAAGGCTGTTAGCATACAAGACCAATCACAATAGAGCAGGCCAATGCTGATTGCAAAGGATTGCAATAATGACATTCATGGTACTTTATGGACAAAAATAGGAGGTCTCTGCAACACACTGCAGAGAGAAAAAAATAAAGCAAAACCCAATCTCAGACTGAAATGTGCAATGATGTGCTCAGAGTTTCTGGAATATCAAGAAAGAGAATGTTTTTGGAGCTATGCAGTCAAATGACAAGAAAACCTAAGTTCAATACAGGTGAAAATATGTAATGTTACAAGCTACTAGAAAAAAATAAATAGCCAAATAGAGAGAAAATGTCATTCTACCACTGTGAAGATCCACCATACGTCAAATCTTGAAAATTATGTGTGTTGTTAGTCCTCTCAGAGGACAAATGGTCAGCAATGGTGAGAAAATATATTAACAGTTCATATAAAGAAAACCTGGATACATGGGGCTTCTTGAGGCTGCAAGATACAGGACTGAGCGAGAAATTGTGTAGGAATAACAATTATAAAGAGGTTGAATATGAATGGAATGTTCACTGTGTTTCCAAACACAGGTATTAGGAGTCAGCACACACAACAGGCACACAGTCCAAAAAAAGGGGAAGTCAATACATAGTTAAGATGTGGAACTCTGTCCCAGATAATGTAGTAGAAGCTGACAGTATGGTTCAAAATTGGACTAGAAAAACTAACAGAAATGAAAATCACATGGGACACTTGACTACAGAGGTTAAACATCTAAAAGCATCTGAGACCTCACTAGAGTTTGAAACATTATTTAAATAGAATACATAAATGAACCTTCTACTTAAAAGCAGGATATGAAGAGATGGAGCTGTGCTCTGCCTCACTAGGGCTTCCTGCTTTCTGAACCTTTGCCTGCACTATCAACTAAATGTTGGTAAGCGTTCAGCAAGACTCCAGGAAAAGTATTACACCAGCCGGATTGTTTAAGAGACTTACACGGCAGTTTGCTCTTGTTACTGTGAGGATAACTTCATATAATTTGATGAGAACATGCCCCCTCTTATCTAGGTTGGTAAAGGCTACACAATGATGAATGAAAGGCAAGCAGAAGTCATCAACAGGTCCTGTGAAGCAATTTGAAAAGCATTTATCCAGCATGTTTAGCAACAATGGTCATGCTGTCATTCCCTTTTTGCTGGCTATAATATGATAATGAATAGTATTATATGGATGTTATTATTATTCCAAACAATATATCTATAAAAAACATCAAAAGTGTTTTCTCTTGATATATGTACAGATTTTGTGACTTGGATCAGTTCTCAAAATGCTCTTGATCTGTTCAGAACAGCATTCCACCTGCTTGCTTTTTTCCCTAACTGCCAAGTCAAGGCATTTAACGCAAAGAAGTTTCCTAATTTTCCCATTCACACCTCCCCCCTTTAAAACTTTGCCTTCAAACCCACCCAGGGCTCCACCTAAGATATGGATTTTGAATCATAAAATCCAGAAGATAGATAAAATCCATTGGTATCTGTAGTTGTAGCACTTCAATAAGGGTATTTCTTGAAGTTTGGCTTATGTAAAGACATCTCATAGATGGCAAACATAAGAGTTATTAGGCTAGTTTCTATAAAAAAGATTTTATATGAATACAAAACGACTTATAATATCTTCAACTTACATGAACAATATTTCTCTTTATCACATTGTAAGTATTGGTTCAATGCACATGGTTGATTGTGTGAAGCTAACTATCTTTTATCGTCACTTGTGATAGAGTGAGTGTCGTGAATGATCAACTTACTGAGCTGTAAGCATGTCACTGTAGCTATATTTATAAAGACTTATTCTAGAAAAAAAAATGATACTGATTTTATAGCGCTCTGCTATATGTATTTCTGGTTTGTTTTTAAAGCAAGATCATTTCTCCTAGATTGGGAGATTGAAAAAATAAATTATTTAGCATATAATTTTTTACTACCGATCTATTCACTGTGCAGAGCTGTAAATTTTTTTTGTAAGTAATCACCAATACAGTAATTATTCAGAAGACAAATAGTCAATATTTTTTAAATGAAGGCACACAGAGTTATTAAGTGAATTTATCCTTACCCTAAAATGTCCACAAAAAAAGAAAATATGTTGAGAAATGCATAAATAAATTTGTAGAGCATATATATATAATATCTTTTAAAAATGTCTGAGACATCAACATAATCTAAGAAAGAAATGAGTGCTGCTGTTCTACTATTAATATAAATAATTCTGCCTTTTTATAGTTGTAATTACATTACAGTACAAATAAAATTTGTATAGAAAACCTCAAGTACACAGTGAACTTTATATATAGAGAGCTACAAATCATTTTAATCTCTTAAATATCAGAAAATCCCTGAACATTGTAAATAAAAATCAAAAATGCTTGTTCCTAGTCCATAACTATTAATTTTTAACTTGGATATCCAGAAGCAAGAAAACAAGACTAACTGACTTTTGTGAAACTTGAGAAATATATGAACATAATTTTATTACTTTGAAAACACTGCAAAACTCAAGAATGGCTTATCCTAAATCTTAGGCTGTCCATGTCTAAATTACTCTATAAAGTAAAGCTTTCCTGCAGGTAGGTTCTACATACAGCATTCAATTCTAGCAATTCTTTGGTCATTTTTATGGCTACATACCCTTGGAATATTAGGATGATTTTTTTTGTTTTTAGTTAACTATATACAACCAATAGGTAACATTGAACACTGAAATATTCATTGAATAGGGCATGAGACATTTGTTTGCAGTACTGTTTCACCATTGATATCCCTGGTCTGGCTTTGAAATCGCATTTGTGTTTTGCTGCTACAGCTTAAGAGCTATGATAAACTAGTGTTCAGAAATTCAAATTATCCAGTAGGACCTATTAGGATAGAAAGTCTTGCTTTGCAGTTTTCAAAGTAAGGAAATTGATGAGGGACAAACCCCACTCCATTACAAAGCAGTAAGGAAACTGAGGAGTCATTCTTTCACATGGAGTTGAAAGATGTGCAGACTGAAATTCTCAGGTTTTAGTTACTCACCCTGAAAAAGAGAGGTATTCAAAATGCAGATGAAACAACACTACTTGTAATTTTTATGAAGGAAACCGAATGTCAATATCATGTTTACATACCTTCCAGATAAATTAAGGAAAGACCAAGGTATTACAATGTGCAGAAGCCAGGATACAGTGTGACAATTTTATCTCTTTAACAAATACACACAAAACATACAAGGAAGGCAATGCTAAGTCTCAAAATTGTTCTCTCTTACAGGAAAGAAAAAGTAAGTTCTTATAGCTATCCTACAAAAGGGAACACTGACCAAATCACAACAGCCTCTAAGAAAAAGTAAGGCCAATACATCTGTCTATACTCTTATCTGAGCTCAGAAAAAAAAAAATTTCTAGTGCTTATTTGTTTTGTTAATACACAACCAATTGGACCTGTGAAAGCTTGTATTACAAGGAAAAATTACTCAGTCCGTAATCCTAATAATAGTAATCACCAGATTTTCCAGGAAAAAAAAATGCAGTGAAAAATTAATACATTCTTCCTCTGATCACTGAGCAAATTACAGTAAATGGAAAATCATTTCAGATTAATAGCAATTTTAAAGAAACAAAATGCTGTTCCAGATCTACACTTTTTCTCCCTATTCAGTATTTCTCTCCTCTGAAAAGAAAAACAAACAAACAAAAAAGACAGTAATTTATTAGAGTTTAGCTATAATGAGTTCCACATTCTTATAAATTAAGTATTGTTCAGTAGAGGCTTGATTACAACAAGGCATCCTGGTTTGCTGGGGGCTGAATATCTTCCCAACAGAAATCTTTACACTTTGCAAGGTGAGTATAAGAGGTACTGGTTCTACAAGGCCTATGTGTGAGCAAAAATGTACAATCAAAAACACACTCTAAGCATTTCCAAGCTATATTTTTGTGTATGTGTGTGTTAATCCAGCATAGTTAAATCTTTCTAGTGATCTTGACTATAAGACCATTATGCACAGAGGAATAGACACCCACACAACAGCTTACATGAGCAATCCTCATGGCTTCTGCTGTGCTGTACAAATCCTGTGTCTCTGGGATAAGCCTTTTAGAACTTGCTGCCTCAGTGTTCAGAGTAAAATGGACAGTTTTGATTATGTCCTGATGTTGACAGCTGTGGGGTTTGGGGTTTTTTTTTGGTTTTTGTGGGGTTTTTTTGTTTGTTTGTTTTTGGTTTTTTTTTAACCATTACAAACTAACAAAAGAAATTTGAAAGAATACTAGGGAGAAAGAGCTGTCTCAGAGAGACTGCTATCCACAGAGTCCTTCATTCTGCCTTCTCCTGGCAGCTGATTTCATTTGGCCTAACAAGAAAAACTGTGTTATTTCCTCTCTGTGAGAGAGAATTTCCAGATCAAGCACAGAAATGATTCGTAGGGCCTTGCTGTGCTTCCCTTAGCTGCAGAAAACAACCAAGATCCACGTCTACAGGGAAGCTATTTCATTATCTGGAATCCGTGAACTTTTACCAGCAGGAAGTGAAGGAAGACAGCTTTTCTTACCCTGAAGCTGAATTGCTGTGCACTTGGAAATAAAGGGTGTAGCCACAAATAAAACACCAACTGTTAGTACATTGAAATTTATTGTACAGTCCAAACTTGGACAGCATTGTGTGCATCTGGTGTAGTGGACTCCTGCAAGCAAACACGCACAGATAAATGTTCAGAAACTTTGGAAACTGTAAGTTTTCTCCAATATTCTCAGGTAAAACCCAACAGATTCATATCTATCTACTGAGCACTCTCTTTAGATTTCTTGTTTCCAATGTAAATATACTATCTATGTTTAGCAATGGATATAGGCAGAAAAATTCCACACATAAGGAAAAAAAAACCTTAACCCAAAACAAAACCAATCCCACAGACTTTTGTATATCTGCCACTATAGTAACAAGCAGGCTGTCTTTGAAAAGCAGCATTTGACAACATAACAAATTCATATGTGAGTCATTTACTGTTACATCCTCCATTATGAAGAGGTTTGTAACACATTTAGGAGCCCATAAAAATCAAGACAGCCTGAGAAACCTTCACCTAATGTTAGCCAACTGCCTCAGTCATTATTTTATAAAGACACAAATATCTGAGTAAGGCAAATTTCTCCATCTCTGATCAAACCTGCAGTTGGTGTTCCTGGTATTGCTGAGCAGATCTGAACACATTATTCTTACGCTGACACATCCTTGTGTGTTTGAAAGGAGAGCGCTTGGCAACACCTTTGTCCTACTTTGCTCTGCTTCATTTATTTTTCGATCTGAAATTCCTCTGGCCTTGCTTATTAGTGCCAGTGAGTGTAGCCCCATTATTTCAAAGGAACTGACAACTACACTACAAACAAAGCCTTTCCTGAGACAGAAACTTGCTTCTTCTAGTCAAGCTTGATTTTATTTCATTAATGTGCTTGTTCATGTTCTGCCTAGATATCTATCTGCAAACTTAGCTCTCAGAAAGATCTATTTTTATCTCTAAAACATGGCCTCTCAAATCATACACTCACTCACCCCAGCTTTGGCATCTCAATGGGTAAGGCAGAGATATGAGTTCACATAACTCATTTTTTATTGAATTTGGTTGAAGATATCTAGTGAGACAGCTGCATAGGTTCCTGCCTTAACATTATACATCTCCAGAAGGGTGTGGGATTTTTTGTTTTATTTGGCAAAGAAAAGAATGAAAAGAAACAATAATTTGTATCTGTCATAACATTTCAGAAGCTTGTTTCTTCTGCAGCCCTCATCCTACAGCTACCAACCCTTATTCTAAATAGAAAACCAGGATACCAAGGAGACCCCTCCACCATTTATCAGGAAATAGGTTTAAATGAAGTCTAAACACACATAAAAACTTTTTTTTTTCTTTCACTAAGTATTTAATCAAAGTCTCTGTGGCCTTCGGCAAGGACAAAACAGCTAGGAGATATCTTCTGCCCTTTAGCAACTTGACATTAAGATGCAGACGAAATAAAAACCAAGGCCCAAGATGGATTCTTTCATCCAGCTACAGAATCACAGCTTGAGTTGACAAAGTGCAAGGGGAATTTTAACTCCTACTGAAGCAGAATATTATCTCAAAAGGTACAGCATATAATGTTCATCTAGCAAGGATTGAGTTTCATACTGAAATAAGTGGAATAGTGTTTATTTTAGTAATGAACAATGGCCATGCTCTGGCCCAAATAAGAACAAATAAATTAAGCATCAGAGACAAATTCCTGGCCTCTCAGGAAAATTTCAGATGTAAGATTACATATAAAATTCACCTTTTCTGTAAAAAATCAGTTCTATGTAAGGTTCATCTTTACCTTAAGACAAAACATAATGAAATCTCAGGGATGCCTACATCTCACAGGTTCTTACCCCTGTCTTGCATTCATGCTTCTGTGACTAACAACATTTAGCTGGTTGAGTTACCTCTCTAACTAAAAAGTCATGCAAAAGATAAAAAGACTGAGGAAGAAAACAGAGCAAAGCCAAAACCTATTCCTTCAAGCCTGGCTGCTTGCTATTAATCAGGTCATTAGCATGTAAGGGTTAATAAAGGCAACAGAGATATCGACTCCATATCGTTGGAGAAGAATTTTCTATCACATTGTATCTTATTTTATTTTTTATTTTAAATCAATCAATTGGCCAGTTGATAAATGCTGTCCCTTTCTGACTGGAATGATTGCACGGAAAAATACCATCCATATATAAAAAACCTTGATATATTCCAAAGATTTACATCTCAGTGTAATGCAAGTCACACTGGATTTTTCCTCCAAGCCTACTGTCAGCACTGTATTGCTATTTGTTCCTGGGTTTCAGACATTTTTTATTGTAATGGTGTTTTTAACTAGCTGTAGTTAGAAAAGCAGTTTACAAATAAAACTATTTCACAAAAGAATGAATCTCAGTAATGAAATACCATATTTATATAATCCATTTTTAATTTAAAGAAACTGAATGGATTCTGTAATACTTAGAAACTAGACTTATGCAGGGGAATAGATACTGTAATCACTCATTAATTTTGAATAAATGTTTGAGTTACAATATTGAACTAGTTGGTATTTTAATTGCAATTGATTGATTTTATTTCTGCAGATCACAAGCTTGTTGCATTTAATTCTACAAAGTCCCGCATGGATGCACCAGTATATTTTAACTTGCATTTTCTTTATTGTTTCCTTCCTACATAAGAGGAGGAAAAAGGAGAGAAAGGAGAAAAAGTAGAAAAAGGACAAAAATGCTGCCTGATGATGAAAAATGCTGCAAAGTGAGAATAAAGCAGGAATAGGAAAAAAGAGTAGACAGAATGTGGAATGGTGAAACAATGTGGAAATAATAAAAATAATGATAAGAATAATACCATACCTTGAAACATAACAAAGAACAAAACCATAAGGGGGAAAAAGATAGATGAGCCTAAGGAAAAGACACTGCTATTTCATGACAGATTTTTTACATTCAAAGAGTCAGGTTTGTTCTGTAGTGATACAAGTGTGCAAAAGATTTCTTGCTATTCTTTCTCACCTCCCTCCAAAGCACAAGTGCACTTTAAGTGAGGAAAGAGCTACTGACTTGCACATTATGTCACTGGCCTTGCAGAAGGAATTTGATGTTAAGTCCTTCCTTTATCCAGTTAGAATGGGACAATATATGCAAATACCGTGCTAGGTTGTAGGACAAACATCTATACAAGTGCTTTCTTTCTTTTCCCCTTTGGAGCAGTAATTATTAAATAGGTTTACCTGAAGCTCAAATTCCAAAAAATCTGGGAATATAATAAACCTCATACAGAACTCCCGTGAGAGTTGTAGATGATAAGGTGTCCAGTGATAATTCTTGTTTCTGCCACCTTTCAGCCTTCCTGCTTGCTACTCCCCTTCCCTTTCTCTGAGAATCATTCCCTATTAATACTTATTGGAAAGCTGCTAATAGCAATGTATTTTGATGAAACTACAAGTTTTGGATGAAAAAGCAAAATTACTTGGAAATGTTTTGACTTCTTCTGAGGTCAGGGCTGCTACAACTGAAGGTCCCCAGAGGGCCACAGATACTGGAGCCCTGGCTGCTCCTTGGGGACTCTTCTTGTAATTTCTACAAAGATGGTTAGCAGTGGCCAGAAATGTCGGGGGTTGTTTTACCTGATTACAAGGAGTAATGGGAATTCCTTGTTGTAGAAGCAACTTTATTTTCAAAAGGGAAATATTTATTTTCTTAGTGTATTGACAATTAATATTGCTGCCTTGTGAAATCTGGAAGCTTTTGGTTATGATACCAATACGATTTAAAGATTGGGGAAAAGACTCAGCCCCTGCTAAGTGAAATGTCTGCTTTTTTCTTTCAATTCTACCACTACTTTCATAGACTTTGGCAACTCTTACATAGAGAAGAATCCCTTGAGATTATTTGGATTCTGAAAACAAGTTCTCTCATGAAATGTGCAAACACTTAATTCTCTGTTTGCAAAACAGAAGGACAAAAGGGACTAACTATCCTCTTGTCTTTCAGAAATAATAGGATACAAATATTTATACACACATACAGTCTCTGAAAAGCTCACCTGAATGCCACTGAAACATTAAGCATAACCAATTTTCTGCTTTCCTTATATCTGGAACAAATTTGTTTATTCCGTGCATAATTCCAAAGAGATCTTCACATGGTGATGCTCTCTGCATATTGTATACCAGCCTTGTGTTTTGCTCACCTTGGCAGAACTCCTTACTTTGCTGTGTCTAATGCTACCATTTATTAGAAGTATGCAAATGAGTGCATAGCTAATGCTGAACATGAGCCACGGTGCCTTTCTGAGACCTCAATTTAATTGTTTTGCTGTCTCACTGTAATTCAACTCCTCTGAAAGCTGACCAGGTCTGTGGAAAGGTGTCAGGCTTCTTTTAACAAAATATTTTTGCTTACACTGAAAATGTGTAGTTCCCTGGACTAAGAAAGGAAAGGACTGGGAGAAGAGATAGTCAGCATGAGTTCCAATGCTTTCCCTAGTGACACCTGAATTTCCTTAAAATATCTAAAAGAGAGTGGGTGATGAAAATTTTAAATCTACCAAAAAAAATTGTTCTGTTTCATAAAGTTATCATTAAATAATCCAAATTCTCTTTTTTAAAGTCCCTAAGCTTTTCTGACAAGGCTGGACTGAAAGAAACATTCATCAGGTAATTATATGCTGTAAAATTTAATTTCAATATAAATATGAGAAATAAACACTATTTCAATTTAGTTATATGATTCAGTTTTTTAATGCTATGGAAATTTTTTTTCTCACAGAGATAATCAATTAAAATATATTAATTTATGTTATATTCATAGGTGTATTTTACTTTTAGTATGAAGTTATGCACATATACAAAGACAGATCTGTTAAAAATACCTAGAAGCAAACATTTAAAGAATGGGAGCAAGGGGAGAGGGAGGTGAGGGATATTTATATAATAGATTATTTGGTTTTTGTGTTTGTTTTCTTTTTAAATAATTTGTCTGCATAAAAAACATGACCCAGTTTGGGCTGTTCATATAAAATCTTAAAAAAAAAAAAGTGTAATACCAGTAGTGGAGCATTAATGCCTGTTCCATTTTTATTTGTAACATAATTTTGTTTGATTTTATAGCTGGACTACAAAAACTAGAATTTGCAATTTCACAATAAATTGAATATGAAATAACATTATTTAAGACTATTCAGCATACTAATGATACTATCAGTGTAATAAAACAAATATAGCACAGTTAAAGAGGATTATTTTCTGTTCATCATTTGCAAAATAGGCAAAGATTCATTCCTGGTCACTTAATGATTTTCTTTTCCCCTATGGTCTATTAGTATTGCAGGATTTCTGAGACAGAGGAAAAATTATTCATGTTAGTTCCACAGCACATCTCAGAGGAAAAGTTTTCTCATTACTTTACTGAAATGATTTCTTGCCTATCAACCAATTCTTTGCTAGAGTATATAGTGTGCCACCATCTCACTTTAGCTTTAATTATACTCATGGGAGAGTACACATTAGTGTCACCAAGTTTAATAAGGGACCTCTGATACTCTCTAGCTGCCTTTCCTTCTACCAGTTCTTCCTCTGCTTTTCACTCCGGCAGGATAAAATCAGTTTCATTGAGATTAGTATTTTAAACATAATGACAAATCAAAGTAGCCTAACAGGAAGGTCCAAACATGCAACTAAGTTGTTTTAGTGAAGGGGTTAGTCACAGGCTAAGTAGAAAGTGATAATGTTGTTTTCTGAATTGTCCCTTTCTTATACAGGGCTCTTCCCTGCAGGGCTAACTTCAGTTTGCGAAATAAGCAAATATGGACTGAGTATTAACTTAGAGGAAACCCTTTCTTTATAAACTCCAGTCCTGCTCCTTTACTTTAATGAAGAGGAACTATATGGATGAAAGAGCATGAATCTTCCAGTATTCAAAACTGCATTACCATGGCACTATAATGAAAGCAGTAAACCTAAATTTACTACCATGACTTCCTTGACAAGAAAAAAAAAAAAAAACAGAGCTCACCAACCAAAAAAACCCAAACAAATAAAACAAAACAAAACAGCACACCAAAACAGAAAAAAAAGGGAAAGAAAAAAAATCCCCTATTCCTACAACACTACTTATAACAACAGTTACAGTATTAGAGAATCACTTCCTAATATATTCTTAGCTCACCAACAGTGCAAAGTAAGCTACAAAATCATGCATTTTTAATATTTATTTTCTCCAGGAGCAGAAAAAAGAAACTTTTTCCTTAATTGCAAGAGGTATTTCTGAGAAGTGAGATCTCCCCTTCCATCTTGCTTCTGAAGCTAGGCCTTAAACACTTGCAAAACTCTGTGATGATTGATCAGGTCTCTTTTTAAAATAGTTCCAATTTCAGACTTCTAAGAGACATGATGTCAACATTTTTATTCTGTAAGAGATCTGAGCTCATCTCCCCATTCTTGATGATTTGGATTAAGGTCAATTTATAAAACGCAAAGGCAGTGACCATGAATAAAGCTGCTCTTAGTGAAGCTGGAGCACTTGCTGAAGCTACCTTGTCTTCTTTCAGGAGCTATTTTTAAGCTAAAGCTCCCACCCTTGTTCCCTGTTTGCATCACAATCAGGCTTGTGCCTGACTATTTCCCTTGCTGATCCAGACTGAGGACCTCATTACTCCGGATTTGCCAGCTGATCACTGCACAGTGTTAAGCACTTTGTTGCTGTTTGCAGCTCTAATCTCAACCTGATGATTCAGTGTTCTGTCTTGACCTAGATTACAACTTGTTCCAAGAGACCCTTCTGTCTTGCTCAGGCTGGGCAGGATGGGACCCTTGCTAGTGCCACCACTGCTGGTGCTGCTGATGGCACCATGACGGACCCTTGGGTCCCCTTCCCTAGGGAACTATTTGCCCTTGCTGTTACCAGCATGGATTATACTCTATTTGAGATTGCACACATTTTATACAAACACCATCACCACGCCCCTCCAAAGATACTTATACATAAAGACACAAAATCTTTGGACCAAGTTTGTTTCCGTTTGTTTCAGAAAACCTCAAGCAATAGAAACAATATTCTGATCTTATTTTTAGCCTTGCTTAAGTGTTATTATTCTCTTTAAAATAGATTCTCTTTCATCCAAAACTGATAAAAGTTCTACAGTTCTAAATGTTTTTCTTAAAAGTCTTTGGAGACATTATGTCTAGTATTACACACATTGAGAGAGTATCCTTTCAGGTGAAACATATGAAAATTATGATAGTGGGAGATGGCTTGAAGTCTTTAAAGGAAACACCATTTTTCTTTTTTTTTTTTTTCAGAGTTCATTTGAACTGCCCATGAAATTACATAAATTTAAATTTGTGATGAAATATCTTCTGAAATTCCTCTCTTACATGGGAAAACAATTGAGAACTGTTATTAAATTATATACGATACAAAATGGTAAGTCCTTTCACTTTTGCAGTGTACATTCAAAAAATTGGAACTAGGAATTAAATTGATCATAAAACTGAAATAAAATAGTCTAGATTTCACAACTTTCTAGACAGAAAGGTATTTCCCAACATCAATATTAGCATTAGCTGTTGTAAGTATTGAACAATTATCTATATTTAAAACAACAGCTTCATTAATGCCTTGACAATAGTTAGGAAACAATATATATTTTCCTTTCAGCTGTATAACAATGAATTTCTCTCAGAAATATAGCTACTCTGCAGCTCAAGGAATCACTAACCTTGAAATCTGGACATTTCGGCTGAATTTTAATTGCTTTCTAACAGGAGATATTGAGATGTGGAGAACTATGAGATAGTCTTTAAGAAAGAAAATACCTACAGCCTTGTTGAGACAAACAAATATTCCATGAGTTATTATAAGTGGTAGTATGACATTTTTCTGATACCTGTGAAGCAGTCATCTTGCTGCTCCATAGTCTTTACTGACAAGAAATTCTCCAACTTTCTGCCTACAAATTATGACAGAAGTATTTTCTGATCTTTTCCAAATAACAAGCTTGCTTACTTCAGGCAGTCACGAGAAAGTGAAAACCTGTGAAAACTACAGTAAATGTCAATGCTTACTGTTACTTCACTATCCCAATAAATCTCTTTTTCTACTCGCACAAATCAAAAGGCTTTTTAGGGTGTGTACTCGTAATGGAATATTTTCAGCACTGACACAGTCACAGTCACAATCTGCCTTCATTGTGTAACTTGACAGAACTTAAAATTGCAGAAGAAATACCTAGGTTTAATATAAGACCATGACAGGCTGTGAACTATGAATCTTGGCAAATTTGGACAACAGTTCCCTGATGATGAGTTATATTTAGCTATCAATCAGTCTGTTACATTTATTGATTAAAATGATCTTTAGATAAAATTACTATATATATATATATATACACTATAAACTTTAGCATGAGGCTCTTCAGGCAGGTAGAATAACAGAGCTATTTTGCAATTATATATAGAAAAATAATATACCAGTTCAGTGCCAGTTTAAATCTTTTCTACATGGAAATTTAGTGATTTGTATTTTAAAGATAATACATAAATGTAAACTATATTTATCTGAGCTGAAGTATGCAGGGCTTGATGTGAAAAAAAAAAAAACAGAATGTCTGAGCTCTTTTCTGAAGGCCATGAACTTTACTCATGTAGCTGGTTTTAGCTACCTAGGAGTCTTGGGAGAGTAGAGAGCTAAAGTACAGCCAGCTCCTTGCATTCCAAGCATGTTCATAAGTCAGAAATACCAGTCTAGGAACTAAGCACTCATCACTCCTGACATCTTAAAAAAAAGTTTTAATTTAAGTTCTCTGTTGACAGGCTCACATTATCTGTGCCTTTGAAATCCAAAAAATCCCTTTTGTCTTTCCAAAAGTACATCATAAGTTGTGAAGCTCTCAGTATTTTCTCAACAACCCATGAGAAATACCAGCAGTGTAAAAAAAAATTCTGAGGCTTGGCAGTTCAAAACCTATCTGATAAGTACATTCACAGACAGTTTCAGGGCTTGCAAGAAAGACCTGGCTTCATACCAAGGCCTAAGAGCATGCACTGAATTATTTCAGTAAACTTTACCAGCGTCCATGACACTTTACTATGCCATGACAAATACAAACAATTTACACAAAGACTATTACATATTTCAAAATATTTTTGTTCCTCACAGGACATTTTCTTAGTAGCATAGCAAGTGCACAAGCAAAAAACTGAAATCATATAATGTTTTAAGTGACAAAATTTCAAGTTATTACATGCCACATGTTTTCAGTCACACCATTGTAGAAAGCAATTTTTTATATTTCTGTTTCTTTTTTTTGTCAAAGAACAGCATTTCTTCAGCTAAAATCTACACGTGAAGATAACCAAACCTTATATTAGTAAAGACTACTCTGAACAGCTTTTTCCCAGTCAATGTCTTCCCTTTATTTGTAAAACACATGAAGTGAATAAGAAGCACTGTCTTACAGAAATAATCATCAAATCACCCTAATCCTGAGAAATACAAAGTATTGCCAACTGTACTTTAGATCACTGAAAATTAAATTACTGGACTTCTTTAAAAGGGAACAGTATTTTTAGAAATATGTGCAGGTGTTACAGTTCAACTGAAAGACACCTACCAGAGTTCTTAGAATTTTAAGGGAAAAAAGAACACAAAAGGGAAATATTGAGAAGTGATTTTGGTTTTCATCAGATTTTGTTCTTCAGTGAAGAAAAGTCATAAATATTTTGTTTGCCATGTAATGGAATACTTTGTTTGCTAACTTTGATAAAACTTTTTTTCATTTTACATAACTTTGTAAAGTAATTTTCTTGAAGGATATAAACTCTAAATACACCTGTACTCCTCTATTTTAAAGTGAAAAAAAGACAAAAAGAAAAATATTACCTTTTTTTCTGAGACCTGAGGCTTGTTTTAAGTGTGTATTTTTGTAGCTCTCCATAACTTTTTTTTTCCTGTAGCTATGCAAAACACAGAGGCACAATGGGACAAGAACTTAGGCTGAGGATCACTGGGTTTATGTAGTAAAAGAATAATTCTAGGAAGTTCTGGTTGAATCAGTCAAACTGCTCCTTCCCTGCATAAGGGTATTTAATTTCCTCATTACATACCAAGGTTGTATATTGGGACTTTTCACCTCTTCTCTGTCATGACGTGTCTCTATTCCTCAATGGATGCAGCTTCCTGTCTTTACCGACCATGCATAAAAACTTTTTCTCATTGGTGGCACATTCAGGCACACAGCCTGTTTTGTGAGTACACTCACAGTGAAGTATTCTGTCCTTCTGTCCATGCTCATTACAATTTTCTCTGTTCTTCCAGGAAATGCAATGGACCTGGTAGTCTGGGTGAATCCTGCACAATACTGAATGGCCTATGGCCCCAGAATGTTGTTACAGGTCCATCAATCGCACCTATGGGTTTTTTTTTTCCCAGAACTATAACTGTTTTCCAGAGGAAAGTAATTACTAGTCCTGAAGAAACTGTGAACCAAAGAAATTGTCTCCATTCCAGAAGTAGTTGTATCACTTAAGCTGTATTAATAGCATCAAGAAATGCAATTTGTACAATTCTAGTGTACAAATAAAAAATTAGGGACCTAAGATACTAAGGGTTTAAGGATCAGCCTCAACATGCTTTATTATTGCATTTTAGTTTTAGTCATGGAATCCCATTTTCTTCCCCAATAACCTGCAAGGTGAATAGTATTAAAATACTTTATACAAATATCCCAAACAACCCAGTGAACAGGCCCTTTAGTGCTTAAGAAATGTATTGTTATTGACTCTTTGAAAAACGTCTGAAGTTTTCAAAAGCCCACTGTAATGAAATTATGATCATCTCCATCACTGAATTATGGTGATCAGGTTCTGACTAGAAGAAACTTGCTTTAAAATAAATTATGATTTTTTTTTCTTCAAGTTGTTCTATGCTTTTCACTTACCAGTATTCATTCATGCATCATACTAACAAAGTTGTAAGTGAAGAAAATGGTACAGTCACTTACAACAGATGTAAATCATAAAAATTGGTGCTTCAAGAAAAAAAGAGTATATTCTGTGATTTTAAAGCAGATGTGGATTTTTTTTCAATTACACATTTTGGGTTTTTTGGGGGCAAATGAATCCACCACTTCTCTTAAGAAAATATGTTGCTGTAATATGTTCTTTCAGACTCAGAAAAATGTGTCTCTCATTGAACCAGTGCTTTGATATCTATAGCTATTTCTCTTGGTTATAATGTTTTATAAAATGCTGTTCTGTTATATATATTTATTTTAAATTTTTCACACATCCATTGTCATGCTCTTTCCTGCCCTTAGGCATTGCTCAGCCAGGAAACATATAATTCTGTTGGCTTCCTTATTGTATAATCTGCTGTAATTTCATTTAAATTCTTATCTGACAGCACCTGTCTGGTAAAGAAAAATATCAACAACCAAGTAGTATATTCTATGTACATTCTTATCAAAGTCAGATAAATAGACTTATTACCATATTTTCATGTGCATGAAGACAAAAATAAAAACTTCCAAAATATTTTCACATAGTTGAAACCTTCCTTACAAAGTATCTACTACAACCTTGAACTGTATTATTTCTGAAGCCACCTAGAGTAATTTACCTCTAACCCTTTCCTATGTGGAAAATTTTCCCAGTTGGCTCTCATTGTTATTTCCTTGCTCATTCACAACATATCTTCACAATATTCTTCTACTCTTATCAGTATCTCTATCACTTGACAAAATACTAGCTAAAAATATTTATTTGCTCTTCCAGGTCATTACTGAAAATGTCAAATAATAAAAAAATTACAGTTGTCACTGTAGTGTCCTCAAGAATTCTGCATCTTGCTTGTTACACTGTAATGATTAGCATTTTGCTTGCTGTGCTTTATAAAAATTGTCATTTTTCACTTACACATATTTATTTTCAATCTTCCTTCTGTAATGTAGGTCAGCACCTGTTCTTTTCAATACCTTGATTTAAACCTGGGGTTAATTTCCACAATACACTAAATACTGCTGATCACCTTCATTTCAAAAGTTAGCATTTCTCAGGCTGGGATCTGAATGCCTCATTTCAGACTTGAGATCAAAATGTAAGAGACCGCTGGTTGGTTTTCAACTTGCTATAAAGATTTTCATATTCCCATTTCAAAATAAATTATTTCAAGATAACTATTTAGATGAAAATTGAACAACTTCAACTTTCAGAAGAAATCTACAGAAGTAAGCAAGAAGAAAAAAACCAAATCTAAACTATATTGCATCGCCTGACATGGAAATAAAAGTTTAGCACTTTCTTTTTCTCTTGGTATCTTAAAAACAATTCTAACTGGCTATTTCAGATGCGTATTTGCTTCAACTGCCGCATAACAACCATCAGTGACTGCTGTGGGGCAAAGAATGCTTTCAGAATGAAGTCTACAAAATACTCATTGATTATAAGCACAATGTTTCAACTACAGATATTGACAATAAAAAAAAAAACAACCATTGTGTGTAAATAGGATGGAGTGTCTTATGGGCTGGTTTTATAGACCTTGTCTGTAGTAAGGTTTCTTACCTGTGTAACCTCTGGGGTACTCACAGAAGGAACAGTTCCCAGTTTTTGCTTTCCAGTCATGGCATTCATTGCACAGAAATACTGTTATAGAGCTACAGAAATAAAACAAATGAAAATCACCTCTAGCATTCTGAAGATGAGTTTCATAATAAAGCACTTTCAAAGTTTACAAAAGTCTTCATTCTGTTGGAAATTGTGCATGTTTTATTTCCTTTATGATATTTAAAAATAAATTATAAGGTTTGAAAGTAACTGTCCCATAAGATTCATGAGTTTGTTTTGCATGGATTGCAGCACACCAGAGAATATTTAGAGGCATTTTTTTAATGATCTTTCTCAGCTCTGATATAAGCAAAACTGCCTGAAGTCACTGCCATAAAACAAAAAGAAGTTGAGCTTTCACAAACAAATAAGCAGGTATGACAAAACCAGAGATATCTGTGGAAAACTCATACATAGTTTCTGTATAGAAATGCAAAGGGAGAAAAGTAGCTCTGTCTTGTTACTCAGGTTTCCCCGTCTCATTGTGCAAAAGAAAAGATCATCTGTACTGTGATTTTTCAGTTACAGAAAGATTATGAAAAAATGGGAAAGAACAAAGATGTAGGTGACAACACAAGTTTAGGCATGAATAATATTCTTGCTCACTGTGCACAGTATTGTGATTGTTCAGTAGTCTGTGAAATCATAAGTCTTCACAACATAGAAGATTTCTAATTTTAAAGTATCACATTCTCTTGCATTTCTTTTTTTTCTGAAATACTTGGGCATAGCTGGCTTTATAACTGAAGCAAACCACATTTTGGGATATTTGGTTGCTTTTTTTGGGATTTTTTTGTGTGTTTGTGTTTTTGGGCGGGGTTTGGGTGGGTTTTTTTTTTCTTGTTGATTTGGTTCTGTTTTGTTGGTTTGGGGTGTTTTTGTTTTTTTTTTCTGTGTTAGTTTTTGGGGTTTTTTTTACAGGGACATTATTTTTTTTTGAAAAATAATTTCCTGTTGTTCTACCAGAAAACTGAAAATGTTCTTTAGAATTTTAGAACCCCATTAAAAATTGGGCTAAACTGATTTTTTATTCTAGAAGTGCTGTAGTCATTGCCTTTGGTTTCTGCCTGATTACAGATGTCTTTCATCTTCTGAAATGACAAAAAAGCCACCTGGCAACACAGACCCATTCTCCAATCAGACAAGTCAACTGAACAGTTCATCTAAGATTCTGGCAGATGTCAGACCGAAAGAGGAAGACAGACTCTTGTGGTTCCAAGCTAAGGTTGGAGGAGATGGCAGAAATGGTATTTTCACCTTCAAGGAAGAACTATTAAACCCACTGAACCACAACCCATAGATTTTGGCCATCCTTAAGAATGGACAGCCAGGAGGCTGCCTTTCCTTAAACAACTTCTGCAGATACATTTGAAATCTTGTGCTACCACTCTACTTTCTTTAATTGCATAAAAGCTGACCAAAAGCATGTTTGTTAGGAATATTTTTGTCCTTTGTCCGGTGTGATCTGTATTGGTCTGTACTTCAGCCAACTCTATTTAGATGACAAAATCTCTACATGAATTGTCTTTGCGGATATAATACCTGGGATTCTGCATCCAAGGCTACAGCTATTGTATGTTTCTGTTTCTGTACAGAAATAAATTTTGAAAGAAAAATAAAAATTAATGATCTACAATGTGTATGACAGTGATGGTTAGAAATTTTTCAATGGAGCCATTATCTAAAGTATAAATTTGCCAAAGTCATTACCAAAGTAAAGGGTTACACTCTGTTAAGTTTTACCACCTCAGAAAAAAAATGCTATCTGGCTGTGAATAAAACTTCATTTTGTAGTATGCATGTCTCAGTTGCTGAGACAAACTGCTTTGGTGCCAGCACAGTCCAGAGCAGAACACTCTATCACAATACACTGGGGGTTTTCCTGAACCAGGAAAACCTCAAGAAGTGGACAGATGCCAGCAGCCTGCAGTTCACATCATGGCAGCTGACAAGACATGGGCAGGACCAGGAGCAATGATGGGGAGTCATGCCCCCCAAATACAAAAATGCCCCTTGGGGAGCAGTGGTGGCCAGGGCAGGATGTGACTGACAGGACAGAGGGGTGTGCAGGAAGGGTGCTGAAGGTGTCAGGTTGACCAGGGTGCAATGGTAACCACCTGGTAGATGCCATGGCCTCTCTAAGCTTGGCACCCACCACAACTGATGCAGTTTTTCAGGAATCTCAAAGCCAGCTGCAGGGTGTGTCCTTCTCTTACACCAGGACCAGCCAGCAAACATGAGCAATCCTGTGGGAGGTGTGCCCAGCTACAGGAAATCCTCTGGTTAGAGACAGAGCTCCAGGAGAATGTGAGTAAGTTCAGCAGTACCAGAAAGTCCAAAAGGGTGACAGTGACTACTGGAATCACACCCTACCTTCCCTGGGACAAACCTATCAGGCTGACATGATGTGGAGGATTCCCAGTCCTCTCTCTACGTGACAGAACATGGTGCTTTAATGGAGGAATGGAGACATGTTCCTGCTTGGCTCAGCAGTTACATCTGTTCCATGACTCTCCTGCCCTTCCAGGTGTCCTTGCATAACAGGTACAAGGCTCTGCAAGTGGAACCAAACAATTACAGGAATGGTGGTTAATCTGGCTTTGAAGTGTCACTGGGGTTAAGTCAGCCTTATAGCCCACATCAAAACCACTTTCATACATTAAAAAAGATGAGTCATTGCCATAGGAGATGCTTCTGAGGGGCACAGGAGGCCCAATGTGCCAATTAGACCCACTTCTAAAGGAAGTCTACTGCCTCTCTGGGGCTTGGGCTAAATGAGTGAGGAGAAAAGTTCCTAACCTGGTATGACCTTCAGATTATCCATTATGGATTTTTCAGGGAGTTGCAATAAATCCAAGAACAATCAAGAGAAATGTCAAGGCCTTGGAATAACCCATTAAGGCGTCAGGAATACAAGTAGTATTCTCTTCTATCTCTCTAGCTGCAGGAAGTTATAAGGGAAGAAACAGGCAGACCCACCTAATCTATACTGGTTCCATCACTGGTGTCATTAACAAAATTTAGGGCTTTTTGATCATGGGTAGTGTACACAACACTAGTTCTATGTGCAACAGATGGGATGCACCTGTCTCAGAGGAGAGAAAGTATCTTCTTTAACATACAAGTTAGATGGCAGCTTTAATATAGTTTTGAATGGGGAAAGTAATAAGACCAGGCTCACTGGAGTCAAGTCATGGGGCATCATGGCAATGTTTGAGGGATCATGTGCTAGCAAGGTCTGTGAGCTTGCTGCAGTGTTCTTCTGAGTGCACTGGAGTACATTTGAAATATATCTATATTAATGCACACAGCATGAGGGATAAACAGGAGGACCTTGAAGCTTTGGCCCTGTCAAAGAGCTGTGACATTACAGATATAAGCACAACCTTTTGGGACAAGTGCTGTGATTAGGGTACTACAGTGGATGGACATAGGCCCTTCAAGAGCTACAGACAGAGTGGGAAATGCGGAAGGGTGGTGCTGTATGTGAGGGATTGTATGCTGCTTGCAGCTGGTGATGACACAGCTGAGACCATCTGGGTAAGGAGGAAGGAAAAAAGCAAATAAAGCAAATGTTGTGTAGGAGTCAACTAATATCCTCCCCACCAGGATTATGACACTGATTAATTATTTTACAAGGAACTAAGAGATACCTCTATATCTGCTGCCCTTATCCTTAGGGGTAATTTTAAATTCCAGGACAATATACAATATTCCCTGAGACTCTCAAACAGGGAACACAAACAGGTGCAGGAAATCTCTGAAGCATGTTGAAGATAACTTCTTGGTGCAGGTACCAAGGGAGCCAGCTAAGAAATATGCTCTCCTAGATTTGTTATTGTAAGAGAGAGACTCATAGGCAAAGGCGTCTGTCTTGGTCACAATGACCTTGACAGCTGAGTTTCAAATCATTAGCAACAGAGGAAAGACTGTCCCTATGTTGTTTTTTTTTTTTTCCTTCCAATTCCAGAAGACAAATTCACTGCTGCTGTATGTCTAAAAGATGTACTGGAAGCTAAGCACCAAGCACCAAAACCACTTACTATCCTTTCCAATCACAAACTATAGCTAGTAATGACCTGCATGCATTCTTTCCATACAGTGATTTGTATAAATAGGAGTGAAAAAATTCAAGACTGGAAAAAAAGAAAAAGAAATGCTTTCTATTTACATACAAGAGCTTCATTCAGATGTTTACATGCCATCTCACTTGGAAGAAGCAGGTACGAAAAGTTCTCTGTTCTCAGCTCCAACTGTTAAGTTTGTCAAAAAAAACCAAGCAGAAGAGAGCATTTGGTCTGACAAAGTAATAGTAATATTCAAAGACCTGAGGGTAGATAATATGGGAGTAAGAGCATTGGTGCCACCTTAGGAATCAATAAGCTACATAGAAAACTGGAATTTAAAGGCATTTTATCAAAGAAAAAGGACAGATATAAAAGCTAACATCCCTCTAATGAAGGAATCTCTCCTGCACAGGCTGAGAACATTACTGAGACTGACCATGTTGGAAAATAAGCTTGTAATCTACATAGAAAAGGCAAGAGGAATGACTTGAAACTGATGACAGTACAAGTGCATTAAGCATCCTTTTCTTTCTAGTCCACTACCTTCATCTTTATAAACCCTTTGTACGTTTTTTGACTACTTTGGAGTGGGTAATTTTCTCCAGAATCATAATGGAAAGTGGATATCTTTCCATACATCCGGAAAGGTAAATTTGCAACTGATAATGCAGAAGTCAGAGACAACTTTTTTTTTTTTTCCCCCCTCTGGGCATCATTTCCTATGAAAACTATGTGGTTTATTGGAATACAGTTAGGAGAGCACATGGATAGGACAGTTTAGAATAGCACACAGAAAATTTCTTAAGTTTTTTACCACACCAAGTCTACAGCAGTTTTTAATTTCAGATTGTATATATCATGGTTCCTTCACACAGTAAAAGTTGCATGCAAGTCTTTCTTCATATTCATCCCATGGATTCATTTTGCATGCCCTCTAAAGTACCATGAATATTTTTTTCCTATCTCTGGCCTAATTAATTTTTTTCATTCTCTTCTGCCTTGTTATATAGCCTCAGAAGAGCTGAAGCATCTGTAAGGTGTCTTTCCTGGGAAATAACAGAATGTGTTTGCAGTTTCTTGTGCAAGCAGAAAATTAAACCTGGATCTCCTACTGCCTGGACAGGTCTCTGGTATCTCCAATACACCATTTCAAAAAAAAAAAAAAAAAAAAAAAAAGGAAAATTTGCCTTGTTGTATTTGAAGAAAGACAAGCCAAGGTGTCTTCTTTGGACTAAATTAAAATAGTAGACAACTCCTAGGCCATGTATCCCACACGGAAGATGCATCCCCATGGTGTCTAGTGAGGCATGAGAGATGACATTGTGATAAATCCTCAGAACTTCTGTATTAACCAGCTAAAGACAGCTGAAAAATTATTACTTAGGGAATGTGTAGAGTGCAGATACCAGCTGGCTCTCACTTCTTGTGAAATCAATGCTGAGGCATCCATCTCTATATTAACATAATTCAAGTTTCCATCCTGGATATTGGTACCTAAGACTCAGATGTTCTGTAGCCTAGGGATCATATATTTCTATAAGCTTTCAAGAAAAGAAAAGAAAAGAAAAGAAAAGAAAAGAAAAGAAAAGAAAAGAAAAGAAAAGAAAAGAAAAGAAAAGAAAAGAAAAGAAAAGAAAAGAAAAGAAAAGAAAAGAAAAGAAAAGAAAAATCCTGCACCACACCAGTACTTCACTGTACAGATGCGCCATCATTTCAAATGCATTCAGAAATTATAGAAATGCTTGAAGATGTTCAGGAAAGAGACACACAACTTCACATGAGACATAGATGTTATTGATTTAGTGGAAAAAAAGGGATGTTTATCAAACATTTATGTTGCAGGTGAGCAAATTTGCAGGTGAACTCCCAAAAAACTACTTTCATTTTTCTACTACTGCTTTCCAGGGAACAGTTCGGTGTTGATCTTTGTAAAAATTGAGCATATCATGATAGAATATAAGATCAATTTCATGCCATATTTTAACTCAGATACACCCTGAATTTTTAATTTATTCACAGCTACTTTAATGAAACTAAGTATAATTAGGATGATTCTGTAACTACAAGTTTGCTATTATGGACACTGGCATTTATCTATGTTTCTGTGAACAGCATTGTATAAGAATTATTAATCTTAGTAGTAGATACATTATTAGTAAGATACTGAGGTACTGCACAATAAATCTGACAAAATGAGCTGTCAACACATAAGAAAAAGATGTCATTAGCCACAAACATAACACTTAATGGAAGAGAGTGTTATGATAGAAATATAGTCAAATGCTGCATAATTAAGTAATATAATCACTAAATTTAGCAGATGGCTGCTTTAAATGGAAGACAAAGTATATCGAAGAGAGGAAGAGAAACAGAAAAGAGGGAGAAGATTGCTAGGCATAGTAATGAAGACAAGTTAGCTTTGAAATGTTTCCTATTACCATAATACTGAAATTCCAGGCAAATGGTGTTCTATAACTGCATAAAACCCCCTGCTAAATTAAATGTTTACTCTTGTTTCTGCATTAGCACTTTTCATATGTATTAGCTACTTCTAGATGAGAATCTTTAAATGCCATGTCAATGTCTTAAGTAACTAATATTTGGGAAAGTATCATTGACCTCTAACACCTAGAATAAGAATTATGTTACTGCATGCTAGTAACTGTACATTTTTACATAGTAAATTTTCTTCAAATTAGCATATATTGCCTTTGCTGCTTCTGTGGAAAGCTACAAATTCTCTCAATTTTTGTAAGTTTTTTTGTTTTAATTTGCTAATGATATCATTTTATTATTAAATTGAAATACAAGACATTTCTCCATAAATATTTTTGTCAATGATCCTATCCTCCTTATAACCCAAATTCCCAGTGGATAGTTCAAGTCCTAGTTTCTCATTTGGGTTATTAAAAACATAAATACTTATATTTTGTTTGTCTGCTCAGCATTCTACAGTATCTTACTTCTAATTTCAAAAAGACAGCATCTGATAAGACTCTGGGTTTCTTGCAGCAATGTCCACTCCCGCCTAAATGTGCTGTTAAGTCTGAACAAAAAAACTCACTTTATGAAATTCTCCATAGCCATTAAAAGAAAGTATATTCATGTTAAGACATTTGGGATATTTTAAAACAAAATAATTTGTAAGGTTCTCAGACAGTGTTCTGATAATCTATTTTATACCAGAAATTTGAATTGTGTGTCAGGATGCAGGAAAAATAAAACATTTCATTTGATCAGATTATGTTTGTACTGTGGGCATATTTCTTTCTTTCACAGGGAAAAAAAATCTATCACTGGCTTTCCCATGAGCTATTTACCCCATATCCATGACATAGGGAAGATCAGTAAAGTATATTTTAAAGTGTATTAGGATATATTTTAACCAATATTGGTGTTATTTTTAATATATGCTTGTGGCATACACAGGAACTATAGAATATACACTACAGAGAAATTTCTTTCCTATGATTGATAAATAAAATTTAGGAGAAGAGAATTTTGATAGGAATTGGTTTTTATCTGAATATTTTTTTGGTTCAACAGAAGTTCGAAAATAGAAGGGCATACATTTTTGATAGAGCATGGCAGAACATAGATAAACACAAAATATATATGAGTTGGACAGAATAATTCATATTGCTTTCTGAAATTTCTGAGGAATTTAAGAGCTTGTGTATCCTTGAAACTTTTTAATTTCTTTCACTATGTCAAAGCCTCACCTACCAGTGGAATCCAATGGAAGTATATTGGACTACATACACTTGCTTTTACTCCAACAGTCTGGTTGGTACAAAGAATTTTCAGTCTCTCAGTAAATAGATGACACAACATTGAGTAGATTTTTTTTACCCCCAATTTACATTTAATCAGTTTTGTTCATTTTTAGGTTTTTTTTCCCAAAGTGTCGCTCTGTTCCCACAAAGTAAACTTTTACTTTAAAAGCTTGTGTCAAATGAATTTGGGGAGCTCTAAGAGGCAAAATATTAACAAGGCAAAGATGTTGAAAAGAAGCACAGACTGACTAAAAGCAGCTGAAATTTATTTGGAAGAACTCCCTCCCTGACTTCCTGAGTTGGTTTGACCTTGGCTGGACACTGGTGCCCACCAATGCCACTCTTTTACTCCCCTCCTCAACTGGAGAGGGGAGAGAAAATACAATGAAAGGTTCATGGATTGAGACAAGGACAGGGAAAGATCAATCACTGATTACTGCAACAGGACAAATAGACTCAACTTGAGGAAAATATGTTAATTAACTACCAATCAAAACAGAGTAGGAAAATGAGAAATAAAACTAAATGTTAGAACACTGCTTTCTTCTTGGGCTTAACTTTAATCATGATTTAGTATTTCCTCTTCCCCAGTGGCAAGGGGGCTGAGGAATGGAGCTTACAGTCAGATCATCACATTTTTTCTGCCACTTTTTACTCCTTCAGCAAGAGAAATCTCTCCCCTGGCTCTATGTGGGGCCCATCCCATGGGCTGCAGTTCTTCATGAACTGCTCCATCATGGGTCCCTTCCACAGGGTCCCTCTCCAGTGTGAGAACCCCATGGAGTCTTTCAGGAGCAGCCTGCTTCAGTCTGATTTCCCCACAGGGTCTCAAGTCCTGCCAAGAAAACCTGCTCCTTCATGGGCTTCTTTCTCCACAGGGCCACTGGTCCTGTCAGTAGCCTACTCCAGCATGGACTTCCTACAGATTCACAGCCTCCTTCAGGCATCTAGCTGCTCTGGCATGGTCCTCCATGGGCTGCAGGGGGATCTCTGCTCCACCAGGGACCTCCATGGACTGGAGGGGCACAGCTGCACCATGGTCTGCACCACAGGTTACAGAAGAATCTCAGCTCCGTCACCTGAAGCACCCCCTCCCCTTCCTTATTCACTAATCTTGGTGTCTGCAAGGTTGTTTCCCTCACTCCTCTTTTCTCTGGCTACAATTTTCTCCTGAGATGTAACACTCTTTTCTTTTGTTTCTTAAATACCTTATCCCAGTGACACTATCACCATCCCTGACAGGCTCGGCCTTGGCCAGCAATGGGTCTGTCTTGGTATTGTCCCATTGGTATCATCTCCATTGGACACAGGAGAAGCTTCTGGCAACTTCTCACAGAATCCACCTATGTAGCTCCCTGATACTAAAACCTTGCCAAGCAAATACTTCTTTGCCATGTTTTTTTTTTTTTGTTATAGTGTCATGTCAGCCTCACATTTGCTATGCCACTACTAGAGCAGGCATTTTGGAATGCATTATTTAGTTCATAACAGATTTACTATCACTAACACTTTACTAAACTTTACTAATTATTCAGTAACCTCATTGACCTCATGTACGAAAAAAAGAAAAAAAGAAAAGCAGACTTTGTCAATCAAAAAATAAAAGAAGTTAATGAACACATGTCCTATCCTTGTATGGAAAAAAAGTCAATACAAAAATAGTCTCTATAGAACACAACTATTGTCAGACTGTGCATTTATTAAACTGACTCTTGGAAAAAAAAATACATAGCATAAGTAAAACTAGCAAAGGTATTTCCAAGTTTCTAACAAAAAGTACCTTGCTTGTATCTCTTGCTACAACTTTTGGAGAATGGCATGATTACAGAAACATAAGGCGAACCTAGGCAAATGTCACTTGAAGCTGAGCAAAATTAAGGGAAATAATCCCATCAATAAAAGTTGTATTTCCATATGACCCAGAAATTCTCAGAAGAAGGTTAAAAAGGAGTTTTCTTGAGAGCACTCTGCATGCTCCAAAGCCATTGGAAAGTACCATTTTTAGTTGTAAAATTGCATCTTATAATCTGGCCTTTCCATCTCCACTGATATTTACATATCCCTTTGAACACTCCGCATTCATTACCCACAGCTGCTGTATTGTCATTTCCACATGAAACATTTCCATTTGAGCACTGGGAAGTGTTCTTACTGTGTCAGTGTCAAGTAAAGCACAAAAATTAGAGAAAAAAACATACCCTTCCCTCTCCCCAGTCTAAATATTCCTTATTTTCACAACAGGGAATGCTTTCAAAATCGTTCTCAGGAGGTAAGTGTCATTGTGGGTGGGCAGGATGGCTCACATACCTGCTACAGCTGTCCCCAGCACTGCAGTTCCCTCTGTCTCCTTTCTCCAGCAAACATGCCTGCTCTGGCCTGCAACTCCCTGAGGGGCTCCAATCCCTCCCTGAAAATGCATGCCCCCTTCTCTCCCTGGATAAGAGTCTGTGGAACTTAGTATCTCCCGCACTGGTGCCAGGGTTTGCTGGAATCAGTTTCCACTGGATTAGGGAGATTCCCATGTGCATGTGTTCATGCCTTGAGAGGCTGACATGGAACAGAGGCTAGACAGAGCTAAGAGAATAAAATAGGTATTTATTAAAAGGTATTAAAGGATACACCTTGGGCAGTACAAGAGCATGGCCAGGGCTAAACCCAAGATGGACCCAAAATGGTTACAAAATGGACAACTGGTCACAAGGTCTCACACTTTTGTAAGTTTTTGGTCCATTTGAATGTTGGAGTTAATTGTCCAGCTATAGTTTTAGATTATGAAGTTCCACCCTCTCTTTGCTCTCTTCAGTTCCCAATTGTTTATACCTTTTGTCCTGAACTTTGTAAAGGTTGTTCTTCGTCTCAAGCTGGAAAAGGATTTTTTTGTTCACCTACCCTGTGAAGAGAATCTACTAACACTTAACATGAAGCTCAGAGCTACACCCCTAGGCAGCACAGAATCTGAAAAATATGAAAGCTAAAACTTAAGGCATCAGTGTCCCACTGCCTGGCACATTTTCAGTTCCACCTAGGACATCCATCACTTACAAATTCAACTTCTGACTGATGCAAAATCAGTGCCTGAAGCACAGAAATACAAATATGTGTTTCAACCTAGAGATAAAAGGTAAATAAATGCATCTGTTAAAGACAAGTAAATGCAGCTTCAATAAAGGGATTCAGTTAAAAACTAGATGAAAATATCTTGTGATTTCAACCTATGCAAGGCTGAAAGAAAAATGCTATTAAATCTCTGTAACTAAGATGTGAGGGAAATCTTACATGGTGAATGCAAAATGCCTTTATATATTTTAAAAATGAATAAAATAATTTCTGTCATGGACAATAAAATAAACATAAGATAATGAGAGGATGACAGTACAAGAACTGACTACCCATAAAGTAAAAATTAGTGATGGCTAAGAAGAAAGCAATAATGACTTGTTACATTCACATAAATCTACACTTAGCTGTCATTTGGTAGTGGAAGCAGCCAAGTAGAACTGGATATTAAACTTATGTCAGACAGTTGAGGACAATCTGTTTGAGTTATTCAGTTGCAATCTGCTATAAGTGAATGCTGTGCTTATATAAATGACATTTAAACTAATTCTGCTTTTGTAGAAGATATTAAGGGAAGGAAAAATAATCACAATTTCTTAGTGTCTTGATTGTTTGGACTAGTAAATATTGCTTAGCTCTTGCTGAGGAGGAAGATTCCCTCAGAAGAAAAGAATACCCATTATATAACAGATTTTCCAGTAAAGTGCTTCTGGCTGTAGTTGGAAGGGATGGGCAACTTCCCTTGAAGACTCTCAGGTCTTCTCTGAGACCTACAGCTTCACTATCAAAAGAAAATCCATATTTTCTGTGGATGCCAGTAAGCAGGTTTATAACCATATCACCCAATTGTACTTTAGCAATATTATAGGAAAGTAAGGAAAAAGAGTGAAGGCAAGCAATTCTGCCAGGTAAGCCTCTTCTCTGATTAGGTAAACTCGAGTTCTACTAAAATGTCCCACACTTAATATTTCAATATCAACCCCAAAACCTTACCCACCTAGTGCAGATTTTATGTGTTCATTCCGCCCCTTCATCTTTCCATCATTAAAAAGAGCTATTAGCTCAGAACACTTGACAGAAAACATTTTGAAGCATCCAGCCAAATTAAGTTCAAGGAAAAAATAAACCACCAAAGGCACACATCAGAAATAAAAGATGCACTGCGCTGCTGTATTCTAGGTAATGAATTTGTATTGACTGAGTTCAAGATGAGGACATTCTGGTCTCTGTTCTTATCAAATAAAATGTCCATGAAAGTAACTTTCTGTCTTTTCTGCCAAAGTCCGTAACTCTAACCACAGTGAATTTTCCAAGAGAGAAAAAGGAGGTAATGCATCTTAGACTTACATTAGGTTCTCCTGTGTAAGAAAAAGAGATTATTTTAAAATACACATTGAAAGCTGTTTGACCTCACTGCTTTGTGTTGACTTCTAGAACGCACTGAACATTTTCCCAATGTTGGGCATTTAATAAGGTGTAAGCATACTGAGTGGTTTTTAATAGCAGGTAAATAGACCACATTAAATGAAATTTTAAGAGCTCAAGCTAATGAAACATTAAAAAGTGTCATATTTTAAATGTCGTGGCTTTCTAAAACTGTAGCTTTTGATCTGCAACAAGCACCTTGATTCCCAAACAGCTTCTGTGCCCAGCGCGGGTGCCCCGTTGGTGGCGGCAGGGCCGGGGCTGTGCCGGCGCTGCCCGGGCCGGCCCCAGCGCAGGGCACGGCTGAGCCCCTCAGCCCCGGGGAAAGCCTGGCCAAGGGAGGGCAAAACGCTGCCCGGCAGCCAGGGCTGAGCCAGGGGAAGCGAGCGAGAAACAGCGCTGCGAGCCCCGAGGGGACAGCGGGAGCAGGGACGGGGCAGGAGAGGCCCGGCAGGGATGGCCCTGCGGCCTGGCACAGAGCCCGGCGGGGCGGGCGGACCGCCCGGAGGGAAGCTGCAGCCCCTGGAGAGCCCACGCTGGAGCGAGGTTATCCTGAAGGATGACGAAGGCCCCAGGCTGGAGCTCGGGAAGAGCGTGAGGAAGGAACAGCAGAGAAGAGCTGCTATGGAGTGACCGCAGCCCTTGCGCTGCTCTTCGGGAGGAGGTAGAGGATTCAGGAATGTTGGCATGAAGTGGAGCTTGGGAAGAAGAGGAATGTAGGGAGAGTGTCTTGTTTCTGTATTTGTCTTCCCCCGCACACACTGTCTAAATCTTCTTTTAATTGGCAATTGATTAAAATAAGTTTCTTCAAGTCAAGCTTGTTTTGGCCATGACGGTAGCTGGGAAGAGATCTTCCTTCCTCTATTTCAACAGGCAAGCTTTTTCTTTATTTTCTCCTCATGTCCTGTTGAGAAAAAAGAGTGAGAGCAGCTGGGACATCTGGAAACTGGTTAAGGTTTGACCATGTGTTCAATCAAACAAGACCCTTAACTTCAAATGGATATTCATATAAACTCACTTCTCATCAAAAGTACTAATCTGTTTTGAAACTCTTACATGATCTTCACTTTCACATTTGTCAGTGAAGAGCGTTGGGGAATCTAACCATAAGAACATCAAAACAGTAAAAGTTTACACGGGAGGGTAATGGTTGAGGAAATACATCTAGAGTTGAGAAAATTCAAGATACCACCATCTCAAAGAACAAAATTGATTTATAATCTTAAAATATTTTGACTTAAAATATTTTCTTTGAAATTTTATTTTATTTCTTTCTATTGAATTTTGGGAAAAAAAACCCAAAAACTTTTGGAGTAGCTCAGGCAAGCCTGCATAAACAACTATAAAGATCTTTACTGCAAAAAATGACAGTGAATAGCTTTGATAACACTTGACATAAAAAAGTAAGCTATGTTGCGGTACATGTTCTATTCTGGACCAGAAGTACAAAGATGACTTTTTTGACACCCTTAGGAGATAATCAACCCTTCATTTTATGTCTTTCCAGTAAACATAGCTTGTCATGACCATTAACTCCTTAAATACACTGAGAAATAAATTTATTTCTTTAACTTTTATTTTTGAGCTCGATTTTCTTGAAAACTATATCTGTGTATTAAACAGATATATCTAAGAAAAAAAGCTCTCTCTTTTTTTCCAGCAATGATCTGTTACCTGAAATTCTGTAGAACTGAAGATTATAGGAATAAGATTCCTCTGTTTAAATTAATCAGTAACATACAGTACCTCTAAAACCACCTATGACTCCAGTGAACTTAACCAGAGCTTTGAATACAATGCTAAGGTACAGTGATCTATGTTGTTTCCATGCAATTTTTTTTTTCCTTGTAATTTTTTTACATAATTTTCTTGGTCTTTTTTCCTCCTATTTCTTTTTTTCTTAAACCTGTGTCTATCTTAAATCCCTCCTTTAGAGTATTTTTTTTTTCCTGTAGCTGTAGGACATAAGCAAGTTTATCCTACCGCTCACCCCTCTATTTTTTGGGCTATAATAGAAGGACAGGCAGAATTTTAATATGGTTGGTATTGGGCAGAGGCATTTTTCTCACAACATCAGAAACAGGATTTGATCTTTTCTCATGTCAGATTTGCTTCACAGTAGTACTACAGGAAAGAGGAGGAAAATACTTTAATCGGTAGAAGCAAAACACCAGACCTCATTCATTTAAATAACCTTTTCTGGTTTTTTCCCATTATTGCAGTGCAATTATACACAAGTCTTTCTTTGAACAAAAATGAATTCCAGGCTCTGTGTCACAGCAAGAATAATAAATGAAATTATCCAGTGCACAACAAAGCTCGTATAGCATCCTTGCTAATCTCTCAAGTTAAAAGGAAATATTTTTTTCTCCCCACACACTGAAACATGAAATATGTGACCTTTAAAAGCAGTGACAGATGCTTTAAAAGGGGAAAATAGTGGGTGTAATGGGTAAAGTATGTTTTGCTGATAGAATTGCTTTTTATATTGTGCAATCTGTCACAATCACATTAAGATGGTTGAAAGAAATCAGTGCAACATTTCTACTGGAAAATGCTGTTTTGTCAGCGTTTGTCACCATGTACAAAGGAAAACAAAGGGAAAAAGTCAAAATATTCTAGCTGGCATGGGTATTTTTTCATTCTTGGGTCATTCTAATAATCAATTCATTTTAATGTTGAATGCATCTGCTAAAATATATTTTGACATTGCTGAAATTAAGTACTTAATTTTTTTTCCCTAACAAATTACTTTTGAACTTTAGATCTGTATTAAACACATTTTAGGTTTGATTTTTATGTCTTTAATTTCACTAGTTAAACATAAGAAAAAAACCTAGCAAGGCTTTTTTTCTTACCCCTGCCTGCTCTTGCTTTGCAGTGGTCTGTCTAGAGCAATTTTCAAGAGTGGTACATTTCATATCCTGCACCTATAAGTTCTCAGCTTGGACAGTGTCTCACAGAAGCCAGGTAACTGAAGAGGGGACAGAGATGTCTTAGAGTTCTCCACCAAGACTTAATAACTGGTTTTGTTTAGAACAGAGACAACTGACACAAAACGTGAGTCTTTCCATTCTGCCAAATGATTGCAAATGACAATAATGGGTATTTGCAATGAAGGACATTTAGTTTGCCTATTAACAGCATTCCAAGATGGGGAAGCATAAGAAGATGTCACCTAAAAACAAGTCACCCAAGGTTTACAACCTAGTAATTCAAAAATCCAGTTAAATATGCCTGGTACTGCTTCAGCATGGGATGGTGAACTACGTCTTTAAAATTTCCAAAATTCTGTGTGTCTTACTATAGAAAAATTATTTTTGAATGTGGGAAATCATCTATTTTAATCTTTCCAGTCTCTGGGGTTCTTGAAGCCTGGCACTGCTACCACCACACCTGTTGCTTAGTGGTGGAAACAATAGCATGTCAGACATATTTGCTGATTAGGTCAATACCTGAAGGAACTCTGTGCAAGTATCCACCTCATTAAACATTTCAGTACTTCCTTTACAGAGAGAGGTTTTTAATTTAATTTCTAGTCTGTAATTTAAAATTCATCTTCCTAAGGTGTTAGTTGCTTTAATCTGAACTAGAAGTTCTGCTCTTTTACACTTCTCTATGAATTCTTCACTCTCCCTTTCAAGAAACAAGTTGAAAAGATCTGTGAGCCTGTGTTAGTGCTTCTGAAGTTCAGTTGAAGTGAGTGTGCTGCTAGCTCAAATAACTAAGTTTTTCTGATCTCACTTTCACCTGATTTCATGAAAAGAGGAAAGCATGCAGCTCTCTGTCTTAGCTGGATGTGAAACTGGCTGTTATTCTTTCACTTGTTTAGGCAGTTTGCAAATATATAGTCTACTGATAGATGTACATGCACTAGTACATATGTTTGTTTTACCTACTTTAAAGTTTCGCTGACATTCACTGTAGAAGGGAGTTTTAATCCCTCTTTCTCATCAGTCTGTTCTAGTTTCACAGGGGATATTCCAAGAGCTAAAAAGTCTATTTCAACTTTTATGAACTACTATATTACTTTTTTAAAAATGTGAGTCAATTTCCATTTACAGTATGACCTTAAAATATTCTTAGAATCTTTCATGTGTGTTAGAGAAATGTCTTTTTCTTAATGGTTTCTGAAGAAGTAATGCATCTTTTCCTGAAATTGTTTAATTGATTCAATAAATCATAGAATCATAGCATGGTTTGTATTGGAAGGGACCTTTAATATTGTCTGGTTTCAACACTCCCACCATGATCAAGGACACCTTCCACTAGATCAGGTTGCTCAGGGCCCCATCCAACCTGGCCCGATTATATATATATTTATAAATAGTTATTTAATTCCAATACATAGACAGGCATGAATCTGAAGAGGCAAGTGACTTGCAGGTTTAGCATCTACAGCCATCTGATAGAGTGAGTGCTTCTTAAATAATTTTTAAAGGAAAACTAAAATGGCATGTTAAATCATACTTTAAAAAATCAATAATTACCTTAAAATCACTTAAATTTATAAAAGGATCTACAGTGGTTGATGAGTCACATCACCATGACACGAAAACTACATTTATTAAAGAGGTTTTTGTGTAAGTGGTCAGTCGATCCTAGGTGATGAATAAGCCCCCATCCAAGTGCTCTCTCAAACCTTCTCAGCAGGCTGGGGGAGAGAATGGGAAGAGCAAAAGCAGTAAAAGCTCACTGCGAAGATGAAAATAGTTTAATGTTTCAAGGAAAAACAGATAAACAAGTGGTACTAGAACAGTCACTCACCTCCCAAAGTGGTGAGCTCATCCACAAACAAAGGCTTATTTGGAAAAAAACACCTCAGTTGTATGATAGAGCATATCTCTTTGGTTACTTTGGTCGCCATCCTGCTTGTATCCTGTCCCAAAGTTTTGTCTGCCACCAGCCTCCTGGAGTGGGAAACACAGGCAGCCTTGATGCTGTGCAAGTGCAGTTCAGCAATACCTAAATCACCAAGTGTGTTATCAACACTGTTTTGATCACGTCTAAAGCCCAACACCGTGTGGATTGCAATGAAGAAAATAACTCCATCCCAGCCAGACTCAATAGAGAATGACTGATCTTCATTACATAGAAACACTGAAAACTTATGCTGCTAAAGCTGTCTCCTAACTCCATAAAACATTATGCAAGATTTTTAAAGCTCCCATTTGGGGGCGTAACACAATTTGTATCCTGCCCAAGCAGTCTACTTCACACTGCTCTTAATTTTCTTGGTTTTTTAGGGATACTACCATTATGAAAATAAATCTGTACCACCTGGGTTAACATAAAGTGACTGAGAATAATATTTTAATAAAATATAATTAAAAATTAGTAGTCAAATAGAACCAGAACTAGTTAATTCTCGTTGAAATTTAGCCAGAAAGATGTACCAAGTAAGTGAGAAAGTTATGCATTTTACTAACATTGTAATAGATTGGAAGGGACAGAGGAGTAAGCTATAATTTCCATTAACAATAAACTCTTATTTTAATTAATCTAAACTCT
Organism: Passer domesticus; assembly: GCF_036417665.1. Lineage (NCBI taxonomy): Eukaryota > Metazoa > Chordata > Aves > Passeriformes > Passeridae > Passer > Passer domesticus. Next base: position 81,450,887 of record NC_087474.1, on the reverse strand, counting down.
AAAAATAGAAACAAAAAAAATTGTTCCAAAACATGAATTTTAGAAAAAAAATTTGTGCAAGTTTTGATGTTAGTAGAGTGCAATTAGTTGTCAATCACATAGCAATTTCTGATCCATGTTTAGAAATATACATACTATAATGATGTATTTTTATTTGAGCACATTATGCCTCCCTCAGTGACTTTTATCTGCCCTTACTTTTTTATACTTTTATCCTTATGTTCAATTTTCAGGATTTCTTGTATCCCGGTCCCCTTTGCTAGTATAAGAATGGACAAACAAAATTTTAATGCTCCAAAGCACCTGGTATTATAATTTTTTCTTTTAAGGAAAAAAAAATAATTGGAACTACTTTTAAATACCCCAAGTTAGAGGAACACAACACACGTCTTCAATAAAAGATTTTCCAAAAGTAAATTTCTCTCTTACTTGAAAAAGGGGTAGAATATTTGTAGAAGGAATTTTAATAAAAAACATTTACAGGATGTTAAACTGACGTAGACATCTATGAGAGCAAGTACAGAAGGCCTGCCTTTGTGAGACTGTTTTTGTCCTTTGTTAAGTGGTCCCTCACATCATTACTTTTTGATCATGCCTCAAGTGAAATGTTACACTCTGAAAACAAATGCCTTATAAATTGGCTTGGGAGATATGATTATACCTGTGCCAACTGCTGTCTTGTTCTTGAAAATGACAGCTCTGTGACTTTTCCATTTTTATATAAAAACAGTCTTTTAATTTATGACCTGCCACTTGCAATGTATTTGTAAAAAACAATGAAATAATTCAATGTGCTTTACAAAGCACAAGGCATGCTACCTAGTGCTAGTTTTACATATTTAAAAGTACAGAGTTTATAAGAAGTAAAAGCAAAAAATGAGGGGAATTATAAAAGCTGCATTATCAAGTGTATGCACATCAGGGTAGTAAATGTGGGTTTCATTCAATGCCGTTGTTTTTCCTGACATATTGTTGTTCCATTAGAAAAAAAAAAAAGTTTTGGAAAATATTCAGTTAACTTGTTCATCTTACTTGCTAAAGGATGCAATAAAAAATATAGACACATGGTTGTTTCTCTCCTAGCATGAAAACAGCTATTCTAAGTCACTGACAGCACAGATACAATAGTTAGCAACCGTAGCACATTGATCAGTTTTACCCCCTTACAAGTCCAAATTATTGAGGTACATGACCTCAGGGAAGTGAATGAAATTCTTGTGGTTTAGATATAGGGTGTTTAGTTATGTTTGAATTTAATTACATTAATTCAATTAAAATGGAACACAAAATAAGTCCATATTTTTCAGCAAGAAGTCGTAACAGCATGAAACAGGAGCAAAAATAATTTTGTGCATCACAGCAATTTCACATAAGTTCTGACCAGCACTGTGGGGTTTTTGGGGTACATTTGATGCAGAAGTAGTCACACTATTGAGTGTGCTTGAGCTCTTAAGGCCCAGAGCTCTCAGAGTCATCTTGAATCTCTGCTGACAGACCCTCTGACCATTGCTGCAGAGGCTACATTGAACACTGGACCTGGGCCTCTGATCTCAGCTTGGTCCATTTCCTGGAGGTGGCTGAGACTACAGGCAGCCTGATCTCCAGCTTTGTCTTCTAGGTGGAAGAAATCCCCTTCTTTGTCTTCTTGACCCTACACTGCATGTCTGGTAGCCCTGTCATCTCCTGATTCATATTTTCTCATTCATCTTACTAGATTAACCTCAGACCTAAGGCATGAGTTCACCCTATCTGGGTATACGACCTGAGGGTTGATGGATCCCATCTCCAGCTTGGTCCTTCTTGGGTCCTGTGCCTGGTTGGTGAAGGTGCTGTCTGATCAGGAGCTGGGATCACCCTTAGCCTCTTGCTTGTCCTTCCTCATAAAGAGGCTCCTGCTGCTCTTAAGATAGAACTCTGACAATAGCTGGGAGGCCTGAGCTGAAACAAACCTTCTGGAGCACCTGGAAGTGGTAGCCAGATTCCCTACTCCTAGACATTGGTGCATTGTCTTGTGAGGTGGGCAGTCACTGGCCATGAACACCTCCATCCGTGAAATGGTGCCCATGTACCTGGGACAATCAAAATGACACACACTGCAGAACAGGAAAACATAAAAATCACATGCCTTGCCCTGTGCAGCTGCAAATCCCAGTCAGCTGCGTGCTGGAGCAGTGGAATGGCAGGAACACCATCTCTTTGTGGTCAGGGCTGCCCTCCTTGTTTGCTTCTTCCATGGACTGAGTTTTGTATGCCTGCTCTGAGCTCAAGTTACAGTTCATGCATAACAAATGACCTGAATCTGTAGGGAGGGTTCGATGTTAGTAAAACCACCTGATCTGCAGAAGATCTTTGATACAAGTTGTGTAAAATGATCCAGTTTGCAGAGTCTAGGTTAAAAGAAATTTTTTATTATAATATGCTTTGTTGTGTTACTGTAGTACCAAGCAATCCCTAAGAAATCTGTTTGTCTCCATAGAGCTGGGTGACAGCAGTGTGTTTGTGGCTGGATGTCCCAAAAGACATAGGTCACATTCTGGAACATAAATGTTGGAAGTGGTAATGCATGATATAAGACTAATTTCAGTGCTGTAGTTTTTCAGGTTGTTAAATTAAAGTTGGGAGCTTGACTTAGTTTCAGGGTGACTGCAATTGTCAAAACTACCTCTATTACTAGACAAAAATATAAAATCATATGCTACAGACTATTTTTCAGACTGCATCAAGTCCTGATTTGAAGAGTTTGACATGAAGTGTCCTTCTAAAACTCTTAGATATTAAAACAGATTAATATTATTCTTGTGTGATGATTTCTCAAGAATTCTGGCCAGCTTTTTCCCCACAGAATCACAGTTTAATGTGTCAATCAAGTGATAAACTAAGTACCCTATAAATCACTGAGCTGTCATTTTGTCACATTTTCTGTGGAACACCTTGACTGTTTTTATCATGAAGAACTTTTCTTTCAAAATTAGAATAAGGCAAAATACTTTTTGTGTAGGTTAATTGCTACACCTGAAGTAAAAAAAAACAAACTTGGATAACTTTTTTTTTCTTTAAAGTCATCATTAGTTATTTGTGTTATTATATTTTTTCCGAATTAGGAGCTTCTAATACTGCTCAGAAGAGGACTGTTTTCTCATACTGAGGAATAGTGAGCACTCTAGTGAAGAAGAAACCATCTCAACATTGTCAGTTGACAATGTCAAGCAACAGTCAGTATTGGCTTAAAGGAAATAAGGGAGATAACAAATCCATGATAATTACAGAAAATTCTGTCCCTATCTTTTAAATACAAATGTGGGTTTTGGGATTGCCTATCTTCAGCTTTCTGATAGACCCTGCTAGTAGCAATTGGCTTGTATAAACAAATCTATTTAGATTTTCTGAAAATTTACTTTCCATAGGATGCCAGTCCAAGTAAACTGTCAAAAGTTTACACTATAATCAACATATATAAGTTGGTTTATGTTTCTTAATTTTGTAATAAGTCAGTGAGGTCTCTGAAGTGACTGATTCTGTGCTAACAACAAAGCAGCTTGCTTAAGGCATGATCCACTAAGTTCAATGTGGGGAGGTTAAGTGCACATCAGAACAGAGGTGCTTCATCGGCAAGAGAAGTTTCTTACAGATTTGTATCTGTAGGTTTCTTAGCTGTTACTCCAGATCTCAGCTCTGCACGAACCAGAGAGCTTTCTGAACCTGAGCTAGAAAGAAATTCAACTCTCATAGCACTTTCAAGTCTGAATACTATACATCTAAGTTTGAAGCTAACCAAGATCAAATAAACAGAATATGGAGAAGAGGGCCTGCCTGCCCATGCTGAATGTTGGTTACTTAAAGTGGGGTTTGATCCTATTCGATTTGCACTAGTATCTGCAGAATTTGATCCATCCAGCCCCTTAGGTTGCATGCTGACAACCTTCTTAAAGATATAATTCTTTCTTTACTGTTTGAGTCTCTTCCAAAGCTCGCAGTACCTCAGCCTTCATAAGTGTCTCACCTCACTCACCTCATCCACTCACTGCATGTTACCCATCCTGCTGATTTGATTCCCCTTCTGAAAAGTCTTGTTTTGTATTACTGCCAGCAAGCTATAGGACTTGAGTGACAAAAGGAATTTTTGACATATTGACCTTTTTGCCTCTTCTGTTCCCTATGTTGCTGCTGTGCTCCAAGCTGCATTTCCTGCTTGCTTCAGGAATACTTTTCTTCTTGATTCTATAAATACTACAAATTACAGACTGCTTGTGCTCTTTTCTCTCATTTTTATGAATTTCTCCTGTCTGCTACTGTTGTACTAAATGATCCTGGTATCAGTGCCCACTTCTGAATTTCTTTTTCATGTTTGTGTGTTGTCAAAAAATGAGTGCAGACTTGCTACCATAGTAATGTTTTCTTACACTTCACCTCAGCCTGCTTTTATTTTTTGGAAAACACCCAACATTCTCCTTCGAGTGAGGTAAACTGCTGGTCTATTTGAATCAACTGTTTTTCATTACTTCTGTTTTGGAGGCTGCAATGCTCTCTTCCCAGAATCTCTTCTTATGTCCCTTTCTTCCACTGTCCCTGAAGTTTCTTGGTTATGTATTTATGGCTCATTTTGTACCTGAATGTATTGGATTGTGCACTGGAAATCCAGAGGAAAGGGTATTATGATGTAAGTCTTTCAGAAATTTCCTTTGAAAAACTTAAATATCCCCATTTATTAATGTATTCCTTTCCTTGCTGAGGCTGAAATGATAGATTTTCTACCATCACTTCTCTCTTTCCATTTTCACACTATTTGAGTATTTAATTCAAGGTTTTATGAGATTTCCATAATAAAATTGCTCAAGCACCATTAAAAAGCATCATTAGTGACACTTCTGTGAATTAACACCCATAGATACCACTAATCAGAAGGTGGTAACAATTTCTCAGTGTCCAGCAACAAAAGAAGATGCATCCCTGGAAGAAAGCTTTTACCTAAGCAAGATGCCTGCCTTTTTGAAAATCCCTACAGTTTAAATAGATTCAGAGCATGTTTGGAATGTCATAAAATACAAGGTATTTCAAATGAACTGGGGAATGGCCCAACACTTACCTCCTGAACTTTTTTAGAGACCTTTCTCTTATTAGGAAACTTTTATTTTTCCTAACCGTGTCTGTGACAATTACTGAGAAGTACCTGTCAGAAGTAATTGCATGGCTTCTGGCCTTAGTAGGTTAGAGCAGATTTTTCATGCCATGACCTCATTGCTTATCAGAATTTCTTGTTGACAGCAGCAGATTCTTCATGTTCAAGGCTACTCAGTGGTCAGTCTCTGATTGTTTCTTACTTTGCCAGGCAGGCTGGTTTAGGCCTGGCCATTTTGAGCTTATCCGGTATTACCTTTCAGTTGGTCTTTAAAAGTGGCTTTCATGTTTGCCATGTGAAGGTTTTGATTAACAACTGGCTTCACTTTTGCAGTCTAATATAGACATTCCAGTTATGAGATTTTTTAGAAAAAATCTTCTAAATTTTAAGTGTTATATAAGGTACTAAATAATCAGTTTATATTACATCATTACATCAGTGTCCCTATTTTCCTTTAAGACAATTATGTTTTATCTTTATATACATGTCTAAACTTCATGCTTGCATGTCAGATTTTTGTTTGGTGGCAATCTGGGTGCTATAAACAATATTTTATTTCCATAAAGATGCGACCATTTAAATGACACCTCCACTGATCTGGACTGGAAAGCTGGAAATTTAATTATTTAATAATAATTAAATATTATGTCTGTAGGAGTTTAATTTGTTAGCTGTGGACTTTACTTGTGCAAAACCTTCCTGAAATGATCATTCTTCAATTGTGATTTTGCTTTCGGCATAGAAAATTTCACACTCAAAGCAGAAGGTTCTTGTTCTAATTTTTACCTCTCATCATTCAGTCTAGAAAATAAATACGCATATTTCAATTACACTGATAATATGTGATAGACTGTGACCTACTGAATCTAATTAAATGAACAGGACAGAAGACACTTTTTTTTTCTAATTATGAAGAAAAGTTTCAAGGCTTTCAAGTCTCTGCCTCATATTTCCAGATAAGAGAATTCTGAAGAACCTGTCTTCCCCAGGACTTCCTCTGAAGTCAGGACTTCAGAGGACTTCTCTCAGGACTTCCTGCTTTCTCTGTTAGAGCAGGGTACCCATTTGCTGACCAAGTTAATTACAAATATTTGTTAAGTGCTCATTTTTTTCTGAGAGAGAACCCTCAGATGGATCTCATGGGGCACTTCTACTGAGACCTACAAACAAGATTCCTCCTTCCTCTGAGGGGTTCTACTATGCACTCATATTAAAGAGAGAGAATGAGTGCTGAAATTAGTATCCACTGAAGTGTTCAGTATGAACAGAATTAGCATCTAGATAGCATTTGCACCTTACTGTCTATTTATAATGTGTTTATCAGCTTTATTAGCTGCAGGTTTATCAGCAGTAGGGTCAAAATTATTTTTGAAACCAAGTGGATCAATGCTACTGCCCACATCTTTCATTCTATTTAAAAATATGCTGAGACCAATTGTAACAGGACAGATAAGGTTAAAGTTGCATAATTGAGTAAGTTACATTATGCAGTGTAGGAAACATGCAAGGAGAGGACCTAAAAATATAGTAGGGTTTTTCCTTATCCCATTTTCTCAGTAACCAACCACCTTGCAGGTTTTCCTTCTTTTTCTTGGATATCTAAATTTTGTTTGAATTTAATGTAAGATTGCAGTAGATAGCTATGAGGTGAATTACTTCATGTTATTTCGGGGGTTGTTCAGTTTTGGGTTTGTTTTTTTGTTTGTTGGTTTTTTTTTTTCCTCTCAGACTTTGTTTCCTTCCCTTGCTTACAGTGAGTGGTTTTTTTGCATTTGACTGCTTGACATATCCTTTGGCTGCTTTATAAGGAAACAGGAAGAAGTGTTAGATCATAGCACTGACATTGCTTGCAAATGACAGATACTTGACTTCTTTGTGTTGTGTTATTTTAGTTTGTTCTGTCTGAATTATTATTTTAACCCTTCTACTTGAGTGAGGTGTTTCACTGGGATACCATTTCTATTAATTGATACTGTGGCAATAGAGACACTCAGAAAAAGACAGTTATGACACTTGCATTAGGAAAATTTTACCTGTCTTCTTGTTTTTTATAAATGCAGTATCAATTTTGTAGCTGCTAACAAGTATACTCTACAGTCTTATATTTTTGAATGCTTTTTCTTTGTGTCAGTTTTTGGAAAAGATAAAAGCAAGTAATTTCAGACTATAAAAACAGAATCAGTAACATGGAGACAGCAGTCATACACAGATGTCTGTTGTTCAAGAACTAAGCAAGAGATGCACTTCTGGAAGGAGAAGGTTTAATGGGTTGAAAAACACACATAGAATACTGTTTTACTGTTGTAAATTTATTATCAAGCACTTGTCTATTTCCTTACAATACATGAATTTAAAATCAGTATGCAATGTTCATATTTACTCTGTTACTTTAAGTCAGTTACCAGGCTATTCTCACGTTCTTGTTTCTTCATAAGAGCACCAAATTGCACTGCATAATTGGGCCACTGCTTGTCTGAAATTTGGAACTGCATGGGTCCAGACTCTTCTAAATTGAAGATTTCACAAAATATGCAAACATCTTCTAAACTGAAAATCTGTAGTTTTGTGATTTCTTTTCTTTTCTTTTCTTTTCTTTTCTTTTCTTTTCTTTTCTTTTCTTTTCTTTTCTTTTCTTTTCTTTTCTTTTCTTTTCTTTTCTTTTCTTTTCTTTTCCTTTTCTTTTCGAGAACAAGACAAATTTGTATAAAATATTTCAATAACAGATTTTGTCATTATTCATTTTGTAATTTTTTAAGTTCTTTTTCTGAATCTTGTGCTTAGTTCAGTAAAAGTTACTTACTTCCCAATTTAAGGCATACTTTCTAAAATACCCTTAAAATCTTTAAGGCGTTAATTCTCTCTAATCTCATAATTTCAGATGACTTGGTGGAGAATCCCATACCTTTAAGAGGATTCCGTACCTGTTGAAAGCCATGAGTTGTGCAGTGGGAGATTTCTAGGTGTAATATTTATTTGAAAGAAAGCTAAGACACTTTCAATTTTCTTGAAGTTTAAGAGTTCAGCAGGACAGAATTATTTTACTGAGAACAGATATAGAAGAGATGTACTCTGTGACATTCAAGGGAGTTATTTTCTCATTTTCCTTTCAAGACAGGAAACTATCAAGACTGGCAAGAAGACAGCTGACAAGATGAGGAAAAGCTAGAGTAAATGAAAAGCTCCAGAGACCAGAAAACGAGTGATGGGAAAACCATATAAAAAGCAAATAGGTGTGATGGTCAAGGATTCAAAAAAAATAAATAACAAGGGTTCTAGAGGAAAGCAGCAAGTAGAGCATGCCAGTCAGCACCCACTAATTTCAGAAGGAAAACAGACAATTGGTGGAGCTTCACAGCATGGTGAGAGAGGAAAATTAGGCACATTCAAACCCCTGCTGGAAAAATCCCTGGACAAATTTTTTTCTTTAATTTGTCAGTCCCAGGTTAATCTGAACACCTTGCAACAATATAGAAAGGAGCAAAATATGGGTAGTTTAGTACAGGATGAGTTCTGCTGAACAAATAAGCAAAAGCACATAGGAAAAGAGGGACCTCAACTAAAGCATTTTGAAGCTAAAGTACTGTTTGAGGCTGAAAAGAAAGGGACTTGGCCTAAGCATGGGAAAGCTGATCCCTGCCAGCTATAAACAAGGAACAAATAAAGTGAATCTATGTCTTAAACCATGGGGACAAATAAAAACAAATCCTTTATCTTCCATACTTTTAAACCATGAATTTGAGGAACTTTAACTAGAGGAAGGAAAAACACACCAATCAAACTGCAGAAAATCAGTTAGACATCACAAAGATTTATGAATTAGAGAAAGAAGGGCAGTGCTTCAGGGACACAGAAACTAAGAAAATCCTTGTGCATCCTCAAATGATAGACCCAAAGAAGGCTATGGAGGTAATCAATGTATTTTAATTCTAGAAAGACTTCCCTACACAGAAAGCTGTGTGTGTGAGCAGGAGTCCATCTGAATCATATCACTGACAAAGCAGTACTCGATAGGATTCAATCTGCTGGACACCATGCAGAATGTGATATACAAAGATAATAGTGCTGGGAAGCAAGATAAAAGATGAGTAATTTTAATGAGGGGCACCCAGGTGGGCAAAAACATGTGTCACATTATTTTGTAGATACAAATCAGTCCTAGAAGTCTTTGTCTTTGTTCTCACTGGGATTGAATACTGGAGATGTCATGCCTCCCTACTTCTGTCTGCAACTGGAGAGGCAGTCAGAAAGAATTGAGTGAGATGAATAAACTTCAAAATATTTCTGAATTTCAGGAATATGAAAGCTAACAAGTTTTGGAGAAGATGAAAAATTATCACTGTGCAGAGAAAATAGGCAAAAGAAGAAAGACAATCACTGTGAGGATTGTGGTAGACTTTGTGCTGAGGGTTATATTTTATATGTTATATGGAGTGAACAACCAGATAATTTTTTTTTTCTTTTGTTGAGATACATGTTTTAGGGACTTTGCCTCTGTTACATCTGCAAGATCTTTTCTTGCAGAGGGAAGATAGAAATTGAGTGGTGTAACTGCATGCTGTATTTTCACACGGTTTACCTGTGTGTCACATGCAATGTTTAATTAAAGGTGAAGGCTGGAAAATGGGAAGAAAAGCTGCCCCTTGGTTTGTCCAAAGTGTTGACCTGGTGTGGAATGAAACTGTCTTTGGACAGTGTGTCCCCTGGATTCAGTGGGGGTGGGGGTCACTTCTTGTAGAGCTCTAAGAGGAGTAGTAAGAAGCAAAGACTACCATCTTTTGGAAATAGTGGGACAGTGAATAAAAAGCCACAGGGGTCACTGTGTGTTTTCTGTTGCAAGTCAGGAAATCCTGGAAAGCTGTTGTACTACCAGCACATCTGGAGGAAAAGGCTAGTGTGTGAAAAATTTGTTTTTAATGTCTTTTGTTGTAATCTGTGACATTCCAGAACTAAAATTCATTTATTTGAATGATCTGTTCTTGTTTGAAAGATGATAAACCTAACTGTAGGGATTTAATGCTACTTAGTAGCTTATATTTTAGAAAGTAAAGAGTTTCTGTAAAAGGCAGACCTGAGCTTCACAATGTTTCTCACTCAAGTTACAAATTTACTAATCTTTGTCCCACAGATGGGCTGGAGAACTGAGAACTTTTGTAGCTTCTGGGAAAAAAGATGCCTGTCCTGAGTTGTCAGAGTCCAATACTTACTGGCCAAGCTCATTTAGATACTCCATGCATGGAAGCTGCAATGTTTAATGTAGTATTTATGTATTTGAAGATATTTCACATATAGGATTTTTCATTTAGCAGAACAATGTAAAATATATATTGATAACACAATCCAAATGGCAAATGTAAGTATATAATTAGCAATATGGCAGTTTTAATTTCCTGCTCAATCACAATGTGACTTCCCTACGAACCACTATAAATGCTCACCATCACAATACTGGGTGTCCACCTTTGTCAGGAAGAAATACATGGGTTGAAGACAGCTCAAGCCCATTGTTTTCTCTGACGTATCTTTGCCTGTTGTCTAGTTTTGTCTTCTGTTTTGGGATGAATCATGTATTCACCCTACCCCTCTGTGCTAGCTCAAGCAACTCAGGAAAATATTCACCATCTTTAAATGAACTCAAGGAGCTACCAGTTGATGCATTAAATTGTTGGTAGGTGTTTACCTGAAGCAAAGACTTCTCTCCCTTGTGCTGAGATGAAGTCAGCTTATTTGCAAAAGCTAAGTTCAGTCATATCCTGCTTTCCTCCTTGAGCTTCATGGATATCAGGCCCTATCCATGCTCTTCTGAGTTTAAAACCCTCATAGTGTTTTATTGTTCAGTCATGTGAGGTGACACATGAAATGAAACTGAAATAAGATATATTTGTGAGCTGTAAAGCAACAAAATGGTTTGGGTCAGCAGAAATTCTTAATTCTGAGAATATTTGCAATGGTTCATTTTAGTGCTGACCTTTTTATGATTGCTTTTAATATACACTCTGTGAAACTTAAAGCAAAAAGGTCACATAGAAATGTTTGCTTTACTTTAATATATGTCAGAACAAGTCACTTAGGTAATTTCCAGACACGTTCCACTGATACTATATTTTGAGCGAGAAATGAAATTACTTCTAAAAATTTATTTTGTTTGTGTGCAATCAGTAATTTGTTTCTACTTGTTCTATCTTATCCACAGTTGGGAAAAACAAAACAAAACAAAACAAAACAAAACAAAACAAAACAAAAACACAACCCACTAGTCATCTGCATCTATCATTAAAATGGCTAGAGCAAAATGTGCTACTGTTACACTCAGGAAAGAGCCTTAGGCCAGTTACTTAATTAAAAAAAAAAAAAAGCCAAACAAACAAAAAAAAAGACACTGCTATTTCTTCCTGTTCAAGAAGCAAATGGTAATGATAATTCTAATTTGAAATTATTATGTTAGAAATTTTGGTGGTTTTTTTTGTTTTTGTTTTTGTTTTTTTTTTTTTTAAATCAACAACCTGATGCAATCAACTGACACAGGAGACTTTAATTGAAACTGGTGTTCTGGTATCTCTCCTCAGCCTAATAAAGTAACTAAGATCTTAAATCTTATGCTTTTATGCATTACTAAATCATATTTTCCAGTGTTAAAGATTTTGCATGATGGGGAGAAGTAGGTCTTCATCTAATATGAAATGTAGGGATATCTTGCTTATTTCAATTTGTAAAATGGCACATAAATGACATTAATGCTGTCACTGTGCCTATCTCATTTTCTGGGAACCAATCCCACGATGCATTCCCATAAAAGCATCCTTGTGGTGAAGTAGCTACAGATTGTAGAGAAAGTTATCAAATTACTCAAAAAGAGCACAGATCTTGATGCAGAGAGCACTGATCCACAAAACACCTATTGTCTGTTTGGTAAGAAAAAGTGGGTTGAAGAATATTTTACAGACAAGTAGTATTTTTCTGTGCTAGGAAGTGACTTCATCAAAATTAAATTTCCATCAACTTCATAAGCAATTAGAGAAAATGTCAAACTCCTGATAATATCTAGCGAGCTGGTTGCCATTAGAATGTATGATAAGTACATGTGAGATGGCAGTTGAATTAATATACTGGAAACCTTTCCTTGATTAATCTGTAGTATATGCATCACATTAATCAAGGAATCTTTCTACTAAGTTCAGTTTTATAGGTGTTTTACTGTCAGAAGATTTTATTAATGGGTATGTCCACCCTTGATTATCACAGATGTTCTCAAGGCCAAAGTGAAAAGATATTAGATTTTTTGTCTCCTTCATTGTAGGTTTCTGGTTATACTGGGACGAATATCAAGGTAAACAAGCTATTGAGAGTAAAGGACGTGGTCTCACTGAGAGAATGGTTTAAAATTTACTTCTGGTGTCAGCTGTTTTTTAAGCAGTTTCTTTATTGCATTGAGCTGCTGTGTCATGCATTAAATTACTAAATTACTTGCAAGATATGTAAATTTTTTTTCTAATGTTTTTACTCTAAAACAGAAAAGAAATAATTTTTCTGGTAATTTGCATCAGGTATTGTCATGGAATATAGAATGGTTTGAGCTGGAAGAGTCCTTAAAGATCATCTAATTGCAATTCCCATGCCATGGCAGCAGGAGGGTGGGGGTAGCCTTTCGCTAAACCAGCTTGTTCAGGGCCTCGTCCAATTTGGTTTAGAACACTCCAAGGGATGGTGCACCTACAACTTCTCTGGGCAACCTCTAACAGCGTCTCACAGTAAAGAACTTCTTTCTAATATCTGGACTAAACCTATGCTTAATCAGTTTGCATCCATTTCCTCTGATACTACAGGCTCCTGTAAATTGTCCCTTTGCACCTTTCTTGTAGCCTCCCTTCAGGTACTGGAAGGCCACAGTTAGGTCACCCCAAAGCCTTCTCTTTTCCAGGCTGAGCAGCCCGAATTTTCTCAGCCTTTCCTTGGGCTGTAATAAGAGAGGTTTTCCATCTCTCTAACAGTCTTGGTGGTCATCCTCTGGACTTGCTCCGACAGGTTGCCTTTCCTATGTTGGGGACCTGGAACTGGATGTAATATTTTTCTTGCTTTGCAAAATATCACATTTCCAGTTATTTAGTATTCCCAATATCACTGTTTCACACTAAAAGGGATATGTACTCTTATGTGTGCTCAGTTTGCAGGAATACTTAACTGAGCAGTATTTTCAGTTTTAGTTTTCATTAGTGGACATGGTGTTAATCACAGAAATGTAGAAAAATCTGTGCATAAAATATATGTCTCTTTTTGCCTATTCTATTTGTAAGATTAAATTAGTTTTAAATCTCCACTGTCTCTAATGGTTATAGTTTTCATTAGTATTTGAATGACAGATGTCAGTTAACAACTAGTCATACTGCTCACCAGAGAACTGCATACAAAAATCTGTTTATTCAGATATGACAACTTGGCACAGTCCAAGAAGAAAATCTGTAAAGCATGTGCTTTATTTTCCTGAAGGATTTACTTTTCAGTAGACTTTTCTCAAAATTATGATGGTTTATGACATTATGGTTTCAAGTCTTGGAAGTGGTTTCTAGTTTCTCAAAAACAATCAGCAGGATTGTGTCATTAAAAAAAAAAATTAAATCTCTGAGGAGTAATTTGTATAAAAACCCCAACCCCCAGAAAATCCCCAAACCAAAAAAAAAAAAGTATTTTCTGTTCTACAGTGTTTCCATTGTAGTGAAGAAATTAAAGACAGAGGCGCAGCACAGATGTTTTGCTATATTTTAGTATTTAAAAAAAATCTGTTATTCTGTCAAATCTCATTTGACAGCAAAATTCTTAAAAATAAAAGACTTTATTCCAGCACACATAAGATAATATTTATTTTTTATAAAAGATAAAGTCTCTTTATCTTTTATGCTCTTACTGGTGATGATTTAGAAGCAAGTTTGGTATGGGCAATAGCACTGCAGGTTTTAAGGTGAATACTAGAGAAGCTTAAAGCAAAAGAGCCTTAAGCATGCCTGCAGGGAGATTCATTTTAGCACAGAGAGTGAGTACCTTCCACAGTGATGTATTAAAGTTCACAGTGCTGTAATATCACATGGGACCAAACCAGGAATGGTTTCACTGAAGGCAGCAAGCAGAGTTATAAGTGACATTTGAAACGGGTCCTTATGTTTTGTCCCAGGATTTGGTTTGATGCATATATAAACATGCTTGTTTTTAAACTTCTTTTGGATGCTCACCAGGCAAACAAGCTTTTGCTGATCATAAAAAGGTTACAGCCAGGCAATGTACTCTGGTGTGCCCTCACCGTGCAATACTGATCTATTGAACCAGACAAAGAAATAAGTTATTCACAAATGCTGCTGCCCAGAGGCAAGCAGGAGAAATGAAAGTAGGGGACCAGCTCTTCAAAGGTTGCCTCCACTGATTGTCAGTTTTTGTCCATTTCATACCTTGTTTTTGAGCACCACTTCAAAACAAGGCAGATGAATATAATTCTGCCTTTCAATTAAAAAATATTGAGACACTACAGAAGCTTGTTTCAAGTGGAACTGAAATTATAATTGCCATAAGACAATGAACTAATGTTTCATCCTTCATGCATAATGCCTTTCAAAAGAAATGTAACAAACCTGTAGTTTGGATCCCCTTCATTCTACCCTCTTAATAAGTAGTTCCATGTACCATTGAAATGCTCTTACTCTGATCCCTTTCCTTGTGGATGAAAGGAACCTTCACCTCATATCACAGAGAATAAACCTCTTGGATTTAAATATAGACATACATGTTTCTTAGGACCTACTCTTTGGGAAATGTGCTTTCTCTTTTTATATTTACACTGATTGACTAATAGACAATGTTAAGGCATTCAAGACAGTTTGATAAGAACACATTTATCAATAGTGGTATTTAAATGGTATTAACTCAATTAATAGAGATATATCTATCTATTCAGCCACTGACTGCATTTTTCAACCCTTTGATCAGACTGGTACATTTGAAAATGGTAGTGCTTAATCCTGAATAGTAATAAAAAGACAGTCCTCAAACCCTTCTCTAAGGTGTGATTATCCATGTGGCTCACACCAATTATTTCAAGCTGTTAGTGCAGCCCATTTTCTTTGCATTAAAAAAAACCATAGACTCATCCCTGGTATACCCCTTAAATAAATGTTTAAGCAAGAACTAATTAATATTCTTTTAACATAAAAGTGAAAATTTTACAATGATATTTTACTCTTGAACATGCTTATTCCAGTAATCATTTGCTCAGCATCACAGTTGTGTCCTCCTGGCCATTGTGAGGGTAGGTGGTAGGTATGTATTTGAATCAATACTGGTATAGAGTATAGGGCTTTTATTCTCAGTCTGCTTCCAGCTGTTCCAGTTGTTCTCAGAAAGCATAGTCTTTCTTGGTCCTGAAAACATAGGATTCACTATACAAACTGCCTGTAATAATTACATTATTATTTAGAGGAGATCAAGATAGTGGTCCAGCAGCTCCTTTCTACATAGAGACCTCATTCTCATTTCCAGGAGTTTAACAAATTTTTGTACATTGTCTCTCATGTTCCCTTTAGAGACGTTATCATTCTCTTTAAAATATATGAAGATTAAAAAGAGAGTGTTACAGCTCTTATCATCAATTTACCAAGTTTTCATACTTCAATCATTATGAATATGTTTGGGTTCTGCTTTGCTTTTATTGTTTCCTTTTATTTATTTATTTGTCTTTAGTTATCTTATATATTTCTCTAAACACCCTTTAAGTATTCTTCAGTGTGTAGAAAAATATTTCGTATCATCAGTTTTCATCAGTTCTTTGACAGACCACATATTTATCTTCATTAGTTTTTAATTTTATAGCCATTGTATCTTGGTGCAGGATCTTTGTATAGTCAGATTCTAGAGCTTTACTTTTGTTGTGCAGCTGCAGTATTTTACTTATTGTGTATTGCACTTCACTACCTATTCTATAATATAGAATTTTCTTGCATTGCAACTAGCTATAGTGCAAAGTGTAGAAGTTTTGGAGATTGTGTGTTATAATAATGCTAAAAATATTCTGTTACAATAATGGTTGTTAAACAGAAACATGGCTGTAACTCATACTCAGGTATTTGATGCTACTCATGGAAATGCTAATAAAGTACATTTATTCATTTATTTTGTTAATATATACCTTTGGAGACTAACATTAAGGATTGATACAGTTGATGAATAGTCTATATGAGTTTATAGGAGGAGGCTTACTCGACCAATATTGACTTTTGCCTTGTCAGAAAATACACATGACATAAGGACAAATCATCCTTTTCAAGGCAGACGTTTGTTGTTTTCTCAGGCAAGCATTATAGTTGCTAGCAAATGCCCAAAATTAATTGTTACAACCTGTTTGTTAAAGATGTCTATACCTAAACTATGCTGGGTTTTTTCAGGCAGATTTCTTAAGATACAATATAATGTTTTTGTTTAAATTGTTATCATTCAACAGTGAATAGCAAGATGTATCTATAAACAGATACATTGATTGACTGCATTTCAATGTCAATGGGAGGTATTTAAACATACTGTGTTTGTGCTCTTCAGCTGGAGCTGATGGCTTTGTTTTGTGTCCATTAAATAATACATCGGAAAGAAAATCAGACCAAAACAAAAGTATTTTGTTAAAGAAGTTTGCATTTTTGCTATTACCGAGACACTACCCCTATATATGAGTATATGAGACAAGGTCTGGACCTGGTAGAATGCCCCAAGCTATATCAAACAGATCCCTGCTTATCAGAACATTGGTTTTTTGAGTGTTTAAATACATGTTATTTGAAAGAGGAAAAAAACCTCATTAATTTGCAATAATCTGAAACAAACTTTGTATTTAAACAAATATATTTGGTACCCAGCATGACATTTCCGCTTTCATTGTTCTTATATGTTCAATATTTCCTTGCTCAACACACTTGCTAAACCTAAGATTGGAAATGAAAATTTTCCTTATGATCATATTCTCAATAGTTACTTTTTCCGAATGCCATTTCTTTTCAACAACACTGCCCCCTGATAGGAATAGTTTTTCATTTTGTGTCTTTCACATGGCGTCTACTGTAAAATAACGTGGGCTGTAGCTTTTTTTAATAGTAGATTTCTGCTGTTTTCTCAAATTCTGTTGTAGGACACATCTGACCCTTTGGTAGAAGATTTAGACAAGTTGAAACACATGAAGTAGATATAGAAATAGGACAGATTTTTTTCATTGAATACACCTGTTTTCTAGATTGCTTGTGTACTATAACTTATCCTGATTTTCTTCTTTTTCTCTCCTGAAACACACTGCAGTTTATTTTGTGGGTGAAATTAAATTATATAAACAATTCCTTTCACTCTCATCTATTTTCCCCCTCCATTCAAATAACTCAATATCTAAGTTACTGTAATCCCTTAAGGAACAGAAGTAGTTTTCTGGAAAACTATGACAGGAATTAAAAAAATTATTTTATTCATCATGCAAATTCACAAATTGTTTATTCTACTAACAATGAAAGGCTGTAAAAAGGAAACAACTATTTCGAATACACGTAAGAGTTTTCATGGGGGAGAAATTATTAATAGAATCTAATACACTAAAAGCTGAACTTATTAATTATTATAAATATCTTTCAACAACATATATAGCAGAAGAGACTTAAATGTAAAAACATTTTTAGTGTGAGTATTTCAGATTCCTAATTTTTGTGTACAATTCTCAATTGCTTCTTCTGTAGCATGTCCCTGGTACTCAGGAAACTCTGGAAGCTCACATTGTAGGCTGTATGTGCTTAAGACACACTTTTCTGCTGAAGTTTTCATTGAGAGACTAGATTCAGTTTTCTGACTTTTGCTGCCCCACACTGGGATTACAAGAAACTACACCATAAAAATCTAACTGGAAGGGAAAAAGCCATCAGAAAAGCAATGTAAATGTATATGAAAGTAGTGCATTTTTGTAAGCTTCCTGTAATTTCTGTAGTTCTGTAGTTAATCCTTAATTGCAGCATAGTCACACCAAGTTTTTGTGCTTTCTGTCAATTTGTGCATTTCATTATTTAAAAGGAATTCTCTATTTTCTATCTTCTCTTCTTTCTTTGTCATTTCCATTTTTTTCTATACTATGCACTTGCAATCACAGTATGATTTCAGGTGCCGAAGAGTTATAGCAGTTTGTCCATTTTATGGGGCCACATTTGCAATTATGTTTTGTTGACAACAAATCCAAATGTCCAAATGATGAAAATAATTCCACAGGACTTTATCCTGCAAAAAGTGATAAATAACTGATAATATTGTACCTCAGTCCGTATGTGGAGGATCAGGCATATGTAAACAGGTTTTGCCTCAAATGTTCTGCCTGTTTAGTCAGGAAAGCATTAATGGATGAGAGGGTCCTGGGGAGATGGGGCAGTCCTGTTCTGAGCCTTCTTCCTTCTATTTCTGCATTGAAGCTTGTGCTCAATGTGCCTGCATCAACTCCCTCCCCCTCCGACTCATTTCCTGGAGAGCTCTAAAGGGCTGTCTGTGCATGAACAATGTAACATGAATGGTGTGAAAAAACTATTTTACTTAGTAGGCATGCACCAGGTAAACTAAAAAAGGAAGTGGATATGTCCCTTTCTCTCTCCTTTCCTCCACCCACACCTGTTGACCACAAATCTGGACCATCCATGCAGCTGGATCAGTGCATTATCTAAGGACTGGTGATCTTCTTTCTTCTCTTTCTCTCTTTTCTGTCTTTATTTCTCTCCTCCCTTGCTTTGTCTTGGCAAAGTGCAGCTATCATATTCTTACCCTGTACTCTGTACTGAAGTTTGCTGTAAGGATTGGGAGTGAGTTAAAGGGTGTTGTAAAAGATAAGGACTTGTTAAACCAACATTTTTAAGACTAAATAGTGGGCCGAATGCTGGAGTCAAAGCCTAAGAGTTGTCTGACTTGAGGACTGATGTCTTTGTTCAGCTCAATGAGAATTTATAACAAACACACTTTCTACCAAGCCTGTCTTGACACCAAATTCCATTTATGATCATGGTCTCGGTTGTAAGCCCATTTCTGATGTGAACTGAATTGTAACTCAGTCCTTAAATTATTATGAATATGATAATGTTTCCTGACTGGATAAAAGGTTTAAATTTGGAGCCAGAGTTCCAGAAGTCTTCTCTTTGGTCAAAGTAAATGTAGTAGAGGCAGTAATAGCAGAGTGCTGAGCAGCAGGAATGGATGTTTTCCTGAGCAGTTCTCACAGACTGCTCATTGTCATTGCTCATAATTCATGGTTATGGCCCAAAACACTCTGCTTGTGTTCAGTCTGAACAGTTGGTTTCATCTGATTTAATCACAGTTTGGGCTAATGATGAAAGCTAATTGACTGAAGCAAAACCCAGATAGGACTGATGGACTGGTGCTAATGGAATAAAGAATTAAATCCTTGAAAGTTAAGGGAAGGATATCATCTTTTTCTGTAAGTAAATCCAAACCTTCGGTCAAGTTTGGATTCATTAATTGGGATAGTTGTTGTTACCAGGACAAACAGTGATTAACATGCACGCATATTCTTAACTAGAAGACTGCAAAATTCTTTCCACTTAGAATTTGTAATACTGATATGCTTACATTTGAAATATATATGTCCTTTATGAAGAGTTTAAACCAATAACAGATGAAAAGTACTATAGATGTTTACTTATTATACAGATGTTTCACCCTGAATAGTATCAGTCCTCTGTAATCCTTCTACCAAGTGGTAAAATAGGAAGTGTAAGTACTTGCTTATTTGTGAGATTGTCTTTTATGGCATCTTAATTTTAATATTAAAGTATTGATTAAAATTAGAGGAAGAATTTATCTGGTTGTGTTTTTCAACACATGCAGGTAACTAAGGGCAACCATGAAACCACAGTCAAAATGCAAAGAGTAGATTTATTTTGTGACCTTGCTGATAACACCAGGCAGCAGAGACACACGGGGACAGGGGTTCTGTTAGGGTTAGCTCACCCTGTTAAAACTGGCAGGGGTGGTGGTGGGGGCAGGGGACACTGCTGCCTGCCTCACTCTAACAAAAGAGTGCTAGGTGTGTGTCTTTGAATGTGTTATCTCTCCACAAGTATTCAACTTCTCAAAGCAGGCAGAGGATGAACAATATTAGGTATAAAAATGGAGTTTTCCCACACTGGAATTTTTTAGCATTCTCAGCTGCAAGGTCAATTGAATGAAACTATTCCCTCCTCCTCACAAAATCTTCCAGTTTTATCTCTTTCTTTCAAACACTGGTTTCCCATACATCTTTAAATAAGCTTTCTCTTCTTGATCTGTTATTGTTTTGGCTGGGGTAGAGTTAATTTTCTTTACACTATGGGACTGAATCTTGGATTTGTGATTAAGAGAGTGTTGATACTACAGTGATGTTTTCATTGTTAATGAGCACTGTTTACCCAAATTCAAGGCTTGTTCTGCTTCTAACATGATGAACACACAAAGAGCTGGGAAGAGACACAGCTGGGACAGCTGTATTGACTGACCAAAGGGGTATTCCAGACCATATGATGTTGATTCAACAATAAAAGCTGTGGAGAGAAGGCAGAAGTTGGGGACATTTGAACTAATGGCTCTGACTTCCAAATGAGCTATTATGTGTGATGGAGCCCTACTTTCTTGGGAGTGGGTGAACACCTATCTGCCCAGAGGAAGCAGTGAATTAATTCCTTGTTTTGCTTTGCTTCTGTGTGCAGTTTTTACTTTCCCTCTCAAACCATGTTTATCTCAACTCACAAATTTACTCTTACCCTTTAGATTTTTTTTCCCCACACCACCAGGGGAAAAAATGCAAATGGCTAGGTGGTGGTTAGTTGCCATCTGAGGATAACAACACCATCTTTGGTTTGGAAATTGTCTGAATATATAGCTTTTATGAATATATTTATTGGAAATATTTAAGACAGATTTATTTTTATCCACTGACATTGTAGAGATAACAATGATTTCAGTTGTTAACTTAAGTTCCTGCCAGACACCTTAATAATCATGCTTCTAATGTCTAGATCAATGAAATAAAATACATGCTTCATTGCACTACTTAAGTAATGTATTCAGTTTTATCTGAGTCAAAAACCTTTTTCCTTCTTCTGTTCATCTCCCTGGTTTACATGATTCCATGACAAGTAATGAAAAGACATATTTATACTGAGCTGCAGCCTCACTGACACCATATAGCTAACACTGCTCTCTACAACAGTGCACCCAGGAGCAAAAGTGAAGGTAATTCTATGATACAGACCTTTCACACACTGATGATTTTACATGGGACAAAATAATCAAATTTGCTTGTCATTAGCACAGCACAAAAACATGTCAACAAAGCACTGTTCTTCTCTCAAACTCAGTTGATATCTCACACCACAAAAAAAAAAAGTCATGAAGGAATGAAAAAAATAATACTTTTCAAAAATATTCTTATTCTTTAGTGCAGGAGTTTATATCTGCACAAAAAGGCTGTTTCAGACAAGCTCTCAATCTGAGCTCTGAGTAGGTACATGTTTAATTCTATGTACCAAACAATTGAATTGGCAGCAGTAATGTTTCCTGTTTTGATATTCTCAGTAATATAAAATCAAAGATTAACAGTGAAATGTTGTGGATTTTTTTTTAATATAGACTTTGTCTTCAAAATTGGGCTAGCATAAACTTTGATACTTATTGGTATCTCTCTACTGTATGAACACTGAGCATTAAAAGAATGCAGAATTTGCAGTATCTTAAAATCACTGTTTGTAGTATTTTATCAGTGCTTTTCCAGTAGCTATGATTGAAATAATAGAACATTTTTTTAATTCTATTTTGCTATGCTAATATGAAACTGAGAATTCTAAAACTAATTTTAAAATAAGGAAAGGTCTTGATTTTGCTTATAAAATCCTACTTAGCATCTTTGGACTTGCTCTGTCATTGATTCTGTTCAGGAATACTTTATCTTGCTAGATGCAGGTGTCTTAACATTATTATTGAATATTTTGGACTTTCCACTTCCTATGTTGGGCTTCATGTTTATTTACAGACTTGGTGGTCAGTTTCTTAGTTGCTTAGGCTATGAAATGGCAGGTCCTTGGAGGAGAATGCACTCGCTCTTCTCAGACATTCCTGGAGACAGCTACCTCTGCAGCACATCCTCCATGGAGTCTGCCTGAAATCTAATGACTTGGCTGCCAAAAAGCACTCTAAGATTTTGCTGCTCCTTTTGCTTTCTGTCATTGTCCTCCTATTTCAAAAATATCAGAACAAGTGTTTCTCCAGAATTCATTTCCATTTGTTTCTATGACAAATGCAACACTCCGCTTTCTGAGATGGTCTTCTTCTATGTATATTTTAAAATAAGAGTTTTAAAAGCAATGTCTTTATTATCAGGACACATCTATATGTGAGTGAACTTGCGCAGTCTTAAGCAATATTTTCATCTTCTAACAAATGTCTCGGTTTTCCTTTTAGTTTGGTCTTTTTTTTGTGCTCTGGAGAAATGATTGTTTGGATGCAGTATAAATGAGTTTATCAGATAAGATCACTCTTGAGTCTGACAAATTATGTGAATTTATCTAAACTAACATTGCATGTAAAAACCCTATGTATTCACTTTTCATACATTTGATAAGAATTTAATCTGTCTCTACTAACTGAACAGGGGAGGGAGCAAAAGTACTGTTCTGATTTTCTTCATCATTAATTCACAATGACCTAATGCGTAGGGAAAGTCAACTTAAGGATGCTATTTAATCCCTCTTTGAAAAGACAAGTTGTTCTTCTTCCTCTCCCCATTCTACAGCTCCACTTCTCACCCCAGTATCTATTTCTGTTTAGAACTTAGACATCATCCTTTCCAGAAAGCTAAGATGGCTTTTCAGTTTAAAGAACTTATGACTTATTAGCTTACAAATCTCCTTTTTATAATCACAAAAACAAACTTACCAAATTGTCTGTAACATGTCAGTGGTACGAATCTTTTTCCTCATAGCTCACAGAAAGGTTTTGAATGCTCAGCCTTTTCAGTGAAACTCAAACTCATACAGAATGAAAAAAAACATCTACACTTCCCAGTTGCTTGCACAAAATGTTATATTTGGTATTAGGAGTATAACAATCTAGTCAGGGAAGAGCTGTTACTTGATTACTGCCCAAAATAAAATTGTTTAGCTATTGATGAACTCAACTGGGCTATAAAACAGAAAAAAACAGGCTAATTGTGCCTGTCACCTACTGCACATAAAAGGGAGGATATGTTCACAGGAATTTTTGCCTCCTCACAAACTGGAATTGCAATTCTTAATTTTTTCCAAATAAATAAAATGGAGAACAAAGCTTAGGGTTTCTACTGTCTGTTGTAATGACATAAGCATGCCAATGTATATGTATTTTACATAAATATTAGCAATATGGCCTTGAAAGGGGAAAAGAATATGTTACATTGCTGCATCTGAACATGAGTAAAGTGCAGGAAACAATGAAAAAAAAAATCAGTAAATAGATAACAAGATAAACACAAGTGAAATGGGAAGAATATTTTGCTGAATATGAAAATAAGAATGTTGGCAAAACTACAAACAAGATAAGCAGCATTGGAAGCCTGTCTGGGAGAGGGGTGGGTAAGCAGCACAAAAACATTGTGCATGGGAATGAAGAAAAAAGAAGACAAGCCTGTTTCGGTTCAAACTTCTTTTGCTGAAAAGCTCTCAAGTTTGATCACCTCGACTTCTGTGGTTGAGGCCACCCAAGACAGCATGTGTCATTGCTAACTATACAGTGTCAGCTCTGTGGTCTTTGCATCCTCACAGCTAATTTATATTCTAGGTGTCAAAGACAAACAGTTTTGTAGAGAAAGTGTTGACAATGTATAAGAAACAAACATTACGATGAAGTGTGTTGATAATAAATTTATATAGTAATTCTCTATTGTAAATGTAAAATTGATAGGATTTGTCAGTCTTCTAAAAGCTTCCATCACATGGATCTGTAACTTCCTTCTTGTTAAACACATATATACACCAAAAAAAAAAGTTGTTGCAGAAGTTTTTAAAATAACATGAGATGTCACTAACCTGAATCTTTTAAATCTTGTGGCATTTTATTCTTAAAGATTTTTAGCAAGACAGCTGGAGAATAGATGACACTAGTCACTAAATGAAAGTTAACTAATGAAGTTTATAACCTGGGAACATGCTAACATCTTTTGTTTCTGTGAATTATGTTGGGCACTTAAATATCTCTTCTGACCTGACAAAATACTGAAGATCATAATTTTGCAGTGTGTTTGTTCTGTCTCAAAAAAAATGCTGAAATGTTCCACAGTAAGACAATTTCCAGACATCAAGCTATCACTATCATCACAGTTTTTGACTATATATAGTTGCCTAATACTAACAAGTAAAGACAACACAAAGTTTACAATCTGCAATGTTTCCACAAACTTCCTTGGATGACAGAGATAAAAACTCAGCTATGAGGATATTATTAGGGGCATTGTGCCTCTCTTTTATACCAGCAACTTTCTGGGAGAAACCACTTCTATTCTGCCAAGTGTGCAAAATAGAAGTCTTTCTTCTTCACTTCTTTGCATTACTTTTAAACTGCTTGTAAAACAATATAGGTTTAAAACTCCAGAGATGAGCCATGAGGTGAGTGTCACTGCAGCAGGGCATGGTGGCAGTGCTGGTTCTGAAAATGAGTGAGCAAGAGTGCTGGTGCAGGGCTCTTTCTATATCTCAGTAAGGAAAGCCTAATGACAAATGACTTAATAATTTAACTGCTTTAAAAGAAAGAATGAGAAGAGAAATACAGAAACAAAGTGTTTCATCTTTTCAGATGCTGGGCACCCACATTGATGCAGCATCATTTGGAGCCTAAATGGATTTTTCCCGCAGTGGTTTGAAGAGCAGGTGTTTTCCAGGGAGAGAAACTGATACTTTTAGTCACCTGAGCTATCCTGAGAACAAGATCACAAGAAAACAGGTCTGTTTCTACACAGGACTTCTTGATGTACAGTTAGATAAAGACAATGCCAGTCAGGCAGGATAATTGTGGATTCCAAGTAGGATGTGCCTTCAGGCCCCTTGTGTAAAATGGGCTGGCCAGCTCTGTCCTGCAGACAAGGATTGTGCACCATCACGGAGTCCAAAGCCATGCTGCACAGGCAGCACACCACAGGTGTGACACTGCTCAGGTTAACTTTGTGTGGGTAACTGACTCCGAAAAGTGCAAGTGTTTCTCAGTTAGAATCAGTGTGCTGGTAGAATATAATAATACAAAGAGTTGATTTTCATAAAGGTTGAAATTTATTAAAGAAGCAAATAAGGAATAAAATAAATGTGTATCTTTAGTACGTTTTAATAAAAAAATACTTGAATGCATATGTTTTCTCTATAAAACTGGGAAAGATTTGGACAGAAAACAGGTATTTAAAGATCATGGCCTTTGTGGGAGCAGTTCTATACATGAACAGTAGAAGGACTCAATGTACTTAAATTTTCACTATTTTGTAATTGTTGATATCAAGCTGTCTAAAGGGCCTAGTCCTGTAAATGTATTAGCAGTATGCATAGCACTGGCTTCAGCACAAAACACAAAAGACGATTAAACTGAGTAACAAGGAAACTAATTCAAGAATACTAGTGCTTTTGTTTTCCCTTTGTATTTTTTTTTAAGTCTTCAGTCTCCAATAAAAAGTGTGACAGTGAATTAATTGTCTTCACTGTGTGTGTCTAATGTAGACATCTAAGTCTCATGAAGAAAAGATTTTTCAGTCCATATTTTCTTCAGCTCTATCCATGGGGTGACACAGAGATTTTTCCTGCTTAATACCCTCTGAATGTTAAATGTCTTTGCCAGAGGCAGTCAAAAGTGTACCTAGCATAGTGTTTCCAAGATGGGTAAGAGTTTTCTGATTGTACTTAAAGCTAAGTGATGCAAGCTAGCTCTTAAAGGAAAGCTGTGTCAGTTACAGCTACGCTGTGGTGGAGCTGAAAATCCTGGTGGGGAGGATAAAATGATGAAGCAGCTTTTGGAGTGAAGCTGACTTGTGCCTGGCTAGTGTGGAGGTGGACAGAATGGTCTTGGATTTATCTCTGAGTCATTCTATGATTTTGCAGTTTCTGAAGGATGCTAACCTTTCTGCCAGCTTGTTTCCATAGTCTTTCCCTGCATCTTTGCTTTTTATTCCCTGCTTCTGACCATGCAATCCTTACTCTTCATTGTACTGGTCTGGAGCTTTCTGGATCTCAGTTGCCTGTCCACTTTGTGCTAAACTCTTTGAGCACATTACTTTGACAAATAATCTTGCAATTCTTTCTTCCTCTCCATCCGATGCTGGGGAGTCTTTCCAATTTGTTATTTACCAAACACTCTAAGTGTTTAGAGTGGATAACTCACTTAATTGGCAATAGCCCCTTTCTTTTTTCTTTTTGTGGACCACTTAACTTTATCTCATCTTAATGAATAGAATTTCCTTACAGATGGCTTTGATAAGGGCACAGGCTTAAGCACAAAGTGGTGGAAGTATACCATGAGGTATGAGGAATGGAGATGGAGCAGAACTGTGGCTTACCACTCCCAGGAACAACAGATCCTGTTTGCTTCACTAGATTTGATGGAACTATGTTCCTCAAAGACACAAGAGCAACTCCTGCTGATGAATATCTTGAAAATGTTTGTTCAGGGAACAGAGAGGGTGCAGAATAAGACGCACCAATTAAGTACATTTTAAATGCTGGAACTGACCAAGTTGGGCACAGCTCCTACAATGTTTTGTAAATACTGTTGGAGGGCATTTCAAGGTAAATGCAAGTCACATTCTGAGTAGTGAAACAAACTGAAGTGTAACCTCCATCAATATAATTCACCTTATCCTTTAAGTAACATGAGCATGTTTGTTAGTGACCTGCACTATGTATATCTTACAAGTAAGATGTATATCTTACAAATACTAATGCTTTTGAGAAAAATTTCAGTGTAAATGGTGTTACTTAGGCATTTAAATTGGTGTCTTGGTTTTGAAAGTTTTGAATGCTTATGATATCCCAATTTATCTGTTTTTAGCCTCCCTTCAAATACAGCTGTAGAAAATAATTTTTCATAATCTCTTCATATTTTTTGTCAGTACTGGCTCAGGAACTTCTAGTGGTATAGAAGTTTTCATCTATTGTTCTATAACACCAGCAATGACTGAAGCTGTCTCTTTGTCTCCAGAGCCTGACAGATTGATCCATTTAAATTGACACATATATCAGCACGTTTTTCACCCTTACTCTATTAATCTATGCTTCACTTGTCTCAACATCTTGCGAGCTATACTGCTTTCCCAGAATGTCTCAATCAGCTCTGCTGAAATTGTGAACAGACACTGCCATTGATCTTGGGAACTAATACAGTGTGGTGCATTGTCAGACCTTGACAAACAAATTCTTTCCAGATGCCAAAGGGCCCATAGTGTTTAATGGGACCACTCACTGTGTGTGTCCCACAGTCCTTGGCCATAACTCTCTAATGTCTCCAACTGTACATATTTTTCTATGCATCAACTAATGCTCAGGCTGTTTGGAGGTGCTTGAATGTCACTGATGATGCATTAGTTTATGTATAGCTTGCAAGGACTTACAGCCCTTCTTAGCAGTAAGGAGTTTTATAAATATAAAATGCTTTCAGTGGCTGCAGATTTCAGTTTGCATATACATAAGGTCAAATATTTCCAATGGATCTGTAAATGTAGACATTTTATTGCAGATATTTTAATTTAAAAAAAGGGTAGGTGGGGAAAAATCTTAGTAAACTAGTTTACAAAATACAGTAATAAGCCATTATTTTGCAATCACATGGTACTCGGTAAGAAGGAAATTTTTATTATTTCTCCAATACAATTTTCATGTAAGATTCAAAGAATAAATAATCTTGTCATTAAAATACTTACATTGCTATTATCAAAATAAACATTATTTTTTTTTCTCTTTCTGATTAAGACTTATTCTGAAAGGACTAATGTAAAAGAAATAATAACAATATAAAAGAGACACTACCAAAATCTGAAGTAAAACACACAGGAAAAATAGGCAAGTTAAAAAATAGATGTCACAAAAATGAATTGTTTCATGTCTGTTTACCCATGTACTAGAGTCAGAAAATATTTTTGTAGTGCATTATAGTCTGAAAATGTCTAACTGCTCCAGCATGTGTGGAATCAAAGACATTCATCTCTGTGTCTTTTTGCAAGAAAAATGACTTATTTACATTCACTTAGTAATTATGTTTTCATTATTTAGTGGTGGTAAAGCTTTCTGATTCTGGGTGTGTAGAACTTCTCTAAGGCCTGTAAAAATTACAAGAGGCTTAGTAGGATTTTCCAGTGTCAATGTGGATCAACTATTATCACAGAAAAATTGTAAGAACCTATATTGCAAAGTAGTGTTTAGTGAAATGTGTACTGACCATGTATATTTAGTTGAGCATCTTGGTAAATAATGTTTCATCACGTACATATGTGATGAAACATATCTCATCACATCTGGCTGTCAAGTCAGAGCTCCCTTTTGGCTTTGGACACCCATCTTACTATATAACAGGTATAAAGTAGGCACATATGTAGAAGGTCATATTCTGAAATATTTCTAAAGGGCTTGAATATTTGTTACCATTGTTAGCAATGAAAAACTTTTTGGCATATTTCACTATTTGGTTACCTGGTAGGATTTGTGCTCTTTCATTTTAGCAGACACCATAACTCAAAATGTTGGTAAAAAAGGACTGTCAACAGGAGGAGCAGGTGCCCTGCTGTGCTTGTTGCATTTCAGCAGTGAGTTATTTGAATATTGCTTAAAGGCTCACTGAGTTACAAAAACTGGTTCTGATCATCGAAATACTATGAAAGAATAATGCTATGGCCCGTTGTCATGGTTTGACAGTGGCCAAATGCCAGGCACCCATGAAAGCAACTCACCCCCCCCCGCCACAGCTGAGGAGAGGAGGGGGGTTCACAAGCTGAGATAAGAACCAGGAGAAAACACTCCAAGGGCAAAACAAAAAGTCTCAGCTTAGAGGTACAAAGTGAATTTATTAGTGACAAAAAGAGAGGAGGATAATGAGAAGTAAAATAAGCCCTTGAAACACTTTTTCTTCCCCCAACCCCTCCCTCCTTCCCACTGACAGTGCAGGGAGATAGGGCATGGAGGTTTGGTCAGTTCATCACCTGGGGTTTTCTTCTGCTGCACAGGGAGAGGAGTCCTTCCCCTGTGCAGCAGTGAGACTGTGGGGTTCCTCCCATCAAGGACAGTTCTCTGTGAACTTCTCCAGCATGGCTCCAATCTCACAAGCAGCTGTCCTGCCAAAACTGCTGCAACATGAGCCACTCCTAAGGGCAAACGGTCCTCCCAAAACTGCTGCAACGTGAGTCTCTCTCATTCCATGGGGTGCAGTCCTCCAAGGCCAGGCTGCTCCAGCCTGGAAACAGGGCCCCCTCTCCACCGGGTCTCCCAGTGGATCACAGCCTCCTCCAAGCATTCACCTGCTCCGACATGGGCACCTCCCCATGGGCTGCGGGTGGATCTCTGCATTCCCTATGGATCTCTACAGGCTGCAAGGACACAGCTGTTCCACCACAGTGTCACCACAGCCTGCAGAGGAATCTCAGCTCTGGTGCCTGGAGCACCTCCTCCCTCTCCTTCTCCACTGACCTTGGTGTCTTCCATGTGGTTTCCCTCACGTGTTCTCACTTCCTCTTCTTTGACCAGAAAAAAATGTGTCCCCCTTTGTTTTGATTTTCTTCTTAAAGATGTTATCACAAAGGTGTTACCAACCTCTCTAATTGGCCCAGCCTTGGCCAGCAGTATGTCCATCTTCAGAGCCATAAGGGACAGGCTCTGCTGGACATGGTAGAAGCTTCCAGCCGCTACTCACAAAAGCCATCTTTGTGGCCCTCCACTATGAAAAACCAGGCCATGCAAAACCAACACACCTATACTATAGGAAACTGGTGGAGAGGTTCTTCTGCTCAGCAATGTTTTAAAACAAATTGGAAAGGTAATTTATTCTGTAGGTTTATTTCAAAATAAAAAAAAATTGACCAGAAAAAAAAAAAAAAAAAAAAAAGAGAAAATTGTATAGATATTGTGCTGTATAATTACTTTGGTGTTCCTGCATGTACATGCAGTACATATATTTTGTCCCTTCCTTCACATTACTTCCTCCCCTGAACCAGATTTTTATTACCCGTGCAGTGTTCCCATTGCTGCTTTGTTACTCTGATTCCCTTGTGACTTTTAGAACAAATTTTCTGTTTCCTCTCTGACAGGAGGCTGCCCTGTTTCACTTTCTGCCAGTGAAAGTATCTTGCACTGTCACAGTCTAACTGTGCATGACATTCTCAAGGTTTGAATCTGTCACTTGAGTCTCCGTAGACTATGCTACTAATTTTAAAACTTGCTACTTTTTCTTTAGGCAAAGAAATGTTCAAGTAGCTCTTTTTAAAAGTAGATTGTCACTGCACACAGTGGTGGATGTAATATTAGTAATTATCCTTTAGGAATTAGTCCGGTAAAACAGGAAAAATCTATACTTCTGTCTGCCCTCCCTGGAGGTTTTAAATATGCAGAAAACTGTCTTCATGTTCCTTTTCTGAAGATTTAGTGACTAAGTTTAATTAATCTTTGAATATGGAAATGAAATGAACTCTGAGCCCTCTCAATTCAAACTTCTGTGCCTGGTAGTAGCATACTAGCAGGAAATCAGACACTATACTGTTTAGGCAATTGTCGAGCATGCAAACTCATTTGTGAAAGAAAGTTTATTTCTTAGGAATGTGAGACACAGAAAAATTATAATTCCTATAATTGCTCCCTATATATTTTGATTCTCTTGGGCTAATTTCAATGGAATTTGTTAGAAGAATAGATGTACCGATTAACTGAGCTCCTCTAGGTCTTTTAGCAGATGTGAAGAAAAGGAAAGAAATCAGTACCTCCAGTGTAAGTCTAACATGTAACAGCAACAGAGCTGGCTAAAACCCAGCATCATAGAAATATTGTCAGATATTGGTGTAGAATCCAGGGGTTGGTTGCTGCTTGCCTGGACTAGATGGGCATTCTGAGTGACAGAGAAGTCATTGAGAGTAGTTCATCAGGGTCTGGAAGTCACAGGGTAACTTGAAGAAGAGCCTGGAAATATTACACTTATATGAATATTAAGCCAGATCTTCCCAAGCTTTATTTATTTCTGCACTCAGTGGAGCAGCAATGTGTGATAGAAATTTGCAGAGAAGCTGCTTGATTCCAAAAATCAATTTTGTTTGGGCTTTTTTTTGTTTGTTATTTCTCTGTTAATTTTTTTCTTTTGTTTTGTTTAGCTTGTTTTGGTTTGGTGGTTTTTTTGTGTCTTGGTTGGTTGGTTGGTGGTTGTTCTTAGTTTATTTGGGGTTTTGGGGTTTTTTTTATAAAAACATGTGGGGCTTTTTTGTTTGTTTGGGTTTTTTGTTTGTTTGGTTTTGTTTTTTTGTTTTGTTTTGTTTTTTTTTTTAACAGATAAACGTTTGGCCGTAATTAGCAGAAAGTGAGACAAGGCATTTATGAACTCACACTTAAACTACTGGTTGGAAATAAGTCTGCTCTGTATACCTTCTTCCCCTGAAATAAGTTTTTGGAATACTGTTAGTTGAAAGGAAAATCTATTCTTTGACAGTGCAGTAAGTTATTGAACAACAAATTTCTCTCACCAGAAGAATTCATATTTATGTTCATGCTGAGCAGGATGATATTTAAAACTTTTACTATGTTTTCATTTCCTGTTTTTCCAGAGGTGAGGAGGAAATTTCATTGTGCCAGAAGACTGAAGACTTGTTTTCCTGATTCTCTTTAGATTTGGTATATATTTTTTGCCAATTTCCTTAATCACTTTGGAAAGCAACTAAATCTGAATTTATCCACACTACATGCCTGACTGGCACTCTCATATGACTATAGTGTGAACTGGAATCTTGTTCATTAAATCATGATTCTGCCACACAGTTTCTGTGCAAGGAGCTAGACTGAAATGAAGCATGGCTTCTCTTAATCAAAACCAATTCTAGATAGGAATAAAATATTATCATGTTTAAGTACAAGTAACAATGTACTTAATATATTCCCACGCATGTGTTTTCAAATAGTGTTTTTGAGGCAAACAGATAAGTGTTCCTGCTATTATAGGAATTAGACAGTTCTGTTCACCAGGGCTACATTAACGGTACACAAATTTGGCAGAAGATAAAGCTCCTTTCATTTCAGCTGCTCCTCAGAAATCAGAGGTGCTTGTTGCATCTGGACTTAGTTTCTGATTTCACCTCATTTGCATTCTTAGAGATGTGAAAGTTAATATGTTGTTGGGGCTTAATGAGAGTTGTGGTGATTTTGGTGGAAATTTATAGTTGATACAAAAGTCAAATAAACACTTTGTCCTCTTCCACCCACCAATGTGACCTTAAAGGCTGTCTGACCTTTGCCAGAGAGTCTTTGTACTCATCTCCTTGAAGAACCAAATTCAGAGCAAGGCTTGTTATGCATGGCAAAGGAGGAGAGAGTCTGATGGCTCGTCATTGGGTTTTGAGGCCTCTGCTTCACCCCAGACACCCTTCAGGTGTCAGCCTTGCTCCAGCAGGTGCAAGATCAGCAAGAAGCCCAGCTCATATTTTCTTCAACCAGCCTCAACAATTCTCCACCAACTGAATACAACTCTGTAGTAAGTCTGACAATTTATCACAGCTATAAACACTTTGCTGATATTTTCCTATGGAAACTGATAAGCATCATTAAGAAGTTAATTTCTTTTAGAAGGGGGCAGGAAGAAAATAGATTCATTTCTCCTAACTGACATGAAGCACTAGCTTAGCACAATAAGCCTAGAACTAATATAAGCTTTTGATTGGATTCTTTATTTAATAGCACAGAATCATGGAACCACAGGATGGGTCAGGCTGGAAGGGACCACAGTGGGTCATGTGGTCCAACCTCCCTATGCAAGCACAGTCATCCTAGAGCACATGGCACAGGACTATGTCCACATATTCTTGAATATCTCCAGTGAGGGCCACTCCAGAACTTCTCTTGGTAATCTGCTATAATGCATGGACATAAAAGAGAGTTGTAGAATATGGGTTACATGTAAAATATTTTTAAAATATTCTATAATCTAGTTAATGTTGCTGCATATAATATTTTTACTGTGATTTACTCTAAATGAACTTAAATGCTTGGGTGCCTGATGTATTGCTGGATAGCTAACATACTATGATCTTATAAAAAAAGTCATTAAGCATTGCAGTGAATTATGTCTGAGTAACCTGTCAAATCCTAATTATTCATGCTTTATATCAGGTTCTGAAAAATATGTTGCTAATTCTGCTGTCTGCATGAATAGAAACCCAGACCAGATGAGTAGGAGGGCTGAGAAGAAGCATAGTTTGAGACACTGGTTTCTTCAATTCAGTGAAAGGGGCAAGACAGGGAGCCAGAAAGACTGGGGTCTATCTCCTCAAAAGCCAAAGAAGGGGATGTTCTTTAACAGTTGCTTTCGGAGTAATAAGAAAATGGCCCAAGCACTGCAGCACTTAATCTAGTTCAGATAATATGGGTGAATAGGAAAAAAGCACACAATGCTAATACAACCAAGCTTTTTGCCACAAAAGAAGTAGAAATTTATCTGTTCTTATTAATACATAACTTCTATAAAATAACAACTCGTGTATTGACATACTAGTACAATTGTACATCCCACTGATTTTGTGTGAAGAGAAGCCAAATACTTACTATGCAGTTTTTCAATAGACTGTAGAAACATGTATTCCAAAATGACTACTTAGAAAGATGGAAGTTTCTCTTACAGAAAATAGTTAGTATTAATGTTGTTTAAAAAATTAAAACCAGTAGCTCTGTAATGAGTAAAAAGTAATTTCACCTTAAAATCAGATTAAAAACATGAACTGTACTAGATAAGTAATGAGAATTTGTAAAATGGAACTAATCTTCTCTAAGTAATTCTGAGAAATATATTGCATTAAAGACTTGGAGGTAATTTCTTATACTCTGCCTCTAATCACAGGAACATGATAATATTTCATGTTTTACCCTAGACTAGTATAATTTGCTGATTATCTGAAAAAAATGTTGCAATTTAGAGAAGTACTTAAGTATGTTCTTAAACTTCTGGTACTTAATATTAAGCTAGGAATTTAGACATTTGAGCCATCAAGCATGCCATGTAATAATTAGACAACATTCTCAGAATTGTGGCTTTGTAGATGCCTTATAAGTATTTTATTTAAATAAGATGGAATAAACATTTGGCTTTAAAATCTTTGTGGTGGCTTTGCATGGGAGGCATTTGTGGAACTGATGCAAAGCTTTTGACACACTTCTGTGAAAAACACATGTTAAAGATGAGAGAAACTTGGGAACTCTCTTTTTCTTTTCTGTTTGGCAAGGAGATAACAGGGGCTCCGCTGGGCAGCCCCTGTCGTGGGCACCCACCGGGCCCACCATCCAAGATCCTACCACTGTGGAGGTTCTCCCGCAACTACTGGGCAGGGGGAAGGAGAAGCCACCTTCCCTCCTTTCCTCCTGGCGTGCTGCTGCTAAGTTCTGTCATGGCTGTTGAGATCTTCTCCACGCTTTCTCCCAGCTGCAGTTCCTGCTGTAAGCTGCTGAGCCTGGATGGGGTCAGGTGACCATCTATAGGCTCTGGGTGAGATATTAACTCTTTTAGTGCTTCAGTTTTCTCTCGAGTGAGAGGAAAGAACAAACTGTATGCATGTAAAGAAGCAACATGAAGACATAGAAGTTAGTTAAAAAATAGTCAAGTCTCAGATGGGAGGGATGAGGAGATGCTTTGATCTTGAGGCTGAAATCTTCTTGTAAAGCTATAGAGAAAGACTTTTTTTCTCTATAATCCATGAAGATATGGGGAGATGAAAGTGTTTAAATTGTAGTGATTGAGCAAAGGCTTCCATGCTAAAGTAAGCAGATGTTAAAGTAGCTGTGGTTTTATGAGAAGTTTGAACAGGGAAGCAGAGAAGAGTGATAAAGATCTCATACTCCTAAGAAGAAGATGATTTCAGAGATAGATAATGAGAACTTTTGCCTTTGAACAGCTCATCTTTAAAACAATACCCCATAAGTTGACATGGCTCATAAACCTAGCTCT
The DNA here is from genome assembly GCF_036417665.1 of Passer domesticus. Taxonomy (NCBI): domain Eukaryota; kingdom Metazoa; phylum Chordata; class Aves; order Passeriformes; family Passeridae; genus Passer; species Passer domesticus. The sequence goes on along the minus strand of NC_087474.1, from coordinate 81,415,579 downwards.
GGGAAAAGCCTGTAGAAAATGGGAGTAACTTCACAATTGCAGATTTCTCTGGGCAGCTGCTATTCTTGAGAGAGCCACGAGAGAACTTGTGAAGAAGTCTCCATAACATTAACAAGAGGGACTTCTCTCCCTAAGTGAACTGAAGGAAGACTATTTTAGAGGTTGTAAACTGACTGAAATTTTAAGTTTGTTTCATTACACTGTCAGTGGGAAAGAAAAGGTTGTGGGGAGAGGAGAAGTGTCCTGAAGGTTTTGTTCTGATTCTTATTACTGTTTCTTTTAGTTACTGTTAATAATTTTTTCTTTATACCCTTTTAAAGTTTGGAGCCTGCTTTGCCTTTCTGCTAATCCTACCTCACAGAAATTGAGTAAGTACATTCTAGTGAGTGCACTAGTAATTGGCCAGCGTTAAACCCATGCTCAAGTACATTAGCCAGAAAATCTCAAGTTAGCAAACCAAAACCATTACAATCTTTAAACAAGGCAAACCTTCTGGAAAAATGTGACCATTCAAGATTCAATAAAACATCAACTTCTGCATCTGTACTTACGTCTGTAAGTAGTTTTGGCTGTAAGAATATTTTCTTTGTAAAACGTTTGTTACAGAAATGTTTTATGTATTTGTAGTGGCAGAAAAGAATTTTCTCTTGTTATTTATTTTCTGTTGCCCTTTGAATATTCCAAGACCACTTGATTGCTCCTTTTCACAATAATTTGGACATTTTTTCTGTATCATATGCAGTGTATGTATAACATGATTTTATTTCTGATGATATCAAGATGACTGTCATTAGTGTAAGTGGTTTCATCTCCTCCTTTTCTGTATGAAGCTCAGATAAAAATGGTGTAGGCCAGCAGTTACTGGGTAGGAACAGGCAAGGAATCTGGGGAGTAAGAGCACTGGGGGAAAGATGAGGGAATGGGAAATATTATATATGGTTGATAGATGAATTAAGCAATTTAGTTCTGTGAGAGAGTGGTTCAGAGGGAGTTGGAAACTGAAAAATAAGAGAATATGTGGATGAATATTTCATATACTTACAAGGAAGAGTAGCAAGGTGTAATACCTTTACCATGGTGGTAAAGGAGCAAGAGAGAGGCAAGCCTCTCTTCAATGAATGTGTGTTACATTCATTGAAAGTGACATTTTAAAATGCAACTTGATGAATTGCAAACCAAAGATGATTATTACATGAGTTAGGAAAATATTTTAAAAGAACGTAATACATTTTGAAGCCAACTGCATACTATTGAACCAGTCACAATTAAAGTAGCACAGTGATTGTTGGCAGAGAATAGTTTATTTTAAAAAACTGAAAAAAAAAAGAGAGATCAAAGACCAGTGGATCCCTACAGTATGTGTTTTACTTTTCAAGCTAACCATGCAGAAAATCTCACCAATAAAATTGGTTTATATTAGTTTGTAATTTGTTTGTGTCAAATTGCAAGCTCTCAGGGACCAGGAACTCTGATTTAAATGATAGATGTAAATATCTGATGCTCATCTACCACTTTTATGCAAAACTAATCCTTAGCTCTCAGCAGTCTTTAATATCTTTTGTCTAAGCTGGGTATAACAAGCAGTGAAGTAAGGACTTGAATGAAGAGGACTTCTAAAAAGTCATTAGAAATATGTGGCTTGTTCATTAGCTTGGTAATATTTCTAGAGGGGAAAAAAAAAAAGAGATGTTTAGAAGGATGTAGTTCCCTGAAATACATTTTATTCTTATTTTCAGCAAATAAAAATATAATAAATCAAAGATTTATATGAGAAACTGATTGTTTAAAAAGCAATAATGTTTATTTGTATGCGTAGTCAAAAAATATTTATGAAATACTCAATGTATTTTAAATTTTCCTCCTTCTTTAATTTAAAATATTATATTTTGAAGGGACTCACTATTCCTTCCTCCCTCCCTCCCTCATTTCCTCCCTTTCAGTTTTGGAAGTTTAAGAATTGCTTGGATCACACATTTTCTTTTTCCTCCATACCTTTGCTCCAGGATGTGACGCTTATGGAAACACACCAATTACCATGAAACACTTGACAAAATCACTAGAACTGACAGCACTGATGCTAGGTAGCATATTGGAAATGACAGTCATTGACACAGTACTGGAGGGTTTCTGTACATTACAATAAAATGTTATATTGGGAGATATTGTCAAGTGCTTCCATAACAACATTTGTGCTTTTTTCGTTTTTATTGTGTTTGAATAGCCTCTCCGGTGTCTGTGAGTACTGCATTCTGATAGAAAATATGTGTAGTGACTGAAATTGGAAAGGAAACTCTCAATAGAGCAGTGCCACTTCTTTAACCACAGGCAGTGGCATAAACAAAGTCTGAATACACAACTTGATAAAATTTTATGTTCTGTCTTTTCTGTGAGCTGAGGGATCAAAGCTGTCATAATACTTAGGATAATTAACTGAAATAAGTTGTGACTATTTAAAGAAAAGCAATATGCATTGCTACTGAATATTAATGTTACTATGGATAACTGGTCAAGAAAGGAAAGAAATTCAAATGTTTGCCAACAAAGTCATTAGTGAAAAATAATTTTTATCTTTCACCAGTTTACTGGTGCAATTCCATGCTGAGGCTGATGGTACATCAGAGCAACACTACACAGTTTTTTCAATCACTTTTGAAGCAGAGCGGTCTGCAAAAATTTTCAGGATTGAAAACATTTCTTCAGGGCAAAAGACTTGGTATCATTGACTTTGAATGAAGATAATCTGCAAAAGACTGACTGCATCATTTATACTCAGTTGTGCTATTGATTTTGAACAGACCATGCTTGCTTTTCTTCTACATGAATTAACAGTGTTTCACTGACCTTGCTCAAGTGTTACTAGTGTTGTGAGAACATTTCTCTCCTGTCTTTCTCTTCTTTTTCTTTTTCTTTATTTTTTTTCCTGAATACACAACTATTTTATAGTTCTATGACTTCTATTTAAACAGAGTTTTAAAATCAAAGGAGAACTAGTACCATGTCTTTCCAGCTAGTTACATTAATGCTTGTCAAGGTAATAATCGGGGTTATGTAATAGTTCCCCCCCACACACCATTTTAAAGTCTATAATCATAAAATTATAGAACAGTTTGGGTTGACACAGACCTTTCAATGTCATTCAGTCCAACCCCCCCTTGAAATGAGAAGGGACATCTTCAACTCAGCCAGGGTGCTAGTCTTTCCCAATCTGTCTTAATGTTTCTAGGGATGGAGCACCTACCATCACTCTGGGCACCCCTTCCACTATTTCACCACCCTCATCACAAAAATTTTTATATTTATATTTAGTCTGAATCTACTCTCTTTTAGACTAAGCCCATTACACCTTGTCCAATCACATGAAGACCTGCTAAAAGGATATTATTTGCTTGACAAAGAAATAGCTTAGTGTAGTGAGAGCTTTGCTTTCTGTAACATGTAGCTTTTTTTAAGCAGAGGACATTGTCATGGGCAATGGAGCAGAAAAATAGGCTGATTCTCTTTTTTTTTTTCCCCTTCCTCCTTACCTTTAATTAAAAAATCAGAAAAAAGGAATTATAGCAGTTGCATTTAGCACTCATTTACTTCTTTTAAGGAGGGTGCTTTGATGCACCTAATGGGCGCTACAATTTTGCAAAGTCAATAACTCCTGAAATGTAAGGTCATTTGAATTAACACTTATAAACGTAAATGTGATGCTTTAACAACAGTGCATAAAACACTAATGGTTCACACACTGTATCAAGCATTCCAGTGCCAATATAATCCATTGCCATAAAGGCAAATTATTGCTGCAGGAGCACAGAAGTTCCACTGTTTCAGGAGGTATTGTATACCTGATGTGTCAAAACAACAGTGGCAATGTACCAGATCAAGAGAAGTACAAAATGTCAAGACAAAACTGAGATTCAGAAAGGGAGGAAAAAGCACTATTTTTGAAATTTAACAATGGCAGACAGTAAAATGCAGAGTTAAAGAAATGTCAAGAAAGACTGTGAAGCTGCAGTTTGGAAAGAAATCTGAAGTATAAGAGCCTCTGGTGTTAATTTGTAAAAAGATCTTCATCATAGCCTGTTTAACTGTTTACAGCCTGAAAAATGTGCATGTCTGTACACTGAAACTCATTATGTTTTGTCTCTTCTCATGTAAACTTCTCAAAAGTCTGAAGAAAATAGGCTGAGTTTTTTGTTTGTGAGAAGAAATTTGCTTGACAGAATAATACAAATATGCTTGTAAGAACCTTGGCTCACTCTCATTTAGCAATGACATATTTTTTTTTAAATTCAAATATTTTTAGGGGTTTTTTTCTTATTTAAATAAATCCTGGATATTATTTGACTAAGTTAATATCTCTCTTTTTAAACAATTTTAAAGGAATGGACATACAGGATGCTTGGAGGTAGTACTGCAGCATGCATGCATTAGAATTGTGAGTTTGTGAAAAATCTGTTTGGAATTATTTTGCAAGAGTTGGCAGGATATCTGAAGTAGTTCTTCCACTGCTGAAAAAGTTTAAAGCCTTGGATGGTATACTGAGTTGGTCTTAGGCACTGGACTTTGAGGAAGGTATGAATAAAGGGAGATCAAAGAGAATAATCAGTATTCTTGAAAATATGGCATCATTAAAAATATGAAATAAAATGGGACTAGATAGAGAAGCCTGGGCATGGAGGATGAGAGAGGAAAAGAGGGCAGTATTAAGAATTGGTAGCTTAATTTAGTTTTTGGAGGCATCTAAAACTGCCAGCAGCAGGCAGAGAAAGAACATAAAAGAGGTCATCCATACCCATGTAGAAGGACTAGTAAAATTAACACCATCAAGGAAGGTTCACATTAGAGATAAACAAACTGAATTTTCTAATGGCAATGACATAGATATACTGACACTTAACACTTTGGAGGTTTTAGAACATCCATCACCATAAACCGTTTTCTTTGAGACAGGCCAATATTCAATGGAAATAATGTTGATTAGAAGATGGTCCTTTGTCAGAGGGGAGAAAGGATAAGACATGGTTAGAATTTGACAGCTGTGAATTGAATGTAGGAATAATGTTACAGGGAGGAAAAAAGGCTTTGTGACTGTTCAAAGTGTGTATTTCCTAGACTGCTGAGAGTTGAGGAAAAAAAAATCAAATAAAACTGTGTATTTGGGGACTTTTTCTAATGTCATTTTTCAAAAATAATTATGAAAACATTGAAAACCATGGTTTGTAAAAAGTATGCCAGTGGTCTGTATTTAGGTTCTCCAGGCTTCCTTGCTAAAAAAGGTTATGACAGGATGAGTTTTCATAAAAGGTGAGGCATATAATTATCTTTATGCAGTGGGTGAAAGAAGTCTATCCCTTCCTTTCAATAGGTTTTTATTGAATTGCAGTACACGCACATAGGATTATAATCCATTAATATTTCATTGTTTTGGTGTTATTTTTTGGTTGGTTTGGGTTTTTCTGGGATTTTTTGATTTTGTGGGGGTTTTTTTGTTTGGTTGGTTAGGGGTTTTTTTCCTATTTTTAAGGCAAAACCAATAGATTATAGGTGCATAGGAAACATTTTAAAGCTAATGTTGTTACATGAATTTATATTGAAGGCTATTTCATATATCAACTTGTTCACAAAATTCTGTAGATTTAAAAGCATATTTTTTTGGGTTTTTGTATGATTATTATATGTAAAATACATATAAATATTTTATTAATTAAACTTAGCATAATATTTTGAAGAATGGTATTGTGGCTTTTGTTTCTGTTCTTCATTAAAGAAAACATAACCAGGATGAGTAAAGAGAGGGCTTGGAGCATAGTTCTTTCAAAAGGATTGAACTGAGTTGTCTAGGACTTTTTGTAAACAAGCCAAGCCAGTTGAAATATACGGTAGCTAAGACTTAAGATGTGAAAGTGGCAAATCTAATTACAAGCTGATTTTTAAAAATGTCAGTGAAGGGAAATGACACTACTATTTACATAATTTACAGCTTTTAGGGTTCTTTTTATCATTTTTATACCTTATTATGGAGAACAGGAAAAAGATGATGTTCTTTAAAATGAAATTCCATTTATGTTTTTCATGCAGCATTTTTATAAATTATCTGAATCATTCCAGCTCCTGATTTTACCCTCCTGTGATCCATTCCACATAAGGCTTCTCACCACTTTGTCACACATTACTGGCAAAAGAGGCCCATAAATATCTGCGATATTTTTTGATGTTTGCAGATAAACTGTTGGGTAAATTTATGTTTGTTTGCTGTAGGTATGACAATACTTTCACTGACCTCACTAAGCATATATTAAATGAAGATTTTATTCAGCCTATGAACACCAATTTTGATGTGGATGCTTATGCACTTGATAAGACTGTAAAAAAAATCTTAGTGAGCTGCTTAAAACTTTTTTATGTCTTACCTAATAGCTGGAAATAGCTTTTGCCTTTGATTTAGGAAGAAGAAAGCAGTGAGATTAACATGCAGTTCCTTCTTCTGACAAAGAGCAGCCTAGATGTAGTCAAGCAGAGCTATTGCAAAAGTTTTAAAGTGTAGTCCTACCAACTCACAAGAGAAAAAAAAAATTATAAAATTTCCTCCTCCTTCCCAGGGCTCGTTTGAATACCTCTGCTCTTAACTTCCTAGTCTCAGTTTCCCTTTGTTTCACCATGCATTGCAGTCATTCTTTCCCAGTGCCTTCAGTGCAGTGACAGGCTGGGTCATGAGTGCAATACTGTCTGCCACTCCCAGATATCTTGCTTTGCTCTTCCAGTCCTTGCTGCTGCTTCATTTTCCTCTGCTCTGCATGGTCTGTAGTCCTTTCCAGTGTCCTGGCCATTCCAAGGTGGCTACCTGTGTAGCCTGGTAGCCTGGTGTAGGTCACCTGTGGGCTGCATCTCCTTTTTCGAGGAATGCCTTCTTCCACAAGCGTGTCTCCAGCTATGTCCTCAACAACGTCCTCTTTCATACATTCTGTTTTCCCTTCCACATCTCCTGTACCTTCCTCCACCCACAAATGCTGCTCTCTCTCAAACTTGTCTGTACAGAGGTGCCATATGCCACAGGTTGGGCTGGCATTGGGCTACTCACAGCAGTGCCAAAGCCAGCTGGAACGGGCTGTGACTGACTAAGGGCATATTAACACACAAGCATTATAAATCTTGTTCTTCTTTCAAGACCACAGGGATTTCTCACTGCAACCCTGTGCACACCTACTCAGATACAGTGGCAGTGTGTTCACCCCACCTCACCCTGGGAACCAAGTTACAGGCACTCACACATATCCATCAACATGGCGTCATTAAAGATTTTAAACCTTGCCCCTGCAATAGGTGTGATTGAAAGCAGTTATAAGGTACTTCTTTCCCTCTCTGTCAGGACCCTGGGGTGCTAATGAACCTTACAGCCCTGACCAGCCTTACCTGAGGCCTCCCAGCCACATGGCCTGTCTTTGGGTTGGAGTCCCATTTAAGCTCAGCTGGAGGGTGGATCTGTTCCTTCTCACCCACAGCCATACTTATTGCCAGCCAGAGATGCTGCTAATTGTGACCCTGACCTGTGTACTGGCTTCCCAAGTTGGCTTCAGACCTGTCTCATTACATGGACTTGTTGAGTGATCACTGAGCTGTGTGTGATCCCAGTTATACTCACCAGACCTGGTCCTGACTGTGGTCCTCAGACTAACTTCTGACCACATTGCTGTGAAATTGAGTGGCCATCTAAGCTCTTGTTTGAACCTGGCTGCCACCTCTGTATCTGCACTGCCTGCCTTGTCCAGGTACCAGGGGGTGGGGCCCTGCCTTGCTGGCTGTATTTTCACCCTCAGCTCCTAGCTTCTGAATGTCTTGTGTCATTCCATAGGTATTGCACTGTCTGACTGCTTGTGCTGTGGTTTTCTGAAAAAAGATCTAATTGCATTTTCTGGCTCAATAAAAAGCCAGAATGCTCAGTTTCCTGGGCTCATCTGGCTAAAAATAACTTTTCCTGTATGCTCCCATCCCAAGTCAGGCTAACTTATCAGCCTTATCGGTGTACCTCTCTTCTCCAGTTCCTTTGTGTTTGTGATACGTGCATTAAGTTGTTTATTAAAGTACATCTCTTCTGAGCAGCCATTATATTAATAGTTCTGCTGCCTATTACCACAATTCCAATATTTGAGCCATTTTCATACTGTATTAACCAACACCCAGAAGTCAGTACAGATATGGTCACGACAACTGATGCTCCTGAGCATCTTTAAAGGATATTTTCAGTGTAATTGCTTCTACAAATCAGAGTGTTTAGGCCTTTTTCAAGTGTCAGTTCCCCATCTGGAGGGATTCCAAGCAGTATCTTGCCATCTTGGTTTTGTTTTACATGTTCTGTCAGTAGGCAGACTTCATTTATTTTCAGAATTCAATTCATTACCTGTTGAGGTTTCAGTAACCCAGGTAGTCTAGTCTTCCTCATAATTGTCGATCTGTTGGGCACTGATTGATATGATGACCTGGTCTGGAGGTACAACCAACACATGTCCCTGTCCATCTTAGTATATGCCCAAGGCCTGTGTTTCTTGAGTGGGCCTTCTTAATTTGGAGTATTTAATAATAAATCTACCACTGAAGAAACTACTGATTGCCTAGTGTGTTTTATTAAGTACTTTAGTGTTGTTCCTCTAATCAGTACATCCCCAGCATGGCATAAGGGTCCTACAGACGCCTGCTGCTGTAAAGTTTGGTAGATGATGCCATTTCAGGTCCAGACCAGACAGTTTCAGGTGTGTTATCATAGGCCATACAGCTAATCTTGCACTGTTATCCCTCCACTCTGGCAGGTATATATCTCCTTGATCAAAAGGATGTCTTCACAGGTAATCTGTGACACCAGAGGAGTGTTAATGACTGTGCCTAGGTCCTGACATCCTGAAATCACCACCTCTGGGGTCTCTCACTGTCCTGTAAACACACTGCAGCTGCCCAAGCAGCTTCAGTCTACTTTCACCTTATTTCTCATTCCTTCCATGGGTATATTTCATCCTTGCAGAATGGAATGACCTGTTGGCTTGTTCTTCCAGCCTGTCCTGGTCAGTCTGTGCAATATTCCTTTTCTAAGCATGTGCCTCTTCCTCCACATACATATCAATTGCAAATGTGTCAAAACAGTGCACCCTGTGGCCTCTTCCCAGGACAGACCTCTGTGGCACTGCACTTCTTGCTGATCTCTCAGTGCAGTACAAGCCATTAACCACTATCCTCTGAACCTGATTGTCCCAACTACATTTTTATCAATCATGTTGTCCACATACCCAGGTTATAATATTCCTCCATGTGTCCACTATCCCAAAATCACCTGCTACATTTAACTACAGACCCACGCTTTCCTTGTTCAGCCTTTGAACACTGGTGTAGTAGTAGAAGCTCTTGTTTCCCCTGATGTCCTCAATTTCTTCTTTTTTCAGTAAGGGAAAAAATTCTATGTGGAAATTTGGTTCAATGAATGACATTTTGTCCGAGACATAGAAATACATGAAATGAAGGGATGTGTTATAGTTATAGAGTTAAGAGTCATTGAGAAAAGCTATTCAACAATAACAGTATGATTGTTCCCATAACTGCATTCATAATGAGAAATACATCTGTTGTCATCATTTAAATGCTACAAGCAATAAATTTTCCTCTCCTAAAACTTTATAGGAGCAATTACACTTTTTTAATGAACTCATTAGTATTACATGGGTGAGAAAAAGCAGGTTGTGTGCTGTGTTTCACATCGTTAGATAGCTGTTGTGACTATATTCCTTTTTATTCAAAACTTTTCTGGACACAAAAGTGATTGAGAAAAGGTTTATTGTAGACTTACTTTTTTGATATCAGTTTCTAACACTGAGTGATAACTTATGAGCAACACATGAATATGTGGAAAATTCAGGTTATGACAAATAAGACTTCTTGACAATATCTGACATTCCAACTTATTTTTCATTATGTTTATTTCTTTCAACATTATTGGGTTGGTAATACCTTTTCCTCACTCTCCTTTCTTAATGCCTTTTTCCTTCTCACCCACCCCATTTTCTCTGAGCTTGGGGTGAAAAGTCTCAGGATGTGATTTCTTGTAATTTTTAAAGAAAAATTTTTTTTTTTTATTTCTTCTCCCACTCCTTTGTTTGTTTTGCCTTTTGCATCCACTTCTCTCCAATCTGTTTCTATATTACTTTATTTTTAATTCATATACAATCTGGTAATATTTTACTCATCCTAAGAATTGCCTTAGTGGTCAGTATTTGAAGTTTTTACATGTCTTGTAATTTCAGAAAATAAGTGTTTAATGAGTGAAGGCTTTGTGTTCCATCATGTAACAAACATTTAAGACTTCCTGAATGGACCTTTTAGATAGCATGCTTGTATATTGGCTATGCTAGGGGAGGATATTTTTTAAAGAAATACTGCTTTGGCTTTGGAAACAGGAGTGAAAAAAATCAGTTGTTACTGAAAATTCCATCGTATTTTAGGCACTTATTTATCAGCTTACAAGGCATCCTTAAAAGTAGTCTCTTTTTCTGATGAAGTCACTAAAACACTTTAGCCATTAATGGCAGTATCAATAAACATTCTCTTTGTCTTCTGGTAGGAGTCTTTTAAGGGTAAAAGATTTCTATTTTGCCTTCATTTCTATTTATTTGCTCTAAGATTTTGTGTCTATTACAGAAAATTAAGGGAAATCTCTCATTACAGGATTTTTTTTTTAAAATAGGACAAGGTCCACTGCATTTAAAATTGCTTGGAATAACCGCAAAATCAGATGTTTCCCCTTCATTCTAGATGTTGATAAGTGAAAGAAACTCTTGCTTCTACATTTAAATTAATCTAGAGGTGTAGAAGAACTGAATCCTCATTCAGTATTAATTTATTAATGCAAATAACAGAAGAAAACATATCTGCAAGTAGTAGTGGTTTTGATCAATTTTTTCCCTGTTGTCTCTATTGTCTTCAGTTGACAATGCTTTTTTTTGTTCATCATCATCTTCTCCTGGAGTCTTGCTTCTGTTTGTTTCAGTATAGTTGCATTTTTGCCTTTAGAATGCTATAAAAGCTATAATCCATGATTTTAAAAAATAAATCAATATTTAATAAAAAAATTAAATTATGACATCTGGTAGAAGTAAAAAGACAAATGTATTCTGACTCAAACCCAAGCTGTGGACAGGTTTTCCTTCTTTGTCAATATGAGAGAACTTTGAGGATATTTCTGTAGGGGTGGTTCAGGGTGGTTCAGGGAGACTGCAGAAATTTTAAGTTTAACTAAAATTCCTGAGGTTGTGCATGAAAGCTTTTCCTAAGCAAAAAAATATGTTTTGCATTACCATATTGTTGTGCTCCCACTTTAACATTAGTTTAAGTAGTGACTTGTATCGGGACAAAAAAAGGAACTTAAGCCATGTGTAGTTGCTCATTTCATATATCTTTCCCAGTAGTCATCTTATGTAACTAGCAAGCAGTGTACCACCACTGTTTTTGTTCTACAGACACCAAACCTCCCATTTTCACCCATTAGTTGAAAAGAGTTGCACAAGAGGCTGTTTTCAATCTTGCATTTCCAGAAGCCATTCATATTACCCTAAATTAATGCTCAAATCAGAAGAGGTTTGATCTGTCATGTTCCCGCATTCAGCTGTTACATCAGTTAATAATCAGCTCATCCCAGAATTTTCCTTAATCAGTGTACAGCATATATCTTGTGCTGTGATTCTTTATCTCTACCCTTCTGCACATTGAATGGCATCATAGTTGCCAGTCAACAAGGAAACAACCTTATGTTGCATAAGCTTTGATATTTCATCATGCTAACCCTGCACATATTATTGATGATGGATTACATACTCAGATCTTGCTGAGATCCTGCAGATCAGTCCTCAGTAATTGTTAAATGACTGAAAACAGTTTGATGGCAGTAACCCTGTTATGCCTAACCTCAGCTACCCACCTACATTTTTGTGAATGTTGTCAATGTTATGCATTCAGATCAAGTTTATTCTTATCTTTCATATTACCCAATCTGCATGCATTTATTTTCCACAGCATCTATTTGACTGAAAAAGATGGGATTGCATATGTCCTGTGATGTCTAAACTGGACTCATCTGCCTGCCTGTGACTCTAAAATAAATTGAATGCAGGTAAACTCTTTTCCAGATATCTCCCTTTTGACCTGCAAAACTTATCAGCTACATATGTTGTACAGCTGAGACAGCTAGTCTATTCTTCTGGCTTTTGAGTTGACTCACCACCCTAAATGGCAGCTTTAGCTTTGTTAAAGTACTGTTTGATAACAGTTTGTCTGCAAAGAACTACTGATTATGTAAACATATGGCTATCCATAGAGAAAATAGGAGACCTTCTTGCCCCTGAAGCATCCCTGAAGCAAGAGATTTTGTGAAAGTTTTACTGATATTCTTGTTAATTTTTAAGGGTTTATAGCAGTGTTTCAGTCTTTTCATTTACAGAAGCTTGTTTTTTGTTATTTTTCTTTTTCAAATTTAAGTGAACAGCTGTCTAATTAAAGCTATAAATTCTCCATGGATGATTAGTGAAATGGCAGAAAACCTCATGAAGATACCTAGGTTACAGTGCCTATGGCAAAAAACTCTTGTGTGTGTGTCCACCACAGGGTTAGGTGATGAATGAGTGTGAGTTGTCAGCTGTGATATGATTTTCAGTTCTATTTTTTGTTCTTGTAGAAATTGCAGGCATGAGTTTCTAAACATGAGATTACCTCCTGGGTACTGCCTCTTAAATAAACTATGTCCTTTGAGCTTTCTTAAGTGTTCAGATTAAATGGTTAAGATATTACAGGACTTTACTTTTATACATGAAAGATCCTGAAAATAGATTCAGTAGGGTATTGAGGTAGTCACCATGCATCATGCAGAAAAGATCAAGGAGAAACAATGAATTTGGTTCCAGGTCAAGCCTGCACTTGAAAGCTGAAGAATCTGTATGTGATTTGAATCACATAAGACTACAACCACAATAAGGAGTCCTGAAAACTTCCACCTCAGATATTATATTCTGTTGAATGTTCTTAAAATATTGAGACTGCTATGATTTTGTGTAAAATGTCTTCACTTGTAACCCTAAGTTCTAATTTGATCCCTGCTCAGAAATTGTCCCATTCCAGAACAGACAGGCAGCTCAGTGAGACTTAAAAACTGGATATTATTCTATGGAATATTTTTTGTGCTTGCACAAAATATTTTTCAAACACTGACCCAAGATGTAGGATTCCAGAGCTGCAAACAGTAGTGCAGCTGAAGTGAATTATCAAGCTGAAGTAATTATTAAATCAACAAGTAGGACCCCTTGTCTATTTATTCCCACTTTTTATACACTTGAGAAACTTGGGGAAACCTCAGGTTATCACACTCATACTCTGGTTTAATATGTTTTTTATTCAGTATGTTCATCAGTGGAAATCAGAGAAACTTCATTGTTTTCATATAATCATTATTCAGTTGTTGAGCATGCTTCTATAGAAGGTGAGGTAGAGTTTCAAATTGTCATCAAATAAGGACAATTCCAGCTTTTCATAATCTGTGCCCAGTGCACTACAAGGCTTGATGGTCACATAGAGCTCATCATCTTTTCTGGAATTACAGCTAGGAGGATGAATGGAGAAAACTTCCTGATTCCAAAGCTTTTGTTTTATTAAATACTATGTCTAAATCTAAATGTTGAATCTGAGAGGCTGTAGTTCTAGGGTCTAAATATTATATAAGAACAGTAAGAGGAGAACATGAATATCTGGTTTCTGTAAATAATCTTCTGAAACTTTATAATAAAAAGTAAAGGTAACTTCAAAACCATTTGTTTTTCCACAAACTTGCTTTTTCTGCATGTTGCCACTTTAGCTGCCTTCATCTGCCATCTTGTGGTGTGTTGGCCTAATCTCAAGTGTATAGAAATCCACATACATTATTTATTATATTTTACAAAATTTTCCTACCTTACATTTGTAATTGCCAGAGTGATACAATCAGATTTTACTTTTGTGAGCTAATGCATACAATAAATGAATTTTCATACACTATTTTATTTTTAATATGGGAAAAAGTAAAGAAAGACTGAAAAATCAGCCAATTGCCAAGTAATTTTTGTTAAACATATTTCTGTTTATTAGACATCACATATATTCAAAGGACTTTTTGACTTTTTGTTTACTTGTCTCAATAAATTAACACTTTTCAATTCAATAAAAGATCCAAGAATAATGTTTCTTGAAGTTTTTAAACACACTTACTGGTAAAACTAATAGAAAGGCATTGTGAACACCTGTTAAGCCTTACAGTAGATCCTTCTTTCTCCCTGAATTGTTTACAAGATCCAGGTACGTTTGTAGAGGATAACTTAGTCAAAACCATCATTGCAGTGACTCTGATATGTTGATGTGTCTATTAATATCTGTCAAACCTATTCTCCTATTTTCATTACCAGGAGCTTAGTAGGATAAGATAGGACAAGCTGTACTGGAAAATTATTGGTACTCCGTTGGTATTTAGCCTCTGATAAATTTAGATATATGCTTATGTGAAGTATTTACATTAAACACACAGGCATATTAAAAAACTTTTTTCTTCATTTTGCCAAAGAATAACATAAGAGTATTTAAAATAGTGAGCAGAGGGCAAGATGTAAAAGCCCTTTTGAAAATTACCTAAGCTAAGAGTGCCTTGATCCTGCAGTTAGTTTCAGGCTGAATTCTGTTAATCAAATTAATATTATATGATGTTTAAAACTTCTTCTTCTTCTTCTTCTTCTTCTTCTTCTTCTTCTTCTTCTTCTTCTTCTTCTTCTTCTTCTTCTTCTTCTTCTTCTTCTTCTTCTTCATCTAAACTTTTCACCTAGCTCAAATTATAAGATCTAACTTTAGGGTGAAGAGCTGCAACATTCCTTCCTGGATCTGTCACATATATAGATATATAGGATACATAAAATACATGGAAAAACGTACTTGTGAAAATCTAATTTTAATTTTTTTTTCATTTTCTTAGACTAACCTTTTGTATATACTTAAAATTGTGATGTCTTTCTTGTATTTTAAGAGTTTGGAAAGCTACAGAAAATCTAATATTTATTATCCAGTTTGGTTAAATATAAAATATGATTGCAAGCAATTTCACAAATATTATCACTGACATTAAAATATGTGAAAATAATAATATTCACAATAAAAATAAAAATATGTGAATATCCGGAGAAATTTATTTTTTCAACCCATTCTGGACTGTTAACTCTCCTACTTTCTTGACAATGAGATATACACCACAAGATTATCTATGTTTGGTTGGTCCCTGAAAAGCAGTTTGGCTCTAAATCTAAGCATGCTCTTTTCCCAAATGCAGTCAAGCCAGCAATGTAAAGCAACATAAGCTAGAAAATCTCCATGCTTTAGAAATATATTACAAAGCACGCAAAATCTAAATTATTAACTCTCCATAAGGAGATGGGTGTTTTATTTTCAAAAGAAAGATATAAAAGAATATTGTTCCCACCTTTGAATGAAGGTGGCAGTCCATTTCTGAGTATTAGACAAAGGTCAATTTGAACACTAGTAACAGTGAGATCTAATATTGTGATACCATGGCACAGACCGTGAATTCCAGATTTTACCAGTTTTAATGCTCAGTTCAATTTGACACCCAGGAGCTCAACCTTGTTATACAATTACTTTTTGGCAAATATCAGTAAAACTCAGAATTACTGAACTTTGAAATAAAGGGCAATTTTTTCCAAATACAAAACAAACCCATAAGACTTATTATTATGATATTCACATGTCACCATCCGTGATCTTTTCCTCCAGTGACCATCTCCATTCTCTTATGAAAGAGCAAGGATTTCTTGTCTGGGTTCTATCCTCTGTGGAGCATGAAGGAATTATTCATATAACCAGATAAACATGATTTGCTGGCAATTTCTAATTTATGGTTCTGTTACCCCTTTGTTACAACGAGAAGATAAAGCTATCCCATGTAGTAGTCAGGCCTAGGTTTAGGAAGTATTTCATATGCAAGAGGATAAAAATTGTCATAGTAACTGTCATGATATTCACGTGTCCATGACTAAAAGTAAAAAAGATGGTTATGGCTCTGTGATTAATTCACTCTATTGTCTTAAATAATGTGTCTAGAGAAAGAAACTATTTTACTATGGAATAGACAAGGTATTTCTACTTGTAGACCTTGTGATAGCTATATAGAAGCATAATAAATTAACAGAAGCTTAGATGGACCCATAAAAAGATGCTAATGTAGTAGTGTACCATACTCTTTTTTTTTATTTTTAAAGAGCAAATTATTATAAAGCATCTATATAATGCATATATTTGGGCAATTTATTCTATTTACGAATTAAAACAACTTATTCTTTAATACATTTTCAGAATTCATATTTGGGAATCCTGCTTTTATTGTTGCAAGTGATTTGCAATAATAAGTTAGCACTAACCAAACATTGTCAAAGAAGATGTAATATTGTGTTGTTTACTGATTTGGGCATAAGGAGATAAGGGGAATAGGGTTTATTCATAATGATAACTCAGTTCCAGTGATATCAAATTTTCCATTGATGTGCTTTAGAAAAATAATTGAATCTTTTAGATGAACTGTAAAATTACAAGGATTTGTAGAGATATATTTAGGGGTTTTTTCTGTGTCTCCTATTCTTACAAAAATTCAAACAGAAACCACTGATATAAAGTGTTTTTATAGAATTTCCTTTTTTTATTGACAGAGATTTTTTCAATTTAGTTAAGTTAGGCATAATCCCTCAAATGGAATCATAGGTTGGATTTCTTTTTCAACATACCTCAAATATTTTAAATCCTTGAGATAATGGAATAATTTGCTACTTCTATGGTTTGCACAGGGAAACAAGGGCAAGTAGGCATTCTAGGAAAATTATGTCATAAGAAAATGAAAGACTATAAATCTTAGAATTTCAGTTTTGGTTTACTGAAGACACAAATGTATTTGAGGAGTTGCAGCACAGTGTTAAAAAGTTTCAAAGCATTTTCTAAGAGGGGAAAACAGACTACAACCTTTCCAATATGACACCTAATACGGCAAAACACAAAGGGAAAGGAAAGTCCGTAAGCAGTCTGTATCAAAATGCCCAAACTCTACTAGTTCTACAATCAAGTTAATCTAAAAGAAAAAATTACAAGATGTGGTGAGGCTTCATCTACATTTTTTTTGACCTATTACTGTATAGAATGTCAGTATTTTATTAACATAAGTAAAGACTGCTGCACTGGATTGAACCTGAAGAAGCTAAAACAGACCAGACGTAAGTGTTATATATTTGACAATTGAAAAAAAAAACAAAAAAAAAAAGCACTCCAAAAATAATTGTTCAAGCACTTTTTCTTTGTTTTCATTTTGTTGGAACATCCATTTGAACTCTGACTTCAAATGTTAAAGAACTTCTCTAAGTTATCTGATAAAACAATACTTGCAGCAAAGTTTCTATTAAATAAGTTCAAATATTTAGTTCACAAAAAAAAAAAAATTGCAACGTTTGTATCTTCTATTTCACTTTTATGTCCTTTACTGACTCTCAGTCTTTTGGTACCTTAACCCAGCATGAGTTATCTGTTGAAGTTCCTTTAGGACCTTGAAACTTTAACCATTAGATTGAATTTATTTCCTGCTCAAAAATACTAAATTAAAAGTGGGACATCTGAAAAAATTGAGACCCTAGGGAATTATTATAGTTCAGGTATCAGCATCTGTCTAGGATAGAGAAGTATTTTATAGCCAAGAGAATTTGTGCAACTGCCAAGTTATAATAAAATATATTTACTGGCTATAATACTGAAGCAAAGCAAGTACACATATGTTGATTTGTTTTCATGTTGGGCTTTTCAGAGGAAGCCATGGATTCCTTTAATGACTGTTTTTCTTCCCATATTAAAACACTATTTTTTTTTAAAGGAAGATGTTATAAAAATGTTTGTGTTATGACAGTATACTTCTGCATCAGCCCTATCAACAGTATTGCTGTATGATGGCTTAATTAGGTCAGTCAAAACAACATTATTGAGGTTCTGAAAGATCTTGTGGAGTGATTTCTGACTCCCTGTTGGCTCTCCAAACTTGTGGAAAGATTGGAGCTTCGTTATGAATCTCCTGACAATAAGTAGCAATCATGTCCCTGGCAGCTTTCCAAGGCAACATGGGGAACTTATGGACTTGTCACACTTCCAGGGTGTTGGAAGGTGCCAACCCAACTGTGATTCACTACTGATTGCTTTTGCTGTCAGAGAATCCTTTAAGGTTTCAAGCCTTTGGGGAAATCTCATGGAGGATGCTTGGCAAGATGTAAAGTGTCAGCTAAAGTGTCATGTAACAGGGCAGATAATTTGGTAAAAGCCAAGCTGTTCAGGTTTCTTAATGGTTTGATCTGAACCACTACTGTTCAACTTTTTTGTTAATTAAAGTAATTAAGAGGGTGCTTGTAATGAAACACCTTTAGTAGGTTGCTTTCTGCTTATGAAACAAGGTCTCTAAATACTGATTATTCCCCTCCCCCTTTTCCCTCTAAGAAATTGCTAATAGTTCATAATAATTGAGCTAGCTATCTGCAAATCTGGGACTCTACTGGGGCTACCATAATTAAAGAAAAATCTTTGGGTAAAACAACAGGATCTGGAGGGAGTTTTATTGGTTTATAAAAGTTTTGTACTTAGAAGAAATGGTTTCTTACCTCTTATTTGTGTATTGGAACATATTTAGACACACTGACAAAGATGTTGGTCCATAGTGTAGTTGTGTATGGTTACCTAAATTACTTTGGATAGATAGTTACATAGCTGAGAACATAATTTACTGCTGCAGGAATATTATGGGAGTTATAACAATGCACTAGATTTCTTCTATTAATCAATCCCAGTGAACTATTTTAATTTTTTGTAGACATTACAGAATATAGGTAGTCATTGTGGAATACATCTTTGCATGCAAGAATGTAACAAAGCAAACTACATAGTTCTAAATATGTTTATAAATAATTGGTTAATCAGAAGAGAGCTGAAGTAATTTCACATATTTAAACCTATTCAGTGTTTTAAAAAGACAGATAAATTTTTGCCGTTCTGTACTGACTGCTCAGTTTCTGCATTAAGGAATTATTAGATCTTGAACAAGCCTTGGGAGACAAACCTTATAGAAGATCTGATATTGCTTCAATCTATCTTCCTATATGTCACATGCTTGTATTTAAATCCCCCAAATTTGTACTCTTGACACAAGAGACAGGTGATTTAGCATCACAAGCTACAATAATATTTTAAATAATTTAAATAAATATCTAAAGGGAAAGATGAAAGTGTCTGGGCATGAATGTGGCACCTCTATTTTGTAGGTTCTAATAAAAAAAAATATAAATAATGTATTCTGGATTTGGTGATTTTTCTTATTTCCCACTAAGTAAATATTCTAACATAGTCATTGATTTGATAATCATATGTTCATGATAAAGTGACTGTGACACTGTTTTAAGACCTCCTATACTTCAAGGCATGTGACCACAGCTGATAAAATTTTAGGCTTGGCCTGAAAAAGATCTAACAGTATTTTTACATAAAATACCTCTAAGATGTTCTGGTACAAAGCAGGAAAGAAAGTAACCTGAGGAAATGGGTTAGTTGTCTGCATGACTGATTATTATCTCTGCCTTAAGGGACAAGACTAACACCCTGAACAGAAACCTGTTTAGCTGGGAAAGTCAAGTAACTATTCTCTGAATTTGGCATTCTTACTCCTTTTGGAAGGAATAAGCCACTGTGTATTCTCCAGGTCAAATGTGGATTTCTTTAAGCCATCCTGTACAGAAATAGGAAAGCTTGGAAAATACAGGCTGTCTGCCAGCAGGAGAAGATTGTGAACAAGTTAGCAAGAAGAAAATGCATCTTAGTTACAGTATTGTCAAATAAATGCAAGAATGAATACATTATCCCTCAAAGTGAACAGGACAATATTATGTATTGTTTTCTATGGTGATTTTTTTGGTATGAATCTATACAGAAAAGTCATAAGTGGTCCAGAAGAAGCTGAAGTAAATGTCAATGATCTTGCTTTTCATCAAAGTGTTAAATTTACAGCAGCATCACTTAGCCTTTCATCTCTTTCTTTAGTGCTGTACATGGGCTAACAGCTCTTCCCCAAAAAATCATCCTCTTTGGTCTTAAAAATATAATGTGTTGAAAATAATGGTATTTTTTCAAAGTAGAGAAAAGATGGTCATACCAGCTGACATGTGTGGTAAGCATTTTGTGTTTTCATATTTTACCATTAATCTGATCTTGATCAGTAATTTCAAGTTTTTATTTAAATTGTGAAGATATCAAATGAATAAGAATTTAGATCTGTTCTTGTGCTAAAATTTAAGTTAGTGTTCACAGGAATATCTGAGATGAAATTAAACTGGTTTTGTTGAAATTATATCGGTTCTAAACTGTGAAGTAATTACTTGGATCATTAACAACAGACAAAGGTCTACCTGAGTCATTCTATCAAACTTTGAGATTAAGCTTTTACATTTCCCTTCTGGTTTTGGCTGGAATGGAGTTAACCTTCTCAATAGTATCTGGGGTGGACCTATGTTTTGGATCCACGTCATTCTGAATTAATTCAAATGGCCCATGTCATTCTGAATTAATTCAAATGACAGTTGTCACATTTACATCATGCTTATTTTTAGAGGTTCATCTTATAGACCTAACGGTCCTCTTTACCAGGAATAAGGTCAGCTTTGGTCAAGATATTTTGAGTTTTTAACGTGCTTTTATGTACATTTTTACATTATATTAATTTAAAGTTTTTAATAAATGGAGTTACCTGGATTTTGGAAAATTTTATTCCTCCAGCTTTACACGATTTCCAATAATATTAATTTTTAATGGAAATAATATTTTTCATTTTTATAGCATTTTCCATCTCAAAGGAGCTAACCTGCTTCACATCCTTTATATTATAAATGGCATGCCTTTTCCACTAATGAAATTCAGTTGCACAATATAGCATTAATAGACAGGTTTTCTACCTCTTTTCAGTTTCTATGCTGCCCACCATACTTTTAACACTGAAATTTGTTTTTCTGCAGACACATATGTCTCTGTGTATCATGGCACTAATATTAACAGAAATATGTGACAGTTGTACTAATCAGGTGGATATTGATTGACACAGAAGACTCTTAGACCACAAAGCAGACCAAGAATAATATAAATATTTTATTCTTATTGCTGGAAAACAACAACAACAACAACAAAACTCTGAAATAAATTAAGAGAAAGAGTGGGATTTTTTTCACTTTTAATTTATTTTTTTTTTTAGCTGTTAGGAGGTTGGTGACTGCTTGGAAAGGATAGATACAGGAATGACTGTTGAAAACAGAAGAATCCTCTGGACAACTGAGAAGATGAACAGAAAGTAGATTAAAGGGACCAGTAAAACTACTTAAGAAATTTTGTGCATTTATAGACAGACTAGAAAGGAAGTAATCTATTTTAACCTTTTGTTTGTTGGTTTTGGTTTTTTGGTTTTTTTTTTAAGTTGTTGTAGGGACTGAGGGAAAAAAATACAAATTTTAAATGTTTCTGATCTTTCTACCTCATCAATTTTTTTTCTTTGTCTCCATCAAGACTTTTTTTCTTTCAAATTGCTTCCTCCATTTAGAATTATTTCCATTGCTTTCCTTTCCCTCTTGGCCAATATTTTCAAAAATTAACAACTGAATTTGACTATATTTGTTTAGGTACACCAAATAATGATTTCTGAATTGTGATTAATATGTTCATGGTGGCTATATCCTACTCTTGTTCCAGCCTGTAATGACCATGTCCTTGCAGATATAGAATCAGAAAGGAAAATCTCTGTCCCTGACCTACTAAAGTTGCAGAAGACCCAAAATATCCACGAGTTTTAAATGTTTATTTGAACCTGTCCAGTTTTGGAACAAAGCTGAATACCAATTGTTAGGGAATGTTTTAGGAAAAATATTCTATGATTTTGCAACAGAAGATACACTGCAGTACAGCTAACATCTTCCCTCCTCAAGTAATACTTTATTTAACTTATGATTAGGTGAACTCCAATTATGATCTCATTGCCTTTCAATAATGAAAACCATTTAAATATTTAATTTAAAGGAATGATTAGTAATTTTCGTGAATTGGAGAGATGACTTGCAACTTGGGTAATTGAAGCTATCAAGTTTTATTTGCCTATTTGAATACCCTTGTAGGGAATACAGTGGATATTTTGATGTGTGTCTCTTCTCTGTAATTATATCGAGTGTATTTTCTTTTTCTTCTATATTTTTTGCTGTAGTAGAAGAAACCAGCAGGAATCAAAGGCTTCACAAAACTCTCTCTTTGCATGATGTGCATTTTTTTTAAGAAATAAATCCTAGTCATCTTGATAGTGACTATGACAAAACATAGTAGAATGTCAGTCCTTACTTGGAGCATGAGCAGTTCAAAAGATGTTAGCTACTTTTCCTCAAACCTTTGAATTATACAACCTTACATAGTCGTTCTTTCTTCCTTTCTCTTCTCAGACTATTTCTAGAAAAGGAGAGATTAATGTATTGTGGTTGTTAGACTATTTTATGAAATATGTATATCTCACATTTATAGCTTATTATGGGATACCTAAGATAAATCAGCGGTCTTTGCCAACATGTGCCACTCAAACATTCTTGTGTACATAAGTATTCAGAGTTTAGCTAAAAATACCAGTGGAAGCTATTAAGTAAATGAAAACATTCTAATGAATTCAGCTGTTATTAAACTCACCCACAGAAGTCAGGAATGTTGCTTAATATTGTCATGAAGCTAGGGCTAAGCTCTTATTTGTGTGCTTACATGAACTTTGAAGGTGGCTGCTAATGCCTCCCTTATCATGTTTATATGTCGTTTTAATACTAACTGGTCAAGAGATTATCTCAAATTTGTAAAGTATCACTTAGTTCTTTTCATATCAAATGTAATGTTATTGGAAATATAGACAGCTTTTGTATGAAATTACAAAGCTGGCATTTCTCTCTTTGAGGCAAAAATATTGCAGATTCTTTGGCATAATTTAAAATCTGTGTCATTAAATGTTACTTTTTTATTGGATTGAGATGCTGGAATGTGTCCAGAGAAGGGCAACAAATTTGGTGTAGGGTTTGGAACACAAGTCCTATGAGGAGTGGCTGGAGGAGCTGGGATTATTTAGCCTGGAGAAAAAGAGGCTCAGGGGAGACTTTTCAATTCTCTACAACTGCCTGAAAGGAGGGCATAGCCAGGTGAGGGACAGCCTCTTCTCCAGGTAGCCAGTGGCACAGTGGCTGCAGTGACAAGAGGACACAGTCTTAAAATGAGCCAGGGGAGGCTCAGGGTTCAGGTGGGACATTAGGAAGAAAATCTTCACAGAAAGGGTGATTGGGCATTGGAATGGCTGCCAGGGAGGTGGTTCACTGTCCCTGGAGGTATTTAAGAAAAGGCTAGATGTGGCACTAAGTGCCATGGTTTAGTTGATAAGGTGTTGTTAGGTCATAGGTTGGATTGGTTGTTGTTAGGTCATTGGTTGATGATCTCGATCTTTTCCAACCTAGTTAGTTCTGTGTGGTTCTATGATCATTTATCTGCTTTTGCTAGCAGTGTGCCTGTTGCAGATGCATAATAAAATTTCAATCACTGTATGAGCTCAGAGTTTTTGTCAAGAGTTACAAACAAGACAGTATATGATATATTTTTGGAAAGCTGTGGAAGCTTATTTTGTCACCAAAGATGGTAATTTAGTCACTGCAAAAAGCATTTTGGGGAGACTGGGGGGAGGAGAAAGTTGCATAATTTTCAAATATGTACATAATAAGCACTCACAGGACAATGCACTTGGATTCTTAATATAATATGACATTTTTATTTGGGCTTAGCTTGCACATGACTAGATTTTAATATTTTCAAATTTATGTATATTATAATTCTGCTTTTAATGTCTCCATTTAATAAACAGATGTATGTCATATATAACCTGTTGCCAATAAAACTTCTGGAACCTGTTTTTAATATTGAAGACTGCAGGAGACTTCTTCCTTTTCTTTACCCACAAATAACTGGAAAAAAATCATGTAGCATTTCTAAATCCACCTAAATATTTCCTTCTCACTGTAATGTTTTTAGGCAAGGTAATTAATGTATGTGTGATAAAAGGTCAAACACATCCCTCTTTATGAACTTGGTATCATAATTTACTACTTAATTCCAATGTAAAAACCATTATACCTTTAGAAAATCGTTGGAGATTTTTTGTTGTTGTTAGCTGGTTGGGGTTTTTTGAACTCTTCCAGAAGAGGTGAGTTGTTCAAATCATTCTAATCAGTGATTGTGGATGAAAGAAACATCATTTGTGAGGGAAAATAGCTGCAGAGTGTGAAGGACATAGTGACCTCAGTACCAAATGCCCTTGTCAAATCTCCTTTGAACAGTGTGTGCTGGATTGATTGCCCATTTCAAAAAGGATGCCCATATGGCAGAAGAATGAGATATCTATTCCTGTTCTATGGAAGAGCATCAAGAACTAAACATGTGCCTTGACTGCTTTTTACCCTATTGCCAATTAATTTTAGCTTCCTCTCATTAGAGTAGCTTTCATGAAATACTGAGACAGACTTGTGGCACTTATTGTTATGAATTGTATTAAACTTAGCAGGACTGTCCATATTTAAAAGGTCTTGAAAGCTCACCCTGATGAATGTTTCATTCCTAGAATTCAACTAAGACAAAACCCAAAAACATATTAGAAACAAAAGGGATTTTCCCCTCAGATTCCCCTGGTGAAAATGGGATGACGGAGTTGGTCAGTAGCAACACAAAATGCAAGTCTAGGAGGGATTTTGAAACAGCCTTCTGGCTGTTTCAATGTTTTCAATGTTTCAGTGTCACAATATAATCTGACTGAATCATGTTTATGGATCAAGATATTATGTAAAATGTAAACTTGTCTGGATCCTTGAAGCTGACCAGGTGGACCTGAGCCTTTTTCATTTATATGTTGTTTTTTCTAGCTTTAGGCAGAGTTCATCAAATGCGTATGGCCTGTTATTTAAACACCTGGGCTATCCTATTGTGCACTGAGGCCACACATCAGGGAGATCAAAGAAAACGTATGCCATCCAGAGGTAGTTTTCAGCATCAATGTTCCTTGGGCGTTCCTTGGGAGGTTCCCATGTTTCCAGAGACATGTCATACAAAAACTAATATAACAAAAAGCAGAGAAGAGATATATGTTCCAACTTTTTAAAGTATATTCATTAACAATGTTAGTACTTCAGTAAAATATATGATGCTCTGAACAGCTATCATTTTTCTGAAAGAAAATTTTATGGTAGGTTTCCCTGTAAGTTGTTCTCCATCTTATCTCCAAGATGTCAGGTACAAACCCAAGCTGTTTTTAGCTGGGATAGACTATTTTCTTAGCATGTGGCTAGATTTTCAATTTGTGCTGAAACAGTGTTGGTAACACAAAGCAGGTTTTGTAACTGCTGAGCAGTGCTTACACAGTGTCAAGGCCTTTTCTGCTCCTTTCCCTACCTCTCCAACAAGGACACTGCAGGTGCTCAAATAATGGGTGGAGGACAGAGCCAGGACAGCCAACCCCACCTGACCAAAGGGGTATTCCAGAACATATGACATCATGTTCAGCATATAAAGCTGGGGAAGAAGAAGCTGGGGGCATCTGGAGTGATGGCATTTTTCTTCCCAAGTCACTGATTCCTGGGTTGGGGCTCTGTGCTCCTGGGGATGGCTGAACACATCCCCAGATGAATGCATTGTTGTGGCAGATGAATGCATTGTTGTGCTTTGCTTGGGTGTGTGTGGCTTTTGCTTTCCTCATTAAACTGTGCTTATCTGAGCTCATGGATTTCCTCACTTTTACTCTTCTGGTTCTTTCCTGAGGGGGAGTGAGTGAGCAGACATGTGGTGCTTAGTTGCTAGCTGGAGATAAACCATGGTGCAAACAACCCTCTGTCCAGACTTTATTTCAAAAATATTAGTGCTTGTATTCAACGCTTCTAGTATGACTGAGCTCTTGCTGCCACTTTTGCAGTTAAAAATCATCTCAGGTGTTGTGATTGGTGTACTTGTTTTGTATTTACTATAGAGCAATTATCATTCAAGTCCATCTTATTCAATTAAAATACTACTGTGGATATGCTCATGGTTTTGCTTGTTTGTTTTGGGGGTTTTTCCTTAGCTCCTGTGTTCCCATTATTATTTCAAGTTCATAACTTTAAGAAAATAAATAGATGAGGAGAATTAAATCAGTAGAGTAAACAAAAAGAATGAAATTAGATATTTTTGGAATGAGATGTGCAGGATTTTTAATACTTTTCTGTAGTTTCCAGGAGACTTAACATGCTGCAACATTGATACTACTTAGCAATTCAATTGTCTTCATTGGACCATACAGGTAATTTGTAACTAGGTGTGACCACTAAGCACTCAGCATGAATTAAGGAGACAGTATTTAGAATGAGGATGATGTCTTAGTCTAATAGGTTTAGTTCTGATAGGCTGGCTGGCTTTCTGCGCATTTAATTTTCTGTGTGCTGCCTGTCAAAGTGACAGCACGAATGTCATTATTTTCTTCATCTTCCACATGTCAGACAGAAAGACAATTTTAATTTTGGGCAGAAATGGCCAAATGTGTCTTTTTTATCCCTGCCCTTGATTTTCAAGTTCACCTTGTGCCCTGTAACAGCATTAAGGGCCAAATAGGAGGGCACAGGCTGGCCTAAGCACGTGGATGTGTTTCTGCAGTGTGTGGACCATGTCCCTGACATGCATGTGAGGAAGCTGTTTATACATTTATCTAGTTCTAGGATGGCAAGCAGATTGCAAGCAGTGCACAAAGCTGAGACTTGATTGAACTCAAACACTCAGTACTGGTCAGTAGTTGTGAAAAAGCTACATAGGACCTATCAACACTTGTCTTAAAATCTAACTATGTCAACTATACTAGGAAAACAAAAGATTTTATCTTTATTTTTGAAATATATGTAGGATGAAGGGAGCATACATGTAAAACAGGCACAGATTCATTTTGGTGAACTGAGGCATTCAGTCATTGAAGAATGTGTACTGCCAGACTGGAAATTCTGGTGGGTGAACTGCAGGTATTATCTTGACTGATTTTAAACTTTTAAGCAGATTCGTTAGATGTCTTAAATTAACTCAGACTTTTCAAGAAAAATTCAGGTTTTTATTTTAAAAACTTGTTCATTTTTTACTAAGGAAAAAGGCAGGGGTAAACAAGGTAAACAATGTTAATGTCTTTATTATTATGAGTCATACAATATTCTAAAAATTATGAAAGGCAAAAATTAGACAGATGACAAATGAAAAAATTAGTTTTGGATTTGCCAAGAAGCTCTGCACAAAGTTAGTACAACTGAGGACAAACTACCAATCTTCAATGAGATCTATAAAGAAACATATATATGCAGTCAATATTATTTCTGAAAAGTTTTTAAAATTTTTTTCAAAATATTTTAGAAATTGAAAATACAAAAAAAAACCCCTCCATCTTTTTTATTTTTTAGGAAAAAATAACCAGACTACCAAGTTGTTGTTGTTTTTGTTTTTGTTTTTTTTCTTGTTTGGTTGGTTGTTTTGTTATTTGGGAGTTTGATTTGGGTTTTTGTATGGGAACCATTTAGATGCAGAAATACAAGCATGGCCCTCTTATGAAAGTTCTTTTTCAGAAAAAAATAACAGTTAATTTTGAATTTCAGATTTTATAGGAATAAAAGCATGACATTGACATGATTTCACACTAGTACTAGTAGTAGTGTATTATTAGATTTGTAACATTAATTTGATTACATTCAGGGTTGGGTTTTCTTAATCTACTACCTTTACTTATAATGTAAATTTAATTTAACTTTTGAAAAGTATTAATTTGTTTTGAAATTCCTCAAAATATCCCTAAGTCATTTTAGAACTGTTTCTTCCTTTCACAAATATTACCACATTCACTTTTGAAGGTCAAAAATACTTTCAGTAGTTTTACAGGTCAGATGGTAATGCTTTTGAATTTGTACCTCAGACTTTCAACTGTGCCACATTCCCATTGAAATTAGAAGGGATGGGACATCTTGGCACGAGTTCATAGTGCGTTAGTAGGGCACATTAAAGACAGGGACTATTCTCTCTTTGCATTAGTAATATTCCTGCTTGTTTTGTTGCCTGAGCCAACGTATTGTGTTCCCCTTACAAAGAGAAGATTCCAAGCAACTGTCTCTTCCCCTTTCCAATAGAGGAATAAGAAGAGCATGGAGAGGGTTTTAGATTAATTTTTAGTTTTGTGTAGCACTCAAATCATCGTTTCAGAGATATTTTATTTTTCAGAACTTAAGCTCATGCATTATTTGGACTAAGTCCAAATAATTAAACTATGTCCTAACTTTTGAGAATTTTTGATATTCTAGTTCTTGTGGTAGAATTTGTATTTCCAAACTGTATTAAAATGGAAAAAAATTGTATCCTTTTAATGGAATTTATTAACTTATCTCTTTCACAGATTTTAGCTGCATTTGCTATGAGGCATAGCTGTATTACCAATGGTAATTTTAATTTTATCCAGCTTCAGCTATTGAAGTTTAACAAAGCCAGGAATTCAAAATTTACTATGGTAAACATATCTCAGAAACACACAGATGAACAGCTTTTTTGCTGTTGGAATGCAAATCATAGCTGAATTTCATTAGCTAAGATTTCCAGTCCCCTTTTATGGCATTTTTGGTATATATTTTAAACAGGCATCCAATTTTGGTTTTTATTAAAGATGAGAATTCCAGTAATCTACCAGACTGAAATATCTGTTTTTCAAAAACAGATTGTATTCCATATTTTTATAGGGCCTTTTTATCAAACCCTTGAAAAGTCAGTTAAATTCTACTTTTCAGTTGCTGAGGTTCTTTATAAGTCAATAGATGCACCTGATGTTTCTAGGAAATTAGCATTATTCCTGGTATGATTCAAACTCGTCACTGATCTTCATTGTTCCCAGATGCCTTCACCTGGTGCAAGTTCCAGGTGCTCTCTTTCCTAACTGAGACTACCCTGCAATTCCCTGTAATTCTTACTATGCTTAGTGACTGAGAGAAGGAGGCTTTGTGCAGCTGAGAAAAGTGAAACTAAGTGATATTTTTGACTATCACCCTCACTGTTTGTGCCTAAATACACTTTGACTGAAAAAAAAAGACAAACACTCCTCAGTAAGTTCTTCCCATTGTGCAGGAACTTTTTAGAGATTCCTAACTTTGTGTTGCTTCAAAGAAACATCAGACAATGAATAAGAATGCAGATTCCCATGCTTTCCTCGACAGGAAATCATGGCTGAACTTCTTATTCCTTAAGGAAAAGCCTGAAACAAATCCAAGTCAAACTACTCTAATGTGGTTTCCTATTTGACATTGAATGTCACTTTAGAAACCTCTGAATTCCACTTTACCTCAGACTGTGCTTATTCATATTACAGTATCCGTTTTCTCATTCTAACATTCATTTACTTGTGTATTTTTTTTCTTTGTCTTTTTCTGTTTACTCAATATTTAGAATGTAATGATAGGGCTCCTTTTGGTCAATATGGTTTCTATCAGCATCTTGTAAAAGTTTCAACTGCAGGTGATAAGCTATGATACAGAATTGCTGATGTTAGTGAAGTCTACTTTATGCTGATATTTGTTATTATCTGTGCTGAGGTGGGCTTATTAATTGATGCATGCTAAATTAAGTTCAAGGAGTCTGAAAATACTGTACAAGTTGTGAAAAATATTTTCAGATATTCTTGCTCTATTTTTAACATTTCAAAAAATGTTTATTTATTGTAAACTTGTGTTTTCCTCAGGACATATTTTAAATTAATCTTGAGTTCCCACTAAGAAAACAAGTGGATTAATAAATGTGTTTTGCTATTTATGTTAGGTTATCCAATGTCCAAAATATCCCAAGAGAGTTAACTTGTTGGGCCATATATCCTGTGTAAACCCTATACCTTTCTGTGCTCTAAATCCAAAATTGCTGTCTGGCACGGTGAAAGATTTATTTAGCATTCCCTAGGGAATAGAATAAAACATAACCTCTGTTGAATTAATCTATAACCATTTCTACTTTTATCCTAATTGTCCTCAAAAGTGTGTTTTTATCTCTAGATAAAATTTAGCTATAACAGGTTGCATATTCAGGGACTATGAAGCTGGGTTTTATACTTTGAGTCTGATGCCAATGCAATAACAGACAACATGCTAAAGGCTCATTGTCTGATTAGCTGTCTGTCTAGAGCAACAATATGCATACAGAACTTATGACATTACTGTGTAATGTGCTTCAAAATATATCAATTATATTAGCATTTCTCTAAGTGCTTCATTCTGTTGATTCTGTGAGAAATGAATATACATTTCAAAACTACAAAATATTCTACCAAACAGAATTTTTACTTTCCCAGTGAACACTAAGTTAAAGGTCAAAATTTATTGATACGTATGAAGGCCTGTTTTTTATGTCAATCAGTTTGCTATTAGGAGTGCTCATTATACTGGCAGTAATGGTTTATATACAAGCCTGTGTTTGCCTATGTGGGAAATTACATCCATTGCAAACTTTTCTATTTTAGTTTTGTTCTTCCACAGCTGTTCCTACATATATTTCTGCTTCAGTAATGAAAGAGAAGTCTCTGCCAAGTCAGCCTCGATCTGCAACTGTAAATTAGGCCCCTAAGGATTCACAGAATCACCACTTTAATTTTCAGATTTTCTACGGAAAGATACGTAACAGCATTTCTAGATCATGTCCCAGTGCTTTGTGGACACACACAGCGATCAATTGGAGATAGCCATCCCATGAAATATAAAATCACTTCATCTTGTCTGACTTCCAAAGAGTTTAAATCCTCAGTTGAGAGAGAAATTATGAAAAGAAATGTTTGTGGTTATGTTTGGGATCCTGCTGGTTAGCCACCTGCTAACCAATCTATCCCTCTTTAGTTTAAATGTTTCTCCTCCAATAAGTGTGTGTTCAGCCTCAGGGCCCATCAAAGCCCCATATTTACGTTTGCTGGGTTTGTGATGTGCTGCACTCAGCTGCAGAAAGAGAAATTTCTACAGTGTTCTCTCTCTGCCCTTATGGTAACTGGCTGGCTATGTAAGAGCCATCTAAAGATTAGCAACTACTCATAATTATTTTATAATAACATTTTAGTCACGCTCTTTTCTTTGTTAAATGTGAACATTAAAAAAAAAAAAAGTAAAGGATTTTTTCTCTTTTTCATGTCAGACATGAAATATTCTTTGTACAGAACCTCAACTAGCGTTAGAAGGTTGATACTTTTCTTAGGCCATGGGGTTTAGCATATCTTTTTAACATATCCTTCAAATTAAAACTATAGCATCAATTCTGTCAACATAAAATACTTAAAACCTTCCTATGAGATATGCAATTATCTGTGCAAAAAATTCCAAACTTGAAAGCTATTGTAAGGCTATGGTACAATTGTTGGCGGTTTTGTCTCATATAGACTTACTTCTTTAATCTTGGAATAGTAGTTCTGTTTCTGAGATATGTTAACCTTTTTTTCTCTTCAATCTTCGATGAGGAGATCATTTATAGAAATACTTAGGTTTTCTTTCATCACAGCAAGGGTATAGTGAATGCTTAATAAATACTTAAAAGCTCCATCTGCCAGAATAAACTAACACAGGCAAAGCTTCCATGTTCCTCCGGAGGCATTTAGCCCAATATATTTAAGAGCAAGTCACTGTTCTAGGAAGTCATATCCTGGTTTACATGGGAATAAATGGAGTTTTTCAAGGCAATAAGTTATGAATTGCATACTGCTCGGGCAATCAGGTCTTCATAATTAACAGGTTTTCTTAGTAGTATGAATAAAGCAGACAAGATGAAACTTTTTTTTTCCTGAGTCTGTTGGTGGGTAAAATATCTCCTGTGTAGTCAGTATAATAGATTGTAGTGAGGGGTTAATTCCATTCAGAAATGAAATCTAAGGTTTCTAGAGAGTGGTAACCATGTGAGGTTAATAACTTGGCACAACAGCTTCCTTTTTATGGTATAGCTAACTTAGCTAACTCTGAAAAATGATGACTATATTTGTCACTTTGCATTCTTGTTCAAGTGATATCTTTTATTCTTCATTTTGTTCCTTAGGGGGATTGCTGAAGTGTGTGACTGTATTTGGAAGGATTAGACTATCAAAGGGTAAAGTTATCATTCATATGAATGTCATTCTTCATAGAATATATAAAATGTGAAATATATCAGGTGGTCCACACTGGAAAAAATCCACAGAGATGCTTTTTCCAGCAGCAAAGAATGATTGTTTTGCTTCCAGAATGCCAATGAGTGCAACAACAGTTGCTGCTCTAGCAGATCTTCTTCAAAACTCATTTAAAAACAGGGGAATGATGGGAGAAATTTTTCTTTGTGGATTTTAAGTGTCATAATAAAATGTGCAAGTCCAGATTCACAGTTTTGCACCTCACATTTGTCTTTCATCTAGAAATAGTTAAGCTAAACTGTCAATGCTGTTATACTAAAACTGTAGTTCTATAATCAGCTGAACTAAATCTAAACACCAGACTGGCCTATAGAAAGAAAAAAATAAACAAACCTTGCCTCCAAGACTTTAAAGTTTAGTTTAAGATTTGGTGGCATGGAACTTTTTTTAGCTTGCATTTAGTGCAGTATTTGAGATGGCCTGAGTTGGATGAAAAGCTTATTGACTGTGTGATTCTCCACCTTTTGAGGTACTACATTCAATCAGGGGTTGTTTTTCTTTTTTTTTTTTGGTCTGTCTTATCAATTTTAGCAGAAGTGAAAAATGAATAGATGGTGACCACTTGCTTCCAATCATTGATCTGAAAAAAGAAATATGTGAATAATTTTGAGATGTGTTAAAAACCACTCATTTCTCTCTGGATTTGCATGACTGAAAGCATGGAGTGAAATCTGGGTAAGAATACAATATATTATGCAAAATCATTTCATGTTAAACGTGGACAGGGTAAGCTGTTTTTTTCTGCAGAAATAAGCTGTGGTTTACAAGAGTCGCATTGAATCCTATAAGTTGCATGGGAAGTCTATTAAAGCAAATTCCAGAACCTGATATTGTACTTGATGAAAGTAGTTTGGCAATGCTCTGAAATTATACAAGAATCACTAAAAATTTAGTTTCCAAGATATCTTGTATTGACCATACTTTTTCAAGCCAAACTTTTTCTTAAGATCCTTGCATTTATGTTTGCTTTGCAAATCAGGTCTCTGAGCGTGCAAGCAGACCAGGAAATCAAGACATTAGCAAACCACTGAAATATAGCAGGGGACAGTGAATGCTTCTTTTGATGTATTACCCATACTCTCAGCAGTTCATCCTTGTGGTATGTCTCCTTTGCAACATATGAAAGAAAATTATAAGTCTTCCACTTTCTAGTATTTTCTCTAACATTTAGTCATTTGTAATATTTATGATACATAAAAAAAATAAACCTACACCAGTCTTAACACAGAGCAGAAAATCAAATTAGATTGGATTTCAAAGATGTATCCAATAAACTAGAGGAGAATGATGTCATAAACTAGAGGCACTGGGGAATCAGTACAAGGTCCACAATTCCTAAAATCCTCAGTGATGAAGAATGGGCATATTAATTTTTTTTACAGACTGTATGCAAACCAGTTCAGAACAATTCAATTTTCATATGTGTATTTAAAAGGCGTCTGGAGAGTTTCTGCTAATGCCAGATGGATTCAAGAGATTTTTCAGAGGAAAGCACCATTTTACTTCATATGTCACAAAGAATTATTTTGAATCACCTGCTGACTTCTCAGTGGGTCTGGAATTAGCTAAAGAATCTGTGGCTGACGGATTTGGTTTTACTGAGTAATTGAACAGATACAGTCATAGACTGATTAATTTATATCTATATAAACCTATTTATCATAGGAATTTGATTTCCTTTCTTGTGGCAACAGCAGTAAAAGTCTAAAAGTGATTTCAGTAAAGTCAGAGAATCAAAAGGTATGATTTCTGTTCCACAGGAAGATGTATTGGTAAAGTTGCATTGGGTAAATTTACTGGGTTTTTTATTATTGATATTAATTGTGTTTAGAGGTTGAAGGAGAAGTGGTATTTTTGCACTTTTCTGAAACAAAGTGTAGCATATAAATATATTTGGATCAGCAACATGAATGTTTCTGATTAAATATAGCAGTAAAATATGTTCATGTCTCTGAGGACTGTCACACATATATGGCTGCCTTTCCTTAGCATGATCATAACTCAATATTAGAGTAGGATAGCCACCTCAGCTCCTTAGCATGTGATATTCATAACTTCACAGCTGCAGCTGGAAACCCACAAGCTGACTATAGTCTGTTGTCCACTGCCACCTCTATTCAGCAAATATCTTACTTTCGCTCAAATCTGTATGCAGAAGCAGCCTCTTTTGGTTAGATATTTTAAATGTTTCCTTACAGATCAAAAGACTTCTGGCTTGATATAACATTTTAAAATTACTAGGATTACACTGGTTTTAAAATGAATTGTACTTGGTGTTGTTTAAACTTTATACAGTTTAAACTGAATTGTGTTTTTTCTCCTACATGCAAACATTTTGCACTTCTATATGTTTCAGATATCAAGAATTCAGTGCATGTGTCATGTGATACTATCTATTAACAGTGTTATTTCACAATATACATGAATAAAGGAATCCTTTTTAGCACTTGGATGATCCAACTTCATATTTTTAATATGCCTTTTAAAGCTCACATCAAGGGATCTTACATCTAAGGAATTTATTAATGTTACATGCAAAGTGAAAGCTTGTCTCATGCTTTAAATAACCAGGCATGAATACAAAGTTTTAGACATTAGATTTGTGGTTTGGATGTCGTTTTCCATACACAGGTTTAAAAAATTTCGCTGCAGCTCTGCTCCAGGTCAAAGTCCATGCCAGTAGCTCATCTTCCTGAACAGCAACTGGAAATTCCAAGGGAAACCACAGAAGAAAGAGTTAATGTGAGGATTGCATATGTCTGACAAAAAATAGTTTATCAAGGGGATTCCTGAGTTGTACCTTTCATGTGAGCTATTACTCTCAATATTAATTTTTGATCTGTTTTCTGACTTTACCTAATCCCTTGCTGATAGTTTTTAACTTGATAGGTTTCACAAGAAATATGTGGAAGGATATCAACACACTTTATAATCTCTTTTCACTGTAAAAACTGCCAATTCATTACAGTTTTGCTTTCTATATTTAAATAATTATTACTTTAGAAGTTGGCTTTATTTTATATCTCACAACACTTTAATTGCTTTATTTTTCTTGGTGAATAATCTTATAAAAATCTTTCAGAAGACCAAGCATGTTATATCAACTTCATAGCCCAGAAGAAAATGTTTGTTGTAACACTGCAAGAAACACACTGTCAAGACCCACATCTCTACATTACCTTCCCTAATATGACAGAATCCTGTTAGTTACTTACAATATTAACTGCTATAACTTCTGTCAGATAGGTTGGTGTGGAAATTAGGTTTTCACGCCTGTGTGTGCCCATTTCACCTCTAAAACTGTGCTTAAATACCAATGTGGTATTTGCCATCTTTCTTTCCTCTGACACCATTTGCTTTACACATAGGAATTGATATTTAGCCAAGTGTTGTGGCCAAACATGGACATCAAATTGCTGCAGAATTGTCTGATTTTGTTGATTGACTATTGTCAAAGTATTGTTTTGCTTTGTGTTATGTATTTGGTTTAATTTTTGAATCTCTGAGCCTTTTCTCTGGCAGTAGATTACTGTGCAGGCATGGTCTGAGAACTGTCTTCCTGCCAGTAGGAATATAGACAGTTAGTTTAGCCTTTCTGCAATAACTTTAATGTCACTGTTCAGTCCTTTTACCACTTGATTATGTGCTCTCCTGGCTTCCTGTTCTACAGATTCCATTAAGGGACACATTATCAAAGGCATAAAAACTCATAGGTAGCTCTTTAACCTATTGTGATATTAATTTAAACTGCTAGAGATTATATTGTTGGTCATTTTCATTTCCTACATTTTCTTGAACATACTTCTGATATCTTCCCTTTTTTTTTTTTTTCCTGGGGAATAGAAAAAGGGGTCAAAGTGAAATACAGTGATAAAAAGGAAGCATGAGTCAATGTTGGTGTCTAGGTCTTACGTCTTTAAATGATCTTCACGTTATCTGCAGGAATTTTACATACTCAAGTGCTCCTTTTTTATTTATCTCTAAGTTACATTTTTTGTGTAGTTTCTCTTTTTACGTGCTAGGAGCTGACTGACTGAAGGCTTGTGAACTTTGTTATTTCACAAAGCAAGCAGCTCAGTCTCCATGCAGTTACTGATGACGCTTTTCATCTCTGTCTTCTTAATAACTAGATTACCAGTTGTGTCTGTGTCTCATCTTGTTGGCTGGTACCCTTGTCTTTGGAGGAGTATGCCTGAAGCAAGAGGCTGTAGGATGTATCTATATTCTGATATCACAACCTTTTTTACCTTTTCACCGCTCATGTCAACCTCAGTCAGGCTGGAATTAAGCTTAGACTCAATGCTGATTATTTCAAAATTCATATCCATAATATTTAGTGTCTAGGACTGTCATGGTTTGACCCTGGCACAATGCCAGGGCCCCCATGAAGGGTATATTTTCAAAATGGTGGCTGTGAGATGTGACCCGGGAACAGAACAAAGCAGGCTCTCATTTGGGGATGGAGGGAAAAAAAAACATAACACTTTATTTATTACAAATCTAGAAAGGAACACATACTAAACTAAGAATGAAAACCTTCCAGATACCTTCCTCCTCCCCCTCCCTTTTCTCCAGAGATCCACCACCCCTCAAATTATCAACCCTCAAATCCATCAGGGAGAGAGGAGTCCCCCCTTGCCTCATGGGCCTCCCCCGGAAGCACAATTGAAACCTCCTGTGCTTCCGTGTCATCCATGGCCCCACCCAAAGAACATCGGCCCTCGTGACTTCTCCCCCCCATGTCCAGTGCTCTCACCACTGGACATGGGCCAGGACTGCTTTTAGGGCTCCCCGTTTAAAGATGCTCCACCCACTTCCAGAAGCAGCAGTCTCTCAACTCTTGGGACACCAGTCCCCCCCAAATTTCACCCCCTGGGGCCGAGGGGCCTCATGAACAGAGATCTTTCTCTCCGTGGAGACAGAGGGCATCCCACACCCCCTTCAGCCGTCTCTGTTCACGCCGCTGCTTCACTCTTGACTCCCGGGTGTTGCCTCCCCCTAAATACAGTCTCTGGGTCACAGGGAAAAAACACGGGTCTGTCCATGGCTATACAAGAAAGAGTCCAGCCCAAGGCCACTCCATCATCTCTTCTACTCAGGATTCTTCTCTCTTCCAGCTTTCCTCACGCTTGCCCATCTCTCATCTCTCTCTCACCTCATCCTGATTCAGGAGGATTCAGTATTTGTAAGGTTTCTATTAGTCTACAAAGGGGTTAAAATCTTCAACTCTGCCTGCCCAAGGACTCCCACATCTGCCGGGCACCTTCTCTCGACGCATCCCCCGCTTCTGGCCGGCTGAGTTGCTAGCACAATTTCTGTCTCTCTCTCCGGGGGGGCTGCCCAGACATCTCAATTCTCATCAACTCCTGCATGTTCTCCTCCACCTCTGCACCTTTTGGGGCTCCCGGCCTCCTCCCCATCATGGCCTCCCCCTCCCCCACCCAGACGCAGCTGGGCAGGGGAGAGGCCAGACTCTACTCACCAACGCCGGATTCCCAAAGAGGAAGTTCTCTGGGAATCTCCTGCTTTTAACCCCGTGTGTTCTCAGAGGCGTATCCAAACCCTTAGTGGCCACATTAAATGCCAATTTTGAATTTGGCCACTGATTGGCCCGACTTAGACCTTTCCAAAAACACATTTCCGGGCCAAACCATGACAAGGACATAGTGTACCTTTTTGTCTTGAAAGGTTACAAAGTTCACTCTGGTGTATCTGATCAGAAAAAGGTGAATGAACTTTGCAGAAAGGACAGAGATATATTTTACTGACAAAGTTTAAACACAGTTTCATTTCTAAAGACATAAATACAGATATAATGTCCTCAGACATAGCTGCTAGATTTAGTTATGCTTGAGCAGTTGGACTGTGATAAACTCAAAATAAAAAGGGTTTATTGAACAATATCAGTTGGTCACAGCTGGTCTGGGCCAAAGTGTGCATAAGTTGAAACACTGTTGACAAAGGGATAACAGGGTCAAAAAACTGCAGTAACATTGCAATATTTGATCATATGCTCTTAGCTGTATCACTAGAAACCTTTTAAAGCCCTGAACCAGCAGATTTACAACTGCTGTGTTTATGGTTGCTTTTAAAAATAAGTTTAATTGGCAATGGGTTCCACAATTTAACCACAATATGAGAAAGATAATTTCATCAGTGAACCAATTGTCATCTTTTCATGTAGTTGAATATTTCTTTGTTTTTGAAACACAGAATGCAAGCATTTGCTTTAAATATTTTTTCCATTTTTTATTTGCTCTGTATTTACTAAATAACCTCTTTCATCCTTTTCTTAACACAACCAATTCTCACAAATTTCAGGGGTTTTTTTCTCAGATTCTGACCATTCCTATCACTTTGCACTGAGTATTTTATTGAGTCCTGCTTCCTTTTGAAGAGCTCTATAAACAGTGCATGATTGTCTCAAGAATCTAAACCAAGTAAATAAGGGAAAGATATCACCATCTGATAGGGAAACCACAACAAAAACAAGGAAAGAAGTACATGATTAGAGAAACATTCAGGTACAAAAATGTCTAATTCTGCGAGATATGCACCAGATATCCCTTTTTTTTTTTTTTTTTTTTTGTGGGATTCAATTTAGATGCTTTGCTTAGTCACAAGCTCCTCTGTCAGGATCTGCCTTTTTCCAGTGACTACATAAATTCATACACAGAGAACATCACATTTTTAAATTAAAGGCCTAAAATCATATGACCTGAATCTCTTTCCAGAGAGACTAGCAAAAGGTTTTTTTAAGTTACTCAAATCAGTCATTGAATACCTTTAAAATTCTAGCTTTGATTTTTTAAGGATTAAATAGGACACCTGAAGCCAATTAGGAAATTGAATCCAGGTTGTCTTTGTTCAAAACTAGCACTGCAACAGTTATTCTACTTCTCTATCCTATAAAATATGCAAATTTGAGCATTCCAATTCTAGCTTTCATTTTTGCTGTCGTGTCTAATTATGTAGAGGGAAATAAAAACAATTATGACTTTTCAGAAAAAAGTGCTTTTAGTCACACAGTTACAGATGATGCTCACAGTTCCTTTGTACTAATGCCCTATTCATTGAAAAGATTTTAAAATTATCATAAGAAATTACCATTTAGTAAATAATGATACCCACAGAGGAATGAAAACAAACCAAACCCATTTTTATTTCTCTTTAACATTCATAAAAGTTTAGTTTGCTTTTCTTCTCAAATCTATTTTTGAGCCAAGTAAAGTGCCCTCCTCCCCTAAGCTATTAAATTCCTTACAGTCTTTTTTTTGTCCTGATGTGCCATTTCATTGACATGTTGGAATTAGCTCAGAGATCACAACTGCCAAAGCCCTGTGATCACACAGAGCTGGCCCTCCCACTACTGATGCTGTTCAGAGCATCCACAGCTACAGCTGCTCAAAATGAGATCAGCCAGCTTATTCTCTGGGCTCTTTTCAAGATTGCTCCTGTGGCTGCTCTGCTTCCACCTGCTCTGCCCTGAGCAAAGTGTTTCTACTGCACAAATACTCAAGGACCAAGATGAGTTCCAGGTGAGGTGACCTGGCTCTTGCCTTCAGCCCAGCTGCGGTGGGCAGCTCAGCGCCCACATGGCAGCATCATACAACTGTCAGAGTCTGAGTTTCCTTCCCATTGGAGACCTGAGCACAAGGGGAAATCTGCTCCACTACTGATTTATTGTTCTATATTTATCAAAAAGACACTTCTTAGTGTCCATTATACTTCTCCTTTTTCCTGTCGAACATAATTAGAATATTTTTTCATGGACTGTAACTTAATAATAGCACACTTATGATTAATTAAATGATTAATTGATGTCCTAAGACTGTCTTGATCTTAAGCTGTATTTATTTATGAAGTGGTTTTTCTTACTGATGGTAATAAGTAAAGAAATTAGATGCTTGATGAATGTGTTGATGAGTAAGTATATGAAACCACTATCTCTATTTAACAAAGTAATTAGTTATTGAAGAATTTATTATCTAAAAATTTACCCTTACTATAAAACCAGACATTACATAGAAATTTTTATTTTAAATTTCTGTTGTTATTATTTTATGGAGTGATATATATTTCATACATTCAAGATGCTTTTTTTTTTACAAGTGAATTCTTCTAAATTTTAACTTTTACAACAACTTCAAAAGAAACAAACAGCAGAGCGGGATTTGGAGTTAAAGTGTATCAGATATATTACAGCATGTGGGTTTATTTGAAACATCGGTAGTGCTAATGATGCAGCTTCTTGTTGAGCAGTTCCTCCCATCCCTGGATGCAGCCTATTATCATCCAATACTGATACTGAGCCCACAACACTTGTTAATTTATTTTATGCTTGTGCTAGTTAATTTGTTTGTTTTGATATTAATTTAGTGCTATGGGCTATGAACAATAGCAGGGGCGCATTAGTGCTAGTGTGCTATTTAGGAAAACTCTCTAATCACAAAGTCACAGGAACTTCAAATTCCTGTATCTGCATTTCTATCCTTCTCTCTTTCAAATATTTTTATAGTAACAAGTCACCTAATTAACTCATAGGATTGGGTGGGATGCCACCCACTAGAACAGGATGCTCAAAGCCCTATCCAACCTGTCTTTGAACAGTACCAGAGATGGGGCAGCTACAGCATCTCTGTGGAACCTGTTTCAATGTCCCATTACCTTCCGATTGAAGAATTTCTTCCTAAGATGTAGTCTAAATCTCTTCTGTTTTAGTTTGATTTCAACTCACATTTCAGTAACTACTTTTTAGGTATTTTTACTCATTCTCTCTACTTCCATTTCTCAAAAAAAAAAAAACCAAACCCCAAAAAACCACCAAAAAAACCCTGAATATGTCATCAAGTATAGACTGAATCAAGTACAGACCCTTCAGTCATTTCCACAATCCAGTATCAGAGCATTTCCATCCATGAGGTGAATGTCACAGCAATTTTCCTGTTTTATCTTTTTTTGCTGGCTCCTAGTACACTCTTTGAAGGTGCACCAAAGCTTAGAGTGAGTACTTCACATTTAACTCATTTGTGGGGACATGAGCAAAGATGATTACCTTGTTAGATTACTCCTTGATTTCTTTGCACATGCTTTACCTCAGAGAAATACCAAACCAGCTGGCATGCTTCTATATTAGTCAGAGAGAAGCATGTTTGGCATAATTTATATCAAAGAATAAAGAAATATCCTACATTAATTATTAGGATCAAGTTGTCAGAGTATGACCGTCTAAGAGAAGGCCTTTTAGTACTCTTAAGTCTTCAAAAGAGCTGTTGTTTCAACAAGTTCATCTGAAGGAATAAATGGCGAATAAAATCAAAGAATTTAGCAATAAATTAGACAACTAATAAAAGTATGTGTGGTTGATATATATTATACAAGTGACTGGAATTTTTCAGCGTTACTTAATAATGCACCTTTGTGTCTTCTAGTGTATCTCACTTTTTAAGAGAAAAAAAAAGAATCCCTTCAAAAAAATAAATCACAGATTCTTGTCTCTGATCTAGGTAAGGACTTCAGCAGTGCATTTGAATTTTCATGATGCTATATTCACTTTTGATTTCCATTATTAGGATTTTGATATAGATTTTTTGCTACATTTCATATCTAAATAATGTCACAATTTGTTTAGAGAATTTCACTTCATTTCTTTGGTGCAGTGCCTGCAAGGAAGTTAAGCAATTGCAAGCTCACCAAAGTAAGAAACCTTTAGGAAAGCACCAGAATCACAGAAGATAAAGCACATATCAAAAACCATTTCCATACTCCAGAACTGGTTCTGCTGGTTTTGTTGCTATTCAAGTGGTTGTGTAGGTTTTGGTGTTTTTTATTGTGAGTGGTGACAAAGTAAGAGAAGAAGAGTTTGTGAAACTAGAGAATGAAAGCTGAAAATTGTTCAGGGGGTGAATTTCTCACCTGATGGATTGCCTGCCTACTAATATTTGCAGCTGTCAATATCTGCTAGCATCTGTTGAAGATTGTGTCACAAGGGGGACTGCTGCACCCGTAGCATGGGCATCCAATGTTCCTGTTTGTTCCAGGAGTTTCTTCGACAAAACTATATCTTCCTTTGATGAAATGGAGGGATGGCATAAAAGCTCCATCCCATGTGAGGGAAGTGGCACCTCTATTTCTTGCAACAAACATTAGAAGAAATTGAACAGGACAAAAGGACTGTGCTGGGAGACTATTTTTAATGAGGAAGAGAAAGGAAGAGAAAAACACTGAAGAGATGGAACGAAGGAAACTTTTTAGCAATGAAATAGGGACACCTTCACTTTGACTCAAAAGGGCATCCATAAGAATATAATTATGTAAATGTCAAGAAGGCTAGAAGTGGTTTTAATGTTGTACATTAAGATATATATTAATAATATGATGGAATTGGGAGCAGAAAAGCCTATACTAAATAGAATGAAAAACGTTCTGACAGGAAGTTACATTAGGCTGTAGAATAGTTTTCCACCGGGAAGCCATCACTTAAGGGCTTTTTCTTCCATCAGCATGTTCCCCAATTCTATGAAGATTCATATTCAGCTCTTCATGTCTAAATGGAAAATTAAACAAGAGAGATAATTTCAGCAAGTCCCGAAGTCCCTCAGTAATTTTAAAGAAATTCAGTTACATCCTCTTATAAAAATATCCCTTGCTGGCGTTAAGTATAGACACCACTCTATATATTTTATTGAGTTATGTTTAAAAATAATTTATTTAATTAAAAAGTGAAGCTCTTTCTCTGAGTTTAGATGTGAGGGGTTTTTTTTGTGATAGGCCTGTCATATTTTGTCCTTCTTGCAAGACTTTGGGAGTATTTGCTGTATCTGGACTACAGAATGCATGCACACAAAATGTTTTAAGTTCTAAATACTGTCTAAAGTGCCTGTTTCTTGAACTTTGAAAGTCCAGGGGTCAAAGTAAAAGCTGCTTGATTCATTGAGGATGCTGAGCTGCATTTTCAAGTTCAAAATACCCGTGATCTGTGTGAGGCAGAAGACAAACCGAGCCTGAAGTCTGAGATCAAGTCTGAGCTCTAGTCCTGGAGACAGGGTGTCTGTTTCTGTTATTATGATTAAAACATTGGCCTTTGAAGTAATGGGGCATATCCAGAGGTATGGGAACCTCACGGAAAAGTAGGTCTTTGCCAGAAAGTTAAAAGTTTCGAACATCAACTCACGCTACAGTTTTTGTTCTGTTTGTGGGATTTGTTTGTTTGCTTGCTTGTTTTTGGTTTTGGTTTTATTTTCTGGCCTACCCTTTTCAAATGAACCATTTTTAACCATTTTAAAAATTAGGCATGTAAGATGTTTTCTCCTTATTTTTTTTTTTTTTTGGTTCTTTTATGTCACTTAGGACTGTGGTTTGCGTTTGGGGCAAGACAACTTTTAAGATGTATTATGTTTTATACTGCAACTGTGAGAGAGAGGATTTTCTACTGCACTGCCCTTGGTCCAGAAAATCAGGATTTAATTTACTTCTCTGTCATAAATTATCTGTATGAGATAAGGCATCTTGAGATACAAAAAGATTTTTCAGTAATATGCACAGTTGAGAAAGACCTTCTTAAGCACCAAGTGGAATATAACGCAATATACCTTTTGGATATTCATCCCATTTTCTATGGAACCTTGAGTAATTTACTCAAATCTCTATCTGTATAATGATATTTTATGACTATTTCAACATATTTATGCAGTACTGTAAAACAATTGTGTTACAATGCAAATATTTTAAAAATATTTTTTAAAAACCCCAACTATATTTTCTCTTTTGTTAGACAATTGCAAAATTGCACGTTTTGCCAGAGAATTTGTGTTTCATACTGTTCATGAATTATGGGGGTTGATAACCACAAAACCTTTTTTTACCCCAGCAGAGAGATGGATGGTTGAAGCTAGTAATATTCTATTGTATCAATGCCATGTATTTTATTATTTTTTGTTCAGCTTCTTGTGAAAAAATACAGGTCTCACCTTTTAGGTTATTCTAAATGCATTAAGTTTTCTGCTAAAATGTTGCTTATGGATAAATGATTGTGGTTATCAGTGTCTAAACTATTGATTAAATAGCACAAAAATTCTCACATTAAAAGGCTGTGTGTGTGTGTATATATATTTATGTCTCCTTTAATTGCCTGGTTTAGCTTATTTTATTTTGGTAATGCAGAAGGTGCTCCACACATTCCTGTGTGTCTATACAGTCTTCACTGCATACTACATAGTACAACTTAAATGAAGTGATAAATATTAAGTCAAATAAATGAGTTTAAATTCTCTGAATAACTGAATTGTATTGAACTGCAGGCATTGTGAAAGTTTTAGCAGAACTTAGTCTCATCAATAAGTCTGCAATCCTTTGCTAAGAAGCTTTGCCTCTGAAACTCTCTTGGGGTTTACTAAATGAATTTAAAGCAATACAGATACCTTCCAAATCCCATAAGAGAACTCACAAGTAAGCCAAATAAGCTGGAAAAATCTGTTAGTAGGGAAAGGCAATTCTTGTTGAATTAATGAAAACTGAAAATACTTGAATTCTCTGGTTGCTTTTAGCTT
This sequence comes from Passer domesticus, assembly GCF_036417665.1. NCBI lineage: Eukaryota > Metazoa > Chordata > Aves > Passeriformes > Passeridae > Passer > Passer domesticus. The sequence continues at coordinate 81,370,672 of NC_087474.1, read as the reverse complement.
GACTTGATAAAAATCTCTGAACAAGCAACTTAAGACAACAGAAAATGGGCTGGCCAGATGTAAGACATTGGCCAACTAAAATAAATTAATCTATAAATTAAAAACAAAAAACAAAACAAAACAAAACAAAACAAAACAAAAACCCAAAAATTAAATTAAGTGCTCCAACCTGGAAGCTAGTAATATGGTCCAACAAAACCTAAGTTAATAAACAATCCCAGTTTAAGATGCACATATGTCTGTGATTCTTTTACTGAAAACTAGTTCACCATGTTCCTTATTGCAACTGCATATTACTTATGAAAAAATAATATGAACTGATCTTCAAAAATTCAGTTCTCTGAAATGTAGGGTTGGGAGCCAGAATCCAAAGCCATATTTAATAGTATAAAGAGCATAATGAAAATGTTTCATTGTTCTGGACTAAAAACCCGCAAAAATATTGAGGTTGTCCCTCTATTTGTGTTGCATCCAGGAAATAAATAGGTTTGGGTTTTTTTTAATAAATGATATTCTAAGACCTGTGTTGAAAAGGATAACCAATTGCATGAGTTTCTGTTTATTTCTTTAACTTACAGTGAATTCTCTGTTCATCTCTTGTCTGTATCTAATTGTCCACCTTGCTATATATACCATGGTTTCCTGAACTATGTATTGTAAAGAGTTTGCAAATGGAATTCAGAGTTTAACAGAAGCATTAAGAATAGAATCAAATAGGCAGGATAGGAAAGGACAGCAGACACTGTGTTTGATGAGCTGTTAGTATCAGAAACCAGTTACATGTGTTCTAGCAAAGTAATGAACACACATATAAGATATATTCTCCCACTTGTTTTTTGTACATCTTATAGTACAGAGTAAGAACATGGATTAATGAAGACGTATTTGAAAGGATGAATTCATTTATATTTAAATATTATAAATTTTAATATCTATTCTATGAATATTGCTGAGAGATTTTCACCTGGCCCACATTGCTTTGGTCTGGTTGTTCGTGATAATTTTGCCGTGCTTAATGAAATTAGTATGTTTTAAATTGGGACACAGCAAAAATACAATGATCATGTTGGCTATGTGTAACAGAGTTGATTTTTACAGAGTAGGAGTTGCTCTCTCAAATGTGGGTCATAAATAAATGAAACCGAAAAGGTTGTACTCATTGCTCATTTTAACCTTGTCTCTTTTTTTTTTTTAATTTTATATTTTTAAAATGAAGTTGCTGCTGAACTCTAATCAAAGATGAACCTATAAAAGACTAAAGAATATACAATTATGTTACCAAAAATAACTCCTATTTCTGTAAGTTTCAGAAGTTCTCGCTTTATAACTCCTTTACCTCAATAATGTTGCACAACAACACAAGCTTTTACAGGATGATCAGCATTTCTGTTGTCTTAACTAGTATTTATTGGATAAAATCTAATATCTTCCCCAAAACACTGTTTAATTTTAGTCATGTCAGCAGAAGCATTCATGAAAAGAAATGCTTCTTGTTCTCATAAAACAGATTACAGAACAAGAAGATAAAGTATTTGTGATTTCTGTTAGGCTGGTGTTATTTTGCAAGGTAAGACTTCTTATAAAAGCACAAATATATCTTAATTTACAATGAATTCTTTAAGAAAATGAGTACTGTTTACAACACTGTACTAAGTTTCTATGTTTATGTAGTTATTTAAAGAGTTTTGACCTTCACAGAGTAGATTATTAGTAATTTCTTGTTTTGTTTCTCTTGCAAATGAAAATGCATGACTGTTTAATTTCCAAAGTGTCTAGAATCATTATCCCCATATTTATCTCTTTATTAATATAAGTTTCATACTTTTTGCATTTTAAATGAGTTTCCATGTTAAATACTTTGTTTCCTACTTTCAAGTATTTCCAATCCCCTGAAAAATCTGTCTTTTTGCCATTGATCCTCCCCAAAATTTTTCAATGGGTGTACTATTGTACCATGTACTTGCCCACTAGGGTTTTGAGGGAGGTTCCTCAAAACTTATATCATAATAGTGGGGTTTCTTCTGTTTGTTTACTCCCTTAAATTATTTTAGAAAAAAGATTCTGATATTCTTATTTTGCAGATGTCAATGGATTTGCTCTCTCCTCTGTGGTGTAGAAAAACCCCAAGGAAAGACACATAGTCTTTATTATTAATAATATTTCAGTATCATTCTGAACTATATAAAATTAATGGAAATTATTTTTTGAGTTCTTAATTATAAATCCTTATGAACTTGGCATTTTATTAAATATAATATCTGTTAATCACTGTTCTCCTGTCCTGTGATGAGTTAGCTAACAACCACAGAGCAACGTAAAAACAACTTGTTCTGTAAAATACTTGGCATTTACATTTGAGCTGATCTGGAGACCAAAATAATTATAATTTAAAAATATTTCAACAACATTTTTTTGCAAATAGCACTATATGTCTCCTTCAATTAGTCTTCAATGTAAAGAACAAGCAAAATCCTAGGCAAGGCATTTATTTATACATATTTTCCATCATTGTAGTGAACAAAAATATTGTGTAATATAAACACAGCTTGACTTTAATATGAATTAACAGTACTCTGAAAGGTAGCCTGATAGGAAGAGCTGACAAATATGAAAATAAGATAGAAGGCCTGGAGAGATGTAATTTCCTAGCAAATAATTATCCCCAAGCTGTGTAAACATGCTTAAACAAATATTTTATAAAATCAAGCCAACAAAGGAAATAGCAGATTTACCACTTCAGCACAAGTGTCAATAAGTGAAGTCCATATGTTTACACAGGCCAGCTTCACAGAAGGATCACTCTGTTTGGCCTTGCTCTTACCAGCACCAGCTGCAGTCAACATACATCTTTACCTGCTTGTATCCTTTACAAACAGAAAGATATCAAAGGAATATATAAAATAAAGGTTTAGACTTGCTTACAATCCCACTGTATAGTAATGTCTCCTTCTCTAGAGGCTAATTCTGATTTTGTGATTCTGAGCAGGAAAAATATTCCCTCTGGTCCATTGCTTAAAATATTGGTTATACAGCAATACATGTGGAAGACTCTTGTAGTTGAATTCTTCATTGCAAAGTTTGCTTTTGCCATAGAATTAATGTTATAAACTGTTTGCTGCTTGAAAGACAAGAAAAAAGACACTAAGGGACAGTTTTCAGACTGAGTCCCAGCACTAAATGGTGATTAAATATTGCAAAGAGTTTAAGAATTGTCATAACTTTATCCAGAAGAGCCAATTAACCTAAAATTGGCTAGGTCTAGGATGAGTTACAGAAATTTGGGCCTGAATTATATTTGATTACCGGAGATAAATCTGTTGTTTAATCACTGTATTTAAGATTTTTCAACAGATAATCAACCTTTTTGTTGGGAGGAAGTTCCTAACATCCCTGATTGTAATGTTCACTAGTTGCTGTCTACTGGAGAAATATCTCACCAAAAAGATATCTCACAAGAAGTATCTCTCTCTTGTGATGTTTGGTATATCTCAAAAAATCCCAGTACCCTTTTGTGAGTGTGTTTGTGAGAAAATATGTTTGACATAATATCCAAGCTAGAAATAGACTATACAGCAGTGAATCACATTAATGTTTATTTTCAGTTTTTCTGTTAGTTTCCTTCTTTCATATTTCCTGGCCTTAGCTTTAGATTATATTTTTTTGTCCAGTACCCACTGATTTCTGCTAAGACAAAAAGAATCAAATACAGAAAGTGGAAGAAATTTTGAGTTTCAACTCTCTGCATGTTTGGAAGGTACTATAGACATAATTGGGGCACAAATCATCAAACTGTGTTCTGTTGCCTAGCACTGTGTTCTGTTGCTTAGCACTGCAGCTGCTTTCTTATTTCTGTCTCAGTGAAATACTGACTCTCATCTTGCTGTTAGGCTGTAGATAGTTCCAAAATCCTTGTGAAATCCAGCATTCTTCAATTTAATTAGTCACTGGTAGTAGACTAAGTTGACTGGCTTTGGTTGTAAATTAGAGGCTCTTGGTTTTTTCTGATTGTATTCCCATGAGAGCCTGGGGTATAATTATTAAATCACCTCAGTCTTACCTCTGATGATTGCTGGTGCCAAATTGCTCAGTTCCTAAATGCTTTCTTGTATTGGCAACACTTTTTGTCCCTTTCTGGTTTTCAGGATAGTGATTTCACGTTTCTTTTTTCTCTACTCTTAGTTAAACTTGATAATCTGGATAATCAGGATAATGGAATCTGCATTGAAAGTAAAATTATGAGAATGTATCAGATATGATCAAAGCAATGTCTGGACATATTCTCATCACATTGTTTTATAAATAAAAACGAAAAAACATAGTACGTGTTTTGTCCTAAAGATAATTAGAGTCTGAGCATGTAATTTGGCTGATCTGTTGAATCAGTCAGTTAGAGATAAACATTAGCTTTAAATAGTCCTGGTTGTGGTGCACTGGGAAGAATATGTGGGATATGATCTTTAACGGAAGTACATATAAAAGTTCCTGCTAGAGGGAAAAATAATAAATCCTCTTTCCCTGAAGCTTACAGTGTGACTCCTGTAAATGAATCTCTTATCAGCATATGTATCACACTGGAGTAAGAACACTTTTAAGTGTATGGAGTGTGATTCATTCAATATAAATTTGAAACAGTGTTTTTCAGGTAAATAATTTAGTCATCTACAGCATAAATTATACATTTATTTTAGCAAGAAAACAGAAAGCTTTATCCCAACAGTTTGTAAATTGTTAAGCAACTTAATTTCAGTTGCTGTCAATCATGTAACTGTAAATTTAAAAAAAAATCAATCAATATAAAGCATCATTTGATCTTAAACACATTTTTGGGTGGGATCATTTATATAACTATAGTGCTTCCTAATCATCTGACTGAAAAGTTTTCTACTCTGAGATGTTGAGATGGTAGAAAAATTGCCCACCTTTACTGGAAGACGTGTCTGAAAAGGATTGGCATCAAGAGTTAAATTAGATGCTTGAGTGTAAATATTACAGGCTGCTTAGTTTATACATCCAGTATCTCAGAAGAAGCAAATGCTTTCACATGTCTCTGCACATGTGCACATTGCAGACTTATCTTTGTAAAAATGTATGAGTTAGAGTTCAATGTCCTTTCTACCATATGCAAAGTTAAAGATGATGTCCACATCAAAAAAGAAACCCAAACCTAAGCAAATATGTTTTATAAATAGAAATATATGCAATGTACTCAAGTCAGAGGAAGCGTAAAAAAATTTAGCCCACTTAGATGGACTATCAAGTTAAAAATTCTTGATGTTTTCCTGGTAGAATGGTTAGAATCTCTTGACTGATAGTCTTGTATTTGTACCTAAAAAGGAGAAGATGTCAGGACACAGATAAGTAGTTTATTTATTTATTTGGTTTTCTCTTTAGAAAGCATTCCTCAAGAATATTTTGTTCCTTCTATCTTCATGGCACAGTATTTCAAATTGTACCCTTACTTTTGTATCTTTAGTTATCCTTACTTTCTGGTTTTAATTTTGTTCTGTTATCTGATTGCTGGGCTGGGGTTTTTTTTCTTCAATCAAGGAACTTTTAGTAAAAGTCTTCATACAAATCCTTCTTTATATGAATCACATCAGGCTAAATTTGGACCCAACTGAAAACAATGCACTTAAACTTTCCTAATTTCAATATAGAATAAAAGTTCAGGGTAAGAGAAATATTTCATTTCCCTCCATGATTTGAGATCTAGCGAGCCACATACTGTTTAATGATACAACATTTTACTAACTATATAGAGGAAATGACAGATTAGATATGATACGAAAGAGAAATTCTCTCCATGACTGAGATTTTTGCCAGATAGTTTAGGAAAAAGCAGCTAGAACAAATTCCAGTTGCTACTTGCAGCTTGGTTTGGTAGTACATGTTCTTCTCCTATAGATGCTCAGTTTTAGCAAATACTGAATATTGATTCTGCTGAGATTTAGTAGTGCATTATAAAGTTTTGGCTTTCATCAATGTGGGCTACAGTAGTAAAAATTATAAAAGTATTTGCTAAAAATTATATTTTTGAAAGCAATATGAAATATCTGAAATATTTCTGCTTGTTATTCCAATGCTTATTGGTTTTGTAACATAAATTTAAGATTGTACTATGTACTTTCATAGGCAACTATGTAAAAGGGAATTTTATGTCTCAGGTAAAGAACACCTTCCAGTCCCTTCATTTTGACAAGCAAGGTATTCTAAAATAAATTGATAAAGTACTTGAATCATTCAGATAATTCTCAACTAAATTTAAAGTTCAAGTGATTAATCAATAATGTAGTAATAGAATTTTAGATGTAAGTTAGACTGATATGGATTTTGTAGCATTAATGTCATTTTGTGTTAGAGTGAACATTCACCTTAACCTGTGCATTAAAGCATTTTTCTTTTTAATGCATGTATATCCCAGTAAGTCTTGTTACTTATGGAATCTTATCCATGGGAAGACAAATGCTCTAAAGCAATGAATGATTCGTGAGGGTTAGTTAATCTCTACAGCATGATTTATAATCCCTTCTTGAGTAGTCAGATACAATATTACTATGTCCTGAGCAAGGAAGAAATGCAGTGATATTTCACTGTTAGCTCTCCATTTCTGGAGTTGGTACAGAGTCTTCCTACAGCCTCATTTACATTTTCCTTTGTATGAATTGAAGTACAAAGCAGTGGAACTCTTACTGTGGAACAGATTTTCAATGGCAAAAACAAGGTCACTTAACAATAGATGATGAATGGTTTACACGCTCATCTCACAATTAGTTTGCAAGTCATATTGTTCTATTTGTAATTAGAATTTTTTTATGATTCTGAAATTGAATTGGTCAAGACTAAACAGTAGTTCGTTACTTGTCTTTTTAAATGGAGGTCCCTGTGGTGAGTTGATCTGGGTTGACCAGACTCCCACTCAGCTGCTCTCCTCAACAGGACAAGGAGACTCATGCACTGAAGTACAGACAGAGACATCCCTTACCAGTTACTGTCATGGGCAAAGCACACTCAATCAGGAAAAAAAATGCATTTGCTAGCAATTAAAGTGGAATAGGACAGTGAGACTGCTGTAGTCAAATGCTCTTCCCAGGTTGTGTGACACTGGATTTCTGATTTAGCAGAGCGACACAATATATGCTGAAAACACAACACTTGCAAATTGCACTTGTCAAAATACAGCAATAATAATACACAGTTCAAACACAATACTAATGTATTTCCCATTGCCAGTCTTTGTGATACATTCACCCTCCCAACACTGGGTGTCCCCACATGCCAGGAGGGACTATGTGGGCTGAAACCAGCTCAAGCCTGTTGCTTTCTTCCAAATTATTTTGCTGATTGTCTGGGTTTTGTCCTTTGCATTGGCTGAAGTTGTGTTCATTCTCCCTACACTAGTCCGATTAGCTGAGGGAGGCTCTGCCATCTCCAGCTAATCCAGGAAACTGTGGAGAGCTGTTATCTAAAACAAAGACTGCTCTCTGTTCCCATTGTGCTGAGAGAGTCAGCTTCTTTGCCTCATTCTCTGAGCTTTCTGGACACATCACCCTTGCTCTGCCATGTCTGAGCGGCTCAACTATGCCCTCCAGTGAGGCCTGTGGATGCAGCTGGGACCATCTGGTCATTAAATGTTCATTCTCCTCAGTACATCATGCACCATGGAACAGTATGAGGTAATGACTTTGATAGGGAAAATATGCGCTAATGCCTTTACAAACAATTTCATGGGTGAAGGGATGGATGCTAACATCTTTGAAATGGGGCTTGATGTCTCTACTAACTTCAAGCAGCAGGTTTGTTACAGAGCCCGGACACCTTGGCTCTTGAAACAATCAAGGGGGTCTGCACAAGCCTGAACTTATGGACTGTAGAGTAAAATAGTAGGTTCAAGGAGGGATATGTGGTAGGTGGTTTGGGAAGACTGTACCTTCCTGGTACCTCAGCTGATGGGGAAAGGAGTTTGGGGTAAAAAGAGGCTGTGCCCTCTGAAACCTTGAGAGAGAAAACCCCACAGGCATATGCCCCAATGGACTCTCTCCCTTTATTGAAATAAAGTTGCAGGACTCCTCTGTCTCCTTTATGGACGCTGGATTTTCATGGTGTGATTTGCTGCACACTTTCTTCACTTTAACCTTATTACTATAGGTTATTTTCAGTTAGAGAGTCAGCAAATTGTATTTGGTTTCCTTCAGATAACTGTGCATTTAAATGTGCCACTCACTAGGTTGGACCTTACTCTGCATGTTCACATCGCCAGCTTGTGCAAGGCACCTGGTATTTTTAAACCTCATTGTGCAGGTGCAGGAATCTGTGTGAAAGATACCAAAAGAAACTTCTCCTTAAGGAAGAACTTACTCAGCTGTCTGGCAGAAGCTGATTTGACAGTTATGTAAATATGACTTGTTGATCTGTGTTTTACTTCTTGTGCCTAATGATCTTATCCATTTATTTTCCTCTCAAGCAGTCAGTCTGTCTATAGCATAATTGAGATGTTGCCAAATAGAGAATGTTGTTTGTGTGATGTTGTAACTTTATACTGAAATAGAAATGTTGAATACAAACTGTATTCATAATTAACACCAAGTATAATTAAGAGTCTTAAGGGACAATAGCTCCTTTCCAGTGCGTTTAACACTTTCCCTAACAAGGCAACAGGTGGGCAGAGTACTTCTGAGCACATTATCAGTAAACTGTGACTCCTGCTTGGTTTCAAACAGGTGCAGAAGGGTGAAATAGCTTTCAGCTGTCTCTCATACATCTATGTATGGCAGCTTTATTCAGGCAGAGAGGCTGGGTGTCTTCTCACTCAAGCCTGCCCAGGAGCTGAAGAACAAAGTCATGTGAACTTGGTTCTGTCACTGTGCTAAATGTAGTTAAAGCCATCACAGCTGTGTCAAGGGAGTTATGTACTTGAATTATACAAATTCTAATGCCTTCTGTGACTCAAATGCCCTTTGGAGCAGCTACAGCACTAATACAGACACAATGTACTGTCCCCAAACACTGCAGTGCTTTAAAGGATGACTAATTCAAGTCAGTATTCGTTCAAGCACCACTTTCCATTGCTTGGCCAGTACACATTTGTTATGAGGGATTTATTATTAGTTATCTCAGCCAAGATAATGCAATTTCTGTTTATGGATTCAGTTGATTGTGGATGTCTAAAAAGTTCCATTAACTTTAGGGGGAAAGGTATCAGAGATGGGGTGGTGTATTTCTATTTCCACTTGACAGAGAAACAAAAATCCGGGAAGTTTCTGTACCAGTATATGTTGCTCACCTTCCATAACCATCATTTACTCCAGGCATCTATGGAAATTAAATGTCAAAACAAATATTTAGTCATAGGTAATTAAAACAATTTTCATATTCTTTCACTTTCCTGATATGTCATGTTTATATAATCGTATGAATTTTATGTTCAACTGTGTTATTGAATGTTCGCAGGGTAATGAGGTAATGCATGTGGGTGAAAAGCTTGTCCAGGTAGCCTTCATTAGTTTACAAATATCAATTTATCTCTTTGTATGGATAATTCATATTATGGTTGTAAAAAACATATATTCTTTTACATAACCCAATAAACTTCAAATAATGAGACCTCCAAGTATATGATTTGTTGTTATTGTTATTTTCTCTATTATTGCTGTTATTGTTATTTTCTCTATTATTGTTGTTGTTCTTGAGGTTAATATTTTTGTTGGATGTGGAAGGTGAAGGTTGCAGTATATTACAAAATTTATCATTTAACAACATCTTTTTTTGAGACTTCTAATATTGTCAATACTTTTAACAGAAGACAAAACAAGGGGACAAGTAAAAGCCTCTCAGACTTGCATAATTGTGATACCTCACGTGAGAGAAGGGTATGCTGTTGCCATCTACAAGGTATTGGTGAGATATGAACATACAAAGCTTTTTTTTTGCTTCATTTTCTTTGTTCATTTTTGTTAACTTTTAAATTGACTGTAAAAATAATGTAGCTTACATAAATAGGGAAATTTAGGTTGGATGTTAGGAAAAAGTTTTTTATGGATATAGTGATAAAGAAATGCAGTCAGCTGCCTGGGGAGGTGGTGGAGTCACCCTCCCTGGATATGTTTTGAAAAAGATTGGGTGTGGCACACAGTGCCATGGTTTAGTTGAGGTATTGGGTTGGACTCAGTGACCTTAAAAGTCTCTTCCTGCCTGGTGATTCTGTGTGTGATTTTCTGTGTGCAATGTGGTCCCCTAAATTTAAAAGTAATAGGGTAAGGCTTACTTTGAAGATTAACTTATATTAATATAACACATATATAATAGGTAGATTGCTTTCAGGGGTTTGCTTTTAATAGTTAGTTTTATTTTTTTGAAATAAAGCTACCTTTGGCCTCCTGTTAATAAATAACTGCAATGAAATGAATATCTGACAATAGTAAATTACATCAGTAAAAAGAACTGCTATTAGTCTCTGACTCAAAGAAGTCAAATTAATTCCTTCAGCCTAAGCCTGATCCTTATACTAAGCAGTGTAATCAGAATTATTTTGATAGCTTGAGCTTCCACTATGAATCTTTGCCTAAGTGAAATTCTAGTCACAAATCACTGAACCATTCACTGTGCAGGTTGCATATGGCTTTGTTAGCAATTACATTTATTTTAAATTGAGAGAATTACCTGGTAACACTGTTCACTGAAGATTCAAACAGACCAGAGCAATTAAGTATTAGTTGCCAAAGGCCTTCTGTTACAATTATTGGATGGTACTTTCACTATAAATGTTTGTGTACGTGCTCCTGATCACTGGAGATTCCTGACTGATGTCTAACAACAGTCACAATTTCTCACTAATACCAGTTTGTATGTTTAATAATTAAAATAGAAAACAAACAAAACCAAAACAACAACAGCCAAAAAAATATAAACAAAAAAAAACCCCAAAAAATAACCCAGCCAAACAAAACCACCCTAAAAATGTAACCAAAAAACCCCCAAAAAATGAAAGAGGAAGAAAAGTCTAAGTTCAGAAAGCTGATGAAGACTGTTTAGGAGTGGTTTCTTCCAGGCACTCCAGTGGTAGAAACCCCATGTGATCTCATTGTATTTCCATCTGATGGAGTCCCTAAGCAAGGTTAAGTGGCTGTAGTGTCTGCCATTATTAACTGTGACTCCCTCAGTATAAGACAGCTGTAGTTACTCTAAGTTATTGCTTCTCCAAATTTACTGAATCTGTCTTAATATATTTATAACAGACATATAATGGACTTAGAGATCCCTTGAGTCTCTTGCTGTTCCCCCACTAAAATGGCTTCTTTTCAAAACCATGGGAAAAAAAGAAGGCAGGCTGAACTTATTAGAGGGGAAAGGATGCGGGGGCACAGCAGCAGCTGTCAAGACCACCGCCTTCCTAAGAGTGTCTTCTCTAGGAAAGGGATAGCTCAGTGAGCACTAGATGCTCACGCTATGGATGGTGATTGCAGGTCGACAGGAAAAGCAGCGGGAGGAGTTCTTTGTTTGGAGTTCCAGGTGTGGTTCATTAGCCAACACATTGAAAGGGTCCAGGGACAGAAGAACAAGAAACACCAGAGGGTCCAGTGTTTTATATGGGACAAGGGAGGTGGAGCATCAGATCTGAGGGACAAGGGCGGTGCAAAGGCAGGAATACGGGGAGAAACCAACTGGGATCCAGGAGAAGAGCAGTGAGGAATGGGGACCAATGGGGAGAGTGAGAAACATTCTAGAACTGGGGAGGAGAACAAGGGTGATGTAACTTGGGTCATCAATATATTACTGTGAGGAACTGTGGGAGAGGATCTTTATGTCTCACTCTGATCTAAAGGGGTGTCGCCTCCCAAGGCATCCCTGCCTCAGGATCTCCCTCTATGTCCTGGGATGCAACAAAAGGAGATAACAATGGAACATTTAAGCAATTAGTTTTACCAATAACAGCCAATACATCTTCCTCAGTAACGATTGTTTTAGTCCAAAAATTATTCATTCACAGTGTATGTGTGCTGGTTTAGACTGGGTTGGAGTTAATCTTCTTGACAGTGGCTGGTATGAGGCTATGTCTTGGATTTGTGTTGAACAGCAGCTTGATAATGCAGAGATGTTTATGTTATCCTGAGTAGGGCTTGCACAGAGCCAAGCCCTTTTCTTTTCCCAGTGCCACTCTGGTGAGGATGTTTGGAGTGCTTGAGAGCTTGGGAGGAGACCAGCCAGGACAGGGCACCCAAACTGACCAAAGGGATACCCCAGACTGTATGAAATCATGGGCAGTATATAATGTGGGGGAAGAAAGAGGAAAGATCATTTATATTGATGGCATTTGTGTTCTGAAGTCATTGTTACATGTGAGGGGGCCCTGCTCTCTTTGGAATGGCTGAACACCTGCCTGCCCCTGGCAAGTGGTAAGTGAATGCCTTGTTTTGCTCTGCTTGTGGGTGCAGCTTTTGCTTTCCTTGTTAAAGTGTCTTTATTTTAACTCATGCATTTTCTACCTTTTAGTCTTCCAGCTCTCTTTCTGATCCCATTGGTGGAATGAGTGAGTGACTGCATGGGGCTTGGCTGCTGGCTGGGGATGAACCACAACAACATATCAGGAGGAACACTGGGCTTTTATGGCTTTACTTCCAGTAATTTGTTATATTTCCAGTAATTCTCTACATGGAATAGAGCCACAGACTAGATGGGAGATGAGGTATCATCTTTGAGTAGAAAGGATTAGGAACAAGAACTATTTGTAGAATATACCAGATTCATTGCAGCAAATTTTAATTACTAATTTCCATTCTAACAAATATTGAAGTAGTTTAAGTTATATTTAACAATTGCTCTGTAATTATAGAGTGGAAAATATGGCTATAATTGCATTTTATAATGTAATTAGCTATAAATCCTGAAATCTAAATACATGCAGCCAGCACATTGCTTTTATTTCCAGCTATAGGATGAAGAAAAGCTTGAGAAATGTACTTCCAGGGGAAATAATATATACTAGAAAGCCATCTATCTAGAAATTTTTGGCCAAAAGTACATTATTAATGCATTGAATAGCATTCAGGGAGATTATAAATTCAGTAATTGAAACACAAATTATGCATGCTTATTATTTATGAAATTTTAAGTATTGCTTAAATACGTCAGAAAATGTAAATGGCATTTAAAACAATTAATTATTCAGAATGGTGAAAATGGAAAAGCTAGCAAAGCACTTTACCATCCCTGAAGTGAAACTAAATACATTGAGAAGACTCTAATTTCTTATGCTGTTTAGGCTTAATGTAGCAGCCTAAGTTCTTTGGGTGAACAGCTAGATGTAATTTTGAAGTACGCAAAGTACACCATAATGTCTGTTCTTCTTTATGATGAAGAATTTTTACAATGTATTTGAATTGGATCACCAAGGCATTTAACCCTTTTGTCCTCTCTTAGAATCAGAGACTTTGTTTTAACAAATAGTGTTATAAAATGGGCAAGGAGGAAGATGGGGCAGGGGGCAGGGCTTGAAAGGAACTATTGCTGGCTCTGAAGAAAATTTATCATTGTCTCTTTTCTTCTTCCCCTTCTTTCACTACTGAAATGCAGATACTAAAGAGGATGTGAAATTAGAAGAATACTTGACACCTTTTAATAACACTACATTTAAATGCTTCTAATACCAACATAGTGAGGAGGGAGATTCAGGACCGGTATATTAACATCTCTAGGAATATACCAACATTGTTGTTATTTAAAGTGATTTTCTCAAGATTTCAGGACTAATAGTTCTAAATAGCTTTAGAGTTCTTTTGCTTCAAATCTATACGATTGTATTTTTTTTTTCCCTCAGGGCACGTAAAATATCTATAGAGTTCAGGAAAGTCAGGGAAATGATCTTAGTAAGTCATCAGAGGATTTAATGTAATATCTCATAGACAGTGACATGAGGATAGTCCAAGAGTTAATCAGATTTATAAATGGGGAAATTAGGAGGATAATGAACTGATAAATCAGTAATAAACCTATTCTAAAGAGTAAGACATTTTTGGCTCTCTTCATTAAGATTTGTATCTCCTAAAGGAAAAGAGATTCCTTAATGCTAAGCCTTCTAGAAGTCACCGTGACCTATTTCTGAGAATAAAATAAAAAAGATAAACTTTCCTTTTAAATTCATAGGTAGGACAGAGAAGTCACAAAGGGAATGTAAACTTATTTTCTGCAGATAGCTCTCATGCTGTTTTAAAAAAATGGAAATGGACTAGGGTTCCCATTGATTCAAATATCAAATCCCACGATAATGGGTGTTCTTGAAGTTTCTGTGAAGCAGTAAAAGATAAATTCTAAAGAAAAAAAATTAATTCTGTAGATGGATACATCACATTATCAACATGTATGCTAATGTGAGCTCATTGCCCAATTTTTCTGGGCCCAAAATATATATTAATATTTTTATCCTATTACTTTCCTCATTGAAATTCTCAAAGATGTATTGAAGCATTATTAAAAAGCATAAGCAAAATTTTGCAAGTTTTCAGTATGGGGAGAAAATGTGCTTTTTCATAATGTAATTTAGAATATAGTCTCGATCCCTCAGCAGGAAGTGAAAAATTCCTGAAGACTTATGTAGCCAGGATTCATTTGAAAATATTAGCTTTCATATTTACAAGTCTAACTTAAGGACTTTTTTCCTTCCTCATTTGTAATATATGTGTGATAATCAGTTTTATTTGTTGAGTAATTCTGCCAATAATAATGGAACTGTGGATGTAATGATCCAGGAAATCACCTGCGGTGCTGTCTTCCTTATCTTCTTGTAATCACCTACTGATCTAAGTGCTCAAGGTACTGGTAATTTTAAGCTGACTGGAAAAAAAAAATAGAAATTTATATAATCATCTCAGACAATTTTTGTTCAAAAGAGGGAAAAACTAAATGTCAGATTTCCATTGAGTTTGGAAACTGGACTGTTGTGTGTATTAAAAACAAAAAAATGAAATTAGAATTGACAATATAACACAGTATATAATTAAAATTAATTATACAATTTTAATAGACTGGTTAACTAATTTTTCAGGTTGGCATTCAGATCAGTTAGGGGCCTGAGCTTTAGCCTGCTGATTGAAACCAAAATTAGTAGCATGTAAGTAGGATTCAATATCAAAATCCAAACAGAAAAATCTACTGAAATCTAAAAAAAAAATAGCTTTCTAAAATAGTGCATATAATAAGTACATTTTTTTGTGAAATGAAAAAAAAAAATCTAAGTCTTCTTAATGTCAAAGAGGTATTTTGCAGTTAAACAAAATGCTTGCAAGACAGGCTTTATTGTGATCCTGGATTCACGTCTTTAATTTGGATCTGGTGTTAAAGAGCCAAATATTTTCTCTGTGACTAGAATGATACTGATATTTTAATGCAAAAGAAATGTCTCTTGTGATCCAGTTTTAAATAAGAGTTTATTTTAAATAATAAAAAGGGAAAGATCATTACTTGATCATTCATCACTTCTTATTTTTTTCACCACCATTATTTTGTATTTACTAGTTTAGTTTTTCCTAACAATGAAAATAAATACTTAATTCTGAACATTTTATGCTGTACTGTTCTCCACACTTTACAATAAAATGGTTATTTTATCTATCAAAATATTCTCTTTTCTTTGTAATCCTACCCTCAGTTCCCCTTCGTTTATAAGTTTATTTTCCCTCACCCTGGATTCCTCAAGTGAATAAATTATGTAACTCTTACTTGACTGTAAATATACCTCCACCATTGCAGAGAAAAGTCTTAGCAAAGTCTTAATGGAGGTTTATGAGATATGCAACTAAATTGATGTCGTTGGATAACTACATTTGGTAAACACAGATCTTTCAGGGAAGTTAGTTTGAATGTTGATGATGCTTCTTAAAAAATTTTCTGGAGCTATTTCAAAAATTCCAGTTATTTGCTCACCTTCCCTTTCCGTTTTACAACTGCGTACTAGAACCCAAGTGATCCATCCCACAGGCACCTTTCAGCCGAGCAGAAGTAAAGTGAGAAACATGTTGGAGAAACACAGTAGTGTGGCTGCAGATGCACACTCAACATCATAAATTCCTAGAGGTAGTGGTGGGGAGAGTGATTTCATGTCTACTTTCCTTTTAGTTCTGCTCCTCCTCTTTTTCCATAAACCCAGCACTATTTAATGAGTGGGTTTACAAGTCAGTTAAGTAGGAAAGCATGAAGCAGTCCAACAGAAAGGAAAAGGAGTTGTGCAAGAGTATTTTCTGGTCACACAGCTAGTTCCAGTCTCCAAACTGTACATGCACCATGCAGAATTGATGACCTGTGTGATAAAACAGAAAGTTCCTTCTGAGTTAGCTTACAGGGTTTCCAGCGTGTATAATTACCTGAGAAAAATTATATAAATTGCATATGATTTTATATCCAGAAAGTCAATATTATTGGTGTTGGAAGAGTAGCAGAAGGATTAATTCAAAGTGTCAATACTGAAAGATGAGAGGTGCCTGGTAAAAAATCTTGAGGCATCAGACCACATCATTATTTCCATGTGAATACATTATAATAGTCCATATCTGGCTGGTTTTTAGCACAGTCTGCAATATAAGAATGCATTTTGTCGTTGTTATTCAGTAAGATATCTGAGGCAAATACAGGGGGGTTTTTTCACTTTTTTCCTTGCTAAGAAGTTAAGAAACCCCACCCTATCTAACTTTTGTGGAGATTTGGGCTCAGACTTATTGGAAAGGCCCAAGTCTTCTTTGTTGTGAAACATATAAGCAGAGTTTCAGGAAGCTGGGGGAAGGACTTGCTGTATTCTTCTCTTGCCAGGAATGCATGGATGTGGCTGCATATTCACCAGTCTCAGCTACTCTTCCTTTCATTTCCTAAAGCAGCATTCAGGCCAGAAGCTAACAGAAGACCTCACAGCTTGGGCACGGATGCCTGTCAGAATAGCATAGCACCGTGTAACCAACATATGACACTTGTGGTTTTCTGTCCTTCTGCTGGGAGGACATGAGGTGTATGTGAAAATACTTGGACATAGGGGAAACGTAAATATTGAGGTGGGTTTTATTTGAGAAAAGAGGCAGAAGAATAGGATTGGTGAAAGCACGTGGGATCTTATCAGTAAGATTTTTTTATGCAGTGCAATTGTACTGACCACCTAAAATGGTAATTCTGGTTATTCTGTCTACATAGGGTTCTCTTTAATTTCACTATGTTATAAATAAAAAATGAAAATTAGCCAATTTTAATAAAAATATGAAAAATAAAATTTATTTCACTACCATAAAAACAGTCTTGACAGCCACCACCAAAACGGACAGCGTATCACCCCTGGGAAGGATGCGGGTGAATGTGAGGAAAGGACCAACTGGTACCTAGACCTCCCCGTCCACATCAACTGCTTCAAGGTAGCAGTTCTTATACAGTGTATTTCGCGTGCGGCAGGAAGTCTTTGTTTCTTTCTGAGTTCTTCATATTCAAGTTGGTTTCTTTGTCTGGCTTGGGCTGCACAAAGCCTACGTCCGGGAATAGAATGATCCACTTCCCTGGTTCCCGGAATCTGGCATTCAGATTCGAGGTGTTGATGGTTCTGGTCTCCACAAACAGGCATCTTGTCTGGGCCATCAGCACCTGTGTCTTTTGGCATCGGTGCTGATGAATACTTATCTCTTCGGATGCAAATGCCGTGATGTCCATCTGCCACGGTTTCATGGTTTTGTGGTTGCCTAGATTTCCCAACCTGAAGGAAAAAGGGATTCTCCCCCCCCCCCCCCCCCGCCAGTTTATTTTATACACATATATTTTTATACAACGTTTATTTCCACTAATTACTAACTATATTCCTAACAACTGGGAGTGAACAATTTGCCAGCTTAAGGAGCAAAAACATGTGGTAACAAAGGCTTGTCTTCAGTTGCAGGTCACATTGTGAATGTCAAAAGCTGTGGGTCTTATTTCCTCAGCTAATAAAGGGATAATGCTCATTTTCTTAATAAGACTGTTGATGTTTACTTTGTTGATTAAATAAAGCTTCTACATAGTCTCTAACAGAAGTTGTTCCTGAAATGAGTATAGAGTTATGGATGCAGGGGAAGCATAGGAGTGTGGGAACTCAAATTACTTCTGAGCCATACTAGACCTTAGTTTTGGTACTGCTCACATTTTTTTGTGTTACTACGCATGTAGTCCAAGACTATGATAAAATCCCTGACCCTAGTTCTAATGAAGGTCGTTCACTGCTGAAATGTGTGAACATTAACACATCCCTCATTCCCTCGAGTTTGAGCCGCATCAGAAGATTTGGAAAGGAACTTTTCACTTTGGGGTTCCTGCAAAATTAAATCCATAGGATTAAATGCATGGAGTGAATTGTTACATCTATGTGTTTCTTTCAAATTAGAATTTCTGACAAGGAGGCTGCAGTGCCAACTTATATTTTTGTTTTATCATCTAATATATTACCTGGAATTTATCAAAGTTTTCCCACTATCTGAACAGAGAGGGTCATCTGATCTGCAAATAATTAGAAAGCAGGTGTTGCTCTTTCTGTAGTGCTCTTAAGATCATAAAACAGTTGTACTGTAGGAAGGATATGAATATTTTTACCATTTATTGAATAAATTAAAGATTTTAAACCTAAAGAACTTTGTTGCTTATCCCAAATAGAGTTCTTCTTTTTTTTTTTTTTTTTACTCACAGACCTTAGTAAGAATCTCATGATATTTTTTTTAATTGAATAAATCCATAAGGGTTCTAGTATATATCTCATCATCTGCCAAGTACTTCACTTTTTCAGCCAGGGAATTCACAGGGATTCTCTCTTCCTAAAGTTATTACACCTGGGGCTGGAAAGGCTGTTGGGAACATGGAAAAGCCCAGCTTATAAAAATGCATGTCAACCTTATGCATAGAGTTTGTTAGGCTGAGGTTCATCAAGGTCTCTATAGTGCAAGAATGCAGAACTCTAAAAGCTAGTGATAGATTTGAACCAGAGGGAGTGAGAAATGCTAAATACTCCTACCTCTCCTGAGTGGCAATTGTCATTGAAAACACCTGATTGCCTCAAAGGTTAGGATGAAATCAGCTAGCTTAAGTTTTTATCCAGGATATGATATGATCATAACCGAAATACTCCTGGCTCCAAAAAAGTTCTACACCATATTGGCAACTCAGCCATATTTATTAAGAAGAGAATTGTGCCCCTAGGTTTTCACATTTCCATTTCATACAGTTAATGCACTTCCTCAAGAAACATTTTATTATGATGACAAACTGAAAATAACTCAACGGAAATTTTGAAAAATATAATGAAAATGATCCTTACTCAGAGGAAATCTAAAATACATGTACTGTATAATCTCATTGCATTTGTTGTTTCAAATTATGTAAATACTCTATTGTCTGACTTCAGATATATTTATGTGTTTAAATTGCTCATTTTTCACTGTTCACCTTAGGGGAATCAGAAGTTGCAATTGAAGAAGCAGGAAGCAAAATACACACACACAAATATAAAAAATTCTTAGCTTAAATCTAAAGTAAAGACTCTGGAAACACAAACATCCCAGTCATACAAATTGCTAAAAAATCCTGATCAGCTTTTCTAGTAGCTCTTCAAAATGTGTATTGTTTTCCAACAGAAACCTGTTTTTTTTAAAAATAATTGAAATATTTACTAGGGTTTTTTTGATCCTTAACAGTGAAAATAGTATGATATTGGTTGTGAACTTCTTTTAGAGCAAGATGAAATTTTTTTTTTCATGAAGCTATTATTAAAAATATTATTTTTAATGCCAATGAAGTTAGTTGTTAAGATACAAAAAATTGGTGATTGCAGAGAGAAATAGGTAATTTTACTACGAGTATGTACATTTATTAAAAAAAACAAACCAAACCAAAACCAACAAAATTCCAAACCCATGACTACCTCAAATATGTGTTGTAAAATATAAAGGTTAAGAGCTATGGTCAGAAGGCGGCAACAGGAACATTAATTAATCTTAAATATTATAGACTGTACTTAATGGTTTGGGCAGCCCTACTAGCATGCTCACATACTTTCAGGCAGCAGAGAACTGTTTTCTGGAATTTGAAATATAAAACTTATCACTAAATGGTAACTGACTTCATTGACTGGGAGTATGAAGAGTGGTGCATTTCCAGGCTCTGACAGGGCTTATTTGCTCACATGATTATCTAAATACTCCACAGCAAAAAATATGAGTTATTGTAAATAAATTTAATCTTCTCTTGAAGACAATGTACATTAGGGGCCCAAAAGGATAAATGGACAGTTTGTGCCATTCTTCTTGTGTGCCAGATTGGGGTGGTACATGTAGCTGAAGTGAGGAGTGGAAAACAGGCATCAGTTTTGTTTTGTTTTTGTGGTTTTTTTTTTTGACAGGCGGGAGCTCAGGTTCAGTACAAAGCACTCTGAAGAAAACATTCACCTCAGGATCCTGGCAGACCATGCAAGTTTAATCTGAACTGTGCAGTGCTGTTTCCAGCAAAGAGCCGATAGGAAAAAACTTCTTGAGTGCTGCATCATAATTTGCCATGGATGTACTTCTAGTACTCCAGCATTAATTGTTTCTTTATTTTGAGAAAATGACACCCACAACTTCAGTATTCTACATCTGTGTTTTGCAAGCTTCATAACATACCCAGCTTTAAACATATTTTAATACATTTTTCTTTTTTTTTCGTATTCCTTTTATTTTTAAAGCAAATGAGTTTGAGAACACCAAAATAATAGTATTTTAGAAACACAGTAGAAAACACTATTGGAAATAAAGTTAACCTTTGAAATGCTGTCTAGAAAGAAGTTGGAATACCTTCTGATTTTTGAATTTGAGGCCAGCATTTTCATTAACAATTGGGATAGTTGCAACTGCATAATGAATCTTATCTCTGACACCAGAGACATGGACTTAGTGTGGAAAATCACATGCTTCCTAACTGAAAGATGGTGATTTTCCTTTCAAAATTTTCTAGAATTTCTTATTTTGGGGGGCCTGGAAATAAAATACTAGAGTCAGAAAATAAAGAGAAATATGTACGAATGGGTGAACATGAGGATGTGAGGATAAATTCTTATGTTAACAAACCTTGAAATTAATCTTATTTTTTTCCCTATCACTACATCTCCAGTTATTACTGAAAAGAAATAAAATAATGATCTAAATTATCACATACTGGAGTTATTTTAAGTATCCATCTTTTTTATTTAGAAATCTCCTATTTCAATATAGCATTTTTTCCAAATACAATACATAAAGAGAGCTGTTCTTAATGAGCTGCCTTGTGAGAGATTTATCAAAACTTGACTACATAAGAAAGCATATCCCAGGTAGCTGAGTTGTTTCATTAAATAAACCCGCCCATAGTACCCATATGAAGAAGTGTAAAAAATTTTTTTAACTGACTTCATCTTCTCCCTTGTAGTAATGGAAATAAAATAAACAAATTCTTTACAGACAAAGTAAGTTTCAGTTCAACAAAATGTAAAAATTGAAAGTCATTGCATCACTGTAGAAAGAGAGTTCTTTGTATTAAGTACAACAAACATAACAAAGAAAATAGTTTAAAATCAACTAATATCAGTGTTAACAGAATGATTCATAGAAGTACTTTTGTTCATAGAATCATTGAGGCTGGAAAATTCCTCCAAGATCATCAAGTCCAGCCTTTGACTGAATAGCCTCAATCCCACTAAACCATAGCACTAAATGCCAGGACTAGTCATTTTTTAAACACTTCCAGGAAGAGTGGTTCCACTGGGAAACATGCTCAAATGCTTAACCACTCCTTCAGTGACTAAATTTTTCTCATACTCAACCTTTCTTCTCATTCTTTTGCTATTATCACAAAAAATATAGGGTTTCTTTTTCCCTATATTTCTATGGCAAGTAGCACTCTAGTTATCTGTGACTACATAAATATCTGAATTGATTTATAAAGTCTGTCTTTCACATGTAACTCTTAATATTTTATTGATGTGCTACCTGCCTGTATAATTTTATTAAAAATTATGGAATTTCCATGTAATTTTTGTGCAAGAAGGTCTGCATAGAAGATCTTCTGTATTGTCATACAGCAGAATGTTTGAGGGAATTTTTCTTGTGATTTTCTTTGGTCAGGATGTAATTTAATGTGTACTTTCTGTATGGTGTTTATTGAAAAGCACTTTGTTCCCCAATGGTGTTTAAGAAAATATGTATATACATATATAAACAATTTGATATATACTCCCATATGTTGTTTGGGAAGAATAAAACAGTCTTTGTATTATTCAATGCATATGAAATTACTTGTCTTAAAATTAAGTATCACGGAGAAGGGAACAAAATTTAGAGGATGGAGGGAAATTAGATGAGTCTTGGGGCAATGTGTTGGTGCAAGATTCAATTCTGCTGAATCCACATAATTTTACTTGCAAAGTGGAAGAGTCAGTAGTCTGTACTCTAAATTCTGCTTAAACCAGTGATGTAATCCTGACTCAAAAAGTGAAAATGTTTGAAAGCAAATAAACCAGATTTTTGCACTGTTTTTTAAATGCAAATTTCACTATGATTAAGTACATGTTAGCAGAGAAGGAAGCAAGGAGAAATTATTTTTAGAATGGGAAAGTATAAACTGAAGTTCACTCACACTTTAATTCGAAGCAAAATATTTGGGGCCCATGTTCATGGGACATTGCAGCACAGCATCCCAGGGCAAATGTTATCAGAACTACATCTGTGAGATGTGTTTCAGGGTGCGCTGTTTTTAAGTTGATCCTGGAATTTGTAGTGGGATTTGACACAGAAACTTACTTCTCTTGCTAGTTTACATGGGTCCCTGTCTCACATAAAGGAGGAAAAGCAGCAGTGGAAGCTTGGAGACATTGCTTGGGATAAGGCTTTGCAAGTATTTGGGGGTCTAAATTGACTGTTTCCTGTGTATGTCTACAATACTGCATAAATTTTTCATAGCATCAAAGTAATGCCTCAGGCAGGCCTAGAAATGTGGGGTTTTTTTGGTTTTTTTTTAAAGCTCCAGGATTTCAACATCAAATTTTTATATCTGAAAGTTTAAACTGGTGCCAAAACATACACATTCACTGTGATCTGCTAGAAGTTAACTCATTCACATATGTGCTCAAGTGTCTTTTTAATTAAAGACCTCATTTATGCCACAGGCTGCATGCAGAGGTAGCATGGTACAGTTTGATATACTCTCACAGAAAGTTGTTTCATGTTAGTCTAACCTCCAATTAACCTAAATATTTCAACTTGCAGCATGCGTTCATGGAATATATTTCCTATTTCTATTTGTCCCTGGATACAAAGAGGAAATCAGAAGAGGAGGAGCTTCAACAACATTTAAACTAGTGCCACTTGCCCTGACTCATCATATTTGACAGTCATGGACATTCCTACACCAGTGTGGTGTGCATTCCAATTCATACTGCTAGACTTTATCTTAAACTACCTCAGTCGTGTCTCAAAGTCTTCATCTACTGATATCTAATGAAGTTTGGGGTTTTTTTCCTCAGTTTAAGGGGAGGAGAAATTCTCATATGTAGGTATAGAGAACTTTGCACCATTTTACCAAGCAAACTCCAACATAACTCTTATGTACAAATACAAGGGGTCATCTACATTTGTAAGTCAGGGATGTTACAAGGAAGTTTTTGCAGATTTTGTAGATGGGTCATGTGCATCTCCTTTCTTGCTGGGTTTTCAGCCATAGAGTCCAAAGCTCTTACAAGCTAAAAAAGATTTGCTATTTCTACTTGACTGTGAAGAAAGTGTCATATCAAGCATGCAAAAGTTGAAGTAAGTGACAGTTATAGAGATTTGTAAGATTTTTAGCTAGTTAAAATAATTACAGTTTCATAGTAATTCCCCGGATGTTAACCAGGATGAAAGAGTAAATTCCTTCATTTAGTATCCAAATAACATTAAGAGAAGAAGAAATGAAAGACCTGAATGAGTAATTATGCATGCAAACTTAGTTTCATCAAAAGTAGCTTGTCAGGTATTGCTAATGTGAGTCATGCTTGACCTAGAGATGTTCTAATCCTTCAGTAAAAATGAAAACAATTTTCATGTGTCTTTTTTTTTTTTCCCATCTTTCTTTTTCAACTCATAAGAACTTCATCTGGAACAACTGTGAAGAAAAAAAGACAAAATTTTGTATATGAAAGAGAACCACGGCTGTATTTTTAGTCTTACCATTGAGCAAGTCAGAGAGGTTAGTTTTTCAGCCAACTGAAACATTGATTTTCATTTAAATCTTAATCTCAGCAGTGTTTTGCTATGTCATTGGCATTTGTGTTCTACATCAGGGGATTAATGGCCACAGAATAGAAAAGGCAGTTAAGATATATTTTGTGTCAGAAAATGTTAAATAATGCAAAGCACCAGATTTAAATACAGATATTTTTGATAATTGATATATTGCCTTCGCCATCTTGCTGAGTGATAATTCTTCTGATGAAGTATTCATCAGCATGCAGCATCAGAACTGCAGTCTACATGCAGTGCTGATTTCTCTTAGTAGTTAAACATAATTAATTTTTCCTTTCCTCTTATCCCTTTAATTTAAAGTTCTGGATAAGAAATGAAAAGTATTCTTTTTAGATCAAATTTCATTTAAAAAAAAGCGAGAGGAATTTTTTTTTTTGTGAGTTTGGAGAAAAAATTATTCAAATACCTTTGTCAACTACTACCTGGAAGCAATTAGTAGTAATGAAGACTGTTTTTCTGCATACTAGGAAGACTAATTTGACAGTATTTTTGTATTCCTTGTCTTCTTTTCTAAAGAAGGTATTTAGGGAGAGGTGGACAAAAGGTGTCTGGAAAAGTTAGGCAAAAAGGCAGCATACTTCAAAATAAAAAAAAGGTTTCCCAGAAAACAGCACTAGAAGAATACAGACCATTTGCATAGTTCTTTTTTTTTGAATAAATGTTATGTTTTTTTAGAACAGCATGCAGCTGTGAAGGTCATTAGTTTTAAACTTAAGGAATTATTTAGCACAATCTTAAGGCAACATATTTCTGAGTAATATCCCTGGTATAGACTGTACAGTGCTTTTAAAATCCATACAAAACAAAATTGGATTGATGCACAGTGAAGATATCCTTTTGTGACTGGGTCCATGTGCAGCTAGCAAGTACAGAAATGTAGCCTTTATGAAAAATTTAAAGTAAATGTCCAAAGTCCAAACTGTAAAACCGATGAAATACAGACTTTAAGGAATCTGGGTAGTCTGCTATGTTTTCTGTCCTCCTTCATACAATAATTCCTTCCAAATGGTTATAGCCTTTTCATTTCTACCTTTGTAGTGCTTCCTTTGCAAGCCAATACAAGAACGTACAGCACACAATTGTCTTGACATGCTGTCACCTAAACTCTACCTGAATGGAGATTTACATCTCCATAGAAAGTTACTAATTTTGTTGTAGTTCCAAAGACTGAGTTGCAGAATCTGACAAAATATGTAGTAAGGTTTATAAAGAAATAATACTATATAAAGAAACACCCCACTCCACTCCGAAAAAAACCAAGCCAAGCTACCCAACCAACAAAACAAACAAACAAACAAACAAAAGCCACGCAAAACCGTTTAAAACCATGTACTGAGAAAATTTATTAGATAAAATACTAAGAAAGATGAACGTATGTAATCTGGTGACACATACATTGTACAACTGGTTTGTATAAAGAATATATATCAATTCTGGAGTATAGTATTAAAAGTGTTAGGAGGTTGAGTGGGTATGTTTATCATACATGTCAATATTTTTAACATTTTGAAATGGATAATTTATCATTTTATCTCTGTTTCCACAAGCTACAGGTATAAGATGCAAATTTCTGATGGTAGTGATAAAAAGAAACCTTACCATATGGAAAGAATTCTCTTTGTGTGCTACCTGAGAATTAATTTCAAGTCACACTTAGAGATTTTGGCATTCATATTTTCATTTATATTGCTCTCTATGCCTATATATATATATAGTTCTGTATGACCGTGTCGAAGGGTCACTCTAGGTATCTACAAGAGCTCATAGCAGTTGGATAATGTGTAAGAATTTGATAGAGAATAAAAGTTTCATTGTCAGAAATAGATCAATATGCAGCATATTCCTCTGCTCTAGCTGAACATATGGGAGCTTATGAGTGGGATTTTTATCCACTTGCTATTAAAAGAACAAAAAAAACCAGACTGTAAAAGGTAATAGTCTGTGCCCTGTAGCTGCCACATCTCTTTTGATCAATGTACTTAAAACAAACTTCCCAGTTCCAACATGTGCCACTTCCATAGTTGCCTGCTTTTTTTTTTACTGTCTTAGTCTAAGAAGTCTCAAGTTATCTTTTGGCCTGGCTAGCTTAGGATGAAATTTTTATTTAATTTATATTGTTTTTATCTCTTTCTAGCAAAGACAGTGAAAGAATTGTGCTGTTTAAAAAGCTGAAAAAAGTTGGCTACACAGTTAATCACAATGAGCAAGGAATTCACTGTTAGAAAGACTGTAATTTCCTTTTTTCCCCTTCTCTTACTTCTCTTGATATTAGTGAGGCTTGTATTTGCTGTATTTAAAATTTCTTCCTGTTCCAAAAAAGTGTGCAGAGATTCTTCTTGTGGAATCCGGAAGTAAGGCAAGATCATAAATTGACTTAGCATCTTCAGACACAACTACTTTTCCGTGTTCCATAGGCTAGAGATGCAGAAAATTGGTCACTTCTTTCTCCTGTGTCCTCCTTTTGGACTTGAACCATGTCCACCTGTGTTTTATTTTTTTTTTAGAGTTTTGAATCTTTATGGCCTTGATCATTTTATCTTTATTAAGACTTCAACTCTAGCGGGTATTTGGTTTAATTAAACCATTGCACCAGAGCTGTATGGTTGTATTATAGTTACTATGAGTTGAAGACTAATTAACTTAATACCTAAAGATCTAATGATGTGATATTATTTTCATTTGCATTCCTTTTGATAATTTTTATTGCTTAGGATCTCTACATTTGGAAATTCACTACAGAGTTTAAAAGGGTAACAGGCTTTTTCATTTAAGTTAAACCAAGAAACCCCCACTTAGATCAGCAGGGCTTGATGCTGTTTGGTTCTAACCCTCCTCATAATTTTATTCAGCTGTTGACACTATGGAAGAAAATCAAAATCAAGCAATAGAGCCAGATCCTCAGGCGGCATATCTCTTCAATCTGTATCAATTGAATGTCTGCTAGAAAGGTTGTGAATATTATCAGATTGGTAAAATTATATTTCCAGCTATTTGGGGCTTAGTACTTCCAGTAAGGTAAATCCAGTAAGGTAATCCAGTAAGGTAATCTAATTCTAGTAATTTCTAATCCTTAGTAGGAAAAAAAGAATCTTATGAGTTGTGTTTCTTGATTATCTAATTGGAATTAATAGTAGTAAGACTATTAATTTCAAAGAAAAGATAAACAATTCGCTATGCATTTCGGCAGAGATTTAGTGGATATCTCTAGCAGTGTTTACAGAGGGTGGGATGATAAATGTGTGGTGGCTGACGTCCAGCTGATGTCATGTACCTTCTGCAGCCTAACTGGGTGCAACTGAGGCCAGAAGCTTGAACAGCAGTGCCTGATACTGTGATGGTTGTTATCACTTGCTCACATTGCAAAGTTTCCTAGATTTTCTAGCCCGGAGATTGCTTCCCCACTGTGATAAACAGTCTGCAAACTGCCTAAAAGATTATCCTTACCATGAGAAATTTTGAAAGTCAGATACAGAGAAACACAAGAAATGAAAAAGAGAATATTGGCATGATCATCTGAAGCCAGCTACCACCTGTTTAGCCATTGCTAAGATTTTTATAAGCTTTACATCAACAAAAGTTTTCATTGAGAGGTTTGAAGAAGGACTGGGAATTGTCTTTATGGAAATATCTTATGAGGGTCAGAGCACATATAAAGGCAGAAAATCACATATTAGAGAAATGTAGTGAACAGATAATGAGGGCTAAAATTGTTGGCTGATCAGAAATGGAAATCACTGTTATGAAGTAATATCTAAGCACTTAGTTCTCAGGAGAAATAGCATTTTTTAATAGAATGCTGTTTTTCATCTGCCTTATACTTTTAAGATCATCATCAACCTCTGGGAATGTGGGGTGTTAGATTATTCCTTCTCACCCTCTTTCTATTTGACACTTACTATTTCTCTCACCCTCACTCTTGATAAGTAAAGCTTCTTGGGCAATATTCTTTTGGGACCCTGGAAAATATTAATCTCAGATATGAATAAAATCTACAAAATTTCATATATTGTGGGGTGGTGGTTGGCACTTGTCTATTTGTCCTTAATCACAGAACGTCTTTTCCTTTAAAGAGGAGAGTCTGGGTCATCTGAAATCTTGGTGGGGGGCAGAGGCTGCTCAGTTCTGTGGAAATAGCTGAGCTTATCTGGGCAGAAACTGTGTTTCAGCCTGAGTGTATTGGTAAGAGGTGGGAAGAGTTAATAGTGATGAACTAACTCTGCAACTTCATTAATACTACAGATTCATAGAATAGTTTAGGTTGGAAAGGTTGGATTAATGACCTTTAAAGGTCATTAATCCAACTTCCCATGCACTGAGCAGGAGCATCATCAAGTGGAACAAGTGTGACTACCTTTGTTTAATGTAAAGCCACACCTCTCATCCTATTGCAGCAGACACAACTAAAAAAATCCATCTCATCATTCTCACAGGCCTTTAAATACTAAAAGGCTGCAAAAACTTTTCGTCTGAGGCTTTTCTTCCCCAGGCTGAACAACCTAAACTCTCTCAACCTGTCTGCATAGGAATGTTTCTCCAGCCCACCCACCATCTTTGTGGTCCTCCTCTGGACTTGCTCAAACAGGTCCACCTCCCTGGGGGCCCTGGAGCTGGAGGTGGTACTCCAGGTGGGGTCTCACCAGAGAAGAGCACAGGGAGATAATCACATCCCTTGCCCTGCTGGCCACGCTGTTCTTTTGATGCAGCTCAGAATACAGTCAGCTTTCTGGGATTCCAGCACATGTTGCTGGCCTGTCTCTAGCATCTCATCAGCCAGAAATCCCAAGTCTTCCCCAGCTCCTTCATCCCACAGCCTATATTCATACTGAGGATCCTAAATATAAAGGATCTTGTATTCAGACCTGTTGAACCTCACATAGTTCCCATAGACTACTCTCCATTCTAGAGCTTATCCAAGTCCCCCTGGATGACATCTCATCCCTCAGACATGTCAGCCACACCATTCAGCTTGGTGTCATCTGCAAACTTGTGAGAGTGCATTAAATCCCTTTCTCATTGATGATGTTGTTAATCAGTGCCGGTCGCAATACCAGCTTCTGAGGAATGCCACCCATCTTTGGTCTGCACTTGGACACCAAACCATTGACCATAAGTCTATGAGAAAGACCAACCATTCTATATTCCTTATCCACTGAACAGTCCATTAATCAAATCTATATATCTTGAATTTAAAGAGAAGGCTTTTGTGAGGAACAAAGGCCTCACAGAATCCAGACATAATAAATCAGTAGTTCTTCTGGACTCAATAATCTCAAAGGTCTTTACTAACTTAAATGATTCTATGATTCCCTTGTCACCTGATGCAGACATTCCATCATAGGAGGCTACTAGGTTGGTCAGGCAGTATTTGCCCTTGGTGTGACTGTGCTGGCTCTCTCAAATCACCTCCCTGTCCTCCATGTGCCTTAGAATAGCTTCTAGGAGGTTCTGTTCCATGATCTTCACAGGCACAGAGAAGAAACTGATAGGTTGGTATTTCCTGGGGTCCTCCTTTCTAACTTTTTAAGAAATGGATGCAATGTTTTCCTTTTGACAGTCACTGGGACTTCACATAAATACTGTGGCCTTTCTAATATCACTGAGAGTGGTTTGGCAACTACATCAGCCAATTCCCTTAAGGTTATGTGTCATGTTGGATTCCATAGGCTTATATAGGTTTCTGAAGTGGCTTCGAACCTCATGTGTCCTTACTGTTAGAGGGTCTTTGCTCCTCATCTCTGTCTTGAAGTCTGTCCACCTGAGAGGTGTGGGCAAAAAGATTTCCATGAAGACCGAGGCAAGAAAATTGTTGAGTATCTCAACCTTCTTCTCCTCCATTGTTACAAGTTTACAGACATGCTCAAGAAGGAAGTGTACTGTCTGCTACCTTCCTTTTCTGGCTGACATACATGTAGGAGCCATTATTACAATTCTCTGCATCCCTTGCCAAGCTCAGCTTCAGCTGCACTTCAGCTTTCCTGATCCCATCCATACACAACTGGGCAGCATCTCTACATTATTCTTGGGATACAAGTTCCTGCTTCAGCTGTCTGTGCTTTTCCCTATTTCCCTTTAATTTCACTAGGAGGTCTCAATTTAGCCATAATAATATTTTGTCTCCCTTTCTTGATTTCTTACATGTGAAAATCAAGATCTCTTCCACCTTATAGAAAGGATCCTTAAAGGTTTGCCCGCTATTTTCTTCTCCTTTTCCCCTGAAGGCAGTTTCCCTGAGGGTCTTATTGACTAACTCCTTAAGTAGGTGGAATTTTGTTTTATTAAAATTTAGGTTCCTGACTTTACTTTTCACCTGACTCATATCCCTCAAGACTGTAAACTCCACCAATGGATGATACCTGCAGCACAAGCAGTGTTGACCTAGTCTTGATGTCGCCCATTACCTCACTTGTGTTGGTGACCATTACACTCCATATCACATCCCCTCTGATATAGTTGTCTCTTCCCTGCTTAGGACGTTATCCTACCTGCATTCTGAGAGGATCTCAGATTGCCTAGAATGTCTCAGAGATTGTAAATAAGAACAGAATTTAAGAGAGCAGGGAGAGAACATTGCAAGAAAGAAGAAAAAACTGAACGGAGCTAGCCAAAAGCAAGTGCATTGTGTTCTGCTGTAGTGTCTTGAGTATTTTTGTTACTGTGTGTTTCAGTGACTTATCCAATGTGGCACAGCAGTGATTATAACCAGGTTAGAAGCCACTTCAAAACAGCAGAGATCAAAGGCAGCATGTCCATGTAGTGCAATGAAGCCTGTAGTTTTGATCCAAAGCAGTACTAATGTGGTCACAGTGCCATGTGTTGCTGCTAGGCTGGATGAGCTTTAGCTGGCTGGCTGTAAAGCTCGCTCAGGTGTCTCCGCAGGTATTCTTCACTACTTCTTCTTCAATAGCAGGGGGCATCAAGTAAACCAAGATGGTTTATCTACTTGTCTTTCTTGTTCTGGATTGTAAATTAATTCCTTAACAAGTATTGTAACCCTAGAATTTCCATATATTTGAACTGCAGCCTGCTGCTGCCTCTTGATTGTTTTTTAGCCAATTTTTCTTACATAGCCCTCTGTTTTTAAAAGCTACATGGTACTGTGCCAAAAGCTAACACAGTACTTTTTAGTGAATCAAAACACAGTATTATATAGGTATGCAGTAGAATACAGAAATTATTTTTCTTAAAATTCATTCAAGTGAGAATGTAATTAGAGGGTCATAAGAATCCTATGAAGAGGAATATTCTAATATAACCTTAACTGTTCCTAATTATGTGCCACATTATTAAGCCTGACCTACTAAGCCTGCCTCCAGAATACAGCTTGTTAAAAATGTCTAAGTGACGCTAGAGACACTGTGAGGCAGAATGCATTCCTGCCTCTATATGCTCCATTTCCCACCAACAAAGTCCCTTTCTAGCCCCAGTCCTTACCGCTAGCAGAAAAAGCTGGTTATCCTGAGAATAGAGGAGAACATGTCATAGTGTTTTTCGGGGCTTGCCAGGAAAGTGTTTAAGGATGTTCTCAGAAAGTGAAATTTGCCTTTGTTTGTTTTTCAGAGTAACTTTTGTGTTAGTAACCACTTTAACTTTGGACTTTGCACATCGTGCCACAAGTTGTGAGGTGATGAGATCTGGGAGGAGCAATGACATCTCTCTTTGAAAGACGCTAAGCTGTCTTTTGCAACCTATTCAAGATATCAACCTGACATCACAGCACTTGTTTCTCAGTGATGCATTTATAAGTTCATTGGAGCAGAAAGGGGTGGGAGGGAGAGCAATATACCCAGGTGGTGACAGTCTTTTCAAATGTGTGATTGCAAAGGGGGGAAAAAGACAGAGCTTTCATGTCTGAAATGTGAAGTCTGTTGGAGCAAGATACTTTGAAAAGACTTCAAAATGAGCCCTGAATAAGTTTTGCTGCAAATGAGTAACAGTTTAAGATTTTTCTCTTGATGCTGGTGTGAAAGGCTCATGACTGTACATATGTACGGAGGCTTTGAGTGTTCCCTACCTACAAAGCAAAAGATTCAAACATCCTACCCCTTTCTATCTTCTCCTTTCAGATCCTACATTTTCCTTCTAGGGATCTTTATGTGCTGTGAGATAGCGATCCTCCACTGAAACTTCTGTAATGTTTAGTCTCTGAAGCTCTGTACAGTGTTTCACAGATGAGGGACAGGCTGCTCAGGTGCTTATAACAGCTGTAGCACTTAACTGTAAGTAGAGCTAGATTTTATGCATTTTTGTTAGTTTTTACCCCCTTCCTTATCATATGCTGTCAAGTCTATTTTTTTCCCCACTATCTCAACCTGTTAAAACCTTTGACATTCTTCTGTGATCTCTTCCCCTTTCTACCCTTTTTCTGGTTTTTTATAATAATAAAATAGAACAATCTGCTGCTGTTTTTTCAGCCATAGAAATTGGTATGTTACTCATTAGGAATATACAAAAAGTTGGTACAAAAAACTCATTGGTGTATCCTACAATTCTGTGAGACTAATGCATTTCCCTTTCCTTTACTATTTGAAAGTATTGTGAAAGTAACAAGCAATTATCAAATTATATTCTTCTATTTCCTCTTGACTACCCATGTTTTTCTCTCAATCTTAAGACTTTAATACTGCCACTGCTGTGCAGGGCCTTTTAAGAGTAAGCAAATACTTTTTAAGGAGATGTTGATATTCTTGGCAGGATGGATAGGAATACAACTCTGATGATCCCTCTTTCCATGTCCCACTTTCCTTGCATTTGAATTACACTACCCATTACAGAAATCTGTAGTCTTTTCCATAAAAGCTTTAAACCTTAATTTCTGCAGCTGCATACTTTCAATTTACTTTTGTTTTTTTGTTCTTGCCCTTTTTTTGAAAAGGGTGAGTCTCCCATTGCTAGAGAATACCTTTTAATTGTGTTGCATACTAGGAACTAAAATCATTAATCCCCTAGGAATCTTATTCTCATACATTTGTAGTGCATGTCTCATGATCTTTAAATAGAGCAGTTTTCTCATTACTACGAATGACAACGGTGTTAGCATGATAATATAATTGCTGTGGATTCAAGAAACATGAATTGATTCAATGGTCAGGAGTTAGTTTCTTTTGGCTTTTTTCACCTGCACTCTTTTGCTGTCACATATTTAAATTTTGCTCTGTATTCGGTGGGATATTTTATTGGTGAAAGTCCTCACCTAAATACAATGCAATGTAATTTTTGCAAATAAACATTTAAGCCCAGAAAGAAGAAACAGCTGAGAAATATTAACCTCAAATTTTCCGAATCTTTATCTTTCCCTCTTTTCCAGTATGTTCTGTTATTATGCTTTGACTACATTTGGATACATCTAAGAGTGCCATGGGGCAAATTGGGAGGAAGCATATTGCAGAATGGATGTGCACTGCTGTCTCTGGAACAATTGCAGGAGCGGTTATTAATGGGTTAGCATTTATTAGGAAATGTGAATTAGCAGCCCACATCCTGAGGGTAGGTCTACACTGTGCAGCACAGCACAGCCCAGCCCAAGGAGTCCCCAGCTCCCCAGCTAGCTCCAAGAAGGTTGCAGCCTCAGCACAGGAACGCCAACAGCAAAATGGATGTGCTGGCAGGGCAGTCCTCAGCAGTACTAATGAACACCAGTGACACACACTGCTATTCCTCTTAAAACTTTTTTTTATTGCCTTTTTTGGGTTTTGGTTGTTGTTTTTTTTTTTTGTTTTAGTTTGGTTTATGTTGTAGGCAGGACACTTGTAGGCCTCATCTAGACAAGTTATTTCACTAAAGCTTGTATATATATATGTTTAATACATGCATATAATTAATGTGCATACATATATTTAATGCAGCATGATAAATACCAAGTGATGCAGATTTTACTCCCTGCAAAAGCTCATCTTGAAAGCAAAGTATTAAAGCATTAAAGAATAGAGAAGCCCCCTCCCCTTTATTAATGCAGCACATGTACATGTGACTGTGAACAGGCACAACTTTGTTTCAGACAGTGGCTTCTGTTGCACCATATAATGTCTCTGTGATTTGTTCTCTGCAAGACTCCAGGAGCCACTGGTGATACATTAGCAGTTGTTTATTGCTGTTATGCATTGATTTATATTTTGGTGGTTTGGACCCTTTTCAGTATCCATGAGTGATGACTCGGATCTGGAGCACATACATCAAGGTCTCTGAAGCCCATGCTAACTGTTCACCATTTGTGGCTCCAGCTGCTCTCTGTGCACATTGCGTCAGCCTGCTGAGTTTAGCAGAGGTGCTCACCATCCCCTGCTTCTTAGCATTCTTGTAGAGGAGGGGATGAAACTTTAGTGTGTTTTGGAAAAGGAACAATTACCTGAATGAGGCTCATCTCAGAGAAAAACTAAGGGAAAAAAGGTCCAAGAATTTTTTTTATATAAATGCAATGTGCACCAAATAAGAGTTCCACACAGGAGACAAAAAAAAAAAAAGGAAAGCATCTAAAAATAGTGATGTTTAAATACCTATTCATACACATTTGGAGATGTTTTCACATAATTTTTAGTTAATGCCTGTAGTAGGTTTATCTTAGCTGGTTGCCAGATGCTCATCCAGCTGCTCTGTCTTCCTCTGCCCACCCCCAACAGCACTGAGGAGGAAATAAGATGGAAAAGCCTGTGGGTCAAGATAAATACAGTGAAATCTCTTACCACTCACCATCAGGGGAAGAAATACTTGACACAGGGAAAATTATTTTAATTTATTGACATGTAAAATGGAATTCAATATTGAGCAACTAAGAAAAATATGAACACACCTTTCCTCAACTGTCTCCTTTTCCCATGTCCTCTTGGGAAGTATGTGCTAGCTTTCTACTGAAAAACTAACATATAACAAAAATATGTCCTGGCATTCATGTGGTGATAAGTAAGGACTGATAATTTTTTTCCCTTGCTTTAAAATCAAATTCCGTAAAATTTCTCAAGGAAAGAAGCTACTGATGAGGCAGCAGAAAGGAAACTGAGGTGAGACAGAGAAAAGGCAGAAAATCACAGCTCTGTTTCACAGGCTTTTCCTGCCACAGACTGACATTCTTGTTTTCTTGCAAAAGACATGCATAACACAGCTGCTGGCAGGCCACATTAGTGTCTGAATTTGGCATTTTGCCATGCACTAATCCCATCTCTGGTGCTGCATTTGGATGCAGTATTCCAGTGTGCAATGCTGACTAGCAGTTAAAAGGAATAATGATGGCACATGACCACTTTCATGTTATGCTCAAAGTGAAAACGGCTACTTGGAAGCACTGATGCTAATTGCCTGCTTTCAAGGCAAGTAGAGTGTTTTATTGTGCTCCCATGTATCTGTCTGATGTGGATACCTAGATTCAGTCATCACTAGGATTTTGCACAAAGATAGATGATCACATCCCTGATAGATTCCGTAGCTGTTCTCCCCAAAATCTTGCCTCTTGTTACATTTCTTTAACTCAGTATTCTGGGTGCAAAGCTGACGCCTCCATAATCAATTGATGAATACCTTACCTGTTCCAGAGGCCTGGAATTGTAGCTACCAGTTTGTGTAACTATTGATGGATGCAGCCTCACTTTCTCTAAACAAGACCTTAAGAAAAGGAGATTGTGCCAGGGTAGAGAGGTGATGAGGTGGGCTAAAAACAGGATTATTAAAAGACCTTGTTATAGAAGATTGTGAAATGCACAGGCTGAGATTTTTAGAAATCAATAATTGCACAATAATTATGCTGTCTCTTTTTCCATTCACCCTTTCTGTCCTTCTTATTTTTATCATGACAGCTGTGTTGTTCAAAAGTATTTCAGTAAAAAGAAAAAGTGTCAGTATGTAAAAACAAGTGTACAAGGTCTAAAATCCCTAGCTAAAATATTGAAGAGTAAAATGATGCCTTACAGAGAAATACTAATTTTTTCTGTACAGCTAGTTTTAACTTATGAGAATGACTTCAATTTTAATTTTCTGAAACCAGTAGTAAATGCAGTCTGCCAAATAATTCAAAATGAAAGTATTAATCAGAGATTCTTATGAATAACTCTTCCTTCATGGGTGCTGAAATTATCACAGACTTTATTCTGTCCAATGATGTATTATCTGCCATTACATTTTCCTTACTTCATCCTCTTTTGGTTAAGCTTTGAATACAACTCCATAAAGCCTCACTGCTCTAAAAAATTTTTTCCCAGATAGTTTCTGGTGTATAATCAATCTACTGCCTCTTGCTATTGGCTACTCAGTACTTCTGGAGAAGTTAGTGTGGAAAAATGATGAAAATTTCTGTTGTTCCTTCAATCTCATTATTTTACATGATGTGTTAAACCAAAAAGACAAGTTTTGTCCAATGATTTCCTTTGGAGTCTAGACTGTAACATGCAAATGAGAAAAAATAAGCTCTGCACAGGCAGTCAGAACATTCAAAAAGCCATACAGAATGGAGGGTGGAAGGTTTTTGGTTTTCTTTTTAGGTTATAAATTTTGTCCCAGCTAGAGTCATAGCATACAGTTTCATTCAGAATTGGAACCAGTCTCCTCCCCATTTGCTTGCTTTTCACTTATGCTCCTACAGGTTTTTCTGCGGTTCTGTGTTCTGCACACACTGAGATAATTCACATTGCAGATTTATATATTCCTGTTAATGGTAAGCAAAATGTTTTCAAACATGTATATGTACATACATTAAATATATATATTTCTTTTTTTTTTTTTCCTTATCCTTTTGAGTGTAAAGTCACAGATTTTCATTATTGATAGGTCAATTTATTCTTACCCTTTATTTCAAAAATTATCATAATGCAAATTCTTGTTTTGTTGTCATGATGGGTTACTGGATCTTGATTATGAAACAAAAGGTTAGTTATACAACTAATGTTCAAATAACACTAGTGGGACTTTGTCATGTTAGTATTATGTTATATCATTTTGTGCAGAACCAGATGGGAAAGGAAATGAGAAAACTCCCTTGATACAAATACCATCTGATGAGAAGAAATAAAACCACCTGCTATGCTATGTAAAGGCAGAGAGTTAAGGCTTCTTAAGATAGATAAAGTTTTTTACTCTTTTGTCTTCTTTCTGGCACAGGTAAACCTACTATTTCTTTCTTTCCACTTTATTGGAATTGTTAATTGCAATAGCCCATAGCCCAAAATGCATAGTTTATCCAGTGGGGAAATCTCACCTCATTTTGAGTAATTAACAGTTCTTGCACCTCTTTTATACCCTCTTTCCTTCTCTATACGTAGTCATTATCATGGTTTGTCAATTATCTTCCAAACTGTATTAAAAAAAGATAACTCTAACATTAGCAATTGCTCAGAAGTTGCTAATAGCTCTCCTGAGAGCACTTGTCTCACCCCATATCTCCCACCTTATCAAAAGGTCACATTAATTATAGGACCCTTGCTGGGAATAAATCAATGTGTCAATCAGAGACCCACAATTGTGCTGCAGTGGGAAAGAAAAAATTCCAGAACAAGGTTGTATTTAGGGCTTTTTTTTTTTAAATAATTTATTTGTGAGTAAACCCAAGAACAAAGAATAACGGGAATATATTTTGGATCAAGGTTTATATATGTTTTTAAATACATACTTTTATTTGTGCCTTATTATCAACGATTCATTCTTAGAATTAAAATACGCTTTTCTTACTTGTAAAATGCCCAAAAACATTGCCTTCATTTAAAAAGGGAACTTAGAAAAGGAAACATTGAATTTCAAAGTTGTCATCTTTCTCTGAAAACCATTTCTGTTAGTCATTAATCTGAATATTTTAATGCTGGATCATAAAACAATCACAGCTGCAATAACAAAGACTTCCTCATTTAGTCTCTTTAGGTTTATTGACAGTCTGCAAGGATGTTTAATGCAGTCAGTATATGTGGGAGTGTTTGTTTAGTTGTTTTGTGAAACAGAGAATTTCTAACTCAAATGCAATAGATTAGAAACTGCATGAATAAATAGGAAAATAAAAATGTTTCATTTATCCAGTGTCTAACTAATTTTTCCTTCTGATTTGGTTTTACAATATTGAGCTGGTTTCCAGTGGTGATAAGCTGCATATAAACTCATTCACAGACCGCTGTTAAATCCCAAGATTTAGATCAAATTCTCATACATTGTTATTACCACTAGACTAATTCTTCAAGACCTTAATTGTGAGCTAACTGCTCAAGCAAGTTAACATAAAATTGAATTTGTGCCCATCAACTTGAGGCCATAGAAGTGTCTAATAAATGTGATTTATAAACTTCTCATTTTGCTGGCCATTAAATAAAAAATAATTTATGTATGCATATGCTAATACAGGAAGCAGTCTAATAACTTTCTAAATACAGTTGGATTGGTTGTTACATCTATTTAACATGGTGTCTAAATCAATGCTTTAGATACAGACAACTGCAAGTCTGATTCTGGTTATGTTGAGAGGCAAAAGTGGAAATCTTCCAGCTCTAAATTACCCAGGTGGAGAGCTCATGGAAGAGAAAAAATGAACAAAAGATATAGTAGAAGATCAGCTTAAATGTAGGAAATAGATCCTTCCTTCCTTCCTTCCTTCCTTCCTTCCTTCCTTCCTTCCTTCCTTCCTTCCTTCCTTCCTTCCTTCCTTCCTTCCTTCCTTCCTTCCTTCCTTCCTTCCTTCCTTCCTTCCTTCCTTCCTTCCTTCCTTCCTTCCTTCCTTCCTTCCTTCCTTCCTTCCTTCCTTCCTTCCTTCCTTCCTTCCTTCCTTCCTTCCTTCCTTCCTTCCTTCCTTCCTTCCTTCCTTCCTTCCTTCCTTCCTTCCTTCCTTCCTTCCTTCCTTCCTTCCTTCCTTCCTTCCTTCTTTTTGTTCCAGACCAAGTCAGTTATTTCCATCTCCTTCTTATTTCTTAAAGAGTAGAAAATGTTATGCTTGTGAAGAAAATGAGTACCTGAAATGTTATTAGTAATACATTACATCTCTGTTTCAGGCTTATAAAAATACATGCTGCTTGATATTAGGTCATACTTACAGGAATTTAAGTATTCATTAAAAAAGGAGATTTTTATTTTTCTATCTGCCTAGACTTGCAATGCTGCCATAATATCCTGATGCAGAAATGAGAAGGATATTAATAGATTAAAAGAAGGTAAAACAGGCTACGTTGTGTGATCTATTAAGACAAGACATTCTGGATAGAAGTTTAAGAGTAGGTTTTAAGCACAGAGTGTTTTGGCCTTTACTCCAAACCCAGTGGACAATGCCCTTCCTTGTGAGTTTGCTGCTGCAATCTGTGAAGAATACTGCATCATCCCCTAAGTCTGATAGCAGCAAATGTTGCTTTACTTACCCAGTGCTTTACTTTCATTGAAGCTGGTGTGGGAGCTGGGGAAAAAAAAAAATCTTCCCTATTACTTTTGTATCATGTTGAAAAATTGGTGTCAGCGAAAGAGTGGACATAGGGTAGCCACCATTGCTAATCTTTCCCAAGTGGATTGGTTTATGACCTGAAGTAATAATGTAACAATAATATATGTGTATTTTCAAAAGTGCTTAGAGCAAACAAAAGTCCTAAATTCCTCCATGCTATACTACACAGATATATAAATAATTTCTCCCTATATGTGCCAAGGAGAAATCAAGTTTCAGCATCTCTGTGTAAAAACCCAGCAATTGTTGGCATCTCTAAATCTCATACCAGCCTCTGAGTCAGTTAATTCTAGTTTATTCTTTGTAACCTGAAGTACTCAAGCCCATTTAATAACTGTATATTTTTATGTGAAACTTATTGAGGATGAGAGCACTAGGATGCTTCAGACAGACTTGCTGAAAATTTGTTTGTGCTTAGAAGCCTTTGGACTTTTTAACAATCATTGTTTAAAAGCGTTTAGAACACAATAACAAAATGCTGCATCTATATGTGCCAAAATGACTTATCATGCAGAAAAGAAATAGATATTAGAAATGAAATTAAGTTTTGGAAAAAAACAAACCAGTCTTGATCAAAATCCAATTGGCCCATTATTGATCTTATTTTTGAAACTTGTTATTCTGAAGGAAGTATCAAACTTTCCCTTGTAGTACTGAACATGGGAAGCATTCTTAGTTTAATTTTGTAATTGCAATAAAAGGTAAATCTCTCATACAAGTTATGTGTCCCAGAGGCTGATTTAATCAAAATTATAGCTCTAGACATAGAAATAAAATCTAAATCTCAGTTTCTGGATTATTTGTGACAAACTACTTCATTAACCAGTATGCAATGAGCAGAGGGAAGGGAAGGGAAGGGAAGGGAAGGGAAGGGAAGGGAAGGGAAGGGAAGGGAAGGGAAGGGAAGGGAAGGGAAGGGAAGGGAAGGGAAGGGAAGGGAAGGGAAGGGAAGGGAAGGGAAGGGAAG
Organism: Passer domesticus; assembly: GCF_036417665.1. NCBI lineage: Eukaryota > Metazoa > Chordata > Aves > Passeriformes > Passeridae > Passer > Passer domesticus. The sequence continues at coordinate 81,330,060 of NC_087474.1, read as the reverse complement.
GGAAGGGAAGGGAAGGGAAGGGAAGGGAAGGGAAGGGAAGGGAAGGGAAGGGAAGGGAAGGGAAGGGAAGGGAAGGGAAGGGAAGGGAAGGGAAGGATTAATCACTTGCAATAGTGGACCTGCTTTATTTATTTACTTATTTTTAAATATTGGGAGCAATTTGCATTGGAAAATATTTTAAAACTAGTGTGCCTAATAAACTCCCACCCAGTTCTGATGACAGGTGGACACTTCTAATGGCACCTTCTCGTTTCCTGCATTGACTAATTTTTTTCATTATTACATTTCATGTAAACCAAAAGAGCAATAAGTAACCAGAATGCAGAAGTTGGATGCTGCAGTTCAAAAAGGTTATATCACTAGTCTCATCCTTCTTCCCTCACAGAAGTGCCTGCAAGAAAGTGTGACTGTCGCTGGTACTGCTAATTTGCAGTATGCCATTACAATTTCCAAAATATGTATTTTAATATTTATAATTCAGATTTCAGGGTGTATCCAGTGCTGTGTGAAAGAAGAAGTAATTCCCATGAATAATTTCTTCAAGAATTAATGATTTCTAATATCAGAGTTCACATCAAGTGCACATGTGCCTTGATTTTGCTTAGGCAAGGGTACCCTGTTTGTTGTGAGGTTTAAAGAGAAATGCTCTCAGGGGTGTGTCCTGTTGTAGATGGCCACTGAATTAGTCAGGTGTGATGCACCCTTGGTGAATCCATGTTGCCTTTTGATAGATTGCACTGCATCTGCAGCTATCTGTATTTAGACTTTCCTCAAAAATGTCTTCTTTCTTGCTCAGAAGTATTCAATAAAATAAAGAGATTTCTGTATAAACTACATCAGTATAAAGTACATGGAAACTGGATACTGGATGCATTGAGGATATTACTCGTAGACAAAATATCATGTGAAGGGCTGCAAAGCACACTCCTATGGAAGGTATAATAAATTGCTAAGGCTCATAGGTTATCACAAAAAATAAGGTATTTCCCAGACACACTTGATTGAGTCAGCATGCACAGAGGATGCATTATTAATTCAGTGTCAGGCTTGCTGTTGTTCTAGATGAGTAATGCGATGATTGACTCTCACAATTAATAGACAAATATCATGTATATAGGTTAAGAAAAGTTTTCTAGGTTTATGGTTATGTTTTACCCCCTCACATGTCTATTAAGGGACAGCTGGAGTAAGGGACATCTGAACTCCAATCAGGATTTGAGAAAGAGATCTCCACCACTGGACAGTGAAGAAGGGGTTCATGAACAGAACTTTGGGAGGGGTTTAAGGTTTAAAAGGGGAAAAATCTCCATTTGTGAGGGGGGCTGAGCACATGGCTGGGAAAATCTTTTGCTCCTGCCATTATAACCTTTTTTTTTTTCAGTCTTCTGTTGTATTTTTGATAAGGTTTAATAAACCTTCCTAAACTATGAAAAGTGAGTAGCTATTTCTCACACTGTTAGGCAAATCTTAGGTAGAAATATGTCTACTTTGTTCTGATCTGAGGACATTTATTAATTTGTTGATTTCTATGTAATGATCATATGCAGTGATAATAAGCTGAATATTAATTGAAAGTCTTTGAATGAACAAAGTGGTGTTCATTCTGAGGCCAGAAGGTGATTTTTTTTATTAAATCAACAATTAAAATTTGATCATGAACAAGAAGGTCATATGTCCTTTAACATGCTGAAATATTATGCTGGATAAGGCATCAGAACTATCCTGATCTCATTTTCTTTCCCTATTTCTTTAATTCCTATTATCATTGTAAGATAGGCACAAAAGGCAGATATTCAACTTAACCACATTGCAATTTGAAAACTATGCTTTTCAGTCTTGTAAAGTACAAAATATTCTGATTTGCTTTCCCAAAGGGCCTCTAGCACCTCTTTGAATCTGAGTACAGTACACAATAAACTGCTTCTTAATAACATTGTTTACATGTTTAAAAAGAAAGATAGGTTTATGTGTTTTCTTGAACATGAGATTTTCACTCAGCTTTCTCTTGGTAAAAAGTAATCTAAGACTTCTCAGGCAGCACTTCAGCATGATTTGTAAAGGATGATGGATTGTGTTTAACTGCAGCCCAAGGAGTAGCCTCCTATTGTACCTCTGACTGATTCCAGAAACAAAGAGAAAACCATTCTGCAGAGATGGACAAAAATGCAAAAGCTGCTGCTATATTTCCTAAAGACTGTATTCACTTGTTAAAGCTCTGAACAAATTGTTCTGGTATGCAAATGGCTTCTAATCTGCTTGAAATGCTTTAGCAAAATGCTGTTAACCCTTATTATCAGAGGCATTATAATCACCCATCAAGTGAGAATTGGGCTACATTGTAACACTTTTATATTGTTGTTCAATTACAAGTTCAGTAGAAAGATCACCACCCCCGACACATTTTTCAAGCAATATTTTCCTTATCTACATGTCATTGAGATGATGGAGAAAACATTAGTATATTTTTCAATGTAAATACCATTCGGTGCTGTTTAAGTATGTTAGGGTACAATGATGAAAAGTCATTCTACACAAAATCATATAGATTATTTTCAAGCAGCATTTAAAATATTTTTTCATTTGCGTTCTTCTGGATACATTTATTTATGGTTTGGATTTTTTTTATAGTAATTGTTCATAAAATAGGAATTTTTTGGCAAAAACACATTAACAGCCATGGTTTTTTCCTCCTGCAATTAAGGAACAAAGGACAGTCAAAAAAAATTATTAATAATTTTTCCCTTTGCAGATTTGTTTGATTTACTGGCTTTACTCATTTACTGGAAAACTCATTTACATATGAAAAGCACATTCCTTTCTCAGGAAAATATGATAATTTTTAAAGAATACCTCATTAACTGTATTGATTTTTTTTTTGAAAATAACTAATCTTGAATCAACTACAAATAGGAAAATACCTTAATGTTTTGAAGGACGTAATAATTTCACCCATCTCCCCATGACGGTAGTACTCTTTCAAATGCAAATCTTTAAATGTTTCAGGTAGTTAAGGGTAAGATGTCTATGTAGATTGTTTGACAATACTACAAGTTTTAGAAAAGACTTCTGATTTACATTAATGGCTCCCTTTCCTAGTTTCCTGTTTTCCCAGCTGGAGCTGTCACCTGGCTAAAGGAGAGAGAGCCAAAACGCATAGACCCCTACACTGTCTGCTTTTGCCTATTCAAAAAATGCTGATTTTTCCTGTTTGTCTGGATTAGGTTCATGGAAGGTGGTGCTGGTCACTGGGAAAAATGTTGTAAATCTTATTTCTAGACTTAGCAGATTTGGACTTTATGAACTAGCTATAATTTTCTATGTTGTTGACAATACCTTTTCAGTTAAATATTACAGAAAGGAAATTTAAGACTTAACAGTTTTTAGACATTTCTAAGGCTGCCTTCCTTAAAATGCATATTTTTAAAGATAATGTTAAATATATATTTAGATAATTCATCCAAATAATTTTTTTTTTTCAGAATTCTTGCAGGAAGTATGAGCTCTTAATTTTTGTGCCAGACTGTTTCATGAGATAAAAGACAGGGACCATTAAAGCAGTTTCGTGTTCTGCTAAGTTATTTCTAATGCAAGTAAAATGAAAAAAAAAGACCATCATAAAATAGAAGTGTCTATCAAAGCTTCATGAGAATATTTGACAAGCAATTTAGCTGTCTAGCAGTAGAGTATTTACTGCAGGCAGAAAGGACATGTGTCTTTAAATTTTTTTGGATTTATCTTGTGTGAAGCTACACACTATAATTAAATGTAACTATCTTATCATTTTGTAATATGATTGTAGTGAATGAGATATAGAGACAACTCAAAAACTTCCTCTATCTAGTATTTAAAAATATTTCAGTGTTCTTGCAACAAAGTTGGCTTGACTCAGTAGTTTTAACATTGATATATTAATCATATTTAATAACACCAGAACTGAACTTAGTTTACAGCTTTAATAATAAAGGATTGGAGATTTTTTAAATTAAGTTTGTAAAAATCTGGAATTTTTTTGTCATAATCTTTCAGTTTTATATCTCTGATTCTTCCATGTTCCATCCAGAAGCCATCACAAATGGCTACTCTTGCTGTACTCTTGGCCCACCTCTGAAAGAACTAAGTTTCTGTGAAGATGTATATTTTTGCCAATTTGTAATTCTTGACTGTTGGACATCCATGTTTTGCAGAATAATTTTCATTACTAAAATATTAGGACTATCAGAAGAAGTCATTCTGCTAGTATTTGCTTGATGAGTCCCATTTCAAAAATTGAGTTTTAAAGTAAACAATTAAGCCATTCATTCATGAATAGTTAACTAAGCAGATGTTTAGGTAATTTAACCTAAGAATACCTGCATATGCAAAAAATATTGCATGGATGTCTTAAAATTGCATTCCTGTGTCATTACAGAAAAATGGCTTGTTTTATGGATTAACAGGTTATTTCTACAGAATAACTTTTAAAAGATATTTTTCCTGTAATAAAAAACTTTTAAAGGTCTGCATCATTCTAGGGATCTGAGGCTCAAACAGCATTCCTTTTCATTAGTAAATACACTAAATTCTTTCAAATGTTCTTAAAAACATCCCTGAAATTCCTCCTTTCCTGGCTGATGACTCTCCTCAGTTCTGGATTGGCCAGTGAATCCAGAATTGTAGGTGAAATCAGCATATAGGTGGACAGCAAAGGGAGGCTGATTATATCTTTGCTACACAAGAAAGTAGAGATGTGAAGACTCTTCTACTTTTGAACAAGAAATTAGGGTTCTATATGGGATGTTGTAGCTACACAAAGGAAAAATGCAGCCTGAATCTGGGAGGTATGAAGGAAGCGATTGTTGCCTTCAGGACCTTACAGGAAACAATATGTATATTTACTACAGTGTGCATTTATAAAGGTCAGTCTACCTTTAAAAACAGACAGACCTAGGACACAGCTGCTGTATGGTGCTGACTTGAATTAATTAGTCTAAGTTTTAGCCAATTTTGCAGTGGCTTCCTACACACACACTCATATATATAAGCACCATGTACCAGAGCTCACAATTAACAGTTGGTTACAGTTTATTGTATTTATCATTAAATACATCACAACTTCATATTTTATTTACAAATGTGTTTCATATAATATACTTAGTGACTGATCCAATGTTATACATTTAATAAACAAATCAGGGATACACAACTGCACTACATAAAAGCTACATATTAAAAAAAAAAAAAAATCTTTAAAATGTAGTTCATGTCAGGGTCAAAAGAATGTTTAATTCTCCTGGTTCTGGAAATGATTTTTCATCCAAGATGGGTAATTCAGAAATAATTAAATCCCTTTTAGATTGCCTGCAGGCAATTTTATTATTTAACTTTATTATTTTGGTAACTGCATGAATTCTAAGTCAGCGTGATAGATCTGTAATTGTTTTCATTTCTTTATCTGTTATGTTTAGTTTTTTGCCTCTCCTCTCTCTACAACAGTCATTGTCTTAATTTTGTTTTTTGCTCCAAGCATGCTGTTGATACACAACAAACAATAAATACTAATTACAGCCATCAGCCACATTCTACAATCCTTAGGGCTTGATGTAAAACCTGCCAGAGCTGAGAGGTATCCCTCACATAGAGCATGATAGTTAAAGCTCCATAGTTGTAGTTAGGATGCTGTGATTCTTACCATAGTCCTCTGGCAGACCTGCTACATAAATTTGTGCAGATCTCTTTACGTGTTGCAGGCAAAATGTAGAACATGTACAGCTTTTCTTACTGATATGAGAAGCTCTCCAAGGCAAATGCCTATAATTCAGGCTAAGTTAGTGAAGTCTAAAGCACAGCTGTGAGAAAGGTGGTTGGTGACAATGTTCCTTAGTAGGATGCTATTGTGACCTTGTGGAAAAATAACTTTAAGAAATAGCAGATGGACTGGTGCTGAATCAGAGAGGCTTTGTGATGTCAAAGCCTTGCAATTAGCAATCAATAATGCATACAGTCATACTAGCTTGTTACATGATCAGTTCTAAACAATTCAGGACTGGTCACAATGGTAGTCCCACCTAATGAATTTAGGCAGGCTGCAATATCATTCTATATTAGTAATAAAGATAAATAGTTTTACTCTATGACAGTTTTAATGTTTTTTCTCTATGTAGTTTTCACTTGTTTTGGTATTTTAAATAGTTCTATTTGGTTTTATTGTTCTGTTATTTTAACCAGCTTTTCACAAGAAACACATTATGTTAGAAATGTTTTATGAAGCAATGTACCTTTATTTCAGGGACATTTTGTTCCATGCATACTAGACTGATACCTCTTGGAAAAAGAAGAGGTATGACTTTTTTTCAGCTGTCCTCCTCTAAAAAGTCTACGTCCAGGTTTTATAAATTTTGAGTTCAAATCGAACAGTGTTGTTCCTCAGTTAAAGATAAGGAAAGAATACAGAACAATCTGATACAAGCCTCTTCCTGCCTCACATTTATAGGCTATTTTTCCTATTTCTCTCTGGTTTTAGGAAAAAAGTGATTAATTCTAAAAGACAGGACATTGGTATCATCTGGAAGTTGGTATTGTAATCCAGCCCGCTTTTAAATAAATTTTCACCTAATGCAAGTGAGTAACTTTGTTCCTCAAAAATATTGGTTGTGATCATAGCACATCTTGAATTAAACAAGCCAGCATGCCAGCAGAAAACCTACACTACATGTTGAAGTATGCATTTAGCTTAATTTTTGGTTTAGAATGATACTGCACCTTGCCTAGTGTTAACATTTGGGAATACAGATAACTTTTGGTCTTCTTCTTTAGGTAAATTCTTGCTCCAAACACTGTGTTGACTCATTACTTGAAATGGCAATGGGCAGAAAGCTGCACTTAAAAGAGGCATAATGTGATTTTTTAAAAAACTCATGTGTATGCAGCAATTTGACAGGAAACATGACGCTGGTGTGAAAATTCAAGGAAGTATGTAGAGATCTTTCTTTAATTTGGAAGCTCTATTTTCATTGTTAGCATCTCTCTCAGAATACCCTAGCAGAAATACATTTCTCATCTTAATACAGAAATCACAGGTAAAAACAGTTTATGGTTCCTGTATCATGTTGGGATCAGTATTGGCTCAGGAAATACCAACTCAGAACTTTTTTATCCTCCAGGTCCCAGAAAGTTTTCTGGACTGCTGGAAGCTTTCTGGGGAAGTGCCCCCAGATGCTTTCTGCATTGCCTGGATCCAGTGCTTCCAGCTGCCAGCTCTGTAATGGATGTAGTAGCCCTACATTTGAGCAGCTGCAGTATTGAGTAAGTTGACTTACAGACCGAAAGGACACCCAGGCTCCTGGCAGAACTGCCAGGTGGCCTCACAGGAGGTGGGCACAAGATTTCAACTCTGCAACTCAGGAACTCTTCATTTCACCAGAGCAACAACTCTTCAGTTGCCGCAATCACTTTGTTTTTAATGAAGGTTTGGCTCCTGTCAACAGCCAGCATAGAAACCCTGAGGTCACAGCTGGACACTTTACTAGGTAGCACTTATCTGAAACTGAAATCAGCCTGTGATTTGAAATAGTGCAATTATGCCCCAGTTTTGGACAATGTAGCCTTGTCTCAAAAACCTTCAAAACTGCCTTTCTCAAAGTAGGGCTAGAAAAAATATCAAACCTTGAGAAATTATATGTTCGGCATAGAAAAACTTGAGAGTAGCCATATGCTAGTTTGTTTAGATATCTTTTAGGCAAAATTCTCTGTTGCAACTCAGGGAAGTGTCCTAACCAGGTTGATTATGGAGCCCAATGTAGTTCTCAGAAACACTTGAAATGAGAGAAAATAGTTATTTTTTCAATATTCCTGCATGTTCTTAACACCATTCCTGTGGCAGGCGTATGACACAATGCTAAAATGTGGCAGAAGCAGCTTGAACCATAATCTGTTTAGTTTCTTCTTTCGTCTGATTTACTAAATTGGGCAGCTTACAGTTGGGATCATCCAAGTAGGTAGTTGAGTCAAAAAATTACACCTAAAATAAAGAACTGTAATTCTGAAACACAAATTTACATGGTGTGCACAAAAAGAGGCTGTAGTCATCAGTATTGTGAGGAAATCAAAAGAAAATAAATAAATATTACTTTGTCAGCTATAGTAAAAATTTTACTTTCTTTGAAATTTTTTGGCACTTCCTCTCAAAATCTTTTTAAAGTTATTACAAAATAAATTTTTCTGTGGGACCATAATTCTATTTTCTGTCCCTCTGTCTTGTTTTTAGTATGTTTTGCCCAACAAAGTTTTCCATAAATTGCACACAAATTTGTGTGTGTGAGAAAATTTTACAGTTAAATGTACCAAAGGAGGTATTGTTTTTATTTTCTAGAGCTCTGGGTTTAGATGGATTATTTATCAATTGTAAGGTGAAATATATTAAAGCTGTTTTGTTTTACTGTGGCAAACCAGCTTTAACAGTTAAATACTTGTTCCTTTGAAAAACAAATCATTTGTTGGCATTAAAAAAGAGTGGCATTTCAAAGAGAATTTCCAAGCAAAACAATTCAACGGGAAAATTAGTAGTTTTAATTTCAAGAAAGAGCAGAGAATTAGCATGATGATTGTAGGTTTATTCAGCTCTTAATAGTGTCTAATGCTGCTATTTATTATTTTGCTCTAGACTCATAGAATGGTTTGGGATTCAGAAGGATTTTTTGAAGACCATCAAGTCCCAATCCCTGCCATGGGCAGGGACATCTTTCACTAAACTAGATTGCTCAAAGCCCCTTCCAACCTGGCCTTGAACATTTCCAAGAATGGAGCATCCACAATTTCCGTGGGCAATAACCCAGGACCTTCACAGTAAAGAGCATCTAATATCTATTCTAATATCTATAAGGGGACTTATTGCCTTTCAATTTAAAGTCATTCTTCTTGTCCTATCAATGCACGCCCTTGGGAAAAGATTCTGTCCTGCTTTCCTGAAAGTCCCCTTCACGTACTGGAAGGAAGTTATATGGCCTCCCCAAAATCTTCTCCAGGCTGAGCAATGCTGACTCTCTCAGCCTTTCTTCATGGAATAGGTGCTTCAGCCCACTGATCATCTTTGTAGCCCTCCACTGGACTTATTCCAATAGGTCCATGTATTTCTTATATTGGAGGTCCCAGATCTGGATGCAGTATTTCATGTGAGGTCTCACCAGAGCAGGGGAGCAGAATCCCCACCCTTGCCATGCTGGCCACACTGCTTTGGATGCAGCCCAGGATACAGTTGGCTTTCTGGGCTGCAAATGTACATTGTTGGGTCATGTCAAGCTTCTCATCCACCAGCATTCCCAAGATATTGTCCTAAAGGCTGTTCTCAATCCTGTCATCCCCTAACCAGTATTTGTGCTCAGTATTGCCCCAAAATAAGTGCAGGACCTTGTGCTTGGCCTTATTGAACCTCACAAGTTTTGCATGGGCCCACCTTTCCAACCTGTCCAGGTCCCTTTGTATGGCATCCCTTCCCTGCAGCATGTTGACCCACAGAGCTTGGTGTCATCAGTGAACTTGCTGAGGGTGCCCTTAATCCCACTGTCCATGTCACCAACAGGATGTTGAGCAGCAGAGGTCTGCACAACTGACCTCTGAGGAATGCCACTCATCACTGGGCTCCACTTGGGCATGAGCTGTTGGCCTCAGTTCTGCAGTGCAAGCATCCAGACAACGTCTTATAGACTAAGCAGTCCAGCCATTCAAACCATTTCTCTTCAGTGCAGAGACAAGGATGCCATTTGGGGTGGGGTCAAATGGTTTGTACTAGTCAACACAGATGACCCCAGCTGCTCTTCTCTCATTCACCAATATTGTAAGCTTGTTGTAAAAGCCCTCTAGATTCGTCAGGCATGATTTGCCTTTAGTGAAGCCATGTATCACAAATCACCTCCTCATTTTCCATGTATCTAAGTAGTTTCCAGAAGGAAAAGATCTGGTCCAGGATCTTGCTAGTCCAAGGTCATACCATGTAGAAATATAGAGCTTAGCATATAGCCCATAGGTCATATAATATCCCCATATCACGGGAATGTTTGTTAACAGAATGGGGATACATGCAGTAGCAGAAAACAAAAGATTAAGTTATCTTTGGAAAGTTTGGAACTTTTTTTTTGATAACAACTTTTATATATTTCCACTCATACGATAGCTGGGCTACCAGGAAATGCAAAAGTAGTCCTATGACATTTTGTTCCCTTTATTTCATCTAACACACGGTTAAAATAGAAACAATAATCAGTCCTCACTGCTCACAGAATCCTGTTGTAAAGTGCATAAGGGTGTTACATAAAAAAACCAGAGAATATTTGTTTGAAAGGCCTAGAAAAAGTGGATTGGTGTGAAGAGGAAGTAGAATGGACTGTTCTGGGGAGTTCTTATTTTTAATATTGTGCTTGAAAAATACTTATCCATACATGCTAATTTTAATCAAAACAGTGGTTCAAGTTTGATAAAACTTTCACACCTCTTCAAAATCCTTTTTTTTGTCTGTCTTCCTTTGACAGGTTGTTACTAGTTGTTAAATTGAAAGAGGAATACATTACAAAGTGTTTATTTGTAGACTATCACACAGACATTTTTTTTCTACTTCTAGTCAATATCCATTCTTCAGTTTTCAGAAATACTGCTCATATAACTTCATATTATTCATATTTATTCATATTATAAATATTATATTTCATATAATACAGATTAAAATAAGATATAAATTACATACCTATGCTTAACTTTTAACCTGGGGAAATATATGAAATAAAGATATTGATTATCTCCAACATTCTTTTCTAAATTTCAGTGAGTTCAAGGAGGTTTCTTGATATCCCCGAAATAGTGAAATTGTTAAAAAATTTAATGAAAATTGAGAAAATCCAAAATATTATATATATTTTTAATATCTTTTTAGAGAAGAGCAGATAGAAGCAAGTTTGCTCCACAAACTCACAACATTATTTTACAGAAATGAAAATATAAACATATTGTTTGCTTCAGAGAATAACTGCAGGGAGGCACTAGAGCATTATGCTATATACCCAAGAAAAGACGATATAAGAAGGAAGAAGCTTTTTGGCAATGTGCTTGGCACAGCCTACTGACAGAATATAAAATATGAGTTTCCTGAAACCTATAATTTATTCAACTCCTAACAAAATACATATGTGCCTTTTTTAAAAAACTCATTTTGTTATATCTAACCCCTCTCCCTTTTTTTTTTTTTTTTAGTCCAAAGGCAACAGTACCCTCTTTCATTTAAAATTATGGGCAGTTGCTGTCAATATAGGTTTGCACTGGGGGGATATGACAAATTCATTTGTTTGATTGAAGAATATGAACTTAAACCACTTTAGATCCTAGCTGATGCAGTTCTGTTGGAAGAGTGAAATTTGATTAAATTATTGAGCATTGGGTTAGCTCCACAACTTTCACTGCTTTTTTAATGCTTCTTTTGACATATAGGCTTTCAAGCAGAAAAGAAACAGAAAAGAAAAAGAAAAGAAACAGAAAGGAACTTCCTATTCATAGGTCTCCTGGCCATGGTTAAATGTAAGACTGGTTTTGTATCGTTCGATAAATCTTCTTACATCCTATTCTTATTTCTCCATGCATAAAGAACAAGAAATTTAAGTTTTGCCTATTGGATGCTTTTTTGGTGTGATTTTATTCCCAGTCAAGGGAACAGTTTCACTTCTACATATGAAATGTTTTCTTTCTGAGGTCACATCAAACCTCTTCCGCAATAAGGTTGTCAATAGTTCTATACAAATTATTTTCACATAACTTCTCCTTAACTCTGAAACTTGTTGGGTTATCCAGTTCTGCCATGGGTTATGCCTTCAAGAATAAGGGTGCTTTCTTGACAATATTTGTTGTAATGAGCTCTGACTATTGGAGCTTAAAAGCAGCCAGGAACCCTCACACGCTGTGCTGTTCACTCAAAGGATATTTTGTAAAGCTGAACAACCTGGTCAACTAAGAGAACATAAGTTTTCAATAAGATAATAATGCTTCTCTGAACAAAAAATATTAAGAACATAACCCCTGTGCCCCCTCCCCCGAAATATACAGTTTTCCTACATATCAGATTAGTACTTTTTATCAAACTAGAGTGAAAAATATGCTCTATGGTCTATGATGGTTATTGATTCTAGTGGGGCAGAAACCAGGAATGCAAAATTGAGAAGTAACTTTGTAGATTTCAGTTCAAATTTTGAGAAGATAATGTGAGGACATGGATGTTTGTTATTGAATCTGTTTTGACTAGAGCATGAAATTTTGTCCTCGACCTCATTCCATCCATTTCACCTGCATTTTTCTGGCAGGTGAAAAAAATCCCAGAACTGGACTTCTGCTTGCACTGAGACCTTCAGTCTGTGCAGAGACTAAATGACACTGCACTTTCTTCCTTCTGCAGCAGCAACACCACAAGATCATGAAATGAACTCCCTAGAACTCTTTTCAAATGGGTGGCAAATCTGAATATCTGATTATTCATTTATGCAATATGCATATCCAGATTTGGGGTATTCTGAGTGACAGCTTTAATTAAAAGTCTACAGGGTTTGTGTTTTGTCTACCATACCTCTTTATTGTATGAAATTTAACTGTCTTGAGTAAATGAGGCATAACCACACCTGAACATTTTCCTTTGTGAGTGACAGAAGCACTTTGTCCCAAGGCTGTGTTTTCATAATGCTTATTTCTTTTTCTTTCAGTAAAGGTTACCATCATTTCCATTTCATTTGGAACTGAATTATAGTTGTATCCACAATTCCATATAATAGTGATATCTTCAAATATTAATCCAGAATAAAATTTTTTTAGTGTTTTATAGATATTGGGGGTTTTCTCTTCCGAATGCTATTGTTTTTCATTAGAAATACTTCTGAAAACTTATAAAGATGTGATTGTTTTACTGTGTGTTGCTTACTTGTATTCTGAATTAGCTCTGCCTACCTCCACTTCCTATTATTTTGTTAACTTTGTACAGTAACACTGAAAGATATCTTTTTTTTTTACCTTTTTCTCCCCTTAATAAAAGTATATTTTCTAGAATCAACTTCTCAAACATATTAGTTGTACTTTTATGTTATAGCTTTCCACTTTAAGAACACTTCAGTTGCTCTGCAGTATCAAAGAGCATCCAATTAAATGAAGTTGGCATCAAGAAATATGTTGTGCTCCTGCAAAAGGAAACACTCACAACTTATGGAGAAATCTTAATGTCAATGATCACTTTGCTTACGTATTTATCCTAATTATAAAACATTTCCTTATTTTTAAGTGAATCTTACATAATACTCAAAAGTCTATTTTACAGATCAAATTCAAAGCTTCTTTTCAATGTAAATTTCAAACTCTAATATGCAAAAACATAAAAGAAATCTACTTATGCAATTGGAAAATGCTTCAAGATAGATATTTTTAATTATGTCTTAGTTCCTTCAAATATGTCACTTTATTATATATATTAAGTAATTTTATTTTTCCTGATTGAAAATTTTAATGTTCTTTCTTTATTGATCTCTTGGTTTCTGCAGTAAATTACAAGGAAACTAAAGTTTAAGACATTAGTGTAAGAAGAGTTTAGAGGGATGTGATGAACAAAGCTATAATAATTGAAGGGAAAGATAAACTTGTATAGAGAATTATTGTAAAAAAATGGACAAAATACCTAGTGGAGTAAATATGATTTAAGAAAAAAATTGAATCATAAAGGATAAAGCAACTCTTTTTTCACTTTCCTGACTAAATTTTTTTAATTTTAAATGTAAAAATGTAAAAAACTGCAGATAGAAACCACAGTTTTGTAAATGATGTTCCATCTCTCTAGAATTATGCTCTATTCATTAGAATCTGTACTAAGAGAATGCCTTTCTTAATTTTGCTGTGTTTTGCAAGTTTCAGATTACATTTTCTAAATCCCACAAGATAGCTCTGATTCTAAAGTTCAAAAGATCACAATTTTCTGAACCATTTTATCTATTAATATGAAAGCCTGGATAATTGCATAGCTCAAAGCAGTAAGCCTTGAAAAAAGCAGTGACTCAGCAGTGATCAGGCTGAGTGTGCTCCAGTGAGCCAAATACAAGAGGGTCTCTCTCAGGAAAAACATCTGGCAGAGAATGGCTCCTATCACACTATTGTACCACTTCCTACCCTTCAGAAAGTTACCCTTCAGAAAGGAGTGACTGGATCTAGAACTCCTGCCAGGCATTGTTCCTTCTGTGTCCTTGGAATTGTTTTGGAAAATGCAAAATTTTGTATTGGCCAAACTATAAAAGCTATACTAACAATTTAGCTGTGAAAGAAACCGAGTTTCACAGCCTGGAAGTGGTCCATGGAAGCTTTTATTTTACTAATGCAAACATAAATGTGCATTGCTTTAAATAAATTGCTGTTATTTATCCTACGGAAGAGCCCATCCATCTCCCTTCCTTCTTTCCTCCCATTACCTGTTTTTCAAACAAGTACAAATATTGCACTGTTTTAATGCAAGCAATTGGTGAAGTTTCTATGTTGACTAAGACAAATAGGGCAAGAGGTACTGAGACTAAATTTTACTTACGAATCTTTGGATGAAACATGCAGAATTAATATATTATTAAAGGTCAAAATGTCAAAATAGATTGCTGACAAAGATTACAGAGACAAAAACTGTGGAATTCTTAGAGTATTCCTGGAATAATCATAGAAATATTCCTTTAAAAATGGCATTGGTATGGGTCCTGGGAATGAAGGACAGAGATTAAATGAACTTTGTTCCCTGATTAAAGGGAGATTAAATGAACTTTGTCTTGATTTCCTCTGATAGCCTTGAAACAATTTTAAATAGCTGAATGAATTTATGAAAAATCATCATATCTTATACTTGTCTATACTATAAAGAGAAATCAGTCTCCTCCATTTTTCATGCTTGTTTATTTGCGATTAAAATTTATTTTTAATGAAGTCATACCTGACTTTGCGTATACAGAAAAATAATTCCTCTCTACTTTTTCCCAGTTACTTGTTAATTGGCTGTTTATTCAGACATAATAATACAACAATTCTTACTTAGTTTTATATACCATAGGCATGTTTTAATCTTGTTTTCACACATTGCTATCTAGAAATAATCATATGGGCTGTGTTTACTAGCTGCAGCCTGGTATACAGCCACTCTATTTAATATTAAAGCAATGTTATTAAAGTCAGACTTCTTCCTACTCCAAAATAAAAAAATATGCGCATAGGTTAGGTGTGCTGTCTTCCTGTTTGTTTTTGTTCAAATCTGGCTGTGGGGAAAAAAAAAAAAAAAAAAAAAAAAAAGTAGGCTGACCTCATATATTCCATACCGCTCTTAATAAAACTATTAAATTATGAAAATAGTTCCCTGTACTGATCTCTGTGGTTGTACTCAGTGTTATACTTTTCTTCACATCAAAGTCAAAACCACAAATGTTACAGAATTTAAACTCCTTTCTTATGAAATGTGAAGTACTATGTTGAAAAAGTGCTGACTTAAAAGCATGCTCATGGTATATTCATCTTCTTCACTGCAAGGCTGGCCTAAAATCCTCTATCTGCTAAGCCATTCATTTCAACAACAGGTAGACAGATTCTGTGAATTTCCACTTATCAAGTGTTGTAAGAATCAGATTACTCTTTACCTTAAACTGTGGCCAAGTATCTCAGATATTTTTAAGCTTTTATGATTTTAAAGGTAACTATTTAACAAATATTTTAAAATATATTTTTAAAATAATTAACATTTTCCCCTTGAACTTACTCTATGAGCCAGCTGTAAATTCATGTGGTTACTATTGTATTCTTTACATTTCCTATGTAATATAGAAATACAAATTTTGCTGGTTTCATGAATTATTTGTTGTTTTATTTCAAAGTTTCCTTTCTAAGGATAAAAAAATCTTATTCAATGTAAATCATGGAAAACCCATATTTATTATTTTAACTTTGTTTTCCAAGTAATTTTCTATATTTTATATTTTAGTAAATATATCTTTTTCTATATGTATTTTTATCTCTACTACTTCTACTACGAGTCTCTACACTTTTTTGTAAGATAAAATATTGTATTTCCATTATCAATAATAATTTTTTAAGTGTTTTCCGAGCTTCAATACCTTTTGAATTAGATACATTAGTAGGCTTGTCAATATTGAAACATTTAACTTCTGCTCACCAAGAAATACTTATAGGTGAATTTTGTTATGAATAAAAAGTTTTTTTTGTTGTTTTTTTTTTAAGGTTGCAGAGTTAAAACAAGTTTGACCAGTTGCTGTTAGCTTCATTGTTAAGAGTTCTTCTTCAATTACCTCTTAATGGTTGGTGAAAAAGCTGAAATTATATCATAGTTCCCCTATTATCATGTTTTTTCAAATATTTTTAAAGAATATGTTTGCCCCCTCTACATCTTGCTATGTCATGAACATTCTAATGACCTAAGTCTATAGTATGCTATATGCATATCAAAATAATTCAGTTTAAATTCAAAATTCTTACTCATAAAAGTTAGTAGATATAGCTATCAGACATTCAAGCAGATGTATTAATAAAGTGGAAAAAATGGAATACACAAGGTGGTTTTACTCTAATTGAGAAACCCCTTTATTATGTTTTATTATGGCATTATTCATGTTAATAAGGTGAGGTTTTCATTTTCATTTTATTTACTTATTTATTTGACTTCAGTAATTTTCTAGTTTTCAGTCTGGCAGACTTCCAGGTTTTCAGGTTAGTAATTTTTTTTTCCCAATTACTCACGAATCATAATAATCAGATATTTCCCTGAGATTTGTACTTACATACTTTTTAAATGGCAGCTTTCGAAGTTGAATATAATGCAGCAGAATACCATCTGGTGACCTCACCTGAAAGCTCAGCATTGATGGATCTTTGTATTATCTTTCCTTCTAAGCTTGCTGTATTACTAGAGCTGGAATTTAAGGACATTATATGGATGTTTGTAATAGTTCAACATAACTTCTTTGGAAAATATAGTGAAGCAGACAGGACTTTTGGAAACCTCAAGATATCACCATTTAACCAATTAAATACTTTCAATTTTAGAGAAGGAAATTTTGAAGAACCATTACAACTTGAGAAATTTTGTGTTTCACTTCAGAGGAACAACTCTAGCATATTCAAAATGTAGTATTTTACATATTTTTATAGTGGCTGATTGAATGCAATTATCTATATATGCTTAGATAGATCAGTAATTTATTTTTGCCATTTGAAAACCAATGAGGTCATAAATAAGTTTATTTTGTAATTTCTCTATTCACTTCTAACTGAATTCCTGAATATGAGATTTTTTACAGTTTGCATATGTTATATGCCAAGAAAAGAAAATCAGCTTTGTAGGCAGAAAGCCAAAGAACAGCCTTTTATAAATATGTGTGTTTCTGTGAGTAAACAGCAATGTAAAACAAAATTTGGTGTATTATGTTTTAAAGACACAACATTTTGCATGCAAGGAAAATATCAACAGAACATGAAAGAAGGTTGATGGGGAGCACTCAAGACACAGCTAATTACCTGGGAAGTGATATTTAGCACCATGTTTTTCTGTGGCCTGTTATTTTGTTTAAACAGCTCTGCAGACTCCCCTCCATCCATTCAAGTGGAATTTGTGCTGCCTGTTGCAAGCATGAATGATAATTAACCCGGTGTGATTCTGAAAGTAGATGAAGGAAAACAAGAAAGTTAGACTTCTAAGCCAGAGTAAAATGCATTCACTCTTTTTGAAGGTGGATGTATATTTTGTCAGAAAAAAAAGTAAAATATGGAGAAGGGGAGGGGAGTGTAACAATTCTTACTATAATTTCATATGCAATTCAGAATGCAACAATGCTATATTTTTAATTGGCACTCCTGATAATATTACCTATATGCACAAGGATTTCTGAAGTCCATGGAAAAACATCGAGAGCCATGCAGCACAGAAAAGACCTTCTCCAAAGGGAACCAGGTGAGAAAGATAAGTAATTTAAAATAAACTAGAAAAGTTCATAAGCAGTTCATTTAATATCTGTGTAATCTTAACCCAGCCCGAGTGCCACTGTCCTGCAATCTCAACAAAGCAGAGCTCCGTTTCTTCTGTCAGAGAGGGAGCTGGAGTGAGTATATGTATGTGTAAGCAGGAAGGTGCTGATGATGCAAGGGAATGGTGCTGTTTCAGTCTGTATCATTCTTCATGAGCTCTAGGTGGTAAAATTAATGATCAGTAGTAAAATGACAGTTGCTTACTTGACTGCCATCGAAGTAGCAAAATGTGGTTTATCGCTATAGAAATATTTTTCTATTTGCATATTTTAAAATGTACCTCTTAAGCACCCCTTGATGGCATTTCCCAGAAAAGGTTATTTTCTCTCCTGAAGCATTTTTCCTTACCAAATGAAGTCCTGCCCTGAACAGTGGAAGTTTGAATTTTAAGTGTGAATGAATTTTAATAATGTTCTTATTACCTTTTATCCTAAATTACATGATATCACATTTGATTTTGAACTAACTAAAAGTGTTTGAAAGCCCACATCCATCAAATAATTTTCTGCAATTTTGGTAGTATTAATTCTGTGGAAAGGGCAGTCACTAGGAGAATGATGAGGTACCATGGAAATCCAAGCTGTTCTCCAAATTATTATACAGTTTTATTAAAATAGGAAAATTGCCAGAAGCAAACTGGGAATCATATTATAATTGCTTTGAAATGCACTTTGCTCTCACATTGTCAGGTGTTACCAGACATTAGTTCAAGATTCATGTCATCATCTTGGATTTTTAGAGCTACAAGTCAAAGGTCTTAATAGATATTTCATAATTTTTCAAATATTATTTACCCTTTTTTAATAGAGAAAATTATTCTCCCTTTGTTTGCATAGAAATAATCCCAGGGGGTTTTTTTGGTAATGCCAGACTTACTTTATTATTTTAGTAAAGGTGTATTTAATTATTACCCACAGATACTGTTGCTATGTATAAAACTCTTCAGGAGACCTGTACTCATATCTTCTATATATATATATATGTGATAACAATTTGATCTTGCTGACAATTATGTTCAGCTTTGTAAAACATAAATATGCAAGAAAGGAACAATCAGAAGCTTTCTCCTCAAGCACGAGATCTTTTGAGAAAAAGCTGAATGACGCCTTTCACTTTTTCCGTATTCCCTGCCAGTCATTCCACCACAACCCCCCACACATATACTTGAAATGACACCTTATCTATAAATAATGGGTAGCTGTTGTGATATCTCCTAATGCTGTCCTCACAGATGCAAAACTGTGCCAAGATTTAAATATTCTCACTTCCTGGAAGTGATTAACATAAGTCAACTGATTTACTTCCATCTGTCAGGTGGCAAAAGATTAACCAGCAGAGCTAAAGCAAGTAATTTGTGGTGGTTCACTGTCATGAGAGAGAAACAAGTCTCTTAATTGGAAATTGACAGCTCTGGCACTCATTTGAGCTGAGCTTTTGCTTGCATTGCCTCTTGAGTCACTTCGCTCAATCTATAGCTAGTCATTAAAACACCATGAAATTCTCTCTGCAGGTACATAAAGCCAGATTTTTGCCTGTGGCAGACTTAATTAGGTAACAGCTGGATATTCAATCTTCACATAAAAAGAGGAAAATGCAAGTGATGCAAATGCTTCTCAAAGCATCATGAAAGGAAAGGTTTGCATGAACAGTGAATGATCTTGTCATGATGGCATTATCATATAAATAGTAAAAAAAGAAAAGATGTTGCAGAGGGGGGAAAGTCGTTTATGTCAGACATCAACTCAAACAATGACTGAGCTATAACAACACATGTAAACTGATTACACTATATGGGTAAACGGCTTCTTTTCAAAACTAAACATCTGCAGGCCTGAAGTGTTAGGATGTGATTCTGAATTCAAATGAGGTAAACATTTTTGTAATGTAATTTTATTCTAGGAAATATTTATTTATGGAGATTTTTCTCTGCAAACAGAACTGCAAAGTACAAAATTACAACTTGCAAAAGATCCACTGCGCATATATGATGCATATCCTACAATTTTTACTGTAACACTTTCAGAAAACTATGTGGATATGTAATTAACATACATTCCTTGAAGTGGAAAAAGAATAAAGGTGTAGAAAATTTCTGGTTTTATTGTACTTATCAGTTCTTATGCAATAATTGATTATAGTTGTTTTCTGTTCTGGTGGCTTTAAATAAATACTACTTGTGGATTATATAGGATTTTGCACACCATGGGAAATTGATCTTTCAATTATGTATCATATACCTTTCCATTAAATTATCAAATTCTGTTTCTGAAGTTATAGAGTTGTTGTTTATTTTCAATTCCTACAGGAAAATTTTTGAAGAATCCTGTGTTTCCACTGACTTCAAGCTTCCTTTTCACTGTCAGCCTAAACAGAAGACTGGAATAGTTTTGTTCTTACTGTTCATCTACTTTGCTCCTATTCAGCTTCACCTGGAATGTTGCATTGAATTTTGATAATCTTGATATCAGTATATTCTTTTAGAAATTGCAGGAAGTCAGAAAGATGCACAGTTTTTTATGAAGTTATAAAAAGATGAGTTGCTTTACTTACTTAGTTACTTAAACATGCCACCAAAGGTGAAGAAGCAGCCACTAAAATCTTGACAGAAGTGTGAGTTGTCAGTTTAGGGATGATTCATGCTGAAGTAGTGTTGTGCACATGGATCACTTGTAAATTCCTATAAGGATTCATCTTTCAAAACTGACAGTCACAGTAGGCTAAAAAATAATGCCACCTTTAAAAAGTCCCAAATATCTAAGAAGCAATAAATGTGGGTTTTTTGTGTTACAATAGCTGAGTATCTGACGTAACTGCAATGAAGTTAATAAAGCTGCAGTAACAATAAAGCTGTTGTAATCTCTGTCAGTGGTAAGCATACATTTTTCAAATCCATGTCATCAGCTTCTCTCTCATCTTTACTTTGGTTTTACATGCTGATATCTTTTATTGCACCCCATTCAGCACCATAAGGGGAACTTTTTTCATCCTTCTTATTCAGGACTTTCACAGTAACCATTCTACTTCCATGAAAACAATGGGAAAGATGTGAAAACATATATAGGTGGAAATATGGGGAGTGAGGTACATAAATGGTGTGTAGGTGCTACAGCTAAATATTAGTAAAGTAAGTAGACAGGTGTTGTAAGGGTACTGATGTTTAAGTTAGTGAGACAAAAAAACCCTAAAACAAACAAACAAAAACAAAACCAAAACTCAGATAATAAGAAGGAAGTAATGAAATACTAACAGAAAATTCTGTTATTCTGTTTTTCTGTTTTCAGGTGTACAGCTTGGAAGAGCCAGAATAATGACCTCAGAAAGCCATTGACTTAGAGAGATACAGAAGAGAAGGAACAAAATTTCTCAATTTTAATTGACTGGAAATGCACAGCCGAAGGTTTTATTTTCTCTTTCCTAATTACTAATCTAACCTCTATTTACAACTGCAAGGAATGAAATAATGAAATCTATGCCCATTTAATGCTATCTTTTTTTTTATGACATACATTTCAGCTAAGTTTTATTGTTTGGCTACCTAATATTTCAAATAGTTCAAAACTCCTTTTTACCTCTTTCAAAGAATTTTCAAAAATATATTTTTCATGGAGACATAAAAAAAGGATAAAATTATGAGGTAGAGATATTGGCTTCCTGAATAATCTGAATGAGCTGTCAGATATGACAATCAGCTTGAACCATTACGGAAGAGCTGAAGACCAGGTGTATTATGCTGAAGTGATGCTAGACATCTGAATTCAGGAAACTGAATTTCACATAACCTTGTTTACTTCTTTTTTATAAAAAAGAAAAAAAATCTTCTGGCAAATATAGTTCTTTCCAGTTTAAGGTGAATATTTTAATTTACTTTAAGATGTCTGAAAAGACACTTGAGTGTTAGTGATCAGGCAACTGAATCCCACTAATGTTACCTCAAAATAGCATGCCACCTTTAGCAGGTGATGAAAATGCTCTTAAATTAATTGGGATGTCTGAGATTTTGCTGGTGTTTTTCTTTAAGAATAAAGGCTTGTACAGGTTGCCATAATAAGTAACATTAAAAAGGTACATCTATTTTTCAGGCTCTTGTCTCAAACTGCATGGTATCTGAAGCCGCAGAAGGAGGAGGAAGAAAGTTTACATAGGTGGTGCTGGAACTTGGATCTTGGCTCTTACCTTGAAATATGAGTGACATCTAATGTATTTTTATAGGAGATTTTATTACCAGTGGAAATTGTTTTTAATTTTCATGAGCAACAGGCCCTTCAGCATAATAAATCCACAAAATGGCTTAGTTTTGCAAAGACTATAAAGAGTGTCATTACTAAAACAGTTGTTGAAAAATCTTATGCATGACCTTCTTTATTAAAGCAAAATTTGTTCTCTTCTTTTTGTTAACAAGGCCATAGTTCATTTTTATTAAAGCACAGCATACACCACATGGGTGCTGCTCTGTGAACAGAAAGGCTTGGGGAAGGAAGACAAGCAACTTCAGAAGAAATACTCCTTTTTCCTGCTCTGATTTCAGGAGTGTCTAACATATTTGAGGTGCCTTTAATGGAATCTTTTTCATTATACTAGTAAAAACTTCAGAATACATTAGGTACATTGAACTCTTAGGTCAAATTCCTTAAGTATTCACCAAATAGATTTATTTAAAAATATTTAATATTATGTGGTACAGCCAATGGCTGATGCAAACTATTACTCAGATATTTATTTTAGTTTAGAACAACATCCAGATATTTTGTCTTATTTTTTTTAGTTAATTTGTACCTTATGAATAATTTCATGTTACATTTTTTACTTATTGCCCTTTTCAGTATGTACTGCATTCACACTTGAACTTCTGGAAAAATAAATTGTGAAAAAAAGAAGCCCTATTGTGCCTGTAATTGTTTCTTTACCTGCAGCCTCCTCAATAAGCCTAAAATGAGAGTAGTACCTGTCTTGTAGATTGCTTCCTAATATGTGAGTTTTTCATTAAACAGAATAACATGAATATAACATGAGACAGTCTTGTTTCTCATTATGTTAGTTGGGATTGCTAAAGTTTTAACACTGTGTCGAGCTTCATCCATGTTAAATGAGGGCTGGAAACCATTCAGCTCCCCAGCTCCCTAGTGATTCAACCATCTCATTTAATAAATGGTTTTTGGGTTTTTTCTTCCTGATCTTTAAAGATTTCTAAATTATAGGGTGATTTACATTGCTGCTAGTGAGTAAATGGCTTTTTAGATATCTGGGGTCAAAGTTATATGCATTTTGTCTTTATAAATACAGCAATCAAAATAAATCAGTGATTGATTCCGGTTAGCAAAAGAACATTGCTGGGATAAAGGTTTTATTATTACAATATTATAAAATTTTCTATGCTCATTATTGTTGTTTGTGTGTGATGAAGCCCTGCTTTACTGGTGTTCTGTAAGAAAAAAATTGAAACTTTAGAAATAAGTGAGTATAAACTAGATGTATTGATGAAGTTAAAGGAATTGACCTTTCTCTTTTAACATTCACTGAAAATTCAGGTATCTATTTGTATTTTGAGATTGAGTTTTCATATTGAGATGATATGCTCAGGATGATAGCACTGAAATAGGGACAAAAAATTTGATTAAGATGACTTTGGTCTAGCAGAAGAGAAAAATAAAATGGCTGCCAATCATTGGAAGCAAGGGAAAAAACCCTTTAAATTGCTTGGAACCTACTGATCTGATATTCTTGCACTACAACACTCTGTTTGACCCCTGAAATGTTCACCAGACACCAAAAGTTACTGCCAAACCTTTGTCCATCTGCTAGGGTGTGGCCAGGGAATACTGCTTACCAGATCCTTAGGAATATGCATTTGCAAATTATTTGTTCTTAAAAGCTGATGAGGATGAGATTTGTCACAGGTTCTCAGGGCCATTACTTGACATTAGGATTCTCAGGGAAATGAAAAAACACCATTGACATTGTCTAGAGTCCTATTGGACAAGATTTAATGGATATTCTGACAGTGTGATCTAGATCTCATGTTTCTGTTGGGTTGAATGGTACAGATTTATGTGGTTGCAGGTTGTGGCTTATTTATTAGGAATTAAGTGCAGTTTAGTACACAGATATAAAATCAATGAGAGCAGAGAAGAAAAAAAAAATAAATGCAGTATGACTAATTTTTTTTTCTTTAATAGTGTGACTCACAGGCTGATCAGAGGCCTTTTAGAGATTGTTTCTGGTCCACATCTTTTGCTGGGATGCTTGGGGAATACATGCAAACTGTTCGATTGTAATTATGTATCTTAAAAGTCATAGCTAGCATTTATTACAGTTACAATTATTACTTGTTTTCTAGAAAAATGTCAGTTTATTTTTCTGAATATTCTCCTGTTTTGCATTTTCTTCTTTGACATCGTGCCTTTTCAACCTCTCGAGTTATTACTCTATGAAGGACAATGTGTATGCCTGAATATAGGTATGTATTTCAATGATTTCAAAAATATAACAAGATTCCTTCATTCTGATTATTATACATAGTGGTTTGGATGACTTGGAAAACAATTATTTAGAGACCATTCTGTTCTCCTATTTTCTGCTTTCCCTCTGAAAGGCATTGAATACACATTATTTTATTATTATTATTATCATTATAATTATCATCATTATTATTTATTAAGAAACATTATTCTATTCTTTATTATTTTTGTAGAATTACAAGAGCAATATCATACAAGACTGCTCTTGTAATGCTACAAAAGTCATTTAGATACAATGTAGTCTCCTTGGAAAGAATGTGTGGGTTTTTTGATTTAATATCATCTCTTCTTTCCATCTTTTTTTTTCCCCCTTTTTTTTGCTGTAATTGTTTTAGGATTTTGACCCATTGCAACAATCTCAGAAGAAATGCAAGCCAGTCAGCTGTGAATGCTTACCCTGATTTGATCTACAACTCTTGCTTTGCTTTATCTTCTGTTGTGTGTAGACCATAGGCTTCAATATTAATGATATATGACTTGTATGTTTTGCCACGTCACAATTGGCAGTAGGAAATTACTGTCCCACCTATTATTAATATAGCTTTAGGAGGAAAATATTTTCTGTTATATATTAATATTTCAAGTTTCATTCAAATATGTATCAAGTTTCACTACATATGATCAGTTTGCAGGAATGGACCTAAAACATATTTATTTCACTATAGGGAACACTATGTGCTGAGGCAGAGTAGAGACCCATTGGGTAATTTTTCTGTAGAAAAGCTGTAATTGTTCTAAAGCATGCAAACAATTTGATAAACATACAGTAAATCATATCTAGTAGCTCTCTCTGCTTTAATAAATGTGGGTTTTTTTCATGATTGCTACATATCTGAAGTATTTTAGTAATCCTTCATAATCAAAGATGTTTTTATATAGTACGAGTCAGTTTTTTTTAGATTAAGACATCAATGAATTGTTGTGTGGGTTTATTTTTTCTTTTTTGCATTGACATATAGGTATACCCATGTCATTCTTAACTCTTGTCTCTTATCAATTTAACTAGGGTCTTTAATCTTATTTAAATATCTAGTTTGTTCTGCCTCCATTTCTGATCTGTAACAAAATTAATAGATATATCTCAATGTTGCTCTTGAGTAAGGTAAAACATTGACAGTTTTGAACATTGTAAGCTAACAATTTTTTTTTTCTCCACGGAAGAGATGGTGATTGATGACATTGCCAGGTATGCTTAGAACAATTTCTCTATTATGGAACTGAAATATTTCATCTCTGCTTAACTGTTTAATTTTCTAATTAGGATGCTAACATCGGTGTGTCCCTTGTGTGTTTTTCTCTTTGAACTATTCAATCTAGGTCATACTTTCTGCACCTTTCTGCATGGCACAGTAAAAATTAGACAAGGTTACAATTAGATAAAAGTTAAAATACCTAGAAATAATTTTAATAGTTATTGAGCTTAAACTTATGAAGAGCCTACAAGGATTTACATTTGTATTCAGGCTCCGTTCTACAGCACATTAACTCATTTGCAACCCTTAGCACTTTATGGCAATATTTCTAGTCTGAGCTTGCTAACATTACATTAGATAATGTTTATATATATGAATGTCTGTGAGATGTTGGAGTGGTTTTTTTTCCACTTATTCACAATCAAAAGCAATGAAAAGAATGGAAAAGAAGAAAAAATTGTGTGCAGATTATTTGAAAGATCACAGCTTTAAAACAATACTTAAGTAATCTTTCATTTGAGTTTCCCTTTTTTCCCCCTATCATTAAAATATTATTTATTTCAGATTTTAGAGCCTTCATAAACCAGCTTTGACACTGCCTAAACTATATCCAGATAAAACTAAGAAGCAAATTTTGCTGCAGGAAAATATCCCTTTGCAAATATCCCATAGACAAAAAGGTGAGTTAACAAAGAAATCCAGTCATTGTATTGAACAATTACTATATTTAGGGCAGATTTCTACAGTAGTACTTATGTGCTTAATTCCCAATGATTTCACTGAAGAGATAGGGGGAGCATGGCACTGTGCACCAAGTCTTTTATGACAGCTGTCTCCATAGAAAGAACTGTGCACTTTCTTATTTTAAACATCCAGGGCCAGCACCCATCAGGAAAGGCAGAATGAAGATGTTGCTTTCTTTGAAGAAGAGTCAGAGGGAGGACATTATAAAATGCATTCAAAAGTCATTCAGAAAAACAAAAGAATAATTGCACCAAAAGCTTTTTTTTTTAAAAAAAAAAAGGTAATAGGTTTAAAGTGCAGTGAGAAAGCTTGAAGTTAGGTGCAAGGAATATAACAGTTTCCTTATAGTAATGATTGTAATAGGGCTTTTAAGATTAAGCAACTTCCTACTGTCAGTGTGATATTTGGTACAGTTGGTGCTGCCTTAAAACAGGCTTCTGGTCTAGATTACTCTTGAAGTTTCTTGTAGCTGTGGTAGTTTAACATCTAATTAAATATAAAAAAACACCACCAAAAACACCACCATAAAGAACTTAGAAAACCTGGATGATAGTAAAGGTTGCCTTTTGTAACACCACAGAGAGTTTTAAGCTGGAAGGAACATCTGGAGATCATGTAGTGTAATCTTCCTTTTGAATGCAGGACCTTAGATTAGGTTATTCGGGGCTCTGTCAAGGCAGCTCTTTGATATTTCCAGTAGGGAAGATTGCATCATATATCTGGGCTATTTGTCTCAATATTTATCTGTTTCATGGTAAAGATATTTTTTACTTATATGCAAAGAGAATTTTACCTGAATCAACTTGTGCTCATTGGCTCTTGTCCTGGCATTGTCCACACTTGTGGAAGAGGAATTTCTATGTTCTCTATAAATACTTCTCATGTTTTGTAAGTGGATTGATAGATAAGATTGCTGATGTTGCCAGCAATATGAATTTGTATTGACGGGATACCAAAGATTTGATATATATCTGACTTTCCCCTGAAAATTCTTTCTTGTTTTGCCTTAATCTCAAGCTAAAACCCAGAAACCCAGAAAACCATGTGCGCCTTTGGCATCTGTTTTCAAGTTTCTCAGTATGGTCAGTCTTAAATCAAGGCTTCCTTCTCAACAGAATGCCTCTGACAATATAATACTTTTAAACACTTCCTAGGATGCTGCTATTACTGATGAGAGAGTGGTATGATAGTCTGCAGTCAGGACTCCCAGCCAGCTTTCACAGGAGTGTAGCAGAGAAAAAGCTTCTAAGAGATTCCACTGGATTTAATAATTAAGTAGCAGCTTTCAAATGTAGTGGTTTTAAATTAGAAGAATAGTGCTGTACTTTGATACTCATGTTTGTTATGCTCTATATTTGCTTTTATGAATACAAGAAAACAAGAAAGTAGAGAAAAGAATTGCTTACCCCTTTCCAGATCAAATGCAGTATTCCCTGCCTCTAAGATTTTTTACAGCATGATTGTAGTTCTAAACTGATTTTAAAATAATGTAGATGTAATCTCAATTGAATTACTTGAATCTTCTGCCATTATCAGAGATACTTATGCAAAAAATTGTTGGGAGGAATATTCACTTGTGTCACAGTTCTTATAATAATTTAAAAATCATAATAGTCAGTATGTATCACATTACTTAAAACATCCAAAGCTAGTTGGTTGTTTCTGATAGTTTTTACTCTAATATATCACTTATGTAATTAAGAACTGAATATCTCTCATCTCTAATGTTATCATGTGTTCTTGGTATACAGCCTGATTCCACCAATGAATATGTTCAAGACTAGCTCCTAGTCTTCAGTACTGAGGATACAGTGACTGCAAGTGACCAGAAATATGTTTCCATAAATGGTTGTAATTGTTTTTCAACTTCTTGAAGGTACACTAAATTGTAATTAGGCATTAGGAATGAACTAAAATCCATTTCATAGCTGGAAAGCCAAACTTACCTCCACCCGGCTTTAACTCTATAGCTGAACTACCACAACCCTTGACATTTTAAATGCATTGAATGGTTTATCATTCCATTCCTATGGATAAGTTTTGTTGAGACATAAGCCAAAATAACAGATCCAGAAATAGAAGAGTTTTGTTTTATTTTAAAGTTGACTTGCTGTGTCACACCTCATTTGTCATGCCATTCTGCATCTTGTAAACAACCAAATACAATGATCTGCTCCATAAAATATGAGTTATATCCCCAATATTTAATCCAGGCTGCTTCCATTTGTGGAAATACATGTACATGTCTTTTATATGCAGATGATGGATCTTTGTTCATAATTTCTTAAAAAGGTAAATGATGAATGGCAATTAATATTAGTGACATTCATTCTTTCTTTTGCAGAAATATATAGTAACTTGCCAGTCTAAAACTTGATTTTATTGCTTTATTTTTGGCTTGATTGTTTGGGTTTTTTTGGTGACCAAACCATAGATACTACCATGATTTTTAGAAGGTGGATACATAGAATTCCTAAAAGGCCAGATACCTCTGTCATAAACCCTTTACTTATGTTTGGCACTTATATGCAATAATCTTGGCCACTCTTATAGGATACAAAACTTTGGCAAGAGAACCATCATTCAGCACAGTGGTCACTTGAGAAAAAATGTATCTTTGCAAACAAACAGATGATCTACAACACAAATACTTCTGTTTGTGAAGTCTGCTTTCAGTTGCGTCAGAAATTAGCATAATATCATGGTTTGAGAAATTCTGTCAGCTGCTTAGTCTTTATGCTGACAGTATGCAGAATTAGAGTCTGTGAAAGAAAGAACTTATTGCTTTGAAAAAGGAAGAAGTGCTTTCTTAGGTACCAGAGCAGACAAAAAAAGTAAACAGTCTGAACCTAATTCAAAGTTCATTGACATCAACAATTTTTTTTTCCCTTGACTTCTGAAACTTCTGAACAAAGTCGCAAGGGAAAAGGGTGATAAATGTACTGGCATTAGTGCTAATCCAATTTAAATAATATAGATTATATTACTGTCTGACATTCAAGCCATAATCGCATAAATCTGCTCCATGTATTTGCTGTCAATTTTATGGATGTTTCATTCACTTAGAAAACAAACAAACACACAATGTTCTGTTTGCTTTAGTATGCAAGAGATTTGAGTTCTTAAGAAGTTTATTTACATTCCTTGTTGCCTGTAAAGATGCCATTTGTGTGTAAACTCAGTGAGACATATGATAAAGCCAACTTTGGTACTCAGGTGTTAAGGAAATATTCTTAAATCTGTTTAATAGGGTAATTAAAAAAAAATTTTAAAAAAAGAAAAAAAAAGAAGAAAAAAAAAAGAAAAAAAAAAAGAAGATACTAGACTGAAGATTCCCAGAGGCAAAGTAATATATGGGTTTAGCAAAGCCATAGGGAAGATAATTTCAATCAGAGAGTTACAATGAGATAAGCCAGATGGATAGGTTCAAAACCAGTTTTGGCTTTATGAAATTAAAAAGAAAAAAGCAGAAAATTAGGAAAGTGTTAAAAGTATATAATTTCAAGCCCTTACCATGATAAAAAAGAGTCTAGAAATAGACATAAGATTAGGAGGGTTAAGGAAAAGCACTGTTGTCTTCACCTTTATTTTAGCAGATTATTTGACTCAAACTTTTTTTTTAATTTAAGCTGCCTTTTTATTTAAAAGGAAGCTACAACTAATCTAGAAAACACAGTTCTCAATCAGTACAGGTTACTAATAATTCAGTATGCTTTGGATTAATCTTTTTTTATTTTCTGAGCTCTACATATGACCATTCTGCCCTGTAATGAAAAATACCTGTTTTTTAAGGGGCAGGTGGAAAGGGAGGGTGAGAAAGAGAAATACTGTCTTTTTTTCCTCTGACTTAAACAGAAATACATGTAAATGATACATACAATTTTTGTGATATCTGAGACAAAGATATCACAAAATATGTGATTTTCTATTGATAAGGGCTGCTTGCTACGGATGAGATATTGTGATCCTCATTACACATCTTGAGATGTACAACAGGATGAAGATTCTATTTAGCATCTCTGAATATACTTTACTCGAGGCAAATCATAAAGCTTAAAAGCAGAATCCTTGAAACTGCCACTTGCTAGAATTTAGACCACTTCCCTTATTTCAAAACCAAAAACAAGGAAGACAAGACAAAACATAAAAGCATGTAACATGAAAGTGCAGAAGAAATCTCCTTGCTCCCAAAACTCATGCTTTCTCCCTAGCATTTGTGACTACGGAGGTGCAGTACAACAGTCTGGCTGAAGTGAAAGCTTCAGAAATCTGTCAATCAAACAAACAAATCTAAAGAGGTGTAGATAGACCTGAGATATCAAATTTCTGCAACTTCACCTAACTCCATAATCCCTCCCTTGGATATCAGGGTGATCTGAAGGCAGCAAGGTGCCTCTATTGGATCCTCTTCATCCAGGTACTGGAATTTAGGGACTTGAACTAGGTGGGCTGTGACCAGGAGGCAGTTTTTCAATGTCTGAACGCCACGGAAAATGTAAGCATTTTCAGTCAGCTTTCCCTGAAGTGTAGGAAATACAGTATCCACTGAACATGGTGGACTTCCTAAAACAAGTATGATTTTTTCACTGGAAACTTCTTTCTCCAGTACCTAAGCGAACATGAATGTTGACTCCTTCAGTTCTGCAGTACAGGTTTGTAGAGTTTTGTTCTTTTCCAATATATAATATGACTGGCACTTTGGTTTCTCCTTTTCTATTTACAAATAAGGGGTTTCTGCTATCTTTTTTTTTATTTTTCTGGCTTTTGGAAGTATATGTACCTTGAGAGACCCTCTATGTCCTTCCTGGGTTGTTGGGGGTTTTGTGTCTTTTTGCAGGGTGTTGCCTAGGCAAATCTCCAGCTTCACAGAAATTGTCTTGGTAGATCTTGTAACAGGGCACAGACTTCTTAAATACACTATTTAAGTGGTTTGGCAGCATTTTTATTTCATTTCTGGTCAAAAAGTTATACTGTAGAATATCTTCACAGCTTGACAATGGATACGTTCTTTCAGAATTTCATTTATAAATTCAAAAATTTCAGCACAAATTTATCCTCTACTCTTGCAGTTCAGAAGCCTTTGAGGTTAAGAGTATAAATTAAAAGTGAAAATGGACTTCTACCCCATTTTCCCCACTCTAAGTTCACACAAAGAAGAAATTTGTATAAAAGGGGTGTATGTATACGAATTTATAAAGTGAACTTTATTAAACTTGGATCCAAAATACCTGTGCAATATTAAAGAAAATATATGAGAAAAAAATAAATTAAATAAT
Organism: Passer domesticus; assembly: GCF_036417665.1. Lineage (NCBI taxonomy): Eukaryota > Metazoa > Chordata > Aves > Passeriformes > Passeridae > Passer > Passer domesticus. Next base: position 81,298,293 of record NC_087474.1, on the reverse strand, counting down.
AATTTAGCTGTAACTAAAGATTTATTCTAAACACAGGATTATCCTCTTATTTTAATGGTTACATTAAACTTCTGGGGGAAAGAAAAGAAGTTTAATAAGACATAATCATCTTATCAGTATGACTGATGTGTATGTATCATCAGCTGGACAAAATTCAAAACCTAAGCATGGATATCATTGCAAGTTAAATCTACAGAGAAGACCACCAGTAGTTGCTCATATTAGTTGCTGTCTTCAGGTCTTGGGTTAATCTGCATGGGAACAGAAATGAGCCTTAAAATTTCTAAACTACAAGTGATTACAACTTCATCTTTAGCAGGAGCTGTAATAAATTACAGCCTTTGGATAGGCAAACAGGGTTACATTGTTGATCGGGAGAAGCAAGTGCCAGTGACCCTCCCCAGCACAAATATATACACATTGTTTGTTTCTATCCTGACCGGCATCTGCTACACCAAGCTTAGATCTGCAAGTTGCAAATAGAAAAACTTTTGACAAATTGAACTTTGCTGAAAATATTGATGGAAGAAGCTAAAACAGCTCAGCTAGTTAGAATGTTTTTATAATAAAGGCTCCTCTTACTGCTTTTAAGAATGTCCCTCATCCTTAATTTGCCACAGGGCTGGCACATCTCATAAAAAATTTCTCAGATGTCTACTAAAACCTGTGAAGTAACTTATACTATTACAAGTGGCCAAAGCTTGTCTTGCCAGCCATTATATGTTGCTGTCATTTCATATCCTCATGTAGTCTCTTGCCTTATGTCCAAATTGCAGATTATCTGGGACCTGGATCTTTCTTTTTGTGTAGGTACATAACAGTGTCTGTTACAAAGGGGTCTGTGAAACTTGTCAGCAGTAGTGCAGATGTATCTCAAATGCAGGCATATGGAAAAGAAAGATTAAAATAGAGCATTTATGTATAGCATAACCTTCTCAAGTATTTTCAGAAGAACTAAATATAAGCTATTTATGTCATTAAACAGAGATTAGAGTTGTTACATATTTATGTCTAACTAGGAAAATCACTCTAATTGATTCAATCTTAGCTCAGAGCTTGAACAAAATATATGTGAAAATCATAGAACTTTTCTTATGTTTATGAAAGCATAGGAAAAATGATACATTGAGACTAGCTGCTACTTTAGTCTCAGAAATTTTAAAAAATATAAGGATACTGGGGTGAGAATTGAATTGAATAATGATCTCTGTAGACTTAGAAATTTTCACTGTATATGGTGGAAAAGAAGAAAAGGTACAATTCCTGTGTAAAAAGAGAGTTGATGTTAAATCACTTGTCAATTTTTTTTTTTAAATTATGGGAATAGAAGATTCAGTTTATTAAAAAGCCTGTCTAGACTCTTGTTTACATGTATAGTGCAACTGAATTTGATAGACTTGGATTATGACTTATAACATTAAAAATATGATATTTTAGAGACCATTAGGGGTCCAAGTCCTGCAGACATTTTGCATGAATAGGGCTTGACCCTTCCATATGTAATAGACATTTCCACTAATAATGAGAAAAAAATAATACTGCTTTGTCATTCCAAAAATCAAAATTATCTATTTTTGTGTAGAAAGCCATCAAGTGAAAAAATTGGCATTAAATATTCAGTCCTATTGCTAACAATGTTGCAAACTTGCTAAAATCTGTCAATATTGTAGAACTACAGAATTCATAGGGTTGAAAGGGACCTCTGGAGACCAGTAGTTCAACTCCCCTGCCAAGACAGGGTCACCTAGGACAGGTTATATAGGAGCATATCCAGGTGGGTTGTGAATGTCTCCAGAGAAGGGACTCCATGACCATCTTGGACAGGCTGTTCCAGTGCTCTGCCACCCTCAATATAAGGAAGATTTTCCTCACATTGAAGTGGAACTTCTTGTGTTTTAGTTTACAATCATTGTTGCTCATCCTGCCTCTGGGAACCACTGAAAAGTCTGGCACCATCCTCCTGACAAATGTCTTTGAGATATTTACACATTTTGAGATCACCTCTTAGTCATCTCTTCACCAGACTAAATAGGCCCAACTCCTGCAGTGTCTCCTCAAAAGATAGATGCTCCAGAATACATATGTGTCATTAATATACATGAAGACCTGAGCTATTTCACATAATGTTTGAGGTTGGAGCAGTCCTTTGGAGATTATGTAGTTCAACCCCTCTGATGAAGCAGGTTTGGCAGGTTGCCCAGGATCACGTCCAGGCAGGTTTGTGAATACCTCCAGGGAAGGGTGCTCAAAAAACTCTCTGAACAGCCTGTTCCAGTACTCTGTCACCCACAAAGTAAAGAAGTTTTCCTCATATTTAGATAGAACTTGCTGTCTTTCATTTTGTGCCTCTTGTCCCTTTTCCTGTTGCTGGGCATCACTGAGCAGAGCCTGGCCCATCCTGTTGCCTCTTGCCCTAAAGATATTTACACACATTGGTAAGATTCCTTCTCATTTTTCCCCACTCCAGGCTAAACCACTCCCTCATAGAGAGATGCTCCATATCTCTAATTATCTTCACAGCCCTTCATTGGACCCTCTCCAGGAGCCCAGAACTGGACACAGCAGTCCAGATTTGGCCTCACCAGGGTTGAGTCAAAGGGCAGGCTCACCTCTCTTGTCCTGCTGGCAATGCTCTTCCTAATGCACCCCAGGATCCATTGGCCCTCTTGGCCACAAGGACACACTGCTGGCACAAGGACAGCTTCTTGTCCATCAGAATCCTCAGGTCCTTCTCCACAGAGCTGCTTTCCAGCAGGCCAAAGTTACCTCTCCTGAAGTCCAGGGTCAATTCCATGTCTGAGTCTTGCAAAGGAAAGAATTGCTTAAGAGCTAAGTATAGAAGCATGAAATGAACAAGACATCAATTTATAAGTGGAATCAGGAAAAAAGGGAATAATTTTTAAAGAGTGTTTATTGTATCACCTGACATCTACCACTTCTGGTAAAGGATAAAAAGAACACTGGGAAGAAAAGACGAATATGAGAGTCTGGTGTTAAAGGGTGTATGTAGAGTAGTGGTAGTGGATGTAGAGAGAGAAAAAAAACCCAAAAAACAGAAAACCAAATCAAAACAAAAAACTTTGTTTCAGAAACATACAGCCAGCATTTTTACAGATCTGTTTCTAACTCCTTGTGCAAAAATCTGCCACTAGTGTGAGAATCACTTTTTGCAAAATCATACTGAGGCTTCACTATCGCTCTGAAATATCTGAAAAGGAATGGCAAAATGCGTTAGAGGAGAAAATGTAATTTCAGCAAAATTTTAGGCAGGTGGAATTAAAGGCCTTTGGAGAGGATAACAATGCTTAAATGATATAGTCTTTATGATGTAAATTACCTGATATGAACTCATATTTTGACACTTTGGAATATTTTTAGGGTATAGAAATGTTATTTCTGCACAGGTTATCTGAGGGGAACAAACTTCCTACTATAGTTTATATTTTTTGTTTGCAGTTGCTAACCTGATTGGGGATGTAAGGCAGAAATTTTTGAAATAAGTCTTAGAGTATGCTGCCATTGAAAATACCATTGCTGGGAAGAATATACCTTTCTAAAATGACAGTGTTACACAAATCAAGTTTGTTTCAAAATATTGGTTTTCACCAGTTTCAGGTTTGCCTTTGTGTACTTTCTTGTCTCTCCATACTCTGGACACATTATTGCAGCATGCAAACACCCTGAGTTCTTAACATCCTTTCCAAAATTATTAACTAAAATAATATCCTTCATTAATATGATAAACTATATTTTAATTTTAAAATGAAAGGATCACTAACCAGTGTTCAAACACTGTATGTGTTTATTTATTATTTTGTAATGCAGTTATCGACTTCTGTACATAGGCAAACATTGTTTTGTTATCTGTTTTTCTGGAGGATTTCTTGGCTCTGACAATACTCTCTGTATTTTCCTTCCTTTCCTCCAAATTATGTAGTTTTGGGAAGATGATCAATCCTCTGTAGTAGAGTCACTAGGAAAGTTCACTGCTCGAAGACTTCCTTAGGAAAGTTCAGTATTTGAAGATGTTCTTTTGTTCAAAATCAAACCCAAGAGATAAAATATTCACAAAATAGAAACAGTAATAAAAGATTCAATTAAGATGTGTCAAAAGGTCAGTGTTAGTAAGTTAATTTTTTATAGGGTTGCTGCACATTTTATTGATGAGAAAATATCTAATAATCTTATTGAATAAAATCATTAACATAAAGTATTTTATTCAACTAAATGTTTGACCTGAAAGTGAAGTCAAAATCAGTGGAGTTAAAAAGATAAAAGAAATATTTCCTTCAGATCTTGAAACACTGGAAAAAAGCGATGTTTCCACCCAAGAATTTATTCTTTATAGCACTGTCTGTTTTGATGAAAAGATGATAATTTTGATCATCCTTTAGTTACGCCTTGTTGTAAGTTTATTCGGTAAATAAGCGATGTAAACAGATGTTGCTAGCAGCCACAGTGGTTTGCACAACAGTTTGTGAATTACACTTCCAGATCTTCTGGGGACTTCTGGGAGCCTCAGGGTGTGTGCTGGTGGTGCTGGTGTGTGCTGGTGCAGCTGCTACAGAGCTCCTAGAGGCTTTTGCTTCTATTAGCAAAGATCTTGTTTCTGGTAGTGTCCATCAGATATTGTGGTCAAAGGGCACTTTACCCTTCTGTCTTCAGCTGATTCCTGAAGAGTCAGTGATAATCCCTGTTCAGTAATGACAGGGAGACGCCTGCACAGCCCAGATACCAGCTCCCTGCAGTACCCAACAAATGCATTCCTTTGTGCAGAAGCATGCACAGGGAGGGGGCAGGAGCCGGTCATTCCTCATACGAGTGGTGAAGGACCACAGCACAGCACCATCCTGGGCCCAGAGAAGGTCTGGAGAGGGGATACAGCTCTCAAGGCCTGTGTGGGCAGAGGGAGAGTGTACAAAGACAGAGAGAGTGTGATAGAATTGTAGAATTGTTTAGGCTGGAAAGGACCTCTAAGATCATTGAGTGTAACTGTTAACCTAGCACTGCTTAGTCAGTCCAGCACTACAGCAGGCAGGGAGAAGAGCAGGGAATTGCATTCTGGTAAAAAAATTAGCTCAGAAACCTAGAGTGCTTCTTTGGAATGGATGATGGCCTGGTGAACATTTGTGTATCAGAATCTTAGAAGAGATAAGAGAGGACAAGAGTGTGGGGGTAGATTGTTATAGCCTGCTTGGTCAGAATAAAAATGTGAAAAGCTAAATAACTCTAGGAAGTCTTGGGATTACAGACACTGGTGCTTATTGAAGACTCAAGATTCCCTGATGTCAGCTAGAGGGGCAGTGTAAGGAGATGTGAAAAGTTAAGGAGATTTCTGAAGAGTTACAAGGATAACTTGATGGTACAGACACTGGTTGGCACAAACAAGGGTGACACAGATGGTTCTACTCTTCACTGGAAAGAGATGCTGGGTTGCGGCAACTAATGGCATCCAGGGCTGTAGCCATCATGGAACAGTGTTTCTGAGATGTTATGGCAAGTTCATGCAATCTCTAGTCCTTAACACACACTCAAGATCAGACTTGTTAAAGCCCTGAGATATTAGTCTGATCTGAGGTCAATTTAAACTTGAATTATCCTTTGAATTCTTCAGTTACTATCCATCATCAACTGAATGGCCTGTTTGAAGAGGAAAGATGGAAGTGGGAGGTTGTATACAGATTGGATTCAAGAAGGATTCCAGAAGTCACTGCCTGAGACTCCGCTTCTCACTTCCTTATCTGGGCCGTGAGATTTAGTTTAGCCACTTGCAAAATTAAGAAATTTTAGTGCTTATTTCCTCGTTTTCAGCTAATAACTTTGTTTTCCATTGAAGATAATAGAAAATTTGAGAACACAGAACTTTTTATGAGATTAAAACCACAACTTCTCATCTACTACCTGCAGAGGCCAGTTTTCCGAAACTCTTATTCAACCCTACACTAAATCTGTCTATAAACTTCAAAGTTCTGAATTAAAAAAAAATCTGAGGCCACATGGTCTGTTTGCTGATTCCATATGAAAAAGTCCATCTGTTTTAGGAATTTTTAAAAATATTAATGGGCGGCTTTCTCACAAACAGGCTCTTTCTGGCACTGTCAGTTTTCTTGCAGCACCAGGAGAACGTCACAAGCTCTTTATTTCATCTTCAGGTTATCCAACATAAATTACACAAATGCTGACAAACTAGCAGAAATAATTTTGTACAGTAAATTTAGCAGCAGTAATAATGGCACTATGACCTGATTATACAGCCATAAAGAAGGATAGCAGATTTTTTTTCCCTTTTTGGTGGATACAGGGTTCTATAGAAATTTTGAAAGAGAAGATACTGTGTAGATTTCTGACATAACAATAATGTATGACAGAAATATGCAAAGAATAATCAGAGTTAACCTTATTAAATAATATTTTTCTCTATTTATATTTACACGAAGAATGAAACTATCTGAAAGTAAGAAGTGATTTGTCCCTTTTTGTTCCAGAAACTTAACATAGAATGTCCAGTTTCATTATGTTCATCTAGGAATTAAATTTGTCAGCCTTGAATCCAAAATAATATGGTTTATTGTTTCTCTTTTAGAAGTTTTTTAGGAAAAGCTTCCTTTAGTTTTAGATGTAAAACTACTAGTAATACAATGAAGAAATCTATAGCTTAAGGCCTCTCACTTTAATTTGCTCAATTGGGAATTTTAAAATTTATCTTCTAAGATTTGAGTTGAAAATTTATTTTTGTCCTCTTTTAGGTCTTGTCCATCATCAGTTTCTATGGAGAATTTTATTTCCAAATTATCTTTTGCTTGCAGCCATTCGTAACCTAGCAGAGAACAATGCTGAAACTGATTTTTTTTTCCACATAGAGATTCAATTAATACTTTGTGTTGAATCTCACCTCATATGCATATACCACCAGATTGGCACCTCTGTGTTTCACACAATCTAGGCAGATGGGAATTTGTTCTACTTTGACATTCCTAAGGTTGCTATATAAGCTGAGAAAGGGAGCTTGGAAGTTTGAGAATCTATTGCTTTTTGAAATTGAATGGAAAATTTGTGATATCTAAAATACTGGAGGAGTATACCACAAAAGTGTAGGGAAGAATACAAGGACTTTTTTCTTAAAGTTGATTCCATTATTCTAGGGTTTGAATTTGTGTGAGCTTGAGGCTGCCTTCACCAAGCTCAATGTTTCTAGTCAGTTCCAAATTTTAGTACCAAAGTTATGGTGTGCCTCTTAGTAGTTGTCTCTCATAATGATCTTTTTCCACTTAAATGCTACAACTATAACCCTGCATCATCCATTCCATGATAGGGAAAAAATAGGGTTAGTCATAAGACATCAAGGAAGAGATGCAGCAAGTAGCAACTAGCTGTCCCATGGTTCATAAGTGCAGCTTCCTGTCTCTGCCAGTTTCAGATGGAAGTTTTTGTGAAGGAAAAAACGGAGACAGAACATCTACACGAAAGTGCAATGACAGTTTGTACATTTGCTTAAATTTTTTTGTACATTCAACACCCTGCAGAGATGGAGAGATTATTTTCAGCTAACATAGGGCAACTCAAAAAATTCAGTTGTTAAGCAGTAACAGGAATAATCCCTCAAAAATATGGGAATGGGAAAGCTGCAAAAAAAATTATGTTTTAAAGTGCCAAGATGAAAGAATTTGATGTCACCTTGAAGTAACATATTGTAGCATGCCAGAATCTTTAAGGGTAAAATGGGTTTTAAAAAATACAAAAGAAGAGATTAAAGTAATATAAGTGAGAAACAGAATGGCAGAAATTCTGTGGCTAAGCAACTTGTGCTTTACTTGAAGACCACAAAGAAATGTTCATGCTTGCTGACCAACCAGGTCAGGGCTACTCTTATGCTTGTTTTTTATCATTAGACAGGGTACCAAAAAACAAAGACTAGGGATTGGATTCAAGTATATGAGGAACAAAATCCTTTCATTTTCTTGGCTTTTAAGGTAGTTTAAAGCTACCAGGGTAACTGTTTATTCTGCTTGTTTACTCTATTATACCAGACTTAGACTCTGATTCCTAAATCCAATGTAATACAGTTTCTTCTCTAGTGTAAACCATGTCCTGTTTTTCCCCAGTGTTGTACCAGAGTTACTCTACCGTGAACTAGCATGAGTTGTAAGCAAGCCCTGATATAAAACCAGCTCCGACCAGAATAAAACCTTGGAGATGAATACCAAAAAACCAGAACGGTGAAAGATCACTATGTTGTTATTTTTATTTTTAATAGCAACCTTTGTATATATATATGTATATATTTTTATATATAAAATATATTTATGTATATTTATACATGTGTATGTATACATATGTATATATGCATACATGGATATGTGTATATATATATGTATATACATGTATGTATGCACACATATATTTGTATTTATCAGAATCTTTTATTTTAAAACTACATTCATTAAATGTTCTGGAATACAAAGCCCTCTTTGTGGAAAAGGACCTCTTTTCAATAAAGCATAGAGGGATTTTTAATGTGAACAAAACCATGTATTTCTCACCATGATTCTCTGCTGAGAAATTAAGTTGAAGTCTTACTAAAGTAGTAAAAATTTTAACATATTTTCCTGTGAGGTTGCACATATGTGATAATTTTTAATGTTTCTGAATTCTTGGATTTAACAAATTAATGCACCTAACAACTTAAGACAAATTTAATATGAACTTTCAGTGACACAAAATTAAACGGTCACTCATATCAGCTCGGAAATGAATTTTTATTGCATTTTTCAATAGTATTAAAGCATCAGATAAAAGCAGAAGAGGCTGTGTGCATTTTTTACCACTGTCACATATTCTGAAATCCACTACTATGTAGTAATTATTTACACTGGATTTGTAGAAGCGTTTAAAAAATTGCAAGGGGTTAAGTAACAGAGCTATTGGCAAAGCACATTCTTGTGTATGTGTAATATTTGGTATAAATTATTCACGTAAAGGATAATCTTTGCTTTCAGAGTAACTTCAAATGTATATTATAATTAGCTTGTATGTTTGCTTAAAGTCAGCAACTGAATGATAGACTATAGAAAAATAATGTAATTGTAGAACAATCCATTAAATTTCACTAATTTTACTGACTATGCCAATGTTATTTTTTAACAATAGAAGTAGAATACAATATATTATGTGCTGCAGATAAAAACACAGAGGCTAAGGTAAGTCTCCTGACAATACTGCCAAACAGAAAAAATAGATCCTTTCTAAGAAATGTTAGAGAAGCTAGTGAGTTGGTGAGTTGTAAATCAGATGTTAGTTAATATACTTAGTGATCATTGCAAAACAAAACAAAACAAAACAAAACAAAACAAAATAAAACAAAACAAAAGAAGGAGAGTAGTATTTATCTGTATTTAGTAAATAAACAAAAGGAACAAACAAGCTATTTAACACATGCATAAAAGATTGTCCTAAGACATCTGGATTTTGCTTCTATACATAATTGAATAAAGATTTCAAATATAAGTAAAGATCATCTTTTATTGTTCTTTAGATTGAATGAGATATTACCAAATTATTCACTAAAACAACTTACACAACACTTCAATACTCCCTTTTTTCTATAAGAACACTATATTTAAATTAAATTCTCTGTCAGTTGAAGTAGCAAGAATATGGTGACCAAATGCCATCATTGGAGTAGTTTATTTCAGCCACATAATTTTGAGTGGTTCCATTATGTTTCTCTTTTGAAAAGCACTCTCTGTACCTGGCTTAAAAAAAGAAAAAAAGAAAAGAAATTATGCAATACAATAATGGCTAAGGGACAGTTTTCAATACATTATTTTTGTTTGGTCATGAGACAATGTGAAATACATTGTGTTTTGAGCAGCATTTGCCTTAAAACATCAATATTTCTTCTTTGAATTATTAATCTCAAGTAAGATGTGATTATCAGCAAGATGGTATTCCAAATGACCCCAAAATCAGGCAATTAAAGAAAATACATTTGACATTGAATCTGAGATAGGTCAAAAAATAACTTCTGGTCAGTTTCTGTGTTTTGTTGGGAGTGTTCTTTAGATACAGCAACACTGGTTATTGCAAAAGCAGGTCATGTGGGCCAAGGTCAATCATTTGCCATAGGGCTGCATTTAACATAATCTTACCTGTCTTGCTCTTGAGAAAAAAGAGTGTTTTATTAATTGGTGTGCATAACTCGTTTATTAGAAAATACCAATTTTTTCTCCTGCAGACAGAAATAAAAATAATAGTTTGGAAATTCAATCTACATTATCTCAGTTCTTTCAAGAACTGGCATCGTTTCACAGAAAAATTTCACTTAAATTTTTGAAGGCTTCTTGACAGTCCAACAAAACAATTGTATCAACGTGTCATACAATTTACATTTGATTTGTAGGCTGAAGCTGCCTGCACGAAGGTCCCAAAATGAGAAAACTCTCTGATGCACTGCCATCAGCAGGTAGGTGCAGAGGTGTACTGCTGCACTGCCATTGGAAGCTGTACAAAATGACAGAGAGGTTGATGCTTAGTTGAGATTTTTGAGTGAGCTTCTGTTTAGTTGCAAATTTTTGTTACCTAGAAGTTTAGTGAATATGAAACCAATGGGTCCAGCCATGTACTGCAATTACTGAGTTGTGTTCAGGTTTCTGGCAGAAATCTGCTCAGCTAGAGAGACCACTAAGTCTTGTGTCCTTTGCTTATCTTTTTATGCTATAGACTTCGATTGTTTGTACATTTCCTAAGGCAATAGAATCTTGATCTTCAAAAGGTTTCTTATAAACAAAAGAGCATACTGTGACTGAGCATTAAATTATCAATCTTGTGGAGAAGTCCTAAGAATTCACTTATCCAAGTACAGTTATCTACCTCACACTGAAGTAAGAGGAAAAGTATATTTAACCTGGAGTATTACTTGCATGGCTAAGTATAAATTTAGATAGCTGGCATAAAATCCTTCCTCCTAATCATGACAACTAACATTACACGTGATTTTGTAAGTTAAATACCTTTTGCCTTGTAGTATTCAGGAAAAGTGAATATCATAGTTAATTTTAAGAATACACTAAAACTGAAAATTTCTGTACTATTTTTAGCCAGAAAAGAGCAAAATGAGCAAAGAAAGAAAAACAAACAACCCCCCTCCACAGTGTTCTAAGTTGTTTGCTAACAGTTTTATACAGAAAACTTTTCCCTTGCAAAATGCTTCAGGAAATCTATTAATTTTTAGGAAATAAAAAAGTCAGTACTCACATTTACATCTGCTGCTAAGGCATGCATTTGGTAGTTTAGGGGAAAACCCTAAGTTTATTCAGTTTTGTTTAAAATCTTGCCAGTTTTTATTTACCCATTGAGTATGGAGAAGAGAGTAAAGAAACAATAACATAGAGTAATTTTAATCACCAGAAGGTTCTCCCTTCAGCTTGAATTTACCAAAAATGCCTTTTCTTTTCTAAAACTCCAATTTTAATTTACAAATTTACTTCAACAATAGCACAGTATGGCTTGAAATCTTCTTTCAGTGAACGTATCTATTATAGCCATGAAACTGCATGAGCATGGTTTTATAAGAGTTTGGGTTAGATTTAACCCAGAAACTCACAATAAATCTGCTTCCCGGGATGCTCTCATTCTCTCGCCCCTGAATGACTGGTCTTTCAATTTTCTACATCAAGGAACCTTTTGGAGCATGGCTACTCCATAAGTTATTATTTAAGTATTTTTAGTGATAAGTACATTTTCTTATAGTCTCATTCATCATTTACATTTGCAATTGTGACTGAAATTTTGCATACCTAATGTAGTCTTCAAAAAATACTAATTTAAGTTACATAAATGTTTTGTAAAATAAAATTATGACAATATAGTTATTTGGGCCTAGTTGGAAGGTAAATGTTCATTACAAGATTACAAGATAAAGCATAGAAATCCCTTCATAAGAAATAGAGGATTAAAAGGAGAGAGAATTAAAAAAAATCATAAAGCATTTAAATTTGGAACGGCACATTTTCTTAAATGCTGTGTCAAGAAACATCACCCATTCCTCCTCTTTCCGAAGTTTGCTGTCATAGACACCTACCTGATGCTCTAGATCTTGTTCTTAGGAGATTCAGAAGTGTGAAGGAGGCCCATATAAATGTGTGTTTCACCAAGGTTGTTCTTATCATTACTGTATTTCATAATCAATGAATCAAACTGCAGATGGAAGACAAAGTAACCATCTTATATGTTTTGTTGGGTTTTTTTCCTTCTGCAAAACAAGCAAATCAATGAAATTTTATACATTTTCACTATTTCCTCATTCTAAGAAATGAAATTACTATGTATTTTCTGTTCATATACTATTGTGCAATCTTGAGCAAGAATAATAAGGAAACCAATTTGAGAGTGATACCGAAAAATTGATAATATTCAGCTCTTGTGTTCTAAGTATGTTTTAAACAGAGCAGGATAAATACCAATCTGTAAATATATGTTTCATTGGATTTAAAACTTCACTTCAACAAAGTTAAGATGAAGGTGTTTTCCACAAACAATGCATACTAGATATCTACAATGCACCTAAAACTCAGGTTAATGTGGTGTCTTTCCTTTATTTGCAGTTGAAAGCATACAAAATATGGAGAAGAAAGAAGGTTTGATGCATAATTTTCTTTCAATAACTGCTAGAGAATTATTCATAAATGTAGATGTAGCAGTTATGAAGAGTTGAGGTTTTTTTCTTATGTTTAGTTGACTTTTGGAGTGCAGCTTAAAGCATTTGTGTTCAGAGAGGCTCCCAGCTGAATATTTGATGTCTGTGCTAGCTAATACAGCCAACAATTCAAAGCAATGGTTTCTGAATTACTCTATTTGGGGAACAAGAGAAGAGGGAATGTGCTTTGTTTAATTGCATGTTTTGAATTCATAAGACATAACACGTTCTTTCATGAGGAATGTCAAACAGAAGTAGTTATTTCCTTAATTATGCTCCAAGGCCCTACATTTTTTCTCTTGGACAGCTTTCTAGAAAACGTCTGCCTTCTGGCTCCTGGAGTTCCCAGTATTCAGACAGAATACAAACATTGCTATATCCTTTGCTACCTCAGAGACTGTTGGTTTTGTCTTCTGTTAAGCTGTGTAAGACTGGCATTCATAGCATACACAAAGATCATAATAAAGACTTTAAAACAATAGAGTTTAATCTTTATTTTTTAATATGGAGTTTGTTGATTAGGTTATTTTATTTTTTTTTTATAATTTAGTTGTCAGGCCTAATTATTTTTCCCATGCAAGTGAGAGAAAGCCCACATCTAGTCCTAAATCTAGATTTTATTTTAGAAACTAAAACCACAGGAAATGGTGTATTCATAAATGAATTCATTGCATGTGGTTGCATTTGACAGCACTGAGGGATTTCTGGCCCCAGATTATCAGGTTTCTTGAATCCCATGTCATACATCTCATACACAGTGAGTGGGGATTGCTGGTGTGTACCCAGTTTCTGAGCAACAGACTTAGCTCTGAATAGTATGCTTGGCATTGCTTACCCAGAGGTAACACTCGAGGCATTAAGAAGAGCTAAGATGCATAGGACCATGGTTTGAATCCTTGCAAGGAATATACATGACCTTTGTTTGTTAAAATGTGTGAAAATGGAAGGTGTGATATTCTTTAAAAATTGCTTACTCAGATAATCCCACATTTGAATCACCTGGACTATATTACCAAGTATGTTGTATTTCAGGAGCAGCTGCAGGTTCTTAGATATCTGTGGGCACATCTCAGCTTGGTGAGGTACTTTTGCTCTCAGCAGTGTGCCTCTCCTTATGCTGGAGTTGTGGGTGGAAAGGAGCACTGTTGCTGGTCTGCACTGGGTGGAGGATCACACACTTGCTTTTTTCTTACTACTCCTGCTTTTCCATGGGGCAAAGAGAAGCTTGTGGAGGAAGGGAACCTGAATGAGAAGCGGTGAGATGTGACTGCCTTTGATTACATCGTGCTCTCTGCCCTCCTAAGTGCCTGCCTTCTGAAACCTGAATGGGGAAATTTTTCTGGGTTTTGTTTCATATGCTGTTCTCCACCATCCGCAGCTGGTTTCTGTCACGTATTGCCTGTCTAAACTTGAGAGATGATAGTATGAATTGATTAGTGTAATTAAATACAAGTTCTAAAGTACTCTAAAAACATCCCCCAACAAGTCATCTCTTTACAATTCCTCTGTTAAAAACAGATACCCCTTGTTACCTAGATTGCATCCAAATTTGACACTATGTTTTAAAACTGCTACTGATCAAGCCAGCTTTACCCCCTCGGTCACTGTGGCTTGTTTTGTTCCCCACAGGGTTCAGCTCACTGCCTTACTGACAGCAGCACAGTGAAATGCACATAATCTTTTTTCAACCATCAGTCGACATTTAGTCAACAACTAAATGTTAAATGAAGCTTTTAATGACAAATGTATTTCTAGATCATTATGACAAGAAAAGGCGTAATATTCGTAACTTAGCCTATTAAAAATCTACACCGTGCAGCTTTGTGTGCATGAAATTTTAAATGGTACATTTCAGAGTATCAGAATTACTTACACAAAGAGATATGGATATGAGTTGACAGATGTGTCTGTGAATGTTTAGGAATTCATGGTAACTGACTGAATCGTACTATTTAATGACTTAAGACCTTACTCTGGTGGAATATGCACATCATGTGTGCATAATTCAAACACAGATATGGTAGGACACCACTTCCTATGTTACATAAATACTATTTCAACAGGATTTAGTCTTACTATCTGAAAATGTCATAAGAATTTGAAGATTTGTGTTCAGTGGAGCAAAGGGAGGGTACAGTGTCTGTGTGGAACTTTTTCAATGGCTGAAGTCGTAATTGTTTATCAGTACTCTATTTAGAAATATTGCAAAACTTGTCCTTTGAGCCTGACATTACTCAGTCTTTCACTCTTTTATTTGGAAACATCACTCAAATTAGTCAACCTTCTGTGCCCGAGTGTCTAGTGACATTTTTCAAAGGTTATTTTGGAACACAGATATTTCCCTCATTTCATAGAAGCTAACCTCATCTGCAGAAGTCAGTGAAGATTTATCTGTGCAGTCTGGATTCCCAAAGGTGTTGGAAGTCTTTGACTCAGTTCATGCCAATGGCATCTACCAGAGATAATGAAAGAATCTGTGGGAATAGACTGAGCATGATGATGATGCATACACCACTGCCACAATTTATGACAAATTTTTGATTTATATTTGTTTGTTCGCTTATTGTATGGTTTTTTTCCTATAATTCAGTTATTGCTTGAAACTCATCACAAATTAAGTTTGTTAAGAAGATGAGAGAAATATATTTTCTTGGGGAAAAAATTGAGCCCTTACTTAAGTGTCAAAGATCTAAACAAATAACTGATTAAATTTGTTTAATACCAGTGACTCAAGCCTTATTTTTGGTATCTTATTTCCTGGAACTGGTCTCTGAACATCTGATCCTTAATTGCATATTCCCAAAATGACAACTGGAAATATCTTCATGGTGCTGAAAAAGCCCATCAAGCACAGTTTGATACAAAGCATCTCAGTGATGCTCTTTTAGTACAGCTGTATGCAGCTCAGTGGGAAAGAGATATGAAAGGTTTTGGTTTTGGATCTTTTTTTTTAAATTATTGTTCTGTTGGGAATCTGCTTTCACACCTTAAATTCTGGTGGCAGAGTACAGCCCTAAGCAGATGTATCAGGTAAGAATATGTTTCAAAAGGATAATTTTTTTCTATGTTAATGGATTTGCACTCATGGATATATCTTCTGCAGCTCTGAAAGACCAGGAGCATGGACTTGTCACTCCAGAAAAAAATTAGTGTCTTATGCTGGCTGCAGAATGCCTCCTTTTGTAGAAGTGGAGCAAGCTAAAAGTGAATGAGTAGTGCATATAGGCTCTCACATCCAAAACTAAGCAGAAAGAGTTAATGAGAAGGCCATAAACCAGTCTCTATCACTCATTCTTTCACCCAGATGGTACATCAGAGGTTGCAAAACATCAACATTTCAGAATATCCAGAGCAGGGAACATATTTTTCACATTCTTTTCTTAGGTTATTTAATCATCACAATCAAGTTCAGAATTAGAAAGAGGAAGAAAGTAACGGCTGAAAACTAAATAACCATTCTTACAGTTTTTATGCATATCGTTTGAATCATCAGCTCTAGACATTTAAACTGAGGCACATTAAACTGGTTAATGTGCAGAATGATAACTAAATGTCTGACCACCTGGTTGATTAGCATTTAGAAAGAAATTGTACAGTTGAGAAATAGAAACCAATTACAGAACTTAAGAAAGAATACGAAAGTTACATATCTTGTAAATATGAAACTGAAGAACTTAATAAAAATCATTTTGCCAGCTGTTTCCAGGTTTACTGAATCAAAGTAAATGAGTTTTAAAAGCCATTTAGCAGATGGAAGGAAAATGTTCACATTTCCTAAAGTGTTAATGAAATTTAGTTGTAGCAAAATTGGAAGAGACAAAAAATAGAAACAACGGTTATGTGAAACCAGACGCTGCCACAGTAAAATACTGAAATATAAAAACAAAACAAAAAAAAATCCCAAATAACAACAGATTTCTTTTTCTTATTTCTTAATTGTAGAGTGGCAAAAGGAAAAGAAAAAAAAAAGTGAAAATTTTGTTCTTTTTTGATTCTTGCTAATGAGTGCCATTTTTTATTAGTCAGTGGTTATAATGCAGCACAACTAGCTCATAAATACACCACTACTGAGACTGGTAACGATTCAAATGATAGTCATAAATCCATTCAAATTGATACTTAGGGCATTGATAAAGAAGGCCAACAGCCCGAAACATTTTAAGTGTTCATTTCAAAAGTTTTGGCACAAAGAATTTTATTTCCCTACAGGGATCATCCCGCAGTTCTTAGAAGCTTTATGTGTTTACCTGTATGAATCAGATAATGAGGCAAAGAGAGCATTACTGAAGAACAGTAGCAGAATGTAAGGACTAGTAGAGCTGCTTATTAACAGGCTAAATAAAGATTATTCTCATCTTTATCCACAGAAATAAATATCATAAAGATAAAATTGTGCTTTACTGTGCTAGGCAGGAGAAAAGTGGAGTAATGAAAGGCATCTGTATTGGCACAATAAACAGTTTCTACTTTGTGTTGCCTACCAGAAAAAAAAAAAAAGCTGCATCATTAAATTAATCTGAAATTAAGCCCATACTTCCTGAAATGAAGGATAATAGCAGTACTAAACAGCTATATTTAAATTTTGGGTTTTTTTGTTTTTAATAGTAAATGAAGAAATACAGACCTTTGATAATTTTATCATTTTGCCTTGTTAGTTTTGTTTGATCAGCAGGTGTGCAACACATAAATTTCTCATTTCTGCTTTCTGGTCACCTGCTTTATGGGTAGTTTGCCTTCCTTTCTGATTTTCTACTTTAAAACCATTGACCTGCTATTATGCTATGGGTCCTTTTGACTTCCCATGCACCTACTTCTTGTGATGTCACCAAATCTACCCAGCTAAGAGCAATTACTGTCTCCCAAGAACACTCACCATTAATTATTTTTTTAAATTCCTATTTTAATTCACTAATGCTAAGAAAAAGTAGTAATGGCTTAGTATATAAACATAAAATGGCACTTCATCTGAATATCATATGGTTTTCCCATAAATTTATGGAGTTTGAAGAATTTCCCAGAAAGGAACATCAACTACAGTATCCCTGCAGCAGAACAGGCTCTGAAGCATTAATAAAAAGTGTTATTTTTTGTGTACATGTTAGTAGCCACAGTACTGAAAGACTCAACTATTTTAAGACAATTTGCAATTTCTACTCAGCCAGATATTCACACAAGTTTTGAAAAAGAAGGTATTTTATGACAGGAGTTGAAACAACTTTAGCACTGATTCATGTTGTCCAGAGAGAGAGTTTACCTTTATTATCAATTCAGATTTGGATGAAATAACCTATGCTTCTCTTACTACTGACCTTTTTAATTCTGCCTTACTGTCAAAGTGTCCAAATTAGTAAGATAATAAATGGTGCAATACCTTGTCCAGTCTTCCTACTCTTCCACAATATATCTGGAACACTTCTTTCAGCAGACTTGGAGAAATTATTGGATTTTTTTCAGGCTTAAGTTAGAATTATGTAAAAATTTTGGTATGTACAACCGTCAAACACCTCTACACTGACCTTCTCTCAACCCCCCCATCCCTGCTTTCTTGAATAACATTTCTTTTAAAACATTAATAGTTTCTCTTAAGCTGTGTTAGAATTAGGTTAAAACAAGTGTTAATTAGCTCTGAGCAAATTAATAATAAATTAGGGAGCTCCTGAGTCTTGCACCACGCACTGGTACTGTGAAGCTGTAGTGTAAACATTAGCTTTCAAGACCATTTCTTTGGTGATAAAGGCTTCAGAGTATTTTATCCATTCCAATCTAGATCCAGGAAAGTTAATGAAATCAGTTCATTCTGATGCATTTAGTGCCATATAATGACAGGTATGTACTGTGAGCATAATGCATGAGGCTCTGGGGCAAGATTACTGCATTTATGACTCTCATGAAGCAATTTCATGGAGAGTACTTGTCAGTCAGCCAGGAAAGTTTTCCTTCACAGAAGGCTTCAGAACTGGACACTGCCTGTGGGAAAGAGTTGAGCAATATGTTGATTACAGCATTTTGCAGCTATTTATGTGCTTCAGTTTAATCAAACCCAAAAACTATTATGTAAAGGTGTAGGTCTCTGTAGGTCAGGGCAGAGTGGAACAACCTCACTTATAAATGTGCATAAGGTACTTTGTAAAAAAATATGTAATACATTCCCATTCCAGGAGGTGATGAATAAAGTATACATGGCTATGTGGTGGGTAGGATGGGAAGTATTGCACCTACTGCTGAAGCCTCAGTTTGAATGGAGCTGGGAGTAAGCAGTTGTGTAGTCACTATTGCATTATTTTACCAATGACTGTGTTTCCCTCAAAAAGCCAAAATCACAAAAAGGTCCTGAGAGGCTATTCAGGCAGACACAAATTACTTGTTATTTTCTTCTTACACTCTTTTAGATCAGCTGCAATAACATAATTTTTGTTGTTCTCATAATCCTGATGGCCACCCATATCTCAAGCATTTTAAGGAGAGGGCTTGCAAAGCTGTGTTCATTCTGCCTTTCAAGTTGAGTGACCTCAAAAATGAGGTCAATGGAGGCATGTATTGCAGATTAGTACTGCCTCTATGATGCATATTGAAGTCCCTTAAAGGTCCTGTGCTTAGGTTTATAATGTGCATGGATTTGTACAATTCTTCTAGAAAATTCTGTAATTTTTTTCTGCACTCTATTACAGGGAACCAACACAGCTGAGGACAGTGAATGCATTTTAGGTTAGCACCTCTTAGCAGAAGATTGAGATAAATCCAAACTAGCTTACAAGTTCCTCAAAGGAAATAAAAATAAAAAAATCAGAAGGAGAGGAGAGGAGAGGAGAGGAGAGGAGAGGAGAGGAGAGGAGAGGAGAGGAGAGGAGAGGAGAGGAGAGGAGAGGAGAGGAGAGGAGAGGAGAGGAGAGGAGAGGAGAGGAGAGGAGAGGAGAGGAGAGGAGAGGAGAGGAGAGGAGAGGAGAGGAGAGGAGAGGAGAGGAGAGGAGAGGAGAGGAGAGGAGAGGAGAGGAGAGGAGAGGAGAGGAGAGGAGAGGAAAGGAAAGGAAAGGAAAGGAAAGGAAAGGAAAGGAAAGGAAAGGAAAGGAAAGGAAAGGAAAGGAAAGGAAAGGAAAGGAAAAGCAGCAGATCCATTCTCTGGGTATATGAAGTCATGATATATGCTGAATTGAATACCCTACCAAAGATGACGTTAAGAACAATGATGTGAATGAGAAGTGAAATATTTCCAAGATAAAACCAGTCTAAACCGGAGTTTCTTTTGCAATTCAAACAAGTGATGGGGGAAAAAAAAGCCTCATGCAAAATATTCTCCTTCTCTTCCAGAGAAGATCAAATTTATGCTGTGGCTTTCTCTCCTGGTCTTCAGAAATGTGTCACTATTACATCTAGAGCTGATCAGTAATCATTTGGTCATTACAAAATAATCTTTGACTCTCTGTTCATGTAGATGCTGTCAGAGAAATAAAGGAAATGTCTTTGCTTTTTCTGATGTGTTCAGTTTGTAGAAGTTGACTTTTACACAATTTTTAGAAGCCTATTTAACTCACTTGAAGGGCAATATCATCTTATTCAGTGTGCATGGATATTCTTTGACCATGTTAAAAATTTATTGCATACAACTCAAGAAAAGAAAATTAATATAATATGCTCAGCACTCATACTCTTAGTTGCAATTAAGTTCCAGAAAGCTTACGTGTAATCTCTATCAGTTTTCATTCTTGCAAAACTAATTGCAGAAAAGATCTGCAACTATTATATTAATTTTCCAGATTATATTAATTTTCCAGACTTTTTTTTAGTATAATGATTAAATGTTTATAAAAACTACTGTCATATGAGTTTTCAATAGATTCAACCTGTAGATTTAACTAGTACTTAACTGCCACGGAGGTGTATCTTGTATCTTGTATCTTGTATCTTGTATCTTGTATCTTGTATCTTGTATCTTGTATCTATCTTTATCTTTCTTTTTCTGAAGGAGATATGGAGATGTTATTTCTGCAATGAGTATTTAATATTAATTCCATTCCTGCTCCAGGTTGGATATCTGTATGGAATAGATTAACTTGGATTTAGCTTGCTTTGTGCAAAAGGAGAACCAAGAACAGCCAGCATAACTAACTTTTTTTTTCTTTTGTACATTTATATTTGAATTGAACTATGAATTATCTTATATTCAGAAAAAAGTGAAAGGTAAAAGTTGAAAACTCTAGATGAACTTTGAAAACAAAAGAGAATAATGCATAGATTTTGCTGCATTTATTGGATTTTTTTGGTGCTTATAGTTTATTCCATTCACACTGTTTCCATCTGCAGCACCAGCTTGCTTTTCTTCCCTTAGGACTGCAGGGTGTTTTAATAATAGGCCTTCAAGACCCCCATAGCAACAAGAAGTCTGATAAAATAAGGAGAAAAAAGAGCTGAAGTGATCCCTAGAGAAGGAAAACATATTTTCCACTTTTCATTTCCATTTCACAACAGAATGATGGGCTGAACTAATAAAAACCCATTGGCATTCCAACAAACCCAAACTGAGTTTGCCTGTTGGGTAGTAATTATACGTGCCAAGTATTCACATACATAATTAAGTATGTTCTGTTTCTTTAAATAAACAGAATTGCACAGAAGCCAAAATAGTCAAATGGTTTCCTCATTATTTGAATTAAAGAATAGGAAAGTTTTCTGGTAAAATTTTATTTCCCTTCCTGCTCTCATTGGTAGGCTCAGTTGACTTACAGAAATTAATTCAGTTGGCATGAGAAATTCTCAGATATTATTAATTTCTGAAACACATTGTTATCATTTGGCAGAGGAGCAAAACATGTCAGTCCCGACTAACAGCCAATAATCTAATCCTAACCAACTCTCTGAGTTTGGTTCTAATTAGTTAAAGTTTTGCTTGCCTTTCAATATGTACGTGTTAAATTGAAGGACATGCTGTTGTGGATCAATAAGGAATGTCCTGCCTAACTCTCTGAGAGCTGTACCAGTATTTTCAAACACTTTTCCTTTCCTGAGCAATGTTGCCTTGCCAGACAGCCCTGTGTTGCTCTTTTAGGTTGCCTGCATGGTGCATTTTCCATGACAACGTGTGAGATGCATGGAGGAACCTGTTTGTTTCTAGCTCACGGATTCTGGTAGTGAGCTACAGAGCAACAGCCATTGTACAGCATCTTCATCCCCTCAGACGGGGAGAGAAGACAGAAATCACTCTGTAAAACATACTGGCACATGTGAGAGCAAGTTTCCTAATTCCACAAAGTTAGCCAATGAACATTATATATTTGTGCCATTAATACTGTCATTTCAGGAAGGAGATATAAGGTCACTGTGTTGACAGAGTGAGGGTAAGAGGCTGTGGCTGAAAACACACTGGGAAGAGTAAAGATGTCCGAGGCACTGTTAATAATTAGCTGTGTTAGAATAGCATCTCTGACTCCTGATCATACAGGTTCATTGCCATCTCATATGCTATTTGCATATATGATTATCCTCTTTTCATCCTCCTTCTGGCTTATTACTCAAATTTTATCAATGCAGGTAAAACACACTGAAAAACAGGATAATTGAGAGAAATACTCCCCCCATGTCAGTAATTCAGTATTTTAATTTATTTTTTGTGTGTGTGTGTGTGAAAAACAAATGTGTGTTTACCAACAAATGTGTGTTTACCACCACATAGGGGAAGTGCTTTCTGAGGCAGCATTGGAAAACAGTGTTGGGTTTGGAAAGTGTCTGCTTAGGATATGACCAGTTAAAAGCGGTAGCTTGGATACTACGTGGATAATGATATATTTTCACAGACACATTTACAGCCTTGGGTATATATACACAAGGCTAATTTTACTTTAGTTGAATCTGAAACCTTAACTATTCTGAAATTAGTTAAATCTGAAAAGGACAATACCTTAACTGAGAGATGTTATCACCACAACTTGTGAAAAACTCCTCCATGGATAGGAAGAAGAGAGATATCAGATATCAAATCTTTCATGCAGAAAGATTTTCTGTTTCTGCACCTCTGAAGTTGAAAGTTGAAGTTATGACTTCACACATGTTAATGAGATGGGACTGGCTTGGAATTTAAAGATCCACTCAGATGAAACCAAAGCAGCATAAGAAAATCCTATTAGTGATATAGAAGAAAAAATAATTTGATATCAGTGTTTCTGAGTGTATCCAGAGAGCTATGTGCTAGCTTTTGATTTTCAAAGAAATCCTATAATTAGTAACTATTCAAAAGCAGCTCTGGGGCATGTTTTTAGCTAAGGAATTATCATCAGACAAACTTTTATCATAAGCCATAATTGTTACTCTGTGTACCTTAAGAAGTTTTAATATGACAATGTTTCAGGAAAGGTGTAATTTGTGAGCTATTTCATGATGATATTGTGATTTCAGAATAATTTTAAAGTTTTGGTTAAACACTTGTGATTGGTCACCAAGACGATATAGTACTGTGTCTTCTCTTCCATTAAACAGGAAAGGGTAAAACTAAAAATTCAATCAGAAAGCTGTGTGTCTTAGTGCAGACTTATTGTTCTTACCACCAAGGGCTTTGGTTTCTGTCCTTAAAATATTTTCAGGAAAGCAGCATTCCTGTAAATAAGTTTTTGTTAATAGAAACAGCCTTGCAATAAACTTTTGAAAATAATAGGCATTTTTGTTCTATTTTTTAAATTTTATTTGAAAAAGTGTTTAAATACTGTTCATGCTTCTCATGGAATTCTCTAATGACCTCTAAATCCACAACATTCTTGAAAATATAGAACTTAAACACAGTCATTTGTAGAGTTTTGGAAAACAAAAGATTAAGAAACAACACTTTTCTGAAGAGGTGAAATTGGTTATTATGGATACTTATGTTTCAGTTATAAATTAGTGGACAAAGCTGACACTTCAACATTAAGCATTGCAAAAGTTATTAAATTTGGGATTGATTCCATGTGGAACCTTTAAGAACTTCCACTGCTAGACAAGACTTAGTCTGTAGACTAGAGACTAGCAACTAAGCATAGGTAAAACCAACAGCCATTACAAGACAATGAATAGCAGTATTGTGATTTTTTTTTTCTTTATTAATAAGGGACATATATATTATTTTCATGTGTTTTCAGCTTTTATTCCAAAGCAGAAATATTAATTATTCTTACTAATTTAAATCTTATTTTGCAGGTCTAGAGATGCCAAGAGAAATCAAATAAAATGATTTAAGCTAACGGATGATTACCTGTAGTGTCACTGCATAGTGAAATTATGTGCAATTATATAGTGCAATTATGCATTATTATTATTTAAAAAAATACATATTCCTGTCAAGGTGGGTTCAGAGGAGGGCCACAAAGTTGGCTAGAGGGATGGAGCACTTCTGTGAGGAAAGGCTGAAAGAATTGGGGTTGTTCAGTCTGTAGGAGTCTCTGAGAAGATGTTATTGCAGCCCTTCAGTACTCAAAGGGGGATTTTAGGAAAGAGGAGGACAAATTTTTATCAGGGTGTGTTGCAACAGGATGAAGAGTAATGGTTTTAAACTTAAAGAGGACTCAATTTAGATTCAATATAAGGAAATTTGGAGGGTTTTTTTACCAAAAAAAATGGTAGTGATGAAATGCTATGACAGGTTGCACAGAGATATCATGGATGTCCTGTCTCTGGAAATATTCAAGTTGGATGGGACTCTGAGCAACCTGCTCTTGTTGAAGATGTCCCCGGTCTTTGCAGAGGAGTTGGGCTGGATGACCTTTAAAGGTCCCTTTCAACCCAAGCCATTCTGTGATTGTGGGATTCAATGCATTAAGTGCTCAGACTTCAAGGTGGAGGGAGCCCTGTACCTTCCTAGACTCACACAAATTTAATGAACAATTTAATAGGAATTATTCGTTTTAATTTCTTTCTGTACACAAAGCTGCATGTGAATACTGAAGAGGAAAAAATGAAATGGAATAAATTAAGGAATAAATGACCCATTCAGTGCCTTGAATGGAACTAACTAACTAATAGAATAGCACAAAGCTGTTAGTTAAGAGACTTTGCTGCTCTTTTGCTTTGTGGCATTTAATTGCTCATGAAAGATGGACTTCTCTTTTTCAGTTTTCTCACTGTCACAGTCAGCCTAGTGAAATTTGCTTTCCTCTCAGATATGGTATGAAACTTAAAAGCAGTAACATGCATTGCTAAAAAGCCTTGGTACAACAGCAAGGTGTGATACTAAAATTATTTTGGTTTACAATTTTGTACCTATATTGCTACTGTTTTATCATTACTCTGATTACTCTTTCAGTACATTTGAGAATATATGAAGATGCTAACAATCTGCGGAGCAGTTATAACATTGCTTGTTGCTTCATTCTAAAGACCATCCTACTCCTATTTGGCTCTGTAATGTGTCATGGGGCAAACACCTCATGCTGGCTGAGCTGGAGCATTTAAACTGATATCCAGGAGGAGCATACACAACCAGACAGCTGCTGCTAAAATATCTATCTGCTGTTGCAGTTGGCGTTTCTTCTGCTCTCGCTGTTCCCAATCTGTGGCCCCCAAGGTCTGAGCGACACTGGGTTTGTCTAAGCCAGGAGAATGGAGCCAATTTTTGTAATGAGAAAATTGAAGTGCTATTGCAGAGGATTAGTACCCTCCTGCTGCTTACTGCAGAACGATGGGACCTTGGTGAAGGAAAGATTGGTACAACAACACAGTGCAGCTTATGACTGCAAACAAAAACAATATTGTGGTATTTTGGCTAAGTGACACTGGAATACTTTCAATATCTAATTAGATTACAGTTCAAACGCACCCACATTGGATGTATGATGATATTAATCCAACATCAGAAAATATAAGCAATAGTCACCAGATGTTGCACTTTGAGAGATTAAACTGTTTTTTTCTCCTTCCTAACAAAATGTCCTGCTGTCTTTGTGATTTTACTGGCTGAAATGTGACATGCTCCAATAACTCATTATGTAAGAGCAGGGACCATAATCTGCAGTTCCACTGTCTCAAGAGAAATGTATGTCCATCAGGCTAAAGAATCACAATTTTTCTTGCTCTAGTTTTGTCACTCTTTCCTTCCAAATGTCTAAATAATCCAGAGAATGTGGATCAGCTTCAGTAGCAAAAGCTAAATTACTTTGTGTGATGTTTTTCCCAAGCAGCAGAGATTACACTTGATTAAGGAGATCTCTTGAAAGGACAGAGACTGAGATTTAAATCCTCATTCAAGCAAATGGAAAACATGACTTCTAGGTCTTCATATCTTGGTGGAGAATCAAACTTTATTTTGTTTTAGGTAAGTTTTGACATAAAAAAGGGTCTTCCTAACTTTTACAGCAGAAAACCTAGTTTAATTTTATCGGAGGATGCAAAATATATACAGTACAAGTAGGAGGCACTCCTCAGCAGCTCTGGTAAATTGCTTGAGATAAGAAAGGAATAGGATTAATTTCTTTCAGGTCACATCCCTGTGTAAGGTGTTTCCTGTCTCCTGCTTTATCCAGCTTCTTTTTCTAACATTTGCAGTGTTGTGCATCTCCACTCTTAAGTCACTAATTTTTTTGTGACTCTCTGACAGAACCTCTGCATTCCACTGGAATCTCTGGAGCTTGATGTAGTCCAAAATTTATCAGTGAGGTGATTGAGTTTTAAGGCATAGATACATCTTTACCATTAAAAGTTGTGCTGGTTTTCTCTGAGGTACAATTAACCATGTGATGAGACCCTGCTCTCCTGGAGATGGCTGAACAGCTACCTGCCCATGGGAAGCAGTGAAACAATTCCTTGTTTTGCTTTACTTGTGTGTGTGGCTTTTGCTTTCCCTATTAAACTGTCTTTATCTCAACCCACAAGTTTTCTATCATTCACCTTTCTGATTCTTTCCCTGATCCTGCTGGTGTGGGAGTGAGCAAGCAGTTGTGTGGGGCTTGGCTGCTGGTTGGGGTTAAACCACGACAGAGCACAACAGCTGTAATTAGCTCTGTCTGTAGCTGGTGGTTTAAGCAGTGCCCTTGGAGCTCCTGATCCTTTTGTGATGATAACAGCAGCCTTCAGCCTTACAGAACCCTGCAGCCAGCAACCAGAAATCAAGTGGGGTTGAGCATGGGCCTTCACTGCTGTACAAGCTCTCAGGAAGTTTGTAGCTCAACTGGAATGCAGCCTCTTGTGTCACAACAGTTTTCTGTTTTCTGGCAATTGATTCCATGTACAAACTGTTCACAGCTCCTGAAGGGGAGTAGGAAGGTACATCAAAATGTTGAAGTATGTTGCGGGGTAACAGTATTGCAGTCAAGTGTTCAGAAATACCCTCTTGCTTTTGAGGCTTTGTCTGGACTTACCTGTACCTGCAGCATGCACATGTGATTTTTTGGCCCTATACTACGTGTGGGAAGCACAAGCTGAAGGTTCTTTTAGTGTGCAAATCCTTTGTAGCTGTCTTTCCCCTTATTCCCTTTTCACACTGTTTAAGCTTTAAGAGTAACATCCTGGCTTCTTGCAATGTTACTCAATCTGTCAAAATCCTATTTTCCTCTGTGTTTGATATAGTTAAAAGCAGAAACAGAGAAAATCAGCTAGGCAAAGATTAGCAGTTAGTATAAAAGAAGAGCTATGCTAAATCCTTTGTAAAGATTGTCTAGGTTCTGGTGACATAAAGGGGTCCATTTCATATTACCAAGTTCTGTATACCCTTTTCAAGATTAAAAAAAAATTAAAAAAACTCTACCAAGTCTGCACTCAGACAGAGAATGGCTTCCATGTCTGTCACATGGGTGGCAAGTGCTGCCATAATTGAAAGGATGTTAGAGTACAATTTGATAGAAAATCTAAATATAATTATATATAATTTGAAATATCAACTGCTGAGAACAGATTCCTTATCAGCAGAAAATTATCAAATTTTTTACAGGCATTGACTTACAGTTTTATCTTTCAACCACATTTTCAACAGTAAAGTAATTTGTTTTGTAAATGACCTCTGGAATCACATTAAGAGAGACGTCGAAGGTATGTACAATATTTCCAAAAGGTACAAAGCAATGATATCCAACTCAGATTCCTGTATTTTACACACTTGCGGATTTGAGTGTCCACTGAATGTTTGTCTACATGATGAAACACTTTTAACTTGGGGTTGAGTAGGTAAAAATATTTTCTCACAGTGAAGATTCATTCAACATGAAAAATAAGTCAGACAATGGCCCACACTTGATATATCTACAAATGTTATTCAGACTCTATAAAACCTGGGATTGGGGAAAAGAAAACAACAAATGAACAGAAAAAATGAAATTAAAAGATCTGAGTGTATGAAGATAGAAATCTTTTGCTTTTTCTTACTCCACACACTTTTAATTTTATATTCATTTAACAAAGGGACAGAGACTTCCCATCATTCTGCCTGTTTACTCGAAGCATGTGCTGTGTCTCCCCTTTAACCTTTTCCTTCAGAAAGAACATTAGTAGTCAGTCATTTTCCATTTTAAGTAAGTAGTTATTATAGTGATTTGTCATTTTTAATGTATTTATTATATCTTTTGTATATTTTTCCTTTTCCACAGTGGAGATCTTGACCCAATTAAAGACAGGGAAACAAACTTTTCCCTGCTATTTTGTAATATTTTGAAAAATGTAAATGGTTTCTTTTCAATTCAGCACCTATCTATGTTGACACATGCATATGTTCATGATTTGTTCAAATCGTGAACAAAATAAAAGGGCTAAATATTTTTATTCTAAACTAAAATGAAGACACACCCAAATTATTTCCATAATTTAAAATTTATTTCTTTATTTATAACCAGATTGCAAAAGCATTACATTATTAGAGCATGCTTGCTTCTGATGGGCACAAGCTGAGGTTATATCTTCAGCGGGTAGCATTGCACCTAGCATTTTGTGGAAGGCACTTTTATTGTATTTAGCACTTTGGAAATATCACACATGACACAACGTTTGGACTATGTGCAGAAGCCTAAAAAAGGTTTGACTTAATGTGGAAATTTTCAGATTTGCAATATCTGTTTTGGGGGATGGAGGTAGGGTGGAGTGTGCAAAGCACTCCATCTGCTCAGATTATGTAATACTTTTTCTTCAACACAAATATCATTACTTTTACACTATGAACTGACCAGATTTGCCTTTTTTAGTTATCCTTTCATTTTTTTCTCTTTTACTGTCAAAAGCAGAAGCATTAACATCTACAAAGCAGAGATTAGAGTCATATATCATATTGTTTTGATGGGTTTTTTTTAATGCTGGTATTTCTTCAAAAATCTCTCCCTTGTGATACATTGCATGGAGAAACTGAGAATTCTGCAGGCAACAAGCAACCTTGAAGCACTTTCACTGCTGTTCAGAAGTAATTAATGATAATGTCTCTATGCTCACCCTACACATCAACAGATACATATTTCTGCACTCATATTGTGGAGACATGGAGTACTTATTCTAGAGAGATAATAATCAAGAAGGACATGAAGAATGTCAGTTTGAGTATTCTTCTTAAAACAGTACAGTACTGAACATTTTATGGTTGCTTTATTATTATTATGGTTGAGATTTGTATTCCCATGGATTCAGTTCTAAACTAGAAAGAAAGGAATCTCTTGTGTTGCATTAAGATAGTGGTTACATAACTAACTTTTCCAGAAATTTGAAGCCTTAAAGTGTCATCAAACTGAAGAATAAGAGTCACATGTAATATGGATTTGATAAAGGGCTTGTGGGCAAGAACTTTGAGGAATTTTTTTTCAGTTACTGAAAGTTGACAATGAATGAGGCAATCAGCCTACTCAGCTATTGGCCAACTCCAAAGTGAGTATGGCCACATTAAACACCATTGATTTGATAATAATATTTTTTGGATGGATTGAAAGTGGAAAAGTTCCAAACAAAAGGCTATAATAGGGATGTTAGGATGTGTGGCCATAAGGAGGCCTGGGAAGGGGGAGAAACTAGGATCTCTACCAGCACTGAGTAAAACAAAAGGGCTTCTGGATCATGGGAGAAGGAGCAGACATGGCTGTCTGCTCTAAGTATTTGTTTTTATCTTGCAGAACTATTAGACAACCTATGCTTCATCTCTAAGTGTATGGAAACAACATTCTTTTGGAAAAATTGCATATTGTGTTTTTAGCAAAAAAACCCTGTGTGCCGAACAAATCCATTTAATTGGGGATTTGAGGCTCTAACCCCCTAAAATAAGGTGAGGTCAGCAGCTGTTTTTTTCTAAACTGCCTGGTGAGGCAAATGGTGGTGAAATGAACAGGATGCAATTGCTCCTCTCTAGATATCTACCTATCACCAGCTACCTATTTCAGCTTTGAAAGGATTTCATAGCTTATAATACTTGCACAAACTCCCTTGGTCATATGCTATAAGAACTTCTAAAAATACCTTAAGAACAGCAAAAATAGCTTTCACTAGTAGAATCTAACTGCCTGTCTAGTTTGTGTGTATACTATCTCCAGAGTGTAAACTAACCTTTCCTTCTATAAAGAGGAAGCACTGCAAAGTACTTTGTGGAAATCTTTGAAAAGATAAAGTGAAATGTAAGTGCAAAGCCTCATTATCAAGGAAAAGTGGATTAGGCACTCAATGAGGTAGTTGTATGCTTTTGGTGATGATCCAGACCATGTCAATTCACAACAGGAAATCACTTTGTATGCTTTACTAATTTAGAATGAATGGCAGCTAGAAATGTCTAATAGATATTTGGTGCTGAAGGTCAAGTAATATATTACTGCAAAGGCATGTTCCTTGAGATTTGCAATGAAGTTAGATGCATGGCCTTGATTCTGTTTTAATATACCTGTTTCTATAATGACTACCTGCATTAATTTACTTTATGAATGGAAGAAATATACTCCAAGTGGTTTTGATGTGCTAATACTTAATCCTGCTAAACTACCTTCATCCTTGGTCTATATTAAACGTGTGAGGTTTTTGCTCAGTGATGCCAGGAAATTCTTGGATGTAAAACAGGCTAGGTCTGATGCAGAGGAAGGTGAAAGTGTACTTATCAGTAGATGATGCTATAAAAACCACAGTTTTGTTGCCAGGTCTCTAATTAAATTACCTTTTATTGCCTTTTTTTGGATTTATTTCTCTTCTTTAAAGCTTTATCTTGCCTCATAAGCAAGATTTAAGATGGAAGGGTAGCTGTCCTTCAACTGTTCTCCAGCTAAATATTTCCTACAATCACCAGCCTATTAAAGTTTGGAAAAATAAAATGGTGCTTAAATAGAACACAGAGTTGCCATGAAATAAAATGAATGGCACAATAGATTAGGATTTTCAGATTAACAGTTTCCAGAAGGTTAGATCTCCTCAAAAATCAGATTTTGGGACAGATACAGACTCTTGATAGCTGAAGTATTACTTACATGCATGTGCCCAAGTGACATAAACTACTAAGTTCAAAACCTGCCTCACAGCTTAGTCTTCAGGGCATCCATACTCATCAATACTTTAATCCTTTAAATTCCCAAGGTATTTATAATTCTTGTGGAGTTCATGTCCAGGTTGCTTGATCTGAGAAACAGAGTGTCTGACACAGCAGCTTGTATATAATATACTTGTTATGTCTCTCTGCCAGCTGCAATATCTGTGAAGCTCAATCTGTTTTGTGTTCACACCACATTTCATACAACCCATCAACAACCAGATTAACAGAGGACATAGCTGCCATTATCCATTATCACTTTCATTTAAAAACATGGGGTGATAGCAATCATACTTTTTATCAAAACCAACTAAATATATCCAGCAGCTTTCAACTGAGCAAGAAATTTTCATTCATTAATTGATCTGTAGAGAAATAAGTAAGTTAGAGAATACTTCTCAGAAATACGAGGGAGATTTTTCCTGTTAAAATGTTGAAGTCTTTTGCACAGAACTGATGTAGAGCAGCCGAAAATGTCTGACGGTGATGCTTCTTTAAAGAAAATATTGCCAGCATTATTGGAGGGTGGTTTTAAATGCTATATAATGCAATAAGGAAAGCATTTTAAATTCTGTCAAATAAGTAAGTAATAGCTGAGAATCAAGAGGTGAATACTGAAACTTAGCATGTTTTCTATTGGTTTAACAGAGAAGTTTATTTTACTTCATTTGCTTCAGTAGAATCCTGCACACCACGAAGGTTCTACCATGTTTTAATAATGCAAAGGTGGCACCTAGTGTAGGCCATCCAAAGAGGGACACTTATATCTGTTTGGATCTGCTCTAATCACTGAGACCCATGTGGGAGGTTGGCAGTATGGACAGCACTGTCAGTCTTGTGTAGTGTCAAGCCAAGAAGAAGTTTAGAAATATACCACATTCGTGGAAATAATATTACTGGGGACAAAAGCAATGACGAAAATATTTGTCAGCTCAGGCTAACCAGTCACAGACTAAAGAAAATATTTTGGATCAGAAGAAGATACATGTACCCTGTGAATATGGATATTTCAAGATGATAAGTTCCATCTTTTTTGCTGTTTTCCATAAGCCAGTGGACTGATTTAGGGTTTGAAGTGAACACTAAATATCTGGATTCTACATAGTGTTAGCATACTTTCTAGTGATCAGAAAGAGAGGTGTTTGCAACTTATCACAGGTGTGTTGTTGAGATATTTACTAAGATATTCCCATGTTGCCTTAATTACTGCACTGTGCAAGCTTTTGGGTGTCATTAAACCATAAGACTCTTGAGGTAAAAATCAGTACAGGAAATACTAAGGCCTTAATTTAATTTTAAAAAAAAATTACTTAATTTGGATCATTAGAGTCACAAGCAGTATTTTGTGCTATGAAAGCAAGAGCTACATGTGGACTAATTAATACTTTTGGGGATAGTCAGACTCATTTTAGAAGATTGAGCATTATCGTAAAGAAGTAAAATGCCTCTAAAAATTAAATTAATTTCTTCTTTTGGAATAAAATACACAGAGACCCAGCGAGCATGACCTTTCACAATAAAATACCATAATACAGCAAAGAATAGTCAAGTACCATGACACCTGGCTTATTAGCTTTAAAACATAAATTAATCTGTTGGAAAATTAGGAATGTATTATGGGACATATGAGGGATTGCAAAAACCCAGAAGTTCCAAATACAAATCTAAAACCATTCAGTCTGGTGTGTTCCTTGCCTCACTAAATCAGGGAAAATGAGTTTTATGAACAATCCACCAGATGGGAAAATGTTCAAATACCACAAAATGTTGATCAGATTTATTTGAAAAGCAAGCTGTAACCATATGCATATGTGAGGAAGCAAAATGGATTTTCAAATATGAAGTCACTGCTGTCAAGTTGCAGCTGTATGAATTTAATGCTATATTGCAGTTTCTACCGTAGACTTTCTGATTTCACTTACCTATTTGCCAGCTAGTATGATTAATATTGATTCAGTATTACAAGCAATTAAATTGGAAAACATAAACAATCTTTTTCCTGGCTTTTCACCAGACAGTACCACATATCAGATTTTTTTTTGACAAGAGGGGTCTCTGAGACATATTAATATTGCAGCATCCAAAATGTTTGTGCACAAACAGATCACACAGACACCATGGCATTTTTACAACTCATTTTGGTATATATATAAATCTTCTCAGATTACAATAATTTATATTTATTCTACTGCAGTGACATCAGTTAATCTACTGGAGTCAGAAGAGGATTTATAAATAGTTATGTCTGCTTGATACTGAGTATAATTTCTATTTACGTATTTAAAAATATTTTATTTGTTTATTAGACTGGAAATCTAGAGATAAAAGTGATTTAAATATAAGGTTCACTCCCATGAAAAACAACAAAATGATTCCTTAAATTTTTGTTTCACTATACTTTTTTATATATCAAGGGATGAGATGCAATGTAATTTTTATTTTAGAATTTATTTACTCTTTTTTTAAATTTGTAACCTTTTTAATTGTAAATTTTTTGAAGCCAATGTTAATACTAGGTTAGATAATTAAGCATTCCTTTTCATAATGTATTTTGAAATGGCGGAAGTTTGGTTTATTCAAAAAATCAAGTAATTTTAAAGTATGTCCAATTAGTACCAAAATTACCAGCAACTGAGGAAAACCTACATATCAAAAATCATTTGTGGTTAGGCAAGGATAGCCATTTAAATTCTCTTACAGCTTTGTGTTCTCTCTTTGACTGAGAGAAGGAAATTTTTATCATGTGCAGTGAATACAGAGTATAAGGTCATTCTCCTGAACTGTTAGAATATTAGGTTTACAAGGTACCTATCAATTTGATGTTATTTTGTTGCCAATGTTTTGGGGCTTTAAATTTTTACTTTTTGGGACATTTATTACAGTTCTGGTTGTTTCTTACATCCATGACTTTGTTGAATCACAGTTTTAATGCTGAACTCTTTTGAACTGGGGTTTTAAACACCAGTAATCTCTATTTAGTGGCTTGGAAATGGCACAGTTCCTTCCAGTAGGGGTCTTCCATGTTGGATCTGCACTGATTCTGTCCCAGATTGCAATGCTGACCTCATGAAGGATCTTGACTCCTTCAACAGCAAGCTCAGTCCTCAGGCTGGGGCTGTTGGCAGCTCCTTTGAGTTGTGGGAGATGGGTGGTGCGTAATCATGGTTCATTTTGAGTTCTCCTCCACCATCTGTCTCAAGATGTTCAAAATATAGCCTAACAACTAAATTCCTCTTCCGGCCTACTTGTAGGGAAGTAGTTTTGATTAGTGATTTGAAACAAATGGAGAGGAAAAAGAAACATAAAAAAAGATTAAATAGCATTGTATGGAATTTTTTTCTTTCTCTTTCTTTTTCTCTTACTATTAAGTTTTTAATTTTCAATATCTTATTTTTCATTCATTTACTTCTATAATTCTCTTTAGATGTAAATTCACAGGAAACTAACTGCTATAAAATACTGTGAACCATCTAGTAGAGGGTGACATTTCAATTAGCTGGAATATTTTGGAACTGTCAAAATAGATTTTAAATACCACCAGGCTAGGTGGAAGGGATCCTAGTGTCTTATCCACTAGGCTTTGAACTTAAATTTTAAAATGGTGACTGAATGTAGCATTATTCCTTTTTAAGGTGAAAAATGCATAGAGTTTAATCAACCCAAAAACCACAAGAACAAGATGAAGCAAAAGGTGTCAAGTATGTAAAAGGTACATCTACGATCTGAAAAAAAAAATTCAAAGTTCAGATATTCTAGTAAAATGTAGGATATGATAAATTTTACTTTGTCTTAGGAAAGATCAGGTGTGAATCAGAGATTTTGAAATGAATGGCAGTACTATGTACCATTATATCATTAAGCTAAATTTCTTATTTTCTATTAGAAGACCTAATAATTCAAATGTATTCCTCCCATGGTTGAGAAAGCTCATCTTTCTCTCCCTTTCTAAACCCCCCACCTTCACACAGGAGAGTTGCTGGGTGAGGTTTTCCTCCTCTCTTCCAGTTACGGAAAAGAGGTTATTCCAGTTCACTGTCCCTTCTCAATAGACCAGTGATCTACACCAGAGTGCAGAAACAGACTTGAAATCTAAAATGAGACAATTTCTCCATCTTTCTTGACCCATGCTGGCAGTCTTGCTAAACAGCTCCGCTAAAAGAGAGCTTTAAATTTCTACCAAAGTACAAATTCTCCACATTTTTGCTAATTTAAAGCACTCTTTGTGCAGCCCTTGCTGCAATTACCATTCTGTTGATGAATATGAGCAAACTTTCCATTCACTTTTATTAAGAATTTACTTTAAAGAGCAACAAGTTTTACTCTGTTGTAAAACTAGAAGAGATTCAAAGTGATTAACTTCCTTGTGTAGTCCCAACTGGTTTCAGATGTATACTGCTGAGTTAGCACAGAGAACCTGAGGTTCTTGGGAAAGTTATGCTTTATTTTGTGACAGTTTTTCACTGAGTGGTCATAACTAAGAGGTGTTGCTGCACTGTTTTTCTCAGATTCTTCTGAGGGAGTTGACTCCTAAAACAGGCAAATCATGGGTACATTAACATACACTTTGAATTTTCAGAGCAGAGATAGATAATTTACTTTGGCTGACTCTTAGAATTTTATCCCAAGGATTAGCATATAGAATCACAGAATCATTAAGGCTGGACAAGACCTCCAAGATCATTGAGTCCAACCTTTGACCAAATACCATCGTGCCAAATAAACCACAGTACTAAGTACCATGTCCAGTTGTTTCTTGAACACTTCCTGGGATATTCATGTATTTTCTATGAATTTCAAAACTCCTAAATAGTATTTGCAAGAGGAAGTATTTTTTAGAATTAATTCAGAGTTAGAATATTATTGTATTTGCTGGATGCCCCAATGAAGGAAGGAATGATGAACCTGACTCTATGTTCTCGGAAGGCTAATTTATTATTTTATGATACCATATTATTAAAGAATACTATACTAAAGCATACAGAAAGGAGAGTTACAGAATGCTAAAAAGATAATAATGAAAACTCGTGACTCTTGCCAGAGTCCTGACACAGCTTGGTACTGATGGGCATTTGAGTCAAAACAACTCACACCAGAAAACCGTGAAACAATCACCTGCTGGTAAACAATCTCCAACCACATTCCAAAGGAGCAAGATACAGGAGATGCAAATGAGATAATAATTGTTTTCCTTTTTCTCTGAGGCTTCTCAGCTTCCCAGGAGAAAACCCTGGGCAAAGGGATTTTTCAGAAAATGTGAATGCCACAGAATATGTTAACCAGATGAAATGGCTGAAAAGTCTACCTTGAACTTTCAGATTCTGAGGCGGGTGGAAAGGCCATTCCTTCTCCTCATTTTTTAATGTCTTTTCTTTAAAATGCTTTTTAAATATCTCAGAACATCAACTATATTCTCTCTCAGAAAAAATAAAAAAGGAAGGAAAAAAAGTTGTTAACCTCAGAGCTATAAATCAGATGCATCTTTCTCTGTGGATTTCATTACATATTTCAATGTCATGATATGTGCACTAATTTATCCAACAAAACCATGTTGTTACTTTTATATCCATGGACATATTGGAGAGGGATGATAGTGAAAACTTTAAAGGCAAATTATTACCTAGTGGAAAAATCAGCAGTGGAAGCAAGTGTTTGTTTGAAATATAGTAGGCAGGACAAATTTTAATGTATCTCTGATATGTTTGCATTCCCTGCCAGATTAAAGCCAGATTCCTATACTGTTACCTACTTGGCTTTTTGAGTTCATACAAGAACCTCTACAGTTTAAAGGAGGTCACAAATACTAAGATAATTGTAAAAAATGAGCCTCTGAGCATGAAATCAGTGTTTCCTAGTCAGTTTCACCAGTTTGATTCTATTTTACATTAGGCACTTGGGGCATAGCACAGAAAGCCAATTTGTTACAGCATATGTGAAAGAGAAGAAGGGAGAGGTGTGAGAAGCCAGAACTCCAGATTATACTCTGACTGCTTTTTCTGTCACCATTAAATAAAGAAGAGTGACATACTGTCATTCTCCAGGTAGAAATGAATACAGCCTGTGACATAGGCTTATTGCTATTGAAGTGTGTGTGGAAACTTGATGGCGTTTTTTGGAAGGACAGAGACTTGTGATGCTCTGGTCATGCTGCCAGAAGCCAGAGATATTGAAACAATTTTTTTCTTTTTATTTTTCTTTAATTTTTCTTGTAAGGTCAATCCCCTTGAGATTACTCTTCCATCTGGTCACACGTCTGCCTCATTCTCTGGCTCTGCACTAAGGCAGCTGTTGGCAACTCTAACGTGACAAAAACCCCCTTAAGTCATCAAAGTCCCAAACTTGCCTTCTGGAACACATAAAAAAGCAGAGATTAGTGGCAACACCAGCTTCTGTTTTCCAAATAGGAAAGTAGGTTGACAACAAAGCTCATTCATATCTGCCTTTAAAAGTTTGGCTATTCTTTGCCTTATTAAGTAATCAGCATTTCAAGCCTCTGAAGTCCCAAGCTGAAAGACTGATTAGATATTAACCTGACTGCACAGTTGCTCTAATTTAGATTTATGACTACGTCAGTTTAAGGAATGAATCTCTCATATCAGACAC
Organism: Passer domesticus; assembly: GCF_036417665.1. Lineage (NCBI taxonomy): Eukaryota > Metazoa > Chordata > Aves > Passeriformes > Passeridae > Passer > Passer domesticus. Next base: position 81,260,584 of record NC_087474.1, on the reverse strand, counting down.
AGAAGTATTCATTTCGTTGTTCCTACGGAATACAATGTTTCATTCACTGGCAAAATTCCCAGACCTTCAATATGATGGGAATAAATTATGCAGGTTTACATGGCACATTTGTGAATTCTTAATTAGGGAATCGTAACCAAGCTCTGAAAAGATGCATTTTATACAGGGAAAAAAAAGAATAAATTCATTAGCACCTATAAATGCAACATTCATCAGGACCGATAGATTTGTGCTTGTTTTTAATTTTCTTCCATTGTGTTAGAAAGTCCTTTAACCTTTGAGCATTGATTAGGAGCAAAAAGTGAATAAGTTCTGGTTGCTTTAGAAACAAATTTTTCATTTTGAGAATATTACTCCAGCTTCTCTAAACGTGTTAAAGCAAAAAAACAGAACCACAAACAAAAACGCCAGCAACAACAAAGCAATGTAAAATAACACTCTTCCAGTCAAAGCTAAGGCTAAATATTTTTGCCCTCTTAGGATTCCTGTTATCCTACACAAACATTTAATTTACTGAACTCTTCTTATAGCTCTCATGAGTGTTATTTCTGATGTTTCAGAAAGAGAAGAAAAATATTTCACTGTATTCTGCTCCGTAGTGCTACAGAGCACCATTTAATTATCTTTACATTTCTGTTATATTTAACACCATCAAAAGAAAAATCTTCTTCCTTGTTTCAGGTCGATGAAAGAATCTGAATTTAAGTATGGGAGAATTTAAACACCTATTGACAACTGCAATTTTAATGCATCTTATGTTGTGCGTATTTTTGCAGTAGATGTTTGTGTATTCATGTGTATATAGGCTCTCATATCATAAAGAAGATATAAAAGAATATAAAAGGAAAAAACAAAAAAGAAGAACTGAAGTTGTTTATTATCAGGATATTGCCCAAAATTTATTTACCTAGTCACTGTATACTAGAAAAATGCAAAAAGTTTTGAAGTTATATTGTAGGGAACTCATTTCTGTCGTAGAGGACTGGGCTAGACTGCGATTATTTTCCTCCAAGAGTTTTTGAACAAACAGTTCTTTTAGGAAATCAAAAGCAAAATTTAAACCAGGAATTAAAGATAAATTGTAAAAAGAATGAAAAAGAAAAGGCAATAATGATTTGTGAACCCATAAGTGTTCAACAAAGTGGCACATAGAGAAAATGCACAGAAAAAAAAAATCTTTCAGCTATACTGAGGAAATAGAAAATGCACACTGTATTAAAACACAAGTTTAATTTATTGGAGCAGTGGATAGTGGACAGGATGAATTCATGCTGGACTTGCTGTTAGGTCTGCACTGAGATGCTTCAGTTTGCACAGAGCTCAGTTCATGCAATGCCACAACCTCTGCTAGAGCTGCTCTCATTTGGAAAGTATAAAGTCTATTCCCTCCCCTTCCAAACTATCCATGTAATAATTAATCTGTATAATAAAATCTGCCTTCTCAAACTTGGTCATATTTGCATAAACACATGGCCACTGTCTCACCTTTTAGACTTGCTAGCAACTCGTTGTTTTGTCCTTTTCTTCCCCATACCTAATAATTTATTTTCAAAATATGATAAAATTCTTTCTTATGTTTTGAATTTCAGCTAAAAGGCACAAGAGTGAACAGTACTTAGCAAATATCTAGATGGGAGTTTGCAAAGATAGCCAAGCTAAGTTACATCACTAAAAGTACCACAGTGGTATATCAGAACACATCAGGATGGCATTTATTAACTTACTGACTTGTACAGTGAGTACCAGGAAACAAAAAAAAAAAAAACATTCATAACATGACACTTCATTTTTTTTCCCCTGTTTTTTAAAAGTACGGTAAATACTCAAAGTAAGAATGAAGAACTGCATAAAACATTTTCCTTTTGGAAATTTTGACTCATGTATGCCAGACTCTCAGAGACATTAATTTATCTTTGTTTTGGGTCACAGAGCTGACCTGTGGCTGCTGCTTCTACAAACAGAAGTGGGGCAGAGCTGGGAACCACAAATAAATGTCACAAGTGACCTTCTCTTGAAGGCCCTGAGCACAACTTATGCTCATGGATGATGAGTTAGGTCTCAGTACTTATAAATCTCTGTTCTCTGTGCGTGCATAAGTCTAGTGGTGCAGATGTTTTGTGTGATGCTCTAGGTAAGAACCATCCCAATTTTGAGGAGTTGCCTGTGTTTGTTTGGGTTCTTTCAAGCCGTGAACTAGGTCACAGGTCCTGTGGGACCACTGTGTAAGGTAATAATGGTCAGAAACAAAGATATGGTGGAGACAGAGAAAAATAGTCTAATGCTTTAAAAACCTAAAAAACACATGCAGAAGCAATTCACCTCAGTAATTCTGACATCAAGCTGTGTGAAAACAACTGGGCTAAGTGATCTGCTAATTCTCTTGAATGCTAAGATATTGTGATTAATTTCTAGATCATGTTCAATAATTCATCATTGATGTCCAAGTGTAAAAGTAATTAATCATTGAGAAACAAGGTTTCTGACTTTGTTTTAAACTTGAAAATTAATTTAGGCACTCTTGAAAAATTTACAAAAGTTATGTAATGGTTTAACATCAGGTATTCATTATTGTTTTTCTTTATGTTTTTTGTTTGTATTGATGCTTTAATATTTGTGAGTTTTACTACACCTTGTAACTTTGTTTCTATTGTAAAATGTCAATAGAACAATTTTTAAATATGTAAAGATAAACATGACAAATTTTAGGAATCCTGGACTTTTTGAAATAGAAAATAAATTTAAAACTGCTGGAAAGATATAGCTCAGTTATTCTGTACTCTTTGCTATCTAAGGAGTAAAGTTTATATAAAATGTGTTCTACTGCTGTTACTGCATATCTTTCAATATGACATCTATCACCCAGTCTGGTATGGATTAATCAGTACAAAGTGTCAATCTCAGTATTAAGTCATAGAATGGTTTGGGTTTAAAAGGACTTTAAAGATCATCTCATTCCAATCTCCCTGGCACAGGCAGGGACACCTTCCATGACCAGGTTGCCCAAAGCCGTATCCAAAATGACCTTGAACACTTCCAGGGATGAACCAGGAACAACCTGTCTGGGCAGTCTGTTCCTGTGTCTCACCCACCCTCGCAGTAAAAAATTTCTTCCTAATATCTGAACTAAACCTACTCTCAGTTTAAAGCTTTCATCTCTTGTCCTGCCACAACATACCTTCGTAAAAAGTCCCTCTCTGTCTTTCTTGTTGGCTTTCTTTCAGGTATAGGGAGGCTGCTATAAGATCTCTCTGGACTCTTCCCTTCTCTCCTGGTTGAACAACACCAGCTTTCTCAGCCTGTCCACACAGGAGAGGTGCTCCTGCCATCTGCTAATCTTCATGGACCTCCTCTGGACTTGCTCTGCATGATCCCATTGATTGTGAAGCCTGTTGTAGATGCAATTATCTTTAACCGCTTTAAAAGTGGTGTTTACTCTTTCATCACTAGTACTTTATCAAATTATATGAAAGCATATTCTTCATTCTTCTACTTCATTCTTGTTTTACATCATAAAAGGACCAAGTTCTCTTTCCTTTAAACCCTGCAAAGTTATACCATCTACCTCAAGGAGGCCTGAATAACTAAGTGCATGGAAAAGTCTTATATAAATGAAGAGAAGATAGCATAACTGAATAAAAATTGCTTTCTTATGTATAGATTAAAAATGTAATTACTTTTTATTTATAAATATTTTGAGCTTACTATCAATGAGATGACAAAATTAATCTAAATCTATCTAAAAGTTTCAAAACTTTTTCTACAATCCTTTTAGATTCTCTTTTTTAAAATAATAAAAATTAAAATTTGAAGTTCATCACTGATCTATTTAGCGCGTGATTTTAATGATAATTTATTTACTTAGCTTTCATTCTCTGCACTTTTTTTTCAGTAGAGAATTTCCCAGGTAGAAACTAGAAACCTCAGATAATAGCATACGACAAATGTCTTCAAAGATATCTGGTAAAACTTGACATCATTTGTAGTATTTCAGGACTGAGAACTTTGTATCCCTGCAGCAGTCATTAGGAATGGGCAGGCTCATTTCATTGATTACACAGTGAGAAGGCTGTTCAGGTTCAGATGGAGCAGAAAGGTTAGTGGAACACCTGTTAAATGCTTCAGTGGTCTGTGGCAAATCTCCAGTCATGCTCTTATCACAGCTGATGAATTTAATGTTTAAAAGATGCTAAAACTGAGTACATCCTTCTACTTTTCAAGGCTGTGGAAGCAATTGAATATATACAAAATGGTAATTTAGATAATAACAATCTCTTTGCTTTTATATGTAAATTATCATCACGTAGAATCAGCCAGGGAAGAATTCTCTGCCCTACCCAAAACTTTATGGTCACAATATTTTTCTTTGGTTTTAATGTATGAAACTCTGCCAAAAAATATTTCTGTGTATATTCTGGGCTGTGGTAGACAAATCAGATTCTATAAGTGGGTGTCATAAAATGACAAAATCATGTATGAAAATAAATCAGCAGCTGTAAAACTGTGGACAGGAATGCCCAGTCATTTTTACTTAAATATTCATGCTGTAGTCTAAAATTATCTTTTGCCCATTAATAGCATTATAATTTTCACTGGATTTAAGGAAATAGATTGTCATTTTCCATTATTAATTTTACTCATTTTAGCCCTATGCCAGTCTTTTGGTCTCCAGCTTCTGATTCCAACAAGAAAATATTTTAGAGTGCTTCTTTTGGTTTGTCAGAAATTAAATATGCAAAAAAAATTAAAACAAAAAAGTGATAAATAACTATATTATTTTATTTTATTTTATCTAACATTGAAACCGTTTTACAGACTGTAGTTGCTGCCTGCCAGAGGTCATTGTCTGTTTACTGCCTTCATTCAGACTTGGGACAAGTCATACCTTTAAACTGAGAACTGGGCAAGACATTGGCTTTCTGATTTGTTAGCAGTTAGCATATCTCAGGAAAGGAATTATTTAAAAATCATTTTAGAGTATATGAAAACAAAATGCACTAAACATTTATACCATTTGTCTTTTAAAGTTGAAATGGTTTGCTGAAATATGAAATAGTTTCGTTGTCACATTTTAATTAAAAGATACAGTGACAATACAGTGACATGCTAAAAAAGAAAACAAGATTTTTCTAGTATATTGAATTGAGCCAATTCAGTTTTGAGATTAATTTTTATTTGATTGCCTTATCAACATGAAACATTGCATGTACACAAATTTATAAGATCAGTATTTGTTTGAAAGAACTATACATGGTGGACTTGCCTGCATTTATTAAATATTTTTACCCAGGTCTAGTTCTGATGTAACTTTCATCCCCACAGGGATAAATTTTCAAAATCCCTTAAATATTCAACTGGAATATGTGTTCTAAAGTGGATTTGCATATGGTAGTGAGGATAGAGTTTAAGTACAATGTAAATCACAAAAGTATTTCATTAGTCCCATTGCACCTCTGAAAGGAAATCCACACATTTTGAGCCTTGTGAAGTGTTTTGTGTTGGTTTAAGTGCTAGTGGTAAGTAATGATTACAGTAGGATTCTCCTAGTTTTAAGGTCATCTCAAAGTGTTATGTAGAATCACAAAAGATAGAAAAATCCATAGATCTTCTGTATGATTAATCTCAATCAATGAAAGAGCATTTATCTTTAGCATCCTACCAATAAAGTGCAAGTTTCTAGCTTCCCAAAGATTTGAGCCCTCCTCTGGAATCAATGGGACCAAACATCAAGTGAGGTTTGGAGCTGATATACAACACCTTTAGGATCTATTAATATCAATGAAACTAAGACAAATACCAAAGAAACTAGTGACCTTCCTGGCCTGCTTAAAAGATTTGCATCTATGTTCTCACCTGAGTGGGAATTAAAGGCTGGCTATCCAAAATATTCTTGACTTGTTTACCCTCTCAGTGTTTTCAATGATATCCAGCAATAGTGATGTGCTAAGAAGTGTAACTTAAACTTAACATCAATCTTCCTGTATATACCCATACATATCAGAATATCACAGAATCACACAAAGTTCCATGATGCAAACAAAACTCTGTTGACTGATTCAAAAAAGGAAAAGTAAATGCTTGGTTGCAATGTTTGCTTCTATGCAATATTAGTCATTAACAATATGTTAAAAGTTCTTTAACTTCTATTTACATTGATGACAACATATTTTTTTAAATCTCAGAGAACTATTAATTTTGAAAGATCATTTTTAATACTGACATATAAGAGAAAAATATGATGAGAATATTAGTTACTGGATTTTGTGCAGCATTGAGTTCTAAGAGGCATGATGAGCTATTGTGAAACATTTGGAATGGGTTTTAGCATGTGTTATTGATGACAAATCAATAAGACCAAAAAAAAAATCAGTTGACTAAGCAATTGGCATTTTACAAGGGTTCAAACATAGATTTATTACAACCATCATTATTCTTCTATGACACTAAAATGTTAGAGTTTGAGAGCAAAGCAGAACAAAACAAGACTTGATAAGAAGACATAAATCAAAATTTCAAAAAGAAACATGAGGAATTTTGTGATTATACAGCATTAGAAAATGTGAGATCTGGAGAGATAATGTGAGCATGGAACCAACAGGGAAAAAATAGCAGGTGCAAATCAATTCAGGAAAATTCTCAGGAATGCAAGAAAATAAGCCTTTAGTTTTGATGATTTGGCTCTTGGACCAGGTAAGATGAAAAGAAAGCTGAAGTCATCAAATGCATGCAATTCCATAATATGCTAAGAAGTACTTTGAGTGAGATGGATGGTACTTGATAGAAAAAAATCTTTACCAAGGAATGAAAATTTAGTTGAATCAAAGTGCATTCTAAGCAGCTTAATGTAATAGATATACTACTAAATGGGAGGAATAACATCAGAGTAGCCTGGTTTGTTGGACATTTGGCTCACAAGAGAGGAATCTGGATTCCTCTTCCAGATTTAAGTTTAATTAGGAAAACAGTGATCAAATGTCAAAGCACTCTCGTTCTTTCACATTCTATGAAATTATTAATTTGATCCAAAATTTGACTTCACTCAGCGGTAATTTTTCAGTTGTTTGGTTTTTTTTAGTCTTTGGTGAACATTTTCTAAATTATTTTAGCAGTAAACTTTATTTCTTCACAAACCTCTTCATTTCTATTTTTTAATATACGTTAACGATTATTAAAATACAAAGTTGGGCTGGTGAAAATAAGCAAGGTCTTCAAGTAAAATTTCAAAATTGACCCTACAACTGGATTTAATAGCTAAAGGAATATTGTCTATACTAAAAAATTGTTTAGAAAACTAACAGAAAATGCTTGGAACATGCATCAAACAAAAACCAAACACATACATTGTGAGATAATGATGTAAGATTATACTACCACTGTAAAGACAACCTGTTTTGATGGTGGTTGATTAGTCATGGTGTTTTTTTCACTAGCCAAATCTTACCTGAAAAAATTTACATGACTTTGTAGTTACTCAGATGTGTGCAGGTTTTCAGGAAGCTGAGTTTAAATAGTCAAAATACTTAGTAAGAATGGAGGGAAACTAATGCAGCAATTTGAACTGATTTTCTGTTTGTAAGCAATGTCTGATATATAATCAGGAGAAAAAGTCTTAAAAAAACCCCAAGCTAATTTTATAGAAAATTAAACAAAAACTCCTAAAAACTTTTCTTGCTTATTCTTAAGGAACAGAAATAATAAGATAGAAGTAATGTAAAATTTCAATGAACTATGATTTTATTTTTTAATTTCTGCTTAGAATTCCCCAACACCATCAAGCACAAAACCACAAAAGGGTAAAAAAATGTGAATTCTGTAGTCCTAAATTCCTAATCTATGCAGACAAATTTTGCATACTCAAACACAAGTGAAGACATATATCTGCTCTTCTTTGTGGCAGCAAAATAACACAGGCTATAAAAATCATAGATTGCATTCTGGCTTTCTGTCTTTCCTGTCAATCTCTTAGGTTTCTTCATAAGTGTTCAGCGTAAATGTGATCAAAATTATCTTTGTTTGCTGAGAGCAATTAATGTAAATTTGATAATTAATGTCTGTATTCATTTGAATTTGTTTGTTTGTTTGTTGATAACACTAAAGCTGGAAAAAAACATTTTAAAAAAACCCACAGGAAGCCAACTTATTTTTCTATAAAAGAGGATAAGAAATATTTTTTTTTATTCCAAAAGATCAAGTCATTAAAAGTGTATTTTAATTTTGTTTTTATTGGACAATGGGCATGGAGATTGAATCATATCTTCCTCCTATATAAGGACAAATTGTATATTACACACACACACATTTCCAAATGTCAAAGAATGGAGAAGTAATAATATTGTAAATGTCTAAATGGTGAAATTCCCATTTATGTAGAAAATGCACACTTACAGCCCATCAGTAATATTTTAGAAGATATTAACATTAGATAGCAACATGAAGCAGACTGGCATGCAAAGGTATTTTTGAAAGTTTCTGTTTTGGTTAGGTGTATTGAACAGCACACCTGATATCTAACTTGTGTTAGATCACAGAATCATAGAATGGTTTGGGTTCAATCAGACCTTAAAGATCATCTTGTTTCAACTCCTCTGCCATGGGCAGAGGCACCTTCCACTAGGCCAGCTTGCTCCAAGGCCCACCCAGACTGGCCTGAGGCAACCACAACTTCTCTGACCAACCTGTTCCAGCGCCTCATCAGACTCATATAGTAAATTTCTTCCTAATGTCTAAGTATATTCTCTTTCAGTTTAAACTATCATCCCTTGCCCATCATTACATGCCCTTGTGAAAAGTCCCCCTTCGGCTTTCTTGTACATTACCCTTTAGATAGGAAGGCTACTGTAAATTCTCCCTGGACTCTTCCCTTCTCCCTGCTGAACAAGACCAAGTCTCTCAATCTTCATAGGAGAGGTTCTCCAGCCCTCTGATCATCTTCATGGCCCCTCTCAGGAGGAATTTCTCCAACAAATCTTTTTTATGATGGGAATCCCAGAGCTGGATGCAGGGTTCCAGGTGGGGGTCTCACCAGAGTGGAGCAGAGGGGCAGAATCCCCTCCCTCACCCTGCTGCCCACACTGCTTTGGATGCAGCTCAGGACACATACAGTTGCCTTTCAGCAAGTTCATGTTGCTGTCTCATATTGAGCTTCTCATCAATCAACACCCCCACTATATTAATTAGTAATAATACAACTGTTAATATCTTTCACATTTCAAAGTTCACATGTCAGGAATGCATATTTTTAAATGAAGTTGACTTTAACAAAGTACCTGCTCTCCTAGAGCTTTTCTGCATGTATGAGAGTGGTACTTTATCAGTGCATGGAATGGTATCAGTGCAGATACTGCAGTCAATTCAGCAAGTATTTTCCCAGCTAAAGCTTTTGACATACATAACATATATATTATGCAAAGACACTTAGACCTGTGAACTACAAACAGGGGTTGCAAAGTAATCTTAGGAAAAAACTGTATAAAGTAAGTCTCTGTCTTTCTGGGGAGTATTTGCACTGTTAACTTATATTTACCACTAAATCAGCTTCTGTAATGCTTGTTCCAATGACTCAATGTATCACTTGGACAGAGTTCCCAGTAGCATGCTAAATATATTCAGCTCTTGAATAGGACTTTCTTCTAAAATTTACTGTTCACCAAGCGGGGTTGTAACATATTGCCAGAAGTGAGAACAGCATGTGTTACTGGAAGGTTAACTAGTCTTCAACTGCAGCCTCTGAACTATGGATGATATTGGCAAAGTGCGTTAAGGTCAAATCCCTCTCCCAAAACCATATTTGAAAACGTTTCTAGTGACACAGGTCTTTAAGGAACAGCTATACATCTGTGCGCTTAGAGCTAGGCAACATGTTAGCAAGACAGGAATTGAAGTGGCAAGATAAGTGCTGCAGCATAAATAGCTGTTAAAACAAGGATAGAAAGTCTTTTCTGTTCAATGTGTTTATTATAAATCTGGCATGACATTGATATCTTTATTTTGAATGAATTTTACTAAATCTTTCAAGTGTGTGAGAGTTTTGGTTTTTTTATTTAGGAAGAAATGAGGGGTACTATTCTTGCTAATGACCCTTTCTGTTTTTACAGGAGGTAGATTAATTTGTAAATAGGATCATTACAGCATATTTCTGAATCTGGAACTACAGAAAGTTAGTTCCACAAAAGACCAGGAAAATATGCCAAGGCAGAACTACCCAAGTCAGTGATCAATTCAAGAGTGTGAATCTCTTCACTTAGAGGCATGGTTGGGCACTTGTGGCTTCCAGTAGTGGCAATGTTTTGGGTTTTTTTCTTTTGGGTTGTGTTTTTTGTTTGTTCTTTTTTTCTGTTGTTGAATTTTACATCTCTGTTAACCCCTAAGGTAAATTAAATTGGCTTTTATTTTTCTTCTTGGAAAAAAAAAAAAGAATTAGATTATTTATGCCTGATCCAACACTAACTAAATTAAAAGTTCCTCATACTTTACGAAGAAAAAAAAAATCAAGCCGATACTGTTTAAGGTGCATCTTCCATTAATACATTAAAAAAAAGGAAAAAAACCCAACAGTAATATATGAAATAGTATGTGCCATGTCATTTGAGGATTTTTGTTGTCGTCAAAATTATGAATTTATTACAATTCCTTCAAGGACAACTTTAGCATACATTGTACATCCTACAAAAGACCTATTGATCAGTGTATTCCTACTCACTAGATCATGAGCAAGTGCCTCAAAATAGCTTGTTTCTGTCGGAGCTCTCATTTGTGAAATACTGCATAAAAGTATATCACAGAGGAAGAAAAAGCTGCAATGTCTGTGGAAAAGCTATAAGTTACTGGGAAATATCCTTCTAAACTCACTTGAGAGCATAAAAAGTGTGTTGCTCTCTTTTCTTCATGTAGAATAACTGTGTAGCTCAGTAAAACACTAAACACATGAATGTGTCCAACAGCTCACCATAAAACAGGGTTTTCTGCCAGAGACCCAGCCCTCTCAGACAGCCTAAATATGTCTGATCCTTTGAAAAAAAGTTTAGTGGTTTACAGCCATAATTTCCACAAACATTTGTGAGCATTCATTTGCCGTTATGTTACTGAACTTCCCATTGAGAGTGATAGTTTTATTTTCTCCCAGACAGAGCTGATAATAGTCATGCTAGAGGGAACTCTTCATCTGGAAAAAGATGAAAGTAACTCCTTCATCTGGCTTATCAATTTTGTTCTTTATATCAGGAAATGTTTGGTCTCTCCATATTCCAAGCTGACTGAAAAGTATATGGTGGGTTGCTGCCAGCCACATGCAATCACCCTTCAGGATGATCAGACTTCTGTGGGTTAATCTGGTCTACATCAGCTGAGAGGTCATTGCAGGATTCAGCTGATGTAATAAAGTTGGAAGAAAACATAATTTCCAGAGTCCAAAATTCAATCTGCCTCTATTGTTTGGCATGTATATATATTTCTTATTTTAAAATATTTGTAAAGTCACAGAGAAGTAGAATGCTGAGTAGATTAGACTGGCAAATGTGCAGAAACAGTGTAATAACAGCAGTTATCATTAGGGAGCAGCTCAGAGGCTTTTGCAAAATATTGATAAGATGCCTTAAACAATTGCAAACTTTTGTATCTGACAAAATAGAATGGCAGACAGTATCTCGTAGGAAGCGTGTCTATACCCTATTCTACAAAATGCAACTTTTGACGAGTACATTATGTCTTTACACAATCTTGATTTAGCTGTTGGTCTTTGACCTCTGCTTTTATTTTAACCATATGCAAATCATAAGGATTTATTTTATTTTAAAGCAGTAAAAAATAGCCAGGACGCATCACAACTTGCTGACATGTAATTATGAATTTGCAAGTAATGTATTCATTGGGAAACCACCCTTTCCTTATCTTCTTCTGTCAACCTTGCAGTATCCCAGCCATCATAAAATTTTGGTTTTGTGAGCTTTTCCTGGAATTTAAGTGCTTTGCAGGTTTTTATTCTGTAAAGCACTCCATCAGTCTTTCACCAACTTCCCGAAGTTTAGGATTTTATTTGGAAGTTTTCTTTTCAAGTAGCAGTTAGTTCCTGCCTATTCTGTATTATAAAAGCCAACATTATCAGAGCCTAAGGTGGTGTGATTGCAGGAAGAAGCTGTTTAATACTGAAGTCTGAAAGCAAAGATGTCTTTAGATCTTATAGTGCCTCATATGTGACCACAGATAAGGTATTTTTTAGCAAGGATTTGCATTAATAAAAATTAAAGCTTTAGGATTTCACTTCAAAGGGAAATGTCAATGAAAGCATATCCTCTCTTAGTTGCTTTGGTAGCAGAATATTAACATTGCTAATGTAAAAGTTTATACAGCTAGAGGCTGGAGTCTGTCTCTCAGTAGAGAAAAAATAATTCTTAGACCACATCAGAAGTGTGCAGCACTTAAAATATAAAGAAAGAAATGAGGAGTGTCTTTTTCTCAGGAGCACTAAGCACACAGAATACATTTATTTTCAAATTGATATATCTATTATTAAAAAGTTTAATTTTTAATGTATTAATTCTAGACAGGCATTGACATAGAAATAAATATATTAGTCATTATCTGCTAGCTTTTTCAAGCTTTACTGGTGCTAAGTATTATTTTGTCATTTTTTTTGACATATTCAGTCATTGATTTCAGAAAAACAATTCTACAGTATAAGTCACTGCTTAAAGGACAGAAAAATCTGTGTGAAGCATAACCTATCAAATACAATTACACAATAAAATGGATTATTTCATTGATACTAGTCCATAGGAACATCCAATTTGCAAATGTTTAGTGAAGAGATTATTGAATGTAGAAAGTCCCTTTCAGTTGAAAGGAGGAAAAATGGATTGTCAGGTTTTTGTTAATAAAGCATAAGGAGAAGATATGTTCATTGTTATACAATGTTGTTGTGTGTACATTCTTATTGTCCCAAATAATGGATAGATTTCAGTTCCTTTATTGCAAGAAATAAAAGTAAATAAAACTATCATTCACTTCCTAAGTGGAAGCTCAGTAACATTAATTGTCAGCCAGGCGTTGCTCAAACACTCAAAGTATTCATTAGTCTTCTGAAATCTTGAAAATTGTTATTAAAAAGTCTGGTTTTTTTAAGAGTATCTTCTGGAGATTCTGTATACGTGTTAAGCAGGATGTGTTATGCTTTTTCAGTATCAGATAGTTTCTGTGCCTGGGTGGATTTACCTGTGATTAAGGGTTACATGAAGAATATATAACACTAAATGAGATGGAAACTGCAAGCTGGCGGGCTAACCCACTCGCCTGTAGAAAGCAGCATTTTCTAAAAGCTGTTATATGTGAGGTTTTCCTGCCTTTTGTAAGTGGTTTTAAAGAATTATTTCTACAGTTATATTTAAACGAACCATAAGACGCTGTTGCCTGATTGCATCACTTTCTTTAACAAGGTCTATTGGTGAAAACAAACAGAGAAGCCTAAGTAGGATTTTTATAACAATTAAGTTACTTGTGCCCAAAACTAGGTATAAAAAAGGCTTTGTCCAACAACCATCGAGAAAGAATGCTTGATTTCATATATTTCACTTTTATCACCAAATTTCCTCAAGTTTCCATGGTCATCCTCCAGAACAGCATTTCATTGAGTAGCCAAAGAATTACTTCATGCCTAAAAAGTGTCAGTGTTTAAATATTCCTGCAAGCAAATGCAGAAAGAAGAGAATGGTACATTTGTGATTTCCCTTTCCCTCTTCTGTACAGTGATTTAATCGCTCACTCAGCTATTAGGAAAATCTGACTCAGTTCCTTTTCTCCCCTGAGAGGATTTGGTCTAGTAATTACAGAAGTGCAATATATGTGTCGGAATGAAAAGAATGACTGGCAGCCAAGACTTGGCATTTCTAGGAAGGCTTTCTAAGCAGTATTACAGAGATTCTGAGCCCCTTTTGGCACTAGATTTTACCCTTAAAAAAAAAAATTAATTATTTGACACAACTTCAGCAGGAGAGATTCTGACTTCTGTGTAAATTGTTTACTTTTTGAACCTATTATAAGGTTAATAAAAGTTCTCTGACTTATAAATTATTAATAAAATCTCATTCAGTTTTCATTTTATGGAATATAGGTGAAGGATTTGAATCTTGCTTCTTTGTGTTTATTATTGGATACTTAGTCTATTAACTAGGTATAATGTACATAGATATTAACATGATGGCATAACAACAGCTCCTCTACAAACCCACTCTTAGGAGTGTGCTCCATCCTTAAGCCCTGATCAATGGAGACTAAAGCTTAGGCTTTCCATGAACCTCTTTTTTAGTGGTATCAAGTTGCAGGAAAAAATAAATTCAGAAATATTCTAGAGTTTGAATGTGCTGGTTCCACAGGTAAAATACAGTAAATGTCTTGTATCCAATTGCAGATGTGGAATGAGTTTATTGATCTGACGGCTTGCATTCTGCTTAATTCCAATTCTTTTTAGAGTTATATGGAGAGAGAATTTGACGCTGTATATTTGAACTGCTGTGCTGTTGTTCTGATAGAGAAATTGTGATTGAAAAATTCTGATGCAATTTTCTCAATTACACATGAAGTTATTGTTACCATATTTCAGGCCAATACACAAAGGCTGAAGTAAAACTCATTTTAAAAAGAAGTCAGCAAATGCTCTATTTTTGCTACCTTATTAAAGGAAAATGTGGTTTATCAAAACTGAACTTTCTAATCCCAGTTAGAATTTCTTTACAGTCCCTTTCCTTTTACCTTAAAAGTTTTTCATGCTCTAGATTCATTTTTCTTGATAGGCATCTTTCTATCTCAGATTTTAAAAAAAGTCTGTTATGCAAATTTTTGTTATTCAGAAAGTAATATAATTTAAAGAATACAAGCTCTTTCAAAATGTGTCATTCCATGCAACTTCTCTTAAGGTAATGCACCAAAGAACCAGGATATACTGATAGAGTCTTACTGAAAAGCAGCCAGAAATTTTCGTCTGTCTTTTGACATAATTTCTGATGTCTACAAATGGATCATTTATGTCTTAGTTATACTTCAAACAGCTGAGGTGACAATTTTCAGATTACAGGTAAATTACAAATATCTTTGCCAATTCAGCACATGTGAATGGATACATGATAATGTTTTTGTTCCTCGGCTTCATGATATTATTTTTAACTAATGAGCAATAAGAGAATGTGAACATAAACTCAAAGCACTTTAAAAATTACTGATATGTTCATGAATACAAGCAGCTGTTGAAATTTTCCTAATTAAAAATATCACTTATCAAGAGTAGCATATTGAAGCCAGGTGGTTTGCACGCAAGCACATTTACAAGACTGCTATGCTCTCTTTTTTCTCTTCACTCTTGAGATAGGTTTGCTTTTTCTTAATACACATAATACTGCATTTGAAATTGTTCAAACTGAAATTAATACTCAATACCCCAATAAAATACACCTTTATTCAGAAAATTGAGAAGAGAATAGAAGCTGTAGAATTAAAATTTTGCCTTACTGAATTAGATATATTGTCTGTCACAGTAGCCATGTCATGTATTTCGTATGAGATACTGGATTAAGTAAATTACTTAGTACATCAAATAAATCACCTGGTAAAACATACTGTATTAATATTAAATCAAATATGTTTTAGACTTCTGCAGCTTACAGGTACTTAGAAATATATTCTTTTCTCTTTATTTAAATTCAAATCACTAAACGTGCAAGGCATGCACCGTCTGGTAAAAGGGAAAAGTATTCCTTTGACAGCTTTCTTTGTCTTTTTTATATTAGACTGCTTTATCAACTCTGGTATTGAAATAGTAGAATGATAGTAAATTCAGGATTAATAAGCCTTCTTATACTTTTTAATTGTGAATGAAAATTCTTTGCTAATGAGGAATGTTATGAGACAAACATTTATATGATGCCTATGAAGTGGATCATTGTCATGCTCGTTTATTACAGTTCTTAATGAAAGGCAGCTTCTTATTACATATGCATGGAAGTCTGCTTTTTACTGTCATGGCAATTTTTTTTTACTTAAAGCTGCATAATTTCTGCTTTATGATGTTACACAGACAAAATGTCCAAATTTTAGCAGTCACTGTCTTTTGCTGTGGTATGTTTTCAACTTTCTTTTTCTTTAATTTGCTTATTAATTTACAAATCGAGTTTTGTACTTTTTTTCTTCTTTTGTTTAACCTTTGAAGAAGCTATTGTCTTTCTTGGATATTGATTTTGATATAACCACATATTATGTATATGGAACTCACTTAGCTAATATAAAGCTATTTAGCAATAGATTGTGTTGGGAATTCCAGTCCAAAGAGAATAGAGGCCACAATGCTTTCTCTATTTACATGAAAAGAGCAAGATATCTGCTGTATTATACAGTATACCTCATATGACTCAGTTTGGTATTCAAGAAGAGCAGTTGCATACCCAGATATGCTCCTTGTTGTTTCTGATTATAACTTTAAAATATCTCATAGTTTAGAAAAAAAATGGTTTAACCTCTGTTATTTACTTATTTGTCCTTTGCCACCACGTGCTGAGATCCTGACTGTTGTGGTGTTGGCTCAGAACCATGTGAGTTAAAGGGAAATTATGTGTACATAACAAAACAATATTCAAATATGTAACGCTTCAAAATGTCTATCACATTTATCGACTTCATCTCGCTAAAAAGATACATAAAAGTATATTAAGTATATTAAGATAAATTCTTATAAACTTGGTAACTTTTTCCAGTGAATATCCTTTGATGGGAGTCAAAATTTTTTACTTCAGGCTGTGGAGAATTCTGTGAAATTGTAATTTTTTTCTACAGTTATAGGAATTTTGTATTTATAGTGGGCTAGCTTACTCATGACATTTCTCAGTGGGCTTAATCATTTCTTTCTACATTAATTAGTGTCAAAAAGAGAACCTCTGTATTGATGCTGAAGGCAGTGAGACTTCAGTAAGACTTGCATCCCTTTGGTGCTAGAAGATCCTGGAAAATACTCACTGGCAAGCTGAGAGAGGTAGGCAGAAAAATGAGCAGCCCCCACCCACATCTGATTTTAATGTGGTGTATCAAGAAGATCATTTAACTAGGAGCTGTAATCATTTCAAGTTGTGAGGAAGGAGAAGAGCCCCTTTTAAAGGGCAGTTCACACAAAGTTTGGCAGCAAACACTAGTAGTTGCCAATGGTGGCAGAGTAAGAACTAGCAGGTGCCAGAAAGAAGTACAGCCTTCAATGGCATTGTCAACTTCTGTATGTATCAGACTGCTGCTGCCCAATTTATGGAGGAAGATTTGGCTTATGGGGGACAGTTTCAGGTTATTTAATACCAACGTATGACAGTGCAGGTAAGTGAAAAGTTTTCAAGGTCAGTTCAGCATTAGCCAGGATGCCTTTATCAGCTATCTTCAACATCTGCACTGCTTTGTCTTTCAGATTAAAGCCTTCAGCTGTTTCCCTTTGGAACAAGAACTACCTACTCTTATAGAGCATTAACAAGTAGTTACAGCACAACACACTGATCTGTAAAGCACTAGTGTTTGGTTTGTCCCTTTCTAGGCTGTGTCACACAAAACATCAAAGCAACATATTCAAACCCCAAAATACAAACCCTTTCATGTCAGACAGCAGGACTGACTCCCATAACATACAGCAAGCAGCCTGTAGTTGAAATGCCTGTGCAAGGCAGAGTCTGACAGATATCATTGCAAGACAACCTCACAAAACCAGGATCGATGCTCTGTTCATAAGCCTAGATTAAAGTTAAATGAAGAATTGCAAAAGTAAAAATACATATTTTAAAACAACCTTGAACATTTTCTTCTCTTGTGGGCAATTTTATTTGCTTGTTTGTTTAGAGTTGGTTGGTTCATTTTAGATTAAAATATTTTACAAGTTCAGAGAGATGACACAAAAAACAAAAAATGTATCATTTTATTACCTCTTCTGTAAAATGCAAAAGCATACTTCTCCATGAGAAACTGTTCAGATGAATTATTCTGCAGAGATTTACTGCTAATAGCATATAAGGATATTTCTTCTGTGTCTTAAATAAATTCAAGTGTCAGCAAGTGGGTTTTTCATTCCCTTCCTCAGCCACTGACACAAAGAAACAGTATTGTTTGAATTTATTTTCATTTGGACAGGAGAGAGTGTGGAAAGAAAGGCTTGATCTCTTAAGACCAACAAATTCAAGAGCAATATTGTCTTTGTGAAATAACACAACACCATGAAGAGCAAGGATTAATTTGAAAATAGGATTTGACAAAAAACTTCCTATAAATCAGACTGTAGATTGGGTTAGTACAAACACACTGTCTTTGTTGGCTCAGTGCTAGGTGGGTACCCACAGAATCACAGTCAATTAGGTTGAGGAAAAGACCTCAGGTCATCGAGTCTGAGCTGTGACCAGAGACCCCCATGCCACCTGGACCATGGCACTAAGTGTCACATCCAGTCTTTCCTTAAATACATCCAGGGTCAGTGACTCCACCTCCTCCATGGGCTGCCCAGTCCAATGTCCAATCACCCTTTCTTCAAAGAAATTCCTCCTAATGTCCAACTTGAAACTCCCCTGGCATGGTGTAAGACTATGTTCTCTTGTCCCTATTGGCAGGGAATCCTTATAAACTGAGACAAGACCATTGTAATAGATCACTGTTTTGCTATTTTCACATGTAATCAATGCCAGACATAATTAACATATTTCCCATATTTATTAAGGGTGCCTTCCTAAAATTGTATTTCACTACTTTCATATTTTAAAACATTGTGGTTATGTCTAATGGCTAACATTCATACCATTTAATAGAAAATTGGAAATTATTATAATCAAAAGGCGTCTGCTTTTAAACTTCCCTGTCCTAGACCACTAACAAACTCAGTAAATATTTTCTGTCCAAAACTTGGAAGATTTTTCTGGAGTTTTGTTTCCTAAGTGAAGTTTTCAGAAAGCAGCGGCATACAAAAATATTCACATAGGAATACATAATAATTTAGGTTGGAAAAGACCCTTAAGATTATCAAGCCCAACCATTAACCTAATACTGCCAAGTCTACCGCTAAATCATGTCCCTGACTAAGTGCCACATCTATGTGTCTTTCAAATAGCTCTGGGACTGGTAACCCAACCACTCCCCTGGGAAGCCTATTCCAACATCTGACCACCCTATCCATGAAGAATTTTTTTCTTAATATTCAATCTAAACCTCTCCTGGAATAACTTGAAGCCATTTCCTTTTGTTTTATCACTTGCTACTTAGGAGAAGAAGCCAAAGCCACCCCCTCACCTCCCACCCTAGCACCACCTACAATCCCTTTTCAGGTAGAGAGTGATATGGTCTCTCCTCACCCTTCTTTTCTTCAGGCTAAACACCCCCAGCTCCCTCAGCTGCTGCTAATCAGACCTGTGCTCCAGATCTTCAGATTCTTCCCGAGGTCTGTTGCTGTTCTCTGGACACCCTCCATTACCTCACTAGTGCCAAGAACAGGGAGACAATTCCTGCCCTGGTCCTGCTGGGAACAGTACTGGTGATACAGTCCAGGATGCCACTGGCCTTCTTGGCCACCTGAGCACACACTGGCTCATGTTCAAACAGATGTCAAACAACATCCACAGATCCTTTTCTGCTGGACCACTTTCCATCTACATTGTCCCTAGCCTGTAGGACTCCATGGGGTGGTTGTGACCTAAATAGAGATCCTTCACCTGGTACTTCACCTTGTTTAAGATATACATCTGGGCATGGTCCATAGATCTATCCTGCCCGTATCGCTCTGCAGAGCATTCATACCTTCCAGCAGATCAACACTCCTGCCCAATGTGGTGTCAACTGCAAACTCACAGAGGGTGTTCTTGATCTCCTTGCTAAGTTAATTTTTAAAGATATTACACACAACTGGGCCCAACACTGAGCCCTGGGGATGCCCACTAGTGACTGGCCACCAGCTGGATTTCAGTCCAATCACCACCACTCTCTGGGACTTGTCATCCAGACAAGGTTTTACCCAGCAAAGTGCATGCTCATTGAAGACTTTAGCACTCAGTTTCTCCAGGCAAAAATATTGTCAAAAGCTTTATTAAAGTCCAGGTTAACAATATCCACCAACTGGATGCAAGCAGGATGTGCCTTTCACAAATTCAGAGTGGCTGGGCCTGAACTCCTATTTGTCCTGTGCATGCTGTGTTTTATCACTCCAGATGATCTGTTCCATGATATTATCCTAAGCCAAGGTCAAACTGAAAGACCTGTAGTTTCCCAAAATTTTCCTCAAGCCCTTCTTCTAGATGGGAATAATATTTTCCAGCTTCCAATCAACTGGGACTTCTTCAGTTAGACAGCACTTCTGATAAATTATGAAAACCAGTTCACTGAGCACTTTTGCCAGTTCTCTGAGTACCCATGTACATATTCCATCTGGTCCTATAGAACTGTGTGTGTCTAACTGGTGTTGTAGTTTGCTGATCATTTTGCCTTGGATTGTGGGACTTTTGTTCCTCACCTTTTCCTTTTTCTCTAGGATGACAGACAGCTCATGAAGCTGGGAACCCTGACAGCAACTTACTCTTGAAGACTGAGTCAAAGTAATTAAGTACCTCAGCCTTTTCTTCATCCTTTGTCACTGTGCTTTCCTCTGTATCAAACAAAAGATAAAGATTCATCATGGTGATAGCTGTCCTTCCAAAGGAAAAAAAAATAACCTTTTCCAGCCAAAGCTCTGTGTTTAGATAGGCCACTCATTTTCCCCACTGGCTTGTTTTGCTGCACAGGAGGATGGACTGTTTATGTATCAAATGTTCATGCAGTCTGGAAAATTATTTGATTTTTTTGAGCGTAAAGTGAGTAATCACCAGTTCCTGTTTTCTACAGAACTGTCATAGTTACCATCACAACATAAAGACTAAAATAGCTGCGAGAAATAAGCACTAGGTGCTAAGCACATATTTAGCCTTACACACTTCTCAGTTTTCCACAAAGATGTGATGCAGATAAATATTCAAATATTCTCTTTTTTCCCCCATCTTCTGTGAAAAGAAGACTTTAACAGATTACACAGGATTTCAAAATTGTTGAAATAAAAAAAAAAAAATTCAAAGATTCTTCAGAATTATATCCTAGAGTCCAACCTATCGAAACTCATCTGGTTGCTGGATGAAAGATGTTTCAGAAACTTGTTATCCTCTCTTTAAATTAAACACAAGAGAAACTGGACCCTTAACCTTTGATATTCAAGAGGTATATACATCCTGAAGTGCTAAAAGTAAAAGGAGGTAAATAATATTTTCACAATCATAGTTTATACATTTGAGTCTTTGAAAAAGAAACAAACAAAAAAAAGATTAGGTCAAAATTTCAAAGGCATCCAAAACAATAATTCTCATTTTTATTTTGCATGTGGATTTTCATGGTTTCTTTGGCATGTTTTTTTAAATGTATCTAGCCAAGTTACAATACTAGCTTTTGGGTGGTTATTTGTGAGGTGAGTACCATCCTAAGTAGTATATACCCTTTCCAAAGATAAATTTGAGAACCACTTCATTACATTTTTAAAAGCCTAATTAATTCAGAAAGTTCCAGTTCTCAAAAGCTGCTCATATGAAGAAAGTATTCCAGAATTATTAATTTGACATTTGAAATAAAACAATTTAGTATGTCAAAGATAGACATGGATTAGATTTTCAATGGTTATGTAGCTGCTTCACTTTCAGTAGCATTTTGGAAATTAATATCTGCTGGGCAATTGATCTATAATTTTTCCAACAAATATACTTTTTCAGTCATGGGTAATAGGTGCTGAAATTCTATGGTACTAATACAAAATATGCTGAAACGTAATTTTTGCATCATGGACATTATTTTATTAATGACTTCAAATAAAAATTTCTAAATCTGTCAGACCATGACACTCCAATGTGCTGGAATTATTATGTGTGTAAAATAATTTACAGGCATTTTTGGTCTGAAGGATTTAGCATTACAGAATGGTTTTATCTGTTATCTTCATATTGTATTCAAAGAATTAAATGAAATATCTTTGATGTTGAAATATACCCTAGGATTGTGGCACTCAGTATTTTTACTTTAATCAATCCCAGCAGACATATCTTACTATACTAGATCAAACAAATTAAGCTTTTGATTTAGTTTGAATCTAGCAAGGCTGAATAAACTACATTTATTCCACCTTACTCTATGGTTGATAATGTGCAAATGGACAACCAGATGGCATAATTTTTGCAAAATTTTTAAGACACGTCCTGCAGCATAAAAAAAAGAGTTCATAAAGTTTCCTATCCTCTGGCATGTATGTCAATTAATTCAAGTAAAAATTATGGCTACTTTTAAAAGAAGTTACTGTTTTTCTAGATAACTACTGATTTTTAAAATGTATAAATGTCAAATCTCAGAATAAGAAATGGCACCTTTTATATATAAATGCAATTAATCCTGTCTCTTTTTTCCTTTATTCTTTCTAATTGTTTTGGAGAAGGTATAACAAAGATAAAACACCTTAAGGTGCATAAATTTACAAATACACTTTGCTTAGTTCAGACAAAATAAATTAATTATAAATAGCATATATTTTAAATGACATTTTCCATCAAAAAAATTGAAGCTTCCACAGTAAGCCTATAAGGCGTCAGAATGATTGAAATGCTCCTTAAGGAAAGACAGTAATCAGCCTCCAGCAAACACTTGTCCATACAGGTGAAATGTTGGTTTTGGTTGTAACTAGCTGCACAGGGGGATCTCTGGGATGGGAAGATTTTCCACCCAGGCTGGTAATTGAGGCAGACACAGAAACACCCATGTACTGCCTAGCAGTGGGTTTTGACAGGGACTTTCTAAAATTTCCACCAGGAGAGATTGTCCAAAAATTTGTCAAATTATTTTTCTGCAGCATTCTGTCCAAAGGCAGCTGTCAGTTCAATCAGCCACTCAAGGCATTAATGACCAACTATTCTGCACATGTGCAAACACTCTACATAAGTTAAACATCCAGTAAGAATTATACATAGTCGTTGTACCCAGAAGTACAGGACAGGTCTCTGGACATTTTCAGACATCTGCAATTTCTGTTCAGTTTATGGTGATATTGTGAAATGGCAGAGGAAAGGTGAAGTGAAAATACTCATTTTCCTTGACTTTTCGTTCTTGAACTTTGATCTTCAGTTGGTGGCCTGTTCCATAGCTAGTCTCTCACATCAACTGAAGTCCCGTTGCCAGATAATGGTACAAATATCAACATTTGTATT
The DNA here is from genome assembly GCF_036417665.1 of Passer domesticus. NCBI lineage: Eukaryota > Metazoa > Chordata > Aves > Passeriformes > Passeridae > Passer > Passer domesticus. The sequence goes on along the minus strand of NC_087474.1, from coordinate 81,237,344 downwards.
TAGCAGAGACATATTTCTTTGTCTGCTTTAGCATCAGCTGAGCAGCAGGCTCTAGGAACCAAGGAACAGGGGCAAAATGAGCTATTTCATAAGTCAGAGTATTCAATAAGCATCTGAAAATCCTCTCTCACTATTGTCCTGGCTTAGGACAAATTTGGTAGAAAACTCCAAAAGGGTCCTTCCAGAAAGCAGACTCAAGCCCCTCCCCATAGTGGTCTGGGGAAAGATTTCCTTGGAGAACATTGGGAAAAACCTGTTTATTTAACAAGCAAAGTATTCACAAATATATTAAAAAAAAAAAAAAGAATAATATTAAACAATAAAACCTTTTGCTGTTCTGAAGAGATGGAAAATTCAGAAAGTCCTTGTTGTGGAGTGCAGCTTGACGCGCTCAGTCTCTTATCAGTCTCTCCAGTGCCAGGCCCCAGTGGGCCACAGGCATGAGCTCCTTGTGTTTTTCTAGTTTTTCAGTCCAGAGCCGGTTTGAACAGCTCCAAATAAAAAAAAAAATTTAAAAAAAAAATTAAAAAAAAAAAAGCTGAAGTCCAGGGAACTTCTCTGCCTCAGCTAGCGAGAAATTAACTAAAAGCAAAGGAGAGCTCTCTCCCGCATGTCTGTGCTGGAAACAATCAGCCTGGAAGGAATGTGGAGGAGTGAATGCAGTTCCTTTTGCGCTTCTTTTTACCCCCACTTCACTCTCAGAACCAGTCTTAAAGGTGCAAAACATTTCTGGGCTAAACAGACCAGAATGGGGATATGATTCAGCATCATAAAGTCACCCCAGGACAACTATGAGCCACGCTGAAGGATTACATCTGCAGGAGAATCAGTGAGGCAAGGACACTGAATTTGTTATGCAGTGTCTGTCAATGAAGTCTTGTATGTATGCTGAATTTCTAGATAGCAAGGGTGGAGTAGCTCATAATGATTATGTTTCAATAGGGTGCAGACAGACACCTGCTCTTCTGCCCACATTTAAGGGCAAGTGGACAACAGTCTGTGCCACTGTGCATGAACTCATGTTTCCTGTGCCTTAGTAGGGCCTGTACCTTCCAACACAATTATGTTTTATGTTATTTGACACAAATATGTCAACCTTCAGTTCTTCCTGTGCACAAGCACTGAGTACACTTATAAGGTGGCATTCAGCTCCTCAATAGCACACTTAGTTCCTAAATGTAGAAAACAAAGCACCCATGACAGGCACTGGGGATTTAGTCAATTGTATTGGGGAGCTTGGAAAGATATTCAGCTCATCTCAAAGATATTTTTCAAGCCAAACAAAAAAAAAAAAATCACCATTTATTTAGGTGGTTTTATTCTCAATATTCCCTGGAAAAAAATTAGATATTTGACCAATAACAAAAGTGGACAATTCTGTATTGCTTCCTTTACCAACCACTTGTTTTTGATTTTTTTTTTAATTTTTTCTCAAGTAGAGAAAAACTATTATAAAATTAATTTACCTTCTTTTTCAGTGGCTGCTGGAATGTGATATATTTTCTTTTTCCCAGCAGAAAAAGGGAAAAGAAAATGTTAAGAACTCCTCATGGTCATTTTCCATTTAAACTGCATGCTTTACATTAAAAAAACTTTCTGTTATAGAAAGGTCAGCACAATTCAGGAGCTATGAACTATAAAGTTATAGGTGTATGTAAAGGGTCAAAGTATATTTTAAGTTTTCCTTGAATTATTGTTAATTGCTCATTAGTTTTTGAATCAGTTTTGTACAGGTCTGATACATCAAGTCTCTGTGAAAATTCCTTTATGAGCCAGCATTGTACAAAATGACAAAGTGGTTTCATCATGTTTATAGAAAATGGAAATCCAGGAGCATGTCCAAGGTTTCTTGGAAGTAATCATCCAAACAGAACCACAGTGTCAGTGTGCAAAAAAATATAGAACATTTTCTAACTATAACGAATCTGGTTGGATCAAATTTTAAGACAATTTAAATTAAACTAGACTAGGTCTTTATTTACCTTTGCTATCTGTATTTTTTTGCCTTTTTTTGGCAGATTTCCTCTGACCTGTACCATTGTTAATAAACAATGAAGAAACCATTCTTTGCACCCCAAAGATGACTTGTTCAGAATGTAATTACCAAAATAATTTGGTAGCATAAACTGGGAAAACAGAAGACAAAAGATTTTTTTTTTTTTTTTTTTTTTTTTGCCTGTGCCTACAGAGACTTATTTTCAGATCTGTCTAACTTTAGCAGATGTGTTCAATTCACATATCTATCTTTCTCTTATATTGCTGAGCTTCAAGATTTTCAGGTAATTCTTTTCCAATTCAGTTACAATTCCTCTTCTATTCCAGACACAGAAGGTCGACCTACTGAGGAATTTTATGTAATGCATGAAAGGAAAAATGTAGTCTCCAGAGAGAACCTTGCCTCATGCCATGTCATGAGTCATATTTCCCACCACATGCCCTGTTCTGGAGGAACCTCCCTGTACTGTGCAGTCTGACCTGTGAATTCCTCTTTTCACATGATCCAATATGTGACATTGCTTGCACTGGACTGGAATATTAAATTGATTGATTCACTACACTGTTATCTTCAACTTAGCCTGAATTAAATTTTCTATGCTGTCTTGAAGCATGAAGGGTACAAAAATTTTCTGGCCCATGATAAAATTTTGTCTTTTCTCTGTAGCTGATTGATCTCTCAGATGCTGAGAACTTTGATCTACCAGAAAGCAAAACTGCAATATAATCTTTGAATGTGATTTTCACTTATCTGCTCCTGGTATTGCCAAAACCCAAATTCCTTATCTGGTAAAAACAGAAGTAATTTAAAAGACTAGCAATTACAATACTGTAAATATTTTTTTTTTTCTTATTTGATGTTCACACTCTTTCCCTAGTAGTCTGATTTACTTTCAGGAACAATAAAATGAGGACGTCAAAACCAGACAAGTTTCTTCATGAACCAGGTAATGACTATACCTAATTCCTTGTACTTATAGGATGCAATTTAACATTTAACTTTCTACTTGGAGAACAGTGTAAACTTTAATTTTCTAACTTCTCATGTTAGCACACTCTTTCATCTCTCTTGGCTCCTTCTTGAGCATTCTCTGCTTCTAAAACGTCTCAGTTTTGAATACCAAATTCATTTATACATGTCTTGCAGTGAGATGTAGATGAAATGACAATATGTTTCTTTTAGTTGATTGCCATCACATCTGTTTCCAAAGATTCATGTCTGTTTAGATATTTATGACAACATCCTCAATGACCTATTATTTATGCCAGAGATCCCACTGTGGATGTTCATTAGATTGAGTCTCTTGAATCCCACAGTCTCAGACTTGTGAGAGGCGTCTGCATATATTTCAGGACTGGTTTTGTCCTCTGTGGCCAAATATGTATACTACAAGAAAATCATTTTCTTACTCCATCAAGACAAATTAGACCTTGTGGTCTAAGCAGTCTACTGACTTTGTTTTTGTTTCATGTCTCACCTTGTTTCCCTTACACTAGGAAGCTGGTCACTGGGAATATACAAAAAATATGCAGAAAAGAAATCAGTTATCCATGTTCTTTTAAAGTCTTTGTATGGCCAAAATGTCACCTTTAACAGAGCTCCAATATATAAAGTAATAAATGCCATGAACATTTTCTTGCTTCACTGCTCTTTCTGTGGCACAGGCAGATTTCCCTTGGAGCCCAGACTCCTAGAGCTCCATACAGGGATGATTTGCTGGGATGGCTCCTTCTAAGCCTCTGCAAACATCTTCCTCCTGCTTTTCTGCAGCAGTGCCCCCGTAGCCTTCAGCAAAAACCCCTCCGTTTACCAGAAAACTTCTGTTTGGTTTTTTCTTACAATTCATCAGTTGTAGGTGTGGAACCAGTAACCAGGTGATGTCTACGCATCGAACCACCTCTGGTAGGAATTTTCTTCTTTGTTCCATCCAGAAAATGAATGTACTTTTTCTGGCACTAAAATCTGCCATTTTGGGTCATTCATCTTTGCTTTTATCACTTTTATATTTTATTTAACCTTATTGTATTTCACTCCTTATGAAGATAGAACTAATAGCGGCACAGTAAAGTTTTATGGGAAAAGTACACTTTAAAAAAAATTAAAACACTGCAGTGGGATAGGAGATTTCAAATTTTATTTCAACTTGCTAGAGTTTGAGAAAATAAGGTGGAATTATGCATTTATATGAGGTCTTGTTTAGTAAAGCCTAAGCAGTTTTTACTAATTTTTAATTGTCTAAAAATCCAAATACGTCAGTACAACATCTGCACTAGTATCCATTGCTTGTCTATTCCACACTGGAAAAATGTCTTTTCAGGAGAAGAGGAAACAAATAATTAAGCTTTATTAAAAAGGTAAAGAAATCTTATTATTTACCAGAAGTAATGTAGTAGTCTCCCATTGTCCAGTTAATGTTTCCTGACTGCTCAAAGCTATCTGACCAAGGAATGCTACTTGTGTTTGTGACTCCTAAATGTATTTGATGGCATAAATGTTAAAATACTTTTGAATTAATAAAGTTTTCATGTCAGTCTGTTCATGTAATGAGGAACTAACATTTAATTTTCAAAATAATGACTTTGATATCAGTACATGATGGCTGAATTTATTTTCCATTTTCTAAGAACAGCATTTCACGTCTGTTCTCCATCTGCCATTCATTGTGTGTAACTAATTTCTTGTAAAAGACAAGAATTACTCAACCGTAGTAACAGTAGTTTACAGTATCAGGCAGGACTAGCACAATTTTGAATGGTCATATATTTTTGATTTTTAATTTTGTTGTTACTTAAGATCTTTTTGTATTCTCTGCACTGATATGCTATTGTTATTCTTTACTTTTAGATGTAATGGTATTTCTTTGCTAAGACTTGAAGTATTTTGGTTTAAAGGAAACCAGTGAGGTAGCTCGAGTTGAACAAAATTATATTATCTCCTTTTCCCTTTACACAGATCTAAATGGGCTTTAGTTAAATATTCTAGTATTGAGCAGTCATTTGCATTTGATTAGGTTTGCGTTCAGAATATAAGGGTGTTCTAGGTGTCCTGTATTTGGAGAATTGTCTTATTTGGATAAATTACATTAGATTGCCTCAGTTCTACTCGCTCCTTCACAATAAAAGTTTCACCTAACTTATCAGCTCATAATGATCCCCTTTGTTACATATGCCGGAGCTGTAGTGTGAAGTTTTTATCCTGACCAGGAAATAATTCTGCCTCCTCAATGTAACAAGTGCAGAGATCAAATCAGACCTTTAAATATGCATCAACAATTTTCACTTGATGGAACTCTAGTTCATGCCTGTAAATTTACAGCATCAACTGTTGTCAGATGCAGGGGATCACTTCTGGACAAAAATTGATCTATCATACGCAAATATGTACTTACTGAGCTACTTTTATTGGTACACTAAATAGTTATTTTTCAAAACATGTCTTCTTAAGAAGGTATTTATTAGAAAACCTCCATAATTGCAAGGCATGTCTTTACTAGACCAGCATATACTAGAATGCTCATAACTATATGTTGACTGAGATTTTTAAAACATAGTTAAGTCCCCAATCTGATTTTTTTCACTACAGCAGTAATAATATTTTCAGTGGTACTTTTAAAAATAATTATCAAGTATGTTAAACCTAAGAAATACTTACACCACAACTTGAAATGAAATGCACAGATTTATTAGCAGTGTTTACATATTGATGCTCATGGCATTTAATTTGAATATGAAATATTAATCTGACTATGACCCTCTTGATTTCTTGGAGATCAATTTTTGAATCAGTAATTTCATTCTCTAGGCTTCTTCTCTACTTCTGTGTAAATTTTTTATTATGAACCTGCACATTTGGTTGGATGTTAAATAACTATGGCAATTAATTTGTAGACACTGGTACCCAAATTTTTAGAACCTTATACAATGAACTGCTGAATATTTTACTTAAGTTGAGGAAATGATTCAATTGCAAAAGCAATAATTAGCTCATTACTGAATAGACAAGGCTACACCAATGAGCAAGTTTTGGATTCATGACAAGGTTTTTTCATATCATCCCTGACGAAGCTCTTATTCTACTGCACCAGAGTGCAATACTGGGTTGATTCAGCATTAGCACATACATTCTTACTACAAAATAGACAAAAAAGAAAAAAAAAAATTGAAATAACTTCTAGACTAGCCAGACACTGAGAGTATTTCTATATTTTATAGTACTAAGGAGCAACCTTAAGGTTGGAAGTTTCTTGGTTCTTATTTCTTTCTTTCTTTACCTCTCTTACACAACCTAACAATTTAATAAATTTTGGAGCATTTGGTTTCTGACTAAATTGAATAGAGTAGATCTTTTGCTTTTTAAAAGATATTTCGTGAAGCCATATGTATTCAGCGTAGCTTTGAAAATCCCACTGCAAGAAAAAGGTGCTCCTTTGACAACACAATACGTGCTGCCCTGCTTAATTTCCAATACTGGCAACTGAGGGTGAGTCTGCATGGCCTTTGTTGGGTATTTATCTTTTGTTCAGGAATCACAGAATAACAGAATGTGAGTGAGGTTGGAGGTGACAACTAGAGGTCACCCACTTCAGCCTCTCAGCTTGAGCAGGGTCTCCTACAGCATGTTAATCAGGGTTGTGTCCAGATGGCTTTTGAGCACCTCCAGAGAAGGAGACTTCACAATCTCTCTGGGCATCATGTTCTAGTGCTGACACCCATAATGAAAATAAGTTCTTCCTCATGTTCAGGTGGAACTCTCTGCATTCGAGTTTGTGCCTGTTGCCCCATGTCATGTTGCTTGGTATCACTGAGAAGAGCCAGAATCAATCCTCTTGACACACTGCTTTCAGATACTTACAGACATTGAAGTGGTTCCCTCTCAGTTTTCCCTTCTCAAGGCTGAACAGGCCAGGTTTTGTTAGCTTTCCCTTGCAAGAGAAATCCAGTTCTCTAATCATTTTCACAGTCCTTTGCTGGACCCTCTCCAAGAGCTCCCTGTCTCTCTTGTACTGAGGACCCCAGAACTGGATGCAGAACTCCAGATGTGGCTTCACCAGGGCTGAGCAGAGGGGCTGGATCACCTCCCTCAATCTGCTGGCAGCAATGCTCTCTCTTCCCAATGTACCCCAGGATACCTTTGGCCTTCTTGGCCACAAGGACAAACTGCTGGCTCATGGACAGCTCATTGTCAGCCAGGACCGCCAGGTCCTTCTCTGCAGAGCTGCTCTACAGCAGGCCAGCCCCCAGCCTGTCCTGGTGTGGTTATTCCTCCCCAGGGGCAGGACCCTACATTTGCCTTTGTTGAGTTACAGACAGTTCTTCTTTGCCCATCTCTTTGATCTGTCCCTCTGAGGGGATGCAAAACATCTGGGGTATCGGCCACTCCTCCCAGCTTTGTGCCATCAGTGAACTTGCAGAGGAAGCATCTGCTCCTTAATCCAAGTCATTTATGACTAAGTTAAACAACACTTTGCCCAGTACTCAACCTTAGGCGACACCACTAGTCACAAACTTCCAACCAGACTCTTCCACTGATCACAACTCGCTGAGATTTGTCATTCAGCCAGTTCTCAAACCACTTCACCAACCACTTGTCCAGCCACATTTCTGCAGCTTGCCTGTGAGAATATCACGGGAGACAGTATCACATATGAGAATACCAGGATTTAAGCAAGGGTACTCCTGAAATAAAATCTATTACAAATACTGTTGGAGCAGAGCAGTCTGACTTAGTCACTGCTGGACAAAGCGAAGTGCAACTTCATAAAATGCCATGTGCTGAATCTTTAGTACAAAGTAGTATAGATCTGACAGAAGAGGACATGGTTACAAGGCATACAATGTCTCAGAAGCTGTATATTAAACTTTTAAATGTTGCCTATACTCTTCCTAGAATTAACATTACAAAGTATGTTACCAAGCTATTCTGAGAACATATATTTCTGAACATTGTGGAGATATTAGCTGAAGTAAAACCTTCCCCAGAGAGTTTACTATACAGCCTCACAGATGTGCAACAAACAAAACAGAGACCGAATAGAGTGTCAAGATTGCATGAGAGTTACACTTGCTTGCATTCTTTCAATCAGTAGCATCAGCAATGATCTAGCTACAGCCTGATGATGGCACCCATATAACAGATTTTCTGTTTACCACCTCTTTATCAAAACCAATGTACAATGTCAAATTGTGGTTGTGCAAGAAGAAGGCTAAGGTGTTTCTTTCAAAATTCAAATAATCACCTGTCTTGCAGTCTCTTGGAGAAATCTGTGTCATTTCTTTATTTTTAATTCTGAAGTCTGTTTTTTATCAGTCCCTACTTAGTAAAGGACTTTTTCATACTCAGTTCCCCTTTGAATTAAGCTAAATAAAAGTATTCTTTTAGCTTGTATGGGCTAAATCACTCTAGATTTAATCTAGGTAGCCTAGGTGTTAGGAGCAGCCAAGATGTGGCTCACAGATTGCTGCATGAAACTTTCAAAGCCATTGGTCTGTACTCAGAGACAAGAGCAAACCAAACATTTCTGTTTGTACTGTTACTTAAGCAGATCATATCCTTGCTATAGCTTTCATAGAGAAAACTTCCAAGTTAAATCAGCAGGAATTGAGCAGATGCTGATTGTCAAATATACACCTAACCATTTTGCTAGTCTAGGGTGTGGAAGTGAGGACACAGAGCTCATCTGTGTCAGAATAATCTCCATAGCTCAGAACAACTGCTGAGGAAAGCAGCTGCTACAGGCATCATTTGTCATTTTGTTCCAGTATTAGCATATTACAACAAGTCTTCAAATTAAAAACCATTAAAAATCCACCTCAAAACTCCACTGATGTATATTAAATATATTAAGGGGCTGTTCTTCAGGGTCTGTAAATGCCAAATTTCATTCAGCGAGAACTACCATTACATTTCTGTCTGGGCTGGGGCCTCTGGAGCTGCTGGAAGTGACTATACACTATTTACCAATATACTAGTAAAAATTTTGTACACATAAGCATATTTTATAGGTTTTCTTTAGATGTAACAATACCCAAATGCTGCCCAAATTATGTTGAAAGCACATAGCACAGAATCTGCACAGAACATATTTGCCCAGCTATCTAAATTCAAATCCATGTCTGTGAATGAAGAAATAATCATCATCTTTAGAATAGATGTTTATGCTGTTTTCATACTCTGCAGACATTCTGAATTAGGTTGCCAAGACCTCATCTTCTTTTGCTATTCTGCGTCTTGTCACATGAGGGCTCGTAAACACAGTAATGTTACTGAAAATGCCATCAATGTGATAAAGCACACCAAAACAAGTATTTCAAATTACATTTCTGCAGATAAGTGCAGGTCCCTTTTCACAAAGGTCTAATACTTACTGGCTCACTGACTTCTGGGAAGCTGATAGTTTGGACTTTCCTTGGATATTTGCTGTTTTCTTTGATAGGTTGCTTCTAAATCACTGCTCACATAGCCATGGTTTTCAGAGTCTACAGAGACGTTATTAAGTCTTTCTATTCCACGTAGTACTCTGTGGGGGTTTGTTACCTCTTATTCAGAGTTTGTTGATTGCTGGGGTGGAAGAGTCAAAAGTCTTGACTGCTGGTGGATGGGCTTCCATAGCAGCCTATATATACACAAAAGGTAGAAGTCACACTGGAACTTCTGCTCTCCCCATTATCGCAACGATCATTGTTACAAAAATAAAATAAAAACTCTACTGTGCAAGACACTGGAAGTTGATCATAATGTATAGAAAGAAGTAATCTGTTGCAACTACCTCCAATAGGTAGGTAGTTATTTTTGTGTAAAACCTTTTGAGGCACTGTCATTTCTCAGTTTTTACTATTGTGAAAATATTTACTATTAATGAGTTATAATAGTAAAATTTTTAAAGTTTTCTTGGAAGAACCCAAGACTATGTACCTACTTAATTTGAAGGAAAGTTATGCTAATTTTTATTTCAGTAAAAATGTGCTAGTTTGCAGGATGCTACATAATATTTGACCCAAAAAATGATCCTTTATGCTAGAATTTAGAAATACTGAAAAATATTTTAAAACATACTTGGTTACTTGGTTATAGATGTTTTGGTGAAATATTTCTTGAAAAGAATTAAAAGTTGAAATTACAAAATTGCATTCTTTCACACAAAAATCATGGCTACTTTATGTATTTAGTCCACCAAGTTTTTTTTTTAAATCTTACACTATATCTTAGAATGCTACAAATAATAAGATTTTTAAACATCAATAAAACACATAATATTAATATACACAGTAACAAAAAGTACTTTTTTTATGTGCATGAACTCTAGACTTTCTATCCTACAGCCGAACAGTTACCTTGTGATAATGTAACATCTACACACCTCTTTAAAAATGTTGCTGTGTCACTCTAAGCTGCAGTTGTTTCACCTCAAACATTGGTTTGCAGTTTTAGAGTATTTGACAGGGATGAGAAAGGTGATATTACTTCACTAAAGACTTTTGTCTTCATAGACGTAAATAAAATTTTTGTTCATACTGTTCCTTCTGATTGTGTCTTGTTTTTATAACATTTCCTGCAGCCATAGCAAATAAAATTTCTCCATGCTTGTTCACTTACAATCTTGTTGCAAACTTTTTTTTTTTCCTTGATATTTTACTCTGGGCATGTTAAAACTTCTACTGGAACCATTCAGTGATATGTCTTCTATAATCAGTTAAGCTTCAACTTTATTCTTCCTAGCTTAGTGCTATTTTTGCACATCTCTCAGTCCCCTTACAAGCCATAGAAAGGAATTCTTGCTCCAGTATGCCTATATTTCAACCATGAAAATTCTTTCCTTTTATCGTGCATGCCACCCTCCCCTTTGAAAAGCCTACCCATCTATGCATTTTTTGTATTGTCTTTCAAATTTTTTGTCATAACTCTTCTAAAATCATACAAAGACATATAGAGTTTGCAGTGTTTCAAGCTGCTCTGTGTGCAGGGGTTGGGCTGTATTATAGTGACTAATTGTTCTCTATTTTTTCTTTCTATTTCCCCATCTGTCTTTATTCATATTTTCTTCTCTTAAACCAGTCTTTCAGCTTTGAACTTTTTATATGCACTGACCAGCACAAAATCCACAACTGGAGTTCACATATATTATCTAAACATGATGTAATAATGATAAATGATGTTTTGCTGCTCATCCATGGGAACACTATAAGGAAGACCTTGAGTGGAACATAGGCATGGGGAGGCATGTGCCACAATGGAAAGCATTAGGGTCTGGTTGTGTTTTCCTAGTGGGGAAGGCTCAAGTAGGAAGGGGAGCATCCTGCACATCAGTATCTCCCTGACATTGGCAGCTATGCTACTGCATTGTATTGGGATCATTCTGGCAAAGTGGAATAAGAACATCTTCAAAAAGTAGTCTGCTTACCAGCTGAGGGAGATGGGCACATTTCCATAGTTCCTCCCTCAACTTAAGGTTGGAGTTATATTTCAAATATCAGTGTAGAAAATATACAGCATGGGAGTAAAGAGAAAATAGGTGTTGGTGCTGAGCTATACAGCTACAATCTGAGAAATCTGGTTACATAGCTGGTGTCATCTGAAATGCTGGATCTGATTGGTGTAGAGGTATTTTTGTTCATAAGAGCCCGCCTGATGATATATTTTAGAATTCTGACTACAAAAGTTGACAACCTGCCAATGTTTTACCTGTTTCTAAACAGAAGTTTCACAGCACCAAGGTTTTTCCCCACTCTTCCCCAGTGGGTAGACTGTGAATGCATGAGAATTTGACACAGATACAGCCATCAGAAATTACTTGAATGTGTAAAAGGGTAGGTATTCCATACCATATGTTGTCATGCTCAGCAGTAAATTCTCAACAAATGGAGAAGGAAAGTGAGATATTTGTGGCTATGTTGTTGGTCTTCCCATCTGGATATCTGTCTGCCAACAGGAAGTAGTGAATGAATTCCTTGTCATGTTTTCCTTGCACGTGTAGCTTTGCCTTTTATCTCCACCCACCAGTTTTTCTTGCCTTTACCCTTCTGACCTTGTCTCCTATCCTAATGCCCGTGAGTGAGTGACTGGGTGGGGACTTAGCAGATGGCCATAGTCAGCCCATCATAAATGCAGAGAGCCCTCCTGTGGAATGGGCAACAGATAATTTCGGAGCTTGTGTAATGTGATAAGAGTGAAGGCCAACAGGGGGCAATGACTACGAAAATTTGCAACAGACTGCCACTTGAGAACAGAGGGGCAAAGCCTCCTTTAAAATAACCTCAAAATAACACATCCTGGATCTCATTAAGGGCTTTACCTGACATTTGCTGAAAGGAAAACTTGGAGAGGATGAGATTTCTAGAGTCTGTCAGGGTCAATTTTTGATGCAGGTTTTGGATGGCCAAAGTAGAGAAAGTTCTCCGCCTGTATCTACAGTTCATGCAAAAGAAAAGTTGTTATGGATTTTAAGATCAATTTCATCCTTTGCTGCAGTGAAAATGACATTGTACAATTTTAAATTTTGAGGTAAACAGAAGTAAATACGTAGCAGGAAAAAGACCCTTCAGGGCAGCAGACTTAGGAACTGGCCAGCAGCTTCCCCTCAGTGGTCTTGGCCTCCCAGGGTTTTCATTCTTAAAGACGATCTCCTCAAAGCTATACAGTGATCTACCCTCATAGGCAGAAATTTGTAGAAGCACAGACTGAAAGGAGTTTGGAGTTTTGTCAAAGCTAAGTGAGTAAAGCGCACACTAGAAGCACCTTTATTGGAGAGATGTGAAGGTACAGCCAGCTATTAGCTGGAATAATGTTACACTGGCACAAGATAACATGAAGGAGAAGAAAAAATATGCAGTGATAAATTTAATCACTAAGTATGAAGAGCTGAAGGAGGGTAAATATACTTTTACTAGTTACTGTGAGAAATCTATGAATTCACCTATACTAGAAGTTAGCATGCCATATTTTAAATAAATTATTAATTGAACCTCAATTAAATTTAAAAATAATTATTTTGAAAAAGTAATGGATTCTCAATAATCTGAGAAAGGTGCCAAAAACTTGTGAGCTAACCTGAAGAATGATATAAACCATCCAGGGAGAAAAGGTTGCAGAAGCACTTCAGAAGACTAATAATATAAAGTGCCTGACCCATATGAAATGCCACAAAACCACATTTAAATAATAGAAATTAAAGGAATCAAATAGTTTGCCAGGCTACTTAGTAATACTCTTTGGCCTTATATTGTATTATTAGCATAAAATGTTTTTGTTCTTATTATAAATATAAAGAAAATATTAAAATTTTTTATCAGTTTTTCTACAGTTACACTAACTTAATCCAGAATCTGAATGATAAAATGACCATAAATTTTAGAGAATAAATGAGTCTGTTATATGAAATTAATTACAAATGCTAAACTGCATCTGGAATTAGACTTGAATCTATTTATATTTGCAAATGTTACCTGTGTGGTGAAGAAGAATAGATGAAAGGAAACGAGGAGAGGAGAGGAGAGGAGAGGAGAGGAGAGGAGAGGAGAGGAGAGGAGAGGAGAGGAGAGGAGAGGAGAGGAGAGGAGAGGAGAGGAGAGGAGAGGAGAGGAGAGGAGAGGAGAGGAGAGGAGAGGAGAGGAGAGGAGAGGAGAGGAGAGGAGAGGAGAGGAGAGGAGAGGAGAGGAGAGGAGAGGAGAGGAGAGGAGAGGAGAGGAGAGGAGAGGAGAGGAGAGGAGAGGAGAGGAGAGGAGAGGAGAGGAGAGGAGAGAATTTTGGAGGTACTCTGAAGACCTCTGGTGACATTTGTAGAACCATTACTGAAATGAAGAATAGAAAGATAATTTATCAGGACAGGAATGCTCATGTGATACACAAATCTAATGTTTAGGAACTTCAAAGAATTCAGCATATATATTGTGGTTGTTAAAGCAGTAGGCTATGTTTTGAATGGCATATAGGAAAAAAATTTTAAAAAAGTTTTGGAAAAAAGGTTTTGTTTTGTAAAGCTTTTACTGTTCATGGCTATTGTTTCTTTTTTCCAGTGAAAATGTGTTTTAGGGTGGGCCCTCTGTTTATATAATAAATATAAATTTATATAATAAATATCAATTCGCCTTTTGGTAAAGAACAAGTATGAGAAAGGGAAAAAAAGACAAGTATGAAAGAGGGAAAAAAGAAAAAGCATCTGCCTGATTCACCATCTTGACAAAACTAACATGCTTTTCTTCATCTTTCATGGTTGGAGTGTAGAATTAAGCATTACTCAAGTGTCATATTCATCTTATAAGTGTATGGCATGAAAAAGCTAAAGGTACTTTTGGTACTATTGAATATTTAAGCAATAAAAAGGGTTTGCAATAATCTTTGAATATGTTATTAACTCTGTGGAAGAATGAGACTTTAAAAGGATATATGGCAGTAAGTACCCACTAAATGGTGTCAATCATAAGTAGGTGAAGACTCACTGTACACTCTTTTTCCTGCTCTAGTAAAACAGTTATATGTTCAGTTACATGTTCAGCTATATTTTTCCCACATGTGAGAAAAGTGTCACAAGAAGTGCTTAAGATTAGTGTAATTTAGATAATAACTTCTATTAAAATGATCAGTGTTAACATCTGACAGAAAAATAATTCACCAACATTCTTAAGCTATCTGTAAATGTAATATATAAATTAATATGAAGGATGAAAAAAACTCAAACAAATCACAAACTACACCATTTCCTGCAAAATGCAAATTGAAGGAAAAGCACATTCATCTCCTACTTCTGTACTGAGCTCAATCCAGCTAGGCAATTACACACCTTCAAATTAACCCAAAGACAAATGTAATCTGGCCAAAGTGTAAGCCTGTTCTCTAAGCTAATCAGCAAATGAAAAAAATATAATAAAACTAAGTTTTATTGTCTTTCTTGAATTGCTCAATGTAGTCCTTCATTCCTCAAACATATGGCCTGCTCCTTCTATAATTTATGAATATGCCTAATTTAATACAGTAAAAATTCCTGTGTCCCTAAATGTATGCCAGCTTCCTGGCAGAGAAGTTATTAGTTCACAATTGATACTGCATGGGTAAAATGTCATTCAGACTTTTTTTCTAGCATAGTGTAGTTAAGCTGTAACTGATCTTACAAGTAGGAGGAGAAAGTTTGTGTTTTCTCATTCCTTTTGAAATTACTTTATTTTACTTTGCAAACACAGCTGAAGTGACTAAGAAGAAGAAAAAAATTAACCATATTAAAAAAAAATGTTTTGCATACCCTGTACAAATTCAGATAATTACCCTTGCTGGACACTTTATGGGAAAACTAAGGGCCTTATTTGTATGTCCTTTAATAACATGAGGGAGCCTCTGTTGGCTTGTAAAAACTTGGATTTTGTTTAGGAGAAAGGGAAAGAAAGTTTCAGTTTATTTCTTATGTGGAACATGGAGTATGGGGGGGTTGGGGATATAATCTCTATTTCTTTTCCTTAATTTTCCAGGGACATCACTACTGTGCACTGTCCACTATTCACACCAACTCACAGGTTATAATCTAGTTTTTGATAATATATGTGATGCACCCGCTTTTCAGCCTGAATTTCATTACTGCCATTTCTTTGCATGTAAAGGATTTAGACCGTATATCTGAATATAATGTATATTGTATATATTATATATAATGTATAATGTTATTTTATGCAAAATTATTTTATGGCTTTATTGTAATATCTAGTTAAACAGCAAGTACAGAAAGGTAACTAACCAAGGAGTTTGGCCACAAAATATGTACATAAGTTTTCAGGAGCCACAGGTGACTACGACCCAGATTAAGGCCTACCTCAAAAGAAAATTTCAGTTGAAAAGAATATGAAAATTTAAATAGATATACTTACAAAGATTTTTTTTAGCTTTAAATGTATATGTTTTAGCACCATGCACAGATTATTTCTGAAAATAGATGAAGATGGAATTAACTTTCTAATTCCAAGCATTACTCCAGTTCTAAGATTGCAGAAACATTCTATGTAATCTTGATTTATTTGTATGAAAAGGAAAACCCCAGTATCTTCCCATATTTAAACTATCTTTCTTGTATTTAAACTATTATTTTATTAATGTAAAAGTTATTTATATAGCTATGGAATTATTAGCCTTAGAGCTACATGAACTTTGTGTTTAAAGTAGTGCTATACAGTTTTTATGGTATTTTTCTCCAAACAGTATCTTTTGAGTATTTGGGGATTGTTCTAAGAATCACAAAGACTGTAAAATTAAGATACTGTCCATTGCATTTGTATCCTAAGGAGAGTGGATAACCTGTGATGGGTTAGTTTTTAGCAAGAATGCTGAGTGCCTCCAAAAAGAAGGTGGAGACAGTGTGTTAAGTCTCTAAATCATAAAAGAGCCCTGCAAATTATTACTAGGCTGTTGATTTTAGACCAGGTTTGATGCAATGTCCATTAGCACATACTGAGCATCCAGGAAGTTAGCTAGAGGGCTGGAAAATATTTGGCGACTTAGAATGAACATTTTTATTTTGCTAGCATAATGGATAAAGTAGCAGTTATTTAAAAAAAAATCTTAGTCTAGAGCCTAGGTTAAATTAGCTTAGTTATGGAAACCCAGGCTGAGGGTTAAATTATTGGTATTAAATGATTATATGATGCAATGTTGATAACATCTGTTTTGAAACTTTTGTGTGTCTGGGATGTATTTGTGGTCTGAAATGATGCTAAGTGTCTGAAGAGCCATCCAAGACTCTGGGGGACACTGGTACCGTAGATATTCAGTGTTTTGTTGGGGTAATTAGTCCAAGCAGCACAGAAACAAATGCATTTGATCGTGTCATTCCTGCTTTAATCCTGGTAGTTCTGAACTAAAATATGATTTGGTGGTAAAAAAAAATTAATTCCTGCCTAAATTATGATGCAGAACCTATGATATTGTCCAGTAAATTCCATTAATTTCTTAAATCCTTTTTCTGATCTACAGGTTAAAAAATATTTGAGGGTAGATTTAAGGAAAAGTCTTTGAGCAACAAACAGTTACAACTGTAAACCTACTGCTGCATATCAATACAGCAGTAATTTTTGAATTTGTTCTTTTTAATGGATTGCATAGGCTGTCCTTGAGCAATCGTTTTATGACCATCACTTTTTGAAATTGAATTGTTATTTTCCCGTGATTATCCTTAACTTCCCATTCCTAAACTCTAGTTTCTTACAAGCTCTTTTATAGTTTTATTAATTTTGACCAGCTCTGACCACTGAGCTTCTATTCTGTATGTACTTTGCATTGATTTATGTGCTTTTACTGATGACTGCTGCATCTAATAACATGAATTCAACACCCTTATTTAAAGCTGTATGATACTTAGGAATGAATAATGAACCAGGAATGGTACGATCGTATTGTTGGTTAATGAAATGATAAATTGTAAAGAAATAAAATCAGACAGCATGGAGGAAAGAGAAACTTATTTTTATCAAAGCTGCTTTGGGGAAAGATTAGAGAAACAGTTTTATTGTGTTGGTCTTCTGAGAATTCTTCACAAGACTCAGGAGTTGAAGATAAATACAGACTTCTGCATTTTACTAGAGAGAATAATGCTACTGGAAATTACAACAATATTGGTAATTATTTCTCCACTGTATATAGGTGAAAAAAAGTGCTAGAAAGAGTATTGTCTGAATGTTCTTGGTCATCAAAATTAATGCAGTTATTACAGAAAATTTTAATAAAAGAGTAGATGTTGATAATGTAACTAACATGGGAAAAATATAAAACAGCTTTACAAGCAGATCAAGTAGAAGAATAAGTGGGCTATAACCCCTTTTTTCATGAAGTAAGATAACCATTTATAGTATTTCTACCTTATCCTACAAATTAAAGTTTATCCTGGTAACATTATGTATGTATAGCTATCATTAAATAATCTTGACTAGATACTAACAAATTAACTGTAAAAGATTCCTGAATTTCTCCAAATCAGAGCTACTAAAACTTAGAGGAATTTAGGTTTCAAGGAAAGGGAAAACATCTGACACAGCTGTTGAGTGAGCCAGACAGGGAAGGTGTCCTAGCAGGCTGGTGGTTTATGAACAGGACAAGACTTGTGGGTGATGTGATGGTTGGAGGCTGCCTTGATAGTAGCGATCATGAAATGGCAGAGTTTTTTGGTTCTTTGAGAAGTAAGGATAGGAGTCAGCAGAACTGTCACCTTGGATTTTCTGAGGGAACGCTTTGTCCTGTTAAGGAGCCTGGTTGACAGAGTTCCTTGGAAAGCAGTCCTGAAGAGCAAAAGAATTCAGCCAGGCTGAATGTTCCTCAAGAAGAAAATCTTAAAGACACACATGCTGGATGAAAAAAGAGCTGGTGGGAAAGCAGACTTGCTGAGAGCTTTGTTTTGAATTCAAGAAAAAATGGAAGGCTATTTTATGACTTTTGGAGAAAGGGGTGGCTCATTCAGAAAGATTATTCAGAAGGATTTTTTTGAGGTTATGCAGAGAGAAAATTAGAAGGGTGAAAGCTAACTAGAACCTAATCTGGCTAAGGATATAACAGACAAACATTTTTCTACAAATATGTCAGCAACCAAAGGGGGGCCATGGAGAATCTTCATCCTTTATTGCGTGGGGGAAGAAACATTGACAAAGGATGAGGAAAAGACTGAGGTACTTAGTGCCTTGTCTCTGTCTTTAACAGTCAGACAAATTTTTCTCAGGTTATCCAGCCCCTGAGCTAGAAGACAGATGATACAGGGAGTAAAATGATGCCTCTAAAATCCAAGCAGAAAAGGTCAGCAACCTGCTGCTCCATGTAGACATGTACAAGTTTGAGGGGATGAATGGGATCCATCCAAGGGAGCTGACAGAAGTGATCTCTGAACCACTTACCAGAATAAATTTGCAGCCCTGGCTAACTGGGGAGATAGATTCCAGTTGACTGAGTTGACAAATGTGATGCTGTGATATATAGAGGAAGTCTGTCAGCCTGACCTTGAAAGTTATAGAGCAATTCATCTTGAGCATCATCGTAGTCAGCTGAACATGAGCCAATGTGTGCCCAGGTGGCCAAGGCCAGTGGCATCTTGGAATGGATCAAAAATGGTGGCCAGCAGGACAAGGGCAGTTATCATCCCCTTGTTTTTAGCACTTGTGAAGCCATACTAAAATCCTGCATTGAGTTCTGAGGCTCTCACTACCAGAGGGATATTGAGGTGCTGGAGTGTGTCCAGAGAAGGACAATAGAGTTGGTAAAGGGTCTGGAGCACAAGTCTGATGAGGAGCATCTGAGGGATCTGGGGGTATTTAGCTTGCAGAAAAGGAGGCTGAGGGGAGAATTAGGTGCTGTCTACAATGCATAAATGGAGGTTGTAGCCAGGTTGGGGTTGGCCTTTCCTCCCATACAGCAAATGAAAGAACAAGAAGAAACAGCCTCATGTTGATCCAGGAGAAGTTTAGTTTAGATATGAGGAAAAATTTCTTCATGGCAAGGGTGGTCATATATTGGAACATGCTGCACTGGGAAGTAGTAGAGTCACCCACCCTGGAGGTATTAAATGAAGTGCGGACATGGCATGTAGGGACACCATTTAGTGGAAGACTTGGCAGTGCTGGGTTAATGAGTTAGCTCAATGATCTTAGAGGTATTTTTCAAACTAAATTTTTCAATTCTGTTCTATTCTATTCTATTTTATTGTATTGCATCTTCTAGAGCATAGTGATTTTTTTTTTTTTGACAAGCCACTATGGAACAAATAAAGGGTTAAGAAAAGAAAAAGTATCAATTATCAGTAGTTATATTACTTGAATGGAAATGAAAGAAAATTACTTAGGCAGCTACAGTGCTTTCAAAATGACCTTGGCTATTCAATTAAAATAAATCTAAAAGGAAATAATTATTCTAGGAATTGACTCAAATGAAAAAACCTTGACATGTTTGACATGACTATTAGCAAAATAGCATTAGAGTGACCTTACATCTTTCTTAGAGAAGATGGACTGTTTCACAGTCATCTTATCTGTTACAATTTCCATAAAGCCTTCAACATGATGATGAATAAGAAATTAATTTTTAAACAAGGGAAGGGATAACAAAATCTTATAAAGTAGACAGAAAAATAAGATTGTAACATGTTTTACTGAATGTAAGCATCAACTCAGAGTGAAGTTGTAAACAGAGGATCTCAAAGAGGTGAATAATAGAAAAGAGATAAAATTCAGTTGCATAAAAGAGAAATAATGTACTTAAAAAGTAGAGAACAATGATTCTATTAAAATATAGTTATTCTCAATTAATGTGTATATATTAATTTCTCATAGGATGGTTATAAAAATGCAATGAAAATATAAGATATGATTCAAGAAAATCTAAGTGTAGTTGTTCCTATAGAACAAGAAGAAATATTTATACTTCGGAAGCCACTAAGCTGATTTAGTGTATAATGCATGTGATTCTTGTCCCATGTGTGTTTCTACAGGTTACACTTTAAAAATCCATGTGGGTCAGACATATATGTAGGCTAATCGCAGGATCCCAGAAACAGAGAGGACACCCCATCCAGCAGGTTTTCAAGGAGCAGACTTTAGTATAACACAGTATGAACAGAATGGCTCTGACTGTTCTTAATTAAAAGAGCTTATTTTCCTACTTCATGCTTATAATTTTGTCAGATTTACCAGTATACAATGCTGGGCAAGAGACCAATTGGGTAAAAAAATGGCTTTGAACTAAACAAGGATCAGAAATATAAGACAAATTCTAACAAAAAGATCTGTTATGGTTTTCAGCAAAATAGCAATTGCAAGATGAAGAGGCCTAAGTACTTTTTAAATTACTTGATTAAGTTTATGAAAGGGATTATATGACATGGTTGTCTGTGATGGCAGGTGCTGCATCTAGGCAGTTCATCATAGGAACAAAGGAAACAGGATTAGGAAGAAATTATTACAATAATCTTGTCTGCAATTCTCAGATATGTCTCCTATGGTTATGAAGTGTGGAGCAATGACAGTCTTCTCAGTCTAGCAGCAAGAAGAAACTAGCTTTGTTATTATCCATAGCTCTGCTGATTGGATTTGATTATTTGTTTGGATTTTGTGTGCCTTTAAGGATGGGGTTGACAAAACAGTTATTCAGAGAGTATTTAAGGAAAATATCAATAGATTAGCAAATACAGAATGCTAGGGGTCAATATAACTGCAGCAGAAATTGTATGGGGCTGATGATGTTTGCCTGCAGGTAGAAAAAAGGACAGTGTGAGAGAAATTAAAATCTAAGAAAGTAGCTCTTCAGAGGTCTTATGTACCCTTAGGTTTAAAACTGAATTTTCCCTGACTTGAAGAAGAAATAGTCTCTGTTATCCCATGCTGTCAGAATGTTATGTTTGAGTACTGCTACTGTTGATGTATACCCTTTGCTCTAGTGTTTAAAAGATGCTTCTGGGCTGCAGAATATCAATCAGTAGTATTCTTTAGAAATGTCAATAGCTGGCATATTAGCACTTCAAATCTATACCCCTTATAAATGGGGACTACTTGACATTCATTCTGTACCACACAGCAATACTTAAATGGTGACGCTATAGAGGAGAGTGGAAAGAGAACAAATATAAACTTAGAATTTTAGAAATGGCACAAGGACTTCTGCAGTTGATAGTTTTCAAAAGGATTGGAAAAACAATATATTAACAAAATTCTGGACCCACTGAAATCTGGGGGGCTTTGCTACTGAATTCAGAGGAATATGAGTTTCTTAATAAAGATAGATTAACGAAAGTAGATTACTTACATTGTGTACTTAAGGAATATGGATTTTCCTTCACCCTCAGTATTTAAAGTAGAAATGTGTCACAAGATTTAGGGATAACATTTTTTCTTAACTAGTTAGAGTAAATTCTTTGGATTAAAGATCTGTTATTGTGTTTGTACTCTGAAACATGACATTCTGTCTTTTATTAGTTGTATTAGTGTTATTGTATGATTTAAACTCTCAACTCAGAATGTTAATGATACCACTAATTACAGACTTGTTACTTATAGTTAGTATCACAATTATAAGTAACAATGGCAATGTGGGTCCAACCTAGTAATAACACTGTTAGTAATAAAAAAAAGCACAGTTTCTTGCCTGAAACCAAGTAAATTGCTTGAAACAGAATATTCCCTGGCCTCTGTCCATCACAGCAATGTAACTTTTTGTCAAGTTAATATCCAGCATCCATTCCACATCTTCTATCTATAACAAAGCCACACAGTAAGACATTTTAAAGAAAAAAAATCAAAATATCAATAAACTTTGAAGTGAAAAATACCAAATCAAAACAAAACAACAAAAAAGCTGCTTCACAATTCTCATAACAAAAATTTCTACAGTAATGGGATTGTGAGAGGAACTTTACAAAGGTAAAACTTCTGCTATTACTGTCACCACTGAATAAATAATAAGGGCATGTCCACAGAACAGTCAAAGATTAAATCAGTATGGAAATAAAAAAACTACATTTATGCTAGTGAGATAATATATTGATTAATTTGCCCATGCTGGAAGTTCTGTTGGATTTAGTTTATCAAGTAGCACCTCAAGTAGGATACGCTTTCCAAGTACTGCAGTGTCACTTTCAAGAGCTATGCCCTCCTTGCTCACCTCATGAAGTGACCGTGCCCCGTGCCTTCGGCCACTAAGGCTCACCTAGGAGGTGAGGAGGAGACATTTCTCAGTGACTGTGCTGCCATCCCAAACTCCAGTCTCTCTGGTTCTGTTCAGTGATTCTGCATGTGCTCCATATCATAATGGTTTAGCTACATCATTTTCAGACAGTTTATGCAATGGCTTTGTGCTCCATCCTAAGCTGGGATAAAGAGGTATTTTGATTGGTATCCAAGCTACCTGAAGGCAATTTTCACAATGTCTGCACAAACTAGAGGCCAGACTGCAACAAGCTGAAAACCAATTATTAGATTATTTTAGCACAGTGGACTTACACAAGAATTTTAAACCAATGGACTTAAAGCAATCTCACTGCTTAAATTAACCTTTCATGTCAACTTTTATCTTACTCTGATTTCTTCAGCAGCTTGTATAATCAGTTTTGATTTGCCTATATTACATATTTTCACCTATCTGACATCCTTGCAAGATATTTGAATGAACTGCATTACAATGAACTATGTGGGAAAATCCATTTGTCTTCAGTTCTGCCATTTTTGTTCACATCTGTAATCAGCTAACATAGTTAAAGAGACTAGCCCAAGAATGAAATGCTGCTTAATATAATGGTTGCTCTGGTGGTCCCTAAGGGATGAAGCCAAAACTAACACAGCAATTCCACTATGTGGGCACAACCAGAGTTCAGGAAACCTGACTCTCCATTTGATTCAAACAAACAGACTTGGCTGTAGGACAAGCTGTAATGGGTGGATTCATCAATTATTTCACTGGTGCATTGATGAAAATAAAGAGCTTACTCTTGATATTTTGTTAAAGGATTTGGATACAGGCATCATTGTTAAAACATCATTATCAATTTGGCAGACCCTCCTCATGACATTGTTTATAGTTCCTGTTCTCAAATGTTTAGTCTACAAGGACAAAGCAGTAATGTGAAAATCCTGAATGTATTTTTAAGTTTTTTCTAAACTCTGCTCATCAGCTTGTGCATACTGCTCATGCAAAATACGAAGATGAAGAATTATGTAGATTGAAAGAAGGGCACAAGGAGCAGCAAATATGGAGAGAGACTCAGACAGTCTAAAGAAAAAAAAACCCAAAATGTTAACAGAACGAAACTCAGTAGGTCATGAAAGTAGATCAAGAATAATTATCTATGAAATGCTGCAAGGAACATAGCTGACTCACGAGGACAGAATTTCATGTCACTAAGATGAAATTTTGAGGATTAATTCCGGTGACTGTTAGTGGAATTATGTACTAATTTTCTCACAACATGAATATGAACTGCTGTAGATCATTTAAAAGCAAAAGTTCAGCTAAATATTGCTGGTATCTTGAAGAAGAGAGGGCTGTAAATTCAGAAACTGAGCATCCTTCTAATAAGGCATGACTGATTTTTAAACTTATTAAGAGATTATATTTTAAAAATTTAGTTTAGGGTTAATGAGTCAGACAAATTTAAATATGCATGTTTAAAAGGACCCAATTCACTAAATTAACATTAAGTACAAATCACATATTCATAATTTTGTTTTAGTGGTGTGATTTATTCTTATGGGTTTCACTAATATAAGTGTATTTGTGGATTGTAGGTTCTCAGGGATATTGCATCTATCTGGCGTGGTGTGTTGTTTTAAACTACCTGCTGTCTTAGCTTTGCTGGAGGGCTGAAACTTTTTTACTTTCCTGAATGTTGTTTCTGCCATTTGCAGCACTCTTCAAGTGGAAGGGATTAGAGGCTTGTCTTGAATTTCTTCTGTAGCATAGCAGTTTTCATGGATTCTGGATAAAGGTACTGGCTGCCACCATTTCCAGAAGTGCTATCTGACTTTGTAGCTTTTTGAACTATTCCCCTGGTGACTAGGCAGAAATTCAGCCAACCAGCATATCAGAATAAGATTAAAGTATCTTCTGTCATAGGGAGTCGTGATGTGTCTGGTCTTCAACCAAGTAGCATAAGGAAATGTTCATTTGATGAGGTTTCTGTGTTGGGTTCAGCCCTGGAAGTAGGCAGGGGCTTAAAGAGAATCTACAGACATCACAAACATGAATATATGATATCTATATTCTCAGCTGGAAAAGCAGAGGTTAGATCTTCCTATCAAACACATCCTAAATATAATTTTGGAAGTTATGCCAATTAAACACTGTCAAGGGCATCATCTGGTTTCAAATAACCAGAAACACCTTTGAATCCTACCTAAGGTGAGATATATTGTTCTCCTTTCTTAATCTACAATCATAAAAACATTTATGTTGGAAAAAGCCACTAAGGCAATCAAGTCCAACCACTAATCCAGTACTGTCAAGTCCAACACTAAGCCGTGTCCTTAAGGGCCAGATTTATGTCTTTTAAAAACCTTCAGACATGGTGACTCAACCACTTCTACAGGCAGCCTGTTCCAATGCTTGAACTTTTCATAAATAACTATCCTGGGTAAACAAAACACAAACAACTCATTTCCAAGTAAAATAGCCTTTCACTACTTTTTAACCATCTCCATTGCATACATCAACACATCACATTAGCTACAGTCAATAAGCAGCCCATGTCCTTGGATTTTTCCAAAAAGTATTAGGAGGAAGGAATTGCAAAAAGGAGCTGCTATGGACTGACCTCAAGCTTCCCTTCTCCATCTCTCTGCTCCAGTTCTCTCAGGAAAATAAGTAGGGGAACCAGGGATGGAAGAAAGAAGTAGAGCCTGTGAAGGACAAGGGTGTGGGGAGGAAGGTGTTTTAGTTTTAGTAATTTTTTTCTCATCATGCTACTCCATTTTACTTGGCAATATGTCAAATTAATTTTCCTTGTGTTAAGTCTGTTTTGTCCATGACAGGACTTGATAAGTGTCCTTGTCTTTATCGTGAGCTTTTCCATATTGTCTTCTCCCTTTGTCTTATTGAGGAGTGGGAGTAAGAGAGTGGCTGGGGAGGCAACTGGCAGCCAGCCAAGATCAACCCATCATAAGGAATTCTATATGTCCTCACTGCATCATGTAAAATTCAAATTACTGGAACATTTTTTACTTGTAAAATTTTTGTTTTCTTTTTTCCACAGCAGCCCCTTTGTTTTTCGGTGTTCCCTTCCTCTCAGATCAGCACTGTTTAAACTGACACATTAGTCACATTTGAAACATGTGACTTAACAGGAATGTTTGATGTTACACTAATGTCACGGAGTAAGTTACAGGTTTTCCATGCAAAAGAAGTAGCTATAGGAGGCACTGCACTTGCTATTGTGTGCTGTCAGGTTGGAACACGGTCTTCCTCAGTCAGATTTACAGTGTACCTGTATGAATGGATACTTCATACAAAGTCACTTCATCATAAATCAGTTAAGATTTGAAGGGAACTCTGGGGATAACCTAGTCCAACCCTCATGCCAAGGTAGGGTCACCTTGAGCAGATTACACAGGAATGTATCCAGGTTGGTTTTGCATATCTACAGAAAGGGAGACTCCATGACCTCACTAAGCAGCCTGTTCCAGTGCTCTGCCACCCTCAATACAAATAACTTCTTCTTCATATTGGGGTGGAATTTCTTGTGTTTTACTTTATGGCCATTGCACCTCATCAAGAGTCTGATGCTATACTCTTGACAAATGCCTTTGAGATATTTATATTCATTGATGAGATCCCCTCTCATTCTTCTCTTCTCCAGATTCAACAGCCTCAGCTCCTGCGGTCTGTTCTCATAGGAGAAATGCTCCAGACCCCAACAGAGTTGTTTGCTAAATTTGTTGTGATCAGCTTGCTATGACCTTGCAAACAGACAGCTGGACTTGCCTTGGCCAAACAAGGCAAAAATTTAAGGACCTTGAATATTTTACATCTCTTCATGGATGCCAGGCAACTCTCAAACAATACTTTAAAGGTATCAGAATTAATTTTGTGAATTGATGTCATTTTAGGCGACCTAAAAAGTGAATCTGTAAGCTATGCTAAAACTAAACTTAACTGACCTTAGACATCGTACTGCCTTTCCTGAGAGGCAAGTCCTGTGATCCAGTAACTAATTTGCTGCTGAGCTGAAAGGAACTTTACTGTGCAGGTACTTAAGCACTCTATAAGGACAGGGTAATAAACCATGCTGCTGGAATTAATTGAAGGTAGGCATCTGGGTATGCGCACATTTGTGAAAAAGGTTTCTGATTTTATCTGTCAGGAATTACCCAGCTCATCTCAGAGCAGAATAACAATTTCCTCTTGGCTGGTGAATAAATACCCTATAAAATGACTAATGGACTATTTAATTGTCATATCAAAAAGAGCATGGTTGTGACTAATGTGAAAAATAAACCAACTTTGGAAACCTCAAACAGTACTTACCAGCCTTAAAGTAATGAAGCATGATGATGAGATCTATACTTGATCCTAACTACTCTGTCATTCATGTCAAAGTTTTTCTCTCAAGAAATTAAATACTCTTGCAAGAATGTTCAGAACATGAATGAGCTAGAGCCTTGCATTATAAATTACCAAATTTGCCCTGATAAGTTATTTGTTTGAGTCTTAGATTCTATTTTGTCCTACTGCGTCATCAGTGGGGAAAATATAGTTGCAGAATGACACTTAATTCCAATATTACAAAGCCTTAAGTAAACAACAATTCTATGTTTATGTTTAAATGGAGTATAAAATTGCAGCATTCTAATGTTTTTAGCTTTCTTTTCTTGTACATATATCTGTTAAAATCAGCCTCAGCTAATGGAGGAATACATAGCATAGCTGTCAGTCCAAATCCAGCCTATTGATTCAAGATTGTTTAATACACAACTGTAAGCACATTGCAGAAGTCTGTGTGAGACTGCAGAATCAGGCTACAGGGCAAAAGAAACTGAAAATTATTGCTGTCTACTCTGTCTGGCATTCTTCGAGAGTGTGAATTATGAAGCCGTTTTCAGGGACTACACTGAAATTAACACTAATTTATGTTTTTATTTACAGACTTAATAGTTAGACCAAATTCTTTTAGGTCCTAATTTAACAAAACTTTAAAAGGTATGTTTAAATTCTATCCAAGAGAATTTATCATTGACTAAGATGTTAACATTTAGTTGACTTCTTATTGCTTTTTACTTTATCTGCTAAATTCAGAAACAGAACTTGCAGAACAGGGAAGACATAGAATGCTGAAATCCATGTTTTCAGTTCTTTGTGAGCAAAAGTTTATGTGCAGGATTTTAGAGCTCTTCTGGAGCCTGAATTTCCCATGGCAGAAGAATTGGAACTAGATAAAGTTCAAGGCCCCTTCCTACCAAAATTATTCTATGATTCTAAGAATTCAAATGAAACCCTTGAAAAGAAAAAAAAATTAAGCAAAAATATGTATGGTCAGTGAATAATATGTTTACATGCTTAAACCCACAAATATCTTACAGTACATTTTTACTTATTGGAAAACACCAAATCAAAACAATTTTTAATTAAACATCTTAGTGAACCATTTTTGAACACATATTTAAATTGATTGAGCTGTTGTGACTAGCTACTGTGTTTTCTAATAATCAGCAAAAGGAAAAACGGACATTGCTTCTAATAAAATTGTTGTTGTCTATTTTATCAGGTATTGTATTCTCCATACACCTCCCAAAATACTCTTCAGATATCAAAGTAGTTAAGCAATTTGGATGCTATCTTATCACTCTTAAGGAATGTGGTTAAAGTTCACAGCTATGGCAGCTGACAGACACATATCTGTCGTCTGCAATAATAGCAGATTGATAGTCCTAATGACATTAATCTATCACTTTTCAAAGGCATGAAACTGACTGAATATATATTTCAAAATAGCAGCAACTAAAAATAAATTTTATTTTAAACAAATTTCGAACATTTTCAGGTTTCTTTTGCCATGCATTGCCATCAATGTCACTGCTACCTCCAGAATACCCATAATTCCCCTTCATAAAGTGCCATATGTGTAACAGTTAAGAATATTTTGCTCATGGTTTGTAGCGTCTGAAGAAAAAACTAAATTATAAAGGAGAACAAATCATGACTTTCACAGAAGAGCTCCCATAATCCAATTCAGTTTAAGTAATGATATATAATTTCTTGCTTTCTGATTTGGATACTTTAGGCTTCTAACATTGGTTCCAGCAATTTTATTTCTTTTCTGCCTGCTCCTTCTACGATACAAAGAAGCCTTCGTTCAAATAGCTGACATACACTTTTCAATTTCTTTCCCTCCTACCTCCACCTACCTGCAGCCATCATCCCCATCAGATTTACAGGTCAAACCTTTAAACTTTCATGTGACATTTTTCCAGTACTGACAGCCTTGTGTAAATGCTCACAGAATATCAGCATCCAGGCACAGCAGAGGCCCAATGTAACCATCATACAAGAGTTTATTTCTTGTCACTGCTAGCAAAATGCATGATTTGACAGTGGGGATCATAAGTCTCGTTCAGACAGTATGACCACGTATATCCCTTCAAACCACAAAAAACAGGTCACACGTCAGAGATCTTGTATCAAGGAAATGAGAAGAAGGGAGATCCGAAAAGATTTGGAGATGACACATTTAGAGATACTTTGCTTAGTAAGGTAGGGCACATATCTGGTTTAATGGTCATAGGAAAATCTCTGCAGTAGGAATCTCTCATACCTGTCCTATTTCTTTTTGCCAGATGAATTTCCTCAAGGCTTCCAAGTGCATTACAGTTGCACAGAAAGCTTGACCAATGCATTCATCACCATTGATCAAGCTGACTTTAGGGGTGTCCTTCAGGTGCTTCTAACAGTGATTTGAAACAAGTGCCACTTCCTGGCTGTCCTGTGTTTTTTATGGCTCCTAGTGAAGACCAATAATATGAATTTCATTTTAATTCTTCTGTAAGAGATCTTATTTATGGAGCAATTTTTTGTGCAGTGTCTTGTCTCTATGAAATGATTGCCAACTCAGGCAGCAGTTAAAGTTTACTGCTTAGGCCTTCCTTCAAGGTACCATATGGATATTAATTCTAAAAGTAATTTAGACTTCAAAGTGCTAAGAACATATTAACCCCTTGCAAGCTGCCCATCCCTTACTGGAATGTTGACTGATTTTATGAACTGATCTAACTTAATTCAAAAAGTCAACAGCTTTTCCATTCTCTTTAATTTTCAAATGTGGCTGACAATCAACTCTGATCATTAAAATAAGTCAAGTGCTATTTGGTGTTAATATTTTTCTGACTTAACTATGATGCATTGTTTTGCTAGTAGGTTATTCTTGATGACTATTTGAGCAATGACCAGGTTTTTATTGTGTTTCCATCTCCCAAGTAAGATACTAGTAAATGAAGAAGAAAACTGTCAAAGAAACTTAATTTTTGAAACTTCAGGAGTAATCCAAATAAATAATCATGTATTATTTATGGATAATGGATATTTCAGTAAAGAAAAGCAAGAACTATGCTAAAACATAGAATCTCAATCAATCTCTTTTTGTATTTTGTGATAGAAGTTTGGTTTTTTACTTGCCCCACCTCCCCCCACCCCCATAGACAAGTCACTTGTATGTCCGTGTAAAAAGTTAATGGGCCTTTGTTATGCTTTATCCCCAGCCAGTCACCAAGACCCACTCAGCTGCTACTTCACTCTCCCACCAGTGGGATCAGGGAGAGAATAAGAAGGATAAAAGGTAGGAAACATGGGGATTGAGGTAAAGACAGTGTAATATGGAAAAGCAAAACCAGGCACAAATTTAGCACTTCCCATGGGCAGGCAGGTGTTCAGCCATGTCCAGAAGAGCAAGGCCCCATCATGTGTAGCACTGACTTGGGAAGACACACACCATCACTCCAAACATTCCCCCTTCCTTCTTCTTCCTTCTACTTTTATATACTGAGCATGATGACATATGACTGGAATATCCCTTTGACCATTTGGGATCCTCTATCCTGGCTGTGTCTCCTCTCAACCTCCCAAGCAACCCCCAACTTCTTCTCCAGAATGACTCTACAAAAAGCAGAAAAGGCACTGACTGTTTGTAAGCCCTGCTCAACAATGACAACAACAAAATCTCTAATATAATCAACCCCGTGTTCAGTAAAAATACAAAACACAGCCCTGTACCAACCACCGTGAAGAAAATTAACTCTAACCCTTAATCAACACAGCCCTATAGTGTTTCTATTTATTTTGCCTTTACCAACCTTTTTCTGAAACTCAAAAAATTAGAATTTTGAATATAATTGATAGTATTTTTTCAGGCATTCAAACAAGTGAAAGATTGTATTTTTCTCATTATCCTTGTGTTTCCTGATACCTTGTGAAAGTGAAATGTTATGGTTGATGGCTTAGACATTGTCCTTCATATGAAGGACTTTTTACCCATTATGACAAAACTGCATAAAGAAGCTGTGACCACCTACACTCACTTCTCCCTGAATATGCCTCCTGACTGGAACTTTGGACAGTGAGTTAAGCAGTTTAAGGCAACTTGAGACAAGATAAAGGTGATACTATCATCCAGTTTTCTTAGGTCTAGGGAAAAGTAAACAAGGTTGAGGGAGAATAATGAATCCACAAGAAAGTCAAACCCAGGAGCTGTCCTGAAAGTCATCCCTGGTTGGGTTTGGGGTAGGGGAGCCCAACCCCATAGACTCATCTGCTGAGACTGGGTTTGCACACACTCTCCCACAAACTGAGTAGTGAGGAGGAGAGTTTTGGGTGTGTGGCATAACCTCTGGTCAGAGGCAGTGAACACTCATCCTCCATTACACAAACCAACTCAGCTCTTCAACCCCTAATACCAGGAAAGCCACATACATGGGACATCCATGTGAGGGGCACCAGAGGAGTTGTCATAATCCGTTAAAGATCCCACACATGCTCTCCAGACTTATTCCTGAGGCTGTGCACCAGAGCACTGTATGTGATGCAAAGTGATGCAACAGATCCAGTCTCTTGCAAGAGACAGTGCCAAATTTGCACCCACCCCACACCTCCAGGAGAAGTATCTGGGCATTCCCACCTGGCTTGAATGAATATTGATTGTGTTTTGAGGGACCCTCACCACCAAGAAGACTGGAAGAAGAGGATCACTGCCTTCAGTATCCACATAGTGGTATTTTATACTTTGTCTTTCTGTCACTCTCTTTCTCTCTCTCCCTTTTTTTTTCTATCTCTCTCTCTGCCTCAATTTTACTGTTAAATAAAATCTATACTCTTGACTTTGGTCTTGTTTGCACCTTAACTGGGGCAGAGGCATCTCTCTAAATAATTTCAATAACCAGATCATAACATACCTTTAGGTGTGATTTAAAAAAAAAAAAACTTATGGGTAATGGATACCGATCCTGAAGTTTCATGAATCTTGAGTAGTGGCTTATGAGCTGTCTTGTATCTGTTTTAGACCTGCAGGTAAATTACTTTCATTTTAAATCCCCTCTGTGTTGCCAGTGTGGTGTAAAGGAAGATGTGTAAACAGCTTCTTGAAAAACTAACATGCTGGAGGGAAACTTCTGATCAACTGTATAAAGCACTTTTCAAAAAAAATGAAGGTGTCTCAAAGCCAGCAGGGCTTTTTAAAGTCAAAAATAGTTCTAAAAACACAATGTTAAATTCGGTCCCCAGACAAACTCAAATAAATCTGTAATATTCAGTTAATTTCTTTCCTTTTACAAGTAGACAAGAAAGACAAAAAACCCCACAAAACCATAAACAAAAATAACAAACAACAACAACCAAGCAAAAAATTTGCCTGCTTTGTTTCCTTACAATGTAAATAAATCAATCAATTAAATAAAGAAGATGTGTAAGAGATTTTAGACACATTATATTCAGTACCTAGTATCAAAATGCACTTAGGAAATGTCTTACACTTTCCTTGGTGACTCACTTGATTTGGAATAGATCAGTCACCTTGACATTCCTTATTGTTAGTGTTCTGGGTAAAAACCAAGATCATAGATAATTTTTATTATTATTATTTCTATTGTCAAGTTATTTATTTTGCAGTTGATACTACTCCACCATTTTGTGGCTTTCATCCCTGATACAACCTGAAAACTGAGGTTTTCGTAGTTTTTACATGTAAACAAGTGGTTTACATATTTTTCCATACATTTTTTATGCTTGTAAAAATTACATAAGAGTGAAGAAATTAATTCCTAAACATTGCTTTTTCATAATTAAAAAAAACCAAAAAAACTTAAACAAACAACCTCCCCCAAAAAAACACAACAACAACAACAAACAAACAAAAACAAACAAACAAACAAAAAAACAAAGCCAACAACAAGAACAAAAACCCGAACAATCAAACAAACAAAAAAAAACACCCCTAAACAGGCTAGGAAGGACACTGATTATTGCAAGTACTACAGGTTCACCAGGGCAAAGTTGTAATGGAATTTTCTGCAGAAAATCCAAATGCTACCATATTCTGGTTGAAGCTCTTATTTTCAGACCAGATTTTGCCACCTTCATCTTGGAAAGAACGTTACTCTGCACAAAGTTATTGAAAATGCCCAAACCAAAATACTGCTAAATGAAAATTCCAAAATTAGGAAAATATGTTTATTTCCATACAGGCTATACTATTTAAACACCAGTCACAGAGATGAGCATACACAAATTTCATGCCATTTGGGCATTTAATTTAGCAAGGCTTTAAATCAAGCAATGAATAGACCCATAAAAATTCTTCTTTGTTGAGAATCTAACACATGATTTCTGTTAGGGCACCTTCAGGGTGCCTTGGGCAGGCTTTATAATAGCAGATATGAAATCATATCTGCTATTATAAAGCAGATCACAGTGTAGCGTTTTTCCTCACCCTGCCACCAAAAGAATCTGAGATGCAATTTTCTGAAAGAAATTTAGTGGAAGTTTTGCCATTTGCTGTGTTCTTTTGCAAGTTAAGTTTTACTTTAAAAAAAGACCTATGGTCTTCAATAGATCATTGTGTTCAGTTGTCAGGTTACCCAGAAACATATATCCGCCTGAAAACATATGCAAAATGCTTCTCCTGAAATTGCCTGTTTGATTATTGAGTAGAATAATAACACTTTGTCTAAGGTTCTATGATATGAAAGATTTTTTTTATTGAAGAAGAATTATTGATTAAAAAAAACGTAAATTAGGTAATGATTTCATTTACAGGAATACAATTTCTGATATACATTACTAATTTCCATGACACTATGTGTTTGCTCTTTTCAGCTCTTTTGTAGGCTTGACTAATTGTTCTGCCTATTGACTGCCATAGCAAATATTTCCTTTGAAACAGTTGGGTTTTTTTCACATCACTGTCACTGGCCAGCAAAGCATCAATTTTAATCTCATTTGTCATAAAAATCAAACAAATATTGAACAAATATCAAGCAGTGTTTCAGTCATGTTCTATGCCTCTAGCCTTCCAACTTCAGTCTCATTCCTTTGTTTGTTTTTGTCTTTACCTAGTTCTTTTTAAATCAGGTATCTTTTTATCAGTTGTGGCCAACTGTATTGCAATTGACACCCTAAAGGTATAAGTGGAGTTTATCTTCTCTGCAATAAATGCCTAAAACTAGACACCACTATAAACCTTCCCAAAACTCATTGTCATGTTGTTGTTCTCAACTATTTGTGCCTTGTCTATTCCTCACTAACTCTTTGAAAATCCAAATAATAATATGGCTTTTTTTTTCCTGTGGTATGAATTATTGCATTGGAAAATAAGGTAATAAGGTTAAAATACTTTCTTTGCAAAATGCAGTAGAATGTACTTTCTTTTCTCACTGTGTGAATGTTTTATTTATGCATACAAAAATCTCTTCATATGTGAAATTATATAATATATTGCACATACAATAATTTTTGTATTTCTGAACCCTACCTGGTAGGCCAAAATAATATGCAGATATTTGACATATAGCCTGAAATATAAATAATAAACACTATTAACTTTAATTCAAAAGGAGAAAAGTTGCATTTTTTTAAATAAAACTGTCCTGTAATCTATATTTAATGAAAATCTTCCTTTAGTGATGTTTGAAATAAAATGAATTCTGTTTTTTACTAAATTTTGTTTGTATTTTAAATTATTATTTTAATTTTTAATAACTTTTTCTTTAACATCTAGTCTGCATTGTATAAGACACACTCCAATTATTAGTTATGTAAGGAAAGCCACTGTGCTGACCAGCTGTAACATGTTTCAATTCCCAGTGAATACACAGACCCTTATATCTGTGAATATCATATCTTTAACTGGCTAGTCCTAATCCTACTTAGCAAATTATTGGCATAAAAATGATTGACTGTTTTTCTGTATAGTAAATGCTTTAACATGAAGCCTGGAATATATTTCAGAGTACATGGACTAAGGATTTAAACCGTGGGAGTGAAACTTTTACAGCTTACTAAAAGCCCTCAGTTATCTCCGTTGAGTTCTTTCTCAACAAAAGAAAATTGTCATCAGTCCAATAGAGGTATCCCTAAATACTTAACAGTGACCTCGCTTCACTTCCACTGCCTATCTGCACCAGGTAGTCAGTCTGCAGCATCTCATGAGTTTATAGCTCAGCAATGTTTCCCCTTTCAGATTGCAGCTGCTGTTCTGAATGTACAAACCCATTTTCCCCACGAAACTCAGCTTCTTGATGAGGTCAATATAAACAAAGGAGTTTCATGATCACAGCTTTATCTCTTTGGTGCTTGTCATGTGGCCTATTTATGCATGCAATTCACCTTTGGTAACAGGGAAAGCTGTGTGCTGGGGGGATCTCACAAGTTCAGTCCTTTCATGTCCTCTCTTTTACCTTGCTCCTTTCTTTGTCCCTTCAGTTTTATAGGCAATAGCCTTCTCTCTGTGGACTGAGGGCCCACATTTAGTAACTACAAGCTATTTTTCTCTGTGTATCTCCAGATCACATTGTCTGCCCAGATTCAGTTGATCCTTATTATCCCAGGCATTCTCTCTGTATTAAATTCTTATCTAAAGGGTTTTACAGCCTCTCAGTGGCAAGAGGATTTTTTTCTTGCAAGTAGTTTTATATACCAGTTGCATTATATAAACATACAGAAGCATAACTTAGAAGTCTAAAGTGTGTTTGAGACTTGGTCTTCCTCCACAGACAAAATTTGAGTAAGAAGTGAATGGATTTCTCCTGCATGCAGAGGTTATTTACCCTAAGATATAGAAGGACTAACCTGCAGTGCAGAGACAATATGTAATTCCCAAGCAGAAGTTATTAAACTCTTTAATAAATACCACTTTCATACCTCTGTCAAACAGGTACCAGTTCTCAGATGAGAAATCTTAGGAGACTGACATGGCAGCAGAGAGATAATTTTCATTTGTGCATGGATATTTCTTTTTTACAAGCAGGAATGAAGGCTTATATCATTACTAGACTAAGAGGTTCCATCCACCAGCTGAGCAGCTTGGAAGTTAAAATGAATACATAAAGGAACTGGCAATATCAAAGGATGAAGCAAAGAAGCAAGAATGGCTGCTTAACCTTTAAAGTTAGCCTCAGGGCTTTGCTTTTTTGTTTGTTTGTTTTAAAGGATCAGTTTTTTTTGTATCTCTAACATCTTCACCATTAAGAATTACAGAAGGTGTGGGTAAAGATAACATTTGTTCCATTTCTCAGTTTGAGACAGTTTCATACATGTTCAAAATTCAGTGAAACACTATGAAGACGCAATCTTCACAAGTTCATCCAAGGTGAATATTCCCTTGGTCTATCTTCCTCTAAAATACTTTCAAATTTATCTGAAAATTTTTAATACGATTTGAAGAAATGTGAGTTGAGTTCTAAACATCCCTTCAAATAGGACCTCCTATTGAGCTTGTTTCTAAGCTGGAGCTGTAAAAAAAAAAAAAAAAAAAAAAGAAAGAAAAAACAAATAAACAAACTAAAAAAAATGGAGGAAGAAATCACACCTTTAGCTTGTGCAACTAATTTGTAAGGTTGATACATCAAGTTTAGAAGAGGTACTTCTCATAAGAGAATAAATAATGGCAATAAAAATAATTACTACATCTGCAGATTCTGGAATTCCACATAAGATTTTTTGAGAAAGTTGCAAGGTTGTAATATACTTTACAATTCCATTTTACAAATGTGAAGAGAATAAAAATGGAAGCTCTTGACAGTCTGGAGAAAAATATTACCTTCTGATTACTGGATGCAGCACTTCTACTTCAAGGTTTTTCATTTTTCAATTTCATTATTATATATTTATATAATAAATGTGGGTCATTTAAAGTAGCAGCTCTGAAAATTTTCTAGTGAGAAGCATAGGTTTGGATAAAGGAACTAAGCATAAAAAGTTACATCACAAAGGTAATTTGACACTGGTGTAGTGGGAAACATGCTGAAATTCTTCCCCAGGCAGACAGCCATAAATGCCAGAGCTGTCAGATAAATTACTAGAAAACCTAGCAAACAAATACCCAGATAAAATAATCTGACCAAAATAAACCATTCTAGCAGAATCTTTATGTAAAATTTATAGTAGGTGAATTGAAAATTATGATAATGAAGATCAGAAGGTCTCTCTATCACAATGTCAGCATTTCATTTTTATTAGCACTGTAATTAGAAAATTCCCAGCATGACTAGCTTTCTGTACTTTCTCTCATACCTCCTCTCTATACCCTTCAACTTTTCTTCTGAAAATATGGAACTTACCAACAAATAAGTACAAGTTATACACTTAGATCATAAAGACCAGAAAGTATTGTAAAATATTAAAAAATTAGTTATTTCTAAGTGATGCAAATTGATTCACCGTCTTTGAATAACCTTTTATAATTCACTGTTATGATACAAATGGGAACATGGAGGGATTAATTTATTATAACTTGGGTTGGTTTTTTTTTTTCCTAGAAGCAGTACAATGAACATTTTTCTCTTCACTTTGATTGTATTCAGCATTAATTAAAATGTTTTGCATAGTTTCTTTTAGTAGTGACATTTAGAAAATTGGACAAAAGGCACTGTGTCTGATAGTGAATAATGTCTTTGCAACCATCAAGGTGAGACAAAAGCAATATCAACTATAAATCACTATAATTAAATAAATTAACATGGAGAGATAATGTTGTGTTGAAACAACTGTTATTTCCTAACCTAGGAGCTTATTCTGAGCCTGAAGCAGGCTCAGTCTTCACAGCTATCCTGCAATCCATTTTAATGTTGATAGAAACACAGAATATGAGTTTTAATCTGATCATACAGTCTTTCTTCTCTTAGGATCAAACTAAAACCTTTCTCTGACATTACTGGCCACAATGCCTTTGAAAATTTTATGTGAAATAATTCAACTTTTAATGTGAATTGCAGCTCCTCCCAGAAGCAGAACCAGTGTGTTAGTGCCATAATAGTGCTGAAGAAAAACATGAATAGGAAACAACCCATTATGTGGCTGTCCTATAACCACCTTGTTTGTCTGTTTTCTCACTCTTGTGGAAATAGAGATGACTCTGAATTCAGCTACAGACTTGACAGCATGTTAGGCTGCAGTGTGGGATTTTTTTGCTGGACTGGAGTAAAACAGACATATTTTTCTGCACGAAACCAAATTTAATTTATTTTTCCTTTCAAAATGCAAGCTCTTAAAATGCTCATTAAAGGAAAGAACCAGAATCCAAAGATAATGTGTGTTTCTGTATGCATAGTAAAGTGAGAAATACAATTCTCCTTTTTTGCTGTTTGTGCATCAAGCTTGCCTGGGGTTTGAGAATAAATAAAATAATATGCACCAAAATATAAATTGTTTAATCATCTCCAATTCCAAATCAGAATATTGAGTCTAGAGCCAATCTTTACTTTTACTTGTTCCATAACAAAAAAAAATCAGAAAAACAACAACCCTCTAGGTGTAATAAAATATGTTTGTACCCATTAACTTTAGGAAGGTATTTGTGCCTAACAGGTACCAGAAAAAATCAGTTTTAGAGACTCATATATATTCACATCAAAAGACATTTCATAGTGGCTTTGCATTTTTACATCGCATTTCTGCTCCAGAATAAAAAGGTGAAATATTTATTAGAGATTATAAAAAGAGATTATAACAAATTGATTCTACTCCACTTTGCCAGAAAACTTCCAAATGCTGTAATTCTTTGTGAGGGAGAATTAATCACGCTGTATCGCTCTTTCCCAGGAGCCAGAGTTTCTTGTAATCTCTGGAAACCCAGACAGCTGAGAAACTGCTAGGCAAGAGGAAAAGCAGAAAACTGAGGCTTCAGGCTCGCAGGCCAATGCAGCTTTGGGCACTGGAGCAGGCTCCCCAGGGAAGTGGTCACAGCACCAAGCCTGGCAGAGTCCAAGAGGTGTTTGTGCTATACCTTCAGGTACATGGTGTCACTCTTGGAGATGGTGCTATGCTGGGCAGGACTTGGACTCGATGATCCTGATAGGTCCCTTCCAACTCAGCTTATTCTGTGGTACTGTAGTTATAAATATAATAAACTCTGGTTTTAATTCTACCTCATAAAAATCTACTAAGATAGATGAGAGATTTAATTGTTTGATTTCAAATTGTGCAACACACGAGGATTTGGCCTTGTGTTGTTTAAATATGCGTGAAATATCAAAGGAAATGAAGTCATTAAGCATATTCTAGTGTTTTAGTACCACAAATATTGCTTTGAGTCCTTAGTGTTGCTATAAGCTTTTATTAATAATAATTGAAAATAGAGAAAATAATTTTTTCTGTGGTTTCAATCATAACATGAAATCCAGTCTGGAGCTAAAAGCCTCCTGTCTGCTCTGCTTTCTTGCATGCTGGGAAAAAGTAGCCTATTAAATCTTGTAAAATGTGAAAAAAAAAAAAACAACTCTTGTCTTGAAGAGAAAGGAGAGAGTTTGGGAAGCAGTTAACTTTCTCATGGCAAGCAGAGAGGAAAGAGTGGGAATTACCTCTGCTTCTGGATGCTACTTCTGCTGCTGGTGGGATGGTGCTGTCCTTGCCTTCCTGCACAAAGATCTTGGATCAAAATTCGAGTTGCAGCTGACTTAGAGTTCTGGAGAGGTCAATGAGCAACCCACATGAGAGAAATGGACTAACCTGACATTCTGCAGGACTGCTATCCTCAGATTACTGTTCCACATTTGCAACTGGTGTCATTGCCATAATAACCCTACAGAATTTCAAATCAGAAGCAAATTTCACATGGTGTGAATAAGAAAAAAGATCAGTTCATGAAGTTATTTCCTGTATAATGTGGTACACCACCCCAAAATGTCATAGATTTTTCATGCAGAATTTTTATACGGCAAATTATGTTGTTAAGATATTTTACCAAGCTCTTGTGGCAAATGATTTCTGCTTGAAATGATTTACCTGAGTTCTAGCTTTGTAGAGAAGTTTGGAAAGGCCGGTAAGCAGAACATTGATCTCAGAAGTATGTCAAAGGAAGGTGTTTAAATTAATGTACAATTCATTTTACTGCATATCTAATTTCTTACAAATCATGAAAAATTTCCTTCTCTATGTAGGCATTTATACAGACTATTAGATCTAGTTCTAAATCATTAACCCCTCCAAGTTGCAGTTATTCATAATGTATAATGTAACTTCCTTCTACATTTCCCTTTCTTGGTGGGTTCATTAAAGTTCATTTTACTTTTTAGAAACTCAGTAAAATAAAACAGAAGTTATTAATACACACAAAACCTGAGTTAATTCATTTGTACAGGTATCGAAACTTGTCACTTAGTTTTTCTGCAGCGGTTTTTTTCAGAGAACTTTCAGTGAAAGCTGAATGAAATAAGGAAAGTCTCAATTATCTTCTGTGAGTAAACAAGTGCCCTTCTGCAGAGCACAAGTCAATCTGCAGTCCACTCAGGAATTTTCCTATGGATGTATTTACTCCATTAGAGAGAAACTCCAACTTGCATTTTACCTGAAAGGTAAAAGTAAAAAGGTGCTTTGTGCTGTTGCCAGTAGCCATGATGCATTATGCAGTACAGGGTTGAAGAAAACATATCCTACATACATTTTGTGCATGTGTATTTACATGTAGTCAGTATTTGCCGTACAACCAGCCCCGATCATCTATTTTTAATTTTTTAAGTGTAGAAGAACCTCATTCTTTTGACTTCTTTAAGAAAGGCGAACACTGAAGCACATCCTACAACCTCTCCCTCCATGAAATGTGGCTAGTAGGCTCTCCTGTTGCAAACAGATACATCAATTCCACAGCCTTCAATAAAACTCTCCTGCATCTTCCCTCATGAGAGAGACATTCCCCCATTTTGAGAAACTCATAAGGTCAAAAGCTTTGTAGTCAATATGACTGCATCCTTAAGCATAACCACAAGGCTAAGGCATGTTGCAGCACTACAGCTGGGAAAACCCTGTCACCTATTTCTTTCAGATCTTTGTGATAAGGAGCAAGTTGGAGTATGATCTTCAATCTCAGCTCCTCACTGTTTTTCTTGTTTATTCCTGTACCTAGATAGGAAAAAAAAGGAAACTTTTTCAGAAATCCTACTGTGATTCTGGAATGTGTCAGGCACATAAACCTGCCATTCATGTCAGTGAAGCTGCAGATGCACGGCTTCAGCTGCATGTCATGGTTTCTCTGGACATGTACAGGGAGAAAAAGATGGCCACACTGGGTATGGGACGCCCTTGCAGGTGTCAGTGCAAATATCACTGCAGGTTAGTACAGTAGCAGGTTGTGACTGCAAGGTATGCAAAAAAACATTTATCTCTGTTTTACCTCGGCAAATAACAATATCAATATTCACAAAACCGGAGTGCTTTAAGAAACTTGCCTGTAGAACTCCTGACTTTGTGTTGCTATTACTAACATTTTGCACCCTATAATTTTTGTGGCATCTTTCTAAAAAGGAGAAGGTTGAGGAGTTTTGGAGCTGCATTTTACAGACAACAACATTGTAGTAATTTTCTTCTTTCACCAAAATGGAGTGGCCTCAGAAAGTAAAACTGAAAGATGCATTTTGTTCAAGGGCCAAAAATATGAGAATGATCTCATTATTACATCAAACCTCAAAAAAAGAGAAAAACCTTGCCTCAGTGTTACAGCTATACCCTACATTTTTAAATTAATTTGAATTTAATGTTTTTAGAGTACTGCCTAAAATACAAATTTTCTTAGGAATTCCTTGTTTTCTTTCTCAGTAACATATTCATAAACCTACTTTCTTTCTCTTACAAGTTTTCATGTGCTCTTTTCAGATCTATTGAAGGTAGTCCCTATTTTCATTATTTCCTTCTGCCTCATTCATCTGTATTGACTGAAATTTCAGAACAGAGCCTTATAAGCATCCTGAAATCTTTTCATAATCAAGAGATTTTTCTAAGTACATAACAGGCTTCACCAGCCAGGGACTGTTCCAGTGGCCCAGACAGGAGCAGGACAGCCAGGGTCACAGAGGCAGACCCAGCCCCAGGCATCAGACCCCTCCCTGGGGACAGGTCCAGCCAGGTTGGGACATCACCCTGCAGGTGGGCGTCATAGTCTGGTGTTAGGAGCATGGCATACAGAGACAGCCCCAGGGCTCTCTGAGGGGAGGAATCTTGGAGATAAGAGATAAGGTGGGATAAGGAACTGTA
The DNA here is from genome assembly GCF_036417665.1 of Passer domesticus. NCBI lineage: Eukaryota > Metazoa > Chordata > Aves > Passeriformes > Passeridae > Passer > Passer domesticus. Next base: position 81,195,205 of record NC_087474.1, on the reverse strand, counting down.
GGTACATAAAGAACACTCAGCATTTAAGCCAGAGGTGGCTGTGGGATCCCCCCTTTTTTGAGTATCACCAAACTGCAAGTTAGCCTTAACTATAAATAACATGAAATGGAACTCTCAGGCTGCAGTTCCTCATTGTGGGTTGAGGAAAATTAGGGCTGCATGCCCCCCCTGCCCACTTTCAGCAGCAGAGTTCAGGAACTGCAGCTTTCACTCAGCAAGAAAGCCTTTAGTGAGCAGAGTGAGAGCTACTTGCCATCTCACTCTTCAAGTGATGTTGCTCATTTAACCATAGGACAAGATCTCAGCCTACTCTGAATGGCCACTGGGTTTTTTTGAATTTCAGGAATACCATAGCCATGCTTGAGTGAAGCCTCATGCCTCAAGAAACTGGAAAGCAGTACAACATTCCCTCTACAAAAAAAGCAGTATATTCATACACCTTTCAGGACAAAGGAATAACTATTGTGAGGACTCAGTGACATATGCATTCTCTGAGTGTTCAAAGGCTGAAAGACTGTGGCCTCTTGCTGTCTGTATAGAGCAAGGAAAGACTTCTGCCCCTCTGGGTGATTCTGGTTTTTCGTCTGAGATATATTTGAATGCTTTAGGAAAACCACAGACATTTTTTGTAGTTAAGGGCTTTTTAGGGCTGAAAGCTAATGCAATCTCTTTAAAGAACACTAAATTGTCACTGAAGTAGGACTGTAGAATCTCAAACACTGTTTTTATTTTTTTTCTCTGTGATGTTGGAAATTTCTCTTAAGAATGGATGTATTGAAAGTAAAACAAATTGGGTAGACAACAGATAGGTTTTACTGCAGTGTAGTAAAAATGCTCATGAAAACCATATAAAATTTTGAATTTAATCTTGAGGACAGGGATATACACAAAAGTAATGGCATTGTAGGATCTGTTATTCAGATTATTAGGCCTATTTAACAACAGTGAAGATTGCCAAAGTCACAAAGTCCAAATACTGTCTGAACAAACCTGGAACCCATCAGCTGAATCAAACCACAATGGGAGTTGTGTCTCTATGTAAATAACGTGTACATCTTAAATAAGCGGTAATTGGATAATTAAATAATTTGAAAAAACATTGTAAAGGCTAGGGCTATGTTATTTAATTTTAACTACTGAATCTAAAGTCTCCCTGCAGTATCAAATAACGTCATATTCTAATTAAAATCCTTCCCTGAACGAATAGAAATCCTTAAAAATTATGACGATAAAAGCAGCTAATTAGAACTAGCAAATATAATTCAAAAATTTAATAACATAAAAATGCCTCTGGTTAATATTAACAATGGCATCTTTCTTTGATACTTAAACTAAAATGTCCTGCTCAAAATACATAAATAAAAAAGGTTTCATTATCAGCTTTCTTGAGGAGAATACTAAAATAATAATATATATAATAATGCAGATGATTGCTGCATTACAATCCTAAATTTGAATCTATGCAGAGAGTCAGATGAACGGTTATCATTCTGTCCTAGGGTGACTTTATTCAAATGCTCAATGGACAGTCAAAGAAGCAGACACGGACATTTCCTGTGTGGAGAAGGGTGTGAGGCTCCTGTTGATTGAGGAAAAATAACAAACATAGAAGACCACTGAGAGTGTATTTGAGTCACTGATAAATTCCCTGCTTTGCAGTAAGGAAGAGTTTCTATCATTTTCTGCCTTCTTCTTTTCAAAGTTAGGCTCTTTTACATTCTCTGTGTGGAAGGGATCCTCACAAAACAGATATGATACAAACACAAGCCTATAATGGTCTGCTGAATCTCTACCTGGAATCTTCAAAAGGAGACGGTGCACAGTTTTACACAAGGCCCAAGCCAAGGTAAGGCATGAAACCCAGAGATAAAATATATTTTTTGCTGACAATAAATGAAAACTTTCCTAATATCAGTGGATAGGACTGATAAAGAATTGTCAAATGCAAGTATGTGACCTATTTCTTCCTCCCAGATGAATCAATTATTCTAGACTCAAAAGAGCCAAGCACAGTCTCTCCTTTTACTCCTCACCTATTCCAAGGATGGGGGTTAAGACTCTGGGTAGTCAAATCTGTCTCAATATGTGTTTTTCATTAAAAGCAAATTGTGTTGTCACTACCACATGTATAAAGGATGCAAACTTGGTTGTCCTGATATGAGATAGATGGAGAAACAAAAGAGGATAAAAGTGAGTCAAGGAGAATTTTGAAGAAATAGATCTATCTATCTTAAGCCATCATAACATCTGCTGCTTCTGGCTGATACTAAACTTTGTTCTTCCCTCTAAAATCAGATTATTCTACTGTTTTTTGCCTATGCTCTCTGGTTCCTGTCTGTGTATAAAAGTAAGTCTGACCTTATATACCTACAAACCAGAAATCAGGACCATACCTATCAGGTCACTTGGTTCAATCTACTGCTTGGAAACCTTAAATGGAGAAGCTCATAACCCTCTTCCCTCCCTCTTTGGATGTTTCATCTCATGTGACAGCTACTCTGCCAGAACTGACCTGATGGTGGTTCTGCCTGTGTTTGTAATCTGTGACCGAGACAGTCCAACTAAAACTTGTGTCTGTGTACTTGAGTAAGTATTTAGTCCAAACTACATGTTGATTGGTACGATGTCTTGGTTGATTACTTAGAAAGCACGAAAGGGTTTTTGCTAATACCTTTTGGTAGGCTGAATAGCTTTGGTGAACTCACAAATCCAGATTTTATTTTTGGTCTGTGTATAATATAGAGTCAATGAGCATTTTTTAGCTTATTCTGTGTTGCGCCTTTAGTTAACCTGCACTCATCCCTCAGTTTCAGTCTGTACTATATCAGAATATTTCAGTATTACAGGAGAAAATAAAATTAGTTTTGGGCGGGAAGTGCCTCTGTCTATTAAATCCACATATGCAGTTTTCCATTCAGGTGTTAAATACCTGTAACCATGCATTTAAAATATGATAATATCAGAATGTAACAGGTCACTGAAACATAAAATATTTAGAAGAATGGACCAACTCAAACAATTTAAAAAATGAAATTAAGATATTTTAGGGGTGTTTGTTTTAGCTGGGGGAATGGGGGGCACAGGTGACTTTATTTTGGTTTTGTTTTTAGTTTGAAGGGACAATAAATAAAAATAGTAAAAAAAATTACAGGCCAGTGTACAGGAAAGTTTTGATGGACCAAGCATAGAATGTTACTGGAAGCTAGGATTGTTTTAAAATGGAAAAATATTTTCTCGTCTGGTTATATTTTTTTTTCATGTTATGTATCATCACAGTAGAATGTTAGTTGTGAATCCAACTTTTCTGTTGACCATGTGTGTTTAAAACTGCCACCTTCTACTGTACTATTCCTAAATCCATGTGATAGGATTGATGAATCTACAAACAGTTCTTATCCTCTACCACATGAAACATAACCTTAGGTGGAAAGTGAATTTATGTTCAGTGTTCAATGATGAGAAATAAAATACAGTTTAAAAAAATGCACTTAACTCCACATGCACAAAAGGAATACATGTGTTTTGAGCAAGAAGTAATTTTCCACAGAAGACTTATTCTCTACAAGATAATAAATAATTTTAAGTGATTATATAAAGCAATTTGTCACAAACAATAAAATTCCAAGGTAAAGGATCATGGAGAAACTTCATGATGATAACATTTTTCAGAGCTGACAAGACAAACTTCTTGTACAATGATAAAAATTTCTTTGTTCCAGAGCAGTGTCTGGATTTAATAATTTAGCATTTTAAAGGTAATTTTCTTAAAGGGATATGCATTTCTTTTTCACAATTAATAAAATTATTTAATAGTTTGTCTACATCAGTTTGAAGTAACATTAGGAAAAAAACCTGTACTGGAAGCCAAATTCTGAAACATATGTTCATTGTTTTTCAAAGTTGATTTATTGCTGATTATGTGAGTTGAGCAAGAACACAAGTCAGTCAAAAACCTAATAAATGATTTTATTATTTGTTTTATAATGAAAATCAGACTGATAGAATATTTTTTCAACAGACTGAATTCAGATAAGAAATAAACAAAAAGAATAAACCTATTTTTTTGTTTAATGGACATCATGAAAAACTATTAGCAGGAATAAAAATAAAAAATCAACAGATATTAGTACTGCTTAAGACTCCAAGCCAGAAATAGCCAGCGGATGTCATAGATTTATGCCCATTTGGAGGACCTGGTGTTCTGTTGAAAGGTTTTCTAATTCAGTTGCCCCTACAAGTTATCCCTGAGAATTTTGCAAAACACTGCAAGTCAGAACTGCTGATTTGCCTTGCTTAGTGCTATAATTTGTCCTTTCAGTTTAGAAAAAATCCTTTATAAGTGTTCATATGAAAATTATGAGTTCTACAAGTATTTTTTCTCAGCTCAGAATTTGTTTCCTGTTTCCCTCAACAAAACCAGCTGCTGGAATTTGAATATAACTGAACAAAGAAGGATAACTACTGATTTTCTTAAGGCCAGAAAATACCATCTTCTCTAATTTCATTGTAGGAAAGGTTGATTGTGCTAATGTCCCTGCTTAGTTAACAGACACTAATTTGAATGTGATTATTAACACTTAAAACTTCATTATGCATTTTTTTTATGTTTCTATCCCATCTGCTTGCCCTATTTCTCTCTCTTTTTTAAAATTTGCATTCTTTTAGTATTTCTTTTTGTTTTCTTCCCAGAATAATTCAAATAATGATACATTTTTTGTTGTAATAAAATTCTTTAGTACGGAGAACATTTTAAAGCAAAGTTAGTTTTCATCTACTAAACTAATAAACACTATCATAATCTATCTAGCTGGGTCACCTGGATGCAAAAGGAAGTCAGGTTGGTCAAAGAGGAATTAATTTTTCTAAATCCATGACAGCTCAACCTGATCCTCTGGTTGTCCTGAACTTGCCACAAGATCATACTAAAGATAATCTGCTGATAACCTTTCTGGGCACTGAGGTCAAGCTTTCAGGCCTGTAATTATTCAGACCCCACTTCCAACCCTTTCTGTAGGAGGACATCACATCACCCTACCTTCTCTTCAAGTCTTCAAGTATTCTCTGTCCTCCCTGGTTAGCCAGGACTGATGATAAATGGAGAAGATGGGCCTGATGAGCTCTTTCATCAACTCTGTCAGTATTATCAGATGAACCACATCCAATCTCGTAGACTTGTGAGTGTCTAAGGGGCTCAGCAGATCCTCACCTATTTCCTCCTGGATTGCAGGGGTTCAGTTCTGCTCCCTGTCTACCAGCTCAGGGGCTGGAGGAAAACTGAGCTTTCTGTTGAAGAGTGAGGTAAAGAAGGTATTAAGCATGTCAGCCTTTTCCTTATCCTTGGTGACAAGGTTCCCCCCATCATCCAATAGAGAATGGAGATTTTTCTTGACCCTCCTTTTGTTGTTGATGCATTTTTAAAGCCACTTATGATTATCTTTCACAACAGTGGCCAGATTGAGTTCTAGCTGAATTTTAAACTTTTCTATTTTCCTTTTTACATGACCTAAAGACACCCTTGTAATTTTCTGGAGCTGCCTGTCACTTTTTCCAAAGGTCATAAACTCTCTTTTTTTCCCCTGAGTTCCAACAAAAGCTCCCTGTTCAGCCAGGTCAGTTTTCTTCCCTGCAGGCTCATCTTTTGGCAGACAGGGACAGCCTGTTCCTGTACCTTTAAGATTTCCCTCTGAATGTGTGTCCAAGCTTGCTAGATCCTTCTGTTATTCGGAATTATTTCCTAAGTTCCTTTCTGAACTGCCTGAACAGGCTAAAGTTCATCCTCCAGAAGTACAAGGCAGAGGTTTTGTTGACCCTCTTCCTTATTTCACCAGGGATGGAAAACTCAATCATTTTGTGGTTGCTATGCCCTCAAACGACCACATCTCCCACCAGCCCTTCTCTGTTTCCAACCAGCAGGTCTAGCAGGGCACAGCCCCCAGTAGGGTCACTTACCAGCAGTGTCAGGAAGCTCCTCACACTCCAGGAGCCACCTAGAACTACCTCATCTCAAGTGTGTTGAGTTTTCAAGTGACATCCTGCAAGTTAAATTATTCCACAAGAGCAAGGGCTGGCAATCATGAAACTGAAGCCAGGCACCCCTGGAATCCTCTTCATCCTGCTTGGGTGGTGTGTGACAGACTGCCACCAGCATGCTGCCTTTATAGCTTTCCCTCTTATTCATATCCATTGGCTTTCAAACTTATTTTCACAATCCTTGAGATCCCTCAAACCACTCTCCAAGGAGAGCCACCCCACTGCCTCTCCTTCCTTGTCTGTCCTTTCTGATGAACTTGTGACCATCCACTACAGCACTGCAGTCCTGCAAGTCATCCCACCTTGTTTCTGTGACAGCTACTGTGCCACAGCTTTCCTTCTGCTCCATGGCTTCCAGCTCCTCTTGTTTGTTATCCATGCTGTGTGCATTGGTGTAGATGCTCTTCAGCTGGGCAGCCAATTTCACCCCCAACACTGAAATGCCACCCATTTCTAGTGAGCCTGGTCTTACCTCTTTCCTCCTTAAAACCTAGTTTAAAGTTTTCTCAATCAGCCCTGATAATTCATAAAATAGAATCCTTTCCCCCCTTTAGACAGGGGATCCCCACCCATTTGTACAGCAGGCCTGGTGTTATACAAACCACCCCATGATTAAAAAAAGGCCAAAATTCCATTGATGACAGCAGTCTTTAAGCCGTATATTCCTCAGGTGTGTTCTTCTCTTTCTTTCATCATTCTTCCCTGCTACTGAAGAGATTGAGGAAACATACCACCTGTGCTCCTGTACCTACAAAAAGTTGTCACAGTGTCCTGAAGTTCTTGTTGATTGTCCCAATGTTGACTTCTCAACATTGGCATTGCTGACCTGGGCAACCAGAAGTGAGAGCTAAATCAGTCCTGGGAGTCTCCTACTCTTACATCGTTGTGGGATGGATCTGGTGGGCATACAGGGCCCTCAGTTCTCCTCAGGAGGTAGTCACCTACAATTTAAAACCTTTTTGCCTTATTTATTAATAACTTTCTAACTGGATTTAGAAGTGCAAATTTTCTCGTGCCTCAGTGTTCCTTCTCCTAAACCTGCAGAATAATACTATGTGTCAATTATTAATCATTATCTCTAAGCTAATTTACAGATAAACATTCCATAATTTTTTGTCTTTTTTGTTACTGTATATAAATCTTTCAACAGTTTTGGCCAAAGTACATGGTTGGCATGATAATGTATTCTGTTGAAAGGGGAAATTCCACTTCTATACAAACACATGACATTTTACTCAATTGACTGTTGTAGGAGAAAAATGTTTTAGACTTATTTGCAATTCAGTTCCTTTGTAAAATCTTTATTTTTCAATTAATTTAATTGCAATCTGCTTGCAATTTTGATTGTTCTTGTAATGATGTGGTAGTCTTCTTGTTAAGATATTATGCCGACACTCCAGAGTCTTTAGTTCTGTCACTGACATTCTGTGTGACTTTGGAAAAACAATTTTAGTCAGTGTTTTCAAAAGTATGTACGTCCTTTCTCCAAAGTCAGTGGAAATTCAGACTCCTAAAGGACCTAGATAATTTTGTCCCAATTACTATGGTAATTTTGTACATAATATTTTCTTTATTCTGAGAATAAAATAATAAAAATAGAAAGTTTCTTTCAGAAGTTTAAGGTGGCTGGAATAAATGTTCCAGTAGCCCTCATATAATGAAAGCAATTTTAATAATGTTTGAATGCTTTTGTGAAGAATTAGAAGTTGGAGAACTATTGTCATTATTTTCCGATTTTGGAAAGTTTGGTGGTTTTTTTTAATTGTAGTACACCATTAATTTCTTTTGGAGCTACCAGGTAACTTACATGGTTGGTAGTAATGTCGATTGCCACATATGGCAATACTAATTGTAGTGAACTTTACAAGACAGAAATAGATAAAAGTAATTTACCTGGATCCTAGGAAATAAATATAAACCTGGAATATTCTATATCAAGAGGATCAAAAGGAGGTGAAAGTTTCTCTGACATCCCTGTCCAAAACTACAAGTTTGATACATCCTGATTTTTTTCCATCCATCCTCTTTTGCCTATTTCCAGCAGATGAATGTATTACACTGAATTAAGTGCATGCCTCCTGTAGCAATAGGGGATGTCCCTCACTAACCTCTTCCCCAGAGAGTTTTTACTTTGAAAGCAAGTTGGCAGGCGAAATACCTATTGTTCCTTGTCCTCACAGAACAGCAACGTGACACAGTGCCTTGTCCTTCCAAAATAGTTTTTTTACCTTGTAGACATTCAGGTATTGTGGAAACAGCTGCCTAGCTGAGATCATGAAACATGCACAGTCATAAAACATAGAAATGTTTACAAATATGAACTCTAACTTGTTTATTCTAAAGCATCATTTAATTCTGTTTTTTTTTAAAAAAAGTGGAAAATTAGTGAAATTTAGAGTTCCTTGTACTGCAGCAAGAAGTAATAATACATGAACCATGCAAGTGCTTCAAGAGGAGCATACATTCTAAATTTCTGGGTTAAAAGCAGGGTTTTAGTTCTTGGACAAGCACAGAGCAGTGCTGCAGGTTATAACAAAGTCTAAAGAAAGATTAGGTGTAGTACAGGTCTGTAAATGTTTGTTTCTGGTGGCTACTGAGATGGAAGGAAGAAAATTGCCACAGAAGCAATGTGCGCAATCCTAGGGTGAGACAGCACAAATCTGTCTATACTTTTGTAATGGTTTTAATCTGTGATGTAATTCAGGAACATAGATAATCAGAGTTTGCCTGTTTGTTACACACAAGCAGGTGAAGTTACACATTATTTATTAAGGTAGCTCTGATTTTATGGTTTTACTCTATGAATGAGTACAAATATTCTAAATATTTTAACCTCCTTTTCTCTCAGGGTTCTGTCGTGTAAATTTTCATCACAGAGCACAGTCATTATTGCAAAAAGTTCATTAAGGAAATAGAGAAATAAATTTTTTTTTTTCTCCTTTATCATACCTAGTGAGATAGGGCATTGATTTTTTAAATCTTATTATAAGATTGATCAATTGACAATAACAATTATCCGCATCTAACCCACTACAGATTTAAGAAATAGTTCACAGTCCAGTGCATGTGATCTGCAATTCTAACAAACTGATAGAAGTAAAATACAGAATTTGAAATGGGTATGAATTTTATAACCAGAGCAGCTCTAACTTAGATTCTACTCCTAGAAATATGCCCTGATCATTGATTATTTTGTGTACCTGAAGAATGGAGCTGTTGGGCCAATGTCACAAAAAGCATTCAGACTCTTATTTTCAGTAGGAGGGCATGAGGGAAGACAGGGTCACAGCTGAACTCAGTGTGACCACACAGACAGCCCAGTCAATATGTCCTGCATACATTCACAGGCTACCAGGTCGACTGTATAGGGTTTTATATTCAGCAAAGACACTTGGTCTTAAAAAGTGAGAACCTTTCTAGCTCCAATTGCAATACAATCCTCCCTATTTCTTTGAGCTGCAATAAAATTCTGCAGCTTTGACAGGTTGAAAATGCAGTTCTGTTCTATTCTGTTCTGGTGACATAGCACCTAATATTACTAATTATCGGAGCTCACAATTTAGGGCTAGAAATATAAGTAATTGTGGATAGAAAAACTGTATTTTATTTGGTGTAATCTATAGATTGCAATGCCTAAATCTTGTTTTCCAGAGCTAAACATTGGTGGGGTTTTTTGTTTTTTTTTGTTTTGTTTTGTTTTTGTTTTGTTTTGTTGGGTTTTTTTATAAATTATAGTAGGGTTGGAGAGGCAGTCTGTTCTCTGGGATCTCTGGTGATTTGTTTATATTCATAAATCAGTCAAAAAAAATCAGGGAAACTGTCTGGCTACACATAGCTTCCTTTTCACCTCAGAAACACAGAAGCTGATTATCTATTGAACAGCTGTGACACAATGGATCCAAGAATAATAATTTACATATAAACATGTTAATTGGCCTGTGACAACTGACAATGAAGATGCTCTCCAAAACAAACACGTTTCTCCTGTTATTTCCCAAAGCATTTTTGTATTTTTTTGTTAAATATTGTAATCTGCTTTAGCCAAAGTACAAATTAGGCATAATATAGAAACTGTCAGAAAGAGGTATGAAAATTACACTATGCACCTTTTAATTATATTTATATTTTGTAAGTACTAAGTTCCTGGCCCAGTGTTACTGGAACATTTAAGATTTGCTATAGTTAATGTCATTATTGAGAACAGATCAATGAACTGACTTTCTTAATGGAACTCTTTGGAATTAGAAACTTAGAACTGTTTTTCTTGTCTTTAAAGGAAAAACTTAAACTTTTTTTCCACTAAAAATTTAACACATTTTTAATGAATAAATTCTTCTTGTGTTTTTGTTTCTTTACAATTCTTTCCTTTGGTTGAGGGGACTACTACTAAGTTATGGGAATTGTAAAGTTACGGTGCCATAGTGTTATTACAGGCTTTGTGTGCTGTGCTTTCTGCTTGAGAGGATTTCAAGATAACATTTACACAACAGTAAAATTGCAAACACATCAGAAACCAGAGACGAATGAATGCAGAACTGAAGAAGACCCTAATATCCCAGAGAGCAATGGACTGTCTTGGTATAAGGAAAAAAGAGATTGCACTGTCAAACATATCATGAAAGGAATATCAAATGTGTTTTCCTGTCTTGGCAAGTGCTCATCAGGTGATTAAATTGTCTGAATTGAATGAGTTTACAAAAATGTGCAGATAACCTTCAGTTTTAGGCAGGTTTTCTATAGCTCCCAGACAAAACACAATATTCTAAATGCTCTATTTGTTTTCTACCCTGTAATTTCTGCTCTGGACATCTTAGGCTGAATGGTCTCTTGTCAGTGCCAGACAGACAAAAAATAATTTTGTGTGGTTCATAGGAAACATCAGCTGAAACCTGAAGAAAAAGCTTTGTGGAAACAGAAGGTGAAGTGGGTATCACTGATATGACATGATATTTTAGATCTTATGCTACAACTGACAGAAATATGTTCTCAGAAGGAAAATCAGAATCTGTTGTTTTCCTCTTCTTCCTTTAGTAAGTGTATTATGTTGTTTTCCTCTTCTTCCTTTAGTAAGTGTATTATTTAAGTCAGTTTAAAGATATTAAACTTTCAGCCCTCACGGTTTTTCTAGAAGCATCATGATATTCTACACTTATCTTAACTTCCCAAGCAATGTGATGTAGAATAATCTTAACCTTTTTTCACTTTATTTTTTCTTTAATTCTTAATGAAAGCTTTTAGTGTTCATATCCATAGAGCAAAGTTCAGCCTCTATGAATGCTGACAATAGTAAACCCCGGGGAAAAGAAAAAAAAAATAAAAAAGCAAATAAAAAACTATGTTATTGCATTACAATCAAATGGCTTGGAAGACAATAAAATCACTGTTGAGGTGAGTGTCAGTAATGATGTCTGAATATTAGAGTCTGACCTTGAAATTTCAGAATATAATATAATATAATTAATATAATGCTCTGGATTTTAGAGACAAACATGAATCCTGCATATATCCTGCCGTCATTTCATAATGCCCCTGCAATGGAAGTGGTCAGCTTTTCACATGCTATGCCTGATCATGTGAATTCATAAATATTCTGCTCCACACAGTATTTCTGTTTGAACACAGAAATTGCATTTGCATATTGATTGCAAGCAGTAGTATTGTTGATCCTAATAAATCTATTGTTTTTGTTTCTGGCTGCATCTGTTTGTTCTTCAGGTAGGGATATTTTCCCCACAACTTTGTTCATTTACGGATTTTGTGATGAGCTTCTTTATTGATTTCCTCTTACGTGTGGTCTCTTTATTGCCTTTGTTATTTTACAGAGAAAATATTGTAATATAATGAAATAAGATTAATGAATAATAAGAAAATTATTACCTTTAAAAGAAAGAAAAGCTAAATATAGCTTTGCAATTCTGAATGCAGAATATTTGTTTACAGATTTTTTTTCAATAGGTCCAAGATTTCTTTTTCTGAGGATCTATATACAGGTATATTTAATCTACCCATTTATAAAAATATCTGCCTCCTGCAGAACAGGACAGTAAATGTGTCTTTATTTAGTGTTTTTTCCACCTGTACAGATCGAGGTGCCCTGGTGGTGCCTTCAAGGCACGGCTGAACCCCTCAGCCACGGGCAGGCAGGCAAGAGACCTGAAGAAAGCCTGGGCAAGGGGGGGCAAAATGCTGCCCAGCAGCCAGGGAAACGTCTCATCCCTGGAATGCTGACAGGTGAGATACCATGCGCTTTTCCTAGGGCTTATAGAGGTAAATTTGTGAGGAAAGCATTACAAATAATTTCACTCGCTCTATATTTATATAACTGCTATGTCCTTTCTTAATGTGTTTATTAATTAGCAGGGCTTGAACTGGGTCTGTTTTGAAGATTCATTTCAATAGAAAAGGATTGATTGGTTTAAAAGGAAAAGAAAAAAAAAAAAAACAAAAAACAAAAAACAAAAAACACCACACTACAAAATACCTTTCTGTATTAGTTACAGGAGATCAACATAATGAACAACACCCTTTATGGTATCATAAAAACTGAAATTGAAGCTTCAAAGGAAAATTATCCTGATTTTTTTTTTAATAGAAATGATGCTGAAATTTTAATGTCAATTATTTCTGCTTAACCATCTCAGACTGACTTTTCTGCTCTTTTGGCTTGTTTTTTTTTTGGGGGTTTTTTTTTGGGGGGGGGGGGGGGTTTCTTGGTTTTTTTTTTGTTTTGTTTTGTTTTGTTTTAGTTTTTTGGGGTTTTTTTGGTACTGTTTTTGTTTTCGTTCTTTCTTTAATCTAAGAAAAAGAGTATTAAAATTTTTCTTAGTCCTGTAGGCAGAAATAACTGCTGTGGGTCAGCTCTTGCCAGAAATTTTTGTCAGATTGTTATTTAAGCCACTTTCTAAGACTTTTCACAGTTAAAATAGAAATTCTGTTGAACATGATCACTAATATTCTCTATTCCTGAAGTCTTTTAACAGTGAGAAGTTTGTTGCACAGATTTTTTGCACAAGTGTACAAATCCTTTTCCTTTTGCTTTCGTGTGATCTATTTCTAAAGAAAAACAATCTTCTTCCTATCCTCCGTGTTTATATTTTAATACAAAATAAATTGTCAAATGTTGAGGAAAAACCTCAGTTGATTTAAAATTGAAACATAGGAGTTTTTAAAATTAAATATGAAAAATTATAGCTTTTGCCTTTTGATGATATGCTTTTGTTAGTCTTGGAATTGTTAAGAAATTTAGTAGCAATCCAAGGAGATTAAAAACAATCATCATCTTTCTGTACCAACTTTCTTTGATATAGGTCATCATGCTCATCAAACTGAAAGACTCACCTCTTTGACAAACACTGTGAGGGATAAAGGTACTTTTTTTTTTCCTAGTACTGCTCACAGAGAACCTCAGGCTCATCTAAGTGAGAGAACAGACATTCAGATTCTTTTATTGACTCTTAATATTTTCTGTCTGGATAATCATAGATTAAAAATCTACTACGTGGTTGAATCTTAATGACTATAGGAATTTTAATGACTATAGGTACATTTAGCAACATAGCTTTTGGAATTATAAAAACAATAAGCAGAATTCCAAAAAGGAGAGTGAAAGGATTTCTAATGAAACTGTATGATCTATATCATAAGTTATACATAGACTCTCTTTAATATTATATCCACAGAAATTTACAAAGGAATAGTAAAGACAGTTCCTTTAAAACTGGTCCAAGATGTCTCATATTAACTGCATTTTGCTATCAATGCTTACTTAGTTTTGATGCTAACTAATGTCAAAATATCGTATATTAGGTAGAAAAAATGAATAGTTAATTCCAATTATTATTATTCTAAAATTTGCCAAAATATCTTATTTATTCTTCTTATGATTTAAGGCTTTCCTTAATATTTCCTTTTTTTTTTCCTTCAGTGGTAAAAAGGACATATGTGGTATGGAAAGATATTGATAGTTTGTTTTGGGTTTTTTTTGCTGGCACATCATAAGTGGTAGATATTACATGGCAGAGAAGCACCATTGTTAAAATTTCAGTTTCCATATTTCAGTATAATGGACAGGAACACTCGAGTTTAACCTTTTAGCAAATCTATGACACCTACTATTTTAAATAAAAAGGACATTGGGGCTGATTATGTTGTTTATGTTCTCTACAGCCAAACATCCTTTCTCATTTATCGCTGGATTGTATTTAAGATATGATATTATATTTGTTGGTTTTGACATAGGATTTCAAGCTATAATCACCAGAAAGCACCATTATTAGGTTTCTGTATCAATCAAAACTGTTTCCTTTTAATGGTGCCTACTGAGTATATTGGCTTTGGAGAAGCATCTAAAGGGAACCTCAGAGATCTTCTTCTCTGCTTTTAGCATTGTGGAATCTCTTCAAAATCAAAGTTTGTGCTGCATCCCTCTTCATTATCCTTTTATGTTAACATTGTTTCACAACTAGCTGTTCCTAGTCTGCTCTGATATGCTTGAAGAAAAATGGGTTAATTATTTCATGTGCACTTTTATTTACTTAAATAAAGTAAAGTATCCCATAAGCCAAGGATAATAATGCTTATTTTTTATTTCTGACTGTAAGGTGATCTTCATCTGTAGTGTACAAACACAAATGAACAAAGACAATCCTTAACTTGTACACAACTATAAAAATAGCAGGTGCTAAGAAACTGCACTAAAAGGTATGGAAAGAGGCCATTTGTTTTAAAAATGTGTATGTAGGTAGGAAGACGTCAACATGAATATTTCTACAATTCAGCTTAAAAAGGGATGTCAAAGGCATTCTCACAAAGACATGTCAAGGATCCTACTGAAATGATGGATTTTTTATTAAAAATAGGTTGGCAGAAAGAAATAGTCTTAAAGTCACAGAAAACGTGGCTTCACTAAGGCTTAAAATTGCCCTGAAAGACAATGTACAGCATGTGCTTAATATCAAATTAATTGACTCAAAGAGCTGTTTCACAGAATCATAGAATAGTAGGTGGGAAGGGGGCCTCAAGGACCATCTGCTCCAAATTTTCTTGTCAAAAGCATGGTCTAGACAAGATAACCCTTCTATCTGGAAGGGTGTTCTGCATTAAAGAATCAATCCTCCATTTCCTCGGGGACGTTATTCCCATGGCTGATTGTTCTCATCATGAAAAATTGTCCTCTTGTGTCTAATCAGAATCTCCTGAGGTGTAACTCAAACCTAATTCCCCTCATCTGTTACATGTGACTCCTTGCAAAAAATGGAGTCTCCATCTTCTTTGTAGTCACAAATCTTTAAACTATGCTTTAAACAAAGCATAGTCATAAGATCTACCTTAAGGCTTCTTTTCTAAAAGCTGAACAAACAAAAATGTGATAGCTGAACAAACACAGTTCTCTCAGCTTTTTCCCACATGTCAGAGTTCCCGGTCCTTTGGTCATCTTTGAGGTCCTTCTCTGGACTCTTTCCTACCTGCCTGCTTATTTTAAAGCACAGTGGGGATCAAAACTGAACATATTATTCCAGGTGTGGCCTGACAAGCTCTGAATAGAGTTGGATAATGATTTCTCTGTCTTTGCTGGTGATACTCTTGTTGGTGCAGCCCAGCATTTCGTTGGAATGCTTTGATGTAGCAGCACACTGTTCACTCATACTGAGATTTTTGGCCACACCAGGTCATTTCCAAAGAGCTGCTCCCCCATGTCGGTGACTAATTTGCCTTGTCTAATGGCAGGCTAATATTTTCCTTATGTTTCTGTTTGTGGTTTACATACCTGAAGGACACTTGTGGGTTTTGAAATCACTTGAAGGCCAAGGTCTTTACAGTCCTCGTTGATTTTGCTCAGGTTACGGCTTGGGTTGTCAGTTGTGCCCTAACAGTGTTCTCTTTTCTGTTCAGATTATCATGCAGTACAAATGTGTCACCTAAAACAGATTTAGCTGCTAAACTCCTGTTGGATGCACATCTTAATGGAATGTTGTTGAGCCATTGGTCACTTCAGCATTTTGTGGCTCAAGTCAGCCACTTATAAAACAGAAAAATGAGAATGACATTATGAAATATATGTAACAACAGCTGGTTAATATTGTTATTTTCCACAGCAATATTAAGGTCCTGTTCCCAGTAACACTGCCTTCATCTCTGTTCCTTTTATTTTTTTGCTCACTGTATCCCATTTAACATACACTTTGGAAGACCAGGATGACACAGCATGGCATAATATTTGTTGGAAAATGACTGATGCTACTTTACTTCCATTTCTCAATATCTGCCACCATACGCTTTATAACTCGAGAAAGCAAATACATTAAATTTATGGTATAATGAACACATGCAACAATTTTTTTCATTGCTTATATACACTGAATGCAAGCTGTATGCCACTGATAAAGGTGTTTTTGCTAACACTCTGGATCCTTCTTTATTTGTACTACTCAAAGTTCTTAGCAGACTTTTAACCAGCTAGCAGATGGTGAGAAGACCCACCAAGTAACACAATGTCTCTGCATAGAAAGAGTTTGCTGATTCACAAGCTCAATTGATTTCATCTCGGCCAGGTGCAAGAACAGCTGAAATACTTTTATTGCAAAATGTTTCCATCTTGCATAATTTTATCTGGAAATACTTTTTTCTGGAAATGGGATTTTTTGTTTTCACAATTGGATTGCTGACAGCTTATGGTGTTCACAGAACTTCAAAGAGAGAAAAAAAAAAGAACCCCAAAGCTCTCCACCCTTTTTAATCCTTATCAACCCTACTATTTAAATCAAATGTGATAAAATTAAGAAAATAAACAGGCAAACAAACAAACAAAACACACTGCCTCATGTTTTCCATATGTATGGACCATTAGGCTTTTAAGAATCAAAGTAAGAATCTACTGATTAAGTTTATCAAATCTGCCATTTGCTCAGGTAATTTTCCTGATAGGATTTCTAATCTGCATCCCACATCATGTAGAAATAGAAGTTTTTGATTTGTCTATTATACTAAACTTCAATCCATCAAGAATGCAATTTCATTTCTAACAGAAATTAATACTGGGTAATCCTGAAGGCTTCTTTTCTCTTGGTCAATACCCTTTTCTGTAAATCAATAGTATATGAATTAATAACCTAAAATAATTATTTGACTGAAGCTAGGGGTGAAGTCTTACTTAACTCTTGAATGTGTAATATTGGGTTACATGTAGAAATAGGCAAACAGTCTTTGTCTTTCCAAAATGACAAATATAAACCAATAAGAAAACCTTGATTGCAGTTGAAACCCAAATGAGCATGTTTTCCATGTTAGTATAAATTTTAGCATAGAAACCAATCAGGTAAGAGCTATCTGTCAAAACTATGTCTGCTCATCCCTCTTTGCTAAAACACAGATGAAAAATAATGTTTCATACTGGTGTAGCAGAATGGAAAAGTGCTCTGTGTCCCAGAGGAGGCTGGCTGGTCTGGGGGGCTGGAGACACATCAAGCATAAGTGAGCATGGTGCAGACTCATGGCCACAGCCTGCCAGGCTTATATAACTTATATACATATCTCATATATCACAAATATAAGATGGGAAAGCTCCTTAGTACTGCACTGCTCTGAAAATAGCAGGTACTCATTGCCTGGTAATGAAGAAGAGAAGACAGAAGCATTTAGCTCTTAAAAGTGTTTTATTTATAGGGCAAGTGGAAAGCACAAGTTAAAACTGCCTCTCAACTTGGCTGTAAAAAGCACATCAGAGCTTACTAGCTGAGATGTCTGTTTAGCAGCCAGCAGCAATGGTGGCTTTTAATGAAACTGTAAAGCAATTCAAGTTACTGGCATCTGAAAATAAGTGACATTTCCACATAAAAGTGTTCCCTAAGACAACATACAGGAATGAATAATGGCAATAATAAATTTGCTTCTGAGGAGGAGAGGCGAAGACAGAGGCAGTTATTTCTGGCAAAGTAAGCAGCACTTAATTTTCTTTCTGATACAAAACAACTTCCATTCATATGTATGACCAACCCTCTATTCTTAGTGATACATTATTGAAAAGTATTGATTCGGGGAAGTATTTTTTAAACAGAAGGAAATGTCTTGCTATGAGACAGAAATGTTTGTGAAGTGTTAGAATTTGCTAGTATCGAAACAACTGATTTTTCTGCTTAGAATTTATTTTGAATCAGCTTATCATAAATACATACTACTGTGAAATTTATGCCAAGCCCCATTGTTTTAGTGTTTGTTCAGTCAGAATCTATGCAAATGTTGTCTTAGAAACCTAGAAAATAAAAATATAAAAGGTATTTTTCTTTCACTTTCTTTTTCATAGCACCAGGCTAGGTTCCTCCTAACTTCTAACTTTTCCACCAAACTTTCTTTACTAGTATGTTCTTCACCATGTGAATTCATTGTGTCCTGTGCAAAGGGAACAGGCAATTATTTTCCTAGATGCATTAGCTGAGGAAGAGGTTAGGATCAGCTACAAGTCAAAACAGAAACATTATTTTGTATAGAGAGATGCGTTTAATTTTTGGATAGTAATCTTTTGCATTTATTGGGAAAAGACAACAAATATTTTCAAAAATATATGAAGATTGGACAACATCTATCAGAAATATGTAACCATAGCTAATGCTGTTTTGGAGACACACAGGAGTTAGGTAATGTTTTAGTCCCCCCCATTCTATTCTCTATTATTTTAAGAATCTAGAATTGACCTTCAAGGGTTTTCTAAAGTACTGTGGAAGTTTCTCCATTATTTTTGAAATGTATTCTTGTCTCCAAATACTGAAAAAATCTATTTTAATCATCCAAAACACGGAAGCTTGCAGAGAAATAATGGCAGCATTTTAAACTACTCTGGCAAAATGGTGTGTACTTTCTAAATAAAGTATTTCCCTAGGGTGGGTTTTCCAGCACTTTGCCCAATTGTGTTTTAATGACTAATGTTAATGAGAATAGCAAAGGAAAATAGTTAACTTGACAGGAAAGATTCATTGCACAGAAGCCAGAAAGAATGACAAGACCTTACAGGAAAAAATATGCATTCTTGGTATATCACCATTAAGCAAGCAATTGAAAAACTTTGGGTGAGTTTTCACCACAAAATGGGGACAAAGTACTTCCAAATTTCCTTTCCTAAGAGTAATGTTTATAGCTAAATATTTGGGGCTTTCTAAATGTTGGTTTCTTTTCTTTACATTGTCATGAAACTTCATCTTGTATATGTAATAAGATTCAGAATCTGTGATTTGCAAGCTTTTATTTAGAAAATAAAAAAAAAATAAAGCAAAGTATGTCATCTATCAAAAGAGAGGCTCGTGAGTGTGAGGATCAAATAATCTAAATTTGATAACACTTTTATTAAAGGAAGGGTTTTTAACTGTGCCCATAAAATGGCAATACATTAAATGAAATAGTATAATTTGTGAGAATTAAATCTTGTAAGTCTAGTTTTGTGTGTAATTTTTGTTTGCTGGAAGAGATGAGGCCACATTTTCTAAGAGGAACTTAATAATTTCATGCTAATAAGTCACACTTCTGAGTCCTTATGTTTGTAATTGAAGCCAATAGTTTAATGGCCATATGTTGGCTTACACATCAAAACTAGTTGTTGCACAGTGTAATGGTGGTGCTGAGATACAACAGAAAACTGAAACAAAAATTGATGCTAAGCAGCCAACATTTCCCTAGATAGAAGAGCAAATGGCAGGGTGATGCAGAGGTAATTATAATAAATGAGCCCTACTCATACAAAGTTTCTTTGATCAGGGAGTACAAGTCATGCCCCTCCCTCTACTTTTGCAGTTATTGAAGTGGATCTATAGAAAGAAAAATTAGCAAGCTGGAATGAAATATAATGTAAAGCCTACATACAGACTTCTGATGTCCTACTCCAGCTTCTCAAGACCCCATTTACTTATTCAGCAGTCCTATAAATGTTTGAAAACAATTAATACCTCTTGGTCTTTTTACATCAAATAACCTCCAACATCAGCATTCCTGCTCCTACACATGTCCTGGGCTGCCTTGATCTTGCCAGTATTATAGAGCTTCCTACCTATGTTATACCTAGGCAATGACAAGACCTAAACCTAAGGTATTCTGCAACCTATCTCCCTTGAAGTATTTGATTAG
Organism: Passer domesticus; assembly: GCF_036417665.1. Taxonomy (NCBI): domain Eukaryota; kingdom Metazoa; phylum Chordata; class Aves; order Passeriformes; family Passeridae; genus Passer; species Passer domesticus. Next base: position 81,175,069 of record NC_087474.1, on the reverse strand, counting down.
GGACTTTCAAAAACATATGAGAATATCTGATATACATCCCAGTGCACTTGTCCCAAGTATCTGAGCAAGACAATTAGAGATGGAATTTTCACATAAATTTTTCATGGAGCTGAGGAACAAGACTATGCTTTGACACATATTCTTGGTACAACTACATGCCTGCTTTTCAGCTTCTGTACTGCCTTTCTGCTTTTAGGAGTCCAGGTAGATGCTACAGTTGTTGTGATCCTATTTCTTATGTATTGTTTCCTCACCATAAATGTACCCAGTCACCTGAGAGAAGGCATAAGGAAATATAGGAAATGTAAATGTTTTCTATGTCCTTTCTTACCATTTCTATGTCCTCTGAATACCTTTTAATCAATATATTTCATTGTTATTGTAATGAACAACATAAAACCTATTTGACTGGAGTAAAATACTCCAATGAGAAAAAAAAAAAATCTATGATTTTAAAACTATCATTTGATCTTTTTTGTTTGTATAAAACCCTATGGCTTTAAATTGGCAAAAAATAACCCCAAACTAAACCCCAAAAAATTCTACTGAGGCATTGTCTTCAGGACTGTCCTTAATGCATTTCCAGTATGTGAAATAGTGTAGTGCAGGCTCCTGTCCTTGCAGTCACTTTATGATCTGTTCCCCCTGTCTGTCTGAAATCTTCTGGTTTTGAAGCAGATATTTCATACAGACAAGGCTTTGTTCCAGGGAAATAGCCTCTCTCAATTGTACTATTTCCCTCTTAGCTTCCTCTGCCCACCCCATCTTCGTCCCTTAATGGGTCTAGGAGAGAACAAGGAAAAGAAGAGCTACCAGAATTCTTCTGCCTTCAATGAAAAATTTAGGTTTTTTATAAAAATACTTCAGTCTGCACATGGTCCAGCTTTGTGTGCAAGAACTCAGGATCTCATTTTTACCCAGATGAGCTTCTATGTATAGTTTATATTCCGGCTGCATTTTCTATGGCTCAAGTGCATGAGTGCTGCATTATAGAAAATCCTGACACAAATGTTTGTCATGAGTACTTGGTCTTGTAATTGATATTGAGGTTACTGTTTTGTTTAATGTTATGTCGTCTATCTTTTGTTGTTAACAGGAGCAACTCCATGACAGAGTTGTCTAAGAATCATTTGATAGCATCTTTGAAATTATTTTTTCTCTTCTTAACAAGGTGTTTCCACATAGGGTCATCAAAAATCTGAATTATTTCTTGCCTGGTGGACTAAAATTATATCTGCCTTCTTAAAACTGTTTCACACCACCTAATGTGATGGATGGGTGAAAGAAGAAATTTGATAACTTTCTGAGCAAGGAATAATGCTTTACTCAAGTCTTTAGAGACTCATTTATATGAATCTAATTGTTTTGTTATAGCCTTGTCCTTATGCTCTCCTGTGTGAATGCTTCAAAATATAATCTCATTGTCTGGAAACCCAAAATCAATATAAAAGGAAGCGAAGCAGCTAGGATGTGAAAGGAAGAATTTTTCAAGTTAGAAATTAGCATGGAATCTTTTCATTTGCCCTATTAGGACTAAATGATTTTTATGTAAAATGTATTTACCAACTCTTTAGTCTATTAATATCCATTTAATAATAAATAAAAGTCATATTCATTGCAATAGTTCAGCAGGACTTTTTAATCTCTCCTACCTGAGGGATTTTCAATAATGTAACATTTAGAATGATATGGAGATTATACACACAAATGTCTTTAAGTTATTTATATTTAAAAATTCTACTTATCTTCACAAAGAAACAAGAGACTAGTCTGCTATCTTTTTGACCAAAGTGCTTCCAGTATTAGGGAATTCAATAAAAGAAATCTCACAGTGGACTGTTAGCATGTAATCTTTTCCTAAAGGACGTGATGAAAGCTGTTATTTTTTTCCTGCAAAGAAGATTTAAATTTCATGTGTTGGGATGCTGGAGTGCCTGCCTCAGATTTAGTAAGCCTGCACTTAGACTCTTGTTGTGACAGAGATTTATGAACTTTGCACTGAAGAGACAGGTAAAAGGAGTCTGAACATAAAGTATCATTTCCTCACTTGATTAAGTGAATGCAGCTACAGGAGATGTTGCAGGCAGGATGATGTGCTTTGTACATGGTGGTACATAGGCAGCTGGAAATGCCATATTGATGTGTTCTTATTAATTTCATCTTTCCCAGACTCCAGGGCCCTCATTCCACACAGGATTTCTGTCCCTGAAATCTATCAGATAGGGACACACACACAATGCTTTTCTCACATAATATACCTCATCCCTCTGCATTATGCAATCATTCAATGGCTGAGCTTCCAATGAATGGCCTTTGAGGTGGATAAGGGAACTGATTTTTCTCTGATTAATTTGGTCATTAATCCATCTAAGAATGAATCACTGTGATTCCCATAGTGCTCCCCATCTCTTCAGCGGGAGCTGGACACACTACTGCTTTGTCTGTGTCTCTACTGTCTACCAGCCCACAAAAGAAAGGAAGGCTAAATCACATGTTCTTTATCCTGCAGTCCATGTGTCAACACTGCTGGTTCTAGGGTGCCTGCAGCTGAGGTGAGACATCCATGCTGTGTTCTAAGGATGGTCGTATTCAGAAAGTCCTGACACTGAGCAATTACACTCTTTGGCATCTCAGTCTCTGTGGCAGAGCTGCTTGCCTAGTTTTTGGATGCATAACAGTATTGGCATCCTGACAGATGCTTCTGGATGTACCTTGGTACGGTTGGTGGTCAGGAGTCAAAATCCTAGGGGAATTTGGTTTTGTGGCGCTTCTCACATGAGTCCCCACCTCAAGAATGGGAGATAATTACTCTGCCCTGCACTGTGAGCTGTGGTATGGATAAACCTGATGCTCCAGCTCCACACTAACAGTGGCATTCAGCCTAAGTAAACATAGTAACATAAAACATTTTAAGCCCCACTCTCCCTTTACTGCAAATCTAGATACACAAACCAGACAGAATACCTAATGCTTTTAAGCACTGTGGTCTCTTCCAATAGCAAGTCCTTTGCCTTTTTAATTTTTCTTTATATAATAACTCTAAGAAATTAAATTATTTGGATTTTTTTTTCTCCAGTCTACTGTATATACTTTTATTTTCATACCAAAAGAGAAGGGATGTAGTATAACTCAGATTGGCTTCTCTGTGTCCCTGATTTTTTTTTCTTTATTTTTTTCTAACTATATAATTTCTTGCTTGCAGTAATGAAAATCCTAAATCTATATCTTTAACTTGTATTGAAATTTCTTAATACATCTAATTACTAATGTTGCTCTACCACATACATTTTTTATGACAGCCTTCCGACACAGTGGCTGAATGACTTATTATAGATGAAGAAAGAACAATTTAATACTCCAAAAAGGCTTCCTTATAGTCCAAGGGAGACAACAGGTTTTTTTAAGCACAAGAAAGAGGGGGCTGTTCCTTCTTCTATTGATTTACAGCTGTATCAGCCTTAACTTATCAGCACCACTTTACAGCTGGCAAGTTTAAGTATGTGCTTCAAACTTCATGGTGGGAGACTAGTTTAAACACAATATTTCAACTTCAGTTTTTAAAAGTATTAATTTATAGTTGATAGGAATGCCTAATTTGTATTACATTTACGGCTTTTTCATCACCCTAGGAGTGTTGAAGACAATTAAATATGATTAGATTTCTGCATACTTGAAGGTATTTTTATTGTGTTAGTGAGGCTGTAAAGTGGTCTAGTGTAAACTCAGATGGGAAAGTCCTGATTTCAGTCAGTGAAAAAATTCACATGGATTTTAATGGAACTAAATTTCACTCAGATTTTAGGACTGGAAGAGGCCAAAATAATCAACTAGTCAGAACTACAGCATAATACAAGACAGAATTCCTTCAAGTGTTTCCCGTATAAAGTCGATAATTTCTGCTTGAGTTATTACATATCTTTCAGGAACATACAATTTTCATTTAAAGTTCTCAGTGATGACGAACCAAGTACTTCCCTAGGTAAGTAGTCCAAATAGTTGATTAGAGTCACTGATAAAAATATGCACCTAGTCTAATATCAATCATCTAGCTTCCATCTTCAAATATTGGATCTCGTTATGCTTCATTTGTTAAATTAAAGGGCTATTTGCAATCAGAAATTTTCTCATTGTGAGTAATTGTAGGCTGCAATCATGTCACCTTTTACCCTTTCCCTGGATATACCAGAAACTCTGTCAGCTACCTTTTTCAAACATCAGGTTGTTCAAATAATGTGTTTTCTTAACTGGAATTTCCTCTCTGTCTACAGCTTTTTAAAATTGTGGACTCCAATAAACATGATCTTTAATAGCAGAATATTGGGGTTGGGGAGGGGTGGGGAGGGGACAAGAGTACAGTAGTCTCTATATGTATTTATTTTATATTAATCCCACTGCCAGGAGTTAAACTGAAGGTGGTTGTTCAGAGATAATGAACAAACAACAGTTAATACTTTATGTATGGAGCAAACATCTGCAAACTAGTCAAGAGTGTTTATGCCCATAAAATGGAAAATAGCTATATACAGCTTGGCATATTTTACATGTGACCAGAGCTAAGTCTAAAATGAAAGAGGACTTAAGTGTTATAAAGCTTGGTTGGGAAACATGCTATGCTGTCAGCACGGTGTGCATAAATCACAGAGTGAAAAGGAGACCCCAGGTGTTTAGCCATTCGTGTAATTTCTGATATGAGGGGCAGGAAACTTAGACATAGATGAGTTATATAACACACAGGTTAAAAACCATGTGGCTGGGATGCTCTATTGTGTTGCATATGCAGAATGTAATGTTCTGTGTTCCCTCTTTGCTAGCATGTAAAGCTGCATCCAATATGCACATTCTGCATCACTTAAATCAGCTGTTTTTACAGATATTTATGGTACAAGAATGCATATGTGCCAAGCATGGTAGGTTCTGCTGGTTTGGCACTGGTAGTCAAAAAGAGAATTTTCGGAGACACTATGTCCTGGAGTAGCCATAAGGGCAGGAAAAGAGCTCTGTGACACACATGCAGTCAAAACCCTCTAAAGAGCTATAAAATGTGTCCTGTGTCTGTCATCTGTGACCTTTGTGAAAAATCTAGACCTCATTTTCACAAGTATTTCCTGCTCTATACATCTCTGTGCTTTCATAGCATTGTGCTGCACCAGCAGGTCATCTTGAGTTAAACATATATGTCATTTTTCCAAAGGCCTTTTCATTCTTTTTGTTTTCCAAAATATAGGCTGGCCTAGCTGGTGAATGTAATTTTCATTCTTAGTTTTCAAACATGATTTTAGATTTACCTGTTATCAGATAAGCTGAGGCTTCATTACCAAGTACTACACATTCTCTTCAAGCTTTGTAAGACTGATTTTTTTCTCAGCATTATTTACTATAAATCTGAAAATAATTTAATGGCATTGATGTTTCACATAATTTATCCAGATACTAATATATTATGGTACAACATTTCTCCTCTTTTAAGAGTACCTATTCTTCTCTTCAGCCTTGTAACTATCAATTTCTGTCACCACTACTTTTTTATTACAGAGTATTTTAAAAGTTCTGCTAGCTCCTTACTCAATGGTACAACTCTATCTGCAACGTCAGATATAAGACAGTATTGTTATTCGCATGACTACACTGTGCAGTGAGCTCATTCTGTACTTAGCCACATTAACTTCCATTTTGGTGGTCTTCATATGGAAACATCACATCTGTTTGTCTGAATCACCCTTTTAAAGAAATAAAGACCATATACTTCTCATTTATCTGCAGAATCATGGTCACTTGAATCTACGGGAACATTCTGTGAGGGCCTGTTCTAAGAAAAACATAGGGAGGTGAGTAGGCTTTACACTAAAAAACCGAGAAAATAAAAATAAAAAAATAAAAAAAAAAAAGGAAAAAACAACCTAAAAAATATCAACTATTTATCAAGTAGGTAGTTTGTCTGTGTTTCTTCAGACCGGAATTAAACTCATATATTGAAAATTCCTGACAGTTTCTGAATACATACTAATGAAACTGTGTATATGACCTGAAATGTAACTATAGGTAGAACTTCCATATGCTCAGTAAGTGCTCACACCTACAGGAGTCCCTAACACCTCTGAAGTTCTTTGTAATGATGTATAAAAGATCAAATCTCATGTTGGATCCTGCTCCTGACACTTTTGGAGTTAGCTCTCTCCAAAACATTAATCTTAAGTGAAATTAATAAGTTCTTTCACAGTTGTTCAAACAGGATCTACTTATTCATGCTCCAGCTTAGATGCACGATCTCCATCTCCTCTTCCATCCAGCCTGTTATACTTTTCAGAGCATGAGGGACTTTAATGTTCCAGCTCTGTGAAGGGAAAAAAAATCCCAAACCATTAGCCTAAATTTGTATGTGTGTGTGCTAATGCTGAAGCAGGAAAGACTTGAACAGAATTCTGGAAAGCTGGCACTGCTCTAAGATCAGAACTAACAATAGGAATTACCATGTTTTTTATAAAACAGCTGATTCTATTTGCAAGGATAAATGATCTGGGTTTTGAAAACATAATGTTACCAAGTGTTAAATTATTACAGCGCATTTTTAAGGCATATTAGGTCTCTACCACGCATAGTTTGCATGTATACAAGATAGTATATTAAGTAGGTACAAAAATGTGTTTAGTTATTATGCATACATGTAATTACTTTACATATGTGTAGTTAAGAGATTTACATATATTTCAGGAATACAAATATTTCAGGAAAAAATATAAGAACAGTAGTTGTTAAGTTTTTCTCTGTAATTCTGTATTGACTTAATGATGCCAGAACAGAACATCCCATAACATAGACTGAACATTCCTGAGTGAAAGAAATTAAAGTCTGTATATGGAACTTTTGTGTCTCTGTCTTTTAGTTTTCTGTGTCAGAGAGCATGGATTTATTCAGGTTTAGAAGGGATTTTGTGAGGCTCTCACTTTGTCTCCTGCTCAATGCTGCATCAACATTGATTTCAGTCCAGATTGCTCAGGATTTTATCCTGTTTGGACTTGTAAACCTCTAAGAATGGAGACTGCACAGTCAAACAGGGCAGCCTGTTCCACTGCTGGATTTTGTGTATATGGTAATTTTTTTTCTTTTATCTATCAGAACCTGCATATATTTCCAAACACATATTTGTACTTAATAGATTTTTCCAGAAACATAGCAGCCCAAGTACTGTTACTGCATTTTGAAACACTCCTTATATTTCTCTGTATCCAGATAGAACAGACTACATTTCAATTCAAGAAAATCTAACATGACAGACAAACAAAATATTGTGTGGAGCGTTTTTGTTTTCTTTTATTTTCTTATTGTGTTGGTTGGTTGGGGTTTTATTTTTGGTTTTTGGGTTTTTTTTTTGCTGTTCTTGTTGTTTTGTTTTGTTTCGCTTTTTGTTTTGTTCCCCAAAAGCGTATTCTGTGGGAAAATGAACAGTCTAGAATGTTTTCTTTGGAAAAGACAAAATATCAGTTTGTGAAGAGTCTGGGGTTTTGCCAATACTAATTTTCAGTTTGTATTTTCGCTACTGGATTGGCATCCTTGAGAGAAAATTAGGGTTTTGCAATGATTATTTTCCAAATATTTCACATATAAACATGGCTTCCTAGGAGGCAGCAAATATGTGACATAGCTAGGGAGACGGAGTAGACCTTTCAGCAGGCCCTTGAAGAAGAAGAGGTGTTTGTATGGGTATAATGTGTCAAAAATGTTGCTAGAAAAAAAGACATAAAATAAGATAGTGTCATGAAAGAAAGATCTTATATCTTGAGCATGACTGTTGGATTATCATGTGTCATTCAAGATAATGTTAATAACATCATCACATTCAGATGCACCATTCCCCTAATGTCACACATACCCCAACTAGGAAAGGTGTGTAGAAAGGAAATAAAAAGAAAAGTGCAGTACAGCTAGCCAGCTCAATATGAAATTTCAGATTCACTAATGTCTTGGCATTATTCCCATACTCACAATGCAGCATGTGCCAATAATTGGTAAAAGCACAACAGACTTTTCTGCTGACCACTCTCGACAGTTTTGAATGAAATTTTTAAATAGCTTCATTCCACATAACTATAACAGTAGCACCTATACAGGAATGAGTAAGGAGGTGTTTTAAAATAAGTCAATCTTGTAGTCATCCACTAACAGGGATTGTTGCCAACATATTCACTTTTCTATTTGTTCTGTCGTATTAGATTATACTCAAATTCCCTTAAGTCTTTCAGTTGAATCACAAATTATGTCTTTATTTGGAAACAAATATGCCCACAAATGCATTGTGTACCTTCTTATGTGCAGTGTGTGGCGTTAGTGACTGCAGAGAGAGAGCAAACTACTTCAGGCATTCTTCCTGCCAAACAAATGATTGTATATGATCATTTCAAAACAGTTACCATTGGCAAACAATGAAATACATTTCAGTTTGTCATAAAGGAATAGAAATCAAATTCCTTTTGGGAGAAGAAAAGAGAGAGTGTATGTATGTGTGCATAATGTATATTATGTATGCTACATAGAGTATTCAAATATTTCCAGTCCATAGTACAATATATTTTTAGAAACAGATACAGAAGTCACAGCATGTGATATGTTAGATTATTTCTTTTAATCCTTACTGCTTTGGAACCCAGGAAAGGTTTGCAAACAAATGTCTTTTTTTTTTTTTTTTTTGCACATTGTCTATTTTGAAATTTATACTGGAAGACAAAAGTAACTCCTTTTTTATTTTTTTTTTAATTTCAAGTATGCTTTTATTTTTGACGTTAGGTAAAAGCAATAGTCAGCTGATATACATTTCATTGTGACTATGGGATATCTATTGATTTTCATGCCACTAGATAGTTTCTTAAAAGAACTTTGAGATGGGAAAATTCTTGTTGACCTCATAGATCTTCATGTAATAGGAAACTAGGTCGTAAATAGTACGTAGTACTATCACTGGGAGGTTTGTATAGTGGGACTGGAAAAACACTGCAAAAATATGTGACATTCATGCTGAGCATCTCACATGCACATCTCTGACATTGCTGAGATATTGTCATTAGAAAGCCAAGTAATTGATTTGTTCTGATTTGTACTGATTTGATCTTTGCTATTCACTTGCTGACTAGTTATGTTTTCTGGTTTTGTAATGACATTTCATAAAAATGCTAGATGGAAGTTCACTGTTTCATCAAGCATTCCTATCTGAACATATTCACAAAGAGAAATGTAATGAAACAGAAAGTAATTTCCATTAGATAATAATCTTATTTGATCAACATTTTTGTCTAGCTCTACATATTAGCTTAATAAACTTCTTCCAACTCCCTCCCATCCTTCTCATTACAAAACTGAAGGGAAAAATCTTTCCTTAAAGTAGTAACGTTTTGTCTTTATTTGAAAAAGTTACAATTCAAGACTAGACATTACAATATATCAGCGGAAAGTCTGCATTTGAGAGCATGAATACTGAATATCTGTGTTTTGAGACTAAGGAGCAGAGTGGATACATTTTGAAGCAGGTAGATAAAGCACAAACAGTACAAGCTTCCTGTTGGCAGCTGAGATTTCCTTCAAGTCTTCAGCAGCAAACTATTTTTTCTAAATGGAGTTTAATTATTCCAGCCCATTCTGCTTTTAAATCATGCTCCTGTGACTTCATATTGCATCAAGCACAATATGCCAGCTTGCACTTCTCTCAGCCCTGAGAAACACTTTTGACTCATTACTCTTCCTCTTGCCAAATAAAAATAATCTGCAGTTTAATCACTTGCTTGCAAGCAATCACTCGCTAACTTGATATGCTTGGCAGATTTCCTATTTAGAGCTGTCAGGTACAGGCACAGCAGGAATCTGCCATGTCCTGCTGCTCGTTCATGTGCAGGGTCACTAGCCAGGACATGGTTAAGCGGCTGATGATGTATGTGCTCACTAAAATTATTTCAGAGACAATATCAGGCCTTTTTGGCTGGGTGTCCATAAGATAATTATAATAAATAGTTACAGATAAGCTAGATCATAGAGGAAAATGCTTCATCCAGTCCCAGTCAGTCTAACATCTACTGATATCAGTCATTATAAAACCTGCCTACTTCTTAGTGTTATCAGATACATATTTAAATTGCTTGTGCTGCATCTGAAATAAACTGCTCTGATGTCTGTAATTCTGACCCATTGTTTGATGATTTATTGACAGTTGTATGTAAATTCAACAAATTAGAGATGCATCTTTTTTCCACTTTTTAAAATAATAACAATAGTAGTATTCCAGAAGTGTTCAAACAGTTCAATCAATATCATCTTCATCTTGTTATAGACTGTGCATTTGCACCTACCCTACAAAAGGAGTAACACAAAAGGTTTTATGAGTCCAATATCATTATGATATTGCCTCACTGTCTTACTTGATGATCTGTAAATAAGTACTTCCACTGTTACAACTTTTGTTGTTGTTATTAATATTATTGTTATTATTACTAATTTAAAAGACTAAACAAAGCAAAAAAAAAAAAAAATCAAGTGATGTAAAAGCAATTACTTGCAAGCAGATGATGAATACATACCCAGCCAGTCACTGAGCATTGTCAAACCATCATAAACACCAGCTCTGGTTTTACTGCTGGACTAATCTTTTGGTTAATTGCATTAACTGTCCCAGTTTTGTTCCCTCTTGGCCTTTTATCTTCCCCAACCTACTCACTATTGGGGGAAGAATAGGAAATTGAGAAAGCCTTGATGCTGTGTAAGCACTGTTCACCAGTAGTTAAAATACTGGCATGTTATCGACAGCGTTTTGGTCACAAACCTGAAATTTAGGGCTTCTATGAAGAAAATTAACCGTGTTCCAGTCAAAACCGCTACATGACGTAAACATGTTTGGTATAATTTGGAAGCTTTTCCAGACATCCAACCCCCTTCTGCTCTGCATGGGAAATGGGAAAAAAACAAACCAAAACCTAACTTAATCTTTATATTTCCAAACAGTATTTAGAGAATACAACACAGGATTTTATTAAGACAGCTAGAACAGTCTCCTCCTAAGATATAGCTAAGTCTTTTTTCACATAGATAACTCATCAGATTTTAGGGGGCTTGATATAAGTTTTAAGTGATCAAAGAATTTACTAAGTCACTTTATTTTGGCTACTGTAGGGTTTTTCAATTCCTTCTATCTGTACATAAACTCCAAACATTTCAGCTGAAAGAAGCTTTTGGCTACTTCTGTGATGTCATTCATATAAAAAAAAAATTGCTGGCTTGGTATAAAAGCTAATAATTTCTCAGAAGGCTTCTCATGAATTAGGCCAATTTTCAATATAAAAAGTAAATTGAATTCCTACCTAATTATTTTCTATTAATTTGCATAATATACATTAATTTCCAAAATCAAATCTCTAATTTTGTACTGATTTTATTTTCTATTTGTTTCCTTTAGAAATACAAACAAAAACTCAGAAAAGCAGGAAATGGTAAGATGCACACATTAAAGAGAGCCTTCTTCCACTAATAAAAATGATGTTGTTATCCAGAAATGAATGAGGCAGACCTCCTACCAGTATAAAAAATATTGATTTAGATGTTATATTTTTGATGAAACACAAATTATATTATATTTACTAATTATCATTTTAGTATATGCATTTGTTTCTTCCTAACTAGATAAGTGGAACTCTTTGTTTACAGTTATATAAATTTGTTTGCAGGGTAAACTGCAGCTAATGTACAAACCTCTCTGTCATCTTTCAAGTCCTAGTCCCCTGAAAGGATCACATTTTCCTCCCCTTTCTCTATCTCATACATGCAAGAGCCCTATAAAACCATTAAATTACTACATTTGAAGGGAAATAGATAGGCTCCAATTTCCCTTCAAATGGCTTCATTTGTTAACTTCTAAACTTTCCCTTAGTAATTTTCAGACATAATGTATAATGCCAGTCTCTCAGCATTTCCAGCACTCAGTGTTTCTCCCACTTGAGGCAGTTGTTAATGTGTTCACTCCACAGTTGCTTAGAGAACTGCAGACTTTTTTAAAATTACTATTGCAGTTGTCTGCGTTGCTTACACTTGCTGTACCTTATATTGCGAAGGAAATTTTATTATCTAGATCTAACCCTACATGCTGAGGGAACAATTAGGATACGCATTTTTATACCTATTTATTTTTGTGAACTCTGTGTACAAACACATGCCTGAGTTGAATTTTAACAAGGATAGATTTTAGTCAGAAAATACAGAAACAGTAGTCAAAATCTTGAAAGTTATGCTAAACATATCTGTCATTTAATATTGAATTCTTTTGGGAACCTGACGAGCAATTTAATAAAAATATTTATTTCTTTTCAGAAATAATTTTTTTTTTTGGCAAATTTATATTCAAACATTTTTCTGGCTTCTGTTGGCTTAATATTGGAGCACCAAGATCTAAATTAGTCTTACTGTTTTGTGCCTGCAATTAGAGAAGTATCATAATGCTCTACAAACAGTGCAATAGAGGTCAAGATATGTCTTGCTTACATTGTGTTATATGAAAGCCGGGTGTTTAATTTAAATCAGGTCTGCGGGATGTCTTCAAAGCTAATGTAGATAGTCCTGGCTCATGAAGAAAACAAATACTCAAGTAGTCCTGTCTTTTAATTGCATTTCTGTTGAATTAGGAATATATGGTAGATCATATTTAACCGTTTATTCCAACATTTTGATGCGATATGAATTATTAGTTTCATCAGAATCCAAATAATGTGTGTAACATAAAATCTGCTCAATGTATATAGAATTGCAAATCTTATTACCAGGGTTGAATTAAATGCTAAGTACATCTGGTTAACGTTTTATGCCAGAATGCAAAATGTGAAGGGTGCTGTACAGCATCAAAATCAGGGAGCTTTACAGTTCTCCATTTGCCCAGCACTAAACAACACGGAAGCAATTCCAATGCCTTGAGTAGTTACAGGCCATGACACCTGGCAAAAACCCAAAATCATGTTTGTACTGTTCTTAGAAAAAGGTCCTGTAGCACAATTGACAGAAAGAAAACTATCAGCTTAAAGAGAGAAAGATATAAACTCGTAGTTATCATTTTGGTTATAAACCTTACAGCTGTTTCCTTATCAACTTTCAAAGTAATAAAACTACAAAAAGGAGAAAAATTTTTGGAGCTAGTGAAAATAGAAATTGTAGCACAAACTGATATAAGAGTGAGATATCATAGGGTTCTTCATTTATGCTTTTCTCAAAGATCTGTTTTAATTAAAGAGAGCTTGTTTTTCACCATCTCTTGCTTTTTATTGCAGTTCCAAAGGATATCATAGTTTAGAACTTATCAGATTATAAGCACAAAACATCTGCCATTTCTGTGCTGGTGACCAAAATATTTATATAACAAATGGTGTATTTTGAGATTCTTCAGATCTCTATTTCCATAGCCTTTCACAACAAACTCTTATTGATCTTTAACCTATATTTTTTTTATATATCTTATCCTTTATTGCTATTCTTCAATGCTGAGGTCACTTAGCCCACACCCCAATTTTCATTGAATGTATTTGCATAATTACCTTTCACATCTGCACATGTGGAAATGCTCAAATCTATGTTAAAAAAATATCAACAGAGAACCTTAACTTTCTAAAATAAAAACTTCAACAAAAGAAAAAAGATTGGAGCAAACTAATGATATTGCTAATTTTTTTTTTTTTTTTTTTGCCTAACATTTCCTGTTCTTTAGGGGTGGAGTTGCAGTAAAGTGTTCCTTTCTGATTTTCAAAGCTGATGCTTCTTGTTCACAGACTTTTTCCTATAAGTTAAAATGCTGATTGTTCTGGTGTGTCAAATTCGTCTACTAATAGAGCAACTGGTTATGGATGTGAAAGGTCTTTCTTTAGACCACGGAAAAGAAGAAGATGCAAGATTTTAATTAAAAGGCATCATGTCAGTTTGAGGGCATTACTAAGTAGGAAGCTGCTGTTTATTGGTCTGTATTGCTGTTATGTTGTTTTGCCTGGTGCTTATCCTGAACAGCTGCTGTGACATCTCCTTGTCATGAATGACATCGTCAGAGCATGCCTGAGGAAAGGCATAACAACACATTTAGAGTTTTGGATCACTTTATATCATGGAATCTAATAGCTATCAGCATTAAAGCCTGTCATTGTTCTGTACAGTGTTGCTAGTTTATCCAGTCTTGGGATACAGGGAGCAGTGCAGCTTGCATTTAAAAAAACCTGTTACAGTGGTGTAGGCTGAAACAACCACAGATTTATTACAAAAATTTATTGGTTGTCTCTAGCCCTGTAACCTAGTTTCTTCCATGAAACTTGTTGGGGAGGTTTTAAATATGCATAGAAATTCATGATATAGCAAAAAAAAAAAAAAAAAAAAAAAAAAAAAAATTCTTAAACCGGACGTCCCTGGATGAAGTAATATGCACTAAAGTAGTGTAAATTTTCCAATAAAATTCCTGTTATCAATAACCTTCTTCATCTCCTGCAACTTCCCTAAATATTCCAATGTCTGAAAACCTTTTTATTTCTGAGGCAGGACTCCTATGAATTATTAGCTACAGTTAAGAATGCAGACAGATAAAAAAACAGCCACAGCTTTGTACTTTATGTTCTCTATGGGTTAATTTTGAGCTCTTCTGTGACCCAGAATGAGACTTTTCTCCAGTTTGGATCATTTGGCAGCAGCATGATATAAACAGAAATAACTGTAGAGAAGACAGGCAATGAAAAGAGGACTAGGTTTTGCTTATGTAAAGCAATATAACTGAACTGAAATTTAACACATGCTGTTCTTTTTATTCAGAATATACATTTTACTTATTTCCTTGATTACATTACAATGAAACAACAGGGATTGAATTTAAATTTTTTTCTAGTATGAAAACAGGAAAAGAAAATGGAAAAAAAAATTGAAAATAATTGCTAGAATTGTATAATTGATTACTTTAAAGGCTTCTGTTTCCATATGCTATAATTTCTTTTTCAAGTAAACAATATATCTGGAAATATATAAATTTCAAAACTAAAATGGTCCATACGAACCTCTTCATAAAACAGTACAAATGTTCTGAATTTCATAGATTCTATGCTATAGAAATACAATTGATCTTGATCCAGTATCTTCAAATAATGAAAAATGAATTATTTGTTCTTACAAAAATATGTCCTTTTATTTTACCTAGACTGACTATGTTCAGCCTCCAGCTATTGTGCTTCATTATATTTTCTTTTCCTGCATCCAAATTAAAGAGTCACCAGCTTTTGGAAAAAAAGTTCCCTGGGTCAGCACTTCAAGGCTAAGCTAGGAAAACTCCTTAACCTTTTCACGGGTAAGCTGTGAAAGTAGAATTTTTCAAGTTTTTCACTAAAATGCAATTTTTCTCTCTCTCATATTGCTTTTTTACATTTCTGTCATTTTTTAATAAATTCCAGTTATACAGGCCCATTTTTTTTATGATTGATGTCAAACCTGAAATAATTTAATCAGTAAATTGCTGGGTTTGTCACAGACATTTCCACAGCAAGTGGCTCCTATTTCAGATGTAACTATTTGAACATTATGTTCAGCTGTTAACCTGAAGTGTAACACTTTCAGCTAGTTTTGAAAGTCTTTTCATTGATGTTGTGTGCTGCTGTTTTCTACCTTTACCTATTAGAGTAGGATTTTCTTCCAAGCTGTCTGAGCTCACATTTTGGCAGTATTAAAAATTATTATTATTCTACAAATTTTTACTTAAACGGTGCATAAAAATAACATGAGGCCAGGAATAGATTGCCCTGGAACTCTATTAACACTATCCTTGTTTCTCATTAGAATTACCACTGAGATCTAGCATTAAACTACTTTTAAAATTATTAATAATCTTTCCACTCATACTATATGATGCTAATTTCATTCAGCCTGTTATGCAGGATGAAGTAAAATGGAAGCCTATTATACAACCCAGTTCCTATTAAAAATGAACCTTGCAAAAACAAGGTTTAAAGCTGATAGGAGTTTGATTTTTTCAAATGTTCCCAGAAACTATGCTGAATGGTGTAGAGTTATCCTCTAAGCCTCTGCCTGTTGTGTCTCCACTCTGTGAAATGTCCTAAGAAATATGTACAAGTAATTTATCTTGACTTCCTG
This sequence comes from Passer domesticus, assembly GCF_036417665.1. Taxonomy (NCBI): domain Eukaryota; kingdom Metazoa; phylum Chordata; class Aves; order Passeriformes; family Passeridae; genus Passer; species Passer domesticus. Next base: position 81,158,947 of record NC_087474.1, on the reverse strand, counting down.
TCTTGTTAAAGACTAGCAAATAAGTACCAAATGTTCTCCTGTCAGGCCTGAAGGCACTAAAATCAGTGGCAGGTAAGTTACTGATTGTGATTTCCAGCCTCTTGAAGATAGTAAATGTGACACTGATTTTTCAAAGCATTCCAGGGCAGATGCCAGCATCTTCACACTGAAGTGTTGGTCACTTTTATTTCTTCTGCAAAACCTGGTAAAAGTTAGTGTAAAAAAAATAGAACTAGTGTCTTCTTTAGAGACAGAACTCACAAATCTATGGGAGTTCTTTGAAGGAAGCAATGAGCCTGTGCACAAAGGTTGATATGACATCCTTTGATTTCCAAAGGCAATCAACACAATCCCTCAGCAAAGGCTCTTAAAGAAACTAAGCTGCCATGAGATAAGAGAAACAGTCTCCACATGGATAAATAACTTATTAAAAGATAAGAAACAAAGCACTGAAATAAATGATTTTTTTTTTAAAGTGAAGACGACAGGAGTATGCCCTGGAGGTTCTTTGCTCAATATCAAAGAAATAGTCAGATGATGAAGCTTGTTGCTACTCGCAGATACTACAGAGTGCTAAAGGTGAAGGCCAGCTGCACAGCCTCAGTGGTAGAATTGCTGATGCAGCTTAATGTAGAAAAATGTAAGCCATGGATATGGAAATATGCAATCTTTAATATGCTTGGATGGGTCCTTCACTCAAGACTCATATTTTGGGTTTATGATAGATTGTTCTTCTAAATGCTGGTTCATTTTTTATGAACACCAGGAAAACAAAAGTGAGTTTGCAGAATTAAGAAAAGAAAAGAAAATAGCTATTTTTTTTCTTGTCTGAATGGTGGTATGTGAACAGGTTAAAATAGTGGATTTGGATCCAGTTTCTTTCTCTTAGGTAGGCGTGATCTTGAGGTGAGATAAACATGTTTCTGCATCACACTCCTTGCATATAAAATTTTGCTTTTGATCTTTCAGTGGGATAATGAAGCCAGAGAAATAGCTAGCAGAAGGACAGCATACAGATATGCATAAAAAAAATAAAATCAACCCTAGGTGGTGCATATTAAAAAGAAACACCTTTAGCTTGAATAAATAATGACTAAACAAACAAGAAACTTAAAAAAAAAATATATGCTTCTCTTGTGATTCGGTATTTGTGGGAACAGTTGAAGAAGAAATGCAGTGGGGAATAAAGCAGAGAGACAAAATAAAGAGACTAACAAAATAAAGCATTTAGTTTTCATTTGGTGTATCTGTACCACACCCCAGAACAGAGAAATTAGAAATTACTTGGAAATAGCAAACTACTTAATGCATCAAAGAATACAATGTTAGGAAAGCAATATTCCATGTGTAGAAGACATATAAAATATTTTAAGAGTAAAAATATTTATATTCTTTTGTTCTAGAACACTTTCCATTGTAACCATTAACATCAGATAATGTCTTCCTAAGTTCAAGACTCCTCAATAAATAAAATATTTTCCTTAATTCATATCTGTCGTGAATACACTCAGCTACTCTAATAATATTTTCCTATGTATTTTCCAAGTTATCACAAATATTGTGGTTAAACTAACACAATGACATATCATTGGGCACGTTTCTGTTAATTAATTAAGACCTATAAATAGTTTTAAAACGAAAAGTACCTGTGTGAACCTAAAATAGTAGGTTTTCATTTTATTGTATCTCATTAGTATCTAACAGATTCCTGTATATCCTACACAAACTCTGAGAAAATCTTTGAATATCTTAATTTCATTAACACATAAAAAAACACCCCCAAACCGATAATGAACCAAACCAACCAACCAACAAAATAAATGATTGATTTATACCTTAGAGAGGTCAATTTATTTTTAAAAACACATAAATATTAAATTAATAGATAAAAGATCAGAATAACAGATCATTATGCATTTTACTGCACACTTATGAGTAGTTATGACCCGCTTTGGAGTAGGAACCATCCTGTGGATGTGCAATTTAGGGAACCCTTTTACACTGTTCTGAATATTTTGACAATAAGTTTTAAAACAAGCAAGCAAACAAAAAATCTATTTTGCTTCAAAATATTACCCACTCAAAAAAGGATTAAACTGAAAAACTGAGCTGTAAGTGTCCAAAACACAACTCTTTGTTGTACAGAATGACAAGACTCTGTTAAAGCTCTTGCAAGGCATCTTTCTAGTCAAGCCAAATAATATTGGTAACATGCACTTTTCTTCCTTCAAGTAATGATTTCATTTTAATGTCCCTTACCAAAAAGGCTGTCTAGATATACTGCTTCATTGTGTTGTTTCTGCTTTAATTCTGTACCTTGTGTGTTACCAGCTGTTATCTTGATCCTTGTAGGTAAAACACCACTGAGGTTAATCACTGTTGTGTTCTCTGACAAAGCAAACCTGGGACTGTGGTCAGGATTTGGCATGTCTTTTGGCTCTGTGTCTCCTCCGCAGGCTGCCAGCATAAAGCTTAACTCAGGCCATCTACAAATCCCATCTGCTCTGCAGATGATCTGTCATGGTGCTGGTGGGAAGGATATGGACCTGTCCCAGTTGTCCCTCTTTCCAAGGCCAGATAGGATTGCCTAGATCTGACAGCAGAGACAAGAACCCCTCTAATTAGCATCTGCTTGTACATGATCCAAGGTGCACTCTGCAGAAAAAGGCATTCACAAATAGGAGAGGAGATAAATTAAACATGGAGGCAGCAAATATAAATGCAAGCTGGTCTTTGAGGCTGTTCCTGTGTTCTCTGTAGTGACAGTCTGTGACTTTCTGTAAATACATCCATGACTGCGTTTAAGATCGCTTTGCTTACAGAATGTCTCAGACGCTTTTGGGACAGAAGGTTGTGGTTCACAAGGGCAGCTGGTTTCCTTGTGACATTACTAGCAGCCAGTAATTGACAAAACTGTGTATGTTTTTTCAGCGCTGACAAGCCTCAGAAATGCTCTCAGGTACTCAACTTTAAGCACATTAAACAAAATTATAATCTTTTTCCTAAGTTTAATTAAAACAAGAGGGTGGAAGGTAAGATGTACTCTTCAACCTGGAGCCAGAGATCACAACCTAATATGTAATGGCTGCATTTAATGAGCATTCTGTGAGTAGTTTAGTTATGAATAAACATAAGGGTTTTGGCTATGGTTATAGATTTGTTTTCACCTTTGCATACAGTGGAGGTCAGGAAATATTTGAGTGATAGTTTTTGTCTGCAAGACAAGCACTGAAAGGTTTTAAAAATGAAAAAAGTTTTTACTATTTTGTTACTGGAGTATTTCTGTAAATACTGCTTACCCTCTAGACCAGCATGCATTATTGCAGATCCCAGGAATAAATCTTTGCAACTGTTAATCTGTCCAGAGGTATAGTTTTGACTCAGCATACATGAAGCAGAACATAATTTTGTCATAAGAAAAGTTACTTAATATTTGTACTGGATGTAGATAATCCATACAAGAAATCTGTAGCTATATCTACAGGATATGGGTATGAACATTTATTCACCTGAGACTGAGGAAGCAAAGGTCAAGCAGCTAGGGTCTTGCCTTATATTAAAAGGGAAAATGATATGTGACTGTTCTCTACTGTGCAAAAGGGAATCTCACCATGGACATTATTGTGCCTGGTTTTTAGGTACTAGTGGTTGATTCAAAAGACCAAGAATCAGAGGAGTGGGTGATTTTTACCATTCCTTAGTTGCTTTTCATGTTTTATACAGAGAAAAATTACTTGTTTACAGTAAAAGCTTGGAAGTGAAAGATGATTGCACCTACATGAAAAATTACTGTTCTTACATTTTGGCTAAAAATAATAGCAAAAATATATTGTTTGGGAAATTATTTTATGGTGTTTCACAGGAATATTCCATAAGTACTTAGTTTTATTCTTCTATTCCTACTTTATCTGTATTTCTAATTGTGCTTTCCATTTTGCATTGAGAATCATTTTGTTTCTATCTTCTTCTTGGTGTTATGATAAACTATGGGAGATAAACAGTGGACAAAAATTTCAATTTATATAGAAGAAGGAAAGAAATAATCTCAAAGGGATCAATGTATTTTTTTTTTACATTAAATGTATTAAATTTTTAAAAATAGTACTTTCTATTAAAAAACATTTTCCTTCCAAGGTTGTCTCATTTTCAGATAGAATGGTATATTTGACTGCAGTATTTTTGGCTAGGATTTGTTTTTACGAGTAATGGGACAGACATATATACTACACTAAACTAAAAAATGCTAGCATTCTATAAAAATTCTAAAATTTTGTCCAAAATTGTTTGTTATTGTGCCATGTAAAGGGAAGTATTTAGATGTATAAAATATCCAGACATAGCTATATAATTTCTCAATGCAACAGATTATGAGAAGTTTCACACTGTGAGTGCAAGCGTAAAGAGGAGGGAAGAGGACTGGGTTTGGAAAATATTACATGAATTAATCACAGGTATTTCCTTAGTTTATTCATTGTTGACTTTTAGATTAAATGGAGACATGATAAGCAAAAAGATAAGGCAAAATATCCAAAGAAAGATAAAAAGGCTGGGAATCTAAAGTACTTCACCTGTAACTTGGGGTCAGCAGATGCAAATAGAGTTTTCCATGAAAAGATCTGCTGGCCATGGAGCAGTCTGGACTGATCTGCAGTTATATACCACAGTGAGTCCTCTCCCTGACTCCGTAACTTCCTTTAGTTCCTCAATCTAGAATCAGAATGAACATCATGGAGACCAAACTACCTTCAAAAAGCTTCTGGAAAGGAAATTTTTTTATTGCAGTTCCTTTTGAAGCACAAAGTCCTCTTTTCTTCTGCACCTTCAACAGGAATTTCAAGTAAATTCAAAGTATTTCAATTAAATTCAAAGATGGGTCATGAAAAAGACCTTTTTATGTTAACTTTTTTGAGGGGGGAGGGTGATTGATTTTTTGTTTGTGTGTTTGTTTGTGTTTAATAAAGATGAATGCACTTCCACAGGATTGTCTACAATAATCAAAACAGAATGGTTTGGGTTGAAAGGGACCATAAATCCATGCTAGACCAGGTTTCTTGAAATCTTATCTAACTTGACTTAGAGCACTTCCAGGGATGTTTCTCTGGGCAGCCTGTTCCAGTGCCTCACCACACTGACAATACAGAATTTCCTCCTAACACCTGTGCTAAACCTACTCTTTTTCAGTTTGAAGCCATAACCGCTTTCACTGCATGGTCATGTAGAAAGCCCCTCTCTATCTTTCTTGTCGTTCTCTGTTAAGCATGGGAAAATGCTCTAAGGTCTCCCCAGAGCTTTCTCTTTTCAAAGACCTTACAACCCCAACTCTCACAGCCTGTCCTTCAGTTATTCCATTTGTTCCTTTCCTCCAGTTTCAATGGTCTCTTGAGGACAGTTTGACTTCATCAGCACAGTTAACAACTCCATTTATGAATAACACCTACTCCAGTAACACAGGCTGAATATTTGACACATGCAGATAAGAAGTACAGCTGGTAACTTCAGAAGAAAGAAAGCAGGGAGGGTCAAAACGAAAGATCTGTGTTAGACCAAGCTACTAAAGGGCAGCAACTAAGCTTCAGATATGAGTGATACCATTTCATGAAAGTATTAATAAATTGAATTCTATGTTTTTGAATGAATTGTGGAAAAATCCTCTGAACACTTTCAATCAGCTTTTGGAAGAGATATTCTAAACCATACGGATGAATTTATATAAACACACACATCCATTTTCTTTTTAATTAAACACAGGAATTCTTACTGTATTTCATCAATATAATGAATAAGAAATTATTCCATAGTCAAACTGGGGGACCCTGGAGGACCTTTGAAGTGTCACAGATTAATGTGGATCTTTGACATTAAAAAATTAACTCCCTAGATCTTTCAAAAATGAAAAATCCCTCAAATAAACAAATAATTTTAGGGGCCATTGGACTTGCAATACCAAATGGTCTATCAAATAATTAAGACCTTTAATTTCTTTTCTTTACAGCTGTAAAGGGTAGTGTTTTTATTGCTTTGTTTGGTTTTTGGTTATTTTGTTGTTGTTGTTTTGGTGTTTTTTCCATTACTGACAAATAAATACTAGAAGGAGAGCTGCATATGCATTATTATATAGTCTTTTATATTTCAAATTTTTCTTTATTTTTTTTTATCTCATCCTCATTGTGTTTATCTTAGATGATAAATCTAAGTTACCCTTTTGCCAAGCTGAGTTTTTTCGTAGGACAAAATTCAAGATGATATGCTAATAATAGCTTTTTTAATTTTTTTCATCCCATGGTAAAAGACACTGTGTCCTCTACTGTTTCACAGGAGCTAGACAAATGCTGGCACAGTTCTACAGATAGGAAATAAAACAGCTAAAGAGTTGTAGGCTACTGACTTTTATAGGATTCAAAAGGCAATTAAAATCTATAATTAAAATGCATGATGAGGGTCCATCATATTGTGCTCCATTTTCAAGATAATTATTTATTGGTCAACTGTGGCAAATTTTGCCAACATCACCTTCACTCTCATTTATGACACATGCTTCCCAATCAAACCAATTTAATGGTCTGAAATGGAGACAGGTTCTTCTCTGTATTTATTTTGAGGGAAACTCCTATAGGAAAATACAGTGAAGTGCATTTGATGCTGTTGATTTTGGACTAGAGATAATTTCACACCAAACCCTGCCTTCTCCTAAAATTAGCCCTATCTCCCCCCAAAAAAACAACAAAAAACACCAAACAAAATTTAAAAATGAAACAGTTAAGAAAACCTACTTTTACAAAGAAGTGAAAAAAGCTACTAACTGTTTTCCCCTGGAATCCATTGCAAATTTTCACTTTGCAGGTTACCTTCTGTTTTTTTCCAGGATATCAAGCTCCACTGACACTTTGAGTATGCCGAAACACATATTCAGACTTATTCTGGAAAGGGCAAAGGTGGTAGAATTGGCTCTTCAGTTCTCCACTCTGCTTTTCAGTGTTGTATCTCTCTACGTAATTATATTTTTAGTATATGAGTAAAGTGTCTCAACCATGACTTTGTTGTACCATGAACTATATAGGTTATCAACAAAATGAAACACAGCTTCTCAGTTTGAGTGTCAGACAAGGCTTGGACTCCATGCACAGTCCATTTGGGTTGTGCTTGGGATTCATTACTTTCCCTGGCTCTTTTCCTATGTAGTAAAAACCCTCCCAGGATGCATGGCAGGAAGCTCAGTAGTCAATGAGAGTCCAGTCTATCATACGCGTTCAAGAAGAAATACACTTTCCCATCTGAACATGTCCCTACCATTCCTCACAGAGTAGAATATTTGACTTGTGAACAGCCACACAGGTCAGACTCGGGAACCTCCTGTGATATTTACTTGAATTCCAGACTCTTCTTTGGTCAGGGTCATGGGTGATGGGAATGCCATAGGACAACACCATCTTTAACTTTTTCATAAGAGCTATTGCATCAGGTGTCATTTTTTTTCAGCCGTATTTGGGATAACCCCAACAGGTACACATGTCCCAGATAAACATTCTCAGCTTTGAGATATACCATTGTTTTTTAGGTTCAGCTGCTCCTGTAGTTCAGTTTATGTTACAGGAACACTTTAAAAGGGCAGTTTCTAATTTATCTCCATGGTTCCTCTCTCTTCAGCACATTGCCTCTCCGTTAGGTAGTTTCAGCTGCTGGTTCTTACATGCAATTTCTCCACTTCCCATTCTACCACACTGACTTGTAGAGACAAGGATTTCCTTCACTGTTCAGGCCCACTCATAATTTGTTTGGTGAATTTGGCATGGGGGTGCTGAGTTATGAGGGATTCGTATACAATCCCAGGCTAAATTTGGTTGAGACAAAATTATATATCCATATAACAAAAATAAAAGCTTTTCCCATATCATTTTTTCCCAGTAAAAATACAAAATAAACTTGGCAAAAATCAAACTAACACTGTGTAAAATGATTTGATTAATATTTGGTCTCCCAACAAGTCACATGCAATAAAAACTTAACCAAATAACAAACGTTAATAAACTGACAACACAGGCAATTTGATGGCAGTTGAAAATTTCAATAGTTCCACACAGCTCCATCTCATCTGTTGACAGGTTCCTATAAAGAGAAAAGTAAAAATCTTGCCCACTACAGATCAATTATTAAAAAAATAGAAAAATCCATAGAGTGTTGAGTTGAGGGTTTGCCACAAAGATAAAAGGGCCTAAGGGAAAAACTGTTATCATATATTTTCTGTTTGTCGGCTTTCTTATGTAAATAAGCCATAAACTGTTTCAGCCTCTCAAAAATACGTGTAACACACCCTCAATATCTTGCTTAGGTAGTAAATGAGGGTCTGAGGTCAAACTGCATATCAGTAAACAAAGAGTAAGGTATACAACTTGCTAGTAAACTTAGACAAATGAGCTCAAGTGAAACGTAGATTAAGGAAGAAGAAGGCTTCAACATTGTGCTTCCCTAGCAAAGGGCTTCAGAAAACAGAAACCAATCCAGCTTTTGATTTTCCAGTCATCAACATGTCACCTGAGAAGGTCACAAACTATACACAGCAACTATCAGCACAATATATACCCATATATCAGATGGTATCCAGTACTAAAAAATAAACAGTGGGAAGTCCTCATGACCTGACAATTTCATTTAAATAAATGGGTAGACATGTAGCATAACCCAGACTGCTTTCATGACTCCTCTATGCTGTAACATCCCATTATCATATTTTAGTAAACATTGCCAACCCATATATTTGGTTATATTGTTAGACCAAAAGTGTACCCTTATTGCAGAAAAGGGTATTGAAGAAAGGAACACTGCAAAATATTTCTATGTGCAGATGGTGTAACCTTCTGATAGGACATGCTATGCCTTTCTCTTTCCTTCTCTGATCAGTACAGACTGACGTTAGTCTCATTCTCCACCAGGGTGGCTTTCAACTGTGTGAGTCATCTTTTTATCTTTCACATTATTGTTTTTTGCAGCTTGATTTTTTTCATCACTTTGAAATTCATTGTTGATTCTAATGAGGCTTAGATGAATGTTTTTTCTCAAAAAAAAAAAAGAAAGACAAAAGAACAAAAAAAAGGCAAGGAAAAAAAAACAAACAAAAAAAAACCCAACAAAAAACCCCCCAAAACCCCAAAACACAACAACAAAAAATACAAACTAAAAAAACAAACTAAACCACAAAAAACAAAACCAAAACAAAAAACCCAAACAAACAAAAAAACCAAACAAACAAAAAAACCAAACAAACAAAAAAACCAAACCAAACAACCCCCCAGAAACCTTTCTGACCTTAAGAAAAGATTCTTAAATCTTTTTTTTTCTTGAAACTTTTTTCGACCACTTTGGTCAAAAAAAAGTTAAGTGTTTTTACCTCCCCTCCTCCTCAAAAAAGAAAATGTTCTTTTGCCTTCTTGATTATCTGTATAAAATGTTTAGTTTGAATACTCTGGAATAATATAAAAATTACTCAGAACTGAGGCAGAAATTTCCAGTCTTCCAAGCTGCTATTCATTCAGGCCATCTAATCTTGGCTCATTAAAGACTGGTAGGCACATCATATATAGAACAGTTAGAGATCTTTTCTCCACATGTTCAGAATAATGTTCTTGCTTACCCTGCTTACAGATTTAACTCAGAAATAAAACAGATGACAAAATTGTCACTTTAACTAATACACTCCATTAATATTTCATTAGCATCTAAACGGATACAGAATGCAACTATTCAGAGTTTCTCATACAGTGAATGGAACTCAAAAGCTCCAGAACCTTCTGAAATACACATCAGAGAAAATAAATTCTCATCATGAGGTCAAAGGATTTAGAAAGATATCCTATGACTGTTGAGAGATTTCTTAAGAGAAATAATATTAATATTTTACTTATATATATGTATATACTTATTTCCTTTATCCTATTCTCTGTCTGAAAAAGGAAAAAGAAACCCAACAAAACAAAACAGAAATACCTTGCCTTATTAAGTACATCCATTTTTTTAGCATTTAAGAACTGGTGTCTTGTTTTGAGACAATGATAATAATAATAAGGCAATGATAAACTATGTTTATTATTTGACTAACAAGAATGAAGGAGTGTGATCTTAGATTAAAAGAAATGCATTATGTGAAGAGCAGAAATATCATACCTTTTCTGAAATACAATATGAGCTTGGGGAAGAGAAGAATAAGAAGCAGCGTAAAAGAAAAAAAATTATCTTAATCATTATTATCTTATTTAAATGATCATGGCAGACACAGGAGGAAGGCTGGGGGTGGGATGAGAGTTAGAAGTGGAATGCATTTCAGGAGCATCTATTTGTTCACATGGAGACTCAAGACATTTTTGGATTATTTTTCCCCCACCAGTTCCAAAACCTTTTCATTTCCATATGCTGGTGCCCTTTTTCAGAAAGGAGTCAGCACCTTATCTATTACTAATTCTGTTGAACCCAGCATGGATGGCAAATTATTTCACCTGCAAAGGAGAAATATGTTGCAATGTTAAAATATGTACAGGTATCCTAAAGTGTAAAAATCTGCCCCAGTTTTAAAACATAAAATATGCCAGAACAACACATAACAGCTGGACAATGAGCTGAAACCTAAAAAGTTCTCATAAGTACTTTCTGTTTGCATATTTAAAGATAAGTGCAACTGTGTTTGTAAATATTGCAACCAGGGAAGGCTCTTGCCATAAAAATAATGGGGTTCAGATTCACTAGAATCCTAATCATTAGAAAAATCTTATTTTCCTCACATACTATGCAAGGATGGAGCCAGGTCCACAAAGTACCAGTACAAAGCATGTAACACCAGCAGAAGTATACTGTGCTTGTTGATATGCCCCACCAGCTGGAAAGTTTTAGAAGTAAAAATGATCACAGCACATACACAATTTTATGTATTTCAGAAATCTAGTTTCTTCACTTGAAGACAAACAGGTCTTCAAAACCTTCCTTTCAAAAGCTAAATGTGATAGCCTAAAGCTGGGAAACAGATGGAATCTTCACCTTTGATAAAAGAAATGGTAATTCCAGGGCAACTACAAAATGGCTGAAATTATTTTTCAAGCTTCAAAATAATATTATTTCTGCAGGTGTGACCATGACTAGCACAAATTCTGTTCAGGTATCAGATATGGGAATAGATCTCAGCAGTTTTGTGTTCTATTAGTCAGTCTTCGAATTCATTGTATACAAACAAGAATGGAAATGTAGCTGATTGGTTCAGCCTCCAGTCACTCTGAAGTGTATGTCAGAGATTCCTGTGATGTAATGTATTTTTCTATTACATATTTTTTCTGCTTTGTCCCTTTTCCAGCAGGATGCTTGGTTTAATAGATGTGTTCCTTTTAAAATGGACTCAGCTGGTAAGCCAGAACTTTGAGTAACACTGTCTTTTGCATGTCACCTTTTAACACTTACATCATTTCCCTCTGAGCTGTCTTTTCATTCCTCTTATCACCTTAGCAAATGCAAATGAAGTAATTATCTAGTTAAATTCTGAACAGGCATTATTCATTTGAGAGATCGTTACTTTGTAGTGCTAAGGAAGCATTTTTTCCCCCACCTTTGGCACTTTACAATAAACTCATTCTGATCTAAATTGATTGCTCTGGGATTATCTTGGAGTCATTAAAATAATGCTGTATTGACTTTCACTAATGTCTTTAATTGGCAATTTAAAATTTCAACATTTTGAATTAAATATGCAAAGGTATAGCTCCTTTTAGCTGTACATAATTTTAAGATGACTTAGATTCAAATATTATTTTGAATATTATATAATTGGTCTGAGAACCATTTATGGTTTTGGTGGAGTAAAGGTGATGGCGGCAAGGAGGAGGGGAGCACCCCATAGATATTGAGATAGGGAAACAAGGAGAAGAGCAGTAAGTGGTCAGTCTTCCAGGGATGACTTACCTACAAATGTATTGTGAATTACAACTCCAAACAATTAATTGAATTCTGTGTTACACCATAGATTTCAGGTTGATTTTCTATCCAGTTTGTACCCATACACATAGCAAGTTAAGAATATTCTTTTCATATCCAAGAAAATCTGATGCTTTAAGTGAAGATCTTGTAAAACTTTACATGAAGGGCTAATTTGGCTAAAGTTAGTAGTAAAATTGGTGTGTGTGAATTCAGATCCAGGAAATATATTTATGGTTTGATCTATGGAATATAGTTATGGTTTGAATCTTTGTTTTGTTAACCTAGCAGATAAGAAATATCATAGAAAATTTTGTGATGGCTTTCTCTTAAATCTTAAATTTTCAGAGAGAGTTAACCTTATTAGATTCAGATTTTCTCCCCTTCATCTACTTCTACAGCACTTTACATATTTAATCTTTGTGTGAACATAAAGTATGTCACAAAAACATCACATTATTCTATTATTTCTTCACATCTTTGGTAGCACCCACATTTCATGGGTTCTTCTACTACCTCTGAAACTAGAAATGTTCTAATTTCTTTCTGGAACTCAGTAGCTGTATGAACATGGTCCTGGACAACCGGCTCTTGGGCAGCCCTGCTTGAGTAGGCAAGCTGAAACAGTTTATCTCCAGAGGTCCCTTCCAGCCTCAACCATCCTGTGATTTGTAAACTCAGCTTGAGGAAAGATTTGAAGGTGGCCAGGTTGCTGGTAGATATAATTAACATAGTTTTAATTACTGTTGAGTTATTTAGTTTGTTTGCTTGTTATAGGAATGTATCATACATTGTAAAATGAATAACCAAGGAAATTACACCACCAGCTGTTTTATAGAGGTTTTCTTATGGAAGGGTTTTGGCCATGTGACAATGAGTATCAGTCTTCCACTTTCTTCGAGCAGTAGCAGCATAAGTTCCAGCTAGTAAAAGTTGAATTTGCCTTGTAAAAAACACTTAACCAGATGTTCAATAGGTGTGAAAATGTATGCTTTGGATTTTTAGAGTGTGTCTGATGGGTAAAGGCTAAAGAGCACTGAGGATGCAAGATGTTGTAGTCAAAGATTATTTAGTCCCAGTGACCTCTGTGAAAGGTAGTTGAGGTAGTCTGTTGCTGTTAATACAAATTAATTCAAAATGTTCTGACTCAAAAACTTTGGTGGCAACTTTCAATCATCATCATTTTATGATCAGGGAAATCAACTTATTTTAAAGTTGTGCGACTACTGCCACAAGAAGAATGGAAATTCAAGGACTTGTACATTTCATGTAAATTATATTTAATTTACAAAATCAAAGTCATATCAAAAAAGGCCTTTTCCTCAGAATATTGCTATTCTTAAATGGAAAGATGATTTGTGAGTAATATCCATTGAACAAGAAAACACACCTCTACTCCCTCCCCCTTTTGGACTGACTTAATGGCTTAAATAATCAACTCATGCATATATATACTGCCAAAAAGTGGTTTGCAAGTAGGCTTGTTTGAGTAGTTAGGGATCCAAAACCATGAATTATTTGGATAAGCTGCAAATTTAAAATTTCATATTTTATTATGTCTTTTTTTTTTAACACCAACAGGAAAATGAGTAGGTTAATGTTCTGAACAAATCAACTGGTAATCTTTAACTTGGGTTGGAGATAACTTGTTAGTGCTACTGCAATTTCAATTGAATTGGGGGTAAAAATGTGTATCTGTTAACCATAAGGATTCATGTAATTTTTTACATGCATTTTTGTAGTTCAAGAGCTTGACAGATGTTGACACAAAACGTGGGAAGTTAGGATGTCTTCTTCCCTTCACATGATACAAAAAGTTTCAATGACTAATGCTTTCCAGCTGGCTTTTAAAAGCCATTAATGGCTTTTCATTACCTCCTTATAGATTGTAGATGGAGAGACAGCAGATTAAGGAGGGTTTGCAATGAAATGAGAAAAAATAGGGGCCTACACATTTCATGTCTGTTGTGAAATTATGAAACATTGGAAATGTTCGTATTTGAACGTTCACTCAAGCTGGGAAAATCATGGAGTAGAAGAGAGCTCTGGAGACAAGGGAAGATCAATTTTCTATGGTCTGTGGTCTCATGGAGGCTGTTTACTTGTTTTCAAAAAGGGAGAAATAAAAATTTCTCTTTCATACCTTTTCCCAACTTTCTGCCTTTACTCCCCTCAGTTGCTGGCATTGAATAATGGAGTGGGAAGTAAATGGAGTAGTAGAGGTTACTGTTCATCAGATGTGTTTTCCATATAAATTCCAAGGCAAGGAAGTTGGGTTCTGTTGCTTTTTCTATTGCGTTCAGAATAGAAATTTGTATTAATCTCAGAAGCAAAATCTTAAAGTGACTCTGAGGATGTGAAACATAACTTTGACACAACTTGTGTTGTTGAGTCTTTGTGGACTAAGAATCTAACCAATGATACAAAAAGACATTTAGAATCTGAAGTTTCAAAATTGAATTGGAATTTTAAATTTACAGATAGAACTGCATTAACAAAAAATGTTTTTTATCCTCTGAACTTATTTTTCAGAAATTTCAAGTACCCTAACCTTAGTGGGCATATAAATCAAAATACTGAAGTTCATTATGATGTTATCTGAAACATTAGTTGAGAGAAAAGAAATGTCATCAAAATAATTTTTTAAAATCTATTTAGAAGACATTTTAATTACTGGGTTATACTTGGCAACATTACTTAAAATTTTAAAGAAATTTAACATGGAGAACTCAAATCAAAGTAATGATTTTTTACCTTACTGAGCTATTTAAGGGTTTGAAAAAAAATCTATACATGGAATTCAAATTAATTATTTCAATGGACTTATATTTTCTGTCAGAATTCATTATTTTGGGAGAACAGAAAAGATCCAGTTCCCATTCCTTCAAATTTACAGTGTTAGCACCAAAGAAAACTAGACAGAACAAATTTTTCTTAAGATTGTTGATGCTCTTTATTGTTCATACTAACAAAATAACAAAGAATATCAGTTCTGGATCAATAATTCAGTGGATTGTTACTGAAGATTTATGCCATGATCATCAAACACAAACAATTAATGTTGTCTTCAAGAATTCAGTTGCATTCATAAAAGAAGGAATTACCAGAAAGGTTTTTAGGGGGAAGTTTTAGGGGTTTTTTTTTGTTTATTTCATTGGTTTTTAAATAATAACAGTTCTGAGAACCTGAATGCATTGAGAGAAATGCTCATCTTAGGAGAAATGTATTTGACTATCCATCTTTGACAGTTGTCATATACATCCTTTTGTTGTAGGTATTTAAGAATATTTGCATAAATTAAAATTATTACCATAACTTGAAATGAAGTAGATGTTATTGACTCAAGGGACATCAAAATTTTACCCAAGTCTATTGGTAAAATGGACCGAGGTCCATAACATTCTTATTACATTTTTTAATACATTCTTTAATACATTCTTTGTTTTTCATAGAAGTTAAAGGATGAAGTCAAAGCTAACCTCAACAGTGACATTTCAAGTAGTGTCTTTAAGAGCCCAGCAGTCTGTTCCATTCTGCCTTCTCTGCTCATTCTCTAATTTCTAAGGGAATGGTTACTTATTTAGGCTGAGATTCTCACTGTTGGTTGCTAGCAGTGGAGATTGATCAATACCAGTTTTTATAGCTATGTTTTTAAAGTAAATGCAAGTTCCATTTATTACAATCAAAAAGTAATCAACTCTCAAATAGCAATTGGATTTGGGAAACAAACACCACATGAAAATAGCATTTTGTAAATCATCTGTGTTTCATCCAGTCATCCTAGAAGTCTAAATATATAAATGTGCATTAATGAACTCTATTCGCAAAGGTAAATTTAATTGATAGTCAGATTCTGATGTCTAAATCACATTGTACATCTCTTAATTCCTTACATATCTGAAAATAAGGAGCTCTAGAGAGTCACTCACAGGTAACAGGCAGAACCGTCCTCTCTCTGAGCTCAGAAAATCTTGACATTGTTCAGTCATTGCTCATTGGAATGGAGCAGAAGATATTAGAAGTACTCCAACATCAGCCCCAAAGTCTTAATTTAAAAAAAAAAATTGCATCCAGAACAGATATTTTAGGTACATTCCTCAAAGCTTTGATTACCTGAAAAAAAGGAAGATTATTTCTCTGTTCCACTAGAGAGGGACACTTTCCCCTCCCTGCAACAATTTCAACTTGAGATAACCATTTCTAATTCCTGAAAGCAAATTTTCCTCTTGTTTATAAAATATAGCTGTGAGACAGTGGTGCAGTGACACCTTAGAATCAGTCTGCAAAATAACAGTTCCCAAAGGTGATTTTTGCAAGAATGGCATATAATCATAATCAGTCACCATTTATTGGCAATGAGGCACTGAATGTCACCACATAAACAAAAGCAATCAATTAAAAATATCTGGTATCAATGGCATCTCTGAATGATGATCTCAACAGTTCATTATTGCTCTTTGAACTCTCAATTCCAATCTATATACTAAATACATATATATATATATAATATAATATCTAAATATATAGATATATAAGGTATAAATCTAGATATTAAAATATATAATTTTCAAATACTTATGATTAATAAAATATATTGATTTGATCACTTCTCTGGTTTCCAATTCCACAGAAGAAGCAGGAGCACTTATCTTCCTGACTGCATATCTGTACCTTTTTCTTCCATTAATCTGAATTACTGGAAATAGTTGAAAAATCTGTTATAAGTCATCTCTGCACTGCTGGCCAATTCGTGTTTTAAGTTTTTCAGCATTCTGTAGTCCCCAGTGCTGTTCAGGAATGATAAATAAGTAAGTGATGAGGTGTTACTGTGGCATTAAGACAGAAAAAATCCTTGGTTTAAGATGAAAAAAACCAAACAAGCATATTCTGGGTAGGTGTATGATTACCACAGATCAATTTCTAGGTGGTTTTTACTTATGTCAGTAATGATGCTGAAACTGAAAAAGCTTGAGTGCATTTCAAATTTATCTATTTACCCTGAGTTATTTTGTTTCATTTCATTGCTGATCTCACATTGGTTTTTATCATAAAAAGGAATTATTGTTCTCATAGACGGTAGATTCTATGAGATCCACTACAGGGTTTTGGTGTTGATACCCAGTTTTTATAGGAAATAAAGATAGAAGAATAGAAGAATAGAGCATGATATATTAAAATATGATTTCTCTCCTTTTTCCCTGATTTTTTTTTTTCTATCAGGAAGAAAATTTAGTAGTTTATCCATCCTTCCCGTCTGGAATGATTTGCACTTCAGGATGAATTCTACACACAGCTTGTCAAAGAATCATTTTGGTTGGCTGTGGTTCATCCATATAAATTGAATACTTCAAAGATTTTTCTCACTTTGACCTGCATCTCAAAATCCCTGCAGGAAACAGCGTCATAAAAAAAAAAAAAAAAAAAGCAGAGTGATCAGAGTGAATAATCTTGGACCATACAGAAGGGCTCAGAACTAATGTCTCATTGCTATTTGCTTATCTATACCTGCTAGCTCACCTGTGGGCCCAGAAGAAGCAACTTGCTGACACTTTTAATGTAATATGCAGGCTTTAAAATCCTTCAAACTGAAACTTAAGAGGAAATTGATGTTGTGTGCTGCCTCCCTCAGAATCTCTGCATTAGAAATAAACCTCCTACAAAGCAGACTTGCACCTACAGGGGTATGTGTGCACATGTTTGTGATGGCTGTGAGGAAGGAGCTGCTTAATGCAGAATGACACAGCTCTACAGAAATCTGTGATTCTGCTTCATGTAAGAGACAAATCCCATATTGAAAATAGAGTACAGAAAGAGCTTATTAAGCTTTTGTGTAGAACCAGCAATGCTTGAAATATGTGTTTATAAAGGTCCTTTGGAAAATTCTAGTTTGACTAAAAATTTTTCAAGAACCAGTTTCACCTAAAATTGTTCTGTAAAATTACATCTGTGTAGTAGCACTTAGATAAAAATTAAAATATTGTCATTAGCTTGTCAAGGAATGTGCTACAAACATTTTGTGTAACACAAAAAGTTCTAAATTTGGCTTTCATTCCCATTCAACATGAAATTAAATATAAGATAACATGGCTTTTCATGGACACAATTTTTTTTTTCAATATTTCACTTGTACCTGGCTAAAATGTTATTTTTTCTGAACATTAAATGAGAAGGATTATATACAAAAGATGAAATTACTAAAATCATCCAACCATAACTATTTGTAAAAATTATGCCACTAAAATTATTAATGTAAAGAAAATGTCATTTAAGACACCATTGGAATTTGTTCCTTAGCAGTACACATTTCTAACTTATCTGATACTGGTTCAGTCCTGAAGCAGAATTCATGGAATTAGGCAGAAAATTTTCTTCTATTACATCTTTTAAATAATAAAACTTCTGGTCTATGTTTCAAGATTAAGTTTGAAGTAAAATTAGTCTTTTAATTATTTTAGCAGCAGTATTTTTTAAGTAGAAAATGAAAGACACAGAAAAAAAATAATATTTTACAGTAAGTTTAGTTTGAGCATTTTCATAGCAACTTATTAATTTCCATACAATGGAAAACAATTCCAATGTCAATGGGCTTGATTTGAAGCACTGCTTCTCTAGACTTATTGGGATTTCACTGCCACTTATTGTTGTATGTATCACAGTTTCATTAGCACAGAAATGGTGGTATAGAGTTTTGGATCAATAATCTTCAGTGAAAAAACTGTGATTTTTATTGACACAGCTTTAATGAAGTAGCTTTGAAAAATATCATGTTCAGTCACCTGTCGACATTTTTCTTAGTCCTTTAGTTACTCATAAAAATCAGAATAACTTTCTAGGAGTTTGTGCTATAAAAGAAAAATTGGCATTCTAGTTCTGACATCCCGAGTTCATGCTTTGAATTTTTTTTAAAATATTAAGAAAAACCCTGAAACCATCCAAAACATTCCAAAGCAATATCTGAACTAATGAATTTTAGTTTTTAGAAAGAGTATTTTACATGGTTTTTTTGAAAAAATTGAGGTTAGACCATCAATTTGCCTGTATATATCTATTTAATCAGCACAGTACAATAATATTCATAAACATAATTGGAAAATGACCAGGGTCTTGCATTTTCTCCTGCTAAGAAGGAGAGCTCTATCAGAGGCTGGGGCAAGGAGCAGGACTAAATGTTTTGCTTCATTTATTGCTTCATTTATTCTCTTTTTTTATTAGTTTTTGCTTCTTACCTGCTTTGATGGAAGAATGAACAATGGAGAGGCAAATACAAGTTGGTGAGTGATTTGAAGGTCATTCCCATGGAATGGTCAAACCCCACTGAAATCATATTTTCTGGATTTCTTTAATAAACTCTAGAAAGACACTGCAGAACTAGATCTCTGCCTGCCCACTGAGATTTATTTTTCCCAGCTGTAAAGCTCTTCTTCCAGTGCTTTATAATCTTTATTGTCCTAAAGGACTACAACTGTCTTCTTGGTTCAAAGACTTCTATGTTATCTTCAGTGCAGCCAGAGCCTGAATGATTAATTGAAATCTCTTTAGGGCACTGCAAAAAAATACATGGATAGAAACAAGAAAGTCACAATGACATTAGCTTTGAGGCTGCTAACTTGAACAAATCAAATAATTAAAATTATTTAAACTGAAATTTTAGCTTTCCCTCCTCTGTGTATGAAAAATCCTGTCTTTCAATGTGATGTAAATTTAATCCTATTTGTATGACTCTGGAGTTGTTCTCAAAATCAATGGGATGAATGTGTTTTTTTGGGTAAACGTTGATGATTCTTGGCACTTTACTCAGTGGCATCTTTAGAGGGACAAGTATATTTCTTGAATTGTGTTCTTCTAAACATTGTTTACAATGTTTATATTTTAATCTAAATTAATTTGTTTAACACAAGAAGCAATAAAAATCTTAATTGTCTTCTTTTCTAAGAGTAGAATGATTTTTTTGACTACTTAAAACCTTTATTACTACTTTTTTGACTACTATTTATGTGAGTATATTTGGATTGTGCTTGAAGTTTACACAATTCTACCTGAGATGAATTTGTCAATTTTGAAATTCATAGTTCTATACATTGGAATTTTATAGTTCTAGACATCGGAAAAGCTGTACATTAGGTTTTGTCAAGAACTGTTCATAGTTGTCATAGCACAACTAGGTGAAAATAAACTGATTGTAATGAAATATATTTATCACCTTAAAACTGCTAAAAGAAAATAAGATTAAAAAATGTAACATCAAAAAAACAGAATAATGTGTAACATTTCCTCTCTCCCTTTTCCATTCTTTCTCTCACTCCTTTCCCATTTCCTTCAGTCGGAGCAATGCAATTATTCAAGGTAGTGAGTTTTCTGGCAAAGGAGCAGATTTTTGTTCTGTGTTTGCATAGTGCCTTCTATAATGCTTGGGGCATGATGAGGACTAGCAAATACCAGTAAGATACAACCAGAAAAGTAATTCCATCTGAGCAGAAGTTATGAAGCTTGATTCATTTACTATTCATGTCCTGTAGTTAGATTAGTTGCTGTGCATACAATGGTGAACTCATATTAAAATTTTCCTGTGGTTTGGGTATTTATAATAGCTTTCTCCTATGTTGATCTCTAAGGTTTAAAAAGACTTGAGTCTGCTTAATATAAAAGACAATTCCTGTATGGAAAATAAGGTACAGAAAGAGTTTATCAAGAGTTTGTATATATAGAACTAGTGATGCTTGAAATATGTGTTTTAAAAAGGTCCCTCAGAAACATCTGGTTTGACGAATCTTTATTCCTTTCACTGAAGGCTTTATTAAAAGTCTCTCTATACAGCTCTCTACTTTTATGGTGCTTACCAAATCATATCACCTGCATCTCTGTTAGACATGATCAAAATTGACCAACAAGTTCTAAAGATTTCAGGAAGAACTATTTTCTTAGGAAACCAAACTACAGAGCTATTATAATAATGATATAATAATTATCTTGCTTCCTATGGTTTCAAATCAGAGGAATAGAGTTTGTATCAGAGGGATAGAGTTTGTTTTTCTCCTTGTCACGGGGAAAATAAAATATTGTTAAGTAAGAAATAACACTATCTAGATCCCGCTTCAGTGGAATGTAACAAAGCCTTTGATTTATTTAAGAGTAAACAAGAACTAAGCAATCTTGAAACAAAGCAAGCCTATCTTTTTACTAACGGAATTTCCTATGATAACCTGTGTGGACCCTATCCTGCCAAAAACACGGATGCTGGAAGTCATAAACCCAGAAGGAATACAGTATGACAGACATATTGGTTTCTCCCCTTGGCTGGCCTTTGTTCAGCCCTGCCAATTCCATTTGAGTTCGGTATTAGTTACTCCCTTAAGGGACTATACAGACCTCCCTCTACGCTCACTATCTATTAACATAAATGTTCAGCTTGCCTATCATAGTGATGCAGCACTGATCATTGAAAATTTTCATGCTTCATATTTTCTCCCTGTTTCACAGGCTTAAGGAGACTAAAACCTAACAGTTATTTCACAGGAAATTGGGTGTATGGTTACTTTTGAGATTCTGGGTTTACATGTCTAATTTAAGCCACAGTAAACTATCCTCTCCATCATTAGGCAGGCTTTAAGTAAAAGTGAATATTGTGTTTTCAATTTATTCTGTCAGTTCACTCTATTTAGAAAATAGACTGCCAAACAAATCCAACACATGCTTTTGCCTACTTTATTTCTCTTCTCTGCACCCCCACCTGTTATTATTCCCTTTAGTCTGCACCGTCATTCAGGCTGTGCTTCTTCACTTCTTTTGTCCAATATGTCATCCACAGTCTGTAATTGTTTATCCTGCCATTACATACACCACAAGCTTTTACACACAGTGAAATGGTTGTTCTGGGTATAAAAGGAACTGTAAAAAGAAGTGTAAAACTTGTGATGTATAACAGTAGAGTGAGTGAGAGGCATATGGATTTTATGTCTATAAGTGCTTATGAAAGGATGGAAGGACAGTGTCTGACTCCTTTCTAGAACTTAATTGGAAGAATGGTTAAGAATCTATCATCTGAAGCATGCTGTTTGAACAACCCAGAGCAAAATTCCACACTCAGTAAAGTAACTGATACATTTTTGAAATGGTATGAATGAGGATGAAGGCAAAACTTGGACTGTAGCATCTAAGGATTCAATATTTCCATGATGATCCCTCATGTGTAGGAAAATTGTGACACAAAACCTTGTGTCAGATTTTATTGATTACCAAAGTTCAGTAATTACTTAGAAACCTAAGATTCCGGTGAAAGTGAACCTCAATTAGTTTCAAGTCAAACTAGTTGTGCACCACCTCCCAGAAAGACAGAAGAAATCTTGAAGCCAGATGGGAGTGGGGAACCCAGGAGCCATACGATGGGAGGTTCCTTAAGGTTGGAGCTAAGGAGGTTGTCCCAGGCCATGCTCCACTGGAGGCTGCAGACTTTCTTTGAGTGACTTGACCCCTTCCTGTAGCGGAGGTGCTGCCCACTCCCCTCTGTTACCCGCTTCCTTGTGGAGCTGGGACTGAGTGACTCGGTGCTGCTGCTCTCCGGGGCAGCTCTGTGCCCATTTTGACTGGTACTGGTGGCATTGCTCCTCCTGGGCCCTCACGCATCTCTCATTGAACAAAGGCAGGGCAGGGACTCTGTGCCTCCTTGTCACAGGGATGATTCAGCCACACAGCAGGGGCAGCACATCCTCCACAGCAAAATGTGTCAGAACGTGTACTCTGGCTCAGCAAGAGGCCACCTGAGTCTTACCCAGACATGATTTTTAGAGAAATTGCAATTTATGTTTTCTCCTGAATAGAAGAAAGATTCCCTTTCCAAACTCATAGGTATCTCAGGTAATCCACAAGCGCCTTTTCTTATCAATCTCACTAAATCTGTTGTTACACTGTCTATCAAGACTGGTAAGAAAAATCAACTGTTTATCCACACAGAGTTGTGAAGTTGCCGGTTTTATTGCTATTTTTTGCATAAAGGGTGTGTGTTCCTTTTTTGACTGACATATTTTCCAATGTTTTTGAATGTATGCTACTGGTATTTTGGGGGTTTCTCTGAACAGCTCTGCAAGCAAAAAAAAATACTTTCATGTCTCATTCCTTCACTTCTCCTCCCTCCTCCCCCCTGCCCCAATAGCTGTAACTGAATATTCTCGTGTAGCCCTTCCCTTGAGTCTGATTGCTGATATTAAAAAGGAAAAAATTACATCACTGTGGGACTTCTGAACATATTGCAAGATTTGGCAAGGTGCAACACAGGGAGGATAGCATTTTAGAGGATGCATTAAGGATGACATCTCCAAGAAATTATTTAGTCAATGGAAAAGCCCTCATAGGGAAGTAGGATAGGATTTTTTCCTATTTATGCAATGTGCATTGAGGAGTATAGATTTCTACTAATTATTCAGTTTTAGGTATTCATAAATCAGCTGTTGAATAATCATTGAGACTTTCTATTGATACAAGTATGAGTAAATCTGCCAACAATCATCTAATCTCTTGCATTGGTTTTAATTTTAACTTTAATCATAAGAATGCATATCAAATTTCAAAGAAATGTGTTCTATGCAGAGCTGTTCAAAGTACTAATTTATTTTTCTTCCCCTTAAGAGGACAGAGGGAAACCATTGTTTTAAGAAACAAGCATTTGTCCTACTTCTATCATAGGGATTTTTCTGGATGATGCCTGATCCATCCTAGTTGAACTAATAGATGTGGGTCTAACTCAGATGGCATTTGTTCTTCCTGCATTAGTGTCCTTTTTTCACCTAATGTCTAATGCCCTGTCTTTCTACTGTTGGATTCTTTCAATATAAAGCTTTTTTTTCCCATTACTAGAGGTGTTTTAACAAATCATTCTGTATTTCTTACACTAATTAAAAAACCTTAATGAAACAATTTTTAGGATCTTAAGATTTACTCCATTTTATAATTTTCCACCAAGTAAATTGATTTAGAACAAATTGTTGTACAAGTCTTAGAACACATAGCATCTAATAGCATATTTTATGTTGTATCCAAGGTTACATTTTCATGAGTTATTCTTTGTTTTAATTTGATTTATACCACTTTTAAAAATAAATAAAACATTACATACAAGAGAGCTTTATCTTTCCTGTGGATATTTCAGAGGCTTCTGGGCGCTGCTCATTTGTCTCATTAGTTTGTGACTTGGATTTATGAGGAATAATAGTGTTAACATCATATTCCATGTCTTAACATAATTAGAAATTCAGCCCAGAATTTAAAATACAGAGGTATATGCAGAATAGACTGTTCAAAAAAAGGAAACAGAGTATCTGCAGTGTAGATATGGAATAAGTTATCATCATCAATAATGAGAAAGCTTTACTGTTAGGAAAGTAAATTTGGTAATGGATTCAGAAGTTTTCAATATTTTATGATAATCTGAAATTTGTTCATTAAAATTATGCATAAGCAAGATTTTAAAATAAATTTACACCTTTTTAAAGTATGGTTTATGGGAATATATAAAAATCTAGTATCAACTATGCTTTGAAAATTTTTGCTTTCTGAAGTCAAGTTCAACTTCTTCCTTAAACAGGACCTTAAATAATTATATTTGCAAATATGTCATTGATGATAGCAATTAAAGAAAAGTATTTTGCAAGCCATCTTTCTTATATATTTATAGTCAAATATTTTGCTTTGTGGAGATTAATTACAAATAAGGACTGAAATCATTACTGCACTGGCTTCTAAGTCCTATGAAAATTCTTCAGATTGACTCAGAATTATATATCCAAGGTCTTTCTAGCATTCATTCAGCTGTTTTTTTTTAAGGAGAGCAAAGGTCCATTTTAGACTCTCAGGCATTCAGTTCCTAATCTGGTTTCTTAATCATATACAGATCCAGAGCTGGGCTGATGAATAAAATAGCAAGCCACATCCTTTCAGAATTGCTACTGCACAGGATTTGGGAGTTTGTTATTTTGATTGTTTGGTGTTTTTTTTTTAAGGAGAACTGCAGGATAGTTTTTCAGAGTTACTGTTTAAATACAAATATATATCTTCACTCTTTGTTTTGTTAAGAACCTCAGTAGAAGAAAAAACTCTTGTTTTCTCTATGAGTTTCCTGTCAAGATTATACTACACAGAGAACATGCATTAGTATTTCAACTTTCCATAGGTGAGGGAAGACATTCCCTGGGGACTTGAAACCCCCTCTAGTTTCTGTTGTGACCAAGCTGTCAGAATAACACTGCAAACAAAATTTGTGCCTCAGACTGTTTGCTTGCTAAGTGTAATTTTTTACAGAAGGCAGCATATTTATATATTCAAAGAACCTGCAACAAAGAGTTGGATCTTTAAATCTCATAAAAGAAAGCAGTTTCACACATCATTGCCCTGTACAAGGAAGTGCAAAATTCTGTGATTTTGAAATTATATTCCTATCAATTAATTTGAAGGTAGTGTAAATTTGACAATAATGATCATTGACATGTAAAACAAAGGAGAAATTCATCTCTATTTTTCTTACATAGCTCTTTGGGCAGTGAATTACCTTTCTGGATTGCTTATGATTTGTGTTTCTATGAACTTGGCTTAAATTAGAAGGTCAATATAAAGTCACACTTAAATTATCTGCAAATTAAAATTCTGTAGGTTAATGAATAAATTTATGTACTCTGATAAAAATATTTTTTCCCAGTCAATACAGTTTCTGATCATGGCACTTGATTTGCTCAAGAAAATGAGATATTATGAAAAAATATATATATTAGCATTCTTTTCTTCCATTTTATTTTGTTCAACCACAAGTCACATCACAAGTGCAATTCAACTCACTTCAAAAGTCTGAGTTGTTTAAACTCACATTTACTTCTCTTGCACTGCTTTTAGAATTTTCCTTCCTGTTGTCCCTAAAGCATCATGTTGGGGTTCACCACTATGTCAGCTTTAACTTCATTGAGATGATAAGGCAAAATTACATTCTGTGCAGTCAAGCACAGAAAAAAGAGACAACCTTTGCTTGGACATTCCTTGTTCTCAGTCTTAGCAAACTACCTGAATTGCGTAAATGATGATTATTTTCTTTTAATCATTGTGTATTCCAACAATAAATTAATGTTTTATCATTTTTCTAATAATTAGAAAATATTATGCTTGCTTTTTTTCATTGCAATGAGAACAGACAACAATAGGATCCGTCAGATGTATAACTAATTCTCTAAGATCTTAAAAAAAAACTTAAAAAGGACATACTAGAGTATTTATAGAGGAAGAATCAAAATGGCAAAATGACTGCATAGGTTCCCCACAGAGTTAAAACTTCTTGGTAGGTCTCTTCATGCTCTTTTAGGTACTTTGTCTAACAGGAAACCCAAAAGTTTTGAATATGATGTACCTGAGTGCTTGGAGTTTTGAAAGATTGAAGCCCTTAAGTGATTGCTATTTTTATATCATGCTTATTTTCACTGTGTAAAGAAAGTAATAAAGACTGTTGCTAGGAAAAAAATAATAAAGTACTGGGAAAATAGGTGGTAAAGTTAATATTTTATTACAAATGTAAATAAACATTTAATTGTAATGATGTTTAACTTTAGGGAGTACCGTCTTGCCAAATTATTTTCTAGTATTCAAGATATATTTTTGACAGGTAATAAATGCTTTTGTAATTTCTTTTGGTAATCATTGAATTTGAAATCAAAGATATGTTATCACTGCCAGACAAAATGCATCAACTTTGGTCTACTTTAACAAATGCCAGTATCTCAAAGACATCAGTCTCAAATGCACTTAAGTCATGGTCCACTGTAGTTAGGTGATACTGTAAAAGGAATGTTTGTGACAACTGACCTTCTTCTGATGCTACTGCTTCTTGTTTTGCAAAAAGTAAGCTGAGCTTTGAATACAAATAATGTATAAAAACCTACTTAACTGCCCACTAATTTCATGCACTTCTCATTCTATGAACAAGTGCAAAAATGTTGAGAGGTCCTGGATATGCTGAAAAAATGTTTACATGGGGAATGCAGTCTTTTTATTCTTCATCTTTAATCTAAACAATTCCTTTCAAATATTTTACAGAATTCATCCCCGAAACTTTTAATCTTCTAATAAGTATATTAAAGAATTGTTTACCTGACATTATTTTCCCTCATGCTTTAAGATGCATGCTATTGATGATTTTGTTGGCTAACTTTTCATTTAAGCAGTGTAGAATATCAGAACTGAATAGAAATTAATCAGAATAGAGCTCTAGAAGACCTGATTAGCACCTGTGAGACTCCAGTGAGGTTTATGCTCTCCAAATTTACTTTAGCAGAGGTATAACCAAAAAAGAACAAAACACTGTTTGAGTTTTTCCTCACCAAGACAGAAGAAACAAGACAAAATTTAAGGAAACATGCCAAGTTAACTTCAAAGAGTATCTGTGTGTACACAATGTGTACTCTGTACATATTAATTGATGCAGTGCGAACAGTTTTCTTTGTTTATTTTGTGTGTCTCTGCATTTTTTTAACAACTTTTATTCTTTGTTTTTCTTTTCTGTACAGAGCCAAACCTTAATCTGGATTTAGAGACACTTGTTTAGTTTACTAAAAGCTGCAGTTAAGCTCATTTGAGCAGTGATGTAATTAAAAGCCATCAGGTTTGATCAGTTATATGCTGGCAGTTTTCAGTACCTTTTCAAAAAGACAAAGGGTGGAGGACAAGTTCTTTCTTCATGCATGAAGCTGAGAAAAAAAAAAAAACAAACTAGAATGTAGCCCACAAAATTAAAAGAAAACCATGCACACCTATATGGATAAGCATATGTAGAGAAAGAGGATGATAGACTGGGAACTGACTTTCACTACCATGGATGGCTGTACTTGAACAGTGCTTTTATGGATTGATTAGGCCAAATGTAATCATACCGTATTTGAAATCTGCATTCCACAAAATTTATCTATTCGAGAAATTTCTCATGTTTTCTAGTGACTGATGAACAATTCCCTAGCCCACAGAGAATTTCTAGAAATTTTCCCTTTGGATTACATTAAAAAATTAAATAGCTTATAAGTGGTAACTCAGTCATACATAATTTGTGATCCACCCTGGTTTCAGGTTTGAATGTCTCAATTTAGCATAGGTAGCAAGTACTAACAACAATACTTCTGGGGCTTTACAGCAGTGACAAATAATGACAGGACAGACAGGAAATTTTGATCATATTAGGACATGTATAATCTGTGTGTGCAGAAATGTTTATCCTTAAAAATATATATTTGTGTTGACTGCTGTTCTGTTGATTTTTAGCATACAACAAATAGATGAAGTTGTTTGGTAAAGCCTGAAGTAAAGTTTGACATTTTTGCTTTAGTGACAAAGCTCAGTATGAATATAAATTCAGGAAGCATCTATATATTTACCTACAAGGTTTCCAGTATCTGTGTCATTCTCCACAACGTTTCTAGTATCACATTTGCAAAACATCTGGATTAAAATTGTTGTTTTTATCTTATTCTGATTTATGCTTTCATTGATTTACTGCTCCATCACAAAAGGCATTCTCCATACTGATGGCATTTGCTGAGTTCAATCACATTTTCTCAACTATCATGAGATATCAAATAATGCCTTCCAAATCTTTAATCTGAGATTTAAAGAACAAACTGGTTTACTACAGCAGAGTTCTACTTTTTATAAAAAAAAAAATTATTATAAAATTATTATCTATTTAATTTTCATCCTTTGCCTTCACAAAGAACTTTTCTTTCCCTGTCATTTATTCCATAGGAAACTTTACAAAAATTACTGCGTCAGTTATTTTTATTTCAAATATTAGGATGAGTGATCATAGCTCCAAGTGTTTGTAAGACTTCTACTATTACTATACTTAAAAAAAGAGCCACTAGCAAAATGTTGGGGAGGAGAGAAAGAGAATCCAGTGGAAAACAACTGAATTAACATTTTGATTTATGCTCTGTAACACTTATATTCTTTTCTGCTAAAAAAACAAACAAAAAAACCCTGCATCCGGATCTGCTAAATTGTCAGACTAATTTCTTTAGTTTTATTTGGTCATGAATGAATTTTGTGGATGTCTTAGATTTTGAAATTTCTTCTTATTTATTAAAATTTACTTTGTGTACCAGATTGCACTGCAGATGCCAACAACTTTAAATCTAAGTAGTCCCTAGATACTTTGTTTACTTTAGGCATTTTTTATTCTGTGGTTGTTTTTGTTTTTTTCTCTTAAATTTTTTTTTGAGATACAGCTGAAATAATTCTCTCTGTGCTAAAAAGGACAAAAAAAGTGACAGCTCTTCAGAAGTTGTAAGATCTCTTGCCCTGCATTCAATACTCCAGCCTTTTCTGCTCAGTCAGTGACTAGCTACTTAGAAACAGACATGGAAGAGTACTCATTTTTAGCTTCCAGTGAAAGCATTTTTAGCTTCTTTGTGTTTCTTCACATTCTAGAAGTGACATGCAAGTTTGGTGCTCATTAGTTCAAGTTCTGTTACAAGCTCCTATTTATGTGGAAGCTTCAGTTTGAAACAGCCTAAGAAATGTTTTGGTTTGAAACATTGCAAGAGAAAAGAACTGACAATTTTAAATATCTGTGCACTGAAAAAATTGTGTTGTGAGGAAACTGAATGAAAAAGCAACAAGCTGCATTGGACTAGTAAATGTAAAGGTTCAGCCAGCTTTAGCATTCATATTCTTCAAAATTATTCTTAGAAAAAATAAAATACAAATAAAAAACTTTCAAGACACAAATAAAACACTTATTTTGGGTTTTTTTGTTTTGTTTTTTTTTTCTTTCCCTGAAAGATTACATGATGATTTATAGCTTGGGCCAACGTAAAGAGCCAAAGTTATATTGCTTACTGGCCAAAATCTTGACTCCTGGCTCAGCAAACATCTTGAACCAGTACTATTCCTATACTCAGATTAGAGGACAGCAGGGACATGTTGGCTCTTAGTCACAAAGGCAGCTCATGAGACTGCCTGCTGTCGTGCCAGTGCCTGTCACCCCTCAGTTTGGATCTGAGCCAATCACCACAAACATATGTCTCTGCTGGCAGGCAGTGTATCCCATCCAGAAGGCACTGGCTGCTGGTGCTCTTCAGCCCTCTCCCAAAACAACCTGGCAGGATGTGTGCTTCTTGTCTGAACTACCCTGCCAGTGTGAAGTCTGTACTTTTGGGTAAGGAGATCAGGATTTCTCCAAGTTTTCATACCTGGTAAAGCGTCCAGATCAAGGCCTTTCAATAGTCCTTTGTTTAACATCAATCTCAATTAAAATATGAATTTGGCAATACTAATATAGTAGAACTGTCTTTTGAATGTCCAAAATGTACTTCAGGAATGCCCTTTTCACTTTAGTTTAAGACCATCGTGCATAGATATTTGGCCTGTTAGTCTGTGCAATACAGCATATACAGCTTGTAATGTCATCCAGGCTGTCAATCCCAATAAATTTAGAACAGAGTAGTCTTCTATACTTTTGCCTCATTTAAAGTCATAGTCCTTGCAGATATTCGGTTATAATTATGTCCTAGTAATAAGAAAGTAGATATTCTGATATTCTGTCTCTCTGTAGTAATTAAATAATGCAAGTCAATCTCACAATAAGAGCATTTTTGAAAGGCACTAAAGGCCTGTACTTCAAATGTTACTTGAAGAAGGCAAGACACGCAGGACATGCAGAAGTCCCTTTGATTCTTTGTGGCAACTACAGGTGTTGCATGCTACAGATGTAAATAAGAAACTGTTTTTCAATATAAAAAGAGTTCTTGAGACTGAAGAAGCAAGTCAGGTTTAAAAGTAAACTTTTTGCAAGCATCACTTATGTCTTTTAACTACCATCCTCTTATAAGGAGAAACAAACATTCAAAAGAGGAGGTATTTCATCTCCATGATCAAAAATTCTTCCTGTAAGTAAAGGTCAAAATGAGTCATTTTAATAGTTTCTAAGTCTTCTTTTCCCATGTTTGGAAAACTAATAATTTGTCCCTCCCCCCAAAAGAGCAACACCCTTTCCACAAGTTGTTGCAAGTAACTAACATTTTGTATGAAGAATCACAGAATTCTGTGTTTGACATGAATGTTAATTGACAAGCCAGCTGTCTGATTTCTCATTTTCCTTTCCCTCACAACGTTAGATTTTTGTTTTAAACATATGGCTGAATTTTTGAAGTCCTATCCCCTTTTTTAAGAGTAAGAAACTTGGATGTTATCAAGGCAGCATGTTTTCTTGATGTTTCATTAATATGTAAGAATATTTCTTCCTAGTTTTATGTACCCCTTTTGATGTAGGTGTTTTTTAAAGCCCCATATCAAAAGATAATATTTTTAATGCCAATTTAAAGCAAAAAAAAAACAAACCAAAAAACCCCCAAAAAACCAAGAAAAATCCGAGCTCTAACTCTCCTGATTGCTAGGGAGAGTGTGTCTGTCTTACTCAGAGACTAAAAGACCATTTAAAACGTTTACTTTTGTCTTTATATGGATTTTAAATATCAGGTTGCTGAAGTAATGATGTAAGTAATGATGTTCAAATGCACATGATTAATGAATAAATAATCTAAGAATCTAGTGGAGTTACAGTAAATAGCAAACAATATGGAAAGTCAATTTTACTTAAGATCACAGACCTGAAAGTGGCTTCAGAGGAAGAGTCCATGTCCAAACTAGAATGATCTATACTTGTGTCACTGCTGATTGATGTTTTTCTAGTTTGTTCTTGAAATATCCAATGACTGTTTACGAGAATGTATCTGAGGCAGTGTCAAAAACCTAATTAAAGTCAAGATATATTGCATCTTTCATGTTTAAAAAACCCCCATCATATTATGGTATTGTAAAACAAAGGTAGATTATTGTGACCTAAATAATTTTACATACCCATACTGACTTTAGCTAATATCTTTTTTATTTAAAAGCTATTTCCAGAAAGAGATCTTGCTTCTATTTTTCTAAGCATAGCAATTTTTTTCTCTGGACTCTAATTCCACAGAATCTTTCTTCCTCTCTTTGCAACTCCCTAACTAATTTTTAAATTCTATAGTATTTTGGAAATTACTCATCCTTCATATATTCTCATAAATAAATAAAACCAGTAAGCTGTTTTTTATTCTGTGTTCCCAAGTTAATGGTACGGGGTTTTTGTATGTGATTAGTAACCTCAATTAATTTTTACTTCCTGTATGTGTGCTTAGGCTTAAAATCAATGAAGAGCTCAAAATTTATGGGTGCAGGATGATTCTAATAGTTACTTTTAAATCTACCTTCTTCATTGTGGTGTAGCAGAGAGCAGTAAATTCCACTGTGAAAACTGTCATAATTTTTTCCCTCATGTCATTAAAATTGGAAATTTTTCAATGTGTCATACACTGCACAATGTATTTTGAAATGTATTTTGAAATGTGCTGTCCTTTCATGTTCAATGTTAAACTTTCAGTCTTTCCTGAAATATATTTTATGAATTGAAATCAAAGAAAGGAGTTAAAGGATGCAAAAAAGAAAGAAGACATTCTGTTTTAAATCAAAGAGTCATAGAATATTTAGAGTTGGAAGGGAACCACAAGAATCACTGAAGTTCAACTCCTGGACCTACATAGGACAACTCCAAGAGTCACACCCTATACCTGGGAGCATTGTCTGAAGGCTTCTTGAATATCTTCAGGCTTGTTATTGTGACAACTTCCCTGGGGAACCTGTTCCAGTGCCCAAACACCCTCTGGGTGAAGAAACCACTTCCAAATGTCCAACTTAAACATCCCTAGACACAACTTCAGACCATTCCTTTGAGTTCTGTCACTGCTCATCAGAATGAAGAGATTGGTTTCTGCTCCTCCTGTTGCCCTCATGAGGAAGTTGTAGACTGCAAGGTATTCTCCCCTCAGTCTCCTCTCCTCCAGATTGAACCTCAGCCACTCCTCGTACGGCTTCCCCTCTAGCCCTCTCATCATCTCTGTTGCCCTCCTTTGTACATTATCTCGTAGCTTTATATCTTTCTCATATTGCAGCATCCAAAACTGCACATAGCACTTCAAATGCGGCTGCACCAGAGAGAGTAGAATGGGACAATTCTTCCCTCAACTGGCCAACCATGCTGTGCCTGATGCACCCCAGGGCACTGGTCCCTCCTGGCTGACAGGACACTGCTGACTCACATCCAACTTATCGATGACCAGGACACACAGGTCTTTCTGCGGTGCTGCTCATCAGATCCTCACACCCAACTCTGTACGTACATCCAGGTTTGCCTTGTCCCAGGTGCAGAATCCAGCACTTTTCAATTTTCCAGCGCTCTAATTTGTTCAGGTCTCTCTGTAGAGGCCCTCTGCCTTCCAGGGAGTCTAGAGCTCTTTCCAACTTATTGTCATTGGCAAACTTAGTATACCTTCCTGCATTCAACTCATTTAGGTAGCATTTAAGAGCACTGACTCTAAAGTGAAGACCTGTAGAACCCATTTCATGACGTGTTTATCCCTTTGTATGTTGAAATTTTATTCAGAAGGAAAGCCAAAAAGATTACATTAACTGGCTTCCCTTGATCAACTAGATGGGTGACATTTTCATAAGAAGAAATGAAGTTTATTGAGCTGGACTGGTCCCCCATGAACCCACTCTGGCTGTGATCAGTGACTAGACTGTTTTTCAATACCACCCAGAATTACCTTCTCTGTGATTTTATCAGTCACTGAAGTAAAACTGATAGGCCTGGAGTTACCAGGATCAAACTTCTTGCCCCTCCTTCAAATTGGGACATATGCCAGTTTCCAGTCACTGGAGCATCTTCAAATTCCCCAAACCACTGAAAAAACATTGAGAGAGCTCTTCCAATTACTTCAACCAGGTTTTTGAGTACTCTGGGATGACTCCCATCAGGTTTCATAAACTTAGACTGCAGCAGAAAATCACAAAAGTTCAGGGTTGACTGGGAATTTATCATTATTCCTGTCATTGTTTTCCAGCTTAGGGCTTCAGGGTTACTATAGGCTATCACAAGTATTGAAGACTGAGGTGAAGGAAACATTAAACATCTCTACAAACTTTGTCTATGTCCCTGTTTGTGAGGTGTCCATCCTCGTGAAGTAACAGAATGGGGCTATTTGCCAATGTTATTTCTGGTCTGTCTTTTGCTACTATGGTATTTTTAAAATATCATAGTATTTCTGTTGTCTTCCTCAGTACTCAGACAGCTTCAAATCTAACTGAGATTGGGCCACACAAAATTCATCTCTACAATGGTGAGCAGCATCTCCATAGTCCTCCCAAATTGTCCAACCTTGCTTCCACTGGCCATACACTTTCTCTTTTTTATTCCTTTATTTACAGAAGACTAGTGCTCAAGAAGAAAGCAAATAAGTAATTTTGTAATTTTGGATTGGTTAGTTGCAGTTATTTTGGCATATGCTCAGGCACAAGTAGATATATTTCAAGTTATTTTTGCTCTTGACCCTATCTTTTATAAATATTGAGTGTTCTGTATTCAATCACAGGACAATGTTGTCCTTATCATTCCTGTTTGAAGTGTTGTTTAATATATCCAAGTGTATGTAAAATCAAGAAGGTAAGGGAGAATGATTGATTTTTTTTTTATTTCCATCTTGCTTAAAAAAGGTAAATTATCAGAAGATACCTCTGCTCTGTTAATGGAATTTGAAATTGAGGATTTGTGCTATTCTATCCTTTCTTTCACAGATAACAACAAAAAACCAAAAGATTGCTATCCAGTCATACCTGAAGAAAATGAGGATCTACAATCTTTGAACAAAATATAAAGCCATTTTCTTCAACTACTGAAGGTAAATGGAGTTGTGTAAGTGTATTCAGTCTAATCATTGTAAACAAGAACAGAAGGGATAGGGGTCAATGAGCGTTGTAGGAGAAACTACTAACCTTGTGGCTACAGTTAGGAACCTGACATCCTAGTTAAGAAGTGCAGATCTGCAGTAAGGTACAGAAGAAATAAATACAGACTTATCATCACTCAAAGCATGAAATCAAAAGGACTCTGGATACTTTGATACATGTTAATTAGAGAAAAAATACAGAGTGTAATCTTGTCATCAAGTGCTATAATTCTCTCAGATCTTAGAAGTGAAGCATAATTGGGCCATGATAGCACTGGGTGATCTGCATGAAGGGGAAAATTAAGGTCAGGAGGAGTGGTTTTGTTAGTGACAGTTTTTTTTTGGTATAAGTTTAATACGTCACCATTCTTCCACTGGGGAAGGTGAAAATATTTTCATTTTAAAGGCCTACCAAGTCATAAAGAACAGACAGTTGCCTCCTTCCTAGACAAAAAAATTTGTTTTCCAAAGTGTATATAAAAATACTTATATGCCTGTAAAGCAAAAAACATAACACTCCTTTGGGAGTTTTGGGGTTTATAGGTTTGCTCTGCACTGCCCTGAAGTATGTGAGAGAGCTCTTTGAGTCATCCTCACAGTGGAAGACATTTCATCCCCTTGGCCCAGCAGTAACATCTCTCTTTAAGTCCATGAAGCTCCTACAATGGCATACAGAGAAAACAATCAGGGGATGGTCAAAATGTTACAGTACCCTGCTTTTGGACTCTTGTGCTGATGTGAGGGAATGATGATACTGCATATGTACATAGAATGCATAGATACACCTGTATAAGAATATGAATGCATGTGATATATGTATATAATGCAACAGCCTGCTCTGTGTATAGGCATTTATTTGATTAGGTATGGAGGAGGAAAAAAAAGGGGGAATCAAACTTGCACTGCTTATATTAAAGTAAAAAATCTTATGCTACTTAACTGCTTCACTTCAGAGTTTTCCCTGCCCAGTTAGTCAGGGTCTTCAGCTTCATTCATTCTACGTTTCAAAGAATGTCTTGTCTATAGTTTTTGAATTCCACGTCTTCCTTGGAGGTCCCGAAGTTTGTGGGTGTGGGGTTTTTTTTGTTTGATTGGTTGGGTTTTTTGTTGGTTTTTGTTTTGTTTTGTTTTGAATTCAGTCTTTCTCCATCAAATCCCCTCTATGAAAATGTCTCTTTGGCATTTTCAAAACAGGCTTGCCATCACTCCTCCTTGACTGGCTTAATAGCACCTCCCTGATTAAGTGAAGGATAGGAACCAACAGTCCCTAGTGAATCACTGCCTACATCTCAAACAGAATCTGTAGATGTACCACAACAAAAACATTCCTGATAACTGAGTAAGATTGATGAATAAAGACCACTGCCATGAGACAAGACACAAAGACATGACTTTGAAACAGTTTTTAATGCTTTTGAGCACTCAGATAACATTGTGAGAAATACTCAAGAGACAGATAAGTATAGAAGATATACATACAGACTATACAACTGGGTGATACAGAGCTATAGAGATATACAGAGATATAAAGATAGATAAAAGATAGATAGATAGATAGATAGATCGATAGATAGATAGATAGATAGATAGATAGATAGATAGATAGATAATAAAAGCTTTTGAAATCTTTCTGAGTGATAAGAAATTAGGGCTTTTCAGTATTATATTTGCCTCAAATTCAGTAAGATAAGTAACATGGGTAAGCAACTGGCTGTTTTCATAGTAAACTTATAGGCTTATGCTTATAGGGGTAAAATTCCCCTAGCTGAGTTCCTTGCGATGCAACACAAGACTAAATGTTAATCAATGTAATATTTTTACATTAAAATGGTTAATTTTGTATATATTCCAGAACATTTGATAAAATAATCACTACCTATATAAAATCCCTTCTAAAAAGAAAATTATATGACATATTCTTAATTTTTTATATTTTGGCCAAAAATACATATTTTTACTCACGGGTTTTTTTCCTTCTTTCATGATCAATGACACATTTCACTGGAGAGGAAAAGGGTGCTTTAAGTTTTTTTAAGCTTTTAGATTCTAGTGCAAAATGTACCAGATGAATGCTGCTTTGGTAATTTTTTTCTTAACATTATTCAGTAGCCTTCTCTACAGCATGGATTTTTTGCTGACTGTCACTTCATCTTCAAACCATGAAAGATTTTACATCATATTCTTAAGGTACACAGTGTTATGAAAAATATTCCTCTGTGATACATGTGGAGTAGATTTGGAAGAATCTGAAGTTACTTGGTATTTCCTGAGCTGTACTTTAATTAAAAAAAAAAGTCCCTGATTGATTTTAATTTTCTCAAAACAATTTAGTCAACTTTACAAGTATCATGTTTTTCTCTATTCCTGATGGGAGTATGGCAACTGGTAAAGCAAATCTTATGACTAAAGTTAAGTTTACAATTTTTATGATAACCATTACAGAACAACATTAAATTTCTCTTTTCTGTTCTAACTTTCCGGTGCTAAAAAGAGTAAAAAGCAGTAAAAGCTTATTTTTGTCATTAAAATGAGTAGATATAATCCCAGAAGTAGTGCACTGAATAA
Source organism: Passer domesticus (assembly GCF_036417665.1). NCBI lineage: Eukaryota > Metazoa > Chordata > Aves > Passeriformes > Passeridae > Passer > Passer domesticus. The sequence continues at coordinate 81,121,613 of NC_087474.1, read as the reverse complement.
GAAGGTATAATTTTTAAACAGTAAGTTTTATGATTATCACATTTCTCATTATTACTATCTTTAAGGCTAAGAGCAGATTAAAAGACTGAACACAGGAGAAAGCACTGAACACTGTAATATTTTTATGCAATTTAATATGATCTAATCTCTACCTTTGGTCTCCAGAAATAAAAAGCGTGATATCTTTAAAATCATGCTCTTGTAATCTGCATTTTAACTAAATGATGTTTTTAGTTCACAAGACATTCTCTATTTTATCCTGAAAACAGATTATTTTCATTTTAATTAGGTTCTCAGTGCATTTACTATGGAAAAAGAAAGCAAATTTTTATAATCTTTTCAATATAATTAAAGTAGACCTTCATTCCTTACTTCAGACAATATGACCCAATTAGAAGACCAGCAGTGTGACTGTAACTAAAAAACCAGATCTAAGGCCCCCCAAAAGACAGGAAAAGTTTAAATAACTAAATTATGAACCATGATTGGACTGAGATGGTTTCTATAGCTTGTAAAGATTTTTAGTGCTTAAAGTGAGATTGAGACATGATTCAAGTACTTGATATTCAATCTATAACCCCACAAACTCATTATTTCAATACAATTTTGTCTATCTATCTTGTTTGTCATAGCTAAGTTCTTTTTTCAGAGAACATCTAATACTGCTTCAGAAACATGCTCATAACAGCCACAGCCTGAACAATACTAAAATGTTTGACATTTATACATTGTTTTATACATCACTGAGATACAACTGTACTATCCTGTTAATTTTTTCCTCTTTTTTTGGGCTCAGTTTGTATTAGGTGCTAATAAATCACCTCTAACATAAATTGACATGATTGATTTCCTCATAAAAATGTTTTAAATCTGTCTTAACTTTTAGGCACTGTGAGAGAAGTGTGTGATTCTTAACTTTTTAAAACAATGTAGTTGTTAGGGAATTTTTCTAGGAAATAAAAGAAGCATTTAAATGTCCATGTCTCCAAGTGTATTCTAACTACATCTTTTAAAGTCCAGGACAGGACCACAACCATCTCCATAATGATATTACTGTAAGTAAACAATTTTAAATGTAGTAATCCCAGGGTCCCAAGGAATTCTCTTTATGAGTGTAAAGAAAATGCTTAAAAAAGCACAGTTACTCACAGCAACTACTTATTTATTAAAATTTATGCCAGACACTCAGCTTAGAAGTTGTGCTTGCATATATATTAGCTGTAGTGGAGACCTTAGTGCACACTGCTCTCTGTAATGAGGCTTTAAATGTTCCAAGGTTTTATATTTCATTTTAGGAGAACATTTTCCAATAGTATCTTCTGTTTGGGAGTTTGGAATTTATTTTGTAGGGGGATGAATTTTACTGTAATGTTCGTGGTATAGTATCCTGCCCTTCAGAGTAGAACTGTGAATAATTTTTCAGTACTTCACATTTACTTCCTTTACTTGTTCAAGGATCTTGTTGAAGGCTCTTGCCATGGTTTAACCCCTAACTAAGTACCACACAGCTGTTTGTTCACACTCCCTTGCTGGGGCAAGGGAAAGAATAGAAAGGGTAAAAGTGAGAGAACACATAGGCTGAGATACAATCAATTCAACAGGGAAAGCAAAGCAAATAAGGGGATTCATTCACCACTTCCCATGGGCAGGAAGGTTTGCAGCCATCTCCAGGAAAATCAGGCTCCATCATGCATCGTGGTTGCTTTGGAAGACAAATGGAATAATTTTTAACATCCCCCCTTTTCCTTCTTCTTTCCCTCTCTTTGTATGCTGATCATGATGCCACACAGTGCAGAATATACCTTTGATCACTGAGGTCATCTGTCCCAGCTGCATCCCCTCACCACTTATTGTGCACCCATAGCCTACTTGCTGGTGACATGGTTTGAGAAGGAGAAAAGGCCTTCAATCCATACAACCACTGCTCCAATTAAAGCATCCCTGTGTTTCCAACACTGTTTTCAGCACAAGTCCAAAATATGGATCTTTGGCTCCATACTGTGAAGGAAATTAAGTCTATCCCAGTAAAACCCAGAACAGGCTATTTACTTCTCTTATGGACTGTAAATACTGAGATCAAGGTTTTGCCAAATCAGTGCTAGAAGTAATTTGAAATCAGGAGTTACTACAGCAGTCCCTTTTTCTAGAAGGGACTACAGAGGTTGTAGTATAAGCGAGTAGGTCAGAGTATATATATATATACTTATATATACTTATATATACTTATAGGGAGTATATACTTATATACTTATAAGTATATAAGTATATACTCCCTATAAGCGAGTAGGTCAGAAAAGGAACTCAGAAAAAAAATCTAAAATTATTTTAAATTTCAAATAAGGGAAAAGAATGAGTGGAACAGGTAGTTCATGGGATGGCAAAGCTTTTCTTACAAAAATACTGTAAGTTCAGGCTTTTATCTGTTGAGATAAACAAGGTGATTCTGTCTAAAATAATGGTGAATAACAATGATATGCATTGTCTCAATGTCTCTAGCAATTCATGGACAGTTTAAGAACATTTTGAACTCCTTCATCAATATAATTTCTAATATTTACAGAAAGAAGACAGAAATTCATCATTGCAAAATGTTTTGGAATTGGTTAGAAGTCATGTAAGTACATCCAAAGACTTGGTCCACAAATGCTTATCCCAGATGATGAACAAAAGACTTGTTCTGGTAGCTCATGAAAACTATTAGTAGGAAAAAAAACCCAAACAAACAAAAAACCAAAACAAAAAACAAAAACAAAAACCAACCAAACAAACAAAAAAACCAAAAACAAAATTAAGAATTTTCTTTAAAAACCCATACATTTTATTTTAAGTTCTGACCATATGAATTCTTTCTGGACTGGAAGCTTATTGCGATTTTGTTTTTTGAACATTGTCAGTTATGAAGACCTGTTTGATTGCTTAAAAATATGCAGTAAAGGAGCAGTGAAACTTCTCTTGAATTCTGGACTTTATCAGCAGCAGGTAATGAATCTTGACAGTTAATCATGTGAGGTTTTGTGTTGCTGAATGTCTCTGTCCTTATCTATGCATATACAGAGAGGGAATGTACTGCCTACTATATAGTAATAATATAGTACATAGTGCTGCCTACAACTACAGTGTTTAGATAAAAGATAAATTAAAAGATAAAATATTTTAAAAGTTATGAGAATTTTTAGTATCGTTTTATATTGGGCACTGGAAATTTAAATACTGGCAAGTACTGTCTCTGTCCATGGTACTTCAGGAAATTTTTCTGAAAGGGAAGAACTTGTCCTCTAATTCAGTGCATAGGCATAATGCTCATATTTATGAAGAAAATAAGTAAGTAATCTTTGAGCCATTACCTCTAAATTAATTATGACCATTTTCTAGAGAATTTGTTGAAAATTAGTTGGCCTGAGGCACTAGAGCTTAACAACTTTCACCTGAAAAATCAGTGAACAGTCAATAGTTCATAAAAATGTTGTGGCCAGACAGAAAGCTTCCTTGAATAGAGTTTCTCACTCTCTTTTTCCTTTTTTTTTTTCTCCTTTTATTCTTTTTTTTTCTTTTTTTTTTTCTTACAAGGATAATAATCTCTGAGATAGAAATAAATTATTCTTAGTCACACTATGCTTTTGGTTTTGTTGATACAAGTGAATCTAAGTTTAGAAAAGTGCTGAGAGAGGTGCTCACTCCGCAGTTGTAGTATGAGTTTATAGAGGTGATTGAGCACTCTTCATGTTCTACAGTAATGTGTTAAGATGCAATTTAAGTGTGAGTGTAGCTCTTCAAAAATATGTTCTTTGAAGCAGTGCAGTCTGGCAGATTTACATTTGGCACACTGTGTATATGCACAAGGTAAAAGACTGATACCAGTGACAAATGAATGAATAAATTCTGTTATTTTGGACATATTCTGCCAGGAGTTTTTTGGTTGGTTTTTTTTTTGGTGATAAATAGGATGAAAGAAGAATGTAACTATCATAAGTTCTCTTTACTGCATTCATAGAGGAGTCCACTGTAACAACAGAAATCCAAAGTTCAGAAGATGGATGGTATAGGCCTACCAAACTAAAAAGTTTGATTAAATCTTACTGTTATGAAATCAAAAACTATTAAAAACAATGTTTGGATGAGCAATGCAGAACACAAGTTAGAAATGCTACAAGATGTTAAAACATTTCACCTTTCTTTTCCAAAGGAGAACCTTAAAAAAAATGTATAACTTTCAAATCTATTATGGAGAAGGAACACATGAACAATGTACTTTCCAAAGCAGACAGGTGCCCTTCTGTTTATTTTTTATTTCTGGAAATTTTATTTATGCTGCAATTTTGCAAATGTGTCTTCAAATATACATAGGGGTTTTTTTCCCATATCTCAAATTCTTTTTAAACCATATTGACTTCCATTTCAGTCTTTCCTTTCTAGTCTCAGTATTTTCTTCCCAGGGTTTGAAAAGGTTACTGAATAAGTTATTATTCAATCAACTTACTATTATATGCTAACAAGTTACTAGAATAACTTACTAAAGGTAACAACAAAAGTAAAATCTAATACAAAACCATGTTAGAGCTGGGCACTATACAATTGTCTATGAAATACCTCATTTTGTTCTGACTTTATTTTATCACTTTGTTTTCCATTTAATAAACAACAGTGTAACCTCTTTTCATCCAAATAAATTCACTGCTTTTATTTCTTATTTTTAGGCTTGTTTATCATTCAAAACATTGCAAATGAAACTGTAAAACTGGAGATGCTTTTGTTTCTACAGAGGTAATCAGTACAAAAAACATTCTGGATGTCTGCAATCAATTTGGAAATCTCAGAAGCAAGTCTGATATCAGCATTAAAGGTTCTGTTTGATGTCTGGCAGCTAGAAAGAAATCTGACTTAAATATTAGCTCCTAGCTTCTGCTACAAGCAGATATTTGAAAGTGAGACTTTGAAAAAGCCAGTACAAATACAGAAGCCCTAGCTAGCTTCTGCCCAGTGTTAATATGAAGTTATAAACCAAAAGCAAGCACTTAAATGCTGATTATGATCAACATCCTCTTTGCATCTGTTCTCTCCCTGAGGAGGAGTCTATATGTCACCAAGAATCATGAAATAAAAAATAAGTACTTCCAATTTTCAATTAGTAAATGATGGGTGAATATGTATCACTGAGAAAATAATTCAGTTTACTTGACATTGTTTCTCCAACAGGATACCTATCATCTGGATCTAGCTCTGTTAGCATTGGTTGAGTTTGTGTTTTATTGCTTTGGCTTTAGTTTATATGTGAGTTTGGTTTTTTTTCTTTTCAAACATATTTATCTTCATTTCACCTGTCTGTGTCTGTATATATTCTGTACCAGTGATTTGGAAGGTAGAATTGTGTTAAAAGCATAAATGGGTGAACAAGGCCTTCCTGCTTGGCTGGCTGTCCCAAAATGTTACTATGGAAACCATCAAATACTGTATTTCTAAATAAACATATAAGCACATTTCAGAAGAAAAAAGACACAAGACCCCCAAAACTACTAAAAAAATCTCTAGCAGACTTTGCTGGTATGTTTTCATGTTTGTAAAAAGATTTTGCAACAGGCAATCTTTTCATTGGTATAAATGACATTCAATCAACACTTCACAGTAAACACTGCTAGATAAAGATGGTCAATGGATAAATTACAGTTGCTAAAACCAATTGTCCTGTGTTCAGTCTCACATATTTGAGTCAATATATTTCCTAATCATAGAGGAAGTAAGCTTTGAAAACAAGGAAAGGTTTTGCATGACTTCTCAGGAAGTAGGAAATGTTAAACTCTGAGTCTAGAAGACAGAAAAAACCCACAAAAATCTTTTAAAGTTCAAAAAATACATTTTTAATTTTAATAATATTTTATATTTGTATATTTCTAAACTGTTCTTTTTAAATTTCTTTCAAAAAATTAATATGCTCCTGACCTTTCCAGAAGTATTTTTACAAGCTGTGTATTATATGTCTTCTACCTGCATTTTTAAGCATTCACTAGCTATTTACCAGGTATTTTTATATTGCGGCCTCTTTAGAAGGTTTCCGTTACTAAAAGCAAGCAGTTTAAATGAATTGTCTCATTCTTTAGTGAGATGAGAAGACTCACCTGGGACACAAGTTTTATTGAAGTATTGAAAGTTTTTCTGCACCTATCTATATTTTAAGTTCTCTGTTTCTTCTGGTAGGGGCTATTCCCAAACTAGACATGGTCTTCAGATGCTTTAGTGTATATTCTGTTATCATTCTGTTATCTGCCTCTATTGGCAAATTAGACTAAGACACCATCTCAGTTCTGAGGTTAAGCTGTAACTTGACTTTCACATATATGTTCTTTGCTGAAAATTTCTTTGCAGAGTAAAGATCTCTTCAAGCAAAGCTGTGCTAAAGAATTTTGGATTGATATTTCTTAATTTTCACAACACAATTTGCTGATATATTTTTTTAAGATATTAAAGTGGAATAGCAAGATTCACACCTTTGTTACCTCACTTGATGATGGTTGAGCAGTTTAATAGGAAAGGAAAAGCTGTGCATGTACATGCAGCAGAAAAATTCACTTCTCCCCATGGGCAGACAGGTGCTCAGCCATCTCCAGGAGAGCAGGGCCCTACATGTAACAGCAACTTGGAAACACAAATGCCATCACTCCAAATGTCATCTCCTCCCTCCTTCTTTCTCTCCCTTTATTTTCAGAGCATGATGTTATATGGTCTGAAATATCCCTTTGGTCAGTTTGGGTCACCTGTCCTGGTTGTGCTTCCTCCCAATCTCCCAAACACCCCCAGTCTCCTCACCAGCATGTCAGTGTGAAATGCAGAAAAGACTTTGGCTCTAAGTCCTGCTCAGCGAAACAAAAACATCTCTATATGATCATCAGTGAGTTCAGCACAAATCCAAGACACAGCCACATACCAGACTCATGAAGAAAATATACTTTGTGTCATCCAAACCCACCTATCTGCACAGTTTTATTCAAGATGTAATTTTAATGTTTGTTGTGGGTTGATATGGTCTAGTTGCCAGACACCAAGATAGCTGCTATGTCACTTCTCAACAGGACAAGGGGGGAATTTAATAATGAAAAACTCCTGGGTCAAGATAAAAATAGGGAGATCACTTGGCAGGTACTGTCATGGCCAAAAGAACTCAGGCTGATGATTATTAATTTAGCATATTGCCAGTTAAAAATAAAGTTGAATGGTGAAAATAAGATGTAAACTAAAATGCTTTTCTTTATATTCTCCACCTCCTTTTCAAGGTTCAACTCTCCTTCATCTTTGATTTCTCTCCCCTCCTTGAGCCTGAGCAAGCTGGAGCAGAGGTATGGAGGATGGGAGATTGCAGTCAGTCCATAGCAGCTCTTCTCTGCCACTCCTTCCTCCTCTGACATTTCCCTGCTCCAGCCCGGACCATTCCCAGTGGCCGCAGGGACAGCGCAGCCGGGCCGGGCTCTGTGCCAGGCCGCAGGGCCATCCCTGCCGGGCCTCTCCTGCCCCGTCCCTGCTCCCGCTGTCCCCTCGGGGCTCGCAGCGCTGTTTCTCGCTCGCTTCCCCTGGCTCAGCCCTGGCTGCCGGGCAGCGTTTTGCCCTCCCTTGGCCAGGCTTTCCCCGGGGCTGAGGGGCTCAGCCGTGCCCTGCGCTGGGGCCGCTGCAGCCGCCGGCACCGCCTGGGGCCGGCCCGGGCAGCGCCGGCACAGCCCCGGAGGCAGTGCCTTGAGTAACTGTCAGTATTTAAAAAATTGAATTCCATAAGAAAGTAGATGCACTGTGATGTTTTCTTTGTGCTGTCTGTGTCATACAAAGAGCTGGGGAAAGAGCAAACACGCTCTGATTTTTTCATCTGATTTTTTCTGAGTGCTACAATGCTGTTTTTGTGACTGTAAAAATGCCTGGGATCGAGAGCAATGCTTGAGTCAAAATGGCAATTCTTTCATAAAACATTTTACCCTTTCTTCATTTGGTACTCTACTCAAATAGCTAAAACATAACTGTTGTTGGCCCAGAGAGTTTAGATGTTGAAATAGAGGGATTATATGTAGTATAAAATATGCAAATAAAAGTAATTATTTCAATGATCTTTTGGTTCAAGAATCCAGATGGAAATCACCAAGGCTCCTTTCAAACTGTGTCTGATCTTTGCAAGTCCACAGAATCACATGAAGGCTGGCGTTGGAAGGCTTCACAGGAGATCTCCTGTCAGAGCTCTCCTGGGCAAAGCAGAGTGACATACAACAGCTTACTCTTGTTGGGTTTTTTTTAATATCTCCAAGGACAGAGAGCTGGCCTCTTTGGGCAGCCTGTTTCAGTGTCTGACATCCTACTTGCTAAGATATTTGTACACATTGATGTAGTCCCCCCAAGTCTTCCAACGGAAAGGTTCCAACCTTTTCAGTCACTTCTCACATGATGGATGCTCCAAACCCTTTTCATCGTCATGATCCTTCCCTGGACTGGCTCAGGTATGAACAAGTTTTTCTTGCATGGAGGAACCCAGAACTGGATACACTGCTGGTCTGGTCAGTGCTAAGTAGACAGGAAGGATCACGTCCCTCCACCTTCTTGTGGCACTCATCCTCCTAATGAAGTTCAGGGTGCTGTTTGCCTTCTTTTATGTATTTCTAGGAAATGGTCCATGCTGACTCCAACTCCTTGCTGCTTTCCAGACATAGGGTTATTAATTCATGGTGTAGGATTTTGGTTTTTACGTTGTTGAACTTGGTAAGGCTCCCATCTACTCATTTCTTCAGCCTGACCATGTCCTTCTGAATAGCAGCATAACCATGTGGTATTATCAATCACTCCTCTCAGTTTTGTGTTCTCTGCAGATTTTCTGAGCACTCACTTTCCCAGCGTCCTGGTTGCTAATGAAGATTTAAGCAGTGTTTGCCCCAATATCAACCCCTGAAATACATCACTAGTGACCAGCCTCCAGCTGGACTTTGTGCCACTGCTCACAACCATTTGCGTTTGTCAGCTGAGCTAGATTTCCTTCTACCTCTGTCTTGGTTTGGAAAGACAGGTGTCTGCTAAGGAGGGCAGGAGCCTCCCCTGAAATAGAAAATTGAAACCCCCTCCTCTGAATTTGTATAAATTTTAAATTAAGGAGCTCTCAGGCAAAAAATATGGGAGCAGGAAATAACACTTCTTTAATAGGGAAGAAAATGAAAAGATGAAATAAACAATGCAGTAAACAACACTGACAGAGTCACAACATGACCTGACAGAGGCAGAACATGATCTGACATCCTGTTGGTCAGGGTGCTGGTAGAGGTCCAATTGGAATTGTGACTGCAGTCCTCCTGGAATGTCAGGTATGGCTTAGTTGGAGCAGGGATCCTGTAGAAAAGGGTGTAGTCTTCCTCTGAATATCCAGTGGAAGAGGCAGCTGTTCCTCTGGGAAATCCAGTGGAGAAAAATGCTGGTGTTCCAGAATCTCAAGATTATACCTGGGTAGAATGCTTGGCTCCTCCCTCTGGGCAGAGCATCTCACTATGGAATGCTATAGTTCTTATGTTATGCAGTGACATTCAATAGCCTCTTATCAGCAGATGTCTCCCTGGAGGGAGGAGTGGTTATGGAAGAGATAAAGAAAACTTCCCACTTAACAGAAGACAGCTGCCATACAGATGACAAATAGAATACAATTTGCTTGACAATCCAGGACAACCTCATTGTCTGGTTATCTAGTCTGTTCTTCATCAGGTTGTTAATGAGGATGTTATGGTTCCAAAGTTTCCAATTCCAAAGTTATTAATTTAGCACTTTGATTTTTTTCCTGCAAAACCAATATTAATTCAACTGGTAGTTACATCAGTTAAATAAAAGTTATTATGTTGATCTCATATAAACAGAACCCCCTTATTGGAAAGCTTAAGGCACTGTAGCAGTGCATATAAACCATAACTAAAGCAGAATAAAAGTGTAATTTAAAAAATCTAATTCATTCAAATGTCAACAGTTTAGTCACATTTATATATATATATAAGTAGCATGCAATGTGTAATATACATATCACTATATAAATATCTACAGTTTTGATATACTAAATATATATTTAATAGAAATATTTAAAAAAACCCTCCAGTGTAAATATCAATGTGCAAACTGGTGTAAAGGAAATAAAAAGTCACAAACAAAATCACTGTGGCTTGGGCCTGTTACCTACATAATGTATTCAGTCAATTACAGGATTGCTTTCTATTTCTGTTCTGAAGTGCTTTCACCTGCACTGCCACTGAGTAACTCGAAATTGCATGAGTAAGTCTGACAGTGTGATATATAGTCCAAAGTAGAGCATCCACACCAGGATGAGCCATTCTAGGGGCCCAATCCAAAACCCAGTGCAATCAGAAGAGGGGTCCCTGAAACTTTCAAATTGGACTCTTTTGAAGTATTTGGTCCATAATATGTGATGTCATGTTTTGGTGACAGAGGAGAAATTAGTTTTTCCTTTGAATATTTTCTACTTTCACTATAGGTGGTATCACAGATAATTTTTCATTTGGGGCAGGGATTAACTTCAGCAGTTTTATTTTTACAGTGTACACCATTTTCCATAGAACTCCAGTACCTTTACAGTAGAAGAAAATTGCATAACTAGTTAAATATGCAACCATGAAGTTTTCTTAGTATTTTGAGTTCCTGGTTTTATGTAAATAAATAAATAAATAAATAAATAATTTTATATATACATATATATACCCTGAATCCAAACAAAGATCTATGAATTACTGAAGTTTTTTTAATACACACACACATATATAATTTCTTAAACTGAAAATCATTACTTTAGGCATATTTTTAGATAAATCCTAGCCACATTTGAGATTAGTTTTACGGCTCGGTTTGTTCTACAACTGACTGTAGAACACTACTGCCTTGGCATTTCTAATTTTCCAAGATCAAGAAAATTTACAGGTTTCACTGGTAGTACACTAGATCAAACCAAGAACGTTCACTAATGCAAGATAGAAAACTATGCTCATCAAGTGCTAACCTGGAAAACTTAATACTTGTAAAACTCATGTCATGGAAAAAAACAATTTACTTCTAATAATATTTGATAAAACAAATTTCTATTTCCTGCTGATTCTTCTAGATATTTTCTGATTTCTTTTTAAGAGTATGGAATGTAAATGTTTTAATATCAGTTTTCTTGGAAGATCTCTTACCTTTGTTTTCCTCAAAATCTCTACTTTGCTTCAGGCAAATGGATGTCACCACTAACATGTCAAAAAACATTTTTATTATCATGACTGTGCATCTTGATCCATTTAATTTTTCATTTAACTGCAATACTAGTGGATTAAGTGTAGTATTTTATGTTTTTTATGGTCCAAACCCAGCTTGTTTTCTGTGCATGTTTTGGCAGGAGTAGAAACATTAGATGTGGCATCTGCCAAGGAGTTAATAAGATTTGAACTCAATTTTTATGTGGTTCTAATGAGTTGATGCCTCGATACTTATAGGGGTGTCTTGTACAATGAAAATATTTACTAATTTACTTTGAAGCTTCACTAGATTTACTGATTCCCTGCCATGATCTGGAGGAATTTGTTCAGGTGTTAATTTCATTTTGGCTCATGTCTTTTTTAGTCACATAGTCAAGCTATTTAAGAGATGGACTTTCTGAATGAACAAAAAACCCCAAAATTAGATAGAAATCAACACAAGTAGCAAGACTAAGAAGAATTTTTGTGCACATTAAATGTGGTTCATCATTTCAATGGTATTTCAAATTAAAATGTGTGAAAATGAAAAAAAAAAGTTAGAGCTGAATGTTAAAAAGAAAAAGTTATTAAAATATTGAATTCATACAAATATTTGGTTCATTTCTGAAGAGAAAAGTTTTACCTGAACTGTTACTCTAAAATAAACTGTAGAGAAGTTGATTTGAAGCTTAAAAGGAGACTGTAATTCCAAAAAAGAGACATGTCTCCTTCCTAAAGCCAGATTCACTGAGGTGCTTAATCCCTTGCATCATTTTCAGCTCATGATTAGTTCTGCTGTAGTTTAATGATTGCAGAATTATATGACTGAATTTTAAACACAGAATTATGTGTATTTTTGGTGAATATAAATCCATCTTTCTGGGGTTTATTTTAAAATAAAACCCAAGTAAGACTTTAGAACTAAAGACTTTAATCTTACTCTTCTTTTACATCAAATTAGGAAGTTTTTATTATATTTTTTTCCTTAGAATTTCAGCTGGGAAATTTAGGACACCCTAAAATATATTCTATTTTCTCATGAACTACTAAATCCATCTGTCTTGTTGGCACTGTGATATAACATTTTGTTCTACAATATAAAGTTAATAAGTTAATAGAGTGTACAAACACTCAAAATAATTTGCAGGATCAGTAGAGAACTACTTTTCATAAATGGAAGTGTGCTTCAAATGAATTTTCTTAAACCATCCTAAAGAAATAACTAAAGGAAACATGACAGTTAGGAAATATTTTTCCACAAAATAGTCCATAATAAGAAGAAAAATATATCATCTTTCACAATATTTTCTTTGTATATTTTTTTTCAAGTATCTTGATATAGGATTTACAACATAATGTTTCTTATTTTTAAACAGGTAGCTATAAAGTGAAATTCCTTACAAAATTTCTTTTTATTTAAGAGTACGACTTAGAAACTGTGATTTTTTTTTCTTTAAGTAGAAACCTTGATTCTTCATGCTCTAACTATTTTAATGAAGATTTTCCCATTACTACCTGGCTTGCATTTTTGTTTTTCATTTTCAATCACTTTATCTTGCAACAGAGATTTCTTATCTGTTGTTGCACTTATACAAACTGATAAACTTGTTCATTCATAGCTTTTAGATTGATTTTTTTCTCTGCTGATTTTTTACAAAGGAAAGGACTTTACAGGTATGGGTTAGACAGATACAGCTGAAAGTTTTTGAGCCTTGGCTGTTTGTATTTTCTAGGTAAAGCCACTACGGCTGTACAAGTTAAAAAACAGAGATAAGAAACTTCCTTTAAAATTCACATACCACACCAAAAAAAAGTCACAGTAGCTTTATTTTTAAAAAGCATGTAATGATAAAAAGTGGGGCAAATCAAGAGTCCTGCTCCCATTACAGTTTATAAATTTCACATCAAACAAGCTAAAGATAGATGTCATTGGGAAAGTAGTTCTGTGATTCTCACTTTGTTTGTAGAAGCTAAACTTGAAAATAAGAAATATGGCTTTGGACCTTTTCAGGCTGAAAAGACTCTAGGTCTCATATTTCCAGCTTCCTGAGGGTGTTTAAAACCTCCCAACTATTATGTAAAATGTAGGTGCCATGTATATTGCCAGAATGGTTCTTTGAGCAGCTGTATTTTGGAACAGATGAAAAAACTAGTTCAAGCTATGTTCCATTACTTGAAATCCTGAATTGAAAGAACTGTGTCTGTGCAATCCTCATTTAGGAAGCTTAGTCTAAGAGAATTTCCTGTTTAGTATCTGGTTGCTTTTTTCAGTGTTTTTAACACAGTTCTGCAAATGGTCCAAATTTATTACACAGACTGTACAGTAAACCCATGAATGTAGTCTCAGGTTTTGCATTATTCTTCATGGACTGAACAGGCAGTGAGACATCTGCAAGTGCCTAAGTATTTTTTTGGCCCTGATTGCTGAGGGCCTTTCAAGGATTGTCATTTTTGTAGCAAAAAAACCTGTTTGACTGTGTCCCTTGGACAAGAAAATTTTCTCCAAAATTCTAGTCTCTTTCAGTCTTGCATAGAAATATTTTTCTATTAGATAAAAATCTTGTGTCATTTAGTGAGATGCTCTTGCTTCATTTCCACCACACCCCAGGATCACACATCATTTATTGTAAAACCTTCTTGAGGTTGAAGTTTAGAACCATAGTAGCCACTAGCACTCTGTCTTTCAATCAGATAATTTTCCTCCGATTTGAAAACAACATACAAACACAAAATTCCTTTAATGACATTTTCTGAAAGCATCTCAGGCAGCACATTGTTGAAAAATGTCCTGTAAACAGCTCCTCTTTGCTTGGTGAGGGGCCAGCAACAGCACTGCCCAGAGATGCCATTAAGGACTCCAGAAAATTTGTAGGCATTCAGACCCCCTTTAAAGATGATGACAATGCTGAACATGAACAAAAAGACCAGGTTAATATTTTTGTTTGTTGTCCCAAACTGGGAAATTTTTAGTGACAGAATCACTGTGATGCCTGGTGCTTGGATTAATGAAATGCTGATGGCTAAGAGCCTAAATAACCAAAGTGTTTTCTGTTCTATCTGCTAATGTTACTCTTCTGTTGTTAGAAGATTAGTTCATCCTTTTTGCTGTACAGTTATGCTTTTAGTTTCAAACTTATGTTAGAAAACATTCCTTTTTCAAAAATTACATTTGTAGGAAGTGTGAGTAGAATCTCATAAAAACCCATCTATTATTCATTTATTTAGTACACACTTTTTCTTCAAAAGATATTGAATTCATTATAGAAGAAAAAAAATTACATTTCTCCATGGTATGCTACCCAGATGTTCCAACATAGCTGATGGGAGACAAACCTGAACAAGTTCAAATCCTGCTAGCAGCAAGATTAGGAGAATGTGTTGCGTGGACTAGCAAGTTAAACAGCTCTTAATGAGTTCTCTGCTATGTCCATGGTGCTACAAAGCACTTCAACTTGCTAGCTGAATGATAACCTGTTTTCATCTATACAACTCCATTGCCACAGCAAGGGAACAATCTGATTTATTCTGTAGGGATGTTTCCTTTTTGAGACCTATGAAACTGTCAAAATGGAAACACCCTCACTGAATAAATCAGCTTTAATGTTGATGTTCCAATTAACTGCCTGTTAATAACTTCTGTGACTTCTAATTCATCCTTTCTAACAGTCACTATTATTCCAGTACTGTAGAAATCCAGGTGAATAGTATAAAATGAAATAAAGTTTTAAAAAATACACTAATCAGATTCTCATTTTAGTCTGATTTTTGGGGATAATGTTACTTAATTGGGTCATTCTCAAGGGATGTTGTTACAAGTGGTACAAGGTGGACTTAGATGAAGAAAAAAAAATTGAAAAGGACAAAGTTAGGAAACGTTGCAGACCCTGGATAAATGTGAGACCCTGACGGTGTAAACTTTTCTGTGCAGGCAGTTTCCAGCTTACAGAATAGTTGCAATGAATCATCAAGGGTTTATAACACATGGATTCTTTCATAGACTTGATATCTACAGACAAATCTTATAATTCCTGATAATTCCAGTATGCCAGTTTTGAAAGATGTACTGATCCAAACAAAAACATTCCATGTAACCTCTGAGTCCAACTAGAAACATAAAACAGATGTAATACTGAACACAAATAGTAAGTGAGCATTCCTTGAAAGTACTGCATCAAAGAAAATGTCATAGGAATTGATAACCAATGGACATATACCTTCCCAGGTGTAGGAAATAAAGCACAAGCCAAGAGCATTTATCACTTAAAAAAAAAAAAAGGCAATATGTTTGGTAACTTCATTGCTCTAAGCACGTGGTCCGAGTTGATTTCTGAACATTTTAGTGCAAGTAGAATTTCAGTAGATGTTGAATGTTAAGCTACTTAATATAGAAATAGACATTTATTGCATGCATATTCAGTGCCTAGTGGAATGTGGCCATCTGTAAAAGTGTCTTGGTCAAAGTGAGTAGATTTTATCAGTGATTTTTTGGTCTTGACAGGCTACAGACATGAAGTAAATAAAAATTATTAAAAAAACCCAGAAGGTACTAGAATTGAAAACTAGTTGATTTCAACTAGTTCAAATTTCAACTAATTGAAATTGCAAAAAAATGCAAGTGATATTAAAATGCATACAAAAAGTCTTAAAATTGATGTTACTGTTATTTTAAGCAGTTTTAATTATGGTCACTTATTGGGGTACTTCACTTTATTTATAACAGTTACCTATTATTTGATTCTCAGACTGTGATTTTTTAAAGAACCTCTGACAAGTATCTAAATCCCATTCAATTCCCTAAAGTTTGATAGATTCATTTCAAGTAATGTAGGTTACCCTGGTAATCCATGGTCTGTGCAATACAAGGTAAAATAACCTCCTGATGTTTCCTGATGTTCCAATCCACCGGTTCTTGCTGGGCATAATGGGTATAAAACACCATTTTCTCAAACCTCACTTCTGTCTTTTTCATCCACAATTTCTGTGACAGACACATCATGCCAGGAAGTAAACACTCCTAAGCCATAATTTAAGCTTTTTTTTTTCTACTTTAAAAGCAACACAAACAGAGGAGCAACCAGATGTACAAAAAATGAATTCTGATTTTGTTGGTGCCTTCTTCAGCCTGTGTTCTTGTTGATACAATGGACTTCTGCACATCTGTTGGAATCTGATTGCATTATTAAGTGGTTCTTGAAAAAGAGAAATGCCAAAAATAATTAGGTACTTCTTTGCTGTAAGAGTAACCAATTTCTGAAAACCACTGCACACAACATCTGGCAGGTGTACTGTAGTATTTTTATAGGGAATAATGAAGATTTGTTTCACTTGCATGAAACAGATTGTTAGCTGGGCTTTTGAGAAGGGATAAAAGTTTAAACTGAACTTTTTTACAACATGGAAAGCAGAATAACAAATTATTCTCATATTTACTTGAGATTTATTTTATCTCCTGTTAGACAGTTATTCACTCTACTAAATATTCTGCATTTTCATCTCTGTTCTCCCTTTTTTATGTTGTGAGCTTTTCTTAAGATGCTTAGAGGTTTCGGTTTTTTTCCCATGTGCTTTTTTTTGTCTTCTTTTTGGTTAGTTTTTTTTTTTTTTTCTCTATTTTTTTTTTCTTCTTTAACTCCTACCCTTTTCAATTTATTTCCCAGCAATTTTTTTGGGTTACCACTGTTATTTTCTAATTATTCCTACTACTCTTAATGGATGACTCTTTTCCCTCTTATTTCAGGTCTCTGCATTCATATAGATTGTCTAGTATTTGAAATCTTGTCACAATTTTCTGTTGAATCATTTTACTTTTTTGCACTTTTGAATATTTCTAGTATTTTAAGATGTTTCTCCAATGTTTTCTTCTTGGCATAGTTTTATTCAAGGTGCTATTAACATTTATTTGTTGCATCTATGTGGTTGGGACATATTTTAACCTTTCTACTAATTGATGTATCTAATTATTCAGAAATGTAAGATAATTAAAAGACCCACATATGATGGAAAGAGGTAAGAAATTCACTTACTGTAAAATTTATTTTCTGTGAGGATTAATCATCTTCCTGTAACAAATGCTATAAGAGAAGACTTGCAGTGACTAATTTTTAATCACAAATTGAATTTTCTTATTTCCCCCACCCCCTATTTTTTAATTTATGAAAGTGATAGCATTTTTTTCAACAAATTTTCCTATGACAGTTATTACTTTATGAAATTTTTAGAACAGTTTGCCTCTTAGAAGGCATTTTGACAATCTATTCTTTAAAATTATTTCTAGAGTCTTACTATGCTCATATGTTGAATATTCTGCCATTTTTTTATTTTTTGACATTAGAATTTTGAAGACTGAATCTTTTGGACACCACAAGATCTAAGGAACACTGTGTTTAATTACAGGTATTACAACAAAGAAAACCTTCCTAAATTATGAGAGGGTTATATTCTACTGACAGAATATAATTAAACCTAACAAAGCTACCACTTACTAATTCATTAACCCCACTCCTTTCTTAAATTTTTGCCTGGGAAGGTCTTAGCTTTCAACTTGCTGGGTTTGTGGAATTAAAAATCTGAGCTTCACCACTCTCTTCTATAAAAACTTTTATAAAGTGTCTCATCAGCTACAGCCAAACTGTAGTCTTCCTCAGGAACTGAGAGCCATGGCATTACAGCTGTATATCTGTTGTACACAGACTAATGTTCTTTACAAAAAAATACTCAGATTTTTGCAAAGAGAATAATGATTTACCAAAATTAAGGGTCAAGGGTCTATATTTTGATCCTTTCATTTAGCTTTGTAAAGTGCAAGATATCTAGTAATTAACTTCGTTATGACTGAGGTGCAAAGTACTTCCAGAATTTAATTGGGAATTAATTTTCCAAGATAGCCATTTTTGAAAATCCAGGGAAGTAATTATATTAATATTTTGGCGTCTAAAATCTTTGCAAGGAGAGTGTTCAAATGCAGGCTTAGAAGTTATGCTCAAATTTATTTATGTCTTTGGTGATTAATGTGCATTTAAATGCTTTGCTGAATATTGATTTTAGCATGTACTAAACTGCTTGGTTGAACTGGGGTCAACTTGAAGCATTTTAGCTATATACTAAATTGAGTGGGCTTATTCATTTAGCTTCTGCACTTTAAAGGTGAAAAATTGCAGCTGCTGCCAATATGTAGGTGCAGAGAAATTTCATTTATATTACTAATGATGTCAGTAAATAAATTTTAAAAAACCTGTAATTTTATACATAGAGTTTTTACCCTGATTTCCCCATGAACAGACTTCAGTACAAAGTATCCAAACTCATAGTAAGACTCCTTAGAACAAAAAAAGTAAAATATTGTGTTGGAAGTGAAACATTCACATCTCAGTGAAACTTCCATTTCTCAGTCTATATAACATGTGAACTAACTCACATTCAAGTGGCCTATCTGCATAGGCATACATAGATAAGTTTGACTGTAAATATCAAATGTTTATGCTTTGTTGTTTTTTTTTTTGGGGGGGGGGGGGGGGCGGGAAGGTATTTCATTTCAGCAATTTCTTTCCTTGGCATAGCCCATGACATAGATTTTTGCATACTTATTGAATAAAGTTTTTGAAATTATCAACTGGTTTCAAGTTTTTTGAAATTACCTTTACTATGAAAAATGTCTTTATTATTTAGCATTAACATTTTGAGTAGCAGAAAATTGGCAATATTGCACTTCACTTGTGTCCTAGAATCATAATTATGATGTAATATACAAATTTTGCCACTTAGAAGGCCAGGCAATAATGGTGCTTTTGTCTGTAATACAAAAGCTTAATTCTGGTTGTATTCAAAAGAAAAAATTATTCAGAAGTTTTGTGGTTTTACTGGCTTTTCTGAATAGATGTTAGTCATACTGTTATTTAAGGCAACAAATTATTTTCTCAAATAGACAGTATCTATATTTTTTCATTGATAATAAATAACAGATAATAAACACATTGCTTGATATCTTTTCAGTGCTAGATATACATGCAACTGAGGTTTTTAATAAACAATGGAATTAACAAAAAGAGCTTAAGCATTCCAAACAAGGCATAACAGTAGCAATACTGTTGCTCTCCAGGTGTCTTTTCTTTCTAAAGACTTCCAAAACACTGTGTGAACTTTGTCTATAACATTGGAACAAGGACTAGAACAATCATATCTGCTTTGCTGGAATCTAAGTATGCAAGTGGATATCATCACTAATATTAATTTACTCTTTATGCAGCACTCTTTATGGGCTAGATGGCTATTTGGGGAAGGATGTGAGAAACACTTCCAAAATTTTTATTTTTCTGAGTTCATATGCTATTTCTCGTGACTAAGAAAGCTTCTAACATTTATAACTATCAGGAACTCTGACCTTAAATCAGAACTGGTAAGTTTCTCTTTGAGAATGAACTGGTGAGTTCATCTTATGGTGAAGCTTATTTAAAGTGCAGTATAAATTGGGCCTACACTCACATTATAAATAAACTGTGAAATCAGTCCATGTGTGCTACAGAAACCCATGTCAGCACTTCATAAGATTTAGGCAAAATACTGTGTGTTTCTGTGCACCCCTAGTACACCTCCACACTTCTGTTCTGCTGCTGGCGTGTTCACTTCTGCAGGGTTTCTAGAACTTACAAATGCTTGTGTTGCTTCCTTCCTTCCCAAAGCCCTGAGATAATGAAATCATGTAGAAACAACTAGCTTAAAATTTATATCTGAACTTAGGACACAGAGAGCTTTTCCCAGTGACCAGGCTCGGGTACCTTCCATCCCATGGGAGATGTGCCCATGCGGAGTGGGTGGATGCTTGGAGAAGGCTGTGATCCAGTGGGACAGCTGGTGGAGAGAGGGGGCCCTGCTTCCAGGCTGGAGCAGCCTGGCCTTGGAGGACTGCACACTGTGGAAGAGTGACCCACACCACAGCATCTGGGGGAGGAGTGTGTGCCCATGGGAGGGACTCACGCTGCAGCAGGTGCAGTAGGGCTGCTGCTCCTGAGAGTGGACCCACGCCAGGGAAGTTCACGGAGAACTGTCTCCTGTGGGAGGGATCCCACAACCTCACAGGAGAAGGACTCCTACTCCAGAGGAGGGGAAGAAAATCTCTGTGATGAACTGACCCAAAAACACCATGCCCTATCTCCTCACACTGTCAGTGGGAAGGAGGGAGGAACTGGAGGAGAAAAGTTGTTTTAAGGGGTTATTTTGCTTCTCATTATCCTCCTCTGATTGTGTTAGTTATAAACTCACTTTGCAACTTTACGTTGAGCCTGTTTTGCCTTTGAAGTATTTTCTCCTGGTTGGTCCTTATCTTAACTCGTGAACCCTTTGGGTTTTTTTTCTCTACCCAGTTGTGCAAGGGGAGGGTGAGTGAGCAACTCTCATGGGTGCCTGGTGTTTGGCCAGTGTCAAACCATAACAGTCTTTTGAGGCAGGAGTATTTGTAAGTGAAGGATTCCTGTTTTGCAATGATTAACTCACTCTTGAGGTTCTATTAATTTTTGTGAAAATATGCTGTTTACATAAAACCACTTGGAAAAGTCACAAACACTGAAATTTCAGACGTGGACTTAACCTCATTTCAAAATTATATTGCCCTGTAAAGGATGGTCTTGCATCCTATCTCCCTGATGCCCACCTCTCATCCTTTCTCTGTTGATCATGAGTATTGCTGATACAATCTGACCACTGGCTGCTTTTGGGTACAAAAGTCTACAGCATCTGTCTTAAGCAGAAAGGATCAGCCTTCCAGGCCCTTCAGCAAGTGGAGTTCCTTGCTGGTGGTGCCAGTGTGCTATTATTCTTACAATATTTGTGCCCAGGGCTATTTTCTGTTCATCAGTTTACAGCTAATGTTTGAGAACTCCACTGCAGACTTCACTTGCCCCCATTCACAAAACCTACTACTTAAGGTTTAAGTTTCTTAAACCTTAGCCATGTGTGATATCCACAGAGTAAAGCTGAAAAAATTTAGGCAGTAGTATCTTAACTTTTAGATGATTGTTATTGCAGCTAACACTATTTCATGGCAGAACAAATATAGATAAGTCTCAATATGCTGCACTGACAAGTTAAAATAAGACCCAAATAATTTTAGTAGTAGTAGCAGTGGTAGTAGTAGTAAGAGCAGAAGTTCTTATTTATTTCAGGTACAGAGTTGATGCTGAAATCACACCTTAAATCTAAGATAATATTAGATATACCCTGAGGGGAAAGTAAAATTTATTCTGAAATGCACACATTTGCAGAATATAACAGAAAATAATTAATAACAGAAAAATAGAGCAGTTCATCCTGTCACATCTAACTAATAATATTGTTTTAAATGCAATTAATGCATTAAAAATAACCATTTTAAAAGCACAACATAATAAACAATAAAACCACAAAATGAAAAATTGGATAACCTAGTAGGCACACTAAATAGAACAAATAAACTATTTAAGAAAGAAGTATTTTGAAGACACTGGAGAAGTTACTAGAAGTGAGAGAAAATGTTATATCCTTTATCTGTAGATGTTGGCAACATTATTTATTTTCATTTTAATCAAGAAAATTCCTTGCAGTCCTTTACTCTGTAGAAGCTCATGTTTTCCTCTGCACCTAGTCTCAGAGATTCTGCTGAGATTAATTCTGATCTAACAGGCAGATTCTGATCAGACAAATTTTTGCAGAACTTATGACTTGTCTTTAACCAAGGAGCTAATAGCTTATTTTTTATGATCCAAGAATTAAGCATACGTATGCCTAACACTACTGTGGCAGAAAACCAAGGGAACACTTTTTAATCTCATACACAAGTAACTTTTGAGGTCATCAGCATCCTTGAACTTCATTGTGAGCCTGCTGCTGAAACAGACAGAATTGCACGTTCCTGCATTTTATAATTCCCTCCAGCAGTTGTGGTGAAGAAAATGGTCTGAGTTAGGTGAGCACTGGGAGAATCAAATAAAAGCATACAGGACTGAAATTACTAAGCCTTACAGTTGTCACTGCCTTTGTTTATTAGAATCCATAGCCATAATATTATATTACTTATTGATATTATAATATAATGCTTAGATGTTATATAATAATTACTTATTAATATTATATTATAATATTATTTATTTGTATGTAGGAGTTATGCTCTAGTCATGCTTACAACAAAAACAAATATCTACAGAGTTTAATTATTCACCTGATGGCTTTTTATTGATCTTCAGGCTGATAGCTAAAGTTATTGGTCATTATCTCTTTATCTAGCTAGAGAAACACATGAACTAAATATTCTGGCAAATATCCACAGATGAGATGATGCAAAAATCTAATACTCTACAAGAAAGTTTAATATGTGAAAAATGCCTTATTTAGGAAAAAGCAAACCTTTCCATTTTTAATAAGTGGGATTGAATAAAGATTGGATATGTGGTAAGGGGGGTCACAAGAAAAGTTTAGCACAAACATTTCATTTGCAGTCACTTCTAAAAGATCTTTTGTCATGACTGTTTTCAACTTCTCTGCATTAATAAAATCTACTCGTTTAGAATCCAACTCTCCTAAATATGATCTCTATAGACAAAGATTTATGGCATTTAATATATTTTGAAGAAATCCCAGATAAAGCAATCTATCTTTCTAAAAACATGTTTATGTAAAAATAAAAGCTAGAGAAATAATTTCCCACACTTGCAAGACAGTCATTTCTGCACCATTTTACAAAAGCAATTTATTTCTATGGACCAGAACAAAAAACCCCAGGGGATTCTCCCAAGACTATTTCTAATGAAATTATTAGCAAAAGAGAAAAAGTATCCAGACAGTAATCAAGGAACAACTACATATTTGTCAACAGAGTATTGATGAAAATGCCACCTTTGCTTATATAAGACCTTTAAAATCTACTAAATATATTAAGAAAGCATGGGGATATTTATGAGGCATAAGCCTCTCATCAGCCTGTCACCTGTGTTTCTCTGACCCAGAAATGCAAATCATTTTTGTAGGCTTTAAATACTTGCTTTAAGCAAGGAAGAATGGATTATCTGATGAAATGATGTGCAGACCTGCCAATATCTCTGCCTAGTTCCTAGTAAAGTTAATGCAGTCAGAGAGGCATCGTGACATGTAATGCCTCTCTGACTGCATTAGTGTTGAGCAACCAGGGGTTGGAGAGATATTCTTTTCACATATACTGCATATGTAGCCTCCCTTCAAGCAGAATCCACATTCCAGAAACTCATTAAAGCAGCAATTTGACCTCTTCTACCATCATATTCAATATTTCGGCACCTAGCTCATAATGACTTGGGTGTTAATTTCTGTAATTTGTGATCCTCTTTGACACTAGAAGTTAAATTTGTCCCTGTTTACCTTGGAAATTAGCCACCCTTCCATAAATTAGGAAGCCCATCCCAACTGCTGGATGGCAGGAGGCAACAAATGCCTGCAGAGCCAGAGTGGGTCTGTGCTGCCAAACTCGATGACCCCAGCCAAGGGTGTCTCAGCAGAGATTTCCCTGAAGCCTCTCTTTAAATGCAGCATAGGTTTTGACTATGCAATGGCGCAATACCACTTCTGCAATCCTTTCCACTTGGTAATAGCGAGGGAACCTAGGAGTAGAAAGGTATAAAGATGTTTCCAGGTGTAAATGCTCCTTCCATCATGCTAAGGTTGTTTTCCAGAATCTCCTGTTCCTTTGTAGGAGCAATGCTGGCATCCTTAGGAAAAGGTTTTAAAATCTGTCCTGTGAAAGCCCCTAGGAAAGGGCAAAGGTACTTTAAACAAACAGACATATATGTGTAGATGCTTCCTCCTGCTTTGGAGGGCTCTCACATTTTATTTGTCCCCTTTTTTGTGTCTTGTCTCTACATTTTCCTGTTTCTTTGTGAATCTGTGCTCCATCCTTTCTTCTCCATCTCTAAGAGGATGAAACAGAAGAATAAGCTGGAAGCAATTGCCTATTAATTGCTGTTTTGAGTTCTCTGCCACAGTGGGCTGCCCACATGCTTTCTCTTCATTATCAGAAGATGCAGCATGAGAGTACAGAAATCTGCTGGACTTTTAGTCGTCTGTGCAGCAGTGGAACAAGACCAAACCTCTTCTGATCACATGAATAATTTTTTTATCATTTTGGCATGTAATTTAATGACACAAGTTAAACCCAAGATGGGAGAATTAATGGGCATATACAAGACAATTTTATTCAGTCTCTATTATACTCCTCCTGTTCTTAGCCTCTAGGTAAGATAAGCTAACAAGATCTATCACCGGGTAAAACACTATGGCTGTATGCAACCATTCAAAGCCTTTTCTTCAGCCTGCTGTTTCTCTTGGAAATTCTTTGTAGATGATGTAATTATAAAAGCATCATTTTTTTCTCCATGGAATTAATAAAAAACAGTATGTACTGGCCTGGCAATACACTAGCAATAAAACTGAGTTCCAATCTTGATTTCTTAGTTGACAGGGTCATTGATTACCTGTTATCTCCATTCCTGAGGCTTCTCCTGGTTCTAAATTAAGGGTTTTAACTGAAAACATGTGCTGCTCATTAGCTCTGCTAATGCCACACCTGTACTGTTCTCCTGTTTTTAACAGGCTTTTGCTTAGTCCAGGCTCCCAGATATTATATTTACTGTTGCAGTGGCTAGAGAATTTATGTACTGTTATTGGCATCTCTATCCTACATTTCAAGGACAAAAGACAGGACTGACTTGATGAACAGAAGCAAAGGGGATTTAACCTAAAATATGGGGAAAATTAATTGTTTGTGACTAGGTTAATGTTCAAGAATTCTTTTTTAAAGTGGACATCTCCTAAAGATTTGCATAATTGTAAGTAGGAACTGGATGGGTTTTTTCATTAAATTGGATGGGTTGAAGAGGGCTACTTTGTTCTGTAGTGCTGAATATGCTGGCAACTTTTAACTAGGCTTTTTTGCCTAGAAATATGGATGCTGATATTTTAGACTTGATGATGGTCTGATTGCTTATGCTTTGAAAGTAAACTAACACAGTCATCTTTTCTGTCTTCAAAACTTGGAGCATGAAGCCTAGCTATAAAGGCTGTGTAGTCAGTGAATATGTTGTTCTAGATGTTGACTAATCTTTTCCTGGATAAGGTGTATGAGTCCCATAGCTCCTGATTGTGTACAAATAATGGAAGTGAGATACCTTATTTACAGACAGTGAATCTATGAATTCAGTGTAAGGCATCTATGTACTTACTGCAGCTTAAAAACTAAAAATATCTGTAAAATGAAGGAAGCTGGTGAAAGAACCATGTGCCATCTCTGATTTCTGTCTATTCACCGAGGCAGCAAAAGGCTGGGTGTAACTTGCTTCTTAAACATGCTTTGTTTAGGAATAAGCAGGGAGGAATAATATCTTACTATGGAACTGCCTTTAGCTCTTATTTTTTGGGAATAAAAGGAATCCTTTAGTGAGATGGAGAAATAATGTGTGTTGATTCTGCCTGCTATTCAGCAGTAATGCTTAGTTGCTTCTCAACTCTTGCTGTGCTATACTCAGCTTCCATCTTTTATGGCCATTTTCTTCAGGGGGCTGAGAGAGAAGGATGAATACCTCAAACTAATAAAGTTGGCTCCTTTTTCTTCCTCAAGGTAGTTCTTGAATTTTGAAAATTGAGGATTTTTTAGAGCATTCAGGAAAAAACTTGCCATCAGGATGGATCTTTTAGTGCCTGCAGGGTCTTTGGAGGGAGCCACTGGTACAGTTCAAGGAGGAAGTCATAAACCAGTGCTTCCAGTGAGAGGTTGGTACCATAAGGTCAGGCTCTCTTTACTCAAAACCTTATAGAAAAAATAACCATAAGAATCAGACATAATCAGGTGCAATTATTTTGCTGTACAGAAGGTCTGTTGGAATAATAAAGCTTATCTTCATGTAATGATAACATCGTTGCAAGAGTTGGAGATAAAACTGTTCTAAGGAACTGTATGGAGAGGCAAGGTGCAGTGGTGTATGGAGAGATGCACACCTGCCTGAATTTGGTTACTCTGAAGTTCCACACATCTTAACATTTTTGTCCTCAGTTCCAGGCCTGTAAAATGGTACAGATATTTTTTCATCTCATGAGATTTTTGTAGCCATTACTTTTTTGTTTGTTTGGTTGGGTTTTTTTGGTTTTTTTTTTGGTTTTGTTTTTTTGGGTGGTTTTTTTTTGTTTGTTTGTTTTGTTTTTTGGGGTTTTTTTTTGTTTGTTGGTTTGTTTGTTTTTTGTTGTTGTTGTTTGTTTTTTGGTTTTTTTTCTGGCAAGGGGGAAGGTTTGTTAAGTACTTGGATGCCAGAATAATGAGGGCTATAGAAAAATCTATTAAGGGAATTACTAATTCTGTCTTCATGGCAGAGCCTGAACAGCAGGTAGTAAATAAAATTTGAGGTCACAAAATGACTGGTGAATAGGAAGGAAAATATTGACTAGTCAACCAGGAAACGTTTACTGTCATTTCTGAGTTTCTGATTTAAGCAGAGATCTTGTGGAAAATAAGTTTATAATTAAAAATGAATCATAACATATATGTTGAAGGGAAACAAGGATTAAAAGGCATCTGATGTTGTTGAAGTTCTGAACACTTCTCTGTGTGATTTTGTGTTCTTTATGGAGAGTGTGTGGGATTAGAAATAATAATTTACTTCTGCATTAAAGTGATGTGATGCAGTAGGAAAATAAAATTAAAAGTTAAATCCTCTGAGAAGAGGAAGACATGTACTGCATATGGCTGAAGTACAGCTCTGTTTGCATCAAGGAAATAATTTTTGCGAAGAATATCCTCATCATTGCAGTTCCATATTGTCCTGCTGCAAGCTCTTGGATCTGAAAGCCGTCAGGAAAGCATAGTTTGACAGAGTGGAACAATGCTGTGACAACAACAAGACCAGGTGTCTTTGTTCAAACTCATGGAAAGTGACTGACTGATGGGTAACATGGGTAATCTGCTGCTAGGAATTCACTCATGTCTGCGGCAACAAAAGCACAGCTGTTCAGCTTGAGCTGGGTGCCTTGGCAAAGCTTCTTTCTATAGCCTTGTAACAGCCTTTGGAATACTTGAGGTAGCTTTGTATACATGTGCACTGCAATGTGGTCTTAATGGTCTATTTCTCTTGTCAAATGCTCCCATAAATAAACATACTGAGTCATTTACTTGGTTGGTATAATTGACCTCATCAAAGGAAAAGCATGGAGCTGAAATCTAACTTGCAGCTATTACAGATATATGCATTCTGCTAGGGGCTCTCTAAAATCCAGGCTCTGTCCTGCATCCTGGCGTTCAAAAGTGTTCCTGGCCTCAGTTTCCAGTGATGAATTTTCAAATATGGCTACAGATCAAATGTGTCATCTTTCTGCATTGACTGCACACTTGAAAATGTTACTGGGTTCATAAAATAAAATATGAGAGCACTAGGGGAAAAATAGAGAGACATATTTTATATAAATTAGTTGTTTAATTTGGTATTTGTCAAGATATGCATTTTATCAGGGAAACTAGAATTACTTAAGTGTTACTTTTCATTTTATTCTTTGGTCAGATAAATGAATTTGACCAACTAACTTGTTGCTAAATCTCTTTCTGCTTCCTGAGGTACTATTCAATTATCATCTTCCCTTTCAAAAATACATCTGATGTTCACTTTCACTATTTTTCTACCCCCTGCTGCTCTCTTGAGATGGAAGAACATATTTTCTGGTTACTTTTCATGTAAGCCACCCACAAAGGTGAGGGCAAACGATGCCTCAGAAACATTTCTAGATTTATAATGAGTCTTTCTGGGTCTTCCACTGCTCCAACTCACTGCATTTGAAATTTCCAAAACTTTGTTGATATTAAAACTGTAACAAAGACTTTGAATGTTATTATTTGCAGGCAAGCTCTTTCAAAATAACAGGCTAATTTCAAGGCTTAGCCTGAGACATCTTAAGACACCCTGTTTTCAAAGCAGACTTCTTGTGTATACAGAGAAAATTCACACATTTTCAGCTAAACTCTTAATTGCTAGCTTGGTTTTCAATAACTTCAATAAATTTATTAAAACAAAAGTTAAATCTTACACTTGTAAGATCTACAAATTATGATCTTGCACTTTCAGAAATTGGTTGTATATATTCAGTTTAGAGTGATTGTCAGTCTAATAAACTGTATGAAAGAAGAAAACTGTGGAGGACTATAGATGTTTTTGTTTGTTTTAAGGAATGGAGATCAAGAGATGGAAAGCTGTGTACCTCACTGAGGAGGAAAATGTTGGTGTGGGACTCTTGTGAGTGCAGTAATTCTGCATGTTTATATTGCTATGAAGAGTAATGGGACTTTGAGTATATGTCTGTAAATAAATCAATTACTCCAAGATTAACCCTGTTAATTTTCTTCCACACATTCAAGTCCAAATCAAGCTAACTCAAAACCCTACCTTTTTCTTGTATTAGGGGTAATTACTAGGAAAAACAAAGAAAAAAAAATGCAACAAAAACAAAAACCAGCATGCTCAAACAGCAAAGTTGTCAAGCCAAGCAATAAAAGGCCAGAAAACTCTAAGAAATGATGTAGTGTTATGCAAATAATAATAATTTTCTCTTGTTATGTGTATATATTATGATACAAGCTATGACAATATCACAGCTAGTGTTGTTGGGCTCTCTATTTTTCCACTGGACAGATTTTATAGTCTGCACAGATGTGCAGAGATGCTAAGGACTATAAACTGCACACTTCAACAGACTTGACTTTTTAAATGAGAAAAATAGTGGCACCCATTTTCATTGTTAGACGTGACTGATTGATTTCTGTCTTAAGCTTCCTGAAATACATTCTCTAAAGAATATTGCCAATATGGAATATTTCACCAGAAATTTCACCAGAAATAACAATTGAAAAATGGGATACAATATCATCTAGTGAACCTCAATAAGAGGACAGATAGCACAGATATAGTCACCGCAATGAAACTAATGCAGGAGACAAAGGTAGTGCAATAACTAGTTTCTATCTGGGTTAAACCAACCAGGAATAATAAGCAGGTTGTTTCAGTGAAGATTTTTGACTGATTCTACCTTCCCAGTGTGATTAAATCATTACTACGTACAAAAATACACAGCACCCTAGGATGGATATATAGAAAATTGCTGGTTCCTTCTTCAGAAGCTGCACTCCTTTCTATTCATTCTGTGAGATTTCCTAAACATAAATTCAAATAAAGAGCAACTTCACCTCAACTATCCTTCCTGGGCATCCTAACAAGAGACTAGTGAACCGAACCAAGCAATTGAAATGCAGAGTTGAAGTAGGGAGCTGCCAGAAAATACTATATTATGAAGAAGTAACCTTTCATTGTAGGCTGCCTGATAGTCAGTCTCTTGGTTCTATACCACCCACAATATTATATATGCTCCTAGGCAAGGAAGAAAAGAATCTTAATCTGAATCCAGATGCACAGTTTGATTTTAAATAGCACATAATCCATCACTGTTTGTACTTGTGCATGAAAGAAAGTGGAGAGCTTAGAAAAAATATTGTCAGGTGTTGCTTGCTGGATAGCAGAGCAGGATATTTAGAATATGTTGTCTCAGCTTTTTCTAGCCAAGACCTACATCTTTCCTAGAGCAGAGAAGTTAGCCTCTTTTCATCACAAAGTCCACTCAAGTACCAGCAATTTGAATATCACCAGTGACAATGTAGGTATAAATTTTTGAGCAGCTTTGGAAGGATACGTTTTTAAACCAATCTCTACTAATTTTGAATAGTTCTTAAGTCTAATACTTTTTTCATTTTATGCACCCAGTTAAATTTCATTTTCCAGAAGAACAGTTTCTTTTGTGGGTTTTTTCTTTTCCTGCTACTGCTAATCCAAAAGTAAAAAGACCAACTATTCTGTGTGTTAAGATGATCATTCTAAGGAGCAGTTTATTTTCTTTTTTTTTTTTTTTTCTTTCTCTGCTTAATAAAATCTCATCTTTGAACATCAATCTCATACTCCAAAATGAATACTTGTTACATCAAATTTTAAAGAAAAGCCACAGGAGACTTCAGCTATCTAGGAGTCATTGAGGAAGCTGACTGAATCAGCTGAAGTGCACTCACATTCCTCTGAAAGTTTTGCAGGATTCTTCTGTTTTCTTAAAAGATTTAACAGTCTGGGTTGAAGATTGTCCTTAAAGAATGAAATTTAAAATAATCAGAACTCATATTTATGGAAGTTACTTTGGGAGCAGGATGTTACCTATGCTTCAGCAACAGAAGATATTAGACATGACTAAATTTGTGGATATGCTATATAGCTTGGATTGGTTTTTTAAGTTTGCTTTTTTTTTTTTCCTCCCAATCCCAGAACATTATGGTGTCTGGGATTTAGGTAGGCAATGACTCTCATTTCAGTGGAGATTGAGCTGACTCACAGGAATACCCTAGCCTGCTGCTTTATTTTCCTATTGGTTAGCTATTATTAAAGTTAACTAGGCAAGAATAGAAACCCCATAGGAAAGCCCAGCTAGAAGCTGATTTTTCTTTGTCAGCTCAAATTCCTCTGGTTAGAGATTCAGGCAGCAATTGCATATCCCATACCTGCTGCTACTTTTCCTTTGCCTGCTAATGAATCCCTGCAAAGAGTCAGTAGCAAATTAATTGATTTCCTGTATGTGTCCCAACTTCGCTATTGAGTTTAAAAGGAAACTATATAAAAAAAGAGTAGAGAGGAAGTTGCTTTTTTGATTGCTGTCTTGTGTTTTTTGCTAATGTTTGATTTGTTTAAGTTTTAATGAATCCCATTAGGTATTTCAGCTATAAATAGGCACACAGCAGTTGAAGAAACTCAAGAGAAGAGGATGAATTGGAGGAGGGTTGATGTTTTTTAAATATTACAAAATGTTCAGGGATGGGTCAATTGATAGCTGATAATGAAATTTTAATCATAGCAGTACTTAAGATAAAGTAATAAGCACTAACATGAAATGCATTGAGGCTTTTTACATAATTATATCTTTGTAAGAATTTAATTAGGATGTGGTATTCTCTTGAAACAAACATGCTGTGTTGGGTTAGATTTGTTTGCAAGCATGATCAAAATGGGAGCAATACTATCTTTTGCTATTTTTATCAATAGATTATGAGGCTTTGGGCATTGGAACACACTATGCATAAATGAAGGGGTAGTGTCTGCTAGCCAGAAAGGGAACAGGGAGCTTTGAAATGGGATGTTTTGGCCTCTAGCTGTGTCACAGATACAAGTCCACTACTGTGCCTAAAAAAAAATCAACAAAAATAATGGAAAAAACCCCAAATTAACAAAACAATGAACAAACAAATAAAACCCCTTTTTTATCGTGCTTTTTGTTTTATTAGTAGGTTTATGGTTTGATTGGTGGTTTGGTGGTTTTCCTTGGTGCTGTTTTCCTTTTGTCTCCGCCTTTTCCCAGTTATTTCATCAGCTAGTTTCTAGTTTCTGTTTCTCCAAACTTTAGCCATTTATTGAAACCGTTTTTCCTCCCTTGGAAGTTTATTGGTTCACTATTGTTATCCCCGCCTAGGTTTTTTACTCCCAACTCTCCTGATTTGTTGAAAATTATGCCTTTCCCTGATCTTCCCCCACATATAAGTCTTTGTTTGTCCCTTGATCGGGGTCCCATGAGAGGAAAAGGGGAAGTTTACTATCAAATAAAGTTTCCCTAGGACCCGTGTGCACTGCCTGTGTTTTATATTGCACCGAAACAACTGACGGCTGGGATTCAACGAAGCTCCAGGGGGAACCTGCCGCCCTCCCTGTCTTGTCATCAGCTAGCCGGGGAAAGAGAAGCGGCAAACCCCAACAAAACAACATGGCTCTAGCCACTAGAGTCATACTACTCAATTTTTTTTATCCCATAACATATACTTTAGTCTGCTCCCCTCTTCCAAGTCCAGATAGAGCATTTAATTTTAGGAAGAACTTTGAATTAGTTATCCCCCAAAAGGGGATCTAATAGGAACCTGTTTATCACTGGTAAATACCATTCTTTTTAGTGGCATCCTCTTCCTGTCTAGAGGAAACTGCATTCCTAGTGTCTCTGAAAGCCTACAGAAAGCAACAAGCTTGAAAGTCTGAAGGTAAAATAATGAAGGCTTGGAGTGGCTATTGTTTTGTTCTCTTTCAAAATAGTTTCAAATGTCATCTGTTTCAGAAACATCCTGAAGGAGAAACTTGCAACCTGTTCTGATGTTTTGTTGTTTTTTTTTTAAATGAAAAATATTTTAATGTTACAGGCAATATTTATAGGGATGCTTAAAGTAAAACAAAATCCTAATTCTTTAGATTGGGAAACATCTGTGATATTTCTTTATGCTCCTTACAAAGAAGATAAAAACCCCAGAAGTGTACTAATTATCCTGTAAATGAAAGAATTCATAGAGGAATATATGAACTTATATCAGAGATGTCACCAACAGCATAGCATTTTCCATAACCATGCTAACATTTTTCTGTTTCTACTTATGAGACTTAAATGAGGTAAAAGATGGCATC
The DNA here is from genome assembly GCF_036417665.1 of Passer domesticus. Classification (NCBI taxonomy): domain Eukaryota; kingdom Metazoa; phylum Chordata; class Aves; order Passeriformes; family Passeridae; genus Passer; species Passer domesticus. The sequence continues at coordinate 81,088,909 of NC_087474.1, read as the reverse complement.
TCTGTTTGCTATTTGATGTCCTTAATACACATACCATAGCAACTTCTGTTCTGTTCGATACTGCAGCTTTTCCAGTGGAAAAACTATGGGAGACAGTAGCTAGCCTAGGACCAAAAGGCATAGCAGAGAAATAAGTGCAGGGAGAGCTGTAGTGGGAATTGTAGCAAGTGGCAACTTTTCATGGGGAAGAAAAGTTAATAAGCATGAACTGGAGGAAAAATAAAAAAGGTGGGTGTACAGTAATTTCTGGACCCTGGCAACAAGGAATATCAAGTAAAGGAATTGGTTGGTATTTTTCTTATCTGAGCAATGCTTGGAAAACCAAGATACAATGGATGGGGCAAGGACTAGGGCTATGATACTGTGGAAGAGGAGGGTCTCCCTGGCTTAGTTAATAGCCTACAAGTAGGAATAAACATTGGGAATGGGTACTAAATTAAGAGACAGTAATGAAAAAAGAATCAGGAACATGAGAAAAAGACCAGATTGCTTGCATGTCTTTGTTATTTTTATGGAAGACTGCTGGTTTGAAGACCTGCTGTAGTGCTCATTTCTTAGTGCTACAAAGCTGTCTTTCCAGGACTTTTGGATGCAAATTCTGTATACGCTGTTCCTGATATTCTGCAATTGTGTCCCATAGTTATACCAAGTCCTGATTTTTTCTCTGCAAAATGACCTAGTTAATAAAGCAAAACTTTGTGTCCATTCTTTTTTAAGTCAAGATACACAGTAACTAGTCAGATCCCTAAGAGTAAAACAGGAATGGGACTATATGACCTGTTGTTAAATTTATTTTTGCTTTTGGTAGAACTTGTAGAGCACTCAGGCTGCTCAAAAATTATAGCCTATATATGTTCCAGCAATGTCTGCTAATGACAGATAGACATCATTAAACTGACCCACAAAAGAGAGGATGATTATAAGTGTCTGTGTACTACTTGGCTATTTAAAATTACTGGGTATATACTAGCCCCTTTTTATTGATTCCATTACAGGAATCCTGTACAGGCTTCTCATCTTCTCGTAAGTAGTGACAAAACTAAAATGATCAGTGCTTTTTTGCTTGCTTGTTAAAACAGAGCTCTTTTCAAAGAATGTTCTCAAAAAAAAACTTTGATTTTTTTTAATTTAAAGATTTTAAGTAGGTTGATAGAAGAACTATAAATCTGTTTGTCTGGATAAAAAGTTATTACTACTGAAGACAGGCTTTTAGAGAAGAATTATGTTAATAAATTTATTTCAGAAAATATTTATAAAAATGTGGTGTTTTTTTGTTTTCATTTTATTATAAAGTAACCAAAGAAATCAAATAATATTGAGACTTAAAGAGCAGAGTGAAAAGTAGATTTGCTTCAAGTTCATTAATTGACTTTGAAATCTTAATTATTAATAATTTCTCTTTCTCTTCCCGCTTCTTTTTGGCCAACTCCTTCACAAACTCTGTGGACAATCATCGAATGGTTTGGTTTGGAGAAGAACCTAAAGATTATATAGCTCCAACCCCTCTGCAATGATCCATGTGCAAGGATACCTTTCACTAGACTAGGTTGCTCAGAAACCCATCCAGCCTGGCCTTGAAAATTTCCAGGAGTGGGGCAGCCTAAACTTCTCTAGGCAACTTTTTCCAGTGCCTCACCACATTCACAGTAAAGATTTTTTTCCCTACTCTCTGTCAGTCTGAATCCCTTCTCCCTTGTCCTGTCACTACATGCCCTTGCAAAAGTCCCTTTCCCTCTTTCTTGTTGGCCTCCTTCAGCTACTGGAGGGCCACAACTGGGTCACCCCAAAGCCTTCTCTTCTCAAGGCTTAACAATCTCAATCCTCTCAGCCTTTTCTCACAGGAAAGGTGCTCCATCTCTGTAATCATCTTTGTGTGCCTCCCGTGGACTCACTCCAACAGCAGTGTTCTTCCTGTGCTGGGACCTCAGAGCTGGATACAGTGCTCCAGGTGGGGTTTCACAAGAGCGGAGTAGAATGAGGATGAAGACTCCATATCTGCTCCACATTTTGTACATCTGAAGAATTCTAATTGAAGCTACCTTTGGGAAATAACAGGGTAACTTAATCAGTGGAATTCTGGAGGTTAATATCTATATTTCTTATTCTTGAAAGAAAGCTAGAAGGACTGGCTGGTACTAATTATTGTATTTTTTATGTACATGTCAGTATGGTTAAATCATTGCCTGGCTATATTGCTAAACCAGCAAGCCTAGGCTGTATTACATTTCATTCTTTGGAAACCTTAAAACACGAGAAATCTGTCGCACCTAATGTGCTTGATGTCAAATTCAGCATGGTGTGCCATGTAAAATTCCAGACTGTGAGGCAGAAATGGATTTCTGAGTGCAATAAGAAATATTTGAACAAAAGTATCATCTTGAATAGTCTCTCTGCTGCTCCTTTTCCATAAAAACTGCTGTTACAGATACTTTCCTTGAACTGTAAGTAAATGGCTGCTGGAGTAGACAAGAGTTCACCCAGTCAGATACAACTAATGGATGACTGAACAAGCTGTTTCTTATTGCTACTGTGTTGTCATTTGCCATCTCCAGCTGAGGTTACTGTTCACAGACACCTGATGATTTGCACACTAGAGCAGTAGGTAGGGATGCTTAGGTGTAAAAGCTCTGGATCAGGCTCAGGACCAAAGCATTAAGAGGCACACTCCATGTGATCTGATTACTGACATAGCTAGACCTGCTTCAGTAACCTGCTGTGTGTATGTGTATATTTGAGTTGAAATGAGCTAGTAACCAAGGCACTTTAGTTGACTTATTTGTTTTTCTCTAGTACCTATAAATCCAGAAAATCAATGTGAACATCGCAAGATACAGGATGCTGTGGCTGTCTTGGTCAGAGTTTCTTCATAAATATTCAATAGATGGTGCAGGTTACTGCTCAGCTCTTAATGTGAAACTTGTTATGTTGAGATACCCAGCTAAGGTTAGTTAAAATCCATAAAGTCAATCTCCCAAGACCAAAGGAAGAGAACAAAATCTTCAGGTTTTTTTGCATCTATCATTGCTGGATATGAAAGAAATGTAGTTGATGACTTCCTTGAACTTTGTTTTCTTTTTATGCTCTTGCATATCTCCCACCTCTTGGTGGTTATCTCAAGGAAGAAACAATAATCAAGACACAAAAACAGAAAAAGAAAGATGAAACTATTAGTCCACCAAGATTAAAAAAAATATAAAAATTACAAGATAGCCTCTGTGGAGCAGGGCTTACCCAGTTTGTTCCAAAGTGCAGCATATGTAATGACTGATCTAAGAAGCAGATTTTGTATCTGTCAACACAATTAAAGAATCCACCAGTACCAAGTGAAGAGGCATGTGCTTTTTTGTTTGGGACTGCTGAATTAAGCAAATTAGGGAAACTCTTTTTTCTTTTAATGTGTCTGACAGATAGCCTCACCTACGTTACTGCATTCCCAGTGCTACAGAAGAGCACCAAGTTTTAAAGATGGAGAACACTACTAACAAGAAGGTTTTTAAAAAAGATTATCTTTCCAGCTGAGGTCGATATCCTCTTATGCTCAAGGTACAGCAGAGGGGTGGCCACAAGTAGGAGTAAGCTTGTGGTAGTGAGTGGAAATTCAGTGATACATGGCAACACGGGCACTCTTTGACATTCATAGGACAGTAATGGGAACTTCTATGCCAGGCACAAAAGCAATGATCATGAGGAGATATCTATTCCTGAATGCAGATATCTGTGTTGGAACCAGCAACAAAGTAATCACAAAGATGTAGAAAAGGTGTTTGGGAGAATAACTATAGTCCAGGTCCTCCATAGGCTCGTCTGTGTTTTTTATCTCAAGTGCCAGGCAGAGATTTAAAGTCTCAATGTGTGGAAGAGATATAGATGATAATGATAAATTATAATGGTATAAAGATGCATAGATGATGTAAAGATGATGTAAAGATAATATTTACTTATATTTGGAACTGAGGAAACTGTATAGGAAGGATGAGGTACATCTTTATCATACTGGAGTCAAGTTGATGATACTGAATTAGAAAGGTTACAGAGGAACGTTGAAACTTAGAAATTGAGGGAAAGCTTGGAATCACAGAAGATCACCTGCTTTATACTGATTTGAAGAATGTCCAGTGCAGTCCTGAGCAGTCTGAAAGAAATAAATGGCATACAATAATTAAAGGAGGTAAATTAGTTCACCTATAATGTCAACTGATTCATATGTGCAGCTTTAAGTGATGGAGTGAGTATAAAATTTTGAAGTATTTTTACCAGTCTAAATTCTGAAAAAAAAAAAGAAAAAAAAAATTAAAATACATGACAGTAAGTGGTGCTTTCAAGCAGCCATTTCAGAAGCAGGAAATTCATCAGGACATAATTTTACCAGGCTACGAACTTCACAGATATCAAATTATTTTCCCTGATGGGAGGGTGAACAGCATAATAGGACAGGTTTTAAAGGAAAATAGAAGTAGTGTGGAACCCTTGTGGCCAGAATTCCGAGATTCTAATAGTAAGATTTTATTAGTTATACTGTTTGTAATATAGCTAGGGAAAAAAATTAACAGAGTGTTAAAGAAAATCAGTCAAATTGCAAATTTATGGCAGGTAGAAGAGTGGGAAATTAAAGCTACTGTGTACAGATCAATTCCATTCCTAGGTGCAATAATTGGCTGTTTCTGAGACAAACTATGTGTAACAACAGGAAAATATGCCTTTCTGGTTTACACTGAGTGCTGATCCACACTGTACATCTGCTCTGTAGTAGTTACCATAACACAATTAGGCCTAATGTTGTAGCAGGAGCCAATAGGCAAAACAAATCCGGTGCATGCATATTCAATTTTAAGAGTTGGAAGTGTATGAAAATGAGAGAATTTGTCAAAACCAAACACCTCCTTAAAGCAGCAGTGCAAGAAAATGGAAGCAGTCAGGAATCAGTTAAAAATCCATTTTACTAGAAGACCAAATAAGTTGAGATGCAAACAGAAAAGAAACAAGACTGAAAGGTCAGTGTTTAAAAAAAAAAATATTGAAAAGTTGGTAGGAATGAAAACAGGGAGAGCAGGAAAGCCCACAAAATACGGCAGGTGCCGTGCTTGAGCTCATATGAAGAAGCTCTTTATATAGTTCAAAACTGAGGAAGTGGGTAGGTAGTTGGTGCTTTTGCTTGGTGACAAAAGAATCAGAGAAGCAGCAGGGAAAGAGAGTAAGTTCTTAGCATTGGCCTTTGCTGCTGCAGGTATTGGAGGGATTCCCAGTGACCCATGGTTTTTAAGAGGCAGAGCAGAAACACTAGCTCAATTTTCAGTAAATATATGGGTTATATTAGATCTGATAGACAAGTTGCATCCGGTAAGGCTAGGATGATAGTCACCAGAGAACTCTGGAGGAATTCAGATGTGAAATTATGAGCTTGGTCTGCAGTCCAACATTACAAATAGGAGCTGTACAGGAGGAGTGGAATATTGCTGCTGCAACACTACCTGCAAAAGGGCTCTGGAGGACATCCTGTCAGCTACAGAGCAATGAAGCTGGTGTATACCTCTGATAAGACAGCAGAAACTGTAATAACAAATATAAGCACCTGGATTAAAGCTCTCTGGGAGTCAGCATGGTTTCTGTAGAGGGAGGACCTGACTCACTAACGAGCTGATTTGTGTAACACTTCTGTGAATAGGGTATCATGTGCACAAAGTAAATCCAGTGGAGATAAAGCAAGTAAATTACCATGGTGTGACTGACAAAAACCCTAGGGGTGTAATGTAACCCAATGAATGAACCCTCGTGATAGAAGAAGAAGAATCTGCAAGGGTGATGGGCTCATGAAGCCCAGAGTATGCCCAGATGCAAAGAAACTGACTTCTGCCTTCACTCTAAAGGCACCAGAATGGGTTTTGCTTTAGATGGACAGCAGTTGAGTGGCTTAACTGGAGGTGTAAATGTCTCCCTGAGTTAGTCAGACCGGAACAGGGGGAATGAGTTCATGCTCAGCCCAATATAGAGTATAAAACAGCAAAAGTATTTTGAAGAGAGAAACAATGTTGAGCTGTTTTCAACCATTGATTCCTGGTAAGGTGTGATGCCAGTGTTGTGACAGTCAGCAGAAGACAGGACTGGTAATGGAATTGATCTGTATATGATTTATCTGTATATTGCAACTGATACATTTTGTGAAGCAAAGTTTACTTCTGTATTGTGTTTTCAATATATTATGTATCACTCTGCTAAATCAGAAACTCTGTGTGGCATCAAACATCTCCAAGTAAGTAAATTTTACAATTAACACTATTCATTCCATACACAGAATATCTAAAAGAACCTGATCAGAATACGTTGAACACTGACATGTGGCTTTGGGAAAAGGCTTTTCTTGTCTTGAAAGTTAGAGTAGAGGAAGGGTAGGGCTTAGCAATCACTTTTCAGGGTAAAAGAGGAGAAGAGAGACACCAGTCCTGTAGAATTGATGATGATATTGACTTTATTTAACTGAAGTTAAACAAAGTGTCCTAGTAGTGTCCTAGAAAATACATGAAGAGTGATTCTTCCAAGATTACAAATGATAAGCATTTACCCCTGAAGTAAGCTAAATGTGCTTCCTTACCTCAATGGAAAGCAGTCTCAGACGGCCTTCTAAAATAGAGAAAAAAAAAGCTGGATATGTACTTTCACATAGAAGATTAATATAGGTAGCTTAACTCCTGAGAGACCAAACTAAAGTAAATTGTACCAAATACAAAGCCATAAGTTCCAACACAGCAAGGAAAGTTTGGATTGGCAGTTCTGTGAAATATTTGATTCAATGTGATATTTGCCATTCTTGTAATAATTTTCAATATCAGGGTGGCTTGAGGGAATGGATGGGAAGACAGAAAGTGTCTAGGCCTGAATGGTCTTTCTAAATAGTATATCTGTTTTGGGGACAGAAGCTGAGCTAGGTGCTTGCTAGGATGTGCCTGTGCATGCCATGTCTTTGATTACATTCAGATAGTGAGTGCTAGTTGCTGGTAGTCTCTTTGTGCAGTACCAAAGTCCTGAGAGTGTTATAGTGCAGTTCTTTCCTGTCTTTGATGAGGTAGCAGAACATGGTTGCTACATGGGAACTAAAGGCCTGCAGATAATACGACATTGTCAGGTTTAGAATCACCAGCACAAAATGTGAGCAATTGGCACTTGTTTTATCACTGTGCAGAATGAGTTCCCATTTGTTATCTGAAGCATAATGATTAGGCAAATGTTTCTAGTCAATTCTGAATGTATTAATTTAAATCTGAATAAAATATCATTTGTACACCTTCTTGGGCAGAGAGCATGCATATTTTCCAGTTATTGCTGTTGACTTAATGAGTGGCTACTTGGTTGTGTACTAAACCCTCACTACCAAGCTGCTTCTCTGGATTAATAATCTTTGTGATATTTCATTAATATTCATTGTTAATTAACACTTATGGAACAGAGAAAGAAATGTGCAGTATAGCATAAGTTTTTTCATCATTTAAACTTCATTAATTCAACATCATGTTTTTTCATCTATTTTTCATAATATACTCTGCCTAAGAAGAACAATACTTGGCAAAATTAATCTTATAGTAGATAAACAGCCTGATAAAAATGAAAGTTTTTTCAAAGCATCCTAAACAACTATTCATATCCTCTCCATTGAGACAAATATTCAAAGTTTCCCTGTCTACTATTCTGCTAAGCTGTTGCACAACAACATATTTTTTCTTGCATTTATGTCATTAACATTGCTGCTTTGTCAAAGTCTAGCATATATTGTGGCAAACCTTGAAGGGAAAGATTTTATCTTCTGTTGGACCAGCTAATATAACCCCAGGAAAAACAAGAAAGCAAGTTTTAATGTATGCCAGTTCTTCCTGCCATTAGAAATTATGCTAGATTTACAATGTTTTCCTCTCAAAGTTTTTTATCTATACTTACGTGAAATAGTCATGAAGGGATGGAGCAAACAAGCAAAGCACAACACACCCTACCGCTTCAAATCCACAAAATTATCAATTCAAAACATTTTGTTGCCTCCAAAATTATTTCTATGTCATAAAAATATTACTTTAATTACAAAAAAGAAACAAAACCAAAAAAACACAAAAACAAGCAAACAAAACACACTAAAAAACCCCAAGAGCATTTATAACTCTTGATAAAGGATCAATTGTAAAGTTTTCTGGAAAGAAAGACAATATAGAGGAAATAATATTGAAAAAATTCCCTGAATTACATTATCTATCTTCATATCTATGATGAAGACAAATCCATCCAAATCCTCCATTAATTTCAATGATAAAGGGAAAACATCAGAGTTAAACCTTTTAGAAAATCAGTCTTTGGGGTTTTATTCTTAAAATACTGAAGAAAATGCATCCTTCTGTGAAAAGGCAAAATTAGCATAAGTTTTGTTTGTAAGTTGAAATCTGGATCAAAATGTTGCAAGGCTTATACACAGCATTTCTATCGCACAAAAGGTCAGCTGTTGTTTTGGCTGACATTCTTAATATAGTAATATTTCACAGCTGGTAATTTGCAGCCAGTAATAGCCAGATGGTGCTTTTTCTAAGGTGAATTTAGAGCATTTTGAGCAGTTGTAAATGTGAGACTCATAATAGCACAGCAACACAGAGTATTCTAGAGCTCTATCTTTCTGGATTCAATAGCATGCTTAATCACAGCCAAGACCAGACACGCTCTACATGGTAAACTGAAATAAGGGACCTATGTTAATAAGGCATAAAAAAATTGCTGTATTTTTGACCTCTGTCAGACTTAAAATTCAAGTCACAGAGCTCTTTGCTCTCCTGAGAATGCTTATTTTGAGATTTTCTGCAATTTTTGTTCCTATTTTGTCAGACTTTAATTTAAATTACTGCCTTATTATTCCAGGTGTCCCGGGTGCCTATGTAAAACATTTTATGTTACCAGACACTAATATTATGAGTCTTTGGAGAGCTGGAAGAGAAGATAAAGGTGTGGATCTGAAAACATGTATATCTGGAATAAAATTTGTCAAAAAGAAACCAAAATTGGAGAAATAAATAATATGTTTGCCATATTTATGCAGCAAGACTATGTAATCCTTGTTTTTAAGGAAACCTGCTCAGTAAAATCTTGTTGTCATGTTCAGTTCCAAGCCTGAAGTGTTTATAATGGGCAAGGGAATGGTAAATTATGAGCTCCACAGATTTCTTGCCAGTTGATAATATTTTCTAAAAGTTATTTAAGGTAATGGCTTGACATAATAATCTGCTTTCAGACTATATTAGTGTTAGACCCATTGTCAAGTGAAAGATGTCTGAAACCAAAAAACTCCTCATCTCCCTGTCCCCTAGGAACCTTTCCAGGAAGCACATATATATTTTTAAAATATAATGTTGACTAGAGTCTTGTGAAATAATGTTGATATTCCTGGATTTCAAGGCAAAAATCCTTGTCCTGGTGATATATACTAGTCTCCAGGGTTTTTGTTTTGTCCAGTGAGCAACAAATTTACCAATATTCATTTGTAAACTTTCCTTGCAGTTGAGCTAATGGTATGTGCAGTAACAAGAAGACAGAACATTGGACTACAGGGATCTGAATGGTTATAGAGTCTAATTTCTCCCAGCCGCAGGCAACGAGCCACATGTATGCTCTCACTTAGTGGGAGAATACAAATCCAAAGGAAAGTAGTGCCATTTCATCCCAAAAAGGGCAAAAGTATAAAGATCAAGCAAAACATCTAAACAAAAGATTTTGAAAATAATTTTTTAAGAAGCTAAAACTACAACGGAATTAATATTTAATGAGGATTGTTAGGAATTAAGTTCGCTATATCTAAAACTATAGTACTGTTCTTGTTTAACTAAAAGACAGGGTTTATAACTGAATAAAGATTATTGTTTTCCTCTTGAAATTGCTTTGTGAATAGCCATAATATCTGCATGTCTGTACCTTACTTTTATAAAGGTGGAAGAACTCTTGAACTGAACTTTTGGCTGCAAGGGCTCTCAGCTAGTGAGGGATATTCTCTGCTTGGGGAGACCACAGCTCCTGTCTGTTGTCATCCCAAGGACCTGAGGTTAGCAGGTTAGACACCTGATGTGTCCTCTTACATCAGCAAGGAGCAGAGCTCCTTAAAGTGGTGAGAGTGCTGCAACTAGCAACCCTTTCTGTACACCTTTCCTAGACTGTGAAAAGGAAATGTTCAGATAGTAGAAGCTTAGTGCTTCATGAAGATCTTGTGTTTATGGTGCCTGCATTCCTCCCTGGGAAATAGGTTCACCTAAGTACTGTATATTGTGCAGCTGCTTTCCTCTTTCCATAGTTTTCAGGGGGAGAGGTAAGTGAAGTGGGCAGTGAGTATTTGGAAATGTCTAACAAGAGTATTTTATGACTATCATAAAACTCCTAAATTATTTTTTTTTTGTATTTGCATTTAAGCAACATAGTAATCACTGTTTTTCTCCTTTATGATTTAAAACTCATAAGTAGTTGTATTCAGAGGCTCTGTCTTGGTTTTTGTAGTAACAAAAGCCTTCTGTTTGGAGACAGAGTGATGCAGCCAAATATTTTGGCTGCAGTAATGAAGCCAAATATTTCAAATATCTATCAATAAATGTCTACATTTTCACAGAGCCAAAGGTTCACAGACCTCCCAAATGGGTGGTCATTGTGTGGCTGGGATCTACAGGGTTTCTTTGTTCTTGCAAGATGGGTCAGTGGCAAACCAGAGGTACTTTTAGAGTGTACCTTGGTGAGTCATAATATATTCCATCATTTTAAGCTTCTTCTGAGAACTCAAGTGGCTGATTATTGGTAATGTATAAGGGTATCTTAGCCACAGAAAATAATTTTCCAATGAGTTACCAAAAGATGAATAAATATTTTATTTCCTTATATTGACTATTGTAGTGAAGTATTATATTTCCCTGTTTTAGCATCTGATAAAGTTATTCTGTGTAATTTTTTGGTTGACAAGATGTTCATCATGAGTCAGTAACGTGCACTTTCATCCTAGAAAGCCAGCTGCCTCTGGGACTGCATCAAAAGAAGTGTGGTAAGCAGAGAAAGGGAAAGAATTCTCCTCTGGTTTCCTGAGATCCCCTTGGAGTGCTGTGTCCAGCTCTGGGGCACCCAACAAAAGAGAGATGTGGACCTGGTGGAGTGAGTCCACAGGAGGGACAGGAAGATGACCAGAGGGCTGGAGTACTCCTGTTTTACAGAAAGGTTGGGAGAGATGTGGCTGGTCAGCCTGGAGAAGAGAAGGTTCTGGGGAGATCTTATAGGACATTCCAGTGCATAAAGGGGGCCTATGAGAAATCTGGAGACGGACTTTTAAAGAGGGTATGTAATGAGAGAATATGGGGGAATGGCTTCAAGCTAAAAGAGGATAGATAAATTAGATGTTAGGAAGAAACTCTTTACTGCCAGTGTGGTGAGGCACTGGCACAGGTTGCCCCCGCTCCCATTCCTGGCAGTGTCCAAGACCAAGGTGAATGGGACTCTGAGCACGCTGGTCTCATGGAAGGTTTCACTCTAAATGGTGGGGGTATTGTAACTAGTTGATATTTAAGATTTTTTTCCTAGCTGAACTATTCTATGAATCTATGAATTTTGTAACTGATTGCTTGAGAAAGATCCCAGTAAACCAGGTCATGTCATCCCAAACACACTTGGATGCTGTAAGAGAGGAGGAGAAATAGCAAAGTTAACAAAAGATGTGATGTTTTCCAGGGGAATATAGAATGATATTGTTTTGTGTGACACATAATTTTTTTTTTCCACGTATGTTTAGAAAATGCTGAATGACTGCTTTCTTCAATACAGAGCTGGGAGGAAGAAATGCATGGCTGGAGGACAAAGATTTATAAGCCAAAAACTGCAGGGAACTTAGTGGTGCTGTAAGTAAATGTCTAGCCCAGTGACACCCCAGTGAGGGTCAGACCTTTGAGGTGAAGTAGCCATCAGAATGAAGTGAGTTGTTCTACTGGATATGTAGGACAGAAAGAGATTACCAGCAGGAAAGGAATTAAATCTATTTGTGCCTCCAGGACACTTTGTTATAAATTTGATCCATTTATGCTTCTAAAAGGTTGTTTAAAACCCTAATTAGCAACAGGAAACCTGAAGGACTTGAACTGCAATCCATTGTTTTGTTTAATGTGGAATGTGGTGAATCTTGCCCAAAGCGCCAGAGACAGGAATAGGAAAGCTGCTTGTTCTGTGTATAACAAAGTGCAATGTGCATTGCCCTTAACCTTAGCTTTTCCCCCTAGTCTTTAACTTAAAGAACTAATTTGAACAAGACAGAATTCATTAATTTTACCTAACTATAGCCTAAGAGGAAGTTGGGCAAAATTGCTAATAACTGTGTCTCTAAATGTGGAGTTGCTATTTGTACAAAGCCTGTCTGAGCAGAACTACTCTTAAAACTGCATCCTGCGTGACTTACATTTCTTAACTCAAGAGGGCAAAATGCAGTGAGCATGAGTTATCATAAGCTTTCATCTTAAACAAAGATGATAGTGCTACGTGGAGGTAAAAATTAACTGTGACTAATCAGCAGACATCAGAGGATTTTCATATACTGATTTTTCACAAAGGCTTACTTAACAAGGGAGGAAGGAGGAAGCAAAGTAGAAGTTGTTGACATAGAACATATAAAATCTAATTACTGCTCTACTGAACTGGCCAACTATTGAAACTCTTCTAAATTCTTTTTGGTGAAGGAACAGAAACCTAATCATTCTCAGAGAAACCAAGAAGTAGACAGGTGTAACTGCTTTGTGAGAAATGGATTTGAAGTTTTAAATGCTGTCTTAGGTTAAATTTATTTTCACCTTTGCAAATCTTGTGCATGTTATTTGCATTATTTATATATTTCTTTTATTCTCTACAATAGCTTTGTGTTTCTGTCATCTCAGATACAGCAGTACTGCAATGTGATACATGATACAAAACTGTCTTTTTTTCCCTTGGCAAAGTCCACATGCTAAATTTATTGTCCAGCCTTCTTAGGAATTCAAAATGAAAATGGCTTGTTGAGAAAGATTATGCATATGCTTTCTAAAAGGACACCACTTTTTAAAGTTGTGTTTAAACAGTAAGGGGTAATGTTTCTAAGCATTAACTAGTACTGGACTACATACTAAACTGACTTCAAGTTGGGATTCGTGCTTTTGCATAATGTAATATCTCTAGTAATTTCTGGCACTAATAAGGCTATTATAGCTGTTTTTTAGTGTGCTTCCTGAGGTTTTTGGTTTTGGTTTGTTTTTGGTTTTTTTTCTCATTTAATACAAATGCTGATATTAGAGGTAACTTGAAGACAGGATTACTTTGGGTTTTCCTAGAATTTTCATATGGAGTTATTTCTGCTGAAAATATTGTCTTAGCTTAAACTTTTTTTCTTCCTCTCCTCTCTTCAGCTTCATACTTGTTTCTGATACACTGGCAGTCAAAGGATCATGCCCCTATCAGAGAAAACATGTTTGTTTTCTCAAAACTGTCTGTCATCTCTAACTTACTTGCCAATGAACCTCTGATCCATCAGCATATGCTTGCAACAGGATGTTAATATTTTCAGCTGTCCAAAGCAAACTGTTACTGCAATTGCACGGAATCAGCTTTTTCACCTCTAGACTGCCATTCTTCTTTGAAGTCTGCATAGTCTTTAAAGCAAAACTATATACTTTATTCATAATCAGAATGGTCTGGGAATTAATGGAAAACTGATAAACAAATTTGTTCACTTTGGGAATAGGTCAAACCAAACTGAACATTCAGAAATGCTGTAGATGGCATAGCAAGGTGTGCCAGAGGGAAAAAATAATCAGGACTTGATAAGGTGTCTCGATTTTTCAAAACCTAGGAATAATGTTGACGGTTCTTTAACTCAGCAATCCCCACTACTGCCACAGCACTCCACACATGTATTTAGTTCCACCTAAATACATGTGCTCACCCTTTCAAAAATAAGATATGGACAATAAAATAATACATAATGTTCCTTGAACCAAAAGAATTCTCCATGCATTTGTCTTGTGGAATCCATCAATTTGTGATGAGCTAGAGGAAACATTTCTTTGCTGATGTTTATAGGTATTTTACCTTATGTATCTGACAAGTCCTTACTCAGAGGAAATATGAAAGGCTAAATGCATAAATATATTTATTTTGTTTTGTTTTATTTTATTTTATTTTAATTTTTATTTTCTTTTATTTTATTTATTTTATCATATTAAAAGTTTGACTATGTGTTACACAAAGTAGACAGGAAAAGGGTAGTCTGGATCCCCTCCACAATCCCCTACCCTCCCACCTCTAAAGATAATTTTGGATACCTAAAATAAGGCTTGTTTTTGTGGAAGAAGAAAAGATTGTAAGAATTTGAAGACGTAGCATAGTTTACTAGAGCCTTTGTTGAGGTATTTTCTGACAGTTTGCATAGAAAAATAAAATATTTTTTCTTCCTCAAGTAGATTTTGTCACATTGCAGTTGGATTAGTTTAAACCAACTACATTATAGTTTTGACAGTAAGTACTGCAGTGTAAGGCTCGTTTGCATATTATCTGTTGGAGAATCTGATGTGGGGGTTTATATTTTAAAAATTGTTTTCTATCACAGTTTGAGATGCCACCTTGAGATGCCATAGCATGTGGACAGCTGAATGCTTGAGACACTTATCCATCAATGCCACTCTTCAGGTAATAGTGCAGTAACTGATACTTCCTACTCATATTTATTTCCAAATGATAATTTAGAGATGACTAAGAATTTTATTTTAATATTGGATAAATTTTGTACCTACTCATTTGTTTTCCTAGCATTTAAAGAGGAATATAACAGTGTATATAACAGTATATAAAAATACAGTATAACAATGAGTATAGCAGTGCCTAAAAATACTCTAGAAAAGAACAGTTTAACAAATATCTGCAGAAAAGATTCTCTGTAAAATAGTGTTAATTACAGTGTTGACTGAAAAGAAGCTTTTGGAGTGCCCATTCAATAGTAGGGGATTTTGGAAGGTACAGGGAGCCAGAAGACCTGATCCAGCCTTTTGAAGGGGATAAGTTTTCAAATTACCCACTCCTTGTCCACCCTTTAGCTTTATCTGCAGATATGCTGAGCAATGGAAGCTGCTTCTTAAATTTGTTCCTTTCTTTGTATTTCTGTTTTATAGCTGTTGACATTTATTTTCCTGCTTTTAAAAGTACTACATAAGTTTTTTAAAAAGAAAACATATTTAAATGCTGAGACACCAAACAGCTAGTAATATTTTTTGTAAACTTTCAGGCTTTGTAAATTTCTTCAATACAGAAATAATCAGAGTTAGATCTTTGTAGATGGGCAGGGTTTATAACAGTGGCCTTTATTAATGTGGGAAAGCATCAGTTCCAATTTTAAGACTGCTGATTTTGACACACTTTTTTTGCAAATTCAACAAGCAATTTCACTAGCCTTGATTTCTAATGTGCACATGAGTGCCCCATAGCTCTCTTCAGACTTCAGAGTGTCTGATCCTGAGGCACTGGGGGCCCAAATATAACTTACAAATTCAGGATTATTTAATGCTATACAAATACTGTGATTTCTGGAATTCACTGTCTCATTCATGACTTTAAATGTGTCTGTCATGTCCTGCTTACAGGACAAAATGAAAGACACATTAACTTGGAATATACCTGGTGGTGTTGCAAAAGATGCTTAACAAACTGAAAGACTAGGACAGTGGTAATCCTCTAATATTTCCTGTATGAGGTAGCATTTATATAGCTTATTTTTTCTGTAGAAAATAATTGCAAAGAGTAGTTTTTAAGTGTTTTCAAAAAAACTGACACATGCCATTTGAGGTAGTAAACCTTTGATGTCTAAACCAGAACCAAATTTCAAAAAAAGTAATTTTCAGTAATAGACAAGAAATATTGAAAGCTTCTTTGAAAAGGAGAGCCTTAAACACAGAAAGGACTTAGTGAACAAATGATACTTTAGTTCCTGGGTTATTTTTATGTAAGAAATGAGGTTGCTCTTGAATGACATGTTTTTGCAACAGTCACCAAACCCTGTTCCTAGATGTAAATATATAATTGACAGAATCCCTTGATGTAAGCCTTTTGCACTTCATGTATCTTTTGAATGTGAAGAATTAAGAAGAAAGCACAAGAACTGGGGGGAGAGCAAGGGGAGAAGGGTAGTGGTGGTGCAGAGAGGGGAGAAGTCAGACTGGAAGATTGAGTGATGAAATGTAAGAGGAGGTATTGGTGCTGTTTAAAGCAGATAATCAAGAAGTCTGCAATGCCTGAATGCATTGGCATTTCACAAAGAAGAGTGAAGAAGGGGAACAAACCCATAAACATTAAGGTCTGAGAACGACTGGGAGAAAAGGCATTTCTTCTTTGTCCTGGGTAGGACAGAGAGTGAGCAAAGGGTTGAGTAGGTGCCAGCCAAGGTCAACACCTGATATATGAAATTAAAGATCATTCAAGCCTGAACCCTACTTGGATCCCTGCTGGTGTGAAGGAGGGGCAGGGTAGGTAAGCTCACCTGGACAAGGCATGCCGTAGTGCTTGGGTTCACACACACAACAGGAGCAGCGACAATGAAGCTGGCAGGCAGCCTGGCTGTTTTACAAAACATTTCAGTGGCATTTTGCAGCACTGCTGCAACACCACACTAAGCTTTAATGCTGTTCCCTTGCTAAGTAGTGGGAAAAAATAAATAGACAAGAGGTAAAATTTACATCCTTATGGTAGTTGATGAAGCATATTTAAGTCCAGTGCAAATTGCCCAGGGGCCCACAATATCTACCTCAGTATACTATACAATGCAGGTATAAAATCCAGATGCACTGGGAGGCTTAGATAATATTATTTCATGCATAATTTCCTATTTCCTGCTGTTTTATTTTCCCACTTTCCTGAGACTAGCTATTAAGTTTATTATGAATTATCGGTTTAATATCTACTGTTTACTTAATAGAAAAGCAAAAAAAAAAAGTCTGTTACTCTCACTTTTTTTAATCTTTGCTATAGCTGTGGTAGGTTTTTATGGAAATTCTTTTTTATCATATTACAGTATTTGCAGTTATTTCCTTATTTTTTCCCCTTCATTTTTATTTGTAAACAGGTGTCTTGCTCAGAACCAGAATCATATTCTTTTTTTTATAAACTTTGAGTGTTGTCTGTGGTTCTGTGGAAGGAATTATTAATTTTCTGACTTTATACAGGATGTTGTATTATTATATTACTTAAGAAATAAAGGAAATTTAGAAGGATTAGTTGAATATATCTAATTTGATATACACTGTAAACTGCTCTTTAATAAAATAAAAAAAAATAAAACAAAAACCTCTTTCAAGTAACTTGGCCAGATCCTCCTCAGAAAAGTTTTCCTTCCACAAGTATTGAAATCTAACATGCACCTCTAAAAGGGTAGGAACAGGCAATCCTTTTTACTTTTCTTGCCTAATGTAAAGGCATTTCAGAAGGATACCTGAATTTAAGCATGTGATTAAGGAACTATTAGCATGATGAAAACCTCTGAAGTGTACCGCTGAAGGAGTCTCTTCTTATTGCAGTGATTGTATTGTTTCTTCCCTTCAAAATTACTTCTAATGGTTTTCTTGTTTGTGCATTTAGAAACATTGACAATGCTCCCTGACTTTTGGAAAACTTTTTGGGTAACAGCAGAGCATCTCCAAAATGAAGGAGTGGAGGTATGTAGTGAGGCAAAGCACTGCATCTTTAGAAAAATATTTTTTCAAGCTTCAGTAGTTAAATGGGTCTGGCTTTTTCTAAGTCACTTTTTTCTTTTTCACTACAGTGATGTCCTACTTTCACTATTGTCCTATTGATACCATTCTCACTCTTTAGGACAGGCAATTAATAGAATCATTATTAACGTATTAAAAAAGAACCTTTGTTTTGACATATGTTTTTAAAGCTTTTTCTTTATACCTAATGAAGATAATTATAATTGAGAAGAGACTATAGCATCTTTGAAAGACTGTTGCAGGTGTTTAAATTCTCTTCTGTTACTTCAGCCTGTTACACTGCCTCCTTCCTCTTGTGCTTTTGAGTTGGGAACCATCATGTTGCCCCCAGATGACTCATTCTCACTGTTCAGCACCTCACATACTCTGTTTGTGACTTTCCTGACTTTATCATCACAATCTGTGTCACAATGGCAAAGCCCCATTAAAAAAGGTTCTGTTGTTTTGATCTTCTGTCTTTCATTGCACTCAGCTGTAGATTGTGGGTCCCCTTTAAATCCCCAAGATAGATGCAATTCATGGAGCTGCACCCCTTATCAGCTCCACTACTGGTATTTTGTTTTATCTTAATGTTTCATCTCCTACAGTGAGGTTTTTTTTGAGGAGAGATCCTCCTACTAGTTTGAAATATACTGTTGCCTGTAGTTCTGGCACTGGTTGGCACTGGTGCAAACTAATGGTGAGACATTTGTACTCTTTAGAAGGCTATTTTAAAGCATTAGAATCCATTGAGGTCTAGAATAAGAAAGAGCTGATTATGTTCAAGTGGCTTAACTGGGCAGAAATGTAAGCAGTGAAAATTTAGGCAGCTTGCATGGCATAAACAAATTACATTGTTTACAACACAGAAACTAAATGTGAAAGGTTATACTGACCTTGTTCAGAAATTAAATTACAGGTGGGACATTTCTGTTAATGTAGCGTCGTATGCTACAATTACTTTTTGTTTGTAACAAACAGTAAGGTTAAGACAGATTGATAACAATAAATGTTATAACGAGCAATAGACTTTTCTGATGCAATTCTAACAAAGTGATTTGAGACCAATAGAATCATATCTACTATGGCCATGCATATGCTTAAGTCATGCTTTGCAGTCAATATGTGCAATTGATAAAATAAATCATAAAGAAGTGTTAAAAAAGGGACTTCTCTGAGTTACACTTCTGGATATCATGCAATCCTCCTTCTGCCATCCATAATTCATATGAGCTTTTGTTTTGGTTTGGACAAGGAACAAATGAATGCTAGTCCCCTTTTCAAAGACAGCTTATGCAGACAATGGCAAAGAATGAAAACAATATTTCATATTTTGAGTAGGTTTTTCTATTATATATTGAATTATATTTTTCAGTTCTGTCTATATATGTCTGGCTGTTCTACTAAGGAAAGGCTTTGTGGAAGAGCTAGACATTCAGTCCCTCTCTTCCCACAGTCACCCAGGGTTTTTTTTGTATTTCCACAATCTTTTGTTTCTTTTGGTAATAAAATCAGTACCAACACTATTCACACAAGCAAAGGCATATAGGGTGAAATATTTGCTGAACTGTGTAACTGTCTAGAAACCAACTTTTATCTGAAATAGATAAGACAAAAGATTTTTTTTCTCAATAGGTGGAGTTTTTCTCTTTCTTCTAAAAGTTAATCTTGCACCAGAATAAAGTTGATGTACGCACTGCAAGTATTGTTATTGAAAATAATGAATACTAGTTTACAGGGGTTTCTGGATTTGAAATTGTAATGAGCTTCAAAGGTTCCTTAAATTATGTTTCTATCACTTCAAGAATTTCTTTTCACTTCTGTAGCATCCTCCATAACACAATCTGCAGTTGTTTGTCAAGGACTTGAGTGTTACTCAAGCAATGCAAAGGGAATATTTGATGTCTGCTTATTTTTGCACACCTTGTAAAAATGTTCTCTTACCTCAAAGGTGGAAAAAAATCCTCTAACAAACCTGAACTGAGAGGCAAGGGTGACTGTATGGAGTGTGCCAAAAGTAATTTTATAGTTACATCTTCATTTCTTACCTACTATTCATGAGTGTCCTGAGATATAAATACTGTTTGTTTTTATTTCCAGAGTGCCCTGTAAAAATTGAGAGCCATGAAATGAAGTGCTTACAGAGAACATAAACCTTCAGTAGACTGGTACTGTATAAACTTCATAAACTCCAAAAATCTGCCTGTATTCCAAGTTATATTGACGTTTCTTCTGTAAATTGCACTATCTATTGCCATGATTTAGCTTTCCAGTTTTTAGAATGTCAACTTCCTCAGAGAAATCAGTGAGCAAAATCATAGATCTTATTGTTTACTTTCAGGAAACAATGAATGTAGACTTCATAAGATTTCTATTTTTGGTCTAATCATAAATAACTCATAAACACACACAAAAGATGGGAGAACAGGAGCTTCTCAGGATCTGTAATCCACATAGAGATAACTTGATCTTTACTGATAAACTACTGAAGTACTTTCAGCACATATGGTCTTTTCTTTCTATATGATAATGTTTAAATCTGTGACAGGAGTTGTTTATTTTAAACTGAATTTTAGATGCTTTCATTTTATTAAAGTCCAGAATTTGGATGTTCAAAATTGTGCCAAACACTTAAAACCTGTGAGCTTTCTTACACCCATAGTCTTATTTATAACTGAAGATTTCTGTCTCTGCAGCATCTTAATCCCAATGCTGTCCAGCAGTTATGCGTCAATGTCATGCACAAACCCAAACTTTTGGGCAAAGTCTATTTGTTCACTTACTCTCTACCCTCCTGTAGATGGTAAGGAAAGGAAGAAACTAATTGTCTGCTAGGCCCCTCTACCTGCAAAACAGCAAGTTCAGCACTGATGCTGTTATGTGGTGAAGTGTCTGTAGGTATTACAAAACATGGAGATCAAGCCTAGGAAAGGGTTGTTACTCAAGAGCTCTTACTTTCCTGACCATTTCCTACAGCTAAATTAGGTTACATCTGGTCACCTACCAGCATTGGTGCTTTTCTGAATTACTTATTCAAAAACCTAATTCTTACTTGGGGTATCCCACTTTGGTCCCAAATACCTTCTGGAACATCAGATGTTCCAGATTGCTGTGGCAGTATGTTTATATTATAGCTTCCATTCTTGCTCTTTACAGGACTATGCTTCCAATGCTAATTGCAGAGTTCTCCAGTTGAGAATTGAGTAGTCAAAGGTTAGCCAAGATTTTTTGGGCAGGACGAAATCAAGGGGAAAGGTAATGACATCCATAGTCAGAACTGTAATCTACTTCTTGTGATCTGCTGGCAAAATTCTTATAAAAATTTTTAGATTTTGAGTTTTTCCTTATTCTTTTTATTGTCAGCCTTGCAAAAAATATTATATCAAAGTTCTAAGCCTTGGACGCTGAGGTGCAGCGTGAGAGAGTTGAGCCAACAACAAGTAATTCAATAAAATAACCTTTTTAATAATATAGGGATAATTATTTTCTTTTCCTAATCTGCCCTCTAGAGAAGACTATTGGAATAATCTCGTGTCCCTTCCAATGCTGGGAACATCTTGTTCATGTATTATCAGAGAGATCTTGACTGATATCCATAGCAGGCTGCAGAGATCCTGTCCAAGGAGAGAGGTTCCTCCCTTCTGATCCTTTGAGCTATATATGTAATTTTCTAACAAGCAAACATCTCCATTCATAAAGCATGTTCTCATGAAGGCTTCTTACAGCATTTCCAGTTAAAACTGAGGTCATACAGGTGGTGTAATTGCAGCACCAAGGGGAAGCTGCCTGCATGCTCTTCTATCACAATAAGCTGGCTGAGTTTGTCCTGCAAGCAAGGTGTTTGAGCAGCGCCACACATCCTGAAGCCACTCTGGACAGGTGGCCCAGCACAGCACAGACCTCAGGTCAACTGTGATGTGGATCACTGACTTCTTGGGGTACTGTAGTCCTGCAGTCAGAATCACTTCACTGTGCCTCTTCATCTGCATAGACTGTTCTGTTCCCAATCAAACAAGAAGTAACAGGATATTTTGGGAAACTGTTCAGCTATCAGAGTTTCCTGACAGGCTGGGATGTTCCCTCTGCCCTACCACCTACTGCTGCAGCACAGGCTGGCATTGGGCACGCCAGCAGGTTCCCCTGCAGTGGCTACTCCTGCTGCATACAGCCTGTTCCAGCCCAGAGTACAAACAGGGGAGACATGGACTCTTCAAGGTCAGCAGCTCCTCAGTACAGTGTCTTCTGCAAGGCTCCCAGTGCAAAAAGCAAGGAAAATATCAAAATATATTAAAAAAATCTTTCTTTTGTTTTCCATTTTTGTGAAGACCCTTGGTAATCTAGCAAGGACCTTCAAGAATCTGCAACTTCCCTAGCTGGACAAAAACATAGGCAATGCATACAAAAAATGAGGTTCATGTTTTTATAATGCAGCTAAATTGTGATCATAAAATAGCAAAACTCAACCCATGTCATCTTTGACTGTTCAATAATCTAAAATGTTTTAATATTTAGATTTCCATCTTTTCAAGTCAACTTTTATTTTCTCCCCAAATCCATTAAATTATCTAATTGGGAGTTAGGTGAAAGCTTTATTGATCTTTCTATTTCTATTGCATTGCTAGTATGGCACATCAGAGATATTAAAAGTGTCAAATTCCAAGGACAATTTTACGATGCTTAATAGTTTTTCCGGTGGTTAACCACAGCACCCTTTCATTAACAAACAAGCAATCATAATTTTCAATTTTTTTCTTCAGTCATTAAGTAGGTAAATGAAATAAATAGCTTGTTAATGCTAGATTGTAGGAGCTTCTTGAGACCAAGTGTGCTGAAAAGAACAGATTAATGCTCCTACTCCTGCCTTTGTATGTGGCTCACAAATTATATACTTGTATCTGATTTGCTGCAAAGCAGTGCAGATTCATGTAAAATAAGCCATACAAATAAGAAACAAGCACTAAAAAATACATTTGCAAAAAGGCTTTGGATAGTCTGTAAAAAGACAAGAGAATCTACATTCCAGCTTTTAAGAGATGTCTCCATGCTCAGCACATCAGTCAGAATCATTGAAAAGGCAAGAATGATTTATCTGCAGAATGTATTTGACAATAAAATCCTTGAGCTGTAATTACAATTGTCAATTCAAGGCTGCTGGTGTAAGGGAAAAAAAGATACATAATTTTTGTAATGTTTTATTGTACAGAAGGCTGTGTTAATATTAGACATGGTATGTTTCACTGGAGATGGAAGGGAACTGCATAAAATTGCTGCTGTAATTTCCTTAAATAATCAAAATCTTGATTTGTCTTAAGGGGAATAAAAGGAACCTGGAATCAACAGAAGCAGGGAAATTTTTCAGCTGTTGTGTGCTGGTTTGTATTTTCATTTCCCAAAGTGAAGGTTAAGCATTCTATGTTAAATTCCCTGGGGGCTGTACATGAAGCACTCGAAAGCAAGATATTACTGCTAAGGGTCTGTCTTTCTTTTGTGAATCCTTTGTCTTCTTTCTTCCTGCATCCCTCTAAGCCTAAATTCAGGAGTCCCCTGAACTCCTCACATACTGTCCTCTAGATACAGTATGTTTCTCTCTCTACACTGCTGAGAATGTATACTGTATTCAAAATCGTTAATTCTGAATTGTAACTTTTTAACCAAGACTGTGCTCATGTGACACTGTCAGCATTTTGAAAAAAACAGTGCTCCTGGAAGAGTTTAGTCTGTGTGCTTGAAGCAGCATAAATAGAGAACGAAATTCATAGGGGAATCAAATCCTTTGCTCACAACTGTGTATCAGGAAAACCCTGAAGAGAACCTAATATCTCTGGTCCAGCCAGTGCTTCACCAGCTGCAAAGGGGCTTCTCCAATTCTACTCCCAAGCTGAAGTGAATGTCCAGCTCTGGAAGTGCTAAGAACAGTCCTTATGCTTCTGGTCTTCCACGTGCTTTGGGCAGCTCTGTCCCAGATCTGTCATTTAATTGACCCTGCCTTGTCAGAGAGTTTGGACTAGATGATCTCCAGAAGTCCCTTTGAACCCTAACCATTCTGTCATTCTGGGATTCTTTGATTAGTCAGAGTGTGCTCTTTATTCCCATATTTTTATTTAAAAATTCACTTTAATTTTAAATTTTTAATTCAGACGTCCAAGTAGTTATAATCTCAGAACACTCAACTTTACCTGACTAGAGTGAACTAAATCACTTTATTTAATCTTGAATGAAAAAGTTACTGGCAATTATTCTGATTTTAGGAGCTTGTAATGACTGATTGCAGATTTGATATGCCGTGATTTTAATCATGGTTGAAGATATGAAGGTTTTTTTTGGTTGAAAATTTTTTAAAAGAAATGTGGTACTACACTAAAGAAGATGCCTTGAACTGGAACTTTTTCATTGTGTTACAAGTATTAGGCTGCTTGATGTCCATGCCGGTTTGCTGTCTGTTTGGATGCCTGTATGTGTTTTCTTTTTCTCCATTTTTGCCACTGCTTTTTCCAGAGGTATCATGTGACTGGTCAAGCTGTGCAGTTTTGCTGAGTCCACAAGTAATTTTGCCATTTGGAGCAATATTGCAGAAGATTGTGTGATGTCTCTTGAGGGCTTTTTGAAAAGACAAGAAAATTCACTTTCAGGCTATTGATGTTATTCATATGTTATTCATAATTCAAATGGTGACTTTATGCACTGTTTTGGCACTAAACTGAACTAGAAAGAATTATTTTTGTTAGTCATGATCCTTATTGAGAGGAGACATACTTGTCACTCTTTTTGCAAAATTGTTTTTCCCTCCTGCATTTCTCTTTTCATCTCTCCTCCTATTCTAATCTTTCAAATTATATTTCTCCCAAAGGGAAAGTGAAGAGCCTTGTGTTTGAGCTCAGTTAATTCCCTTCCTCCCACTCTGGTCTTAATTTCAGCCTGTGTACATCACAATGTGCATTAGTCCTGTTGCTTTTATTAACTCATGTTTCAGTAGCTTTTGAATCTCACTTTGAGTCAGCTCTGATCATGTCTAAGGCTTGTGGTTTTTTTGTCGCCTTTTGGGGTTTTTTTATCCCTGTTCAGCTGTTTTTGCCTGGCTTCCTATTCATCAGAAAACTATTTGGTGCTTTAAAGCTCACGATGAAAAGCGGGCTGCGTAGGCAAACATCGTTAAACTTATGACTTTTAGGACTTTATTTATTGCAATTTGAAATTCTGGCAAACGTTCTTCTGTTTAATAAATAATCATTAGCTACAGATCTTGAAATTCTTGACTTAACAGCCTAATTATTTCAGAATTTAGGTGGTTGTGATCTTTTCTGGATTGTGGTTAATTTTTCCTTATATAAAGGAGTTCTGGAGGGGAAAATACCCCCCATCACCCCCCAAGTCCTCAAATAAATGAGAACAATCTTGAAATGAAGCAATTATCTCAGTTCAGAAAGTATAAGTATAGCTTAAAATCATAGTGATAAGGCCATTGCTGCTCTGATCTAGAGGCATGCACATAAACAGCCTTCCTATGGCATGAAAAATGTCTTGTAGTCTTAGGAAATTCAAGGACCTGGATTCAGAATTTTTCAGGTTACCTAAGGTTCAATATTTGTGCTGGGTTGGTTTTCAGAAGGAAATGCTCAACAGTTTTGACCCACAAAATGTCCAGAAAATATCAGTGTTCACATATCCCATAGTCACATCCAGGTGCACCCTTGGAGAGAGGCTAAAAATTTCTTGCAAGGAAAACATGTATAAATGTTTACTTCATTTTTGCATTACTTTGAAATGATTAAATAATATACAGGATTTTAATTTGTAGATTCTTGAAAATATTAAAATGTACAGGAAGTAATGAGTCATATATCTTTATTAGATATTTTGCATTACCAGCGTAGATGTCAGATTTTTCAGAAAAATTAGGGATGAAAATCAAGTCTAATTTTTTTCAATATATTTATAACTTCCAATTATAAAGAATCTGTCTTCCAAGGCTCTTGTAGCCACAGCTATGAAAGCAGTGGTTTTAACAGGTTTGATGGTATATCCATTGTGCAGTTTTGCTTGAGCAAAATGGGAACATAGAAATTGTTAAAAACAGGAGAGGTATGGCTTTGTTTGTATAAAATGCTTCTCTAGGTGACTACAGGCCTTTTCTTTTTCTTGGTTTTATCTTTTTATTGTGTAGTGGGAGAGTTCTTTCCTTTTATTATTTTTCTCCATTTTCTGTGCAGTCTGCTGTCTTATTGCTCTCTTTTTTATGAAAAGTAAACCTCTTTTCTTACAATGAGTAGGTTGGTTCTGGTTGAACTGCACAATGCTTCTACACAATTGTATTATTATGAGTGATAAATTCTATTAATGATGATTGTAAGCTTTTTTGGGATTTCATTCTATCTTTCTAGTTCCACCCATTTAATAGAATACTTAAAGAAAGACCCAATTTTTAAGCAAATGTAAAAAGATGCTAGAAGTCAGGGGTGTTGTTTTTTTGGGGGGAAGTTTTTTTGTTTGTTTGTTTGTTTGGGTTTTTTTGGGTTTTTTTGTGGTTTTTTGTGGGTTTTTTTTGTTTTGTTTTGTTTTGATTTTTTAAATTATTTGGTTTGGTTGGTTTGGTTTTTTAGTTCCTTTTTGGGTTTTTTTTGGGAGGGGGTTTGGTGTGTTTTTAAAGTATTTTTTGTTTATTTTTTGTTTGATGATATATATGCTCACTCAGGTGGGCTCTTCCCCTGTCATCCAGTAAAGTGTTGAATGCCTTTATTTAATTTCTCATTCAAATTCCAATTGATATTATTACTTCTTGACAAGTTAAATATAAGACAGTATCCAAGATTAGTAGCTGGGACTGTTTTCTGTGAGTCATTCTAATCTTATTGCATAAATAATTGCTGTATTGCATAAATAATTGTTGTATTCGTAATTTCAGCATAAGGCCATCCATCGCCCAACAAAACCACTTCAGGCTCAGAAAAAAAATATTGTCCAGCACCAAGCAGTTCTGCATTAACTGTTTCTGATCCAAAATTTAGGCTGATGTGCCCTAGTATCTTCTAGGCAGGTTATGAAAATGTCTGTCAAAAATGGCTTGTCCCCTCAACTCCTATGAGATTCAAGTGAACAGTGAAAATCCTTGAATGCGATTTTCACCAAGAACATAGTGAAACAGAGATAGATTTCTGAATCTACAAACTTCACTGATACAATTTATTCCATTCTTTTTTTTTTTAGATAGAGTAAAATGTATTTTTTTCTGTTTCCTAAAGGTTTGTCTTGGTTGTGCTTTTTGGGAGGTTTTTTTTTTTTTGGTTTGGTTGGTTTTGGGTTTTTTCAAAATCAGAGTTCTTTATACTGGTTTTTTTTGGTTTTTTGGTTTTTTCGTTTTTTTTGGTTTTTTTTTACTTTTATAACAGCTTTTGAGAGCAGCACTGGCCAGATGTTTCTCAACTTGCTTTGGGCACTAGTGTTAAATGGATAATAAACCTGAGTGATTGGCTAAAGTTTAGGAACAAAAGACCTATGTTTCTATTTTCTTCCAATTAATCCTAAAACTACCTTTAAGCACTCTGAATTTTTCAGTGATTGACACATCTCAGGTGGGATCATTCTTACTGGGACAAATTCACTTCCCCAGGAAAATTATTTTGCCAGGAAATTGCTTTGCTTTTCCCAGGAAAGTAATTTGGGATCTTGCATGAGGTGTGTATGTACATTTCTATGTGTACATGCAAAACCTTGAGTCTATAAGAATGTCTTTACATGTGTACATTCTCATTACAAATATGCTATAAAGCACATAGGGAAGCCTGAATGTTGTCACAGTTTTAAAATACAGTTTCAGGCATTTCATGCTGACACAGCTCTGTAGAATTATAGATACTTGGGAGGGTCACAAGTAAGAGGTGGAAAAAACATAATTTTTGAGAGGTCACACGGTCAATTACAGTGTGTCTTCGTCTGTATAAGAAATTTGCAGATGAGCATACTTTTCTATTATCAAACTCTCAGTAGGGAGAATTAAAGTGATTTAGATATTGTGCTGATCTGTCATGACTTGGGTAAAGGAGGATTTAATGAGATCACTTGCACTGCTTTGCCCTGTTCTGTAGCTCACTGTTCAGGCAAGTGTGAGAATTTCATGAGTCAAAAAATATACAGAAGTCTTGAAGGGACTTGCTGGACAAGGAAGAAGTGACAGTCAATGATTTCATTTTCTGTTTTGTCCTGTGTATCCCCTATGTCATAAGGAGCAGTTGATGCCTCAATTTACATTACCTGCTCAAGGTAATGCTGGAAATTATTTGAAGAAACTGATTCTTTGTTTCAGCCCTACTGTGACTGGGCAATTCAAATTCGTATCTTGAATCTTGGGTTGTATTAATAGTCTGGAATTAAAGATAACAAGCAAAAAATGCTTGATATCTTGAATTAATTTGTTCTTAAATTCTATTGTTCATTTGAATTTCATAAAAATATGAGCAACGATTAATCAATCTTACCTTTTTGCCTTAAAACAACAGTATTTACTGCAAATGGGTTACATTCTCAAAACCTGTTTATGAATGTATGCGCCATTTCATTAAATGGAATTAATACACTTTACTGGCATGTGTTCTACTAGATAGTTCAAAAATTCTTTACAAACTGTTGGGGAGGGATAAGGAAAATGGAGGGAAACTCCTTTACACATACTTTTGAGTTGTTGCTGTTTCCCAGGTCACCTACAACCTTGTTTGGTCACTGTATCCAAGTAATTTCCCTGAGCTCTTTCTGTATGTTTCATTTTGGTTCCAGCCTGACTTCTACCACCCTGCGGTGTGGTGCTGTACCGCGTGGAATGAGAGTGCTGTCTTGCAACCCCATCTGCTTTGAACTTCTGCATTAAATAAACATTTTCTGATACTGGAAAATTTGCTATCTGCTCCAGAGAATTTTATGTTGGTGTGAGGAATGGTTTGGAACAAATTAGCTGTAATAGTATAATAGCTGAAGGTGGGTCATTAAGAGCCACTAACTACTCATTTTCTAACTCCCTTTCTCTTGCTCATCAAAAGGGAAACTGCTGTTTGCTAGATTATGATTAACGAAAGTAAAATTTCTACCTTCATCTTTCATTTGTTTTCTGCATCAGAGAGGAAACTACCAATCTAATAAAATATTTTCTTCCATTTACATACATAGTACAACAGCATTCCAAGTAAGGCCTGGCTAGTATGTGGTGGGATTTTGGATTGGCTGTTTGTTTCCAAGATTCCTGTCCATCAAAATTGTAACTTGCAATTTTTTACTTTTTTGTTTTCTATTCAGCTCTTTTCATACAAGGTAATGATCAAATCTTTCAGATAATCAAAATTGCATATTTCATGGTACTCAATCAGTTCATTTACCACTTCAAAACTACTTCCAATTATAAACTTTTACAAAGATTTGATGAAAAAATTTGCACATCTTCATTAAACAAGTTTGCAAAGCATTTAACTTTCAAAATAAAAAAAATCTTTAATAGGACATCATATGTTTCTGACAAGCTGACATGATTTTGAATCATGTAGGTGTTATTTCCAATGTTTTTCAGATTATGACTTCATGACCTAGCAAACTCTCTCGAACTCATCTTAATAGATGGTAAAGAATGACAGCATGAAAGGAGCTTCCTGACTGGTTTTAGCTCTAAACACTGTGTTAAAAGCAATTATGGCCAAAAGAGAATCAAAAACGTCCCATTTCTTATAATTTATCTCTTCAGGTCTTTAACTAGAAGTGACAAAATGCTTAAATTATGAAGAAAGCAAAGGCAGACAGAAGAAGAATATTTCACATGACTCTTGCCTGCAGTGCTATTTTTGTTGATAAATATTCATTCATAATTTACCTTGTGCACACATGTGGGCTGAGATATATATTCTCTGAATTAACAAGTATATGGACAGTTTCAGTGATATCCTTAGGTTCTCCCTTAATAATCATTAATTTTCTATCTAGAACTTGCCTTCTCTTTGAGCAACTCCTAGTGACTCACAGCAGCAGAAAAGTATATTTTACTCATATTATTCCTCCACCACTGTACTTATCATGTGCATATGCCAAATCTTTATTAACATAGAAGTAGGAAACAAATTCTGTTTATCCTGCTCATACCAATGGATGTTCCCAATTAATATTTTTCAGCAGAAAAAAGAAATTGTGATGTAGGGGAAGAGGATATTTTGTTGTTGTTTGTTTACAAATATCGATGTACTTAATTGGATTCTTAAGTAAATTCAGATTTTTGTGTCCATGAATTTTTTAGTCCGTCTCTTTTTTTTTTTTTTTTCTGCTTACTTTTGGAAAGTTGGAAAGTCATAAATTCAATCAGCTTTATTTATCTGTGTAAACTTGCAACAAATTTAGCATAGTCGTCTGAGTGGCACTGTTATCAGACAGACTGTCTTTTTTTTGGTCATAAGGCCCTTTCTCTTTTTTTAAAAAGATCCATGCTTTTATGTCAACAGTTCAAGTTTTTTTGGTGAGATTGTTTACAAAAGCTTACAAAAAAACTTTTCATGAAAGAAAGCTAATTTCCAATTAACAGTTTTCTATTACTTTCTTTTCTAATTCTGTAGTCTTTATGAATGTACTTCTACCATGTAATATTGTTCTATATCTGCATATTTATTGTGTTTTACTCAGATATCTGGTAATGGTTTCCTTCAGAGGTTCTAGGCTGCTAATCTGTATGGTAATTCAAAAATAGTTGCATTATTAAGTTCTAATTTGGAAGTTAATTGTTTGACAGGATTGTGATTATGGAAGTGAACGAGGTGAGGAAATTATGTTACTCCTCTTCAGACGAATTCTTTAGCAAAAAATTAATGAAGTAGGCAATAAGGCATGGTAATAATAGAAACATGGATGCAACCTTAACCCTGGAGTAATTCCTGATGTTGCAAGGATTTTCAGTATTTCTGAATAAATTGGGATTGGTCATTTCTTGTGGGGGTTGTTTTTAATGAGAGGAGCTTTTTAATAAGGAAGAAAGTGATTCAGTTCAATATGTTTAATCCCAAACTCCAGCAACCTTAAAAACTTTTGTGTTAGAGCAATGTTTCTATTTAGATTAAATCAACCCAAACCAATTTCACTTGAGTGAAAAAATGCCATTGCATGTTGATTCCCCAAAAATTTGAAGCTCTGTTTACCAAACACACAAAAGACACTGTATTAAAACAGTATTTTAATAAAATAGCTGCATTCCTATTGAAGAGTTGTCAGCAGAGCTGTTGCAAAAACATGAAAAGAAAGGTTTCTTCTCCTACATGATCTTGGGATATCTGCAGCTTTAGAACAAAATTGGTTTTAAATGATCAGTTTGCTTCCAGTACCAAAAGATTAAAAATCAGGCACTGTGGACATAGCCATGCTAAAATGATGTATTATGGTAGGTTTCTTGAGTGGTATTGGGGTTTTTTTGATTGTTGACAGATTTCAGTTTCAGTAATTCTAAAACCATTTTAGTTTTCTTAGAGAAAAAAAAAAAGCTTTCCTCACCAGAAAGGACTGATTTTTCAGTGGAAGTCAATTTGGAATCTAATAATTAATTTTCCCCCAAAATTGTTAAGTGAAAATTTCATATTTTTCTTCATTCTGTACCAGAAACCTTTTTTTTTATTCTTTTTCCTTAACATGCAGCTTGTATATACTTTATTCTTTTACACTGCTAGATGTGACAAAATACCAAGAGAGACAGATATCAAAAGAAACTGTTCACTTAGATCTTTCTTTTGACTTGACAAGCATATTGCTAAGACATTTAAAGTGCAAGCTCCTTATTTTCATTTTTTTATGCGAAAAATTTAGAGAGAAGTACTGAAATGATTGGTAAAAGAGTAGTAATGTTATAAGCAGAGGCAAATGAATAGAAGAAAATAATAATGATTTTTTTAGGAGCCAGAGGAGGATGTCTCCTCTGTTCTATGTTTTTCATATTGTGTAATTTAAGTCAGAATTGCTCCATTTTATGCTCTAAAGGTTTATCTTTCAAAGGAATGAATATTCTTGTTTCACTTGATCAGTAATGTCTAGAAGATGGAAGCAGAACTCTACAACTTAGTGCTTGTAACTGCATAATTTTAATGATAATATAATTTAATAATAATTCTAATTCAGTTTAGTTAATTGACAGGAGTTTATTTGTCTATGGACTCTACGAAATTATATTGACTGCTAAGGGAAATTGAACTCCCTTTTAGTTTAAAGTATTATTTTTGAAATAATTATTGATATTCCATATATAAATGTCCTGAAAGTGAACTAAGGTATCTGAGGAAGATCTATTATTTTAATTTAATGCAGCTGAACATTTAGTTTCTATTATCAAAAGCAATCTCAAGTCAATAATTTAGTGGCAGTAATGTGCATCTTTTATTTTAATTGGTTTTGGTTGGGAGTGAAGTATGAGTCTGGAAGTGAGATTAGAACTGGGGGGAAAGCTCACAATAAACCAAAAAATATTTGTTCTTTTCCCCAGAGCATGTTTCTCCCTTGAGTTACCTGCATATGCCTTTGTTGCAGCATTGTCAAATGTGAGTGTTGGCCTTAAAGACAACAGCTTTCATTTCTTAAAGCCCTTAACAGAGAAATAGAGGAAGGAATCATCACCATTTCTTCTCAATTTCTTCCAGCAGTTCCCCTGGGCAAAATTCTCTCATTTCAGGTTAATTGCACTATTTGCTTCCTTTCCATTTTACTACAGTCTTTTCCTTTATTTTAAGTTAAGCTTCTGTATTCTACACTTATGTTAAAGTGTGAGGATTCTAAAATAACTCTTTAAAATAAGTACCAGTAACTCACAGAATTAGCTCAGTGGCTTCACTTGGAGCTGATTAGTAAAGCTAGCACTCTGTAAAAATGGCATTGGCCCTGGTAGCTAGGAAAAAAGTCCACTCTTTGACTGAGACATCATGGCATCCCTAGCAAATTCCCTGCCTGTAGATCTCTGACACAGATCCAGAATGAGTGGACAGCTGCATGACTCAAAACCTGAGTTTGCTCATAGATCAGAATGGAAAGAGCAGAGTTCCCTGACTGCAGCTTGCCTGGCAATGGAAGCCCTTGATCTGCAGGAAGAGCAGACCTGCTGGGGACCTTCAAATCCAGCCAGGGGACGTTTGATGACACCTGCTCTAGATCATCCTCCTCAGCACTGGTATTCACAACCTTCACCTCTTCTCTGGGAAAGGAAAAGAACATTTTTTTCTATCAGCACTCACAGCTCATACCCCCTTGCTCCCACATGGCATTTATTCCTCCGGTATTCTCATCTTGTATTTTGTAAGGAGGGTGTTAGATGCCTCCTGCAGTGACATCTCAGTTCTAGGTTGTGTTTTCTAAATACTGTCCTCTGTTCTGTTGGGTTGCTCACTTTGTGGTGTGAGCTGCTCTTGCTCTGCACTGTCTGTTAGAGGTTCTGCATGCCTGTTCTGTCTCTATAAATCTTTTGACAATGCTGTAGATGTATCATTGTCAAATGGAGCCTTTGTGAATGCCTTGGTCTATTTACTTATTCCATTCCTAGAAACAGTATGCATAGTATGCAGGCTTCTTAAATATATATTATCACAGATATTTTCAAGCATTATATTTCCTCTTGCACTGAGGAGAATAAAATTAAATATGTTTTAAGAAAACCTCTTTTTTACTTTTTAAAATTACCTCCAAACCTCCAAATCTCAAACCATGGGATTGCATTCTATTTCCCTTTCTTTAGGTGGTTGTTTACTCTGGATTCACTCCTGTTGCATTTTATAGCTACACAGCCTTTTCCAGGATGTCACAGCCATACTTCCTTTCACTTTGTGACACATTTTCTAAACATGATAAAACCCTTACACACAATTTGTCATGGTTTTGATCTTTCCCATAATACCATTAGTCATAGCTGCTCCTGTCTACCAGATGTCAATAGTGCTTCTCCACTGAGACTCCTGGGGCCTGGGGAGCCAAGCTGCTGCCTCTTGTGGGATTTGGTCACAAGCCTTATGCTTATCTAAATAGTAGCTCTGCACAATCTTATTTTGGGTATTCCCAGGCAGGTAGTGCCTGTAATCATTCCATTGGGAATGACTCTATGGAAACCAAAGGGAAGTAAGCCTGGAGTGAATATGGGATTTTACTTATTATTACCCTCTCAGCACACACTCCCAATCGAGTCCCCCTTAAAAGTGGGGCTAGGATGGAGAGGTAAGCAATGCACCTCTAAGAATGTTGCCAAAAATTTTCCTATTTAGAAAGCATCATAAGATTTTTACAAAGAAAAAATCACTATGGATAATGTCTTTTTTTTCCTTTCATTTTTCTGAAAGAGAGTGAGAGAGCAAAGGAGGTTGTAATAAGACAAGGAGACCAGTATTTCAAAAAAAACCTCTGCCTTTCATAATGGCATTTTATAAAAATATTTACATTGATGAATTTCACCTTTCTTTCTATTCAGGCTTTACTGAGCTTGGTTTACTGAATGAATATGGCGAGTTGCCTGGCTCTGCTTTCTTTGACATTCATTAAATGACTTTAGTCTTTCCATATGGCTCTGCATTGAATCAGGTTATAATGCCCCTCTTAATTAGATTAATTTCTAAATTATTTTTTACTTAACTCTTGAGATATTTCCAAATCCACCTGCAGTCCTCCAGGCTTCTGCAGTATTTCACTTTAAGATAAAGTATATAGAATGGAATACAATAATATCTGGGGGAGTGTAATTAATATTTCTACAATATATTTCCTATTACTTTCCATCTCTTCACCCACTCTACCATTTCTATGCTATTTCTGCTATAGCTATTTCACCACTATTAATGTTTTTGGTATGCTGACTTGCAGTGACAATGTCAAGACTTTTTCCCGAGTAGACAGAGTGAATTTAAAACTTAACAGTGTACGTGACTCATGCAAATTTTCACAGCATGACTTGACTTGCACGATTCTAATCTGCATTGTACTGACAAATTGCATAATATTATTTGGTTCCTCTGGACTTCACTAATTTAAAAGGGCGGTCTCAGTATCGAATATTGCAACATTACTGTATATCCTACAGTACAGAGTGTAAACAAATAGATTCAACTGTGGATTAAAAACCATGGCATTTTTCTGTTATGACAATTGACATCTTCTTCCATTTATTTCCATTTATCTTCGAATATTTTAACACAAAGATAGTGTTTCAGGAATGTTAACTAACTGTCTATCACCATTGTCTCCCCTCACGCACCTAGGGAGGCTAATGTTATCTCTGTTTTGCATGTAAGGAAACTAAGACAGACAAGCCAGAATAAATGAGACATCTCACAGTGGGATTTTGCATGAAAAGAGAGTAGCAATTCTTTAATTTGTGGAAGTTTTCCTTACCATTTTTTAACTAGATTTTTGGGAAATGTGCTCTGAGTAGGGATCTTGTAATATGAGAGACATTCCTTGAGAGAGTACACAGTGACCTTCATGATAGCCCTTACTATGATTTGGACTCCAGTTGGAGTTCCACATCTTTTATTTATAAGCAGCTCAGAAGTATCTACAAAGCCCATGAACCTTCCTGTCCTGTGTAGATCCTAAAGTGAAAACATAAAAGAGCACATAAACTAGCTATGCTATTCATAGCTTTTCATATTATTTTCCTATTTGCTCTTTTTACTCATATAGAAACTCTATAGAGAAGTGATCTCACTATGGGGTTAATTCTAAGAAGTTGGTGCAGAAGGTGTAGCACACCAAGTGTCCTGTTCTTTTGTATTTTAACATATTTGATTATACTCTGGACTGAAGGCTTTGCAGCAATGTGGCAAAATTCATTAGTGACTTTATCCTGAAAAAGTTATATATGCTAGAAAAGCATATACAGCTGGGGATAGAGGAAAGAAGAAGGAAATGGGAGCTTTTTGGAGTGATGATGATTGTCTTCCCAAAACACTTTTATATATGATAGGGTTCTGCTATCATGAAGATGGCTGAATACCTGCCTGCCCTTGAGAAGCAGTGAATAACTTTCTTGTTTTGCTTTGCTTGTGTGCATGAGTTTTTCCAGCTTTATCTCATCCCATGAGTTTTCTAACTTCTACCCTTCTGATTCTCTTCCCAGCTTTACTGGTGGGGGACTAGGTGAGAATCTGGCTGGGCTTAGATCACAACAGGCATCTATTCTGAAACAATTTTTATTCCAAGAAAACAAAAAGAATAGTGTTAAACAGTAAACAGCTAGGAATTTCTCTGTCTTTTCATATTTTGCTTGAATAATCCAAAACTCGGTGGGTTTCAGATGTAATGCTTCTCAGGTACAGACTGTGTAATCTACTTACTTCCTCCTCACAATCATGAGTTTGGTGAACTTCTTGGACTAATATTCTTTACACTCAGACCCTTCATCAATTTCAGGTCAACTAAAGCAGTGCTAGAACTTGTTCTGTGGTCATTAATGCCTGCTATTATATAAGGAATAGACCATCCAGTCTATTTATTTTTGACTGTATCATACTTTTGGAAATAAGTTAGTAGGAAAGCTGCTACTAACTTTCTTCTGCTTATAGATATCAACAATGATTGCATAAAAGGAAACAGAGAGTTGATTTTGGATTAAATTTAAAACCTAATTTTTCTAGCTAGTGCTGCTGCAATTCTTTTGAATGTACCTGTCGACTAACTGCAATGGTGTTTGATAGCGAGGATTTCCAAAGATGGTAAGAACAGTGTTTCCCTCCACTGATGCTTTTGTGAATCCCTTCAGTTTCATTCAGCATTCCATTCTTTTGGTATTATAATTCTGCCTGAATTGTAATACCTTACTGATGTTCACCACACTTCTTATGACAATGGCAAATTGGGAAACGTTTTATGAAAGATGACGGGATTGGACTGCTGTAAAATTGAGTGAATGGGAGGACAACCTGGTTTGATATTTATTGTGTTTCCTTAATTAGTTCTCTCATCTGAATGTTTTGAAACCTATTTTTCCATTTGAATCATGATAGATTAATTTCTTTGAAACAATGTCCTTTCCCGGGGAAAATATTAAATATCTTAGACACTACACCACAATTTGTAAAGTTGTAGAGACTAAGAGAAATTTGTAACCTAAAGAAAAACAAAAGATGAAACAGAAATACATTATCTGTCTCATCTCTGTTACAGGGCTTGTAGAGGTAAGAATTTAATAATCATCTGAAGTTTTAGGCTTTTAATTTATTAAAAACCCCCACCCAACAATGATAATAACAGCACTTGCCTAGTAATTATTTGATCAGTGGGTGGTTGAAGAGAGTTTTTATGTTCCACCTGCTTTATACTTTTTAATTTGATTGCACTTTTGACATTAGCTCCCCAATTAAGATAGGTACATTTCTTATTTTGTCAATTGTGGAATTAACTAAGAATAGAAGCAGAAAAAAAAAGGGGTTTTGCTTCATTGTTAGGGTAATTTTTGCACAAAAATATACAACTGGATGGTGCACGATCATGTATTTACAGTGTCATAAGCCTTCTATGCCTATTCTATGTCTGAAAACATAACTAAAGAGATTTCTAGAAACACATGTTGTTGCTAACTTATTATTTGAAATCCATACCTTACCCAGTTAAAATTCTGTTTAAAAACCCATAGCATCATACGCACGGTTCTGTGAGCCATAAAAAACTCAAAATATCAGAAACTTTGTAAAGTACTTGTGCTGTCACTTTGATGTGATGTCACTTTGTACCTCAAGTTTGTCATGGAATAAAATGGTAATGCTCTAGAAAAACATTGAATGTATTCCTTTTCAGGAGCTTCTTAAAAATTATTTGTACATTTACTTTCTATATACAATGGAATGTTAACTTTATCTGAAGAACTTGCAAAATTTGCTTATTTCCCTGGGAGAAGTTCTATTTTTGAATTGAAAATATGAATAAGAAATGTTTCCATCTTACAGATCTTAATTTGAAATTAAATGCAGGAAGTTAGTATAAGGGAATGCTGATCTTGTAAATACTGATGTCCTTTTCTGGGGATATAAGTGACCAAATTTAAATTACAAAAGATTCATCCTAATCTCAAAGCCTTATTTAGACCTTAATTGAATTAAAGGTCTTGACTCTGTCACAATTGAAATAAGCTGGTTTAGAGCTTTGTTACAATTTTTTTTTTAATAGTGTCACTGGTACTGCTAAATTTGCTCTGTGTTGACTAAGATCAGACTCCAGTCTAGGATTTTTTCAAAAATCTGGGATGGAAGCAAGTCCTAAATGAAGCACAAATAAAATTTCCTCTCTAAATGAATCTTTGTTTGGTCAACTTTACGAATATTTGAAGGATTATATGGCATGCAAACCTCAAAACAGCTTACATGCATCATGCTGAAACATGTGATTTAAGTAGTTTTAAAAGGCTTGAAGTGGTAAAGTGACTGAATATATGTCTTATCACATCTGAAGGTTTTAAATTTATAGTCATATTCTCCAATGCGCATTCTCACCTTGAATGAATGGCTGAATAAAATGTTATAATGCTCCTCATTTTAGAGAAAGCATGCAGAATTACTAGTCTTTCTATCTCCAACCTTGCAGTCTATATAATATCAAAAACAGGATTAGAAAGGAAAGGTAGTGAGGGGACAACATCATCTCCTGTTTTAATTCTACTTATATATTTAAAGTTTTTCCTTTCCTGGAAGGGGCAATCTGATATTATAGGACTACACAGTCATAAAGGTCTCTGGTTGTTCTATTTTACCATTTGTTATTCAGCAGATCAGAATCTCTGGATGAACCTCATTATCTATGATAGCAAAAGACAATATTTCTGTAATGAAGACTTAACCATGTGAAGTGACCCACAGTTAAAGAAGTGGAATTTTTGGGGGGGTGTTAAACTGCTGCTGCACCTTTAAATTACTTTTTACAATGTGAAATATATAAATTGTGTGTGACAGAGGATAAAAATGAATATAAAATATCATACTACCAAGATTAAGTGAGCACTCTGACATTTCAGACTAACATAATGAATTTCTGCTATGTTTTGTTTTGGTGATTCCCTCAAATAACTACAAGATTCCTTCATTTTCTCATCTCAGAAGCAGCCTCTAACTCAACAAGTACTTTTTTACATCCATCTAGGAACTAAGTGGCCTTCTGAGGATTCCTGACATCTCTTTTAGTTTATTTTTACACCGTGACATAAAAGATATATTTTTTTTGCTTCCATTCAGTAGCCTGGAAATGTCATATGTAGGTAGAAAAAATGCAGGGAATGAACTGGTTTCTGTCTGTGTAATTGCTGTTCTGCTTGACTTGAGGATAAAAAAATTTTGTTGGAGAAACTTCAGTGTCCTAAACCAGAGCAGCTGTGGTTACAGTATCCAAAAGAAGTGTGTCTAGTACAAATACATTCTGTAAAAGATCTCTTTGAAATGTCATGTATTTTCTCTAAAGCTTCTCATTATATTGAGAAATTATGTTCTTAAGAGCTCCGTTTAGCAAAGCCAATGTTACTTATTAGAAATTTAGAAAGGTCTTTTATCTGTTAAAATGTTAGTATAAAATCTGATTTTAAATGAAATCATAGAAGCACAGTTTCAGATAGAATGGGTGATGACAGAGTACATGAGAAATATAAAAAGCCATAAAAGTTAAAAAATGGTCCAGTATAATTTTTGTCGAAGATAGTTTACAAATGGAAATGCATTCTCTGTATTTCAAGAGAGAGGACAAGAAAAAATACAGATAGGACAGCGTGGTACAAGTTATCCAAGTGGCTCTATTATCAAATTCATTTGTTCATATTTTAAGAAAAGCATGATTAGGATAGGAAGTAAATTCACATCCTTCAGTCCATCACTCTTACAGTGTTTTGTACTTGAATGGTGCTCATCTGTGGGCTGGGCTGCAGTATTAGAGAGTGAGGCAAGGCTGTGGCATTGTCCTCTTGTCCAGCTATTAGTATCCAGATAGCTCCTTCTGTTCTGAAGCTTATGTGCTCTTAAATTTTGGCTCAATGTCTTCTTCAGGCAGCCACATTATCAGCTGGCATATCATGGAGTTCAGCCTATGTGGCGTGGCTTGTCACTGTTTCTCTGGCTAAAGTTACAGCTTTCTCCAACCCCATTTAGTCAAAATGAACTCTCACAGACTGTAATCTATTTCCTTACTTTGTTTTTGTTTGGTTGGGTGGTTTGGTCTGGGTGTTTTTTTTGTTTTGTTTTAAGCTAAACAGCATCCAGACCCTTTGGAAGATAGATGTGAGGAAGTGAAGAGATATAAATAAATAAAATTATATGTAGCTGCTATGGGCAAACTGACAGAAGAAATACTCTGCCAGAACTTTACCCAAAAGATCCTGTTCTCACTGCAATCTTGCATAATCTATCCTCTTCTTTCAGCATTTTAGATCCCATTTCTACCAGTGTACATTTTCTTTGTGATACACATAGTCAGCATTTTGAACAAGTAGATTGAATTGTAACAAACATGGTGCATGTTCATGCTTTTATATATTAGGTGATTCATGGACAGAAAATTTAAATAAGTATGCAAAAGAGTGTGTAAGTCTAAGAGTGTGTAAGTCTAGGAGACAGTCCTGATGTAATCATATTGCTTTGGATGTTTTGTAATCTATATTATTAATATGGAAATTATCAGCCCAAAAGTAATGACTTGAAACATTTGAGATATATATTAATATCTTTGGCAGTATTATTATAGCTCAGTAGCAATATCAGAATCTTTTTCTCTTCTCAAAAATGCATAAGTATAATACTAGTTTGTCTTAATTAATTTGTCTTAAGATAATATGCTGGAGGAGCTGCTGATGTAATGTGGAAATTGCAAACATTAATCCAAATTTGTTTAACCTGTAGAGAATTAATGATGAGATGACAATAAGATGGAGTAATTACTTTAGGTTGGTAATTTACATAGTTTAAACAGGGTAGCCTCTAGACTTCAAATCAGTAGAATTAGGACATCATCTACTTTTTAAAAGTGGAAGGTTCTGTAACTCAAAAAGCATGTTAATTGTGCCAGGATAGCCCAAATTACATTATTTTTGGTAGTCTTTCAAAAACTACCCTTTAAAAAACTCCATGCCTAATTTTGTTAAGTCTATATTAATTTCTTTTGTTATATATGTATCGATTTAGTTCATTTTTTATTAGCAAATAAGGAAATAAGGATAGGTACAGCCATTAAAGTGAAAAATAAAATAGAACTAAAAAGAGCTCATGTAATTTTACAAGACAGGTATTTCTGAAAATGTTGCCCAGTATGTGATGAACTGAAGTATCTTTTTGGGTTATGATTCATGCAATCGATATAGAACATATTATTGTCTCCCCACACTCACTTACAAGGTTTATTTATGCCTAAAGGCCTTACATCAAAGTTGGACCTTTCTAAAGTGCAACTTTGCATTTCTAACTTGGCATTTCCTGCATCTTCAAGAATCTATGGAATAAAACCACTGAATGCAATAGTTTAGGAAGTCAGTTTTTTTGAGGAATCTAAAGCATATATTCTTCAGTTTGAATACCTAAATTTTAAAATTTCATCTATTACAGCTAGGTTAATTGTTCTGAGGCTATCATCTGACATGGGGCTGTGAATTTGGCACATCTGAAAAGTCATTCTGGGAAATTTTATTCCTATCCTTTTTTTTTTTCTTTTTATTTTGGGCTTCTTTTTCAGTAATGGTGATGGTCAGTTATGATTTGGTGGGGGTTTTTTCTTTGTTTTTTGGGGCTTCTTTTTACTTTTCTTTTTCCACCAGCGAAGAAAAAAAGTTGTTTTAATCAAAGTATGCTGTTACTGAAATACCTGCAGCTCCAGACCTGGCTGTCTAGTCATTACAAAAGTAATCAACCAAAAAAGGACAAATAACCAGATGCAAAGTAGTTAAATAAAATTATTCTGGTGATTTGCTATAAAATCATTATGATTTTAGCTTTGGTACTTCGTTGAGACTAAATAACTCTCAAAGCAAATGAGGCATGAAATATTTTCAAAATCTGTGTATTTCAAATATAGTAAAACTCAATATTTTATTTCAAGATTAAGTACTGCCATGTGTTTCCAAAGTCCTGCATTATCTCTTTACTGCCTGGTACTTGTTCAAGGGACTTTGTTTTAATGCTTTTCCTTCCATGCACCTTTTTAGCACCTTTTTATGGCTTGTTTAAGAAGGAAATTTTTAGAGAGGGACAGAGAGACCAAACAAAATAGAAATTTCTGTGCTTTGTAATATGCAAATGTGTGAGTTTCTTAAACATTTTAAGCACATTTGTGTATGTGTGTATTACTGTATATTTATGTATGTATGTTATATATGTAGCAATCTTGTGATAAAATATTGACTCTAAAATTCAAAATTCTTTCCGTTTTCTTTGTAATTACTGTGCTACAAAATTATCAGTATAGAAGTGAATGGTGCAGTGATAAAAATTTTGAAAGCCATCAGTCCAGTAGATCTTGCTGGACCAAAATTTTCTGGAAAGGACCAGTGGAGGTCTAATCTCCCTGCTAAACCAAGGTCCCCCAGAGCATGTTACTTGGGATTGTGTCCAGACAGCTTTTTAATATCTCCAGGAAAATGGAAATTCATTCCACAGCCTCTCTAGGATACCTGTTCCTGTGCTCAGTCACCCCAAGGTAAAGAGTGTTCAGGTGAAACTTTCTGTGTTTCCAGTTTCTACCCGTTGTCCTGTTGTGTGGCACCACCAAGAAGAGCCTGCATCCATCCTCTTGACACCCTGCAGGTTCATTTTTTTTCACATTGTCAATTATTTTTTGCCTGAGGCAGTCCCACCTCAGTGATATCAGCACCCCCAATCAATATATCATCAATATGTTAATATACCTTGGCAGCCCCATCTGGTAATTTCCTTCAGCTCAAGAGCTCGTGTGTGATGAGCTGTAGTGAGTGATTGTTGCTACCCCTGAGGGAGGTGAGTAAGTGCGTATTGTACTCCTTCCCACCTGAGAGTAAAGCATTCATTATCTCCCTTTCTAAAAAGAACCATTAAATCCATATCCTGTACATTGATTGTACCTAGAACAAGGTGTGCTTGTTCCTGGATGGTGGAAGTCAGTTTGACTGTATTAGGTGCTGCAGCAGTCAAGGGACCGGTACATGCATTCAAGCCACAGTCAGGCAGCACCTCCTGTTCAGTTTACTAATGTGCCACAGAGGTGAATTATAGGAAGAGTGGCTTTGAACGATACTTGTCCCCTCCTTCAACTCTTGAATGACTTCACCAATTCCATCTCTGGCCCCTAGTGGCAGGGGATAAGGCTTTACATTCGGTACCTTGGCAGGGGTAGTGCAGGAGCAATTTGTAAAAGCCTTACTGAGAGCACAGGGGAACTGAATTTCTAGTTCTTTATCTTAGAATACACCCAGGCTTTCCCCTTCAGGAGGCCCAATCCCATAATATTCAAAGGAAAAGAAACTAATACCATCATGGTCTCCATGGGGTTATCAGCAGACAATCAACATTTTATTTGAGCTGTCTGCTGTGGTTTAGAGCACCCAAACAACTCAGTAAAATGTATCTGCTTTTTTTCTGGGACTATCCCACTTTGTTTGGCAGTTTCCTCATGCAGGGCAGAGGAAGGCTGCTGTGACTATTAAAATGATGACTGGGGATCACACAGAACCGAGGGGAAAAGTTACCAACATATCCCCATCCTTATTTTCAGTGAGTCTTCTAAAATCTTTCACTGGCTGTACCCTGGCTAATCTACTGGGGATAACACTGAGTTTCCCAGCATCTTAGAATCAGCTGCGTACAGCTTCACTAATGGGGCTGTAGAGACCACCTAATGGCT
Organism: Passer domesticus; assembly: GCF_036417665.1. Classification (NCBI taxonomy): domain Eukaryota; kingdom Metazoa; phylum Chordata; class Aves; order Passeriformes; family Passeridae; genus Passer; species Passer domesticus. The sequence continues at coordinate 81,045,383 of NC_087474.1, read as the reverse complement.
GTGGGATATAGAGGAAGGACAGTATCTTATCTGGGGACTCCAATTGCTTTTCTCCCACATTTTTACCAGAATTTGTAAATACTGGATTGGCTGTTTATCCACAAGTTCCCAAAAGATACCATTCCCCACCCCATCCTTCCATAGGTGGTTCCTTGAGGATTCAACTTCCCGGTTCCAATCTCTGAACCAAGAAGCATTTTCCTTGAGTTTCACACTTTGGACAGCCATGTGATTCCTCAATTGGCTTGGAACAAATCCCATCTGTCAGCCATAAATTGGTAGCTCCTCTGCTATTTCCCCCCACATAAGATGAGGTCCAGCTTGCCACCCTCCTACACAAGCAGCTTGAAGTCAGTCTTGCAACTGGGTTGCAGAAACCTTCAATGAGTCAGGCAGCCCTTTAATTAGGGGGGTCATTTTATCCGGGTTAGCAAACAACATGGGAGAAGACAGACGGAATACAAGATGTCTCTGGTGTATGGAGTCAAGCTGCCTTTTGCACACTCTCGATGGGTTTATCTAATGTTGGAATGGAGATATGGATTAGACGCCCTCTTCAAGGAGTCTAATTGGTCTCCTTATTTTATCTCCTACTCTGATGGATGTGGTGACTTTTTTTAATATACTAGAATCTGTTTCCTCAAAAAGATTGCAATTGAAACAGAGAGTGCCCTAGTATTTGTCCTTATTCTTTCATTGCATTGCAAAATACATTTCAAGCCTGCAATTATCAACAAATTTAGGAACATTCCTTTAACATAATGATGTTAAGGATAGAGTCTTGAATGTCTGCAGCATTACAGCAATAATCTGTTTGTTGTCTATTTGCTTTTTTTTGGAAGTCTTTTTATTTGCTGGAGAAGATGGATAGAGATAGGAGGTTACTAGTGGTGGTCTTCTTTTTTCCTCTTCCTGACCCACTATTGGGAATCACTAAATTTGTATTTAGTGTAGTGACTGAGAGTTCTTGTGTATAATATTAGAAAAAAATGGACTTATTTTAGTAGGCATGCTTTGAAGACAAAAACAGATACAATATCTATTTCTTTTTTGTTGTTGACAACAGAATTTCATTTTTTTTCATTTGCTTGTTGTTTTTAGGAATCACAAACCTAGGCAGGGTGTCAAAAGAAAAAGAAATAAATGAGTCTTTATTGTTATACTAATGTTATTATTTTTCTTTTTGGACAGTGCAATTTTCAGTCACGTTCCTTTAAGGATATTAAATATGTGGTGACTCTTTAGATCCTAGGTTTCTTCATATCATTTAAAGGCCTTTGCATGCTTTTTTTTTTCCTTTGGTATGTGACATTTAGGCACCTGCATCTTACTATTTTAAAAGCTCAAATATGTATAGTTTTTGCTGTCACTACCCCAGTTGTCTTTGTGTTTGGTCCTGACAGTTTAAAGCAACATTAAGAGGTCAATTTGCTTTCTCCTTCAAGTCTTCCATCTTTCCTAACTAGAGTCTGAGACTGGACTATCAGTGACATCTAACTCAGCATTGCAAACTCTGCTGAACCACTTTGGGATTTGTTCCCCTAAATTCATTAGATGTACCTGAGAATAACATTTTATATACTAAGGAGGAGTTAGGGATTGTTGCTTTATTCCTTGGAGAAATCATGAAGTGAAATAGGAAGGTTTTCATATTTTGGTAAATATGAAAGAAATATATGACACTGCTTTTGCTTATAGAAACAAACTTTTCTATCACTGCTCTTGGAAATAGGTTTGTAGTACATGTCCCCAAGACACTCTGTACACATTCATCAACTCACATATTAAAAAATTTTCCATACTTTCTATAGTAAATTATTTAGATTTAATAGCAAATAATAATTTTAATACATAAGATAAAGCTGAAATGAATGTCTGACTTTGCAGCAAATTAATCTTCCTACCCCAGCTCCTTTTTCTATTTTCTCCTGAGTCCACACTGTGTTACTCAGTCACTTCCTTATGTTTGAAGTTCCAAGTCACTTTCTGTATCTGAAGTTATCAAGTGTGCTTTTCCGCAGCATTTCTGAAGTCAGAGAAGACTTGAACCTATGTATTGCAAGCATTTAGAATTTGCAGCTGTTTATAATTTATTTATATTAATACTTTATGCTGGGTGAAAAGATAAATCTATGCAGCTCATCGGAGTCTTTTTTGAATAGAGAATCATTATTAAATGTGTTTATTTGTGTGTACAGTTCATAGTCAAAGGTGATTTTCTGAAGGTTCATGGTAAAAGCAAGGTGGTATTCTTAACAGTGAAATTTGGACCTTGTAGATAGTTCAAGAAACCAGTCTGAATGTTTTATATCAACCTATAGTGTAAAGAAATTTGAAAAATGTGAAACAATAGATTTCTGCTCAAATCCTTTGTAGATATATATATAGAGAGAGATTATATATGTAGAGATTATATATCATATATATATATCTTATCTGCATATATACCTATGTGATATTGTGGAAAATAACCTACTACTTAATTGAACACTTGGTTACAAAAATAATTTTGTTCTCAGTACAAAGTTGAAAACTACCTTGAGCTTTTTGCTTCAATATGTTGAAGCACAGATGGTACCAAATTTTCTGTCCTGCGTATGATGCCGGTTTCTACTCCCTGCTCCTTTATTCTCACAGGGTGTTCTGTAACAGACAGGCTGAACCTTCCTTGTGCTCACTCTCTGCTTCAGTGACCCTACATCTCATTCTGGCAGAAACCATAGGTTAGTTAGAGCCCATTCAGGAAAACCAAGGTTTGAACAATGGATAATGAAAGCTCCTTGGGGGACACATCAGACAGGAAGGACCAATGGGGGCATGTAAATGGGTCACATCCTTGTCTTTATTCTTCAGTAATTCCAAGTGACTCTGTGGTTGTCAATAGGTAATGTTTTTGAAGGAGAAATTCTCTAAACTCCTATATGTGAGCTCTATAGAGGTCATTAACCCTAATGGATCTTCATTATACATTATAGTAAGAGGCATTAGTCAGTAATATTGGCAGCTAGTAATTCCCTGGTTTTATTCAATTAATGATTTTGCATTATGCAAAGGAATGAAGTAATCGTTGCTCTGCTTTTTCACAGTCATCCAGGTGTCTCTCCAGACTCTTCTTGGAAGATTTACTTCAGTTGTGGTCCTGTTTGAGACATAGTGTGTTAAATCCCAATATCTACCTACCCAGGGCACTTTTGGTATGTGAACATAGAATATGTGAACATAGGAAGCATTTCAATACTATAAAGATTCATAGCTAAGACTGTTTCCAAAGGAATATGGTATATAAGTTATAAACATTAAGGAATGTATCTTAAAAAATGTCAATTACTAACTTGAATCAATGCAGTGAAATTCTGCATCCTTTTTCCCTAGTAAGAATAATTATCATACTTACAGCCTAGTTTACAGCATTAGTTTCTGCCTATCAGTGTATAGCCCTTTATTTTTTCAGAGTTTATTTAAGTACCCAGAAAGCTTTAAAAAATCCTAATTTTTCCATATAAGAATAAAGGTCAGTAGCTACAGATGCAGAAATATCAAAAGACACTAAAATTAATAACTGAATACTGGCCTGCTTTATTGACAATTATTATGGAATTTAAGATTACTTCTCATGGATGTATTTATTCTATTAAGGACTCCATTCCATATTTTCAAAGTTTGTATCCTGTTTAGGTGCTGCTTCACACTAGAAGAGTTACAGAAGCTGCCAATTCTCTGAAAGAACACTAGACCTTCCATTCTATGTTGGTTTAGTGAATACATTTTAATTTCTTTCTAAATGGTTCTGAACTTGCAGGAGTGATCATGATTAACAGTTGATGTTAATGTTGATCAGTTATGTAACTGACCCTCTGTTATAAACATTGCTGCTCTTACATGTCCATAATACCAAAAGGTAAGCCAAGCATTTCATTAAAAGTCCAATAGACAAGCAATGTCATATATTTACTAATAATTAAAAAATAATAGCATAGTGAATCTGCTTGTAGTAAGTGCTTATATCTTTATTTTGAAACAGTTTTTCTGTTCTAGTCATAATTAATATACTGATTCATAATATTTAGATTCCTTTAAAAAAATACACTGAAAATCTATTTCATTTTACTAATATTTTTCTTGATGAAAAACAATATCATAAGTTTAATTTAAAAATACAAAGTTAGTTACATTTCATGTAGTTAATTGGGTTTTTAATAAAAATTAATTTTTTTCTTTGCCTTCCAATGTTTTATATCTCCTTTCTGTTTAAAAACACTTCCTGCTGACGGCTACCCCTTTTTTCTCTTCTGAAAATGTACAGACTCACAAACAGACATTTTATTCACAGCAACCCTTTTTCATATCTATTATTTGATGAAAATTATAATTAAAAATGTTGGGTTTTTTTAAGTTTTTGGTTGTCCTTGGACTTTAAGACACAAGAAAGTTGACATTCTTTTGGAATAAAGAATAAAATAAAGAATGAACAAGTGACGTTTGATTTTTCAAAATTCTCTGCTGAAATGCTACCTTCGAGAAATAATATTCCTCTTAGATGTAACTTATGAAAAATTGTATATTGAAAGATTTCTAAATGTTATATAAATGTGGGGTCAGCATTTGAGAAACAGTCACCTCTGAAAATGGGTAACTCAGCAGCAATCTAGCACCGATTAGGACAAAATGTAAAGAACACGTTATAAAAATAAAGATTTATTGCAGGCAACATTTATAGAAAACTTCTGGTCTAATAAGTGCAGAAAAGAGCTAAATCAGCAAGAACCACTTCATAATCCTGTGTTGAAAGACTTTTAATCTGAAAGTTGACGTGTCACACTGTAGGATAAAAATAATTGATAGGATTAGAGCATAAAAATTGGAGGTGTAGAGTGGTAGGGAAAGGATGAATATTTAGAAGCTCAAGACACTGACATGAAATCCATGAGCTAATGAATCAGTGTATGTTTAGAAGTCACTAACCCAGGCTCTGTGACTGATTCATGTGATATTGCATGGGCTGCTTAATACATCTGGTCTTTGCTCGCTCATGTTCAAAATGGAAATAAAATGGTTGTCTCTCTTTCTAAAACACTTCCAGCCTCTGGGTGACAGTGTTTGGGTTTGTATGCTGTTGTTAAAGCTGGAATATTTTATCAGCTATATTGCCATCTGTAATGAGTGTAATCTACAAAAGAGGAATAATTTTTCTTTTTCCTTTGGCACTGGAAATGAAGTGTTATATTACAGTATGTATTTATGGTTTATATGCCAAGTAGCGCTACATTTCTCTTTGTTTCTAATCATTTCTCAGAGAGTGGTACATGAAATGCCAAACGAAAAGAATGGTAACAGACATATAATTGTTCACTCATAGTTATGTTTGAAGCAATATATTCATTTGGCTGTGTGAAGTTCTAATCAGTATTTTGGCTTTTTTTGTGATTTCAAATTTGGTGCTTAACATCAAAAAGTTATTATGTTTTTTTGTTTCTAAAGTATGTAAAGCAAGCAAACAAACAAAAATTGAAACTCTGATTGTCTCTGTTCTTTCTCAGAGATCAAATGAAAGGAAAAATCTCCTATGTCTCCATCACTTCCTCTACCCAATTTTAGTTCCCAACTTTAACCAACTAGCAATGCAACAGGAGGATATTGGAAATATGTCTTCCTTTTCACAAAAAGAATACCTCAAATCCTTTGAATAATCCATATTAAAAATAACTGTACCCATTTTTTTTCCTCACTCACTCTACACATGCATTTATTTTCGATGACCACAGGTTCTCCAAGGAAATATATACTTTTTCAATTACTGCATAAGCATATACAAATACATACTAGCTAAAACAAAGCAGAAAAACAATTTTTATATACAAAAGTTCAGAAGTGACTTAAACCAACTTGTTTTATGTGTGAGATTAGAGAATTCCCTATGCTGCTAGATATAACTTTTCTTGAAGGTTTATTCCTCTGGAAGTGTAACCAAGAAAAAGCAGGACGTTGACCAATGCTAACTTCCACAACCAATGAACCTGTGAAAGTCTAAACAGGCAAAGGAATCATCTGCCATTAGCCAAGTTCAGAATTGCCCATCAAGACACATTTCAAGTTATTTTAGATATATATATATATATTATATATCCAGGTTATTATATATATATATATTATATATTTCAAGTTATGCTACATTAAAAGCACAAAAAAAGAAGTCTCTTAATGGACTGCCTTACAGAAAACTATGTCAATTAACAGCTTTTTTTTAAATAAACTTCTTGTTTCCTATTAATGTTTTTCTTCCTTTTATTGTCAAAACAGGACCATGTGAAAGTAGCAGAACACCTCAATTTCACTGTGGGAAAAGGTAAATCTCTACATCAAGGAGTAATTTTTAGATGCTCTGGTAGGATTTAAATACAAATTAAAATGCTTGACGCCAGGTAACCAATAAAATAACGAAAATAGCACATCATTTTAACTACTTCAGCTACCCCAAAATATCACAAATATGAAGACTTATTAGGAATACATTAAAATATTTAGTAGCATTAAAAGACCAAGATTATAGATAAAATATATGGTGTTCAATTCAGAGGCAGAAGCTAACCTATTTTTTAATACATTACTATGTTTTGCCCTATACATTCCCCTTTGTTTCTCAATTTTCCAAAAAAGGACTAAAGAAACTGAACACATTACTGTGTGCTCAGCAAATTTGTAACATCCATACAGGCCCCTAACTTCTAACTGGTAAGAGCTTATAGTGATAATTCCAGTTTCTGTGGTTGCTCCAGCAGCTGCCAGAAGGACCCTTACAATATTTTCCATGATGTTGGTGAGACATCTGGCACATTCTCTGCTTTCCATCTGAAAAGGAGTCTGTCCAGTCAGTCATTTTTCATCCAGTTCTCTTTTTATGTTAAATGTCTGCATCAGTGTGATCTTCTTCTGTCCAGCATCTTAAACTGCTGTGCCTTTTCCTAACCAGCACTCCACTGTGACTGCCTGGGACAAGTGCCCTTCTCAGCAGCAGCGATTCCTCATGTTAACTGTGGCAGAGAATTGTGCTGTAACCTCTGTGGCCTTTGTAACGACAAGCTGATTAGCACACAGCTTCTGTCAGGGAGCGGGTGTCCAGCCTGTAGGAAGACAGATTTCCATAGAAAAGGGTAGACAGCTGATTTCTAGAGACTTAGCAGAGCACTGGATGCAAGAGCTGAAATGTACATGAAATACATGGAATCACATGTTTCTGTGTTTCCATACAAAGGTTGGTGAGCAGCAAACCACATGAATTTGCTTCATATTCAGCACCCTCCAGAAAAGACCTGTAAAAGTACTTACATGTACCTAGTAATTATGACTACATAGTCCAGTAAATATTATATTTTTCTCCTAGAGATCAGAAGCTCATCTTCCTCTCAATGGACTTTTACTGTAACAGATTAAATAAATGTTCCTATTCTACAGATATGAAAATTAAGTAAAGATTATTTTTTACAAATGTAGGGATTGAGACATGAATCCAATGAGCTGCAAAATGCTAGGGAAACAATTAATAGTATCATTTAACTGGAATCTATTTGCATGATATTGAGGCAATAAAAAACCAATATAAGATGATTTTCAGAGGGAATTAAAAAATAATATTCCACAATGTCAGTCACAACATTTTTAAGCATAGAGGACAAATTTGATGTTTTGCTTCACTGAATTACAATTTCTTTTCTTCAATGTTTTTATGTACTTTTCTTGGCTTATGAAGTATTTAGTTAAGCACTATGCAACATTCTGATTAAAAACAATGAGCACAATCACAATAAAATGATATATATGTTTAATAGTTATTTTTTAATCTAATAAATAGATTTGAAAATAGAAGCATGTAGGGAATCATCATTCAGCCAGAGCATCCTGGTAAGCTAATCATAAATCCATTTTCAGCATGTTATTTTTGTTAATAGTTTGGAAGTATAAATAAAATGATTGCCAGTAAAAGCTTCGGATGAGAGAAAATGGTGGCATTCTAAATCTGCAGAGAAATCTTGCTTAAAAAACTAGCTTGCTTTTATCTTCACAAATTCCAGATTATTTCTCAGAGTTCACAGAAAAACAGTGAAAACTCCTACGATGTTGCAGGCATCGTGCCTGAGAAAAGAACTCAGGATGAAGGAGAGGAAAACTGATCTCAAAAGCGATGTGGTGTCCTGAAGTGTATTATTCTAGGTGTTCTTAGGAAATGATGATCCTTTATGTGAACACAAAATAGGTGAAAAATGTAATGCTTCAGTACATTGCAATTTCAGTGCTGGTAGAACATGAGCCAGATGTGTGCCCAGAAGGCCAATGGCATGCTGGCTTGTATCTGCAGTGGTGGGGCCAGCAGGATCTTGGCACTGATCATCCCTCTGTACTCATCACTGGTGAGGCCAGACCTCAAACCCTGCGTCCAGTTCTGGGCCCATCACAGCAAGAATGACATTGAGGAGCTGGAGGATGTTCAGAGAAGGGCAACAGAGCTGGGGAAGGGTCTGGAGCACAACTCTGATGAGAAGTGCCTGAGAGAACTGGGGGTGTTAAGCCTGGAGAAAAGGAAGTTCCAGGAGGACCTTATCACTCTTTTCGACTGCCTGAAATGGTAGGGCTCTTCTCACAAGTAAAAAGAGACAGGATGAGAGGAAATGGCCACAAGCTGCACCAGGGGAGGTTAGATTAGGAAAAAATAGGAAAAAATTTCTTCGTGGAAAGGGTTGTCAAACAATGGACCAGGCTACTCAAAAAAGCAGTAGTGTCATCATCCCTAGCAGGATTTGAAAAATGTGCCGATGTGGCATTTAGGACCATGGTTTAGTGGTGGAATTGGCAGTGCTGGGTTTATGGCTGGACTCAAACATGTTCTTTTCCTATCTAAACTATTCTATTAAGAAAATTAGAGTTTTTGCAGTAGGAAGTTCATTGCCTCACTTTTAAAAAGGATGCTCGACAAATTATGTGTTGTTAAAATAATAGATAAAGAAATATAGTTCACCCTTAAAATCTAATTTCTTTGGTCCTTCTTAAATCACAAATAATTATTATTCAGTAGTGAGAGGCCTTGAAACACTCTTGTTTTCTTACACCTCCTTTCAGGTGTCTACTAATATTCTCTAAATACTTGTATAGATAAATATAAAGAAACAACAACCAAGATAGGAACTAACATGTATTTAAGAGTTTTATAAATCAGCTTACTTTATATGGCAAACAAAGTTCTAAGAGCAGACTAATTTTACATTCATTTATCCTTAAAATGTCTTTGTTTGTCTTCATAGCACAGAAAAACTATAAGGAGCTCTGGTTTTAGGACATACAACCTCAATAAGGCTTTGCAAGAGTTCTTTAAGTTTGCAAGACTAGCAGTGGTCCAAGTACCGAATACCTAACATTTGGGGAAAAAAACAAACAAACAAACAAACAAAACAAAAAAAAAAAAAAAAAAAAAAAAAAAAAAAAAACAGAAATAATTTTGTACATAAAGGTTAAATGTTCTTATGCAACATGGATTGCTATCTTAGGATGTGTGATCATGGAAAGTTTTTCTTAATAGGATGTGGCACCTTAATAGACCAGCATTACTGACTGGTTTTTGATAACTTGGCAGTAGAGTGCAAAAGAATATTGCCTCTAAGGCAGTGCAGAATGAAGTATTATCCAGAACCAAAATTATAGATCTTGACAAACTGAGTTATAACAATGACAAAATTCAGTTACCTGAAATCTTAAATCTGATAACATAATTTGATTATAGGGAAGTGTTGCTCCCATTACAACTCAACTATTGAAATAGAAATAATGTTCTCTGTAATATGATGTGGTTCTTAGAATGGCATATTCTATGCCAAATGTGTATCGGCCCATGATTTCTATGAACACATGAATTATGTCTGTCCTGAGTTTCTGTTCATCTCAGAAAGGAATAAAGCAAGTTTTTTTATTCTTAGTGGTGATTTAAAACCAAAATGTGTTTTACATGTTTAAGCTTTCACTTTCTCCTCCTCACCTCACCTATCTTTTCCCTCCAACTCCTTCCCATAATTTTAAGAAGGAATAGAAGTAAGACTTCTACTTGCATAACACAATTAATATGCACAAAATATTGTTGATTCTTTTATTTTTTCTTATTTTTTGCTATTTACATTTTGCACCAATATATAAGGTCATATTCTGGTGAATTCTTCGGATCATAGGCTTAATTATTAGAGAAAAACCTTCCATGTCTTGTTTCAAGCATTCTATTGATGACACATGTTTCCATGGATGAAACTGTAGAACATTATGAAATTTTTTTCTGTTTACAAGTTTACTGCACCAATTTTTTAAATATTCAGCACAATTAACAGTCTTTTTCTGGATCAAAACTGCTCCATGTAGATGCTTATTTCCCCTTTGTCAATGTTGTAATTGAGGTGAAGGATTTCTCACAACCTTATCTGTGCCACTGTTTCTCAGTGATCTTAGCTATTTTAAACAGCTAGTAATAATTTATATTTTAACTGTCTCAACGTGCATAATGTGCTGTACCAGATCAAAGGCTCATCCTGCTCTGTACCCTCTCTCCATCAGTTAGATGGAGTGCTTCTCTGCTCACTGGAAGGTGCTTGAGAAAAGAGAAAAAAAAAGTGAACAAATAGAGCATTTTAGGAATTATTAATGTACTGTCAGAAAGCAAAACAGAACACAGCATTATTTGTACATATCTTGAATATTTTTGGTAATTCTCATTTCTTCCCTATCTGGAAAAAATAAACCCTAACAAACCCATGACCAAAAAACCCTCAGGAAGGAAAAAAAAACAAAGAAAACAACAAATGGGAAAACAACAACAACAACAACAAAATAAAAAAAAAAAACAAACACAAACAAAAACAGCACAAAAAAAACCTGCACAATTCTCTAGAATAGACCAAACAAAAAACCAAAGAAACAAAAAAACTCTTCAAACCCCTTCAAAATGAAAACATTTTAAAAATGAAAGAATCAGAGCTCTGAGATAAGGAGATACTTGAAAATAAGGATTATTTTCAAAATAAGCTAGGACAAACTAGTCTGAGACACTTCTGTCTGAATTTCCAGGGGTTGGAAGAAGCTGTATTGTAAATAACTGTGAAAATAAGTATTGATGAGACGGTAAGCAAGTATTATGCTGCTTTGCCTCTTCTAATACACTTAGGTTAGAATATCCAGTGGGATAGAGGCAATAAGCCAATAAAGCAAATTTTATCTATATGATAAAATAATTTAGAAATTATTAAGAGAGGTCTGCTGTTTATTACCAGTCAGCTATGAAAGTCACAAACAGGCAGGAGAGGGAATTATTTGCCTTGATGTTAGAAAGATATCTTCATTAAACTGGATAATTTATGGCCAGAATTCAAAAGAACAACCATATAAATTGGACAAAGATGGCCAATATATATGACCACCCACAATGATACCCTATTTGTATATTGTATTGATACTATGCACATTTTAATATTTGTGAACAAAAATCCACATATTAAGAATGAAATGTGCTGTGAATTGTTATTAGATGCACATTGACAATTAATATGAACTATTCTTTGTGGAACTTGCACATTTTCTAATAGTTACAGAATTTATTCAACAGAGCAAAAAGAGGAGTGCAGTTTTTAATTATAAAATTTTGTATTCTTATCTGCACAAACCTCACTATAGGGCAGTTGAGATCAATCTTGAACAGTTACGAAAAGCTCATGCTCAGAAAATTGTATTTGCATTGATAAATGAAAAATTGATACTATTTAACAACTATAGAAAGTTTTCTGGTCTGTTGCCTTTTTTTTCAATCAACTATTTCAGCAGGGCATATACTGTACCTTTATGTGTATTCATGTGTGCATCTTAACACTTGATTAATACATTCACAGGCAGAGATAAACAGATAGTTTGACATTTATGAGCTGGTTTCTTTTTTTTTTTTATTTAGCATAAATAAATACATAATAGAAATAACATTAAAAAATCATTATCATACCATAGCTTTCCTATAGTTTAAGGACTTAGTAGATTTTTATTGTTGTAGATAGCAGGGTAGCTCAAAATTATTGCTTGGTTTTTGCTGGCTGTCCCATAATAGTGAAGTAGCTACTTTTCAAAACTTGGTAAATTGTAAGTAAAGTGTTTTGAGAGCCCTGCAGGTGGAAAATGAAACTAACTGTGAGATTATGTTTTCCACATGAATCAAAACACATGCTTATGGAAGTCGTAAGCTGTCTAACACGATGCTAGCAGGAAAAAAAGAGATGTACAGATAAGACTATGAGGTATTTATACAAGGTATACTGATTGTTAAGCTAATTAATTATCAAACTAACCAAGAATGACCTGGCTTCCAAAGGAGTTGACCAATTAATAAATAAATCAAACTGCCTTGACTAAATATGTTTCTTGACAGTTCACAATTTCCCTCAAGAAATTTTGCAATGATCACGCCCGTAATTATTTTCAGATTTTAAACCCTTTATGATATCAAAGGTTCTACTTGACCTTTTTTAATTAGTAATAACCTGTAATGACCAAGGAAAACATGGTGATGACATGGTGTAGCTGCTACAGTTAGAAATTTAATGTAATAGAAACAAGATTTGTGACAATTAAAAAAAAAAAAAAGAAGAAATGGCAGTTAAAAAACTTAAATGGCAGTAAATGGCTCTTTTGTAATTACCTCTTTACTGCAGATGAGACATGAAAATCAAAAACTTCTGAATCATTGCAAAAGCATTTGTTTGGTCAAAATAAATTGTTTTTCTGAGGCAACATCTTTAATTGTTAATGTTTTCTGCCAAAAAATAAATTTTTGAATCAAAATTATACCTTAATTACTTAATATACTAACTTTGGGATGTGTGTTAAGGGACTTCAAACAGATTTTTGACTGGTGGCATCAATTATAATTTAGTAAACAATATTGTTTTGACTTTTTAGGTTCTGCCTGATCTAGAAGAAAAACCAGCTATGTTGTACTTCCAACATCAGAATTACAAAATTTCCTATAAAAGCATTTTTTGGGTTTTTCTGTTTTCTTGGGGTTTTTGTTTGGGTTTTTTGGGCTTTTTTTTTTTTTGGTTTGTTATTTGGGTTTTTGTGGATTTTTGATTTGTTGGTTGGTTTTTTTGGATTTTTCGTTTGTTTGGTTGGGGTTTTTTTTTCTTCTTAATAGTGTAACACTATTACACATTATCCCTAGGGCAAAGAGTTGTGTCAGAGTATATAGCTTAAAAATTAGGAAGATAGTAAAGAAGGTATGGTGAATCATTTTCTGATTCTATGTTCTATTTCCATTGTTGTTCATCTGTTCCCACTCTGAGAAAGGAAGTAGGAATATGTAGATGAGGTCACCAAGAGAATAGAGCTTGCGCTGGAAGAGAATGTTTCTGTGGTGTATTTACTTTTGTTTCAGGATATGGGGAATGGGTTATTACTTCTATCCACAGCGACTCAAGCATTGCAAAACCAGACTGGCACCCATGGCATCAGATAACAAACAAGAAAACATGGTTGTGCTTGCTCACCAAATCACATGAGTGACAGTGGACAATTCATGCCCACTTCAGTTAAAGAATGAGTTACGTTATACTGAGGGAGAGATGTGCACAAAAACTATCATGTTTCAGTCAGAAACTCATGAAAAAATTAGAAACCTGAGGACTTGCCTGGCATTCTAAAGAAAGCTTTTCAACTCCAGTCCTGCAAATCCATTTCCTACGATTGCCACGTTTACAGGAATTAAAAATGCTTTTTTGTCTTGGCCAGATATCTATTCATCATTAATAAAAATGTTATATACAATTTTTATATGAAATGTTTGGTTAATTCTAGGTAGACTATTTTGCTACAAAAAAGCTTTAAAGTTTTTTCCTCATTTTCCATTTCAGAACATCCCTTATATAAGGCTTGCTTCCATCTGTTCTGAACAGTTGGTTCCAAGTAGGTAACAATTAGACTGAGTTTTAGTTTCTTTTCATTTTGGTGATGCAGTGTTTTTAATTTAATCTTCACATAAGCAACCATTAAAATACAATTATGTTTAGGTAGAATTATTGTTACAGGTAATTACTTCTAGCACAACTTTTCATATTTTAAAGTAATCATTTATCAAATGTCAGTCATAAATTTGACCATTTCCAAATTTGTGCAGATTGAGATTGCTTCTTTTCACTTTCTTTTATAATATTTTAATTCTCCCATGCACTAGAATATTAAAATAATAATTTAAAACAATGAACATCAGCTTATGCTTATGCTTAACTGCTGCTCTGGGGTTAATTTTGCTTTGGTTTGAGTTTTTTTTTTTTCATTTCAGAACTAGGAGAGAATTCCTCTGTATCACACAGCATGGGTGTCACTCATTTAGATATTCTACACAGTTGTCAAGTGGTTTCACAACTTTCTTGCAGCTCTGTCTCAGGTGTCTTTCATCTCTGTTGTAGGTTTGTTTTATTAATTGATTTTTATATTTCAAGTTTATCAAATCAGATATCTGCAAATTTTCATCTGCAAGTTTTAAAAAATTAACATTTGTTTTTCTGTTCTCCCCCCCCAATTGACATACATGTCTCAACCCTCTGCAAAGTTCTGTCATGTTTCTTTAGGCTCTGGATCTTAACAATTCAGAAAGAGTGGCCAAAAGGGTAAATAGTAGCCCCATGAACTCCAAAAACATGTTTGTTTGACAAGTTTTCATAAAATAAAATAGATTATGATTTTGCACTATAGTGAAGCAGTATTCTCTAATTTTATATCTGCCTAGAAGATTAAGTATAGACTAAACAAGCCTCATGTAGAGAAAATTTATTGAATTACAGGATTTTCCTCAAACTCTTTGTATGCTCAAAGAAAAAGAGGTATATACACTCCATAAGGAAATCCCAGTATGTATCTTGTTAACATAAATGAGACTGAGCAGCCTGGTCTAAATGAAGTAGTAGTTAACAATATGAACTAAGTTCTTAATTGTTTGCATTCCCTTCACAATTCTGTCTACTTCATAATTTTGTGTTAAAGCTGATTTAATATACATGCTAAAAGTCAAATGGTACTAAATCTGTTATAACGTGGCTGTTTATGACTTGTATTGCCAAATATACTTGGTGTTTACCTGGAGTTTTATGAAACAGGATAGTGATGAGGGCAGTGGCATTGCATGCAGCCAGGAAGCATGGATCAATAACTTAAATGTTGCAAGTAGATCTAAAACTAAGCTTTTTTACAGTATCAAAAAGATATGAGGAATAATTGTAATCTTTCATTCACTGTAGGGACAGAGCAGGGAATAAACCATTCTATTTTCTTTCTATAACATCACCTGGACTGGAAAACATCTCTCTAGTCCGTGTTCCGCTTCACAGACATTCTCTACTTGGATAGCTACCAATATCTTGGCTCTTCTCTGAGGCAGTTTAAGCATCAGCTTCTTTTCCACTTTTCCCTGGGTAGAAATAACAATCAGTTTAAAAGTATTAAAAACATCTCTTGCGTCTTATTTTTTTAAAAAAATATGTTTATATAAAAGGAATTACTTGCCTTTCCACTAGGTTATCAATTAGAGTATTTTCATTCCATACCCAGATATTTGGAAAATAAATTCCTATATTAGAAGTCCTTCATTTCCTATTAGACATAATGATGTTATTTAATTTCAGGCTTTTGTATATTCTAGAAATATTTTCAGAGCAGTTCTAACTAGTCAAAAGAAGAGAGAGGTTATTCTCCTTACTGTGAGCTCTAAAGTATGTAAGACTTCACAGAACATAGTTAAAATTCTCCTTGCTCATGCAAGACCACTACATTGGAATTTGATCTCCTTGGGACTCCACAATGAAATAAGACTTTTGAATTTCCTGGGAAACATATTAGAAATTCTTACAGCTTGGTAGATGCTAAGATGGAAAGGCCTATTGGTCTCTAGGGCACTGAAGCTAGGGAGCGAAAATCTAGCATTCTGATGTTTGGCAGGGTAGGAACAGAGAACTAAAAATTTTTTTAAAAACCCCAAACAAAACCAAAGAAAATTAAATATGATAGAGAAAGGTAACAGGGTTCTCATACAGATTTAATGACTTTTAAATAATTTCATACCAATTTAAAAATTCATATGGTTTTAATCCAATGCAAATCAAATTTGTGCAGCTGTGAGCTGAATCAGACATAGAGCATTACAGGAACCCATAAAAAGTGTTCTCTTCCTTGTTCCCTAAGTTTCTGGTGTAAAAAACTGAACAGATTTCTTGAGAGAGAAATGTCCATGTCTCAAAAATCAAATACTGGATATGCCTTTCTTTTGTTAAATACACTGGTTTTGTTTGCTGTGTCTTTTGCAAAGCTGGTTTTCCATGTGTTGAGGAAAAAAAAGAGCAAACCAAGGAAACTCCCTTGTCTTTGCAACATGCATATTACCATGTTAACATAAGAAGGTATTTATGTTGCCTGGTTGTTTTGGTTTTTTTGAGAATAGAGCTTATGCTGCCTCCTGGTCTTGATAGCAGAACATTTGGAAGAATATTGTAAGGTAAGATCCTGATCCAGTTTACAGCTATATCAATGTAGCAGCTATTGCAGAATTATGAACCAAATATTATATAGAAGTTAAAAAATAATATCTTTACAATTAGATAATTTCCTCTGTAAATATATGAATAAGTGAAAGATACTAGTTTGAACATGGGAAATATTCTTAAGGACAAACTGCTGACTTAATTTGTAAAAAGGCTATGCTCATAAAATATAATCTAGAGGACAACTTAAAAGGTAGCCTGGTTTTGCAAACAGTAGTTTTCAAAAAAAGGTAAGACATTGCAATTGCTTCCTTTTTTTCCTTAGGTGTGTCCCCCCAAAGACTGAAACAGACAGGCTGAAAAAAACCCAAAACCAATGATAACAACAGCAAAAATCACTCCTACCTCCAATCCCTGCAAACTCCCAAGAAATCCTCTGATTGATAAACAGAGATGTTACAAGATATGAAGTCTGCATACATCTTCAGTACACATTTGGTCAGCTATTCCATAGTGTTGTTCTCCTAACTTTTGAATATTTTTGCTCATGAATCTGTTTTTGCAGTGCCATAAAAATATATTTTTCCTCAAAGGATAAAATAATGTAGAAAAATGTGTAAATAACAATGAGCTTGCACATTCAGTCACTTAGATCTCAAATTAACTTGGATTTTTTTTTTCAGCATGAGAAATAGTTTTTCATGTTGCACATTTTGAAAAGTGATCTTCAAAATGGTAGGAATTTCAGTACAAATATCACCTTGAGAACAAGGTGATTATCCAATCCAAACTATCTACACCTCTTGATGTGGAATTCAAATCTCACAAGAACAGAGAGGTTAATGAAATTTCTCGGGCTTTTCTTCTCAGAGGTCAGAGATACCACTGTAACACTTCATCGTTATATTTGATATTTCGATTCCACTTGGATCTGAAATTATGGAGGAAAATAGAAATTAAATCTTATGTAAAAGGAAAAAGAAAAAAATGACCCCAGCTTTTTGAAGCATCAAAGAAACTCTCATCAAGTTCAGGCAATTCTCATTTTTATTGGAGCTGGTTTAATTATTTTTTCTCAAGCAGAGCATACAAATTCTTATAATTCTTTAATAATTTCTAATATGTTTTAGGAGCTGTCAAAACTTGTATAAGGAACTTTGAAAAATGTTTACAAAGAAGTTGTCTGGCAAGCAGTTTATTGGAATATCAGAAAGTCTTCAGGTAATGAGACACCTTGAAAAATAAGAAAATTTCTACAACTTGCAAAAATTTCCACAACTTGCAAAAATTTCCAAAAAACCCCCCAGACAAAATGTAAAGCAAGCCAAAAACCCCCCAAAACATGAAAAGGAACTGATAAAGCATCCTGATAAATTGAATTTGGCACCTGTGAAAAGTATTTCAATAAAATGTAAAGAAAGTAAAAACTTTGATATTTCAAAACCTGTATTTTTTAAAATAAGAACAAAAAACATTAAGGTTTCTGTATTTTATGTCATGTGGAAAAATACATCATTAATCAACCAAAATGCATTATTTTTCTTACCTTATTTTTTTCATTATTATTAAAATACTTTGCTACAAATTTAAATAAGAAATTATATAAATATTCTAATTTTTCTAGTTCCAAAATATGTCATTGATTTGCTTCTATATTTTCAGCATCTTCTTTGTATTTAAAAAGACTGTTAGAAAAACCAATGTATCAAGATATTTTAATACTGATAGGACTAAAGTTGTGAATGAAAAATGATTCTATCTTTCCAGTCACATCTTTTATGATATGACTGCATATGACTCTTCTGATATGCTAAACTTGCTTAACATACTAGAAAAAAAAAAATCAGTGATATCTTTTGAATAATTTTTGAGCTTTGAGATGGAGTCTAGCAGAAGTTGTATTGAACCCAAAAAAGGTTTTGAAAAATAATGTTGTTAACTTAAAATTGCATTCTGAGTTTCATGGCATGGCTTTTCCTGCTGTTTTCTGTGCAGAGCATTTTCATTTAGTGAGTAAAACCCAAAATAATATGTCCTATATGTTGTAAAGAAACTGAAGTTACTTGGTGAAGTAGTCAGAACAGAAATTAATTGGCTGCAAAAATCTTGGTTTCATTTGTGAATGTGAGTTATTTTTGACATTCCAACTGCCACCCTTAGCTATAGCTAGTGAACTACTTAATCGCATATTTAACTGGCAAGCAGTGAGATAAGGGAAGATGCCTAAATGCATGCCTAAGGACTTGATGGATTGAGGTCTGGTTTATATTCAAAATATGTACTCAAATGTCATCATTACATCAAGACTGTGTTCTTACAACAATACAAAATGTTTAGTCTACTAACCTCACTTTATGTGGGAATAATCCTACAGTTCATATTTTAAGAAGAAATGCTGATATTCAAGTTAGAAACTGCAGCTGGGTATCTTCAGCTGCAGTTTGTTAATACAATTTTAAAGGCAGGTCAGTGTAGGCTGAATTAAAGAGTAAAGAAAAAAAAAGGATGAGAGAAGTACAAGAAAAATCTAAGGGACAATGACAAACTTATATGGAAAATTTGTTTTGCGCTTTTCCTTGAAACCTCTAGTATTGCTCCAGGAAGGTGCAGGTCATTAAAAGCAGGCAGTATTTCACTGAATGTTTGAGAGCCCAATATCTTTTGTAATCTTTAAGAAACAGAAATCTGATAGTGAGTTTCTCATTATCTTCTACTATGACAGACAGGTGCATTAGATCTAGTTCTGAAGATGGACAGAAACTGAAAAGGCAGAGAGACAAAAAAGTTTCTTCCATTTTTCTCTGAAATTACCATGTAAGTAGCTTTACAGACAATAAGATAAAATTAGATGTGTTTACATGCCAACTATTCCACAAATGCATTATGTGTCTTTCAAGGAAAAAATAAATGACATGAGACTATAACATTATTCTTTTCAAAGAGATTAATGATGTATGTTAAACAGCTGAATCTACAGACAAAACACTTGTTTCTATTGATTTTTAAATGCAAGTAGGCATGTAATTTACAATTTCACACATCATGAAATACAGTCTATTGTTTATTATGTATTCATTTATTTAATTTAGAAAAAATATTTATACTATCCTCCAATATTTATATTAAAGACCAGAAATGTTGAAAGTGTTGAGAAAACCTGTTGAGAAAGTACAACCTTAAAAGGAAAACTGGTCATGTCAAGAATGGACATTAATAGGTTCAGAAATGGGCAGATTAACAGAACAGAAATGGGCATTTAATAGGTTCTTTCTCACTCTGTTTTGTAGTCTTTTCCTTTCTGTTTTCTAATGAATTATCTATAAATTGTCCACTTGCCCTATTAAGAGAGACACATTCATTTCCACATTTCTCCCTAAAACATAGATGGTAGATAGGTTTCTTTCACTTATGTCCCAAATACCTTTGTTGTAATTGAGGATGGTGATACAGCAAACATTTCATGCTAATGTGACACAAAGAGAACAAACACATTTCAAGAAAGAGATGCAATTATAATCATTCATTGAATATCTTACTTCCAGATGGATTGCCGTAGTAAACCACATAAAAGGCTTGTAGTAGCACATATAAAGGATAAAAATATTTGACCAATTAAACACATTTTATGGTATCAAAGTTCTAAGATAATGATTGTCCACTTATAGAATAGAATCACAGAGTGAGCAGAGTTGGAAGGGACCCATCAGGATCATTGAGTCCGAGTCCTGACCCAGCACAAACACCCCAAGAATCACACGATGTATCTGAGAGCATTGTCTAAATGCTTATTGAACTCTGACAGCCTTGGTGCTGTGACCCCTTTCCTGAGGATCCTTTCCAGTGTTCAGTCACCCTATAGGTGAAGCACATTTCCCTTGTATTGAACCTAAACCTCCCCTGACAACTTCATGACATTTCCCTGAGTCCTGCCACTGGTCAAGAGAGTGAAAGGATCAGTACCTGCCCCTCCATTTCCCCTCATGAAAATGCTAAAGGCTTATGAAAGAAAATGTATGTTTCTTTAATAATTTAAACTCTAACAGTAACATATAACTGGGGGGGAAAAAAAAAGAGAAAAAAAGGAAAAAAAAGAAAGAAAGAAAGAAACCTAGAATTATTACATGACATTAGGTTTAAAGAAAATTGTGATGAATAGCTACAGTGATTATTAACACTTTCAGTATTCAGTGGATATTCAATATATCCATGAAGACCTGGCATTATTAAGTTTTAGTGATTTACAAACCTGTGTTTCTGTTTATGCCTTCCTTCTCAGCTGGGCCACACTTCTTGGTAGAGCTGTAGATCCAGGACACTAACAGTGTTAGTTTGTTTATACCTAGTGAATGACATAAGATGAGACCTGCTCTTTCTGCAATCCTGTGATTGTCAGGGCTAGGTCAGGCAGCTGGAGCTAGTAACAAAGATCTGACTGGTATGTAAATGAATGTGTTTGAATATCTATTTGACAGTGTTATTTTAAATGGGATTACATTTTGCCTTTATTTCCCATTTTCTGCAGAAATGGTTCAAATATATAGGAATAAAAATAATTTTGTTCCCTTTTAATACTAGTGAATGGGGTCTGCAGCTTGGGGGCAGAAGTATGACATAGATGGTCCAGAAAGCCAGTCTGAGCTGTACCATTCCCTTCAGGCTGAGCTGGTGAATTGACAGAGCCTTGTACCTTTTCAGTGTTATGTGACACAGGACCACCCACAGTACAGAGGCTGCATAAGGATTTAAGAGGAGCCCTTCCAGCTGAATACTCAATTCCTTTATCAGGGGGTCTGCCTTAACTTACAGCAGAAAAATGCACATTGCTCTGGTCCTTTGATCAAAGGCAACTGTCCAGGGTTGAGGCCTCATCCCACAGACTGATCGTGTGTTTAGAAAGGCTTTAATGATGAGATTTTCTTTCAATTGTATTTTACCCTCTATATTAGCCTCTATCTACACGGGTATTTTTCACAGCACAAAATGTTAAGCACATGTTTAAGCATTTTATGATTCAGTGTTGAAAATATTTCAAAAGATAACAATAATGCACTTCTGGACACAGAAGTCGCTAAATAGAATGTAAAATGGGGAAAGGAAAGGAGATTTTTGAATCCACTAGTCCTCATTTCAAACACCTGTTTGAATGTTGCTCTTCCTGGGAAGATAGAATGGGTGAAATTTTCCACTAGTATAACTGATTGTTATATTATTAAAAGCATTCATTCCTAAAATGTCATTATACACTATATTTTCTTTGGTGGTAAACATGGGTTAAAAATTCTTAAAAAAATATCCCTACCCTGACACAGACTTAGGACTAGTCTTTCCTGACATATCTACAGTTAGTAATCCCTCTGTTTTTTCTCCATGTAGAGGTTTGTAGGACTGTGCTGCAAATCAGGTCATTGAAATGAATCAAGTTAAATCTACAACAGTATGGTTTTTGTAGTATGTTTGTGTGTCTGTGAGTTCCACAAAGTTGTTTCACTGACTGTATTTGAAGAGTGCTCTACAAGCTGCTGTCCTGGGAAGACTCTGTGGGTGGCTCTTGAGGGAGTAGAGAAAAGTGATGGAGCGTTGGCAAAGACACGTTAATGGAATTCCTCCGAAGAAAATATGTACCTGCCCCAGTGGTTATGGTAATGAAGTGAGGAATTCTGATGTCTGTCTCTTAAATTTTATTTATAATTCTACTTATAACTACTTATACTATAGGAAACTACTACTATAACTCTACTTTTAACATTTATCTCCTGGCATTTATCTTTGGTTCCCAGCCATGTTCCATGTTTATGTTTATCCTTTTGATTATCCAGTGTTTTCTTTTTTTTTTTTTCCTTTTCTTCTTTTTTTTTTTATACTTGGTTTAAAAAAAAAAAAAAAAACAACATTTTTTAGGCTTTGCCTAATTTGGAGATATCATTAAAGAAACAGGATCTTATAAATCTCCATATAAATGTGAATTGCATGGGGGGAAAAATTATTTGCATTTTGCATCAGCTTTAAAGCTGCTTTGATTTGTCTGCAAAATGTCAATGGCTAAGATACTGAATTAATGTGGGTCTTCATTGTTTGGTGTTTTGCTTTTCCAATCTTAAACATGACCAGGAGGATTTAATGGATAGTGATTCATTCTTTAGTAATTTTAATTAATCCACTCTTCCTGAAATTAGCAAGTGCTGAAAGCTGCTTCTTCCTGTCTTGTACTGTCTGGGACCTTGCTGTGGTGATGACCAGTCTGATGCTGGCTAATGGGACACTGATCTGACTGCTGCCAGTCTGTTCCTTTATGGCACTGTCCTTTGGATCCATGCCATTGGCTGCAGCTTTGCCATGCTGATCCTCCTCAGCTCCTGCACTCCTTGCAACCTGAACTTGTCACCCTTGTGTACAGTAGGGATGAGCAGTGATACAAGGGGCAGCACTGACACCTAACAGCAGTGGTACAACTATTTTAGTCTCTTCCTCTTTACTGAGAGTTTATTTGGTCTCAGATTCAATGACCTTTTACATTTGATGTAACTAAGAAATTTTCCCTAAAGATCTTTTGTCTTTGCTAGGTGCAGACATTTCACCAAAAGCTATAATGTCATACTGCAAAAATAAAGTAATAGAGCTTTGTTGAAAGAAAAAGTTTTGTAATCCTTTTAAAAACTGGCAAGACCTACAAACTTATAAAACTATTTCAGATATAATCCATTCTATAAAATAATTTGGGGTATAGCAAAACACTTAATTTGCACAACACAGAAATGAGAGCATATATTGACCTTTTATATGTTGCAGTCAGGGTTTCCCCCTCCTCATCTGCACACAAACACACTATCTTCTTTTTTTTCATTCCTATGCAGTTGGTACCTTTCTTCACAGAAAATATCATCTTTAGCTTGCCACAGAGTCATTTCTCTGCTGTGACAGCACATAGGAAAGAGCAAAGGGGTAGACAGCCAGGGAAATCCCTGACATAACTCTACTGGCTCGATGGAGTTCTGCTTGCAGACTGCACTGAAGAAGATGAATTGTTTGCACAGAAAAATGGACAGAGAAGGTCAGGAAAGCTGCAGAAAACTTACTGTGCTTTGCTCTCTCAAAACAGGATGGGAAGCTGCTATGCAGATCTTTCAGGACATGAATCTCTAAGGTACCACTGCAAAAGCTTTCAGAAGCAGACTAAGCCATCAGTTTTACAGGACCCCTCATCTATCCAACACTAGGGAAGGTAAAAAGGTGAAGAGAGAGCATAGAGCATGCTTTAGAAGAAGTGTGTAAGGACAGGTGTGTACTTCAGAATTCTGACATTTCAACTGCCTAAGAAAACAAAGCACCTCTGGATATTTCTTTTTGCAAAGCAAAGCTCTACTCTATAGAACCTATAACTATGTCCAATGTAAGTTCAATAATTTAATAGGATAAAAATCTGGAATAGTTAGAGGGAGGAAGTATTAGCATTTCATAGGCAGCACTCCAGACATTTTTGTGCATTTTTTGTTAAAAATGTTTTATCCAGAAAATGTTGCATCAAGTAGAAACAGGGCAGCATAATGGGAAGAGGTTGTTTTTAAATTCCATCTGAGGGAAATGAGATTTTAAAAAATTATTTAGTATGTTTCCGTTCAACAGAACAGGTATAACTCTTAACTATCTGAGGGAAAAAAAAGAATTCAAGAAGCCAAATGAAAGTGTCTATTGTTGCAATTAGTACTGGATAAAAGCTACTTCACACACCAATAAAAAATTCTTTGAGGTTTTTTTTTTCTTGTCCTCGTCACTTGGAGAAATCCTTAGAAAAAATAGCTATCTTCGAAGTAACTGTTCCTATTTCAAAACTCTGACCTGTGAGTGGTTGGGGTAGATGCAAATATTTTTTGGGTTCCATGCACATTAGGTCTCAAATATTCTGAGAAGCATGACTGACAATCCCAGAGTTTATATTGTTGGAATTTTTGTGGAAATTTTTTATTGTAAACTTGAAAACTTTTCTTGATAGGGTTTTTTACTTATTAAAAATTAATTCTTCCTGAAAAAGATTTTGATAAGAATGATTAGTAATTTACAAAATCAAGTTTGGATAATAATCTCTTAACCAACTTTCAATGCAATATTTTAACTATTTTTTGTGGCTTTTTTTGGAAATGAAAAACTTCTTTAATAACTTATTTTTTTTCCAGTATTTTGCAATTTTTAAATTTATTTTTGTCTTTACAAACTCTGCCTTTTTTTTTCCTGGTAGTTATTAAATTAGATCTTGGTCTCTATACTGCACAGTAACGAATAACACTTTGAAACAGATGGAGTTTCTCAATATGTGTTCATTACTGTGACCTTAGAAGCTTCATAAGCAACATTAGCATTTTTAAGAAATGACGACTTTAAACTTGCACATTCAGTGTCTGATTTGCTGCTTTATTTTGATCTTTTACTAGACTCATCCTTTATTTGTTCTTCAGCAATGTTTCATAATAAGATCTAAAAAGGGCAAAACAATTATTTTCTTATCTAAATAGTTCATAGAAATTACAATAATTGTAAATGAAATTGAACATGAGGAATAACTTCAAAATGCCCTGAAACAGAATAGAATCCATCTTGCAAGCATTATATCATTCATATCTCTTCAAGAAGCTTATAAATATACATATTAAAATAAAAAAAATCTTTCTTCTGCTTTAATGATTCCTTATTATTGCTATTATTTTAATAAATTTAAAGCATATAAAATAAGTGAGGATGGAGACAATGGGATAAAGATCTAGAGAGATCTGCCTGGTTACAATGAACATTTATATTTAATGAGTAGCTTCTTGTAGTTTTTTTGCTGTAATCAAATCTGTGTAACATTTGGGTTACTAAATATTTCTAAGCACACCAGAAAGTAAGCATTCATTTTCAGTCAGATGAGGAAGGATCTCAGTGTCCCCAGGGGAATGCTTGTTCTCCCAGAAGCAAGTAGGGCTCTGGTCCACTTTGAAGCATGGATTCAAACAGCCAGGACACAACTGGCAGGACATCAAATAATGCTTGGCACAGCCTGATTATGCCTCGTGCCTAGCACACTGAGTGGGGGTGGAGATCACTTATCCCTTGCAATGTTTGTGTGAGCAAATACACTCATTCATATCTCATACACCTACATGCTTCTTTGTTGTAAATATCAGCTTCTACCTCTAGGCTTCCTTAATGTTAGAGACACCAAAACAAACACTCTCAACAACTCAGACACCCATAATGGACAATAAGGGAGAGATCTGCTAATTTATTAAGCTAAGTACAATATTTAACAGTGTTGCCTACCTTCATGTACTATTAGAGTGAACCTTTACTTATATTTCACTATATTATTCATGAAAGCCTTCTTTGCTTTTGAAACATTATTTTTTATTTCTTCTCTGGTTGTTTCTGTAGCTGTAATAGCAGTGACCTTGAATTGTGTCTTCTTGGTTATTACAGAACACTGCACATGCAAAGTAGTTAATGGGTATCAGTGCAGGGACTGTCAGGGTGTTTCAGATGCCAGGTTACCGTGATATGGATTAACCCAGCCACCAGCACTCAACAATGTACTGTAAGTACTATGACAATGCTGACAAATTAGCTTGGAAAACAAAATGTGATTATTAATCAGAAGTTTCTAGGCACTTTTTGCATGTTATAATTACTGAATGTCTTTTGTGTGTGGCTGTTTCCATAAGGTGGTTTGTCATACTTCAACACATTCTAAGAAAATGCAGATCTGGTGCCAAATACTAGGAGAACAGAAAATGATGCTTGTCTCTTGCTAAAAAATGTATTTCCTGACTCTCAGAACATATTCTCATTGAACTTTACTTTGCTTTTTATGCAGTATCCTATCTCTCAGTGACTGGCAGGTGCTATTTACAGTCCCTGGTAGTTTTGTATGTAACTGCCTTGTCATTAAAGAGATATGTCCTGATAAGATGGCTTTTTAAGAAAGTAGGTTACTTTCCAAGGAATGTAAGAAAATTTCTGAGGCAATAACAGATTAGGCCTG
The DNA here is from genome assembly GCF_036417665.1 of Passer domesticus. Classification (NCBI taxonomy): domain Eukaryota; kingdom Metazoa; phylum Chordata; class Aves; order Passeriformes; family Passeridae; genus Passer; species Passer domesticus. The sequence goes on along the minus strand of NC_087474.1, from coordinate 81,018,842 downwards.
GGGCTGACATGCTGCTGTAAATAGCATAAAAGACATATAAAAGCAAGGAGAAGTCCAGTGAATTTCAGTAGTTTCTAGTGTAAACTTAGTGACTGCTACAGAAGTGATGACATTACTTATATCTAAGCAATTCTGTCGTGCAGGAAATTCTGTTTCAGGTAATGAGTTCCATGTTAAACACACAAACACTCGATGCCTGGGATATAAAACCAGAACTTGCTGCAGCCATGTAACAGATGTGCAGCTCTCATTCTGGCTCAATGAATGGAGACTGAATGAGTTCCTCAGGCCCAGTCCTCATCTCTTCTCTCAAGATCCCTCATATAATCTAAGTTTCATTCAGGCTGAAATCTTTAATTTTTGTGCCTTTTTTTTTTGCTTTTTTTTTTTTCCAGGTTTTATTGCTTTTGCATTTGCCTGCATTTTGGGAAAAACAACTATTAATGCAGAGCCAATAATACTCGTAAGGATGTGATATTTACCTTCAAAAACAGAAGCCTGTTATTTATCATCAGATTTAAGTATAAGAATTCTGTTTCCACAGTTTCCCCCCGTATTCTGTATTGGTCTCATACTTTGGTTTATTTTATTTCTATTCTAGTTTTTGATATTTTCTGCGCCTTCATGGTTCCCCTCCCAGCTTCATATTTCTTTGTATGCCCACTGTCTTGGAACATCTGTTCTTGTTTTGCCTGGCTTAACTTGGACATCTGTACTTCTGTTTCTGCTCTAAAATTTAATATTTTGATTAAACTTACTCAGGGTATGTGCAGTTGTAACAAAGGTGTTTATTTAAAAGTAGAACTGTTCATTTCAACTATTTTTAAAACTGATTTTCCTTATTAAATACACAGTTTTTTGATAAAAAAGAATATATAGTATGCCTACAGTATAATGTTTTTCCAGTCTTGCTCCAGCTTCAGTTTCTCTGTTAATGATTAATCAGTAAATAACTCAATTAGCATATATTGTTATTCTAAAAGTATGACAAACATCTCTATCCCTACATATTGTTTGTCAAAAAAAATTCACATTTGTAATGGTTCTGTTTTCTTTCACTTTTCTTCCTTTTTTTGTTTTGTTTTTTTTAATACGTATGATCTTCTAAGAATAGTGTTACACTTACTGCTCCCACGCTGCTGAAGTGATTTTATTGAGGGTGTGCAGCATTCCCACTTTTTGCCTACTGTTTGATCAATTTCTGTGTGGCGTTAGCCTTTCCTTAATCTTCTCTTTAATTTGAACATGAGTACTACAACAGTAGCAGATATAGCTTTTTATCAAATGATTACCTCAGAACTATAGGATTATAGCCTCAAAGGATTTTATAATGGGATTAGAGGGTATGTACCTGGACATTTACCATACAGCATCTGCTTTGTACATGTATTTGATGTGTGTCTTAGCCCTAGGCCTAGCCCTAGGTGAGTAGTGGAGGGGGCACTCCTGTGGGAGGTGAGAGGTATGAATTTCAGCTCGTTTTGCATGAGGAGGGCATTGACTTTGGTTTCCTTAGAAACTGCTGAAATCTCTAATCTATTTTAACATTCATTTCTCCTCCTTCTCCTTTGACAGACAGGTTTTAAGTGAAAAGAGTGGGCCAATTTTCCATAATCAAAGGAGTTTAGGTGCAGGTGGGATTCCAGGTTATGATTCCCACTTTCACATAAGCACATAATTTGGGCTGCACTTAGGCACTTAGAAGTGGGAGGCAACACTGCAGAGAATTTCTATCTGTGATTTTTTTTCTTAGCTCACCTATGCATTTCACTGTTTAGGAAGCTGATCACTTTCAATCCTACCACTTGGCACCAATGTCTCTGTTCATATCACATTGTACTGAGGCATTCAGCTCTGGTTCATGAGCTCATTTCATTGCAAGAAAAAAAACCAAAACAACTCATAATCAATGCATATTGTTCCTTTAATGGATCCTGAGATATCTGCCTTGGCTTCTTAGAAGTGCAGAGAGGAATTAATATCTTTATATTTAGGCTATAACTGCCCCTGATCAAGTTAGGAGACATAGTAAATCAAAAATCTCTGTTAGTGTACAATGATCTTCAGCAGTCCATGTGCTGGGAATGCAGTTCTCATTTAGAAGAGATTTTAGGCTTCTAATTACCAATGTGTTTTTGCTTAACAAAGACCCTTGACATTTTAAAAACACTTAGATGCTTCCAAAAATTAAAACTATTGCTTTAGAAAATAAAAACATTATTTTTCTACTAAATGAACTATTCCTCTTTTCTATTTCTAAACAAATCTCCCCCTTTAGGAATTGATGGGATGTTTCTTAAAAAAATCCATCCTTCAAGCATCATCCAACAACTGCCTTCAAGTAATAATGTTTTAGATAAATTCTAGATAATTTCTAGTTGCTACCTGACTTGACAGGGCTCTTCTATGTCACCTGTTACTCTTCCTAATAATTTTTTTGTGATAGAAAGTAAGTAAAGATTAATTTTATTCTCTTGGCTTCTGAAATTTATCCAAGTTGGCCTTCACAAAGACCCCTCTAGTAGTTATAGTTACTTGTCATTAAATTACAGTTTTCCTCAAATTTTAAAGGGTCCCTAAAATTCTTATTGCAATCCTGCCTCTTGTGCACCTGGAATTATCCTTATTACTATCCTCCATGTATAGGGCTATTTTAAACCTGCCCCTGCTTCCTTCTGTGAAACAGTTCACAATCAGTAGGGAAATACTTAGTAATCTTGCTTTCTTAACTGAAAGAGAAAAATCCAACCACTGTATTAAAGCAGGTTCAACAGCTAGGAAATAAATAAAAGTGAATAATTTCCCCCTGTATTTTTTTGTTTCCTCATTTGCAATCACAGGTAAAGTTTTTTCAAAGCACTTCAGTAATTTAGGCATCTAAATCCTCCCTTACAACACATGTAAGAAGTTAACCTCTGCTTCTTCAATCCTTAAGCATACAAGAGAGATCTCAGTTTTTCTTTCATTTGTCTACTTCCTTCAACAGCCTTTGGATTCTTATTTTAATAATGTATTTGTAGGTATTTGTCATAACAGGGAATGAACTTTAATTGGAGCCTCAGGCACTATTGTAATACAGGTAATACACAATAATTATAGTGGCAGATGTTGCCAGCTTTTAGTTCCATTCTGAGATATTTAAACTCCTGTATTTGAGAATGCAACTCTTCAGCAAGAGGTTTTGTTTATGTGTCCCTAATAGGCATTTGGCTGCTTTTTGAAGGCCAATATTATCCCCACATGATTTGTATTTTCTTTACACTCCAATTTGATTACATTATATTTTATGTCACTTTATATTTTTTTACAGGTTTCTAGATATTATCCTCCTTTCAAGCCACACCACCCTGGTTGCCTTTATCCTAGCATGTTCTTAAAATACAATTTTTTCTTTCTTCTGTCACCTCTATGTCTGAAAGATGCAGCAATAGCAAATCCTTTGAAAACATTCACCAATTAACTGTACTTATCTGTAAAATAGATTCAGTCATTTCATCCACTTCCTAAGATTTATTTTTCAAATCCTATTGAAATCACCTAGCTTTCTTTTTTGAACTTTGCTAAACCAGCTCTTTAATGCTACACCTATGAATTTAATTTCTCATAATGCCCCACCTCCTCTGGATACATGTTCCATGCTGTAAATAATGGCATTCTGAGTTAGTAAAGCTATGGCATTCTGAGCTGCCTCGCAAATGTGTTATTTCTCAGTTTAACTGGAACTTCTCATCAGGTGTGCTTCTGCTTTTCCTTATACTTGATTCTTAACCCTCAGTGGCTACTTGAAGATGATTAGAGAGCAAACAAAGAATCAAAAACCATTTACTATAGGTTGGATGCAGCTTCCTCTGTTTCAAGTTTTCCTGCAGATATACAAGTGAAAACTCTTAAATGCTGTAACAGGAATCAAAAAACAGTTACTGGAGAGCAAATTTGGCAATTATGATGGACTTGACATTCAAGCCCTACCTCTGAAAATAATTATGCATAAAGGAATAAGTATTTTAATATAAGCAGATGTGGTCTCAAATAAGTTCATGGTTTGTTTTCTCCCTCTTTTATTTGTATTTCAGAAAGAAGGAGGAAATATTTAATTTTCACCTTCAGTGGTTTATTTGTGCGTGGGACAGTATGTATAGGTTTCAGCAACCTGAGAAAATGAGTGGGTTGTCTTAAAATAATGTAAGGAAGACTGTCAGGACAATGGATAATTGCAAAAATCAAATTAATAGATTTTCTTGTTTGATTTTCCCATGAATTGGGCTCTTTTGGAGCAGAGGAAAACATCAAGAGCATTTCTCCATTCATTGTGCCACCATCCAGAGAGAAGCATAAGAAAAACAATGCCATTGCTCTCTGTCTGACAGTGTTATTTACCAAACTATGGCACATATTGCATTGCATGCTGCCTTGACAGTGGCTTCCAGTTGGGAGCAAGGTGGCGTTCCCCCTGTTGCTGTTAATTTCCTTTCCTGGCCTTTGTTTTCTCCCTGATGTTCCCTGATAAAATAAAGGAAAGGTGAAATGGTTGGTGCTGTCTGGTGTGTTTGTTCCCTCCTTCCTTTCCTTCTTCCTTTTCCATTAACTGCTAATATTTAAGGAAGGACAAAAGAGAAAATGCTTGGTTTCAACACTAAGCTCTAAGATGGATGGTCCATACAGATCTCCTGAACACTGTGGCTAGAGGGAGTATCTGTAACAGCTCATTTACCTGATAGAAGATCAACTCTGTGTTCTTCTGGAAGACCATAATGCAAATTAATAAAAACTAGGGCTCTAGGATTTTTTATTTGTTTCAGGGATGGCATTTGCATGAATAAATTTGTATAATATCACCTCTGTTTGACAAACTTAAATTGCTCTAATTGTATAGAAACTTTTATTCTTCTCCTACTAAATTCTTGCTCAATGCAGCTAAAAGTATGATTTTTGATGTGCCCACTTTTGAAAGACAAGACAAAATTTCCCTTGCAGTTGCATCACCGAAGGCGAACAAGATTGGACACACAGTGTCCTTGTCTTTTTTCATTCCTTGGCAGCCCTTATTAATTTAGAAATTATTGGGTGGATGAATGATTACAGGTAAAAAATACTGTACAAATTATGAAATTGGGGAAGGGCAAATAAAACCAGCAATCTTCAAATGAAGTGTACGTTACTACAAGTAAAAACTCCTAGACTAGAATGTTTATGTTTGGATTACAGATTTATGACTTACTCTTTCCAATATTTATGAATGCACAGACTGTTTGCCTTAGGCATATTATAGTAGCAAGGCCTTGAGACTGGAAATAATTGCTTAACAGTGAACAACACAATTATATATTTTTGAGCATTTTAGCATTGATTTAAGGACATATACGTATATTAAAAAAAGTAAGTATGAACTTTTAATGGAGTAAAACTGCTCTTTCGTCATTTTACTTTTGAAAGATGATTTGCCTCCAGACAAATCCCATTGCTTTCATTTTACATGCATAGACATTTTACAAGTCTTATCGTTAGTGAATCCCACACAGTATGGGTTTAAAACTTTAATCAAACTAAAACCCACGGTCCACTGATGCTCTATAGACCTGCTGGGTTTAGTGCTGTTACAAGAAAAAATTTTCCCTTTGCATCCATAGAAAGACAAATTAATTATCATACAGTGATTCCTTCTGAAGAACAGAATTGTTTGGAATGAGTTTAAATAGAAATGTGTAACTCTTAATAACCGCATTAGAAAATTTTTGTTTTGTTAACTGCTATTGTAAACTCTTCTTTTTCAACATTCTGTGCAGAGTATTTAGTTAGAAAAATTAGTAAATTAATTCATTTTGCATACAAAGACAGAATTTTTGTAAATTTAAGATAAATCTTCAACATTTGGTATGAATCCAACTTCTATTTATATGAATATATTTTATTAATGTCAAATGTTCATGGAAAAGTTTAAAAATGTTTGACACTAATAGAATATGTTTAAGAATCTTTTTTTTAAGGTTTGGTGTGCATCATTGATGATTCAATTCTTCCTCAATAGAAAGGAGCATGAGATAAAAAGCAGACATCTAGTGTGGTTCTGCCAGTACCTAAATATTTAGGGTAGCCTGTTGTGGTGTATGTTTGCAAAGGAAAAAGATGAAGGAGGGGCCTACAATGTAATAATGTACCTAATGTAAGGATATCTAAAATACTTGTAACTATTGTTTTTTTCCTATACTTAAAAAAAAAAGAGACATAATATTTTTTAGAGTAAGAGGGGAATGCAATAGCTGTGTCTGTCATTTTCTTAGTGGGTTATATACAGCTATATGGTTAAGGAATATTTCCTCTATTCTAGGAGGGTGGGGGTGAGGAAAAACAATGAAATTTTCATGCTGGATGATCTAGGCAGGGAAGGTTTCACTTTTCTTCCTGGGTAACTTTTCAATGGCTATAACATTAGTATCTCCAGAACCAGTGAATTGCTCCTGCTTAACTGGCTCCTCCAACCATTTACACACAGAAACAGGCATGGACACACACACACACACACACACACACACACAAGTGTGCACAGGTACATAATACCAGGAACTTTCAAAATCCTGTCCATATTCTCCATTTTTTTTAATGGTTTATGGAAACAGTATACATTCAAATTGAGGGAATCTGTAAATATTTCAGAGAAAAAAAAATTAAGCATAAAGAAATTATATTTTTCAATAATCAGAACATAGTATTTGAAATAACTTGAAAGAATTATAGGGAATGGGATATTTTCTTCAAATACCGTACATGCTGATAGACGCGAAAGTGTCCCATTTGTAACTGTTTGGATCTTTAAAATGTTTATTAAAGCTAAGTAGTATATCTTATGTATCTCATTGCCATCTTGATAAACTCTCAGTGCTAAAGGGTTTAATAATACTGTAGATTGTAACAGCTGCTGCACTCAGTGGTCTTTTCAACTTCAGATGATTTATTTTTGAAGCTTTGTTTCTATAGGCTTCCAGTTAATTGCTGTGTGCTTTAATTGGGCTTCTGTATGCTCATCTTTTGATCACAGTGCAATAACAGGAAACCATGTCTGGATAAATGTTGAGGATGTCTGCAGCTTGATGGACTGTGTATGTGAATCTTTCACTCCTCAGTCACACAAGATGCAGATGCAGTTATTAGAGCAGTGCAAACTGGAAGTAAATTGCAGAACCTAGCACTGCTACTAGTGGATCTGTGCTGTGTCATAACTTGAGCATGACTTTGAAGATATCAGAAGGAGTAATAAAAACATTGTGTTGCATATAGGTAAAACCTTATAAAAAAAAGGCCTTGTAAAATCAGGCCACATTGCTATTTCAGCTGAATTAACAGCTAGCCTGTAAAGTTCCCATGTGAAAGAATTATAAGATTGAGAATCAGTTTGCATAACAATCTATTCTTGTAAGAAGGCAGTTTGCATCTATGAAAAAGAAGTCTATCCTGTGAAAACCCACAACGAAAATATGTGAACACCCAGTAAAGAGAGAGTCTTAGCACGTACACACCTTCTAACCAATGAACTGAGTGGCAAGAAAGTTATTAACCAATTAGAATTAGACATGATAATTTGGAAAACTGGATAAAAATTAGGCTGTAATATTAAACTGAGGCTTTTTGACACTGAAACTTTGAACTTCATGCCTGTCGTTATTTGCCACTATTGCTATACTATTGCTCTGATAGCTTTAATCATTAGCTCCCTAAGTAAAACATGCAGCTGAGGAAAAAATGGTGTTGAAGTTAATTTGCATTCTCAGGCTGTTTCACCAGATGATTATATCCAGTCTTGAAAAATTAGACGGAATTCTGTTGATATGCCTGTTTTCAAATTTGGATAAAAGTGGGGAATTGCTTGTATCCCTAGCTTGCAGCAATAATAAACCTTGATAGACTTGAGAGGCAGGGCCTTGTGATCCTCACAAAGTTCAACAAGGCCAACCTCTGCACATGGGCCAGGCAAGCCCAAGCACAAATCCAGCCTGGTGGAAAATTAATTCAGGAAAGCCCTGAGGAGCAGGACTCAGTGGTCTTTGTGGACAAGAAGCTTGACATGACCAGACAGCAAGGTGAACCTGCAGCCCAGAAAGCCAAACACATTGTGGGCGTCAAAGACGAGTTGCCAGTGGGTCAAGGGAGGTGATTTTCTCTCCTTCTATCCCATTCTCCTGATACCTCACCTGGGGTGCTGCATCCAGCTCTGGGGCCCTCAGCTTAAAAAGAACATGGACCTTTTGGAGTGAGTCTAGAGAAGAGCTGGGAAAATGATCATAGCACTTTTCCTGTAAAGACAGGCTAAAAGAGCTGAGGCTGTTCAGCCTGGAGAAGACAAAGCTCCTTCCAGTACCTAACAGTAGCCTACAAGAGAGCTGGAGAGGAACATTTTACAAGGGCATGTAGTGATAGGACAAGAGGGAATCGTTTTAAATTGAAAGAGTTGATTTAGATTAGATATAAGAAACTCTTCCCTGTGGGGGATGGTGAAATTACTCAGGGCAACCCATCTTCAAGACCAGGCTGGATGGGACTTTGAGCAATTTCATTTAGTGGAAGATGTCCTTTCCCATGGTGGGGAACTGGTTGATCTTCTAGGTCCCTTCCAACCCAACACTCTTACAGTCAAACTTGTTAATTTTACTATTCACTATATTAACATTTGTGTTCTTACCATTAAATTGCACTCCATGTAACTGAACGTGAGGCTCTTTTCTGAAAGAAAAACAAAAAGTACAACTTGCAATGTACTTTTGAAAAATCACAGTTTCCAAATGTAATAACATTTTATAGAGGAGTTACTATAGAAAAGTTTGCCTATAGCATATGGGTTTCTAAACCCATACAGGATTCTTGCCCTAATGGTTTATATTTCTTAACTACGGTTATTCTGATCATATAATATCTCATCTTTTCTTATTATTAATTTATTTCACCAGTTATTCAATCTAATTGTAGCATCCATGGCAAGGATTATTGCAGTTTATTTGTGATGTCAAAGAGATTTCTTTCATTGTAGTTGTAAATTTAACTCTGGTTTTGTAGCTACTTCCTGGAATTGCAAAAAAAGGAAGCATTGATGATTGTTTAGCTTTTAGCACCTTTTATTGTGGTACTGTGTCTTTCTCACCATCCACTAGTGTTCCTTCTGCAATGTTCCTTCATTCTGCTAGGATGACCTCATGTGTTTAATTATTTTTGGTACCATACTTGAAGTTTCTATTTCTGTCACTTTTTTTGATATTTTTAATCTGTTTTGACAAAAGTACTTCAGCAGTGTATGTGCATATGTACATCAAGATACGTAATACAAACAAAATGTAAGTATATATGGTTATGTATATGAATATTATATATAAGTGTTTATATGTTGATGTGCATATATAAAAATGCATATTTTAATAAATATACATGTGCATCCACACATGTAAATGTTAATATACAAATATACATGTATATCATATATATATATATAGATGAATACATAAAAATGTGATTATATGGATTTTAATACTTTAGGCATTGATGTTTTATCCTTTTTTTCTTACACACAAATGTTTTTCTTCCTTTATTTCTATTTCTTAAAGTGTTGCTCCTTGACATATTCTAAGTATCTTTGGAAATAACATATTCATTGAAAAGATAATACTTCAAGTATTTCTAGAGACTCTATAGTTTAATCACATGCAACTTATGTTATAGAATAACCAGAAATTTATTCATCCTTTTCAGAAAATATACGGTTGAGGTGAATTAAATATTAATTATTTGAAGTATGAAATCTATAATGCATGTACAGACTAAGTAGTGAGAAGCTGGAGTGCAGCGCTGTGGAAACATGCAGTTCAGTGAGTATTTGACTATAGACCATAGACACTTTTTATATTGAGTATAGGCACCTTTTTCTTCCTGGAATTTTCTGTCTGCTTTTGTCAGTTTCTTCTAGTATATTTTCTTTTATTCCTGGTTAGCTGTTTAAATGAAGCAATGTTTCCTCTCCTGTCATATAGCCAAAATTCTGCTGCCCGTATCTTCAGTCCCTATCACCTTTTAACGTTACCCACAACTTTGGGCTTCTTCATTTCTGTCTTTGCATAAACATCATAAATAAATTCCATTTGGATTGGAATAAAGAATGAATTTGTATACCATTTTTTACTATATAAAAACACACAATCATTTTACTGAGTAAAGTTTCTTTTAGATTATTTTGTACTAGAAGAATATACTTTATAAAACAGAAAGTCTCAATGTTTCGCCTTAGAAAGGAGCTTGCATAACTCACAGTTATCCCTGTCATATTCCTTCTGAGTCAGAAAGGTTCATTACAAAAAAGTAACAGTAAAAAAGGGTATCGCCTCCACTTGTTCCATTGGTCATAGGTGCTGATATATTATTTTGGGAAAGATTGATGACACCTGTCCTAAAATCAGAAGTACCTGTCACTTTATTTTGGGGTACCTAAAGTTTTCATAGTTACCAGATAGAAGTTTGAAAAAAAAAATTCCTAACTCGGGCACTAGATATGTTTTATAATATCCTGTTCAGAAGACTATGATCCACAACTCTTTATGTGTAAACCTTGGAATTTAACACTCCACCCAGAACAGAGCTACACTTCTGTCTTTAGTGGAAAGATAAGACATACTTGTCAAGACAAAGATTTCTGGTTTTTTATAAGCGAAATACTTACTTTTAGGACTAATATTAGTGAAAAATATTAGTCAACGTAGCAAAGAATGACTCTCACATGACAATGTACCTTTATCTTCAAAAGTGGTTCATTTTGTAAAGTAATTTTTTTGATAAATTACAGATATGATCAAGCCAAACTCCAGCCTCATCATATAATACACAATGTATCATATAACACACATCATGTAATACAGTAGCAGGCTACACATAGTGGAGCACTGTGAATGCAACAGGAAGGAGCAGGAGCCTTAGACTTGTTCCATTTGTTAAGAATTTAAAACAGCTCGAGCATAGTCCAGACAATGTTTTTGAACATCTGTTCAGAACCTCTTCATGGCTAACCAGTGTAATATTCAGAGCAATTACAATGAATCGTCTTCATAAAAGTATATTCTGCATGGCCTATATGACATGGTCATTCGTTTTTTTGTTGCTTGCCTCTTATCTGATGTTACAAATAAAAGAAAGTAAATTAGTACATGTTTTATTGGTGGCTCTCTCTACTTTAATAAATGACATTATAAATGAAAAATTACTAATTGCAACATTGCATGTAGCTTGAAAAATTAACCTCATGCACCCCATACGAAACTGAGGACAGAAGAGTTATATGAAAAAGTGATGCTGAGAATTTAGCATGTCAGTGGGTCAAACATTTCCTGTATGAGTAATGGGAAAAAGAGCCCAATAGCTAAGTTGTTTCCATTTATTACAGTTCCACCCTACAAACAGCCTTATCTCTCTGTTTGGAGTAGGTGCCAGAAATGACCTTCTCATACTCAGTTTATGGTGTGTACACACAATGGATTTATTTCACCCACTGCTTCTGTCTTGTTCTGCTCTTCTTGTACTGTCACACTTCCTTTGAAAATGGGACATTATTGATACATCATACATCATGGGGCAAAATGTTTATATGTCAAGCCTGGGATATACAGAGATTGATAGGAGAATTAGTCCTGGATCATACTGACAGCATCAAAGTTGCTGCAGGTTCACTGAGGAAATGAGGTTAGATTATTCTGGAGCACAGCCATCTACCTGACATCAGATAGGCTACCTCCCTTCTGAGACCATCTCACTTGCATCAGGTCTTCTCCTCATTGCCTTAAACTGATGTGACATATGTTTCCTCCAGCTCTAATATTTTGTTTACATTTAAAAATACCTAAATTACTGTTTAACATTTTTACCTGTCTTTTTCTATTTTTCCTCTCTTTTTTTTTTTTCCATTGGAAAAATTGTGCTTAAACTGTTCATGGTGATTGATACAAAGTGCTTTCAAATGCTGGAAACATATCTAGTAATTACACTGTTCAGACATGAAGATTGTATTACCTCAAATTGCCTGGAATGATGTCAATTTATCAAACTTCCTGTGAGAAGTTCATCTCTGCTGTAAAGTGATCATGCCTCTCTCTGTTAGCCTGCTTTATCTAATGCAGAGGGTCCAGAGGGGATTTATCCACTCTCTGTTTCAACCTCACTCTCTTTTGGATTCTGCTAGACCAATGGGGGAAAAATGAGAATGTTTTGTGACTGCTTTGTTTATTTTATCATCTTTCAATGCAGTGGAGGGAGAGGATGTATAATTTGATTTGAAAGCCTGAGACAGTTAAGCAACAGGGCTTCAACAGAGCAGCAGTAATCATGTCTGCTTACTGGAGTAAAACATGGGCTGTTTGTATTCCAGACAGAAGATTTCAATTATGGTTGTTTAAGACTAACATATTAAAAAGCATATTCATTTCCTCTTAAGCACTGCCTTGGAGAGTCCTTTAACGCAAGCATCAAAGTGCACTTCCTGGACAGTTTCCTGCTGTTTAACGTTGACAGAAGGAAGAAATCATGTTTGTAATATTTGTCTACCCACTAACTGATGTCCTAAGTTTTAACTTTCATATTTTTTGGATTCTGTGCTGCCTGGGGGTGTAGCTCTGAGCTTCACATTAAGTGTTAGTAGGTTCTCTTCACAGGGTAGGTAGACACAATCCCTGTCCTTGAGACCAAGGACAACCGTTACAAGCTTCAGGCCCAAAAAGCATAAACAATGGGGAACTGAAGAGAGCAAACAAGGATGATGGGACTTCATAGCCAGAAGTTATAATTCCACAATTGCCCCCAATATATAAATGGAACAAAAACTTATAAAAGTGTGAGACTTTGTGACCAGTCATCCATTTTGTGACCATTTTGAAGTCATCTTGGGTGCAGCCCTGGCCAGGTTCTTGTACTGCCCAAAGTATATCTTTTAAGGCCTTTTAATAAACAGCTGTTTTATTCCTTTAACTCTGTCTAGTCTCTGTTCCAGATAAGCCTCTCAAGGTATCGCTTCAATCAAAAAAATGTCCTACAAAGTTTTTTTTTTAACTTTTGGACTAGCACTAACAGAATCATTAACATAGCTGGGTGTAAAAATGTAGTATTCTTAGCCTTTTTTCCCATGGTACCATTCCAGTGTTTTCAGATTAGTTGACCTAAAAATAAATATAAGGTTAAAAGGAGATTTGTCTTATTTAAAGGACAATTACTCAGTGGCAATATGGACTAGTATCACTCAAAGACAAAAATGAATCATGATTCCTTAATGACCTCAATTTATTTGGTTTTTTTTCATGTGTATCTTTCAGTTCTCTGTCAAGGACATATATTTTTATATGATTCCCCACAACTTTAAGATCTTTGTTCTGTCTATTGTGAAATTGATGATTTCAAAGTGTACAGTTTGTCATTGAAATGTGAGTGAAAACCTGAACTTTTGAAATTATTTGTGTTTATTCTCTAGTGCTGCAAAAGTACTAAACAGTTCTAAGAATGCCATGGTCACGCAGCAGACTAATCAAGTTAAGCAACTGTATGTCCTATTTAAAAATTGCTTTTGGAATTTCTCTTCTTTTTACAATGTACTTGTTGGCCAAAGAATGCATATAACAAAGTCACCAGCTGTATTCCCTACACACACCTTAACCTTAAAAGAAGAAGCATAATCAGGACTACTTCAGTGTCTCCAGAGCCCTCTATTTCCCCTTGGAAATAGTGGAACCAAACTGTCTTTAATATTTGGAGCTTATCTATACTCAGTTTCTTCCAGCATTTCACCTCAAGGAGAAGCTTCCAGCTGGGAGATTAAAAAAGCCTTTTGTGACTTTATTAACTTTACTTAAAATAAAATGTATAGTTCTTTGCTTTTTATTTTACAAAGACATTGAGGCACTTTAATCTTTGAGGTAGCACATCCAGGTGATTCAACTAATTAGGCAAACGCAGTGATGTACCACTGAGTAAGTCTGGAAAAATCTACCCTGGATCTGTAGTCCAGAGCACCAGTGAAATAACTCAGTAAGTGCACTCATCAAAGGTCCTGTTAACAAGGAAGGAAATAGGTGCTAAATAAAATTCAAACCAGATTTAGAAACCTTTGATAACACTTAATATTGTAATTTTCATACTGCATTGCTGCTACTTCTATATCCTGCGCACTCTCAATTTTTTATGCTATGAGGTTTATGCATTTGATGTGATTAATTTTTAAATTCATAACATTTTTTAAGGGAGTAATTCAGGGAATAACTCCAGGTATTACTGAATTACTTAGAAAATTTAGCTCCTTAATTCCAGGTTTGATTTAAGCTTACTGTTTAGCACATATATTCTCAAAGCTCTTTCTCAGAAAGCACTATTATAGATGTAGACTATAATCTTTGAACTGCTTGCAACAATAAGCCATATTTTTATTATATTTACACAGCAATTACTATGATTTCATGTCCATGGCTCTTTAGAATCTCTCTAATAATACAAGTCTACAATGTTACCTGTTGCTCCCATCCTCACTAACCAGTTTAATGACTATCCCATTATTTGGTGTCTGGAATTTTTTTTTTTTAGTATGCTTTTATTCTTTCATTTTAATGACCTAATGGACTAGTTCAGATATCCCCAGTACAGATTGTCTTGTGTTGCCTTATGCCAGATAGAAAACCTGCTGTTACCGTGCTTGCTGTCGCTATTAGATTACATAGCATAAAAATCACTGTCCACTGAGGAAGATCACGTTGTCAGCACTGTCTGCCAAAGAGACACTGAACAATTTAGGTCCTATCTCCTACTGTGCTGTACTCCAGGAAGGCATTCAAGGAAAATAAAATGACTGTAGCTTGCTGTCAGCCTTAAGAATGTGTTCTGTAAAATATGCCATGAATAATTCTCTTCTTCACCATTTTTTTACAATTCTAAGTCTCCCAAGGAAAGATGTGCATAATTTGACAGTATTTTGCTATTGTGAAATAAGAATTTTAGCTCTATTGTCAAATTGTGTGCCTGAATATCTGCTAATGCACCCCTTTTTGAAATTAGTATACAAAAACCCTGAATCCTTAATCAAGCAAAAAAAATAAGCTAATAGAGACCTAAGTCTTTCCTGTACATATCTCCATATCCAATGCTATTTGCAACTCAATTTTTTTTCTAACTTCATATAATTAGACCTACACAAACCTGTATTTGGACATGATAAAGATGTTGGAAAAATGTACATATTAATTTCATTTTATTCATACAGCAAGAGCCCACTCACCAGTGAGATTTCTAGTATCACATTAATTATGTAATAAGAAATATATCCCAATTTTTTTAAAAAATATAAATACCTCTGACAAAAGTACAATCTTTTGTTTTCTTGTTATAGCTGCTACTGACATTGTTTATAACATTTTTACAGTATGGATTGGTTTTTAGTGTAGTTGGATTGGATGTCATAGTGCATTTCAGCCTGAACATTTTTTAAGTCTTTAAATTCCTGAGAGAGTTTTTTAAAGGGGCAAGTGTCATTGTAAGGTAGATTTGATTCAAAACTGGAAACATGACACTGCTATCTTGTGGGAACTCTTTTTCTTCATTCTATTTTGTGTCAGTTCCCCATCTCCCAATTTCAGTAGAATTCAGGTCAAAAAGCACAAATGTATCTCCACATATCCAAATTCCTAACAGGAAAAAAGCTCATGGTGCATTCCCTTTCTTCATGAACTCATTTGCGTGGAAGTAGGTTTGATTTTGATAAAATGTTACTTCTAGCTGTTTTCTTGTTTTTCAGTATGGCATACTTCATATTCCCTTTTCCACATACACAGAGATGTTTATACAGCACTCTAGAATTCAGATTGGTGAGATTAAATGCAAGCTCATAATTAAGGGAGTGCTAGGGAAGGAAATGAGGAAAATAATGTGATCCCTCTTGCACTTATGATAGATGGTGGCAAACACGAAACTTAAAGTCCTCTCTCCGTGGCAGATCCCTAAAGAGGTAGCTCTGGGCATTGAACAGTATGTATAAAACCAATTTAACAGCAGTGGTGTATAGTGGCAAGGGAGTGAGTGGAGATTTTCAGGCTAGTAGGGCAAGGGGGTGAGTAGTTGAGAAAAACACAGAAAGAGACATTGACAGAGACTGTGAGGAAGGAGTGAGAATCAGGAGGCTTTTGGAGAATTTAAAAGCCTGAGCAGTCTTTTTTTGTTTGTTTATTCTCCCATCTTCTGCTTCCTAGGTTCCTAATAGAGCTTGAAACTCCTTCAGTGATCTGAACTTGAGGAGCAGATTTGAAGCTGTACCTCAGCCTTGTCCTCTTGTGACTTCTGTTCCTGGCTGCAGCTTGCTCTGCTACAGGAGGGAGTGAGGAAGGGAAGGGAAGGGAAGGGAAGGGAAGGGAAGGGAAGGGAAGAGAAGGGAAGGGAAGGGAAGGGAAGGGAAGGGAAGGGAAGGGAAGGGAAGGGAAGGGAAGGGAAGGGAAGGGAAGGGAAGGGAAGGGAAGGGAAGGGAAGGGAAGGGAAGGGAAGGGAAGGGAAGGGAAGGGAAGGGAAGGGAAGGGAAGGGAAGGGAAGGGAAGGGAAGGGAAGGGAAGGGAAGGGAAGGGAAGGGAAGGGAAGGGAAGGGAAGGGAAGGGAAGGGAAGGGAAGGGAAGGGAAGGGAAGGGAAGGGAAGGGAAGGGAAGGGAAGGGAAGGGAAGGGAGTGTAAATGTAACAGTTTAGAGACTGTGGCTCTTAGAAAAGGTTTCCTTCTCTTTTTTTCACCACAATCCCAGTTACAGTATGATCTGGGAAGTCAGTGTATCTGTTTGAAGTGTATGGACAGCTATGATGTGATTCTGACTTTCAAACCTCTTGCTAAATCGGCCAACATATAAGCAAACAGTGGAAATCTCACTATTGCAGCTTTCTTACCAAATGTGTAGAGTATATCCAGAAAGAGAGGGAGAAAAGGAGGGAGAAAGAAGGGAACCATGAGAGGCAGAATGATTTTGTTTTGTTGTTCTTTTTTTCTTTAGTGTAATCTGAACATTGAAACGTGGAAAAGTCATTGTAGTGTATAAACGTTTGTCAAGGAGAGAAAGAATTATTTTTAACAATAAGGTTCTACAGTTAAAACCACCTGGCATCATCACTTGTTTAGTACATGACATACAGGAAGACCACTAGCAGGCAAATTGCTCCTGGGGAAGGAGGGGGAAGCAAGAAGGAACAGAAGGTAATCAATGACCAGAGAGCTTTGTGATGACTTTCTCAATGTGTGAGCTCAAAACTGGAAGCTTGAAATGGTCTTTGCACCTTGAGTCATCAATAATTTTCAAGCATCATTCTCAATAAAAATGTGGGCCTGATGGATAGTGATGGGGCACTGATTTGAAGTCTCCTCTTGGCTGAACTGCCTGTTCGTGCTGGCATAAAAAAAAATAAATAATTAAGTGTCCTCTGCACCTCCACCCCATTTTTTTAACCAGCAAGTACTCCAGCAAGAAACTTTTAAATATTTTATAACTAGAGTGCCTTTTTCATTAAGAGTACACTTTTATTTCTTGACATTGAGAAAATGGATCAGGATCCTCACTTTAAAAAATTTTGTTTAAATGCAGATTTTGAAAGGCTGCCAGGGTTGAATAAAGAATCCCTGCAGAACAAACACTATAAAAATCAATAATGTTCTTTCCAGGGAGGTATATTTATCTGGTCATGTCTCCTTGCATATCACTGTAGCAATTTTTTGTGGTTTTAAGCCCTTTGTCTTTCATAAAAGTGATGCCTTGTACCTGTTTATACTAAAAAGAACTGTTGCACCCTCTAGGCCTTAAATAAATAACTGATCATCATAATTAAGCACACTTTATGTCAGGTTGCTTTTTTTTTTTATTTTTACAAGGGAAAGTTCCAAAGTACCTTTATATATATCACGAGATAACATCTAGTAGCAGGACTGTAAAGGGTAAGGGGCTGCACAGGACTAGCTACTCAGCTCTGTGTATCTACAGCCAGAAGAAAAGATGTCAAAAACTCTTAGAGAGTTTATACCCATGGACTGTAGACACTGATATTTTCAAAATTTTAAACCTTAGGAAAAATGTATGTACAACTTTCAGCAATTAAAAAAAATAAAGCAATGGAAAATCTATATGAAAAGAAAAAAAAAAGTTCTTGTGTTCTTCATTGGTTGAGTAAATCCATTGTTAGAGAAATAGACTGCACATATTTCCCTTCACACATGGAACGTAACAGCCTGATTACAAGTGCATAAAGATCTTGCAGCAATGAAGTCTTGGTCCTCTGACTACTGTGCAACCTAGGCCAGGAGGAAAGAAGGAGTGCTTTTGTGACAGAGGAGGTGATGGATGAAGTGTTCCTGGAGTCTTCTGTAAGTGCTGAAAAACTGTTCTTGAGTAAGTGGACACTAAAATACACAACCTATAATGTCCACCATAGCAGTTTGTTGTCTAAATGAAAAAGCTGCAATGCCAGAGATAAAATACAGTAGAATTCCTGAGCTACTATAAAATATCCTGTCATGCAAATGTCAGTGCTCTATTGGGTTTTATAAATGATGTACTTCTGCCAGCTCAGATGCAGCCTGGGAGTCTTGCCTATTACAAAGTTTTGCCAAAACACTTCAAAATCTGCAAATATATTCTATATCAAATGGTGACATATTTTAAAGTCAAGGGCTGCATTCATCTGTCTTCTATTTTTTTCTCAGTTCTCATCAAGTAAATGTGAACTGTTGGATGATTCTTAAGCATTTAAGATTTGGGTTAAAAGTCATGTTGCCAATATTGAATGCTAGAAAATATGGCAGGCTTTACATTTTTTGTCATTCGTCGTATTTCCACTTATATTTTGTCCTCTAGGCTGAGCCAGATACTTTTATATATGAGATTCAGATAACAGAAGAAAGGCTTCAAGTTTGTTTAAGCATCCTGATTGTGGATGCTATTTCGGTCAAATTAGATTGCCAGAGCATGACAGCAATGTCATTGATTTATTATGTTTTGAAGTCCTTCCCAAACACACATTTCATTATTTTGTTTTGTTTGTTTGTTTCTCTCTCTCTCTCTTTTTTTTTTTTTTTTTTTTTTTTTTTTTTCCCAATCCATGCTTCCTGGAAGGATTCTTTGTTTTGGACTGGATAAACTTCATTCTAAGCTGTGGTCAGGGTCCCTCTGAGGCTTTGTACAAATGACCAAATATTTATATCCCACTTAAAAAACCAAGAGTGAAGGCATGAAGAACTATCACATGAAAAGTGAGCATGCCAGGACTTGCAGGGCTTTGCTTTATGACATGAGAGCAAGTTCTGCTGCAGCTTGTATCCCTCCTAATTTAACTGCAATCAACCCACAACCACAGGTAAAGACAGACTGGTCCATAACCTACAGGAAAGCACCCCTTCTGATTACTTCATCCTCAATTTTCTATCTCTTAATACATACTTCAGAGTACCTGAAAGTAAAATGGTGACAGACTGAACAGTGCATGAATCCTTCAGGCTTGAGTGATGGAAACATGTCAGAGACAAGATGGATTCAAGAGCTCCTGACACCTGTGCTGTGTGAATGTTTCCCCTTATTGGATGGGCAGCAGATTGGATCAATGAGCCTAAGTTATTCTTAACAAAGATAATTTCAGTAGATGTGCTTACTTTGTAGACCCCCAGAAGCCGTGGGGACACAGCCAAGGCAGAGTTACAAACAGAGTTGATCTGGCTGAAACTAAAGTAACTCAAAGCATTAGGAACCAAATAGAAATCCTTATAAATCTCCAGTATGTAACAGCTAATTTTTCCACTGCTTGGTGTCTCTGGTGGTGCATATAATCTTTTCTTAATGCTGGACTGTGAGGCTACATTAGCAAAGAAAAATAAAGTTTTTGACTCAGATGAACTTGATTTAGATTTGTTTAGTTGAACACTCTAAGCAAAGGAATGTTTAGGTCTAGGCAATGGTCATGATATACAAGTCAAAAAAAGTTGCACAGACTTTTTTTCTTGTTGAACACTTCATATTTTATATGGATTAATATAGTTAACCCTGAATATGGTAGTCATTTACATGTCAATCTTCAGAAGAATAATTTTCACTAGCCAAGATAATATTTCTGCTTATGAAAGCACCTTCTTATATTTCAGTGACTTCAGAGAGATGGAAGTATGTAAGAAAACACTTCAGCTCATACTTCAACAGTTTTTTTTCTCAAGTGAGAAATTCAATTAATAACCATTAGATATGTTCGCGAATACAATTAGACATGTTTCTAAATTTGTAATGAATAAGTTAATTGTTCTTTGGTATAGTAAAATGATCCATTACTGAAACTCATCCCTTGAGTACTTTGAAGATGTGTATTTCAGCCTTTTACAATACCAGAGCATTCTAAACACTGAATGTGGTTTATGCAACATTTTCTCTTTTATTACTAAAAGGTCTTTATATTGATTTGGAAAAAAAAAAATCTAGTGCAGGAATTACTTTTTTAACAAATAACTCATTCATAAATAAAAGGAATAAAATTATCATCCTTTTTTTTCAGAGGACAAAGAACTTTAAGCAGAAATCATACTTTCTGCTTTTAAAAATACAGATATATATGAGCAAAAGCTGCTTTATATTATACTCAAAGCTATGAAGATGACTTTCCAGGTAAGTCTTATTTTATATGCAGGCACACAGTCTGGATTTCAAACATTAAAACAGTTATATTACTGATGTGTTATTGTGAACGAGTGTATTTATACCTGCATGAATTAAATTATATAATTTGAACTTCTTTGAATACTTGCCATCTTGCAACTACATATTCTTTTTCATCAAAGAAAACAAAAATATTTTTTTTTACCTTCCAGACCATTTAAAATTAGGTCAATAAAACATGTTATTAAGATACTTGCTTTTGCAGATTAAATTTAGTTTTTTCAGCACTAGCTCTAGAAAGAAAAACTTAACTGTATTTCAGTATGTGTGTTTCTGTGCTCACTTATAATCATGCTGAAACATCTCCCTGGGAACAACTTTCCTTTAAGGTTTTAGTCAAACAACCAAAACCTATATTTTTATCTGTGTGCTTTTCTCCTGAAAACAGACTAACCAGAAAGAGAAAGAAAACATATGCATATAATCCACTGAATTTCAGTTACATTATTTATTAGCAACAGAGAGGAAAAAAAGAAAAAAAAGAAGTGCAGGTAGTCCTTTTTTTGTCCTCTCATGAGACATGTTTCTAATGAAACTTCTTTTTTAAAAAAGGCTACGCCAACCCTTCCACAATGGGCATTTCTACAAATGTTTTTGTTATTTAAATATGTATTGTTTTACTAATACTATCACACCTATTGTTAAGAAGGAACTAGACCACTCAAAAATGCTAAAGAAATAAATTTGAAGTGTAAAAGATTTCAGTTAGATACATAGAAAGATCGAAAATTAAAACCATTAAGGTGGATTAATACAATTGAAAATACAATGAGTGAACAGTGAAGCTGTCAACTTCTCTTTGCATATACACACCTAAGAGTGCAGATGAACATAAACCACATCTAAAGTAAGAAAATAAAGGCTGATTAACACTGTAGTTACTGTGTCTTTGTCATTCATAACAGTTAAATTTATTGTTTCAGAGAATAAATTCACTGGGGGATTGGGATCAAGGGGAAATTACTGTCAATAGAACACCGCATGTAAAAGCATTGAATGATTGTGGTGGTTATGCTTTATGGTGTTACATACTACCAGAAATATTTTACTAGATTTGATGGCCCACTGTTTATTCTGGTCTAGAAACCCTGATGTTTTATGTAATGGTTACCTCAGCCATGATGCTTAGCACCACTATAAGAAAAGGATTGATAATGGCTTCTTTGCTCTCCCTTTTCTGCCCTACACCTCTGGCATCTTAACTATGGAAAAGTATTGTGACCCTTGAAGGAACTTTTTAATGCAGTAATCAAATCAGTAACTTGTTCAGCTCTGAGATCAGAATCACTTAACATTTTCCTTAGGCATTCATGATGTTTGGTTTTCTATCTTTTTTTTTTCCCCCTTTCTCTGAAGTTGCTTCGTGGCAGGTAGAGTACCTTCTAAGATCTCTTCTGAAATATATTCTTGCTTTAGGAGACAGCTTTCCTGTCTTTCCCAAAAACAAAGGACCAAAAGTCTTTGAACTCTTGAGACTGATGTACATGCTTCCTCTGTAAGCAATATGAGTATTAATGAGGGGAAAAAAGTTGAACCAATTGTGTTTGAAATGAAATAGGAACCTAAGAAATATCTCCCATGAGAAATTAGGAGTCCATTTAAAAACAGGCTAATACATATAGCACTCAAAATCAACAAAGGAATAAGAGAGAAAAAAAAAAATCTATCTAGAAATTCAGACATCCAATCAACACTCTCCTAACATATGGCTCTCGCCGCAATCCCAGATATCAAAGCCGTCATCCTCTAACAAACTGCCCCTCCTCAGTGTCCTTCGGCTTATGCTAATGATGCTAATGATGCAGTCATTGAAGGCTGATACTGGGAAAACAGAAACTCGCACATTTAAATGACACATATTTCATTTTAGAATACTTTGCTCTTCTCATCTTAGTTACTCCACATTGTTTAGTTAGGTTTTTTCCCGATGGTGCACCCCATTAGGCAGACCATGGTTATGACGATAGTCATAAGTCTGGATACAGGTTTCTGGTCGTTTCTAACAGAGGACAAAGTTGATGAGAAACACAGTGTCAATCAAAATTTAAAATAACTCCTAATTTGTCATCGGAAAATAGATTTATTTAGATAATTTTAGTTTCAAAAAGTTTTTTTGTTAAAAAAAAAAGGACAATAAAAAAGGAGGGAGTATTCCATTATGACAGGCTTTTTAAAGAAAGAAAATCTTGAAAGTATCTCTGACAGCTCCAGTAATAATCCTTATTCTGCCAGCATAGTGGTGATGAATCCTTGTGTTCTCACCAAGAGTGTCTTTTCAGACATGCTGTCATAGGAATTGGCATTGTTAAAATGAGGGTGTTGTGATGGTACTTTTTCTCCTGCAACAACCACATCAGGTTCATCCCTACATAAAAGCACTCTCAATGCTTCTGGACAATTACTAAAGCAGGAGACATATTAATACCTGCTAATATATGCTTTTTATGTGTGGGAGTCTAACCTGAAGTTCAAATTCAGTTATATACACTAGAAAAGCAGTGAATGTTTCTAAAACAAATTCTCGGTGAGCGTGTTTCTTCTTAATCTCTTAGGAAATGTTTATGATACATGATTTTGAAGGTTAAAGGAACCCAGCCTTGTTTGCATGCCATAAATTAAAGCCATTAGTATACAATTCATGACTCCAGTTTCCAGTTTCTCAGAGTGGAAATAAAGGACACTGTCATTGTTGCTGTTCTTTGCAGGCCAGGGTTGATGTGTAACAGCAGGTGCCTTTGAAAGAAATGTTGTTGGCACTTGTAAAGGCAGACTGCCCAAAGCTGCATCATTTTTATTTAGGGAAAGGCCATCGTTTCTTTTGTTGGACTGTGTCAGGGGAAATCTTTGTGGAAGAGCTCAGGCAGATTAAATAGAACAAAAGGTTTAAGAAACATGGCCACACTCGTTCATGGACATTACAGGTCAGCAATCATATTTAAACATGCTCATACTTGAATACTGTTCCCATGATTATCTAAACTTAGTAATCCTGGAACTGTAAAATATTCTTCAGCTTTAATACTGGTTTTGTTGAGATTTTTTTGTAGTTATTATTTTTTCATGTTTCAATACATAGAGGTATGAAACACATATTTTTTACACAAAAAGACTTAGTAATAGTTAACACCGCTGATGAAGCATATGAAAAAGACAGTAGCCTCAAAGAGGTAACTCTAGGAAGCTCTGATGCTAAATATTAGTGATATTATTACTATTGGGGTTTAAGTTGAAATTCTGGAAGCATGGTAATGTACATGTCTAGTTACAGGCTCTACAAGTGCATAACATTGATAGTTCTCAAATATTGGAAACATTTATCTTGTGCTATTTCATATAAAGCTGAATTATATCCTCTCATACACTAGAATTTCACTGCACCATTCTGTGGAGATTTGGGTTCTATTTCTGTGTTGAAGCTCATGTCTCTAAGCAAGATTCAAGGTAATTACTACTTCTACTTGCTAAATCTGCAAATAGCAGTATTCAGTCTTCTAAGTTGCATCAATTAGAAGAAAGTCTGCATGCATGATTTCAAAACACCAGTAATGAAATAATACTGGTGTTGGGATGTTTTACCTGTGTCACAACATTTTGTTCCAATAAAAACTTTAAAATTCTTCCCGACTTTTCCAATATGCTAAAATATATTTAATTTATACTATAATCAAATGCAAACCATAAAATTTATACAAGTGCAATTAAATATATCAGCCTTATCAAAATGAACTGTTGTAATACCTCTATAAAATGAGATGTTTGATTGTTTTCATTGATTTTTTTTATTTAAAAGTAGCACATTTTGAAAAAATAGTCTTCCAGCAACCAGTTTTGTCAATTGTCAATAGACAAATGTTGTCAATGGAGCAGAAGATTTTATCTGTTTGCAGTTTGTAGCTTGTTATCTAGGTTATCTAAGTGCTTTCACTCTGTGTTTTTCAAGTGAAGAGTCTCAGTTTTTATTCTTTGATCTCTGTGTTATGCCCACCATACCTTTAGTATCTCTCTACCTTTAAAATTGTGTTAAAATAGCACACCAGATATGAATAAAGATTTTGATAAGCAATGTGTCTAAAATCAAACCATGGCTGAGAACAGTCTCATTAATTGGAAAGGAGAATGCAACACCTAGGCCATATTTTTCTGGGTGTATCAGCACTCATTCAGGATTTGTAGAAAGCTTTATTTCTTTCTCTTCACCTGTCTCCAACACAAAACAAAGAAACCTCACCTTTTTCATAAGGTGGAAAGTCAAAGGTTCAGACAGAGGGTGAAATATTTATTCGAAAAAAATTGACAGAAATTTTTTTACATCTCTATTTGAACAACACTTGGGTCACTTGGGAGACCTCTTCAGGAAGAATAATATTTTAAAAAAATAAACAAAAAGCAAACTTTAATCTAAATTAATCCTCCCTTTGCCCTACTTCACTCCACCCCATATGAATATTGAAAGGAGGGATAATTACATGATGTACACAAATTGCACTTGATTTGTTTGACTAGATCCAACCTGCAACAGTCAGTGCTTTGTGCTGTGATTCAATATTTTACTTGTCAGCAAATGTTCAAAGGAACATGCAGTTCCCTGTACATTGTAGCTGACATCAGGGAGTATGTTCACAGTTATGTATAATAACATCCTACAAAAAAAGTGACATGCAGTGATTGCAAGATGCCAATCACTGCATGACATCAGGCTTTGGAGCACATTGCATTTGCTTGCTGATGTATTATATCACTCCAAATAAGGTGATAATCTATGATAATTAGGTTATGTTGTATGTACTGGGGCAAAAAACAAGTGTGCAGGAAGGTGTGCAAATATCCTTCTTTCTCTGCCAGAGCTAGCAGGTCATCTAGGATCCTTTTCAGCACAAGTCTTTTGTTAGTCAGAATAAAACATTTTCTATAGCTAACTTTTCTCCTGAAAATCACATTGCTAGCTGGAATGCTGTTTATCCCTGTGTAACAATTCCTCACATGTGGCACTCTCCATAATCAGAATTGGAGAAGAAATTGCCATAATATTAAGATAAATCCATGGAATAGCTGCACTTTATATCAGAGTGCAAAAGGAGAAGTGCAATGAGTCTTTGGGACAGCAAAAAGACATAGGGATATCTATCTAACCCAGCTCAGACCACTTTCATCCCACGTTTGAACTGTGGTTTTCATTTGCTGGTATTTTTTTTACACCAGATAATGTATTATAATCAAACAAAAGATCAGATTTTGTACTTGATGGTATTCCTGTAGTCAAGAATGGCATTCTGTTGAAACAGAAATCAGAATTGATTCTGATCTGATAATTTAAGAATTTGGAAATTGCCAGCACCCTGGAATCTAATCTGATATGCATAACACAGAAGGAGCACTGCTGAGTGCATCACTGCCCAGCACCTTGACAGGGCAATAACCAAGGCAAACAAACATGGGAGAATTGGTTAAATGGTATTGCACAAGTATACCCAGAAAAATGAAAACATAGCAAAATGTTTTGACACATGCTTTAGGATGATCTTAGGTGGCAGCAGCAGAGAGCCCAAAATTGCTCAAACAAGGGACTGCTATGTCTGAACTTTTTCTGAACTCAGTCCCAGTCCTGGTTACATGCCTTCTCTTCAGGCACTCAACCTCAGCAGGCTGCGGTGCAGCCCCCATCATGCAGCAGCTTTGAGGGGTGAATACTGAAGAAAGTCCTGGCCTGCAGTTAGGATGGAGCCCTGTACTGTAGAGAAAGAAACCTTCTCTTCCCCAGCAACCTCCCAAACTGGCTCTAGTCTTGACCCTGAGGACCTTGTTGTGTGGCTATGGAGATTGTTTTCATTTTAAAAATCATAGTGAGAAATACAGATTTTCACTAATTAGTGAAATTCATGTCTTTTCATGAATAGAGCTAAACTGTGACAAACTTAAGTTAAAAGACTTAGCCATATGAAACAAAGCTCTGTTTATCATTGCAATGAACTGCTTAAAAATTGAAGGTAGTGCCTCTTACAGTGTTTTCCCTTCCAGATCTGACCTATACAATAGTTTTTCATAGTATGTGAGGTAATGTGAAAATATGCATACTGGGAGCAGTATACATTCTTAGGCTTTCTAATGGATGATAAAGACAAGGCACCTGCAAAGTCTATACCAGACCACTGAGAGATAAAATGAAGAAGGAAGGAAGAAGACAAAGAACTCCCATTTGCATTGTTTTCTGTAAGTTTTCTCTCAGACTAATAATGTGTCACATTGTAGACTATGGCAAGTAAGTGTAGCACAACATAAAAAAGAAGTGTAAAAGTATCATTTATTCATAAAATAAATATATTTAAACATGGAAAATACTTAGAGACATATACACAGAAATAAAGGATTCTCAAAACTGGGACTCTGTTCACGCTGTGCACTATCCAAAAGACATTCTGTTTGTGGGTTTTAGTATATCTGCAGAACCAGTGATTTATTTTTTATCTATGCACCAGAACTGTAGATGTTCTGTCAGTGATGGAGGTCACTGCTTCAGGTATGCATGTAGTCACTTACGTCGAATACAAGGTGCATTTTTCTCAGATTGAAACAAAACTTCAATTAACTTAGGATGTTTTTGGTATTCTTAATTTATTGAGACTTTATAATACCCTTTATCACATTAACTCTTTAGCATTTAACTAATCTGTTGGAACCTTATGAGCCATTTTGAGGAAAAATCGTATTTTTAGCCTGTACTGTATTTTTGTCTAGCTGTATTGAGCATTAAACTTCTTTTCAGATGTAGGCTGATCACCCTTCAATCAGCCATGTAAATGGGATTCATACATGCAGCTTATGCATGTCAGAAGAGCTAGACATTGATCAGTTTGGACAGAAGAGAAATCTGTGCTAACTGCTTTGTAAGATAGCCATTGAGAGAAAACACTGTGATGACATTGATCACAGCGTTGGTAATATGTTTTCTGAAAATAATATTTTTAAATGATAATCAGATATACTGGTTTTCTTAACCTGCAGAAGGAAAATTAAACTAAGAAACCTGTTCTCAAATCAAAAGTCTGCGATATGATACAAAAGGAAAACAGCCTCAAATAAAAGGGCACGAAAAATTACCATATTTTATTATTGAATGTAACAGACACATTTCTTCACAGTTAATTCAATATTTTTGTTCAAGTTTAAACTGATTACTTGGAAAATGAATGAAAAACATTCAGTAAATTGAATTTCAAGGCAGCTGGCCGCTTAACAGGAAAGCTGAGTATCAGACTAGTACTGCTTGAGAGGTTCTCCAGAATCTTGAAAGCATCCAAAAGTATGATGATTATAAATTTCTACAAGTTTTATGTAATTATGCATGACATTTAATAGAAATCTTCCAAAGTGGCTAGATGAAGCTTATCTGAGCTCAAGTGAAATTAACTGTTAAGAGTACACTTCAAAATGAAATCTTCCTTGTTTTGCATGTCTCATATTACAACAGTAATTTTGACAAAGACAGTCAAACTGTAGCTAAAATAAACTGTGAAATATAAGCTATTTTTTTTAATTAGCTATTTGGAGGTTTGATTTAGTCATATTTTTTATCCTCATTTTGCTTTGCTATAATTTTAGTTCCTTTGATGCAGGTGCTCTGTGCTTTGATGATTTTCTTTTCATGCTTTCTTTTCAAGGCATTGGATACATTAAAACATACTGGTCTGGTTGGATAATTTAAAATAAAAAAAGAAAGAACTATCTTTATTGGTCTTCATTATTTTGTTGATTGAGTGACAATGGACCAGAATAGGAGTCTACAAAAATAGGTTTTCCATGCAGTATGATTAGGTAACAGAATCAGAATGCTATTTCTTTATGCATTTTTTTTTCCCTTAAAATCCCACTAGGCATTTTAAAACAAAGCTGTCTCTATCCTAAAAAGAAATTATTTAACCTCAGAGATGGCCTATCATTTAATGACACTAAGATGTTACACAAATGCAAACAAAATACTGAAAACACAAATAGTTGAGACCTTCTTATTGATATCATTCTCTAATGAGTGTGAAGCAGGGATTATTTACAAAACCCTCCTAGTCTGCATGGAGCACACTTGTGAAGATTCTACATAACCTTCTGTTCTGTGACAATGGAACAAGCTAAACAATTGAAAGCATTCCTATCCCCTTTCATCTAATATTCCCATAGCAAATTCTTAACCTATTTACACAGTGTAAACTATTTATTACAGCTCTCAATATTCCTTGAATTTTCAATAGGAAAAAAACCAAAACAATGAGAAAGTTAAATAATCTAACTTCACTCTTCTATTAGACACTTATTACCTTTGTCTCTTTTAATATCAACAGTAAAGGTAAAGTTGCAGCTGGAGAATGTAGAAGTGTTAAGAGTGGAAGAGGTTTGAAGGTTCACAGAATGGTTCATTAAAGAAAATAGAGGAAATTTTATTAAATAGCAATTAAGTATGGAATATGGAAAATACTATTGCTAAGTGCTTAGACGTGAGTTATTAATGGAAATGATTTCTGGTAATTATATGTCTGTACTAGGGAAAAATAAAATTGTCCTTATGTGCATAATCCCTTTTCTTCCTTAGGCCTATTAATAGCAATGTCAGTGACAGCTGACCCAGATAGATTTCCAAGCCTAGTGATGAGGCAGTCTCTTATTGTAGGTTCACTTGTGCCCCACACATATGTCCAACTTGAGGTACTGCAAGAGTAGGCACCAAGTGTAACGGATGGTACCTGCTTAAAAAGTCTGCAGAACCCTCCTGGTCCAGAGGATCTTGTTTCTTTTTCACCCTCTTCTTCCCTAAACTTCTCAGAAACTCTGTTTTTCTGGGCATTTTGTCCATAAAGCATGAGAATATACTGCAAAAAAAAGTTGTCATTTGTATTTCTTAAAAGTCTTGTGCTTCAAGTTGCTGTGACAGCAACCATATCAAAGAGCAGAAGTTCCTGTAAAAGGAAGTGACCCTCATTTTCTTCAGGAAGTCTAAAGGCCACATTGCAAACACCATTAACTTTCAATTCAGCGTTATCTTGTCTTCCCAGTCCATTTGCATTGAAGTGAAGCACATGGGGAATGTGGCTATTTTCTTCTTTCAAAAACTTGTTCTAGACTTTCAGGTCTAGGAACTTTCAGGTGTTGAGTCATAAGGACCTGAGAGCATCAATTATTGCATTGGCCTCCATCAGGATTATCAGCAAGCCAGAAGAGATTTCTTCCAAATTCCAGCTCAGAACTTAAAAGGAAATTAAAAAGTGCTTCTGAAACTGATCACGCAATGTTTTGTTTTTTTTAAATGCCTTGTGCAAATTTAAGTAGAAAATCTTGAGAGACTAATTGGTGTCACAGATATATTAAAGCAGAGCAACTCACAAGGATCTCACTTGAAGACTCGCAACTTTTATTTAAGTTGCTTCAAATTAATTCAAATTTAGCTGCTGCTGTTAGTAAATACTAAGTCATTTCATTTAAATTCTGTCTGAAATACATTGACACAAGTCCAAAGTATTTTACTCAGCCCATGCCTAGGTTGTCGTAAAGATCAGACTTCTGAGTAAACATCATCCACCTCTTCATATGTGACAAATGTTTTGGTTGGTGGGTATTTTTCCAGAAGTCAAACATTTTAAGTTAATGTAATGTTATATTTTCACACTGCAAATTCCTTCCATGGAAAAGATGTTGTTACCTTGAGGTAATATATGCAAAAATAAAATCTAAAATAAGTTTCATATTTTACACTTACATTTACCTATTTTGTGAGTGTTTGAGTAGACGTAAGACTGGAAGAAGTCACTAAATAAAGAAAACAGTGAAATTTTAATGCCAGCTGTTTTGCAGTACAACATTGGTAACTCCAGTTGGAAAATGCAGTTCTTACAATACTTCATTGAGTCAAGTGTATGATTCAAAGCTTTATAAATGTCAACATTTAAAATTCAAAATTACCATTCAGCCTGGTATCTGTGCTCTAGGGCTATGTGCAAGAAGTGAGAAAGGGGGCAATATGTAAGCAAAGAAGGGGTTGAGAACAGAAATGTCAAATTCCGTAAAGGAAACCATTTTCAGATTTAAAACTTGCTTGCCTTCCTCCTCCAGTGATACTGAAATGTGTTCTGTTTTCTGCCCTAAGTCTAGTAATTTCATTATTTTGAATGAGTGAATGAATGAATGAATGAATGAATGAATGAATGAATGAATGAACTGAATTAATATATCCCATCACAACCTTTCACCAGGTTTTCTAGGTTATTTGATCTGGGATCTTTTAGGCTTCTCTTGCAAGAGAAATTCTCTACTCCAGTGATCATCAATATGCCTCTCCTCTGTTCCCCTTCCAGGTTGTGTTCATGCAGCATTTTCCAAACAATGACTGCAGTTAACAGCACTTCAATCAGATCATGTCCATAAATGGAAAAGAGGAGGAGGATTCTGAGAATAACAAATTCAACCTCACAGCTCATATCAGTGCCCCCTGATTGAGGACTTCACAGCAGTGGTAAGTAGGCTTGCTAGCAGTAGAGCTCAGGCTTAACAACAAGTGGAAATATACCTGACATTCAATACATCTTCCTGCAACATGATGGACCTGTATTATATGCAGCATTCCAGGTGATATATTAGGAGTGCCTGCTCCAATGACATTAATACTTCCATATTTCTTTGTGAAATACCTTGCCTGAAAAATCCGAGGATTGCTTTTGACATTTTCATGGCTGATTCACAGAGATGGTTCATAGTAATCTTATAATTGACTAATACACCTAGATCTTGCTCTTCCTCTGACATTTCCAACTAATGACTTTCCATGTGAAGGAGAATATTCTTGTTATTAATCCTCAAATGAGTGACCTTGCGTTTTTCTATGAAATCTCATGCCATTTCCTTGTTTCAGTCCTCAAGGTCTTTTGTTTTTTCTTAGAGTAAGATTCTGATCCTTTCCAGTGCTGACAGTACCTCTATTATATATAATCAACAGAATTATCAGGAGGCTGCATGTAGTACCAGAATCCTCAATGAGAATGTTTAAGTCAGAACCTAACATCAGTCTTCAAAAAGTTTATTTGTAACTGCCTTTGAACTTGATATGCCAATTTTAAATGTGGTTATTGTTGTCTCTCATTTAGTTTTTTCCCTTCCTAAGTTAAATAGATTTTCCTAGTCTGGCAAATCCTTATGAAAGAAATGTCCTTGATTTTTTTTCAAAGAAAGATATCAGATAAATGTCACAACCTACATGTGCTAAAACCATGTTTGCTTTTTGCTCTGCTTGCCATTTACTGACTCTTTCTTTCAACATTTGTTCTGTAGTTCTGGATACTCAATAAAGAAGTTTGTAACATCTAAGATCATTTCTCTAACCTTTTGAAAACATTCTCAGAATGTAAATACCATTCACTGTGTGTTTTATTCTCTAAAAATTGTTGCTACTCAGTCTTGTACAATTGGGTGTTGAGAAACGTAAGGATCCAAACCATCCTACAGATTGCTTGCAACAAAGGCTACATTCGTGCAGAAGTCAGGCTCGTAACATCTCTTAAGGTAAAGACACAAGACTTTTGCTCAGGTATCTGTGGCATTTGCACTAGGAGATAAACTGAGCAGATTTCTCTGCTCCTGACCCCAGGGTGAGTCACTGAAGAGTTGTCTCTGCTTAAGATGTTTAGGGCAAAAAAAAAAAATCACTTTTTCCCATCACACAACACAAAGGCTTATTAAAATCCAACAAAAAAATTTTTCTCCTTTAAGTCTTGGGTGTTCTTGGTTACTGAATTTATTAAACACACAGTTTCTATATATACCCAAAGGATATTTTTTTTATGGCAATGAGATTTTGACTACTCACATCTTTATCTTACAGTCAAAGGAAAAGAAAACTCTGGTTTTAGTCTTACTACATAGAGGTCAATTTAATTGGTCCCTAGGTGATATTGCACTAATCAAGATGAAGTGGAACTTGTTTGCACTGCAGTTCATCTGGAATCATATTTGTGTGAAGTGAACCTGAAAAGCTAGTTGAAAAGTACAGGTTTTGAACTCTAGCTAGCAAGTTCTGGATCACTAAAATAACATTATTGGAAGGCATGTATTAAGTTGTACTATTCAGGGAAGAGACATAATTCTATCTAATTGAAATGTTTGTATGCTATACATCCTTTGATAGGGAAAAAAAATCCTCTGTATTCTTTCACAAGCTACTTTTTCCATAAACAATAAAATAACTTACATTAAAATTCTAAATACAGTATTTGTAAAATGTAATTAGCCAAAAACATCTATTAAAAACATTCTGTTTGATGAAGATGACATCAGCCAGTGGTGAAAAAAAAAGTCCCAAAAGAAAAACAAAAACTATTGATTTCTTCAGAAATCAGGCAGCTATGTAGTATACCTCTTTAGAGCTTAAATAGGCTCTGGTAGAGGTAGAATTTCTGAGCAGAAAGAGTTGAGTTATGCTTAATTGTAGTTTGTTATGTAAATTGTTTAAAACATCTAAGCCACTCTTCTTGTGGTTTAATGTGCCTATTTAGGTAAATAATGTATTCTCTCTCTAATCATTGCAGTGATGTTTCTTAAACATAGGCTATTTTAACAAGAAATGCAACAAAAAAGTGCATATTTCTTTACTGATTTATTTTAAGATGTTAAGAAAAAATAAACCTCCAACTGTATTCATGGAGGGAGAAAAAAAGACATTTGCTTAATGTAAAAGTAAAATCTGAACAGGCTTTCTATTGACTGTATAATTTTGAAATATTTTGGTTTTTATTTATTACTGTTGGCTATGAAGCTTTTATTAACCATCTCAGAAATATAAAAGTACAATCCCCTCCTCAACCCCCTCAGCCAGCTATTAGGATTATGGAGGATGACTAAGAAAATTAATTAAAAATGAATATACACCAAGGGTTGTAATTTACAGCCCATCAGGTTCAAAATATTTTTCTTAGTTCATAAGATGTTCCATGTGTGTGATAAAATTCAAGAAAATTAGTCTCAGCCCTATATATTATATTTCACTGTTTCATTAAAAAGTTGCTTAAATGCTTTCATTAAGTGGAACATTTATTTAGATATTAAAGGAAATTATGTTGAATATGTAAATGATCTATTTGACACCAAAAGGGGAAAGAGGCAGTAACAATTTTAATTAAAAATTCAATCCTAACAGGGTTTGTCCTCATCAACTTAGAAATATTGCACAGACTCTTTATTAAATTGCAAACTATCTGGTTAAAAGCTATTCACTGTGTTATCTAAGTCATCCTTCTTCCCACCAGATCCAGTTTCTACAAAAGCCAGTGGCAAAACTCTGACTCTACAAGGCAACAGATTCAGTGTACAACTTCAGAGCAGTTTCCTCCATGGGATAAAATGGTGCATTCTGGCTTTGTTTTAGACCTGGCTAGGTGGTTCTACAAGGAAAAGAAGAGGAATGTGACATATGCAGATACACCTCCTGTCCTCTGTGCCAATCTCTGGCTGTCCCTACCAAGAGACAGTATATACAGGACACCTCTCCAGATGTGTCCCTCTCCAGAGCTGGTGGACACAAGCAGAAAATGAACAGCCGAAGCACTTGCATCATTTTCCATTTATGCTGTCATGTATTTGTTTTGCATGTCTTGTTTGATATGAAGGATAATACTTTCTTACTGGAAAAATCCATCTGCAGCATAATGATCTGGAATTAGCAGAGGAAGTGTGAGCAAACCAAAGAAGCTGTGAGCACATTTGGAAACATTTAAGTTTTCAGGGTCAGAATACAACTAATGGTTGAGGCAGCAAGGGATCTCTGTTCCCACTTGTGTTCATGTGTGGCAAAGACATTTCAGCTCAGTGTGAACATCATGTGGCTCAGACTTAAAAAAGCTGCTTCTCTCCCCTCTTCTGCCATTGATCTTGGAACATGGTCTTGTGTAACTGCTTTAATGTTTGAGTAGTGGGGATTTTTTTCCTTTCTCTTCTCTTAGCCTTTATCTCTCTTTCTATTTGAACTGTAAGGCTTAGGAGAAGGAGTGTCTCATGACAGGTGTAGTTATACTGCTCAATGAAACTCTCTTATTAGCTAGGACCTATGGAGCTGTAATATCAATAATTAATAATCATGAACAGTGCCTGGTTACTGATTCATTAAAACTAAAATTTATCCTAATTTTAACTGGATCCTCAAATCCCTGTAGACAGGCCATACAAACCTACTTAACAGCCCTACCAGCCATTTGACTAGTTCATATTATCATTGGATTTAATCTTTCCAGAGCTAAATGACCTCGTGCACATCAGCAAATGAAACAGATTGACATCAGCAAAATCTAGGGCAGTGTGATCTGTACTTGAGCTGGTAAAACAGCGTCTGAGGAATTCTTAATTCCTATAGCAGGTTGTAATGTGGTATAAATCGAATGAAATTGTCACAGGCCATGGAAGCGACTCTCCTTTTTGTATTTTGAAGGGATGAACTTTTGCTTTTTACTTAGGGAGCCTAAATACATAGCATTAGTGCTTCTTTTTGTCTAAACCTCTTAGGAGTAAATCCAACAGCTAAGAAACACTGAAACAGAAAGAATGTGCCTGTCTGATTCAGGCCACCTGACTGATTTGCCAGATTTTCACTTGGGGAAAACTAATTTAATTTTTTGTCAACTAAAATAGGTGTTGAGAAACCTCTCCCCTCCTTTTTTTTTTCTCAAGTTCCCATCTCACAGGGCTGAGATGGGAACTCGCTTCCCCTGGCTCAGCCCTGGCTGCCGGGCAGCGTTTTGCCCTCCCTTGGCCAGGCTTTCCCCGGGGCTGAGGGGCTCAGCCGTGCCGTGCGCTGGGGCCGCTGCAGCCGCCGGCACCGCCTGGGGCCGGCCCGGGCAGCGCTGGCACAGCCCCGGCCCTGCCGCCACCACACAAATACTCAAAAAAAGATGAAAATCGATCTTGTCTGACAACACACTTTGGATAAGCACCTCAAATTTCAGATTATTATGTTTAATGACAAAGCACGTTGAGGTTTTGGAGACCTGCACTCTATCTTTTTGTTCTTTCCTTTACTGGAGTCTGTTATTAAAAGACAAGTCCTTTTCCTTTTGACTCTTTCATTTGATCTTACTCTGTGGACACTTTTAACACTTTTTATCTGAACACAAGGAAAGGGCAACATAAAAAGCATGTGTTTGTTCCTTTGAGCACAGCCTGTGCTATCGGGAGCTGTGTTTTTTGAGAGATAAACCTGTCTTTGCTTCTCAAGCTCGATCTGAAGGGACAAAGTAGAATCCTGTCACCATCGTATTTTCTGGAAAAATCCCTTCACCAGGATTTCTCTCCTGGGAAGCTGAGAAGCCTCAGAAAAATAAGGAAAACAATACTATGTCATTTGCTTTTCCTGTGTTTTGCTGCTTTGAAATGTGGTTTGGACATTGTTTACCAACAGGTGGTTGTTTCATTGGTTTCATGTGAATTTTTTTTGCCTTATTGGCCAATTGTGGCCAAACTGTGTCAGACTTGGGAGAGAGAGTCACAAGTTGCATTTAGTATCTTTTAGCCTTGTGTCTGTATACTTCCTGTATTCTTTAGTATAGTTTAGTATAATGTAGTTTAGTATTCTACAATATAATATAGATCATAAAATAATAAATTAGCCTTCTAAGAACATGGAGTCAGATTCATCTTTCCTTCATTTGTCTGGGAACCCTGCAAATACAACCGAAGCCTATGGTTTTGCATGAGCTCAGCATGTGCAGGCAGAGAGTATCCAATCAGGGAGCTGCTTGTATGCCATGTTGGTACTCCTGTAGCAGAGTTGGAGACCTAATTATATCTGGAACAAATGTGTGTATGGTTTTTTTTTTAGCTATTAAACTTGTCCTATCCTGTCAAAAGAAATCCTGAGGTTGCTGGTTTTGTTTTCCTGAGAAATGTATCATATAAGCAAATCATAACACACACACAGAGGAAATAAAAAAGAAAGAAAAAAAATTTAAAAGGGTCAAAGAGAGAATGATTCTCCCTGTGCCACATTTTTGGGCAATAAGTTTGCATTGATGCATTGTGGATAAAATTTTCAGGAGCTCAAAGCAAGTGTGTCTCTAAGGAAGCATCTGTAAATATCCTCTGCCTGAGAATTTTTGAAAATGGAGAAGAAAACAATGAGCTTAAATTCTGTACATTTACATATTTTTCTCTAGCTCCAGGTGCCATATGGATTACAAGTAAAGCCTCATTAAGGCTTGTATTAATTTAGTGCTTTGGTGTTTAATTTGTGCTAATTTAGACTGCAGAAATTGTTAAATATTACTTACTGTTCTTTTTCTTTAAAATTTTGTTAAATTTCATTGTGAAGAAGGCTTCTAAGTTTACTAAAAGTTTACTGAGTTTCCTAAAAATCAGACCAGAACCAAAAGCAAGAAAACTGACTTAGATAAAACAGAAAAACATCTACCAACAGTTAATAAAAATATGATCATTTTATATCCCAGTATTCAAAAAGATATCCTAGTATCTCTACTACTTACAGTCTAACTGAACAAACAGAACCAAAATATATAGTGCGCATACTCCTTTAATATTTGTTTGAATAAATTGGATCTTTTGGAACAAAACAAATACATTTACAACTTTTCTTCCTCACAGAAACACACTGAAATTATGAGCCTTTAGAGATCTTTCTGCCGCTGCCTATTGGAATTGGTCAGGCAGTTGATAAATGTTCAAGAAGAAAACCAGAAATAGCAAAGAGTAACTGTCAGTGAAGTGCAGCCATTTAGCTGTTGCTGTTTTTCAGTCTTTTCATAGGTTCCAGTTCAGCATTTCAAAATACATTTCAAAATGCATTTTCATTATGAACTGGAATGAAAAGGCAGGATCTGAAAAAATCTATTAAAAGTTCAGAAATACATTTGCTGAAGACATAAGGAGTTTTCATTTGTGTCACATTTAAGCCTTCTATATATTTATACAGCATTGTATATTAATGCAAGGCTTTTATTAGAAGTCAAAGTATCATCTAAACTGTAGAATTAGCACAAAAAATTGGACAGCAATCAAGCAAAAAAAAAAAAAAGATAACTGTTCATTTGAAGAATTTCCAATAAAATATGTCATCAAGGTGATCAAAAAGCACACTTCCCCATGATAAATCTTCAGTATTCAACTGTTCCTTCCAGAGTGTGTTAAGTTGTAGAAGCACACAAGCAGCACTTAAGGATAAGAATATCTTGGCCTATGGGAAGCACCTTGCTTCATGTTATTGAAGCAACAGTGGAAAATTAATGTCTCTCTCAGCAGTAACCTAGTCAGCAATATATGTTTTAAATGAAAAAGGAAAAGGGAGTAGATGCTGTGTATCACTCCAATTGCACTTTTGATTTACGACTCACTTCAACCTCTCCACTGAAACCAACATATATGAAATCTACCACAACTGAAATGGACTTTTCTCTCTTTAAAACTAAGCTATAATTACCCTATCTGAGCCTGGTATTATAATTACAACAGACTAACTCCCTTAGGAAAACACCTTAATTTTAACTTCAAGATGAAGTTAACTTCAGCTATTGATCAACAGGTCAATGAGAGAAAACTGAAAGGAAATGTTAATGTCAAAGGAGAACGTAGTGGGGGGTAAGATTTATTCTGCTGTCAGTAATTAACTAAAAATTTTGCATGTTTTGCAGTACTCAACCAGTAAATCTATTATTCAGAAACACTCAGTAGAGTCAGTAAATTAGAATGTTTAAGGCTTTTTATTCAGCCCCAAAAATATTGTAGTCATTCTAGTAATGAATGTTTTTATAAGCCACCAAACAATAAGAAAGGTACATCTGCACAGTTCTTTACTTGCAGGTACATGATACATGTGCTTTCCAACACAGATGAAGGCAAGCGAACTCAAGATCCAAAGTCATAAGACATTGCTAGAAAGTTGAAGCCTGGTTAGCCAGGCTGCCTCTCCCAGACATGTTGTGTTTAGGGAGTCTGTAGACAAATTGTTCCCTCTGTCTTTTCTGGCAACAGAGATTGAGGAGAATTAGGAAACAGAGAGGAGAAATCAAAGCACTTGAACCCTTACTTGCTCTTTTATATTTTTCTTAAGATTTTGTCTCTTAGAGGAACATCCAAGAGATGGGAAAATTGTGTGTGTGTGTAAATTGTGCACAAGCCCCCCATGTGCTTGGAACAGCCTATAAGTTGTTCCTCCCTAGCAGCAGAGGCAAGACAGCTGTATCTTGCCATTAGACAAACTGTGGCTCTAAATGTAGCCCATACTAGACTCTTGGAAATTTTAACAGATATGGACTTAAAAAAAAAAAAAATTATAAAAGCTACCTGCAGGGTCCAATGTCCATAAAGCGTAGGAAGTTTAAATTATGTAACATTAGGGAACAAAGATAATTTTCATCATTTGAGAAAAAGCTTAAGATTTGTAGCCACCTTAGTAAAACACGTGAAATCAGTGTGATGTTAAGTGGACGTGAACTGAGAAATGCAATGTTTATTTTCTTCCTAGATGATTGCAACATTAAGAGCAGGGGTAGCTTTCTCTCTCCAATGGCTCCTAGTATTCCCACTGAGTCTGCATGGATGTATTGCTTTGTGCTGCCATTTATTGCTGTAATGTCAAGCTGCTCCACATAATCAAATATATCAATATACTGAACTCATGGCAGCAAAAAAAAAAAAAGAGAAGAAGAGACACAAAGTCAGCTGAAAACCAGGTTTGATTCTACCTCTTCCAGGCAGTGCTTCTGTCATACCACAAAGGGTAGAATAAGGTTAATGCCATCACCACCACTGTAAGTGATCTTCAGCTGAGCTACTATAATGAAAAAAAACAAGTGCATTGTCAAAAAATGGAAAACTTAAAATGGTATTTCAAGTTTCTTATTTATCAGTTCTGCTAATAGTAATGAAGTTTAAGACATGCTAATATTGCTTAATATAATTAATATATATATATATATAATCAAAAACCATATTTCCATGGAATTAGATTCTCTGGCTATGCTTTTATCACTAGCAACAACATTTCACTCCCACAGATAATGTAAGTAAAATTTTGAAAGGCCATGTCATTTTCATGGGGTTTTTTTGACTATTTTGAAGCTGAACATAGGAGCACATCTGTTAATGGGTAATAAACATTGACTTCCTTTCCTTCTGGCTATGTCAATTCTGTAATCAGGCGAATCTTTCACATTTCTCTCTTCTTGTTTGTCTAAAAGGGACAGTATTATTTTTTTAAATGCAGTTTTAATGCAGAAAATTCCTTTAATACATTACAATACAATATTTATTTAATATACAATATTGTGCTGATCTATGTCTCGATATTTATTTCTTTCTTAAGTTTCTCTCCATAAAGAAATATAATATCTCTTTGACCTTCACTGTTGTTCAGGTTTTTATTTTTTCTTCTGTGCCTTTACTTCTGACATTTGTTCTGCCTGGTATCTTTGCTGTTCCTTCTGTTTTCTTTGTTCTTTTTCTGTCCCCTCTGTATGTGTATGGTTTTAGTGATCTGGAAAAATGGTCACCTGCAATATTCTTGAAGCTTATACTGATGCTGCAATTCCTCTTACTTTAGGAGTTTAAAAGTTTCTAAGAAGGATTTACATATATATTTTTAATTTTTTTTTTCTGATGTAGCTTTTCCATGTTCCCATTAACGGCTGTCCTCCTGTGCCTTGGATCACAACTCATTTTGTTTTGTTGGGGCTTTTTTGACCTTGCTACATAGCTGTTTTTAGTTGCTTCCCTTATCTCATTTTGCTCTTCTCATTAATTCTGAACTTTCTTTTCATTATATTGAATTCTAAAAATACCATTCTGTAATTTCTCTGCCTTGGATAAAAATATGAAATTATTTAAAATTATCGTCTGTTAAGGGCAAAGGATGATAAACTGCTGTACTAGATAGAAAGTTAGTATCCTAGTAAAATAATGTTTGGCAATGGATGATGTGTTTGTACCTACATAATGATCTTTCTATTACCTTCTTGTAGAGGTTTGGGAGATAAGGTAGGAACATTTGTGGTCACATGTGTATATGTAGAGGAGGTATACAGAGTATATCCAATCCCTAAACCAAAAACTGTGAGTCATGATAAGCAATGCTCACTAGGGTATTTTCAGTCCTGGGTCCTGATGGTATATCAGCCTGATTATACAAAATAAAATGTGCTGACTTACATTAGATAAGGACTCTATACTGCTGTGTGAATTAAACTGGCTGTGGTAGAGATGAAACTGTGCAGGAGCAAAAGCTCTCCCTGTGCTTTTGCCAGTGATTGAGATTACCCTAGAGTGAACCAGCTTCCTTCAGATTCAGGAAGATTTATTCCAGTTTAAGTAATGTTATTACACTGCCAAAAGTGTTTTTATCGCTTATGCAAACTCTTTAATTCCCTAGCATACTCCTTTTAACACCCAAGGCCTTGGTGCACATTTTCCATCATTATCTTAAAGGGGATTTACTCCTTCTTAAAGAATAGAGCAAAATTCTTGGTATTATAAAAGCACTGGACACTGAAGTCTTATATTTATCCTTGGGCTTACTAGAGATGGCAGGGAGGTTGAGAACATCTCTATCTTACCCATGATTCAAACCTGATCTATAGGGATTGTCTTTTCTTTTTGAGAGAGAGATAATTCAGGCTGCAGAATTCATCTTGACAGAAAATTTTTTTGTCGATTATGTATGAAGCTAGTATGCTATCAACTAGGGAGCTGGATAAAAACTTCAAAATTCAATTTTTAAGGATCTTTAAGGCCTCAAAATTTGGCTGGATTCTTCTCTATTGAAAGCCTAAACTTCATCCAACAATGCAGCTCAACTCACATCTGTATTGCAAATGATTTACTATGGTAAAAGTAAACACTTTTGTTTTCATGAAAGACCAGGGATCAAGTACTCTGCTTACTTTTGGACTTATAACCACTTATTCCAGTGGGATGTTGATTATTTGGAGGAGTTTTTCCAACTGTTGATTTTAGTGTCAAACACCTTTCTTAATTCTTTAGTCTGTGCAGGAGATGTTAGCAATCAGTCAAGTTTTAGTTCACAGCCTTAGAGGCATTTGTCACTAGTGTGAACACAAACATAGAATCATAGAATGTTAAGAGATGGAAAGGACCTAATGATCATCTATTCCCAACCATGCCACGGGCAGGAAAATTTCCCACTAGACCAGGTTGCTCAAGGCATTGTCCAGCCTGGCCAGGGTTGGGGTATCCACAACCTCCTGTGAAACTTGTTACAATGTCTTACCAACCTCACAGTGAAGATTTTCTTCCTAATATCTAACATAAATTTCCTCTCTTTTAATTTATATATATTACTCTTTGTCCTATCACTACAATTCCTGATAAAAAGCCTGTCTCCAGCTTCCTGGTAGGTCCTAGTCAGATCCTGGAAGATTGCTGAACAGCCCTATCTCAACTTGTCTTTGTAAGGGAAATCCTCCATTCTTATCAACTTTGTATTTCTCCTCTGGACTTGCTCCAACAGTCCCATGTCCCTTCATGCTGGGGACCCCAGAGCTGGGTGCAGCACTCAAGGTGGGGTCTCACTAGAGCAGAGTAGAAGGGGAGAATCACCTCCTTTATCCTGCTGGCCATGCTCCTTTGGATGCAGCCCAGGGCTCCATTGGCTGTCTGGGCTGGGAGCACACACTGCTGGCTCATGTTGAGTTTTTCATCAGCCATTGCTCCCAGGTCCTTCTCCTCAGGGCTGCTCCAAATCACCTCTCTGCCCAGCCTGTGGGTGTTCCTAGGATTGTCCTGACCCATGTGCAGGACCCTGCACTTGGCTTTGTTGGACTTCATGAGATTTACATGGGCCCACATCTCCAGCCTGTCCAGGTCCCTCTGGATGGTAGTCACAGGCATGGTAGAAATGAAGGCAAAATAGAGATTCTTTGATATGAGTTTTTCAGAGTCCATGCATTCTTGCATTCCTGCTGTAGCAGCTGTACAGGGACTGCATTTTCTTGCATTAACCTTTACTGAAAAGTAGATAGTTCTTCACATTGTTTTTCCTCAGTAATATTTTAAGAATAAAATTGAAACTAAATAGCAACGTCTATTTTGGGGAAAAAAAAATCAGAATAACTAACTTCTCTCTGTCTACAATCAAAGTGGTGGGAAAAATACATCAAAACAAGGATCACAAAAATGTCTATAATATTTTCAGCATCAAAAACAATCATGGAGAGATAGTCATAAACGGCAGATTGAAATCAAGTTGAAGTAAATGGCTAACAAAAAACAAGTTAAACTCTGACCTTTCATACAAAACTTTCCTAACATGCAAGGACTCAGTCTGAGTAAGGAAGTACAGTCCAAGGATATGCTTTGTAGTCCTGTCTTCTTTAATTACTGCAGTGTCAGTTCAATGGTTCTGTGAATAAAGAAAGCTTTTTTCTTTTTCCTTTTTTCTGAAGCTAACTAGCATATCATCTTCCTTGGCCTGTTTACCCTCAGCAGAGAAAAACATGTTGGAGACTTCAGGCATGAAGTGCGTGACATTTTGATTCTTTGATCTGACTGCTGCACACACAAGTGGTTAGGGCGGAAGTAAAATTTCTGGAGTGTTCTAACAAAACAATGTCCTTTGTGCCTGAAAATAAGTGTGTTTATGTTTAGATGATCATATGCAGGCATATGTGCATTTTGTCTTCAATATATCTTATTTTTCTTTCGTTTTTCATATCTTGCATATATTTTGAATCACTATCCATGAAGCCATCTCCCCATATGTGATCAATTGCCCTTCTCAGTTTTTCACTGGCGTAAGTTTTAAAATTTATATATGAAATTTTAAAACAAC
This sequence comes from Passer domesticus, assembly GCF_036417665.1. Classification (NCBI taxonomy): domain Eukaryota; kingdom Metazoa; phylum Chordata; class Aves; order Passeriformes; family Passeridae; genus Passer; species Passer domesticus. Next base: position 80,975,332 of record NC_087474.1, on the reverse strand, counting down.
TCAGGACTAGTTCATGAACTCTAGATTTCACAACTGACAATTTATTCTTTTTATACAATTTCTGCAGGTTTGTCCCCTGACACATTGTTTAAACAGAGCCCTGCACGAAAGCTTCTGTGTAGAAAGTTAACAATAAAGAGAGAAAGGGTAAGACTATTTCAGTCTATCGTACACTAATGGAGAGAGAACAGTGAGTGATATTCACCCCGCCACATGCACCCCTGTGCCTCTGCCTGCAGCTCAGGTTTACTGAGGTTCACAGTTTAAGGTCTTCCTAAAAACTGTAAAAAAGTGCAGCATCTAGAAAAATACAGTCATGATACACTAGGAGTTTTTCAGCTGTATTACCCAGCATTTGGTATGCAGTAAGTATGAAGTTCTCAAGTCAACTTTAAACAGTATTACTATTGTTTAAGATTAGAAAGATGTTAAAGATAAAGCCTTAGATTAAATGCTAGTGTGCAAATTAGGATAATCTGTTAAATATTTAATGATGATATAAGGCCTTCAGCATTAGCAGTTTATTGCTCTATGGTTAAAACTCATATCTCTTCTCTGAAATATGTAGCAGGATTTTATAGCCTGATGTTTGGTCACTAAATGAACACCTTGTGCAACGAATTTGGTATCTATTAAGAATATTATCAGCATCATGAACAATTATTAAATAATATATGTAGGTGATTGTATTTATGAAGAATTTAACACAGAGCTTGCATGTAAGCCCACAGGGTTTACCACAATGTGATACTTTTTTTATTAGGATATGTTTTGGTATGAGTTGAGACTAATTCTCAAATGACATCAGAGTGGATGATCTAACCCTTTACTTTTACATATGTAAAAGTAGTATTTAAATTTAAACATAAAAGTTAAGTAAAATTAAAATACTATGGCCCTAGTCAAAGTACAATGGAATTAGAATTGTATGAATAAAGAACAATAATTCTTTATCTATTTATAGGCTCATTCCACAATTAAAATTATGGCAAAATGTTGTTTTACATCTGAAATATAATTATCATGTGCAAAAATGATGAAAAGAACTTAGGCTGGTTCACACAAACTAACACAGAGTTGCCAGTTTAAAGAACTAGCCTAATTGTCTTCTTCAAATTTGGCTGTCATGCGGCAGTTACCTCAGAAGAGCATTTTGTACTTGTCTTCTGTTTTCCACTTAATAAACATTTGCCTGTTGATTATGTTTTCTTTTTCTTGCTCCTAATGTGGTAAATCTAATATCCTAAAATGGGCAGGCATGTGTCTCACAGTCTTCATTATTATTTACAGTATTTTGTGAAAGTATAAGCAGTGATGTTATGTTTCTTTTCATAGCAAGTGATTTATGCTGGGAGATTTTGAAAGCTTTGTATTACCTTTTGACATGAGGTCCATTAAGATGTCACAGCTGCAGCTGTGTACTTATCGCTTTCACTTCACTTTGTGTTTTGGGGAGGGGGAGGATATTGGATCAGATGCACTCATAGGGTATGGGATGAGTTTGTTATTATTGGCACACACATGGAAGACATTTCATTCATTCATTGCTTGATCTTCAGCCTTTTGTGGTCACTAGACAAACTTCTGTTGACTCAAGTGGTGCTGGATCAGGCTCTCAGAGAGCTGACAAATGTTATCTAGTTCTTGTCAACAGTAAAAAAAAGGAAAGTCAGTGTGAGTTACAAAAAATAACCACTTAAGTCTGGAAAGAAATTGTCTACTCCCCACTTGTTTAAAACAGGAAAAAGCTCAAAAACCCAACAATAATTAGACAATAATAATAAACAAATAATTTTTCCAAACTTCATTTTTTTCTTAGTTTTTCTTTTTCATGTTTCTCACAGAATATTTTTGCTGCCTCTTTTTGTCACTTCCTATGCTCTTCAGCTAACTTTCAAGCTCCTAAAAATGCCATTTAATATTTTTTCACCTGTCACAAAATCGTATACTTACCTGCTATGTTGGGCCTTCTTCCCTCATTTTCTTTATAGTCTTGTCTGCTTCTACTGATAATTATGTATTAAATTGTTTGTCCTTTCTGTGTCAGTGGTCACATCAGGCCTCAGAAGTGAAATGTCTTTGGAACACTGACTTTTTCAAATTATTTTGTAAGTGACTTAAAAATCCTGAGACTTCCACTTACTACTATATAATTTTCCTAAGCTGTTTTCAGGTATAATAGGCAGCAGCCTTTTCTAGTAATGTGATGAAAAGGAGGTGTCAGAAGCTAAGAAACTTTGAGACCAAATGCCTTCTTATCTTACCAAAATAAACAGTGTTTTGGTTCTCTGGTTATGTATCAAATTTAGCATTGTAAATATTAGCTATGATAGTGGATTAGCATGTCTACTCCTATTACACTTTACATTCTTATGTCCTCTGTTTAGTCTAATTTAATTTCCCATGCAAACTTGAGTTGTACCCTTAACCTGATGGATTTTTTCCAGGGTTGTTTGCAAGGGTTATTTGTCTTTCATTATTTACAGAACAATTTTAATGGATGTTAGAGAACTGTAACATGAGGTTGCCATACATAAGTGAATCCACACTGTTTAGCCATAACGTCCTAGGAATTAATTTGGTATGCACAGATAACTGGCCCCAAGTTAATCTGGAGGATGGTTAAGAGATAAGCCAGTGCCATTAACTTTGGGTTCTTGCAGCCGTGGGCCATTTGCTCCCAAAGAAAAACAGCAAGACTTAAACAATTCAGCATGAAAATCCTATTAAATCTCACAGGATATGAAGATTATATGAAGGCTTCCAAGGTGCATGTTATAATTTTCTATGAGCATGCACACATACAAACACATAGAGGCAGGTATATATGTTTGTTTTGAAGGACTTTTCTTCTACACTAACAAAATAGAAGAAAAGGAAAATCTGCATCACTAACTGTAATGTTCTGTGCATCACAAAATGGCAGCTGGGCTGCACACTGAGCTAGTTTACCTAAATTTGGATGCACCATTAACAAACAGAAGTGTATCACAGTGAGTCCAATTGCTCAAATATTGTGCTGTTGTGGTACTGGAACACTCCACAGTCATTGATAATTCTGTCTTCAGCAAGTATTACCATCTGCATATCGTTGCCTAGCTACAGAAAAATTAAGTTTATGCTGAGTACCAGATGTGTACCACGGCCCATGTGAGAACCCTGATTCCTACAGGATCAATAGTGGGAAGCTGACAGAGCTCGTTGTTGTTCCCTTTCGGTCTTGATGGACAGGCTTTTCTTTCCACTTTCAAAACCAAGGCACAGAAGTAGAGGGGTGAGAAATTGCATGTCTGTGCTCCCACTTTAAACATAAATTTACATATAGTATTGGGGATTCAAAGCAGACGACACAAGATATGTTTGGTATGATGGGAAATTGGATGGGTGTCAATTAGACAGCTAGCCTACCCACCTCACTGATAGCCATTGTCTGACAGATTCTATAAACATAAAATAGTTTAGTGTTAAGACACATTCACAAGTGGAGCAGACTTATCACTGTAAGTTAAAGTCCAGAGAATTTTCTACAGAAGAAACATTTCCTTGTGTAGTTAGCTTTTTTTTTTATGAGAGCAAAAATGTAGACCTGCCTGTAGATGCAGCAGAAAAAGTTTTTTTCTTCACTGAGATTTGACATTTTAAAATATTTTTACACTGGGTTAGTGTTCACGAAATGTAAGAAATAGCAATTTTCAAAAGTTTTTTGCACAGGTCTACATACATACCTCCATCCCGATCTGCACAAGATGCTCTTGCTAAAGGGAATCTGCCAATAACATCAATATTTTGTGATACTTTTGTGCAACTAAGACTGAAAGGAAACTGTCAAACTGATTTTCACTAGCAGAAACTGGACTTAGATATCCAGAATGTAACAGCTAACATTTTTATCTTCTGTTTAACATTCTCCAGAGTGTGTGTGTATTCATGTACTTATGCATCTTTCTTTTTATATATCAGCATTTATAAACTTCTTTGGAAAGCAGATAAGAAGGAAGATCACGATAAGCCCTGCTTTGGGTATTAGTGATAGAAATTGGTCATGCTGCCAATACAAAGGTATTTAGAGCCTGTGCACCAGTGCGGTGCTTATGTTTTCTTCCTCCAAGAAACAGCTGCATGTAGCCTTAGATTAATGAAAATGTGAAAACAACAATTTTAATTTTATTCAGCTAATATTTCAGAAAAAATCAAAGCAGTTGATATAATGCTGGATGAACTACAGAGTGCAATCAGAGTTACTTTTATCTTTCTATGCACAGGAGAAATTACCAAAACTATCCATCTACTTTAAGATAAGTCTCTTCCTAAAATGATTCAACAGTACAATATGTAACCATCTTATGAAACTCATTTAACACTGTTGTCCCCGGACATGAAATTAATTTCAAGAATGTAAACAGAATGAATTAATTTTTAACTGTTACCATTATTACAGGTCTATCTGCACAGCTGTTGAGCTTTTGGTCTCTGTAAGTGCATCCACTGAGATACTAATTTTTATCCTTTTACCAGACCTAACCTAGGAATTATCTTAAACAGGGCTCATGATTATCTGCTGTACTTGTTCATATGCAGAGGCCTAGGAGCATCCATGAATACAATGATCAGTACACTTTTTGTAATGAAACAGCATTTAATTAAAGGTAGAAAATGCAGACAAAAATGACTTTAAAAAGGAGGCAATGCACAAGACCCTTTAAATTGATTATTCTTTTATAGTAATGTGAAGTGGAAAGAATTTAATGAAAAACTTTAAAAACCTTTGTGGATGAGTCCCCATATTTCTATTTATTTTTAATCTGCTTGAGAAAAACAAAAATGCCTTCACATTTCAATAGTGTTTTTGTGCCCACTGTTCTGCCACAGCAAGGGGGACAAAATGTGGGTGAGTGAAGGGATGGATGGATGGATGGATGGATGGATGGATGGATGGATGGATGGATGGAACTTAAAATTATGAATACTGAGAAATTAGCTTTGTTTGAATAAATTAATTTACTTGAAGACTGGCTTACCTCAACCCCACTGAGGGTATTCTATTAGCTTCTATACATCTCAATATTTAACAGCATATGGTTTTCATGTATGTTTAAAGTGTACACTTAATTCTATATCATCTGTATTCCTGATTATATGTTATATTCTTCAGTGTATCTTAACTAAATCCCACAACAATGGAGGACTTTTTCAGGAGAGGTGGTAACAATTGAAATTTTGCATGGTGTATATTATTCCTCTAAAAATCTTTACCAATCTTTGAGAATATCTTAATGCCATGTTATAGAAAATATGTGTAGAAGTTGATGCCAGTGCACTCACTTCAAAGAGACATTGAATTTTATTCAGACTCCCTGATCCTCTAAGGACTTAGGAATGTGCTTAGCTGTCTCCTTTTTGACCGTGGAGTTTCAAGTATGTGGAACTACAGCATAGATATATTTATATGTGGGATGGTTTTGTGTCTCTAGTTGGGCCTTGTTTTTCATTTGATCCAGAACAGAAACTTTGGTCCATTATTTTATAATTTTATGAAAGCATTGATCAGAAGCATGCAAACAAAGAATGAAATATTACTGAGCTAAATTAATTTCTACATATTTTAATTTTTGTCATGCTTTGCAATCAGTCTATCAAAGCTATTTACTCATGAGAAAAATTTCTTTCTTCATGACCTGTGTTATCCTTTTCTGTGACTTGAAAAGGAATTTGTAATACTGAATTGCCTTAGACTGTGATGCTCAAAAGAGCAGGACTGGGTTTGGCTACAAGATTAAGCAGGAAGAGAAACTGGGTTGAGAAATATAGTGTATTACATGAAAATATCAACATTGCAAAAGCAAAGAGCAGGTAATAGGAGACTAGACATAGACTTGTTTAGTTTGAAAAAAACCCTTTAGGATCAGCAAGTCCAAGCATTAACCCAGCACTGCCAAATCCACCAGTTAGCCATGTTCCTAAAAGACACATCTACATGTCTTTCAAATACCTCCAGATGATGATTCCACTACTTCCCTTTGACAGCCTGTTCCAACACTTGACAATTTTTCTGTGAAGAAATGTTTCCTGATAAAAGATCTTAACCTCCCCTGGCCTTTTTCTCTCTTCCTGTCACTTGTTACTGGGAGAACAGAACAACCTTCACCTGGCTACACGCCCCTTTCAGGCAGTTGTTGAGGGCAAAAAGGTCTCCCCTGAGCCTCCTTTTCTCCAGGCAATACAACATCAACTCCCTCAGCTGCTCTAAGTATAACTTGTGCTCCAGACCCTTTGCCATTCCATTGCCCTTCTCTGGACACAGTCCAGCATCTCAGCGTCCTTCTTGTTATGAGGAGCCCAAAACTGGACACAGTATTTAAGGTGCAGCCTCACCAGTGCTGAGTACAGGTGGACAATCCCAGCCCTGGTCCTCTTGACCACAGCATTGCTGATAAATGCCAGGATGCCATTGGCCTTTTTGGCCACCTGGGCACAGCTGGTTCATGTTCAGCTGCCTGCTGACCAACACCCCCTGCCAACACCTCCTTTTCCAATGGGCAGCTTTCCAGCCACTCTTGCCCCAGCCTGTAACATTGCTTGGGCTCAAGTGCAGGACTTGGCCTTATGGAATTTCATCCCACTGGCCTCAGTCCAAGGATCCAGCCGGCCAGAGTCTTCTGTAGCTTTCCCACTCTCTAGCAGAACAACACCCTCGCCCAAGTTGATATTATCTGTTACTGGAGATCCCATCATGTGTTACTCAATCCCATCATCCAGATTATTAGTAAAGTTGTTGAACAGGACTGTTCCCAGTACAAAGTCCTGGGAAACCCCATGTGTGACCAGCCATCAGCTGCATTTAACTCCATTTACAGCACCCTCTGGGTGCAGACATCAATTCATTTTTGTTTATCCAGGGGAGAGATGATGAATCAACCATGTATGGAGCTGAATATAAAGGAAAATATCTTTTGTTTTGAATTTTCTGAACAAATCCGCAGAAATCAGGAGGCAGTTGCATAGTCCATTGGTCAGTGTGTGCTCTCTGCTCCTACTGTAGTCACCAAAGAGGGTGACTTTTATTGTAGTTTTACTAGAGGCCATGGATTTTCAGCTTCAGTCTTATTGTTTAATCCCCTGAAGTCTTCCACTGCTCAGCATAGATATCAATCATCAATCATGTTGATAGCTGTTAAAATCATAGTACCTAAAAGACTGTGACATAATAGATGCTTCTTTCTAAAGCTCACTCTGGATTCTGTTGTTGAGAAGACACATATCCACCCCCTGAGAGAGAGCAAGAGTGAGAGAGATAGAGAGAGAGAGAGAGCACTTAAAATTGACTGAATCTCTAATTGTCCTTTATGTATGAAAGAGAAAAGCAGAGGAGGAGGCATTTACAGAGTGGTAATGTGAGGGAAAATCTCACCCCTACTCAGTATTCAGCACTTTGAGGAAAGAGTTTGCCCCAGAATTCTATGAACAATTAGGTGCAAGTTAATTGAATAAGTTATTGACTCAAATTTATGGTAATTAAATGACACTAATCTGACACACAGTGGCTATTGTGGACAGAAAAATTTCTTCTGTGATTCTAGGATTCATTCTCCTAGCATATTTGTAGATTGGGGGATAACATATTTGCTCATTCTTATCCCCACAGAATTTCTACTCAACATTTTAATAATTAGGCTGCGGGTAAAAGGTGAATGTCATCCAACTGAAAATAGGCAGACCCAAGGGAGGAAACTAAAGGCAAAGTTTCAATGGCAAGATCTTGCACAGAACTTGTCACAAATTTGTAGCTACTTGAGATGAGGCTACTCACAATTGTGCACTTAAAGTAAAAACACATGATCTAATAAACAAGTTTTGTACAGCTTCACTACTACACAAATTTCTGTACAGATAAGTGTAGCCATGATCTGACTAAGCCTGTGGAAAAGATTCAAACCAAAAATTACACCAAAAGCAGAGAGAAGCAAGAGGATACTTAGCCATCTTGCTTTACTCTTCCTCTTACTAAAGCTCACGTCTAGCCAAGCTCACATCTATTCCCCAGCTCTTCACAGTTACAGAGTCTGCTTTCATCCAGTCACCCACTCTGGCACTTCAAGATCTCTTAATTGCAATCATGATAAAATTAAGTTTTCCTGACTGAATTTTAGGCCATGTTCTCCAAAAAGAACAATAAAACAAAGGGCAGTACTCATTGGTGACTATGGATAGATTACTGCTTAGTAAATTGCCACTGATAGTTTTATCATTTTATAGAATCTTTTAGGACACTGTAAGTTTCTGAGATGTTTACTGATCAGAAACCCTCATGTTTAAGATATACTTTTTTTTTCATAATTATGAAATAATTTTGAAGGAGCTTCCTTACTAGCCATGTTTGGTTATTTTCTTCAGAATTCTCACAGATGACTGATTAGAATGTCCAAATGTTTCTGGAATTTTCACATCATGTAAAGCCTCACAAATTTTACAGGGGTAGTTAGTCCTTGTACAAATTCTGTTTGATAGAATAGGACTGACATCAGTCTATGTCTGAGAATCCAGATACATTTTTTTCTTCAATAGAAATGTACAATGGCCATAGAATCTTTAAACGAACCTGTAGATCTTACAGGATTAATAATATTTCTATAAAGATTTCAACGGATTTGAAATATTTATCTTGTCAGTAGTTTCTGTAGTAACAATTCCTGTAAGGAAGGCTTTTGGCAGGCCCTCATATTTTTTGTGGGGGTCTTTTGCGGGTGCAAGGGTGGTGGTTACATTTTGTCCCTTTCTGGACTGGGTTCAATCAGTTTTAAATCCATTGAGTGTTTGGGCTTTTGTTTTAGGTTTTTGGTGGTTTGGGGGTTTTTGGGTTTTTTGTTTTGCTTTTTTGTTGGTTTGTTTTGTTGTTTTCATTCTTTCCTGTTTAGTGTTACTTTTGGAATTGATACTGCTTGCTTAGATGACTCTGAAGCTGCAGTTATAAAATACCTAAATATGAAATAGATGCATGAGTGCATCTTGGGAAGGTGGTATTATGGATGGAGAGCTGTCATCACATCCTTCACAATTACATTATCATGTGCTCCTGTGGCGTACACCTGTGGCTTGTTGGCAAGGCATTTAATTCTAAGGACTATTGAACGCCATGCATTTTCATGGGGAATCAGTGCAAAGTTATTTAACACAGGTGTTTCTGTAATTGTGATACATTGGGAGATTCACAGTGCTCAGTAGCCTTCAAAATTACACCCTCCACCTGTGTGGTGAAGTAGTCTAACAATACCTCACTGATGCTGCTAATAAGCCGTGATGAGTTCCAGTTAGGCATCTGTGTGTGTTCATGCTGAACCAAATATATTTATTTTAAAAACAGTCAATTTTTTTTGTGCAATACAAATGTACAATGGCCATAACATTTTTTAACTAACCTGTAGTTCTTACAGGATTAATAAATTTCAAAATTTTATTAATGAAATACCTGCAAAGAAATACTTCAGGTATTTTAATATTAATATTATACCTCACTATTCATTCTCTTAAAGGCCCAGTACCTCAATTAGCCTTTTTAGTGGGGTTTTTTTGGGTTTTTTTTTTTTTCAGAATGCTACCAATCCTTCTGGTGGTGGTCAAGCATTTTACTACATTCAAGAAATATTGTATCATGAAACATTGGGGTGACTTTGGTTTTTTAAAAGATTAAAGATTTTTAAATATTAAATTATATACATTTTGACATGTATATAATTTAAGACTACAAAAATATCAACACTGCTGATTTTATTTATAGGAGTTTTGGGTTTGGTTTTTGGGGGGTTTTTTGGTTTTTTTTTTTGTTTGTTTTGGTTTTTTGGGCTTTTTTGTTTGGTTGGTTGGTTGGTTTTTTTGTTGTTGTTGGTTTTTGTTTTGTTGTTTTGGTTTTTTTTAAATAAAGATATGACTCTTTCCACTTCTGTGAAATTTTTATATTTGAAAACAGAGATTCTAACCAGACCCTCAACTTCACAAAAGGGAAAACAATTGCTTCCCTTTAGATCCACCAGGCACTGCAGAATGACTGCTTCAGCTGGCAAGCAGAACCTGTGAGAAACAGGATCCTGATACATCATTGCTAAATTTGGTAGCTGACATCTCACCTGCAGGGCAATTAGCCAGTGGGCATTATGTTTTTCATAGGCCCTTGCTTTGCAGAAGGTGATGCTGGGTACTTTGTTTCTGTGAAACGGGCTAGATTCTAGTGTCCACTTGCTTGGAAACATACTTACCTCTGGCTTTTCCTCGTTTTGATTGCTTCATTTGGCTAGATATTAGAAATGGAAGGAGCAGCCTGAATTATGAGTTACAGTATATACCACTCAGTCACCGGCAGTTGTTTTTTGTCACTCTTCACAGTATCTGAATGGATTTTGGAGGGAGCAGTAAAACTGATGCCTGATAAGCAGATTGTATATACAACCACAGTGGTGCTAAGCCTTTCAAAGGGAGGTTTTGCATGGATTTCCTTTTAAGGAAAAGTGGGGTTTTTGATTTCGGCACTTGAATTCTCATCTTAGCCTGATTCTTACAAGTGAGATATGTCCAAAACTTTCACCAGAAGTTGAAACATTGGCAGTTTGGCAAAGTTCTCTTTTGCTAAGCAGGAGGCCATGAAAAGTTTCAGGCAGCTATAACAAGTGGTGCTAAGACTACTTGTTCCAGTTTTGTTCCTGCTTCACAGTTGTGTAACTATTGATTTCCCTGTAGCTAACTCTGTAGCTAAATTAAATTAGCTGAAATTTAAATTAAAAAAAAAAAAAACAAAACAACAAAACAAAACAAAACAAAACTGAACTAATATCAAGAGCTATTATTTCAAAGAATTGGTCCAATGTAAGAACTTATATTTCAAGGACTATCATAGCAAGCATGACAGAAGGCCAACATGGATCAGCATGGAACTCCTGATTGAGCTCAACCACATAAAGGAAGAGCCCAGAAGCTGGAAGCAGGGGTAGGCTAGCAATACAGAAGCACTGCCCAAGCATGCAGAGATAGATCTAGAATAGCCAAAGTTAAGCTGGAACTGGAACTTGTGGGATGTGAAATACAGCCAAAAAGGCTTCTATGAGTATGCTGGCAGCAAAGGAAGGTGAAATAAACATGGGACTACATCTCAGTGGAGTTGAAAAAATAGTGATAAATGATACAGAGACCAGGTACCCAAGGTGGTTTACTTCATTTTTTAAGGTACCCAATAGTGGTTTACTTCATTTTTTTTCACTGGCTGTGTTTGCCCATGTGCTTCCTAGATGCTCAGATCTGTTAACAGAGTCTGTAACATTACTAACAATAGAGGTATAATCAAGTGAAGATGCAGTTAAGTCATATGGACAAATGTAAGGTCAAGGGGGCAGACAGAATACACACAAGTGTGCTGGGGGGTTTAGCTGCTGTCTGTGTTAGGCTGATGATAATTTGGAAAAGGGAAACAATACCACCATCTTGAAGATGGGAAAGGAGGAGTATCCACAAAACTACAGGCATATCAGCTTCACCTCATGTCCTGGGAAATCCTCCATAACAATCTGGTGCTTACAGGGTGCACTTCCCATGCAATTCTGGACAACAGTGGCATGAAGAAAGGCTGGAGGATGGGGTTACTCTTCAAGGAACCACACAAATAGACCAAGGGGATGACAAGAACTGAATGAAGGTCAGCTTTGGTAAACACAGACTTTTGCCCCTGGGATAGACTAAATTCATGCAGCACTACAATCTTGGTGTTGTCTGCCTAGAATTCAGGACCTGGGTTTCTGTGTGGAAAACCAGTTGAACTGGAGAAGTCATCAGTGCACCCTGGCAGCAATCAAGGCCATCCACATGCTTGGCTGGATTAGCAATGGGACAGCCAACAGTTCAAGCAGTGGATTTTGTGTCCCACTCAATTCCTGTGAGATCAAATATGAAGTACTAATTCAGCTTGGGAATTTTCAGTACAAAACATCGAGTTACCATTGGGACAATATAGAAAGATGAAGCCAGACTGTTCTCAAAAGTGTGCAGTAGGGGCAGAAGAAGCAATGGATGCCAGCTGAAACATGGGGAAATTCTTGCTAGGTACAAGGGAAATATTCTCATTTAACAGTGATCAATCATGTAGACCAAGTGTCTCGAGGATCTGTAGGATTTCTTGGAGATACTTAAACTCTCAGCTGGACACTAGCCTGAACAACATGATCAGAAAGTTTTCACATCAGCCTTGGGTGAAAAGAGGCTGAATGGTCTCTGGGGATCCCTTCCAGCTTATGTTTTACTATGATTCTGTAGAACAGTGGTGGTGGGAATTGTCCTCATAGTGACTAGGATGTAGATTTACTTGAATTCTGTTGTAAAATTGATCTACACTCTGTTTAACAGTTAATAGAAAAGATATGATTGTCTTGAGTAAAATGCATTGCTTTAACACTTAGATTCCTAGATAGCATTAAATCTTTGACATTAAGCTCTTTCAGAATTCTGACCAACTAGAAGCTAGTGCCTGTATAGAATATATTTCTTCAAATACCCTGTGTGATTTTTAATTAAGACTTTACCATATATACTATAAACAGAATACTAAGAAATTTTAAATTAGAAAGAACAAAAAGACTGTATATCAGTCTACATTAAACAATGTTTTATTAAAAAAACATTTGCAAGCAGCAGCCAAAGCAAGGAAGTAGGGTGATAAAAGAATCTAAAATAGAGAGCCATAGCAAAAATGGTAAACTAAATGATACAAGAAAAAAATAAAATAAACCTAAACCAATGCCAAGCATGTCCTAAGCCTTCTGGGGCAGAAAGAGAAAAAGCCAAGGAGTGTAATTTTCATGGGAATGAAAATTATCACAGAACATTTTTAAGTATATAAGCACAGTCCTCTAAGGTCAGAATTAATCTTGATGTAGTTCAGCTGAAGGCCCTAAAGCTGGATCAAGAAACAATGAGTATATTCTTGTTCACACCATCCAGTAGTTGCTTTTCTAATTTGTTCATTCTGTTAAAAAAAGAAACAATCCTGACTCCTGAGCCTCCTCTAGTGTTCTAAAAATAAAAGCAAGTAATGTAGACTCAAATCAAAGAAGACCTAAGTACAGAATGGTTGATGAATCTTGCCAAGCAGGTATTCTTCACCCTGTTCCTTTTCTTCTTAACTTTCATGGTGTGAAATGAAAATTTTCCAATTGGGTTCATATCCCCATGCTTCTCTGTGATCTTCACTGGTATAAAATGTAATAGGTCAGTACAGTTTTTTTACAAATACTAGCAATACTGTTTGAATATACATGAAGCAAATAAGCAGATCCCCCACTCCATATTTCTCTCTTGGCAGTTAGCTAGTTACATTCTTCTTGTTCATGCTCAGTCATCAAAATTAAAGAAACCATTTGTTAAGATAGTTAATACTTTTACCTGAGCCCTGAATAATCTATCTGATTTTGCTAAGTACCTTAAAAGCATGCCACTCTCCAATATTGCTTTCATATTTCATTACATACCTCATCAGTGTTTTGATTATTTCTTTTCCAGTAAGTTGTGTGTACAGTTACAACAGTATTGAATCAATACATCTTTTTATCACCATACACTTTAAGTGCCACTCTTAATTTATTTTTTTTTAATTTTTGTATTGCTTCAATAGAAAAACAGATATTTTAGGTCTATATTGAGCTATAGACGTGTGTATATATATATATATATATATATATATATTTAATTAATAAGGAATTGATACATATTCTTAGCATGCTCACTTTTAGTCTTCATGACCAAAATCAGAAAATATGAGGGACTATGTTTCTCAGAAAACAGGGAACAATCATAGATTACCATGCATCCTATACGGTTCTGATAATGCCATTTAAATGAGGGCTTATGTAAAAGCCATAAAAATTATTAAAACTGGTTTGGTTTTTTTTACATTCTTTAATTTCTATTTTCTGCACTACAACAAATATCAGCTATGACTCTTATACAGCTTTTAAATATAGCATTTTACTCATCTAGGCACAGAGGAAGGAAATATAATTCTGCTTTAATTTGAATTTAGAAGAAATTAACTCCCTCCCCAAATCCCAAATCCAACTAAGAAATAACATAATTATAGAACTATTCTCCTTGCTGTACAGTGGGAAATCAATACGAATACTACTGAAGTCTTTTCAGGCAAACGAGAGCAACAGTAACAACATGTGAGGTGTAATTAAACAATCATAGTTTAATGTTTCTCATGGCAAAGCTACAATTTATCAAAGCAAGAATTTGGAGGAGTTTAAGTCCTTTTTTTTCTCTTATGAAACTAAATGCTTACTTTAAATCTATTTCCATGTAAAAAGTGGTTCCCTAAAGTTGCAGTTAGCAAGAAATAACAAATGTAACTTTTTTTTTCCTCAGGGAAAAGAAGGGAGGAAGAAGCACTTTCAACTGCTGTTTTGATATGAAAAGGCATCTGAACTGAAAATAATTAATGGCTAATGAAATGTGTACTCAAGGTCAGAGTGAGGCTCTCTTTAGCGTTTTAACTATGATTAATTTACACTTGATCTTCTCCCAAAAGTCAAAAACAGTCTTACAATACTTTGAAGTAGCAGTGGGGTTAGCTTTAAAATATTGTTCTGTCTGAATTTTACACCAGGTTGCCAAAAAGATGATATGATAACTTTAGGAAAAGATTTCTTATTCCTTCATGCTTTATGAGATGATTCATTGTCTCCACCTTAAAAGCTGACAGGTTAAACAGGAACAATACTGGGGGAAAAAAAAAAAAAAGGAAGAAAAGAAAAAGTAGAGATTATATTTTCATGCAACACTGTCATATCAGAAAGAAAGTTCAGGTCTCAAACCTTAAATGGTGATATATCTGGGGAAGCGTGAGGCTCAATACTTCAAGAAAGGTTCTCAGACCCCTGACAGAGCCATGATACCTTGCGCCTCCCCCAGAGAGAGGTTGTGGTGACTAAGAAATGCCAAGCAGTTTCAGAGTCATAGTCTGTCCCATTTTTAGATTTAAATTCGGGTGTTCTCTTTGAATGTTTAATGCTTTCCAAAATCTGCTGGAATTTTTAAGCATACTTTATAAATTTTTAAGCATCGTGTAAAACTTCCCATGGCATTTGGAAAATAAAGAACTAGCACTTGTTTAAGATATTGAGTTAGCAATTTTCCATCAGAACAAATTCATCAAATTTTATATGAGGCAAGGAAACAAATTTTCTGTGATAGCACTAAGCAAATTCAGACACAAAGCTGATGTTTAGGTAAGGCTATTGATTAAAATGAGATTTTCACATTTGTGTTTCTCATTTAGCTCACAATGGCTTGCAAAAATATCACCAGGTATTCTTTCCAGGAAAAATTTACTATTTTCTGCATTGTGTAATGTAATACCATTCATTTCAGTGAGTGATATTTGGCTTTTTTTAATGTTTTGTTGCAGAATTAAATCTTTAGTAGTAGAATAAGAAATAGGAAAAATTAGTTGCAAACTGTATATTTCCAGAATAAAATTGTTGAAAGTTTGGAGACCTAATGTAATATTCATTTTGAGAAATGTGGCTAATTGAATGTGGATCCAAACAGATGCATTGGTCAAGGTATGCAAATGAAAAGAAATGGATCTGAGCAAATTATTCCGCCTGTTCTGTTGTTTCCTTGTTACAAAATTAACAGAGTAATGACCTAATACATGTGGTAGATACATTCCTTGATGTACCTGAGAACTGAAAATGAAAAAATACCCCACAGCTCTTATCAGAGTCAATGATAAGAAAAAGATTGGTTGACCTATTACATCTTGATAGGTAACAATAAATTCTGTAACCACTGTGAACTCTCTTCTGCACACCTCTGACATTGCCCCTACTTTGTAACAGTGAAAAACAGAGCAAAGCCAGTCCATCTGTTTCCACATCTATTTCTCTTGCCTATTACAGTGAACAGAAATCATTAAAGTCCATTTTTTTTGAGAATTTTCCATGTCATCATTCCATTTCCCTGCTCTATTCCTGGTTTTTCACTTGTTATTTGCTGGAAAATTGCATATTTTCTGAGGTAATTTTCCTAGAATGTCTGTGTTTAGGAGAGCAAAAGTGGGAACAAGATGCACTTGGAACAATGAAGAGCATCTTTGTTGCTGAGAAGGTAAAAGTGAGGAAAGGCATGAACATGAATTCATGCTCTGATAATGCATTTATAGCAACTATGTTCTACTCTGCAATTGTGTTATACTCTCATCTGTCACAGTAAAAGAACACAGGGAAATACAGCCAGAGGGTTACTGGATTGGAAGCAATGGTAAGGAATAATCTGCTCCAGGCAAAATATTTTCAGGTAAATATCAACAGAAAAGCTAAAATGGAATAGACCATTTGAAGTGAAAAGGACCTACAATGATCATCTAGTCCTTTGCATATTGCAGCAACTACAACCATTGCACTCAAAATGAGACCAGGTCCTTTTAAAGAGGGTATGTAGGAAAAGAGGGCACATTTTCACTTGTTCAGGTCTCAGCAGAAAATTCATTTAGCTTCAGTTGCCTAAAATATATCTCATCAGTGCTTACTTCCTGTCTGGGCAATCAGTAGTAGGCACCCACTACAACATCTCCTTTGTTTTCCATCCTCCTAAACTCCACCCAGAGGATCTCAACCACATCACCACTAACTGTAAAGGCAGTGTAATCAAAACTCTCAAGAATAATGTGACACCTCCACCTTGCCTTTCCTGCCTATCCCTCCTGGAGACCCTATAGCCCTCCATCCCACTTCTCCAGTCCTGGCATCCATACCACCAAGTCTCACTAAGACCTAGTGTATTGTAGCTCTGGAAGCTTACCAACATTTACAGCTCATCCTGTTTGTTTCTCATGCTGCCTGCATCAGTGTACAAGCACTTCAGATATGCTTCTGAGACCTCAGTGCTCCTGAGGGCATTGTAAATATTCCCACTAGCATTGAAACACCCAGGAAATGTGATGCCAACCCTTGGCTTACCTGCTGCAACCCTGTTGGTATCCCCTTCCCCATTGTGTCTAGTTTAAAGCCCACAGTAGGGATCAGTCCTGACAGCTTATGCCCAAACGTTCATTTTCTCCACCAGGACTGGTGGTCCCTGTCAAACCCCAGCATAACTTATCCTATCAAGTCTCTTTAATGGTTTAAAGTTCCAAAGTTTTGGTGGAGATACATTTCATATCATCCACTATAGTCATGGATGCTGATGACTTCACCTTCCTCATACAAAGGTAAGACCTCAGCAGATAACAGTGTTATAGCTAGACAAGACAGGTAATGATGCTTTTCATTTCAGGTGATATGCTGGCCTGAGGCAGTGGAGAATATGTTAGCCTTTTGCATTTGACAAAGTAAGGAAGTTATATTACATTATCTAACTACATTTTATGTAGCTATGAAATCCTATCACCTGCCAAGGCACATGTTATTTGCACTGCCTTGAAATGTTATCCAAACTTTGGGCTTCTCATGGTGGAGATGACAGATTATTAAAAAATTTTATTTTACCAATTTTCTCGTATGTGAACTGAAGGAAAGGAACCATCCTCATATTGCCCAGTTACAGGAAAGGTCAGCTGAAGTTTGTGTCTGGTGTTTGAGTAATGCTTGGAATTCTTTTCTTACCCTCTCTCTGCTCCATAAATCATCGCACACAGAAAGGTCAGGAACAGAGAGGGGGTAAGATACCAGCTAAATAAGGACCAAAAGATTCCTCTCTTTCTGGAAACCATCAGATGAGAAAGGGAATTTCTAGAATTATTTCGAGATAGGAAAGAAGACCTGAAATAGTTAAAATATTTGGACTACACACTGAGCAATTCAATTGCTTGGAATCAGCTCATATCCTTGAATAAATAAAGGAATTAACTTTGTCTAAAGCCGTCCAAAGACAGAGAATAGTAACAGCTGACATTTTTTTCTTTAATTTTTTTTTTTTACTTACACTGTGTGGTTTTGTCTTTCCTCCACCCTTTTCCTTGATCCGACATAACTTTTGCTTGTCTTCTCGAATATGGGAAACGACAGAGTAGAATTGAATAAAGGACAGTTGTTGACATGTTCTTCACCTGACACAATTATTTTTAATCAGGTATTTTTAGACTTTACCTTTTTCAAAAGGATTGAGACAAAATTAACATCTTAGTAGAGATATATTTTATGTCACACAAGAACAGAATGCCTTCAGGAAAAATAGTAACAAAGAAAAAGAGATTTTCCTTTGTTTGTCTCCTTGCTTGTTTTGGTTGGTTATTTCAAATTAGTGAAAATTTTACGAAACAGTGTGTTTGGACAGTTTGAAGCAGAAGCTAACATCAAACTCAGGATGATTTCACTGAAATTGTGAGCCCGAAATGTTTTGTTCATACTAAATGGGCAGCTTCCTGAAGACGTTTCTAGTATTGCAGGGAATCTGGCTGATTTCCTGACCTTTTGCAGACATTTCTACTGTCGTATGAATAATATCAAAGTGGTCAAACAAGAGCAACTTTAAGGAAATTATGTCTGTGCTTATTTGAATAAAAGGATGAAGTACGTAACATCCACTGCCTTTTCACAGTGACTTTTATGGGCAATCTAATTCATATCTATCCAACAAATACCAGTGTAACCTTGACTAGATAGTCATAAGCACAAGTTCAGGGACTTGCAATTCTTGATCATTCCATTCACAGTTTTAAACCTTTTTGTCATGAAGTATCTTTAGTCCTGCTCAAAGAATTTATGTGGTGAAGGGAGGAAACCATTTTTAATATGGATAAACTGTGTCTGATAGTAAGGTTGGAAGTATTAAAAGATACTTCTCTGTTCTATGACACTGTCCTATCTCACTGTTTTGGAAAAAGAATTAAATATTTGGGAGAGGTGTGAAGCCCCACAATGACTTCCTTTTTTTGCAAATATGGCAGAAGACTGTTTTTTCATCAGCACAAGTTATAATAATGGTAAAATAATATGAATATTTATTAAACTTCTTTTTTTTTTAATTCAGAAAAATACTTATTATTACTTCAGAATATAAATACCTTTTTAGAGTCCGAATTTGGAACCTGTCACACTGAGTGTTGAGCAAATGTACAATGTGAACAAAAGAAAATTTTAAGACCACCTTTCCAGAACAAGACCTGTAGAGGTGATCACACAGAACTTTCCCAGTTGTGAATGTTCCTTTAGAGACCATGGATGGCAATTAAGTACTTAGAATGTATACATATATCGTTTGGTATAATATGTTAAGATATGTTCTAGATAAGTTAAGAATAAACAATGATGAACAGAGATTTTTTTGGAAGATTTAACTGACTTTGTAATTTATCCTCCTGGTCTTTCTTCTTAGAACAATTTTATGAAAGAACAACAAAGAGTTTTAAATAAACAAGGCTTCATTAAGACATTAGCTGGAATAATTAAATACTTGCACTGAGAAAAATTAAAACATGTAGGTGAGGGAGAGCAGAAAATTTGAAAAAGAAAACTTGTAAGCTACTCTTTTCCTTAGTGCTTTCTTTTTCCAAGTCAGGTTCTTACTTTCAGATCTGACATGCAAAAATTCCCAGATTACAACAAACTTTCTCAGTGCTATCTACCCCCAGAGAAAAAGCTCCTTTCATCCCCTCCAAGCTGCAGCTCCGATCTCTTTGCCAACATCCTTGTCTATAGATACCAGGCTCCTAAGTCCCAGATGAGGTTTTTTCCTGCTCAATACCTCTCAATTCGGGAAGGTCCTCTTCCAGAGGGGCATTTGCGTTTCCTCCCTTCCTTAGCAGCATCTCTGTTTCCATCCTGCAGCATCTGTCAATACTCTGTTGATTACAATCTGAGAATAATAAATGAATCTGCTAAAAGGTTGCACTGTGGATAGGAACATATTTAGAAAAGTATTTCCTTAATTTCTCCTGGAACATAAACTCAGAATTGCTGTAATGAGCACAGTTTACCTTTTCTTAGACAGGCAACCCTTTTTTTAAAGGCATGTGAAACCCAAACTCAAATGAGTTGAGTGAGCAGTCTTATTCAACAGGCTGAGAAAAAGTAAACTACCCATTCTGAAGAACATTCTTAGAATATAATGATAAAAATAGTTTTGACACTGCTGTTTATGTTATGTGTCAGGTGAGGAAGAATTCATCTTCTGTAGCAACATTCAGACAAAGGAACAAATGTACTATACTTCCCTTCAAACATCTCCTTCTTCCTTTTAAGCAAGAAAGTTGCACAGGCACTGAAGTAGTCTCAGTGCTGAAACCATTTTGCTACCAAGATATACTGCAGACTATAAAACAGTGTAAAAATTACAGAGAAGAACAGGTTCCAGTACTGTGGGGCAAGTGTAACAATTATCAAATACTCAGTTAAATGATTGAGGTTATATTAAAGAACCATTCAAGAAAAATCAAAAAAAAAAGAAAAAAAGAAAAGCAAATTATAGTCCCTACATCTTGACTGAAAAGATTAGAAGAAACTAAGGATAAAATTTGGAAGTTAGACTTGCAGTTCCTATGAAACATTGTTTTTCATTTTTCTCTTCTTATATCTGAAAAATATCAAAAAATACTAAACCTAATCCTTTCTATCAGCTAAGCATGTGTGGCTGAATTTCCTGTGGGAAAAGAGGATGCAACAATTAAGCATCTGATTTTAACCTTCTAAGCTAAGATCATTTATGCGAAGCCTGAAATGAATTTTCAAAACTGACTATTTAAAGATTAGCAATAGTTTAAAAATGAAAGATCTGGCATAATCTTTCCTGTACAGAGCAAATGAATGATGATGTAAATAAATACAGGGAAAATTGAGAGCTTTCAAAGATGTTTTAAACCAAAACAGAGGAAACAACAACTTGAAAGGATGGGAAGTGCATTTTAGTAGTTATTGCTTAAGGTTTCCTGGATTTTTGGGGTTTTTTGGGGTTTTTGTACAGCACAGTCTCTTAGACTTCCTGTGATGTTAATGACAGAACAGAAAACCAGCTCAGAAGTACGGTATAGCTCCCAGCAGCCTGATTTGAAACTCTAAGCTTCAAAAGGGCTAAGACTGAATCAATCAATCGATCATTCCCCCCCCCGGTTTCTTTGCACACTCACTTGTCTTACACCATATAAAGATCCAGTGTGGAAGAAAATGTTATCTTTTCCATTTTATTATCTCAGTTCCAGGTGATACAGGTAAAGTATTACACTCCCACAACCTCCTACACTTTTGCATGTTGAAAGGACACTTGTGTTAATGTACACATGCTTGTGCAGACCAGATTTCCTCTGTGTGGTAGTGTCATATCATGGCTTCTGCAAGATCAGCTTTGTGAAATGAATGCATAAATAAGGAAAAACAGTGACATTGTTTATAGAGATCAGTGGTATTTTCTTACATATTCTACAGGAGAATTCAACTAACTTCACCTTCAGAGCAATTTGAAAATCATTGGGGCTCATAATAGGCTCCTTTCAAACATAATAGAATTGCAGTTAAAGAAATTTTGGAAACTGAATTTCCTTGTATGATTCCTTTATTTACTTTAAAAATATATTCTTGAAACTTTAAGAAACATTGTTTGGTTTAGTTTTGTGGTTTGTATTTTAAAATAGATAAATGAATGACTGTTCTATTCATGCTGCTTCTGTTTCATCTCCTACTTCAACACCCTGTAGCAAAAAAAAAAAAAAAAAAAAAAAAAAATCCTAAACCTATAGTGTTCCCATGGGCAACAAAAGCTTGAAAAGAAGCAAAAACAAGTTGGTAATAAAAAAATTTCAAAGGGCCATGTTTCAAGCTGTGGGAGTGCAAGGAATATTATTTCTTATATAAAATGCACATCATCTCTTGTGAATGGCAACTCAGGACACTGCATATGCTCGTCTCCTACTTCATAGGAATTATCTAGCAGATATAAATGAAGGCAGTTTTGATAACTAACTTAATAAAATTCCAAAGAGTAGGGGTGGGCAGCTCAAGCTGACATTTTAAGATTTCATGAGGGAGGCTGATGGGTGAAAGAAGGAGGAATGTCATTTGGTACAGACAGAAACTTAATTTCTTTAGTTTGGATGAATTCCAAGCAGAGTTATAGCATTTTTACCATCCTCCTATTTCTTATACAAAGCAAGCAGTTTTTTTCTGTTTACTTAAGTACACAGAGATGAAAAAAAATCCAGAGGCTTACAAGACCACAGCTGTCTGCTCTTCAAATACTGGTTCAACACTTTGATGAAGGGTAGTGTTGTTTGCTTTCTGTGCACTGCAGGTTAAAATTAAGCAGGTTGTTCACAGGACATCATTTCTCTAGAGATGCTGCTTACTGGTTGAGTTAAAAGATAAATAAAAATTCATAGTTAATTTATTTTATTTTTCCCATATCCCAAATACTTTGATATTTAGTCTAAATCAGGGCTTGAGTCCAGAGACCTTTAACTCAGGCAATAAGATTCTTCAAAATTATAAGTAATTAAGAGAAAATTTATGGCAGATTAAGGTCTCTTTTAATTTCCCTTCTTCATATATTTTAAAGGCCTGCTGCTCTGAATCACTACTTTCATCACTTTTCATCATCCAAGTGTGTAGTCCTGACACAGATGGTCTTGATTCATGCCATCCTTTCCAGTGTTTTCATTAAGATTACTTGACCAATTAAGAGCTGATAACATGAATAGGGCTTATTATACCATCTTGTGTCACTCACCTTCCAGTTTCTTCCTTCTGCACTTTTTATTTTCCCTATCCATATGAAATTCTGTCACAGACAGCACAGGAAGGTTCTCAGCAGAGTTTTTTGCAGACCTGTGTATTCACCTCTGCAGCCTAGGCTATGATAAAGTGTGAGGGAGAGCTCTTTTACTGAGAGGGTTATAAGACCATGGCACAGGTTTCCCAGCAAAGCGATGGATGCCCTAGTTTTGGAAGTGTTCAAGGACAGGTTGCATGGGACTCTGAGAAATCTGATCGAATGAAAGGTGTCCCCCTTCATGGAAAGGGTAGGGGGGGAGGTTCATTGGAAGCAGACAATTTTTAAGGCCCTTTCCCACCCAAACCATTTTGATTCTGTGTTTCTTTTTAATGTGTGCAGCTCAGGACCTGTGCAAGAGTAATTTTAAATAAGACTGGCCTGTCATTTTCACAGAATATAGTATCTAATCCTTGAAAAAATTAGGTGATGAGACCAACATTTACAAAATGGGCCCTACTTGGGATCTTACACCAAATTTTATGTATGCCCGGGTGAACAAATGACATCTTGAGAAATGGATGCAACTGTGCAGCTCCAACAAACTTATTGACTTTGTACCCAACAAGCAAACCTAATTTTTCATGGTTCTTTGGGGTTCTGTGGAAAAACATTAATGTCAACATGGCTGTACATAGCCCATACTTATTCTCTCCTCAGCTGAGCTTCTTTGGACACTTTGAATATCAGAGCTTTATGTTTATAAATATTTTTGGTGTAAGAAGAGTAGAAGTGAGAGATAGGGATAGTGCAGTTTGGAAGCACTATCATTATGTAGTAATTTGTATAAAACATGCACCTTACATCTTTAACTTTTAAGAAAACCCAGTATCAAAGATATATACTTAAATATATAGTAACCTACATAGATATTGGCATGTATATTGGTGGTATCAATTCGAGGAAGGTGCTTGTGATGCATAAAATCCCATAAATAAGAAGTTATGTAACAAATGCAGCACTTAATTTTTTGTATGATTCATCAACAAATAATTTTTTTCTTGGGGAATGTTGATTCTGAAACAGTCATCTGTATACTTAGGCAGACAGTATAAATTTGTGATGGTTGTAGGAATTTTACTTTCAGAGAATGTGGACATTCAAGTTAAGGAACTATGCTTTTCTTCACACTAAAGGAAGAGAAAAAGGAAATCAAAGTATACACTCATCAGTCTCCTCAGGAAGTCTGTTACTGATGTCCTCAGAACTCATTACTGATGTTCCTTTTCTGTAGACTGGCAGGTGTGAAGGACAGGTTGTGGAGCTTACTTGTAGAACAGTATTTACACCAAAAACTGCTGGGTAAACTGGATTGATGTGAAGAGAAAGACTTTCTGTGCTCTTCTAATATCATTATATCTTCTGATTAGGTTATAATGCAAATACTATCGAAGACTCACAGTTTATCTGTAGTATTGACATTCCCAGCACTGACATTCTCAGGTCAATATACTAATATTATAATACACTTCCTGTGAGTTAAGAATAAAATTACCCTGCTTTCTACACACAAAACTTTTTTTAAAAAGTATGAAAACTAATTATTTAAAAAAACAGTACTTGAAAGTAAGTCCTTGGATAACAGGTTTCTTCATACACTTGCAAAAAATTTGAGATACCAAGTTCCTTGTACTAGAGAAAGATGTGTATGGATATCTATGAAACTTTTAGAAGACAGAGGAAATGCAAGGGGAAAACAAATTTTATCTGATGTGGGAAAGTTTGTTATATTTTTCTGTAGGTGTTTTTAAACATAAGGCATACTTCTGAATTAGTTCTTTCTTAGTGTATGAGGTAGCTGCCTGTGAAGATGAGGAAAGCCCTCCTGGCTATTTTTTAGCTAGTGTTAGGGGCATCTAGTCTGTCCCTTTGGCACTAGGTCCCACAGTCAGGGAAGCAAACTGGACTCATAGGGTACAGATGGTACAGGGTTATTACCCTACCACTGCCACACCCATCAGGTTCATCAATGGGGTCGACAACCTCTTCCTCCACCCCTCCTTCCCAGGGTTTTGGCTTCCAGTGCTCAAGGCCAACTCTGATTTAATGCAGCTGTGGAATCTTGGATCAGATTTCTGGGAAAGATGTGGATGTCAGAGTTTTGAATGAAGCAAGGTTCTGGCCTCCCTTTGTTTGGAGCAGTGTTGACAGTTTCTTGTCCAAGCTACATTGTTGATGTATCTGTGCCTGATCATGTACCCTGTTCATTCTGAGCCTGACCCGTGGACTTGACTTCCCAGCTTGACCTCAGATTTTTGTTGTCACCATGGACATGCTTAGTGTTCTGGACACTTGCCTGATTAACATCCTCTGTTCTGCTTTGCTATTCTTGTTCAGTTTCTGTAGGACTGCCTTTGTTAGAGACGACACAGCCCCACCAGTTTTGTTGTCTCAACTCCCAGTTTTCCTTCTCATCTGGAGAATAACCAACTTTGCTTCTCCTTAACAGTACTCTCAAACAACCCAGTCAAATTATTTGCCACTCAGTATTCTCTTGTTTCTCCTTTTTCTCAACAAACAAGCTGTCCTTTTTACTCTTTCTTTGCTCAGGTTTTGCAGATTTTTTACCCTTATATGGTCCTAGAATCATAGTCTTTGGTTTTAGACACTGACCCCAGTAAATCTATGCTTTCCTGTCTTTTGATGTCTTCCACCCAGAAGCAGTTCTAGAATCAGAGAATGGTTTGGGTTGGAAGAGACCTTAAGGATCACATAGTTCCAGCCTTGCTGCCACCATCAGGGCTACCCTTGGCTACATCATGGTTGTTTAGGCTCCAATCTACATTTCTATCACACTCATAGGATTTGGGACTAGAGTTGGCTCTCTGCCTGTATACTTTAGCAACTTGGTTAAAAAATGTTTTCAACATAGCTTCCAACATGTTTAGAGTCAGGTTTGTGAGATATGAAATGGGCGGAAAATGTACTTTATCTCTGTGCTCAAATTGTGGTGAACAACCATAGCAAATTCTACTGCCATCTGGTTACTTAGTGGCGTTCTTTCCAGTAGATACAGGGGTCAATCTGTGTAATACTTTTTTAGTTAATAACTGGATGATGCAAGACATTACACTCCACACATTTCCAGACAATACAAAACTGGCTAATAATAAAGGGCAGAGCTAAAAGAAGGATGTAAGTAAGGTGGAAAAATGGGCTGATGGGAATCTCATGAATTTCAAATAGAATTGCCAAGATCTCCACTTGGGGAGAAATAACCCCATGGACCAGCAGAGATTTTCATCCTGATTATTTTACCAGTATGTAATTTTTAGCAAAATATTGATTATAATAATATGTGTATAGATAAGCATCTGTGATATTCCATTGCAATGTAGAATATTATAGCTAAATCATTATGCATTAGAACTCAAGCCAACAAATATTCATGAATTTCTGTAATTTTTAGTCTTCTAGTTTACAACTTTAATAATAACAACCTTACAAAAAATTGTGGGTTTTTTTTTCTCCATCTGAAGTTAGTAGCTTCTTAATTGCCTAGTACTTTCAGCAGGATAGTACTTAAGCAGAATTATGGCAGTGCATATATTGGCTTATGTGTAGTTCAATACGATTGCTTAACAGATGTCTGATTTAATTATAGGCACCTCATATACATTTTCATTGGTGTCATGAACCTACCTCTATGGTAGCAGCATTTCTAAGCAACACTGCAGCCAACTAATGCAGTAGAATCACATAAAAGACCAGTTCTCTTCTGCATTCTTCTTGTCTTTCCCCTTCCAGCTCCAAAAAACAGTAACTCAATAAGATGCCTTTCCTTGTCAGCTAGCTGTATGTCCATAGTTGTAACCACACTTCATAATGTTTTTGTTGTATTGTTAAAGGAAAATGATGTTTGATTGAAACACTTGTTGCATTTCACTGTTGGATGAGCTGCTGTTAATATATTCAATTTCAGCTAAGTCACTACAGAGATGAGGCTCTCAGTGAGAACATAATATTCTTTTCTTTTATAAGTCTCCAAGATGCTGTATATCCAGGAAAAGTGAACTGATTTATCAGTGTTGTTCCATGATCAGGGCATAAATGTAGAAACTGAGGAACTGTGCTTTCTGTTCTAGCTTGAAAAAGGGATGTCAGTGTCTCAGGTTCTACATTTGTGAAGTGAATACCTTATACTTGCCTTTCTCCAAAATAGGCTCAGATATTAATGTAAAAATATAACATGTTCTTTAATAAAATTCAAGTTAACTAGCAACTTAGAATACTTCAGTATCCGTTATTCTGAATTATACTTCATTAGCTATTCTACTTCAGACCAGGTTATATTCGATACTCTGAAATACTTCCAGAAAAGGAGAACAGTGGCATGTGTTTCTGTAAGCATCAAGTTTAAGAACAAGAGAGCTACTAAGAGAGTTATTAGCACCAGACAAAAAGGAGCTACTCATTACTTGGGAAAAAACCCACAATACTTTGATACTGCAAAGATGGTAGAGGCTGAAAGGGGGAAAACAAATCTTTTAAAGTCCATTTTATTCAGTTCTGCCTCAGCTCTCAATATTTAAATCAGTTCATAAATTAGTGTTTTACTGAAAGAGCAGAAAGGTAAAAAAAGCAGGATAACTATCAGGAAATGTAATATCTGCTAGTATAAATTAGTATTTATTACATTTATATTATTTGGAACCAAGAATTGTAAATCCCAAGAATTTGTGTGACATGAGAATATGGCTTGTTCTTTTTCCTTCCTTCCTGGGTTCTCTTATTTAATCCTTTTTCTACCCATAGAACCCATAGAATATCCTGAGTTGGAAGGGACCCACAAGGATCATCATGTAGCCTGCCCAGAATATGCATGTTAATTGGATAAAGTGACTGTAGCGTGAGATAATAAAAGGCTAAAGTGCAGTACAGTGCCTTGTGTGAGGATTTCAAAGGCACTGTCACTATCTAAAGTGAACATGGACAGTGGTGCACAGGTACTGGAAAGTAGGATGCTAATGCTGCAGTCTGCAATTCTACACTGTCAGCCTGATTTTTGGTGGCATTGGATTCTCAGAAGTCATCACCACTTCAACCACTTTCAGCTAGAGTGAACGGAAACTACATGTAGCTGAATACCCAAATGACACAAGAGCATGCCATTTGAAAATGAGACAACAGATATTCAAATAAAGGTGTTTACTTTGTCATATCTGCCACAAAGTGTTTGTGAGTCAGGCAAGTTAACAGAGATTCCCTGTTTAAAAAAAAAATAAAAATCAAAAATCAAAACCACCCAAATACCTTCCTCTGCTGCTTCTCTTCCACTATTATGTCCATATGAATGTGAGATCTTCAAGACCAAAACTATCTTATGGGTCATCCAAGGTATTATAAAAGAGATCTTTCATTTTTTAAAAAACACCTTTGCATATCAATCAAGAAAATCCACAACCCATTATTGACTTTACCAGCATTTTACCACGCCACAGTGATGATGTTGTACTGTTTGTAATTCTGAGGGAAGGTGCACCAAAATGAAGAATTTATTGGAAGTCAGACAAACATATACATTTACCCAGAAGCATCAGGTAAAAGAGAGAATAAAAGAATAAAAGTTTGGAGAGAAGTGAAATTTTGCTTAACCCTATCCCTAAATTACCAATGGACATAAGGATTTAGTCCTCTTTTACAAAGGTTGCAGAAATATGTTTACATGTTCACTTAGACTACTGTGTTAAAATAATAATAATAATATATAAATGGTACCTTGTGCCTGACACCAAGCAACCAAGAATTTGCTTAGCAGAATTTGTAGGTCAGATCCTTCTTCCCTTCAAGCCAATTCCCATTGATCACACTGAAGGGGGGAAGGGAGCGGTGGGAAACGTTCACATTTAAAATTATGTGGAGACGTTTTCACTCAGATTAAACTGGGACTCAAAAGTGGCTATTTATATGCATGAGACCAACACAAAGTGCATATTCTGCCTCAGGATTAAAGCATTTAGTTTTTCAAGAGGGAATAGTTCATTGATCAATGCTTTATGCCCACATCTCTCATGTTGATAGAGCTTTGCCCATGAACTCTCATTAGATGTCCTGATTCCAACTTAAAACTTAAATTTAATTTCAACACCAGAAGTAAGATGTCATGAAGAAAACTGATTGCTCCATATATTCATCTAAATACAGGTCAAATCTCGGTATATATCAACAGCATTTCATCATCAATAACATGTGCCACCAAGATGAATTGAGGCTGAAGGCTGCAATTTCTAATCACTAATAATAATGTTTGCAATTAATTGTATGTACAGCTAAGTGTGTCTCAGTTTTTTTGCTAAGGCAATTTTACTAAACCAAGTAATTTTACTGCTAAATACAAACACTGGAAAAGTTGTGCCTGTTAACATGACTAGTTTCACTTGTCTAATATATGGTCTCACAGTTGACCAGTCTGATAATTTAATTTCATGCTACAACTGCTTTATTCTGAATATTTGATATAAAGCAGATTAAAAGTTTGACATTAGAACATTTCCCCCAAATATATTTCATTTTCCTGATCATCTTCTGCCATAGCAGTATAACTGGCATTTTGCAGAGATTTTTCACCAAAAAAAAACCTGAAAAAACCAAACAAGTAAAAAGAAACATGAAACTCATTGGTTGCAAAGATCCAAAACAGCTAAAAGGAATTTTATCAGGCAACACTCAGTGAATTAATGGCAATTTTGTGGCTACATTCTTACATTGATATGAATTCACTCCTTTCATTATAGGCCCTTTTAACAATTTCCTGCCAAATATGATGAGAATAGGCTGTAGAGGTATGGTTCAGGAGCTAATTCACACTTATTATTTTGATGAGTAACAGTACATGCCATTTCATCCTTCAGAAGTTGTGCATTTAGTTTAGTTTCAGAGTACATTCTAGTCTAAAACCCAAATCTCTCCCTAATAAACACTAAAATATGCTTAAGTACTCACTGTGTATGTTTCTGCAGTTAGAGGCTCCCTGCCATATTCCAAAAGTATTGTACCTGATACCGAGTAACACTTTCAATTCTGCTGTGAGTCACTACTGTGTGCTGCAGCTGACCCATGAACTGCTTCTGGGTTCTG
This sequence comes from Passer domesticus, assembly GCF_036417665.1. NCBI lineage: Eukaryota > Metazoa > Chordata > Aves > Passeriformes > Passeridae > Passer > Passer domesticus. Next base: position 80,945,527 of record NC_087474.1, on the reverse strand, counting down.
GACCTGAGAGCCATGACATTTCACAGACACCAGCTCTGAAATCCCCCTGACTTAAGTTATTAATCTTGATTTGTTTTAATATAAAGCACAATGTTAGGAATAAGATACCTTTGAACAATTTTATAGAAGGTTAAATAGTGTAAATAGATCTGTATTTTTAGGACAACAACACTATATCATCAGAAACCATTCTGACTAATAAAAAGCTATTAGTCTACCAAAACCGTAATGAGATCATGATTAATAAACACCCCTGAAAGGTCTGCATCAAAGTCAAGTCTTTTCTGTGATAAATGTAAACTTGCAGACCTTACTTTGCCAAAAGCTGTGTGTTCCAGTTATCCAGCTCTACTGATTGATTTGTTCATTAGACTAATAAATAATTTATCACCTTGAAGAAGACAATTTGTTATACAGATAGTATGAACAAGTAATTTTAAGCAGCCAAATCTTTAGAAGAATTAGCAGGGCTAAGAGTGCCATGAAGTCTGATGGCATAAAGGTGCAGAATCCAGACCAGCATAAAAACAACGAAATTGTTATAAAAACCGGTAATTTCAGATAGCTTCTAAGCAATTGCCCATGGGTATTCACAGTGAGCTCTATCAGAAATCTCATGTGTCATATTATCTTTAGGTCCTTTTAACTATCCTGCCCTAGGAATTATAGTAAGCTATGAGCTTTCTTAAAAATAGGCACAAAAATAAATTACAGTTTGTAATATACCCCATTTGCTAAATTAGGGAGAATATCTGTTAATATTTACAGTATTGATTATTTTACTCTATGATTTTCTTTCCTAAATTCTTATATGATTTTTCTTAGCAACAAGTGATAGAAAAAATCATATACAAATCAGGCAGAGAGGGCCTTTTCTTCATGTGTAGGAACTATCATTGCAAAACCTACATCATAACTCATTCTCTAGAATTTCTTACACATTTAAAGTTTAAAAAAGTTGGAGATAAGGACAGTTGTATCATGGCAACACATTAGGGGATAAATTAGACACAATTAATCATCACATTTTCACCCAGTAGGAACAAAAGAGATTATTATTTTTATTATTATTATAATATCAGTTTTATAGCTTCTTTTGTAATACTTTACATGGATGTAATTGTCCCTTTGTTGAAGATGTAAAAAAGCATACAAATAAGTGTCTTTGTAATTAAATGTGAAACAGGTCTTAGAAAAATGATTGTTCAACTTCATTCATAAAATTGATAGCACCACAGCCTAAAGCCCTTTAGCCAAATTTTCTCCCTCAACCATGCACAAGAACAAAGATATTTTATTTTCCATTTCTTTTTTTTTTTTTACAATATTTAATTTTATTTCCCCCAGCAATAAAAATGCACTGAAGCTTGAGTGCACTGCAAGACAGGAAACTGGGAGCATTTAGAGAATGACCTGCTGTGTTTCATCCACAGTGAAAGTTCCTGATTTCTTGGGAATTAGTATCTACAACAGCAAGCATATCACCAGTCTTGGAATACCAGCAGTCTAGTCTCAGTCTAGTGCAAAATAACAAACCAGACACATTTTTTTTCGTCACTTACACACTACTTTCCTGAATGTCTCAGATATTTCCTCGAAGCAATGTCTCTGTACAGCATTACATTGTGTTGCACATTGCAACACCTGTGGCTATAGTACTGTGATGATCAAAGATTGTGTTCTTTGAGACCCCAGATTTTTTTTCTTTATTCTTTTTCCCCCTGAATCACAGCTCTAGCCTGGGGAAGCAAGGTGTGGTGAATACTGCTCTTTCCGCTTTTTCTGTCATTATCCTAGAATCTGATCTGCAGGCTCAAGTGCAGAGTATTTCTTTCTCTTGCTGTAGTTGAAGATGATGAGGTTTTTTGTTGCATACTCAAAACAGCAGCAGGATGACTCAAAACTGGGATACTTCATACAGATATTTCATATTGCCATTTATATGACTTCTATCTTCATTTAGGGAGACCCACAAAAGCAATGTCTCAAAAGAAGATGCTGTAGCAGTTTGATTTGTACAGGATCCAGAATAATAAATTCAGAAAAAATCTAGAGAAGCCAGGTGGTAGTGCAGAAGCTAAAAGTCTCCTTCAAATCCAATGGAAACTTCAGGGAACTAAATCCCTGCCTTTTGGTGCAGGGTGAGGTAACTTGAATCTGGTGGAATTATTCCAGAAACTTTATAAGCCAGGGAACCATTGTTATTGAAACCAAAGTTAAGACACTTCTTCCTTTCTTGTGAAAAATTTTGCCTCCTGGAATGATGAATCCTCTTTGCTTCTATGAACCTTCATTGACTCTGACTGTCACTAGGCAGATATGGTACACTCGTCAGGATAAGATAAAAGACAAACCCAAACACCTAATGCATGATAGTATGTTGAATTTCCTCTGATGTGCTTTAATTAACTAGATATAAAAGTTAACATTTTTCCCATTATGAAAAAACATGTAATGAAACTGTGTTTGCGAGGTGGATGTCTTCCATAATGTTTTATTTCCATATACTACTCCTTAGTTATTAGAGAGAGAGAAGAGAATTTTATAACCAAGGGAATGACCATGGAATGAGCAGAACAAATTAAACTCTGAACAAAGGTTTCCTTCAAATAAGCCACAGAGCAAGCAGTAACCAACAAGAAATGGGATAAGAGCTGATAAGAGGAAAGCTTTCTTTATTGATTTTTTTCCTCTGCCCCCAATTAGGTTAGGTAGATTCTATTCATCTGCTGACTTAAATAGATATGAATGTGAACTCTCTAAGGTATTCCTAAGATGTTTTCAGTAAAAATGTTTCCATGTCACTGCACTAAGAGGGTTTGGAGCTAGCTGTCAGCTGCCGGTATATAAATTAAATTGAATATTATTGATGTGTTTGGAAAAAACAAAAACAAAAACACAACAAAACCAAGCCAACACATTTCTCAGAAAATTTCAGCTTTCTAAAATAGTTCAATGGTGTAAAAAGCAACAATGTTTCATATTTTATAGCTCAAGATTTATAAAAACATTACTCTGTAACTCTACAAAGTAAAGTTACTTGCCTTTAGAGTGATCCACATATTGTGTTCACAATATTTTATCTACACAAAAAGTGTCTCAAAACTTGTCTCTCCATGAGTAGGAGTTTGTTTATAAACTTGTGAACTTGTCCCTGAACTTAAGTGGACAACTATCCATGTCAGTATTATTATGGCCAGCTCTGGAAATAGAAGAACCTGATAAATGAAGCCCTGATCCTAAAAGAGATGGTTGAGAAGCATGAAGAATTTGTGCTTTTTGCAAAGTTTCTACAGAATGAGGTTTTAATTTTCTCCTGTGGTAAGGAAGCTCAATCAGAGCCAGGTTTCTTGGTGAGTTTAGCAGAATTTGGTGCCTGCAGAAGTGACCCAGTATCAAATGGCTTTGCAGTAGGAAAGGATAAGTCACTGCTTCTACATGCAAGCTGACAGGCACTTTAGATGCCTCTGAGCAGCAGGAAGAGGCAAAATGCTTCTCTCAGTCCTGCCAAATTGTGTGTGAAGGCAGGCTCTGGGTCTGGCTTGATTGTTAATGAGAGAAGATGGTGAGCTGAGGAAGGCAGCTCAGTGAAACCCACCATGGGCTGAGAGGTGGAGATTTTGTGGTCAGTTGTGATTGCATTGTGCAGTAAGGCAGACACTGGTGGTGGGACAGGTTTCTCCTGAGAACCTCCAGTCATCAAATTCCAAATATAACTGAATTAGAGAGGAAGAGAAGGGTCTGAACACTCTCTTTGTTCGGGACCGAAATGAAAATCCCACAGTGAAAGACATCATGAGCCCTTGAAAAATGAAAGGGCAGCATTTCAGAAGTGTGTTCATGGGAACTTTTTCACCAGAGCTTAAGAGAAACATCACTAGATTAAATTAACCCCTTGCATTCCACATGGAGAGGGCAGGCTTCGTGAGAACTGCTCATTATCTGCTGAATTTCTCTGGAGAAAAGTGAGGATAAGAAGAATCAGTTTAGGGAACACCAGCCCTGACCTGCTAATCTACCAGCTTCCTCTGTTTTACATAACTATATTGCTTCCTCTGAGGGGCCCCTCATCTCTGATCTGTTCAGGCTGTAGGGGTGGCTGAAATGCCATCTGTAACATGCACTGTCACTTGCTTTTCTGTGTGATGAGTATTGAATCAAACAAAGGCCTCTTCAGTTCTTCTCTGCAATATATTTTAATAACCTACTAATAACAATGATGTGATAGCAATAGATGCAGCATTTACTCTTTCACAGACAGAACCGCTAACTACAGCAACCTGATGGTGATTACAAACCATTCCAGTTTGCAACAGACAGCTCTTGTGTTGTCATTTCACTGACACTGGTTGTGTAGCTAATGTAACTTAAAATACTTGCATGCTGACTTCACATCCACTTACTCTCAGTGCCAATGAGTGTTCTGTTCATTTATTTTGCAGGAATTTTTACCATCAAGAATAAAGGGAATTTTTTCATTTGGTTTGGGTCAGGCTTTGGGTCTTGAAAAATGCCGTGCATTAATTCTGTGTGCCTGCTAAATTAATTTTGAAAACGAGGATGTACTATTATTACAGCAAGTTTGCTGGTAAAATGTGATAAGGATAATGCTGCTCTTCCAGCTGTCTGCCAATGACTCTGGACTGTAAGAACATGTCCAATGTGCTGTTGCAGAGGCTTAGCAAAACAAAAAAAAATTTTCGTTTTTTTAGAAATATTTATTTTGACTCAGTGGTTTACACAGCTTGTGGGAATGAAAGCACAAAGGTTACATTACTTAATGTTCTTCCATCTCTCAAACATGCTCAAAGCTCCTTCCCTGCTCTCTTCTTAGGAGGCAGTAATAATAGACACCCAAATAGTATCTATTATAATGAGAAAACAATACATTTCATTTAACATATTTAGGTTTTTCGGCATTTTTTTGTTGTTGTTGCTGTGCTTTTTTTTTTTGCTATATTGCAATCATGCCTATTGGAAATGGATTGCACTGTAATTATGTTTAGATTTACCGACCAATTCCATTGAATGGGAGACTATGGAGGTCAGTGCACTGCAACCTCTGGGTATTGCAGACATTTTAAACATCTGGCACTGCATTATTAGAACTGTCACATAGAACTAGAGAGCTTTGAATACCTATTATCATTCATGCAGGTTACAACTGATGAGATGAGATGTGAGTGGGTTTAGAGTGATGCTTCTCTTTTCTCTTTCATTTTTTTTCCTGAAAGAATACAGCACATAAACATTGTGTACTTTTCCTGTCAATAAAAATTTGAAATTAGACAGGTTTAGAACATAAGATATTTGATCCCTTTCTATAAATTGTACACCATGAGTTATTTGCTGGGCTTTTCTAAGCTGATTCAATATATACCAAAAATGCATAAAGCATTTGGATTAAAACCCGCTTTTCTTTCCTTTCTTGATTGCACAGATTTTATACCCCCAAATGATTCTTTTCCTATTGGGAGTATAGAAGCTTTTATATGTGTGTATATATATTTTCTTCTTATTTGTGTGGGTTTTTCTTTATTTAATATATAGTTTCTTATTTTTCTATTATATATATTATTATTTTTTAAATAAACTTTCATGGACTCCACAATATTTAATTACTGTTGACTTAAAAACTGTTGCCAGCTTCAGGATTTTTAGCTCTCTTTCAGATAAGTTCTTAAATATGCATTTAATTTTATATCTGATTGTAGATTCCAAGCCTACTAATATAGCCCAGAGAACCTGCAAATAGTCCATTAAGTTGGGATTTTAAAGAGCAGCTAGAGAGGACAAAACCTTGAAAAGTGTTTATGGCAAATGTGAATATCACAGCTCTCCATTCCTAAGAGAAATAAATGGCTGAAAATTGAATACTGAATACTAACACAATTTAATTAACACAGTTTTCATTTAGCTTAGTCATGTTCTTCCATTAGAGACATATTTAGAGCCAATTGTAATTCTGAAATGAATTTTTACTTACTTACTCTAGTTCTGGAAAAAACTCATCTTTAGCCACAGGTTCCAGCCTTTATTTCAGGGTTCAGTTTTGCATAGAAGGATGTTTACAGTTTGGGTAGTGGACATTTTATGACATTCTGCATAGGACAGTTTACCTGAGAATTTCTGGGGGAGAATTACCTCCCTAGAAATAAGGGGCAGTAATGTACACATGGAAGATCAAAGAAAACAAAATAAATGGAGAAATAAGAGATAAAAATGATAGGGGAAAAAAGCCTATAATAGAACCATAAAATGGTTTGGGTTGAAGTGGACCTTGAAGACCACCTAGTTCCTACCCCACTGCAGTGAACAGGGACACTTCCCTTAGACCAGGTTGCTCAGAGCCCCATCCTGGCCATGTGCATCTATATTCAGAGAAAAGTATATCCATCAATTTATCTGTGTTTTGAGGTTTATTTAATTTATTTTGTTTTGTTTTGTTTTATAAAAACATGTTTGCTGACACTTCAAGTTAGTCTGAACTCTTACTGTGAGTCTAAATGCCAGTGAAGGAATGAACAGAGTTCAGTACAAAACACTGAATTTTTTATGTCCTATCTTCACCTTCAAATATTTCTAAATATTTTTTTAATCAACATGAAGTATGTCATAAAATGTCTGTAAGGGTTTTTTTGAGGGCTACGGAGAGGTGAAAGAAAAGAAAGCAAACAAAACCCCTTGTCTAGCCCATACCTTTTGTCCTACTCATTAGAGAACACAGCACAAAAATGCTCAACACCTTTTTTACAGTGGAAAAAACAAAACAAAACAAAACCAAAAAAACCCGGGTTAGGCTATCTACAAGTTACAGATATTACAGAGTTACCTACCAGACCATAGTGTGGCTTTATGGATATTGTATAAAGCTGGCACAGGCTTGTGACAGATAAAGGACCACAAGATCAAGGACCAGCAATTTATTGCCAAATCCAGAATTAAAAAACAGAGAACAGGAATATTTGAAAAACAGTTCATTGTGTTATATCCACAACAAATTATCTGCTATTGGGTCTTATTCACAGCTCAGTAAAATCACTGGCATGGGGCTTGGAGTCAACACTGGTCTCTCCATTTAATTTTCATATTATACTGTATTAAGATATGGAATACTGTTTACTGAATGCAGCACAAGATTACTAGGCCAGGAAAAATATTTTAGTCCATTTATGTAAGATTTTAAAAGTATATTTTCTGTAAAAATATCTCTGGTGAGATTTCAAAAACCAGAACTCACAGGCCCATTTATTTCTCACAGACCAAATGGGATCATGAAAAGGATAAACATGGTCAGCAATGAACAGTCCATCCCCTGCACAGATGTACAAGGTGATCAGAGAGTGCAGGAGCAGACAGGGCAAGACAGATAGGTAAAGAATCCTGGTAAAGAAAAGAAACACATCATTAGGCATAGGTCATGCTGCAGACTACTTGATTCACAAAGTGGGCAGAAATTGTCAGATAGAATGTGCCTCTTGAGTGCTGTTAGCAAACAAAGTCTGTTATGTTGCAGTACTAAGCCCCTGTGAAGTGGTGTGTGGGCACTCCTGGGGTTTTAAACTGTAAATTACGGGGGCATACTAAACTGGTGTGTGTCTACACAGGTAGTTTCACTTAATTTAACTGTCAATCTAAATCATTTTAACATCATCCCTGAAGTTAAACCATTCATTCTTGGCAGCCTGCCTTTAAGACCTAGTTTTGCAATGAGTCCCTGATGGATCCTGGTTGAAGCAAATGGGGCTGTATATGGTTGTGGAATGGCAATTGCATAAAATTCATTAATGGGCTGGGACTTATTTGGGTAAGCCCAGCTCTGATACCTATGCTTATTGGGAGTTCTTTACATAATAATTGTTCCTCTTGACTTCAGTGAGACTATTTATGGATTAAAGTACAGCTTAGCAAGAATTTGGTTGCATACAGGTGAAGATGTTTTTTACCTTGCCAAAGTTTCTCATCCCATCAAAATCAAGGTGACCATTAATGACTGTGGGTTACTGGAATGATAAAGATTTTGCAGGAGAGGGATATCCTTTTGCCATGGAATATCAGACATTTGATTTTAGAGTCTCAGGAAGTCAACCATAGAAAAAAAGAAAACTCAGAGAGAAAATACTTTTTTTAATGCTCTATCACATACTTTGGCAATATTCCTAGAAAAACTGGGATTAATTCCTTATAAACTTCATTTCTGGGTTAGAGAAAACAATTATTACTCTGCAGATGAAAAAGTCCAAAAAAGCAGCTCCTCTCCTAGTCATCTGCACTTGCGTTTTGGAGAGGAAGGAGCCACTGGTCAGAACAATACACACTTTATGGCATAAATGCCATACAAACATCATAAAATTTTGATCTGGACACAAAGATTTATACTTTCTTGTTCAGGTACAAAACAATACAGTGAGCTGATTATTGCCAATAGCCAACCTACCCATTTTTAGAAGCTAACAGATTACACACAGCAGCACAATGAAATAAATGGAATTACTTATGTAAGTGCTCTCTCACATAAAACCTCTAAAATTCAATCTTGCCATGATTTCTTCACTGTCCTTGCTGTGTAGTGTTAACTGGTGAGTCAAGTCTGTCTTTAAGATGTAATAAAACATTCCAGTGTGGAAAGAGAGGACAGCTGTCCATGGAGAAAAAGAGTTCTCTGCTTCGAATTATCTTGTTGTCACCCAGATTTCAGCTCAGCTGCTTGTTCAGTTGGTTCAATCATATGAGTGATAGAAATTTAAAAAATATATAAGATGAATACAAATAACTATGAGAACATGCACTCGTAATGCATTTGTATTAAACCATTAGACATGAATACATTAAGTCTCTCACCTTTACATTTTGCATTTCAGCTCTTCTTAGAAGGCAGGGATGTCAGAATTTACTTAACTGAGATATATTCTGCTTTCATTCCTATTCGAAAGAAAAATCAGAGAAATCACATTCACTGCAGTGGAATTATTCTAGATTTGCCTTAAATAAGATAATTCCACACTCTACAAAGCAACCTGGATATAAGTGGACCATCTTCATGACAGATGATCTAATCCTACTGTCTGTGGAGGGTGTACAAAGAAAGTTGATCCAGGGGATGAATAGCTCCAGAACTACGGATTTTCTGCCTTTGAGAAAGAGGAAGTAAATCCATGTACTTTAATCTCATTGACCTTATTTTTTGATTTTCCACCAGTTCCATAAAGGTACTGGAAAGCATCAGAATGCCTGTTCCACATAAAGCTGGAAAACTCTGTCTCTCACAAATACTTTTACTTGTCACCACACAAAGCCTGTGTATGGCTGTAAGAATCCGAATCTTCAGGATTCTATAAGCTTTTATGTGTATTAAACAAATATTTCTGTAAAAGGAGGATATGTTTTCATAACATAGTGAAAAATTTAAAGTATCTGCGTCCCAGTAAGAAGCCATTTAACACTTTAGAAAACTTCTTCATCAAGTCATGAAAATTAATCACAGCATCCATATTCAAATTGTATCCTGAAGTTAGTTGATAATACAAAGGCAAAGGAAAGACAAAGGGGTGATCTTTGAAACCTGAATGCATTTACACAAGAAAATAAGATGATATTTCATAAACACCTTCAGCTAATAAAACACACACAGAGGAGAAATGATTAAATTGAAACAGTATCAAACCTGAAGTAGGAGTATCAACACAGAAATTCATCATGGGAATTATTTTTGTTGTATGAAGAAACAGAAGATGAAACATCAAATTGAATCGCCTATTCCTTTTCCTGGAAGAGCAGGGGAAGATGGCAATGCATTACACAATTATTATTCTGTGATTCAAGGATCTCCGTTCTTTGCTTTACCTCTGCTACAGGCTTTCAGAAAAATCAATGATTTTGTCACTGGACATCAGTTCTGCATCTGTAAAACCATAATAATTGCCTATTTCTTGTCTAGTTGGGCTACACAGGCGTAAAAGAAAGGACAGTAAGGTTCTTATCTCCCTCAGAACCTTTGAGTATTCCTGTAATAAAAATATGAAGAAATACTGCTGTGCCCCCATTTTATCTGTGGAGAGGAAAAGAATTTCTAAACGGCTGAGCTGACACTGTTTGTCCTGTTCCAATTTTTTTGCTAGACCACGCACTTTGCTACTGGCTCTGTATAAACCTTCTGGTGTCTTTTACCCATTTGGACACATAACTGCCTCTTCTGTGTTTGATGTTAGTATTTTAACTTGATTCCATGTTAAGCCTGTTTATTCATCTTACATATCAAATGACAAAAAGCCAAAAACTTTAGCAGATGGAAGGTTTTCTTGTGTATTTTCTGACTTTCCACAATACTGCTTCCTGAAAGGCAGGAAATACAGGATATCTGTCTTTCTTGGGGCAGTCCATAGCAAATGGGAATTAGCTGCAAATGCTTCAGAGGTAAACACCTCGTTAGATACAGCTGTACTGAACTAGTATAGCTGAACTGATGCAGTGATTAGTTGGACCAGATTGACAGAGCTGAGCTTATGATAAAAGAAAAAAAAAATCTGGGAGGACTGCAGGAGGGAGTGTGAAGGAAAAAGTGAAAGAAAAGAGCATGTACACTCTGAAATACCTGGTACCCCTTAGTTCATGCTCTGTTGAGTAGGTTGTGAAAGTGAAAAGGTAGGAAAGTTTTCCTGTGTGGGGAACTGTCTGAAGTTGTTTACCCATAATTCACAGGAAGAAAAACACCTTGAGTCTGCATTTCTTCTTTTCAAAGCTATTAATTTAGATTACTTTCTGGAAATTCTTTAGTCTACTTGTACAGAAACTGAGGAGAATTCTGCATAACTTTCCATGTAGTATGTACAACATATGCCCTCCAAATATTATCACATACCCAGGGGTTTGAAAGAGCACTCAGATCCCATTAATGGAACAGTTACCTTCCCTTTGCCATACCCTGGATCACAAACTTGAAACAGTTTATTGCCTTTGTTAGACGTATTCAGTCATGTGGATCCTGACATTCACAAGGTAGCATGCATAACTCCATGCACACACAGGCAAAAGGGTGAATGAAAATTAATAGTTACTTTTCTACCTTTAATATAAATGTGTCCTCACTCCATTCTGAGTCCTCCAAACACTTTTTCTTTCCCTGCTGCTCACTTCCATCTCAGCCAGCTCATGCATAGGTAATTTATTTTTTTTTATAAAATTTGTCAGTCCTTTTCATTTCTGAATTTTACCCAAATTTGGTCAGATGATATTTTATTCTTCCTGTAGGCAGTAGCACAATGCACTTTTCAATGAATACGGGGAAGCCACGACTTCTGTGTGTCACTGACTAGAGATAAGTATACAGCTTCCCCTGAACCATCCTGGTGATATAAAACACAGCATAGAAGTCTCTTCAATCTGCCTTTTCACAGTGCAATTAGTCTGACAGGTAAGGTTAAAGGCTGGTGGTATATCAAGCATAATCAACAGCAACAGTCTTGTCAGCATTCAATAAATTCAGTTTTCAACTGCAGGGAAGAGTCCTTCATAGATATATCTCCTGAAGTTAGAGTAAAAAGGAAATCTGCTTAAATTATAACAGAATATGTGCAGGCTATAACCGTCTAGAGGATATAGGGCTTGTGTATTTTTTCAGGTTATAAGGTTTCTGACTGTATTAATTTGGTTTTAGTATTTATATTTTTGGAGTTTTTTATTACTTGTTCAGTATGTGCAGATTAACTCTCTTGTCTGTGCAGCTAAAAGACTTCTCATATTGTAAGTCAGTTTAAGTAAGTGTTGCATATTTTGTGTCTATTTTCCTCACTCTGACTTTCTCTTCTAATGAGACCTGGTTAGAGATCTCAAGAAAAAACAGGAGGAGTAGGAGTATAAAAGAGAGAGAATGCTGATCCCTAACAGTATAATTACAAATGTCTTCTTGTAGGAGGAACCTGTCTTCCCTTTGATTTCACGGATGGTTGGGAATTTCCATTTGAGGTTATGGGAACAAATGTGCTGGCTTGTCCAAAAATGTCTGTTTCTCTTGACAAGGGCTTTGTCCTAGAATGTGCTAAAAGGACTAAAAAAAAAACATATCAAGACTCTATTTTTGGCTGCCGTTTTAAGCCATTAAAGATGATCTATCTTGCACTTTTTATGCAGTATGGCTATTATTTATACATGAAAGAAAATTGTACAGGGCTTGCATGGAGTGGGGGGAACTTTAACTTTCTCTCCTCTTGTGCTTTAGGTCAGCTCCCTCAGCCTTTTCTCTAAAGTTCTTTGCTCATGTTGTGAAATCTTGTGCCCTGACCCAGACTCCACTGAAGTAGAGAAATTCATGCTACCAATACTTTGTTTTGTACCTAAGGATGTATGTTAGGTTAGGACGATTCTGTCATTTCTCCAAATCCTTAGTGCTGTGCACTACAGGGTAGAAATGTACCAACCCTTTATTTCTCTGGTGAGGCAACAGTGTGTTTATTAAAAACTTTTCCTATCTTTTCTGAACATAATTAATTGCTTTTACTTAGAGTGTAGGTGGCTTAAATTTGAGAGCAAGTTTATTGGAACTCCCAGAGATGTTTAAATAACAGCTAGATCACTTCTAGAGGGAAGCTGCTTGGTAAAAATTTAATACTCGAAAACAGTCAAAATAGCCCCTTTTTGTCTTCCTCTTTTAGACTTGCTTTCCATAGGTTTGCAAATTGCAATCAAGCCAAACAAAACATAACTGAGAATCCTTCTAGAAATGACTAGAGACTCTATTAACATTGACATTAGATGGTTTCTTGTATACAAAAAATTTTCAACACTAGTTTTTGAGCAGTTAGATACTGCATTTACAAGCTCCCCGTGCTTGTAGATGAAAGGAGACTGGAAGCTGATTGCAGAGTGTAAAGCATGTCTTATTTTGTTCAAATCTCCTGGGTACCGTCACATTGGGATATTTTCATAGAATATACAAATATCACTGTACAGAGATTCCCATTTTGTAGTTGTCTTCCTAGATTTTGTTTCCTTTGTTTCCAAAGGGTCCCTTTGGCTTAACTTCCTTTATGATTTTCGTTACTGTCTGCAAGAAAAATGTTCAGCACTGAGAAGCTACTGGTTCTGCAGCTGAACATCTTCACACAAAAATACCTAAATTGATCCTCTGCTGAGTCACACAGAGCAATGATTCAGTCTATCAAGTGCTTGCAGATTCCTCTTCATCCCTACAAACAGCAACATTTGCTTTAGGCAGCACTGTTAACGCCTTATTGCAGTAGCTGTTGTCACTTCTTCAGTTTTACATAAAAATCAAAAGATGTGTTAGAACACTGCAAGTAATGACTCTAATAGCTTCAATGCTATTAGAGTGCTCAGCTCTTTCTAGAACTCAAAATGTTTCTAGGCAGTATCATTTTAAACCAAAAAGTCCTTACATTACATTTAAGATCAAAACTAAATACAAAACCAACCAACCAAAAAAACAACAACAACAAAAAAACTAAACCAAACATAAAAACAAACCCCAAGAAAACAAACAGAACACAAAAACCTAAATAAAAAAAAAAAAAAGCCAAACAAAACAAACAGTAATTACAAAACCATCCCAAACCCAACAACTAAAGCCCAAAAAATCCCCACCCATTTCTTTATGTAGGTATTACTTTTTCATATATGGTCAAAACCAGGCAAGAATTGATTATAAAGACACTGGAGAGAATCAGAAGTTCAGAGAGAAAATACAAAAACACTTAAAGACTTGTCCAAAACCATCTTGTCAGACACAAGATGTAGGTCCTATCCATCCCTGGCTCAGTCCAGGACCAATATTCATGTAATTAGCCTTGACACTTTTCAGCCAGTCTGAACTGAACGAGGTTGCCAGGGTGCAGAATGAAATTACACAGTCTTCTTCGGCTTTGAGCAAGAAGAATAGGGCACATAGAATTTAGCATGTATAAATCAGCAAGAATGATGCACCTAAAATGTGGTTTGAAAAGGGCAGCAGCATCTTAAAAAGATTTGGAAGCTAACTTTTGCTTTTGAAGAGAGGTTTGGAAGTTGAAATTCAGCTTGTGGTATTATTAGGATCATTACTGTACCCATTATCTTTCTTTCTTTTCTTCCCATATATATAAAGGGCTCAATATCTCACCAGCAATGTGGCCAATGTTGAGAATATTCCCCAAAGCTGAAGAAATATACACATTCTTTACTATTAGGGGATTTTGTTTATTTTTGAAGAGCCATTTTTTCATATTACATGTCTGCAGATTTTACTTGAATTGGCATATACTTTGAAAAATGATCCTGTTTATAAAGTTGTACAATAAACCTGTAGTACTATTAAAATTTCAACTGCAACACTGCAGTGTACTGATTATTTCCTCTTGTGAAAGCAGACGGTTCCCACAAAACTAATAGGAATTATTTCTATGCAATATCTTAGCAGCTACTTAATGAAAATATAATCACAAACTATACTACAGGGCAAGTATTTAATGAGTTGGATATGACAAAGCATATTATATTTTGCAATATAAAAATCTAGAAGTGTTGGCAGACAGAAGCTTCTTGGCTTGTTAAGTCCATGTAAAATGTATAATACAACTGAAATTTGCATTATGCATTTATTTTTAAAGTAATTTATTTTTATTTAAAAAAAGAAAATGCAAAACCCCACTTTTATGAAGTTCCTTGGGATCTACTAATTGACCTCAAACAATACTAGATTTTTTCATTTAATTTAAAAAATACAAGTACAGACCCTAAAAGCCAACTAAATGTGGTAAATTTTAAGGAGGATTTTATTTTATTTTTTTTTAATTTAGGTCACATCAGATAATTTTTCTTTCTATTTCTTATTTCAGCTACCATGAGTTCAATTTTAATTTGTCTACCTATCTAATCATTACTGCTAGAAAGAACATTTTAGATTTATAGATAGCTGATAAGATCTCAGTAGCCCTGATGACTCTGAAGTATGTTCCTTTTACACTGGAAATTAACTAATATGTAAAAATGGCCTGCTAAGCTTAAGTATTTCTCCCTGAATATAGAATTTTCGTTCAAAAATGAAGATAGTTCAACTAAAGAGAATTGGTTAATTTAGTAACATTAAAAGACTGCATTGTAGGAGTAATTAGCATCTTGAAGGCAATCAAGTTATCGCATTTATTTTAGCTAACATTAATTCTATTATTTCCATACTGCTTTTCCCAGAAGGCTATAGATAAAGGAGCTTTAAATCAATAAAGGCACATGTAAGGTATATGTACATGGTGCACACAAATTTTCTAGCTGTCATCTAATGGTAATTGTTAACATAACTGTATAAACACCACTCACTGACTGCTGGTGTTAGTATACGGCAAATGAATACAGAAACAGGACATTGCATTATTTTTTACTTAGAGCTACAAGACGGGAGTTTTGAAGACAAAAAAAAATACCAGAATGGTTGTCTTTTCTGTCAAACCCTGGCCTACGTTTGCATTAAGAAGAGGGTTTAAGGATGAGTTCAACTTTTAAACAATAACTTAAGCCCCTTCCTTGTGAAAAAAAAAAAAAAAAAAAAAAACCAAACAGTTAATTAAGGTTCTCAGGAGCCCAGAAATCTGTGCTATTTAGTCATACTCAGGGGATTAAACATATACCTGAGTGATCCTACTAGCCTGGGATCTTAGGAAAGACTGCTCAATAAACCTACAGGTAGTCTGTCCTTCCAGTTCATGTATGATTCTGTTCATACTTTACTATGACTCAAAGGACTTTTGATGTTTCTTTTACATCTTCCATACTCCACTAATAAGTCTAGAGCATTCCCGTAATTATTTTACAAAATATGCAAAATGAAATTTTGCAGTAGATCATTATGTAACCTACAACATATCCCCAGCTGATAGCTCGATTCCTTAGCAAAAGCATCCAATCAGTTAATTGTAGAAGATTAATTTTCCTTTCCTCTTAGAATGCAAGATTCATTAATGACTTAGAAACTTTTGGTTAATTAGTTGAATGATGGTCATCCATATCTATCGCCAGTGGCAGAGAGCTGGAGTAGTTAAGTCCAGGAAAATAAATTCACTCTCAACAGCAAAGTATTAATCAGCTCAGGAAGGCTTGTTGAGGTCATACCACATGGGTGTGAAATAGAAACATCCTAGAGCTTGTCTAATTGATGGTTTGATTTACAGAATGGAATTCATAGCTTTAATGGTGGGCAGTAACTTCACACGACAATATAATTTCTGGTAAATTTACAGCATTTACTTACTTATTTTTGGGTGAAGGAAACAAGGATATGCATGCTGATACTTTCACCCTGTCTGCTGCCTACGAGAGTCACATTTCAGAAGAATGCACACTGCCTTTGGATGAGTGCTCCCCACAGCAGTATTCACACAAGCAGAGAATGGGGGTTTATGTACAGAAATGTCATAAGAACAACAGAAAAACTCAATGAGGAAACTATGAAAAACAAAGCTTTTTCAAAAATTTCTTGCTTATATGCCAATTTCTTATTTATTCTTTTTGTTTATTCAAAAAGCTTTTAAGAGTTGAAGAATCCTCAGTCCAGTATTTGATAGATTTGATTAACATTGTTAATTAAAATTTTTCTGAGATATCAAAGCTTGCTAGATTTAAAGATGATCAGAATGACCTAGATTTAATAATTTTTCAATTTTAAACAAATTTATTGATCTTTTCGCAGCTCTGCAGAGTAGCTTTATTTTTATGAGCAGAAACTTATAATTGTGGCAATTAAATTACGTTTCTTGATATGTATATGATAATACAACTACTTTCACAAATACTTCAGTGACCACAAATTTAATATAACCTATAAATTTAGTTTAATCTTCAACCATTAACTATACTTACCTGAGAAGGAAGACGTGGGTGAATTACTTCTTAAAATTAGCAACTCATTCTTATGAAGCAAAAAAGAAACTGATACTATGGAAAATAATTGTACCAAGGATTATATATTATGTAAGTCTATTCATCTGAACAAATTAAAGTGATTGAAACATGAAATCTGTTTTTCTTCTGGCATACTTACAAGGGTAAGCAAAATACAATAAATTCTTAAAGAGGCTCTAGCTCTTCATGCACCTTACCACTTTCTGTTCTGATCCCTATTAGCTATTTTTATTGGAAATTGGAAAAGTAGCACGGTAACATGACAAACAAATAAGATTAGATGTATTTTTGTTTTTACCATGCACTATTTAACAGTCCACTTAAATATTTAAATGGTCTGGCTATCAAACACATTGTATCTGACAGTGTGAATACTCTTTATTAAAATCAAGCTTTCCACATTGCCAGCTGAAATAAACTTTGTTTTTTACACAGCAAGGATTCATAAGAACACAAGACTAAGAAATAATTTAACCCTTTCAAAACAGGAAGAAGAAATACAATTACAAATATTTCTCATTATTATCTCCGGAAATTTATATTTATTATTACATTTTATAAGCAGGTTTTTTTGTGGTTAAACTTATTTGAGCCTAAATCCATAAAAATAATATAAAATTGACTCTTAATTCTCTGCTTTACTAATGATGAATAATCATATATCTTCATGGATATGGAATGTAGGAACCCAATCAGATAAGTATTTACTGACTCCAAACCAGAGGCACTTTAGAAAATTTCATAATGCATGTGCTTCATTTTTCTCTAATATGTGAAAATGCATAATGTCAGAAGTGTAAGTGAATTAGCACAATGCTAAATACTTTTCTCCACTGTGGCATGTAGAAATTATTTTTAATGTCTACGGTTATCAAGTTCTTGGACTAACTCTAACACACTTATTTGGATTATAGTTGTAGAAATACTTCTGAGTGATATACATATGAGATGATTTGAGGACAATTTTCTCCATTTTTTTACAATTTCACCTTTGAATAGAGCTGGAAGCTATATTTAGGGAAATATTTTTAATCCAAACTTCATCCACTTGCAAAGGAGTATTCACCATGATTACACTTCAAGCAACAATTCAGGGCAAATATTTTTTTCATTCAGAAGAGTTTACAGAATTTCTCTGTGCCCTCTGGGAAGGCTATAGTGAGCACTGGCTGCAAATATATAGTCAGGAAATTGAGCCCCATGGCAAGAACAGGAACATGCTGGTGATTAGCTAAGCAGTTCTAACAGCTATTAATTCTGTCTTGCACATCCCAGTCAAATTTGTCATAATCTCAACCCTTTAGGCTTCACATAGAGCACCAAAAGGTCTGGCACAGTTAAGCCACAGACTGCAGCCAAGCCCCACACAGCCACTCTCTTACTCCCCCACCAGTGGGACTGAGGAGAGAATTGGAAGGGTAAAAGCTGGACAAGTCATGGGTTGAGATAAAGACATTTTCATAGGGAAAGCAAAAACCACACCAGCAAGCAAGCAAAATAAGGCTTCCCATGGCTGGGCAGGAGTACAGCCATTACCAGAAGAGCAGGACCCCATCACATGTAACAGTGACTTGTAAAGACAAATTCATCATTCCAAATGTCCCCCCCTGCCCCACTTTCTTCCCTGCGCTTCCCTGAGCATGATGTCTTAGGGAATATCACTTTGGTCAGTTTGTGTCACCTGTCCCCACTGCATCTCCTGACAAACTCCCAAGCATTCTCAGTCTCCAGTGTGGCAGTAAAAAATGCAGAAAAAAACCTTGCCTTTCTGTAAGCCATGCTCTGTTTTCAACAGAATTCCAAAGTATAGACCCACACTAGTCACTTTGAAGAAAATTAACTCTACCCAGTCAAAAGAATATTCTTCAAAGACTGTCCCAAAGCCAAGAAGGCTCTATTAGCTTCAGTAGGCTTTGGTCAAGTTTGGTTTTGAAGGTAAAAAGTTATTCCAAGAGAGAAAAAACCCCCTACAGTTTCTACCACTGAATTCTAAATCTGTACTTGTTCAACTGTACCTCAGCTGTCTGCAGCTATTTTTTTTAATGGCTTGCTGAGAACACAGTGTTCATTCTGTTACCATGTATTAAATGCGGACTGGCAGCCTTTGCCTTACAAATTTATATATTATTACAATCTCTATTTGTCGTAGATAATATTTTTGGCATATAATTAATATTTGGAAAATCTGAAATGTTTGTCTTTTCATGATCCTAATTACCTTAACCATCTTGCCAAAATTGAAGTGTGTATATATATATATATATATATATATATGTATGTATGTTGTTGCAATTGATATATTCCCTAAAGACAATAGATTTATTCAGTTACTAATGGGTTTCCACTAGACATCTTAGTAACATAATTAGTCTGTCTCATAATCAAATAACTGATTAGTCATTACATCTTTTTTCCAAAGTTAATAAGTTGTTTTAGATTAATTTTTTATATATCTTTCAAAATAATTGCTTTTTCTATACTTTTCACAAAGCAGCTCCATAAAAATGGTGATATTTCTATATATTGTCTACTAAGTTTATTGAAAACAGAGTTTGCAATAGGTATTCAAATCAGAAAAATAATTTGTTGATTTTAAATTTATCCCATGTACTTTTCAAGGGTGTTGAACAGATTATTTTCTAAATAATAATTCAGTGCACAGCCAGTTGGTGTATTTGACTCCTGTACAGGTTCTAAAGGAATAGTATAATTTCACTTCTATCATAAGGAGCTAAGCATGTGTGTAAGCCTTTTATTACTCTTTTTCTAGTTAATCAGAGCAATTAAACATATGTTTTAATCATTTACTTGGGTAGTTTGTTCTTAAAGAAGAAATATGTTCATATTCTGATGTCTTAAAATGAATGCCTTAATATACATTTGTGTTTGTTGCATTCCTGGCCTGAGTAATTATCATGTGTAATAGGTAGAATGCATGCAACATACTTGCACATACACACATATTCAGTCCATATAAAATTTACATACCATTTTTGTGAATAGATAGAATGTAGGAGAACAGAGACAGTGGTGAAGGTAATCTCACCCCTAAGGAGTTATAGCTGTGCTAATTATCAAGAATAAAGAACAAGCCTGCCTTTAATGGGCCACATCCAATTAGGAGGGGTATTGTAAAAGAGTAGGTTGGCTGGTCGAGATGGAGATGTAAGATGGATTTTGTTGGCTGTGCAGAGGAGGAGGAGTCATCAGTGCTGTGAGGAGCTGCCTATGAGAAATCACCAAGATGAAAATGTGCTGCCGTCTTGTTGCAAAGATATAAAACCTTTGCAACAAGATGGCAACACATTTTTGTCTCTATTCTGAAAGCGGTTAAAGTCAAGCCAGTTCATTTAGACATGGTTGAACATTCAGTTGTTGAAATGGCCTGTTGAGTGTGATGATGATAGTTCACCAGAATGATTCATCTTTATTTTTTTTCCAGGAAAGTATAAAAGTGAGTGGAATAGACCCAGAAAATTCTCTTTTTTCTTATTTTATGGTTGTGTAAACACTTCCCTTTTTTTCAATGGCAACTTAGATTTTTGCAAGTAAAAGATTCTTGTTCATAATTATATGCAACTATATTTGGTCACTAATAGTCCATTTGTGTATGTGCAAATGATATATAAAAGGATGGATGGAAGGATAAATTCATACGGGAATTTAAGTGATATTTCACTATATAGGCTCTTTGTGTCTTTGAGGAAAAACAAGTTTTATGATTAATCTACTGAAAAAGACCAGTAGGTTTTGCTAGGATTTTAACTTACGGTTTTATATCTCTGCTTTAAGGTAGTACAATCCATGCCTCTGTATAATTTCTGTGTTTCTTTTGGACTCCCATCTTTCCTATCTTCTTGTCTGTGGCCTCCTATAATGAAGTAATGGAACCCCAAAATGAAGTACATGGAATCCTAAAATGAGGTAAATTAGGGTAATAATGGTTCTTTTGATGCTTCTTTCCCTATGATGTTTGGGGGACATGAGAAGAGAATTCTTACCCTAGGAGTTTGTTTCAGCAAGTGTAGAATCAAATTCCATTTTCTAGACAAGCTGAAATGACTTGCTAATAATAGAAATTAATTATAAATTAGACTCCCAGGGCTGATTTCAGACATACTGAATTAACAAAAGAAAAAGGGGAAAATGAAACCAGACCTTGAAAATTATAATCTGCATTGCTCTGTGTATCTTTAAATACTTGATTGAGAGTATGCACTCATGGCTTCCTTCTGGGTATCTGATAAAATCTTGCTCTAACAAAGCACTTATGATTTCTTTTCCCTTGAATTAAAATATTATTTTTAGAGGGGTTACTTGTAGTTAGAGCAAGCACGTCTTCTGTTTTCTTAAGTTAGTTTGTAATCATATAAACTATAAATTGTATTCCATTTAGCAATTGTGCGGATATATTTGAAATGCCTTGATGCTGATGAAAAAGAACCCCTTAATTTTATGGCTTGTTTCTTTTTGGATTTTTTTAGTGTTTTTTTTTTTTTATTTTTATTTGGGGGGGGGGGAGGGGTTTGTGTGTGTGTGGTTTTTTTGGGTTTTTTTGGTTTGTGTTTTTGTTTGTTTGTTTGGGTTTTTTTGTCTTACCAGAAAAAATTTATTTATGAAAGACCATGAACATAGAACACACAATTGATGCCTGGTTATATCACAGCTTGCAAAATTTCATTTTTATTCATCCCAGAGCACAGGCAACATCCGTCCAATTCCTATTTAACAGGTGTTTCTTACAAAACAATGACAGAGAATAGAATGTTTTAGTGTTTAAGAATAGTAATATATTTTCTTAAATTTTATATGACAAACACAGATTTTGATGCCATATATTGTAGCATAAGTACTGTAAATACTATAGGAGATGAAACTTGAATTTAAAATTCCCGTTTGGTCATCATTAGACAAGAGACTCTTTCTAGAGAAAACACCACTCAGAGGCCTTTTAAGTTGAAAGAGACATAGAACCAAAAGTTTCACATAAAAAAACCCAAATAACCAAGTCAAACCAAAGCACAAAACCCAAGAAAATGTGTAGACAGGTATATAGTCATATTTTTTTTTAACACAAAGGAAAACAACTCAGCAAAATTCCATTGCTTCACTAATGGGCCTTTTCACTACTTTGTGTCATTGTTTTTTCAAGAGGGGTAATAGAATTGAAACACATAAATTTAATCTATCTACTACTAATCTAATAAGTCTTATTATTTATGTTAATATCAAAACATCTTTAAAAAGGTTTCACAATTATTTTTTATAAATTATTTTTTATTTCTGTAGCACAAAGTTATTACAGAATTCTAAATATGTGTAATCTAGATATAATACACTTTATTGGTGGCAATATCATACTAAAAAATCAGATTTAAAAATTGAAATTTTCTGTGGAAAATATTGATTTAAGTGTTTTTATTAAAAAACAGAAAAAATGTACTGAGCAGAAAACACAGTGTGTGACTTAAAAATATGTGTTCCTGGCATTTATTTTTCCTTTGGTAGGGCAATTCACTTTACCAAACTTGATTTAAATAGGGTTCATTACACTGTTCCACTCTGTAAAAATGCTTTGCAGTCTACCAAGAATTTTTTGGGGCTTTGAGATTTTCTGTGCAATTGCAGAACTTCTCTTGTGCAGTAATCCAGCCTCTTCTCATCTTCTCCATTCTGGTGATGAAATTTCTTGATAAAATTCAGTATTATGGTGAGCACAGGAGTCCCTACGTTGTTCTGTTGTAATTCAAAATAGATCTTATGAAATTCTTTCTTCCACAGTGTTTTATAGTCTAGAGTTTGGTTCTGGTTTGGACAAAAGTATAACATCATTTACAGTACCATGTAAAATTCCAGTCATTCATACTTGAGAAGCAGAATGAATGTAGAGTATAAGTGCAAAGAGGAAATATCATACAATACAGAAATAACAAATTACATAAAAGATAAGTCTTCCAGATGAAATGAGGAGAGTATATTTCTTTTTTCTTTAAACCTAACAAAATAAATTCTGAAAGAAAAATTACTGCTGTTTGCAAATGCATCTGGTTTATGTTCATAAAAGAATAAGAGCTATTTCATAAAATACAGAATTGACAGAAGGAAACATTTGTATATTGAACCTGTAAAAAAATGTGTGAGGAAACTGTAGAAGGAAAGTAATGTAGCTGCTGTTTAAGAAGGAACAATTTTAGTTTTTAAAGAGATAATATGGCAAACCCCAATGTGAGTGAAAAGATTCAAAGACCTAGGAGGCTCCTTCCACTTGTGTACTGCTTGAATTTCAAACTATAAGACTACTGCTGGGTGGAAGTTATGCTTTTCAAGTAATTCTAGTGAAAGCTGTTTGAAGATAGAGATTTTGAATGGTTTTCTCTTTTACAGAAGAATTTTTTCAAATAGGTGACTTTGTAAAGACAAAAGCCTCAAATTTCAAAGCTTCAGCATTTTTTTTCAAATCCCTAATGTAAAATTTAAACAAGGAAATATGTAAACAATCAGTATCATTCCAATACTTAAATATTGAATATATATATATATATACATATTTTGCACAAAGTTACAAAAGGACCACAGATGAATGAAGTAATAAATGAGCAACTTAATGCACAAGAATAAATGGAATACCTGATTGTGTTTTGTCACATAAAAATAGGTTAAATTCATCAGGCAAGTTATTGCTTGTGAATTATTCACTATGTTCTACTGGCTGTATTTTATTTTTTTTTTTTTTTACATTTAATTACAAGGGGCTACAGATTACTTAGAGGTCTTGTAATGCATGTGCATGACTGCCAAGACCACTAATGGAAATTGCATACCATTGCTGAGAGAAAACTATACACTTCAGTAATTACATGTGGTACTCTAAATGCAGATGCAAAAGTAATTATCATAAACTGGTGCTCTGCATATTGGAATGCTGTACTGGCTCAATACATCAGCTTTCACTTCCGAAGATCATCAGGACTCAATACATAGTTAGTTCTCTCATGAAATATAATTGAAGGTCTCCAAGTAGCTTCCTTTTTTTTCTTGTGCTCTCTGAGTAGTTCCTGAGGGAGTGCTACAGGCATTATTGCAAGGCAGAAAAGAGTGGTACTGGCTAGCACTTAAATATTTTGGTAAAATTTTAAAGGAAAATCATATGACACTTGACTTTAGCTACTGTTATTTGTCATATTTCACTGACACTAAAGTTTATACAGCTGAGCAAGTTAACTTAAGTTCTCAAGAGGTTTATTCTCATTTTGTTCCTGAAATTTCAGTAATGGTGAAGCCTTGAAGCTCTGACCTTGTGAAGAGATGAGCAAACAAAAACTAGAAAAAGGGGAAAAAATATATGTCAGAGGTAGGACTAGATATCCAGTAGGGCTATGAACTGCAGAACTCAATGATTTGTTGCTGTAAAATAATTTTAATTTATGACCTTTGATGGTTGCAATGCTCCAAACATGACTGAAACTCAGAAATTTCAGCATTTCTCCAGATATATTGTGAAAGTGAATATGTTCAAAGGTGTTTGATCCTGTGCTCTAGTTACACATGGTTAGTGCATTTCCTGTTACATACTGGCTAGACCCTTTATTGATGCATGGAGCTAGCCTACCTTTCCCTCCCTTCATTTTGGTCTTCGTACACTGTCTTGAGTCTCAGATTAACTCTTGACTTTTCTCTTCTTATCACATCCTTAAAATAATTTCATAGAGATATTTCCAACTTACAAAATATGATTGGCACTAATCAAATTAGTTTCACATATTTGTTTTAAATTAATGAGAGGTAAGAAGTTTGTTTTGTGCACATGGATGTTTCCAGACTCTGGGATTTGCTTGGGTCTGTGTAAATTTATGCTCTTTATTTTCTCCTCATCATCTTTCAGTTTTTCCCTGAAGGCTCACTTAGGTATTGACTATTTGACAATTTCTTCTCCTGTTGCTCTGCAGCTTACATACAGCTACCTCTGATCTGCCTTCCCAGCTTTCTATCCTGATTACTTTTATAACTTCATGTATCCTGATAGTTCTAAGTTCAAGACCCTATGTTTCATCAGTCTCCTCTATTTACATAGATTCTTGGTTCACCATCTGATGTCTGATGTCAAAATACTGCAGCTATATTTCTGACTTCTGAATTTCAAGTCAGTGCCAATAAAAAAGGTTAAAGGTTTCTAATTTGTCACGGATCCGTGTAAATTTAGGCAAGTTCCACTCTGCAAGGTTACATATTTCTTTAAACTCTTTCACTTCTACAAAGGTAATCTCATCTTCACTCATTTGCATGTTGTTAAAAAGTGGTAACAAGACACACTGCAATAAATGGGAAAAAATAATTTTTGTCCCTCTCTTTTTATTAAACTGAGTTAGTTTCTCTCTTTATATAGCTCATATTTTATCTTGAATGTTTTAGATTTTCTGTTAATAAAGGTTTAAAAGGGTATACTTTAGGCTGCAGGTTGTTAAGAAGCTACATACATGTCTGAAATGAGATGGAAGTTTTACTGAACTGCAGTCAGCTGCAACATACCATCTGACCAAAATACACAGGAATGCTTATACTTGGGTCTATGTAGAATTCTGGAGCCTCACATGAAAAAAGAATTAATGAGGAGGCCCAGAAAGAGGGATCCTGGCACTGAGCATTACAAAAATGCAAGCAAATACTTATTCTCATGCATCAGCAATCAAAGTGGTTGGTGTTCATATGTGTATTTATATAAAGTATAACTTACCAGCATCAGGAACTTTTTAAATATCCTATTCATGTCAAATAGTAAAATGAAGGTGTTTTCTGTAACAGTTATTTATGATTATTTACCATCTGTTCACAAGTAAATTCATTACCACGAAGATTTAACCAAATAAAATAAGTTAACCTGTTACAAGTGATGAAATACTGTAATTAGCTGTGTCTGAAACACAAAATTACAGAGAACATTTTGTTTACCTAATAGCTGCTAGACTGGCTGCAAGAAGTGATTGTTTTGCATGGTACATGTGACCAAAAGAAATTGCATCAAACTGATTCAGAGATTAGGTGTTTTTGAGGGAATGGCTGTACACTGTGCATGTGTTGTCAGGCATCTTCATGTAGGTAGTTCAAAACTACAGAGCCTACAGGCGCATTTATATAAATACACTAGGTATTTTCTACTCCTATCAATATGCATTTTGAATAACCACATAAAACATATTTAGTTATAAAATATATTTAGAGAAGTGGGAGGATGAAAACAATTAAAATCAACAGGCTAAGAATATAAAAAGGAAGGATATATTTGTGTATGCAGCAGACTAACAATGAAAATTTACTGTTGTTAACAGTATTCATTAAATATTTTGCATGATCATAAATAACATTTGTTTTTACCTCAGAAAACAGTAACAGCAAGTATTAGTTCCTAGTTTTAACCACATAACCAGGCTGCTATCTACATAGTTTTTCATTAATAATTTTGGGCTAAAGAATTTCTTCACAATTAATAAGCCCTTCTACTGTTTAAGGAAAATCTTTGGGTATCTGAAGTTAAGCAGAATGAAATAAGACCATTAAAACTGGAAAAGTTGAAGATGAGGACCCATATTCACATCTTTTGCACATCAACATATTAGATATGCTTTGCAAAAATCTTAAATCTTTGGTTCTTAAAAAGGAAAAAAATATATAAAAAATAAAGTATAATCCATTACAGAGTTTATATATTAAAATGAAGAGTTTTCTCTAATTAAAACTAGAAGCTTTGGTGATAATTTCTCCATTTTGTTCTTCCAAGAAATATCACATGGAAAGGAGGCTAACTGGGCCATATCGATGTCCTCTGGAAATTTAGTGATGTCCACATAAACACTAAAGCTCTTAGTCTTGTCTTAGGACTCTTGTTTCTTAGTGTTGTCTTTAGAACAACTGTCCATGCTTTGAGGCTGCTTCAAATCAATGTTGTTGGAACAGGATTACATGTGGAATTATTTACAAAAGGGGAATACCAGAATTTTTGCTGTTATGTCAAATGTTGCAGTGAGTAGTTTTGGGTGGTTTTTTTTTTTGCCTTTTCCCCCATTAGCCTTTCAGCATAAATGACAATGTCGCTTGCAGTTAAAGCAGAACACTCTGAAATAACTGGCATCAAGTTTCCTTAATGCTTGATCAACATGGAAAGTGTACAGAAACTGGCATGTCTGGGAAAGTGTGTGTGTACAACTGCTGAAGGATCCTATTCCCAAGATACTTGTTACAGAGTGCTAATGTCAGAGTGTCAACAAGGAAGCTTTTAAATATCAGAATTACACAAAAATAAAATGTCAATTATGTCTTAGGACAGATATTTTGGACAGAATATCCCTCATTGTTATGTCTTTTTTCATTAGGCATATTAGTCACCTCAAAATTATAATTTGTTTAGATTTCACATAAATTACCTAGCTTTATTAGAGCAATCTTTTTTTTTTTTTTTTTTTTTTTTTTTTAACACAGCAAGATATTTATTTATTTAAGACATTTCTACTGTGTAGGTTAAGTTGGCTAACAACAACTGAGAGTTCAGTCAATACATTCCAGGTAGGAATGCTGATTCCATTAACAGACATTATTAATGTTATTAATAATTAATGTATTAATTATTAATAAGTAATATGAAATGCAGAAGGTGAAATTATGTAGCTGAGGCAATCTCATAAACAATTTTAAATATTTTTTGGAAAACAGCAATGCATAGATTATGTAAGTGTGATAAAATATTCTTTTTAAGTGTGATTAAATAACTTTTTGTATGCATTCAAATATCCTCTTCTGTGCAGATTAAAAAATTAGAACATGTTTAAGTATGCATGCAAACAACATTAAATGAGTTTTCAGATCTGTCAAACACTATTTTTCTTGTTGCTTCAAGCTTCTATTTGCACATTATCCTTTGTACCTTGAGTTGAGCTAGGTATGCCAGCTTTTGTGGGGGTATTGGGGGAGCAGAATATTTATCAGAAAAGAATATCAATTTTTCTGAAATTTCTCTTGAACTGGAAAGTATCACAAATAAATTTGAAACAACTAGATTTTATTTTTTAATGGTAGTGTCTTTTTTCAGAATATTAAGAGAAATTAACATAACCTTTAGCATACAAAATTATCATATGAATGAAACATTCTGTCACAAAAATTAAATAAAAATTAAGCCACTTTAATTTTTTCTTGAAACATAGATCTACTTCTAGTACAAATAATTTTATTTTCTATTACAAATAAGTTTTATAATCTTTATCAGCCCCTATGTAGCTATCTTTAACCAATTTTCATCTTTTAGAATGTTTGTATGGAGATGTTAATTTAATTCTTACTTGATGGTGTGCTTCTCACTAAGTTTCAGATAATCTCTGTATGAAAAATCTACATCTGATCAAATTGTTTAGTTTCTCTGTAAAGGCAGGGAAGAGAAATACATTCCTCTCCAGTGCAATTCATCTTTCCCAAATACAGAGGTTTTAATGAACATGTAAAGTGAAGCTCACCTTAAAACTTTTCTGTTTGTCTCTACTGACTTGGGTGTAGGTGTTCAGCAGTTGGTGAGGGGTCCAAGGGTAGGGTTTGGGGACAGGAAGAGTGTGATGTGCCTGTAGGGCAGCCAGACAACTCCACAAGGATCCCACCACACAGAACAGCTGAGTCCATCAGCTAGGTATTTTCCCATACTTAGCAGGATGAAAATTTTATTCTATTTGGATTTCTCAGTATTTTTTTCTGAATTTCACTAATCACTTAGTACCAGTGATATTTGTACTATTATACCAGCATTTTTACTATATTTGTATATCTCTCATATTAGTATGTTTTCTATTTCTAATATATATATAATATATATATATTTGTATATTCTTACTATATACTAGAGGAAATGTAAACTTTAAAAAAATGCAGACTTGTTCTCTTACTTGTGAGTTTATATGCCTCATGAAGTAGTTTAGCCAAAAGATTATCTCTATAATTTGAATAGGAATGAACTTTTGCTTTCCTCATGTTCCTCTACAATGCAAATGCAGAGTGATGAAGCTTACACTCCAATTATGTTTTACAATGTTGACCATGAAAACTTCATTGTAATTGTAATGTCAGATAATTTCCAAGAACATGGTTCTGACTCAAAACAATGTGGCCAGCTGCAGAAAGGCAGAACTCTGCCAAAACTTGTCACTTTTCATTTGGTCAATACTTCCAACAGAGCTGTTCCTCATTTTATCTCTGTTTAGGGTTTTCCTTCATAAAATTTGGCTTCTTGCAGTATGAAAGCTCCATGCAGCATCTGCATGTGTCAGTAGGCCCAGTAGAGGATTGTGCCTTTCCACATTATTTGTTACCAAAACCGTGTGAGTGAAGACATGATCAAACGTCTTTTTCTGGAGAGGTTAACACAACAATGCATAAAAATGTGAGGTTATGCCCCACAACTGGAGGCTGAGACAACTTCATTTCAGCTGGTTCACATGGCAATTTATAGATGGCTGCAGATCAAATTGGCTGGCAGTGAGATGACCGGGAAAGGACACGCTCCCATGTTCCAGGCCTATAGCTCTACTGTTATAACAGCTGTAATTTCTAGCAGAAAGTGGTAACAAAGAGTATTAAAAAACAACATCAGAAATAATTTTGCCCATTTGCTAAATGAACACATAGATGAACTATTGAATATTTTTTATTGAACTCAGAAATGAAACATCTAGCTCACTTTCTTTCGACAATTTTTTTCTCTTTCTTATGAGTGTCTCTTTGCTGCTTGTAGGAGTAAAACCCCAAAGCAGGTTAGTCTGAATTTCTCCAGTTTCATTATAAAAGTTTTGTGCAGATCTAGCTAAAATCTTTGGTTTAGAACTATAATGATTAATGTCCTGAGCCACAGAGAGAGAAGATCTGAGCCAGAAAGAGAAGAGAATAGAAAACTCAGAAACAAATGGGACACACAAAATTGAATGCAATTCCTGACCCCAAACCTGCTGAGTCTTTTCACAGTTTGATATTTCATATTTTCATATTCCTTCTCCCTTTCTTTAAACTTTAGAAACTGATAGTACTTCATTTTCCTGTCAATGGCAAATCCTTCCTTCATCTCATATAATCTTAGTCATTAGTGAGTGAAGGAGGGTGGGTTTGGGTATTTAATTTCTCTGCATTGTTTTTCTTACACTCTGTCTTACACTTATAACAGATTGCCAGCTAAAATAGAATTCTTAAGTATGCTAAATTAGAGTTAGGTATGGAGCATCTTATTTTTGAATTAAATATCTGATTTCGAAATGCATACCATCATCATATATTTTCACATATTAGTGCCAGAATGTAAATGGATTTAGAATTGTGTTGGCTGTATTGCTAGAGAAATGCAAATAAGTTCATCTTGGCTGATATCTTGCTTGTTTTACAATAAATATGTTTACTGACTTATGAAATTATCTCAAGAAACAAGCAAAATTCCAGGATATCAGTTATGATAGATCAAATACAAGTCAAGCAAAACTCTCTGGTCTAAAAATCTCAGTCATTAGTCAGATTAGACCTCATGGCAAAGAAAAAGATATAATGGCTCCATGTTGTTTTCAGTTTTGAGGAAGAAATTATCTGCATAACCTCTGAAATTAAATTTAAAAAATAATCATTGAAAGAAGTAATGACCACAATCTGCTCTTAGTATAAGTAATGTACAGATCTACAATGAGTTCATAAGTGCATACTGAAGCTGGTTGTGAATAAGTTGTATTTTTCTTTAGATACAGAAAATCAGCTTTGGATTCTGTGCATATTTTCTATATCGGTGTAGTAAATACAGTAGGAAGAACTGTTTAATATTTTTATTCAATAGCCATTATATTAATAAAAAACTAAATAAAATTTAAATATTTTCTTTTATTTCAATGATACTTGAAAAAACACAAGTCTGGTTTAGGCAAATAACATTTTTAAATTTCAACATTTTTAAATGCTGGAACAGGAAATGTGGCTTCTTGTAATAAAGACCAATGAAACAAAATACAATATTTCAGGAAAGTGAAAGAATTTTTCCATGATATGATCAAAGTCATTATACAGGATGTAAGAGAGTCAGTGAGGATTTTCTCTTCAGCTTGAGATGACAGAAACTCTCCACACTCCTCTTTAACCTTTCCACTCCTCCTGCCTCAATTGCCAGACTATTTGCTGAGCTGAGCAAAGGTTGGCCTCAGTTCTGCCAATGCACCTCTATTTGATTAGGAGTGTTCAAAAGCTGAATGGCTTGTTTAAGAGAGACTGGATTTTGCAGTTGGATGAAGACAGTACCTTTCTGGAAGGTCAAAGATTTAGTTTCCTGTGACTGCTCCAAATCAAGCTGAAAGCGTGTCTGATCAGTCTTCTCCTACCTCTCAGGAGATTGCCCACCCATCAGGCAACACAGTAAGCAAACAGCCACGAAACAGCTTTAAACATCGCACAGGAAAGGATTTAGCAAAAGATGCCTCTGTGAAAATAACCTATTGATATTAAACTTAATAGGATTAAAGAAATTCTAATCCTCCTATCTGGCATGAGAGATGACCCATGGATGATGTTTCAAAGCTAGAAGGGATTGTAGAAGAACATTGGTCAGAATGAGGAACAAGGCAGCAATCCACTCAAGCATTACTGCAGAGGAAAATGAAAATCTGCCCAGAATGAACAGAAAAGGTTATAGAAAACAGATATCTTCCTGTCCATGGCCAGAAAGGTGTACTGCAGCAATTTCTACTTTGCAGTTTTATTTTTATTTATGTTTGCTAAATAGATTTAAGTTTTGACAGGCCGTGCAAGGGGAGATGAGACTACCCATAGTAATATAGTGACATGCATCACATGTGAACTACTGCATGAAAAAAAAAGAATAGAAATAAACTCTGCATAAATTTTGAAAATAGAATATTACTTTTTTACAATATGTTGTGAATGAAAATTGTAAATGTATTAGCCATGCATGCACAATACTTTTTGTGGTGTCCAGACTGGGGAAAAAAAAGCCTATAGAGAGCAAAATTAAATGAATCTATTCTTTAAGCTACCTATGTGATCAATTACAGTGCAACCTGCTCAGTTAGCTTTTCAATTGCCAAGAGAGCTGTTTTGCCTAGCTTGCAATGTTGCTTGAATGATTTACTTCCAATACCACATTGATTTCCCATAAATTTGTCCTTTGAATTAATTGAAAACATAAAATAAATACAATAGTTTTTTACTTTCTTAGGTGTTTTTGAGGCTTTATTTGTGAATATTTATATTCTACCTATATATTAAGGAAGGGAAATATAAGAAAGAGGATGGTGATTATGAAAGATATTTAAGTAAGACATGGAGACATTAGGGAAGAACATCAAAGTCTTGTTGATGGGAAGACAAAAAGAAAGGGGAAAATATCAGTGGTGCGACATGGTGATCACGCACATAAGGCAGGTCTGCCAGGGCTGTGTGTACCTGGCTCTGGAACAGCAGCCTCCAGAGCATGAGCCCAGCTGGCCTCTGCCTCCTGTTTGCACGTTTTTCTGCCCGAGACCCTGGTGCTTGCAGGGCAAGTGCCCACACACTAAATGCAGACACAGCCTGCACCATGGCAAGCAAGCCCGCCTGTATCCACAGATACTGAATCCTGCATGCTCTGGAGAGAGAGCCAGCCAAAACTGAGCACCTCCTGCACTGTGCTCTGCGCAGTGAATAAAGCATCTTCAGCAGGTGCTGGGAGCACCAGGGACCTGCTTCCTGCATCCAGGTTTGTGGTGGAATTACAGACCTGCAACACTTTTGGACTGACGCTTACAGTTCACACCTGCTGCGCAAAAGGTAGTTTATATTCTCTAGGACTATTTTTGGAGAGAGCATGTGTGGATTATTTTTCTGCTTCTTTTTTTCTTATCTTTCTGACATCTACAGTATCATACCTTGGTGCTTGCTTCTTAGCAACAGCACATTAAGAGGATAGTATTTGCCACTTACAGTTTGCTCCCTCTTCAGGAAATAAAGTTCCTTCTAAAGTGGACCATGATAGAGTGTTCCTTCTTCTGTTTTACATTTTTTTCTTGCAATCAAACTAAATACTGAAAAGTTTTTCTTGAGAACCTGAGTTATGCAGTAAGATTTCAGATAGCTAAATTTTTCTCATGTACAAAAATCAACAAATACACTTCTATTGATTAAGTTGGTATGATTTTTACAGACTTGTATTTTGTAGAACATTCTGAAGTAGATAAATTAGTTGCACATTTATTACTCACAGAAATTTATTCAAAAAGGGAAGGATACTGGACTTATTTAGGCAGTGTAGAAAATAGGCAAAGATTATTATGCGTTGCAGCTCAGAAAGATGAATTCAGCTTTCAGTCTCCTTCCTTCCTTCCTTCCTTCCTTCCTTCCTTCCTTCCTTCCTTCCTTCCTTCCTTCCTTCCTTCCTTCCTTCCTTCCTTCCTTCCTTCCTTCCTTCCTTCCTTCCTTCCTTCCTTCCTTCCTTCCTTCCTTCCTTCCTTCCTTCCTTCCTTCCTTCCTTCCTTCCTTCCTTCCTTCCTTCCTTCCTTCCTTCCTTCCTTCCTTCCTTCCTTCCTTCCTTCCTTCCTTCCTTCCTTCCTTCCTTCCTTCCTTCCTTCCTTCCTTCCTTCCTTCCTTCCTTCCTTCCTTCCTTCCTTCCTTCCTTCCGCCACTTCCTTCCTTCCGCCACTTCCTTCCTTCCTTCCTTCCTTCCTTCCTTCCTTCCTTCCTTCCTTCCTTCCTTCCGCCACTTCCTTCCTTCCGCCACTTCCTTCCTTCCGCCACTTCCTTCCTTCCTTCCTTCCTTCCTTCCTTCCTTCCTTCCTTCCTTCCTTCCTTCCTTCCTTCCTTCCTTCCTTCCTTCCTTCCTTCCTTCCTTCCTTCCTTCCTTCCTTCCGCCACTTCCTTCCTTCCGCCACTTCCTTCCTTCCGCCACTTCCTTCCTTCCGCCACTTCCTTCCTTCCGCCACTTCCTTCCTTCCGCCACTTCCTTCCTTCCTTCCTTCCTTCCTTCCTTCCGCCACTTCCTTCCTTCCTTCCTTCCGCCACTTCCTTCCTTCCTTCCTTCCTTCCTTCCTTCCTTCCTTCCTTCCTTCCTTCCTTCCTTCCTTCCTTCCTTCCTTCCTTCCTTCCTTCCTTCCTTCCTTCCTTCCTTCCTTCCTTCCTTCCGCCACTTCCTTCCTTCCGCCACTTCCTTCCTTCCTTCCTTCCTTCCTTCCTTCCTTCCTTCCTTCCTTCCTTCCTTCCTTCCTTCCTTCCTTCCTTCCTTCCTTCCTTCCTTCCTTCCTTCCTTCCTTCCTTCCTTCCTTCCTTCCTTCCTTCCTTCCTTCCTTCCGCCACTTCCTTCCGCCACTTCCTTCCGCCACTTCCTTCCGCCACTTCCTTCCTTCCTTCCTTCCTTCCTTCCTTCCTTCCTTCCTTCCTTCCTTCCTTCCTTCCTTCCTTCCTTCCTTCCTTCCTTCCTTCCTTCCTTCCTTCCTTCCTTCCTTCCTTCCTTCCTTCCTTCCTTCCTTCCTTCCTTCCGCCACTTCCTTCCTTCCTTCCTTCCTTCCTTCCTTCCTTCCTTCCTTCCTTCCTTCCTTCCTTCCTTCCTTCCTTCCTTCCTTCCTTCCTTCCTTCCGCCACTTCCTTCCTTCCTTCCGCCACTTCCTTCCTTCCTTCCGCCACTTCCTTCCTTCCTTCTGCCACTTCCTTCCTTCCTTCCTTCCGCCACTTCCTTCCTTCCGCCACTTCCTTCCTTCCTTCCTTCCGCCACTTCCTTCCGCCACTTCCTTCCTTCCGCCACTTCCTTCCTCCACTTCCTTCCTTAATTCGCCACTTCCTTCCGCCACTCCCTTCCTTACTTCCTTCCGCCACTTCCTTCCTTCCTCCACTTCCTTCTGCCACTTCCTTCCGCCACTTCCTTCCTTCCTTCCGCCACTTCCTTCCTTCCGCCACTTCCTTCCGCCACTTCCTTCCTTCCTCCACTTCCTTCCTTACTTCGCCACTTCCTTCCGCCACTTCCTTCCTTACTTCCTTCCGCCACTTCCTTCCTTCCTCCACTTCCTTCCGCCACTTCCTTCCGCCACTTCCTCCCTCCCCTGTCTGCTGTACCCAGGACCCCAATATTGCTGGATTGTATGCATTTTTACTCTGCTGATTATCTATTTTTATATAAGTATCTTGCTGGCTCTGTAAGCATCAATTTTGTTCTCAACAGCTACAGAATGTTCTCTCATTTGCAGATGGATTACATGTAAAGATCAAATATGTTACACATGTGCCTTCCACAAGGGAGATTTTTGAAACTAATTCTATCATTTCCTTATATTGGTAATGATACATAGACCTTGTTTTTCAAAAATTATTTTAAATTCAGAATCCTGTAAATATGCAATTTGTTAGTTTGTCTCCATTTGTTAAGTTCCCTCACAGAGGAATTATGTCCTGTGGAAATAACAACATGCAGTTAGAGATTGCTATTTGGAGTCATAGAAAATGTCAAAATTGCATGGACCACTTAACTTTTGTCATTTCCTGCAATTTGGAGGCTTTATAACTTCATTATTTTTAAACTAGATTTTTAATACGTATTTCCCCAATAAAAAGGAAAAGATGTCTAACAAAACCCTCAAATGCATTAGGAAAATTGATTTAGTAGAAGCCCTAAAATATCTGTCTCTAGCCAGACATGGATTATCTTCATTCATATCTTAAAAGCCAATTGAAAAAGAAAATGCTCTATCATGAGTCTGCATGCCTGAATACCAGTTTTCAGCAAAAAATTGCTGTTGAAGCTGTTCATCCTTTTTTTTCTTTTTTATACTAATCTATTTTACTTCTTAGAATAGGAAAAAAAATATTTTAAATATATCTAAAATCAGCTTTGGTAAAAGCTGAACATATTTTAGTTTGGATATGCTAGTGCACCAGCACACAGAATCATAGAATCACACCATGATAATCATAACATGATCTGGGTTGAAAGGGACCCTAAAGATCATCTAGTTCTGACCCTGCTCAATCCAGATACTTCACAGCCCAGTCCTTATTAGTAGCACAGAATCCCAAGACTGACTTCATGTATTAAGCAAAACATCCTAGACATTCACACCTGAGAAAGACTCCTCTATCCCTCTAATAAGGGGCTAGGGTGAAAAATTAATCCAACATAAGTCACCATATTCTGGATCAGAAACTATTTTTTGTGGCCATCGCCTGAAAGGCAAACTGCCTCTGTTTCTTATTGTATAATACTTTAATTTCCCTGGCATAGATGCCTCCAACACAAACACAACTTCAAAAAGAATACGCTATGTAGCCCTAGCATGAAAATAAGGATCTCTTATTGTTACCTCTATCACTGTTTTAGCTGGGAAAAGACAACATCTGCTTCTAAGCTCTTTTTAACTGCATTTGCACTTGTGCTCTGTATTTTTGAGTATAGAAAAATGATAAGTGGCCTGTAATTGCAACCTGCTCAGAACAAGCAAGTCGAACAGTAAGGTCAAAGCCTGCATTTTTCTTTTGCTCTGCGGACACCCTCAGGGTAAACAGCAGAGAGTATTCCCATCACTTTTTCAGCTTCTTTGCTGTCAGCCAGCCCAACTGTTGCAGAAATGCAGAGAGAGAAACTGGTGAATTCTTCATAGGAAACAAGAAGCAAGCTAAACTATTTGACGGTTCATTTACTATTCACTTCTTACTAGAAAATACAATGATGATGGTGATTTTGAAAGCCATGGCATTTGAAAGCCATGGCATGGTATTTATTCCTTTATGTAAGTACAGGTCTTCTCTCCTGGTGAGCCAGCAGACAAGAGGTGAGTACAAAACATATGAAATGCAAATAGTTGTATCTAAAGTGGTGTCTATTAAGCATTGCTCAGCCTGGGTTGAACTGATGTTTCTGATATTCTGGTCTTGGTTGATTCTACCTTCAAACAGGGAGTTTTGGGGAGCCAATGTAGAGGGAATTTTTAAGGTTTTGGTTTTTCACTAAGCCGTTTCTCACCACCCCTTTTTTTTTTTCAGATCTTACTCTTTCCTCTCCTTGTCTCATGTACCACCAGAAATCTATAGCAGGAGGCTCTAGATTTAGATCTCTAATGAAGATGCAAAGGGAGTTCTGTAACTACTGCTTTGACAGCAGATACTAGTTCCTCATAGAACCCCGATGTCAATACTGAGCAGGCTGCACTGAGTGGCAGAAAGTGCCACATGAAAAAAAAATGCTACTTCATTTACAGATAAATGGCTCTTCTTCTGTGACCACTATTGGTATAGTATTGTTCTTTCAGGGATCTGTTTTGTTATGATCTTATGCAAGATATTGTTTATTAACTGTCTCTTCTGCACAGTTGCTAATATTTAATATAATGAGCTTTTGCCCAGGGACATTGATTCATGGTTGTCTATGCACTTTATTACTAAATACTTTCTTACAATCAAATATAGGTAAAGGCACTTTAAAAAAAAACAAAAACAAAAAAAAACAAAACAAAAACAAACAAAAACAAACAAAAAAAAAAAAAAAAAAAAAAAAAAAAAAAAAAGAAAATACCCAAGCCTCAACTATGACAGGCAGATAAATGATGTAGACAGACTGAACATATTAAATTCCAAAGGCTCACGCTCTTTCAAATATAAAAGAGACCTCCTCAGAATTTAGGATGAAAGCTTTAATCTCTTATTTTTCTTGCAGAGAGTTAGGTGTGCTGAAAGCTGGAATTGGAGGCAGAGCAGAAGAGCTCTGGGTGTCTGTGGGCAGGCCTTGCTGTGGTCAGGATGTAACACAAAGGCAGCTTTTAGCCTGTGGGTCAAAGGTGGTTTCTGCCAGAGGAAATGAAGCACAAATGTTTTTTAAGCTTTCTAGACTGTCAACCTTCCATTAGGTTGAATCGGAGTATGAGAATTATTTATTTTCTTTTTTTTTCCCCCAGGGGATTTTTCCCCAGGGGAAATTTTGTAGGTGCAGGTGGATAGCTGGTTCACTCTCACATTTCCTCAATGTGTTTATGGTTGACTTCTGCATGGGTTGAAAGAAAGAACTCTGGACTCAAAAGTTGTAACTTCCAGTTAAAAGTTAGATTCCCATACTGTGTTTTCTGATCCCACATTGAAATTGTATTTGTATTACATATCAGTATTAAAAAAACCTGCATAATTTCACAGGAGAAATATTATTTCACTATTATAAGTGTGCTCAAAAATAGATGCTTGCAGTTGACATTTTAAGAAATTTTTGTGCCCACTGATATCACTATATGGGCTTTTAAATAACACTAAAAAGATGTTTTGAAATTTCACAATAAAATGTTAGTCATTAAATTCCATATACTATATTTTAACCCTACATATAAATAGATTTAAAAACATGCATAATTATAAGCTTTCATAACAAATGCTGCCAGCTGACACAGAGAAATGACATTTTAAGTGAAATCATTAAATGCTGCACTAAGCACATCTAGATTTTGTGTGGAAGGAGAAAGATCTATTGGTGCTTGGCCCTATAATATCAAAAAACTTCCTTCAGAAAATAGCTGACATCACAAAATTAATCAGTGTTTAGTATTCCGTAAGAAGTACAAAGTAGTCTTAAATCTGTCTAAATTCACACTGTATTTGTCTACTCAGCCCCAAGAATTATATTTGACATCATCACCATAATTGATGTATTTATATTTTTTTGCCTGCCTTTTGTTTTCTTTCTAAACTCCCATGTGAACCCTTACATTTTAATTAAGAAAAGAGGTCAAAGTTTAAATGCTAAGTTGAATTGCAGATAAAACATCAACATATAAATGTCAATATTGAACTGAATAGTAGGCTAGGCAGTACTGGACTTTTAGAAATTATATTATTCTATTTTTTCTATTTAGTTCTTATTAAATATTTTTCTAAATGGCTTTGAGACATCCGAAATCAGTAAAAAAGGGTTAGGAATCTCAAACTTGAGACAAATGTCATTAACAGGTAAAGTACTAACTCTTGCAAAAACTTCCTGTCATATTTATCTCGTTGTACCAACACCAAAATTCTTGTATGGAGGTGTGTGTTTATGCTTTTATATGCTAAAATTAAGGTATGCATTGACTTTAATGGGTTTGGATCATGCCTTACACAGGATTACTGTAAACTGCAAGTTTAATGAAGTCATGGTATCTAAAATTAGAAGATTGCTCAAGGAAATATATTGTAAAAAATTTTGGCTACAATTTTCAACATCACTGGAAAATTAACATATAAATTAATAACAGAGCTGCTGCCAGAAGCGCTTATGAGGGCAGCTTGTTGGATTAGGCAGTAACACATAATTAGTAGCTATTACCAAGGATATCTAGATTCAGCAGCACCTGGGAGAAATGGGAACTTGTTTGCCCTCCTCATCTAGTATTTAAAATCAAAGATAACTTTTACTTGTAAGGCATTGTTGCATTTAATGTAGAGCTGCAGGCTTAGCTAAGAATTGATATGTACTGAAGGGAGAAATGATGGCTTTACAGTTAAAAATATTCATTCATAATCAATTCAACAATGTTTGTAAACCACTGAGCAAAATGAAGATCTAAAGTCAGATTCTGCATATTAAAAATATGAAAGTCAGATTCTGTATTTCAGGTAAGATCCATCTGCAAATGACTATGAAAGCATATATTTCTTCCATGGGTCATTTATGCTGCCTTGACATGAGAAAGGTCATAACACCACCACTGTCAGCATTATAAATACACATTGGAAGACTGACAGCCTCTCCTTAGTACAGCTCCTGTGAGGTACTATAGCTATCCTCACTATCCAAAAGTCCTGAGATTTAATTTTCTCCATATATATGTCCATGGAGACGGCTCATATATAACACCAGAGAGGTCAAAGCTCTGAAGCAAAGAAGGGATGTGGCTGGACATGAGTAAGACAAAATTCTGTTCATAAGAGCCACTAATTACTTCTGTCTCTGCTCCAAAGATTGATTACTTTTGAAAAGTGAAATAGCTCTCACAGAAAGATGAAGTAGAAGGTTCAGTAGCTCAGGTGATCACCAGGGATTTTGAGCTCCTGGTAGAGTGAGATTTCAGTACTCAGCTCACTTTCTTTAAAGTGGAGACTTAAATTTTAACTTTCACAGTGAAAAGTTAGCCAGGTAGGCCAGGATTTTCTGAACTTGAATAAAACAAAACCTCATTAGATTAGCTGAACAATCTAATGACTTCTGATCAGAGATGACAATAGGCTATAACCACTTGAGCTATTGCAGTTTACCATTGGCACTTAGTTCATATCTTGATTCACTGGCAATATGTATGCGGATAAAAAGTGAGGAGCATATATTCCAAATGAAAAATCATTTACATTGAATCAAATATAAATGCTAATGCAGTAGTCAAAATTGCAAAACAGACTCAGTCTTGTGTTCATTTAGTGTTTGCAATTAACTGTAATGATGCCTACTGCAGAAGAAACATAGCCAATGTAAAATTAGATACCTTTTTTTTTTTGTTTCCCCTAGCAGATTATTCTAGATTTACAGTGGCATAGTAGAAATAAGAAGAGAAATAAAAACTAAAGTAAAACAACAATAAGAACAACAACAACAACAACAACAACAACAACTAATAATAATAATAATAATACAGTAATAATAGTAATAATAGTAATAATGGTAGCTGTTGGTTTACTTAAAAATGCTCTCTTTAGGACTTAGCGCTTAATTTCCCCTCCTTTTTATAGTTTTATTTTCATAGATAGTATTCTGTGGTCTTCATGTAACATTGACATATTACTTGGACTACAGTTTTCAAAGTCTTACAATTTAATTTTTTTTTCCTTACACAGCAAGTGTAGATTATATGTGTTTTAGGATTGTTTTTTCAGTCTTCTCCCCTCAATCTTAACTCTGCAAATAGACACTTTGTATTTTAAGTACCAATAGTAAAGTTTTTTCAAGAATAATTCATGTGACTTGGGATGTGAATGTCACATTTATCAGTGTTATAGGGTATGCAAAACATCATAAATCCTCATCAGCTGTAGATTTTCTGAAAGTGTTAACAGTGGTGGTCCTAACAGTAACACATGTAATATTTTAGTACTCCAGGACATTTGAAGGCTTCAGTTGTTCTCAAGTCAGGTGAAAACACATGAAAATACCTGAAGCTTTAGCTGTACTAGTAAGAACCAGTGTTTTCTGGAAATTAAGCAAGCATTCTCACTGATTTAAGGGAAACTGGAATCACTGAAGTGTTCAGATGTCCTTGAGGGTAAAGGAGATGAAGAATTCTCTTGAAATGATGGTATCAGGAATTGATCAGTAAGGTAAGCACCTGAAGAGTTGCAGTTTGTCTTGACTCTCCACATGTCAACAGAAACAATGTTTCATCTTTCCTATTACCATTACATGAGATTAATTTAATGCCTGGACTACATGAAATAGTTTTGTTGAAATACATTTTTCTTTCATTCATCCCTGTCAAGTTCTGTCTGACTGGGACACCAGTTGAGGTTTTCTGCTGGATAAATTACTAATGGGGAGGGAGGGAAAAGAATGACTGCTGAAAGATTTATTGATTTGATGACTATGTTAATCTAAGTCAGCACTACTCTGAACAGGTTTGTTTGTCCAAATGTCATAAATACATTTTCCATGGGTTATCATTTCAAAATACTTGGCTATTCATGTAGCATATTCCAGAGAATACTCTGTCTGAAGGCCATACTCTGCCTGAAGCCAGATAGCTCTGCAGGCTAAGAAGAGGACAACC
Source organism: Passer domesticus (assembly GCF_036417665.1). Classification (NCBI taxonomy): domain Eukaryota; kingdom Metazoa; phylum Chordata; class Aves; order Passeriformes; family Passeridae; genus Passer; species Passer domesticus. The sequence continues at coordinate 80,903,912 of NC_087474.1, read as the reverse complement.
TCACACTCAAACTGTGCCTCACAAGTTTTGTAGATACAAATTCCTGGAACACTTGGCTCTGGAAACTCAAGCTTGAAGTCCAGTAAAATTACCAAGGATAATACAATCACAGTTGCAAGACAGCAAGTAATCACATAGATTCTTTCTAAAAATATCCGCATAAAATAACCTCACCTTTTTCGTTAGGAAAATGATAAATTTTCAGCTATGTACCTTAATACAATTTTAAATAGAGAGTAGAAAATATGTAGATAGATAGATAGATAGATAGATAGATAGATAGATAGATAGATAGATAAATAGATAGATGTGAAAGTGCAGGTCTGAAATGATGTATCTACTTAAAGATTGCTGGTAGAGAGTGAAAAACAGGTGCCCTGGTCTAAAAATCTAGCTACAGTACCTCACATAAACTACTGAATCTTAAGCAGCTGAAAGTACCGATAATTTGTAAAGAGCATTTAGCAAAGCATGACAAAGCAGAGTTCTTGAATTTGTTTGCAATCTCTTTGCATTAATTGATATGTGCTCTGTCTATTAATAATTATTTTATGGCTATTGCTCTGAATCAGGACAATGCAGATATGGAAGAACTGCATGGAAAAATTAGACATGTTAGAAGCCTGGAAAAAATCAAGCAGTGAGCACTTGAGAAACTGGGCAAATAAGAGGTCAACAAAGTAATCCTCAAAGTTCAAGGAATGGTACAAAGATGGAAGAAATAACTCTCCTGCCTTGTCACCAAAAATTGAGAAGAGCCTTGGAGCACTGAAATACATCAGTATTTGGACATTTTCATCAATGGATGTTTTTAAGAATAGACAAGAACTACTGCAAATTGTTTAGGACATGTAGGAGCAAACATGTGAGATACTAATTTAACAAATTTCCATCCCACCACATGTTCTGTGTAAATCTTGGTTGATGGTTAAAACTTTTCCTCCATGAAAATTTCCTAACACAAGAAGTCAATGTGAAGTAATTGCTGGGAATGACTCTACAAAGAAGGGTTTTCTCTGACTCCCCATTTTCTGGTCCTGGCTCCTGCTTCTTTTTGAACTCAAGAATAGATGAGGAGCAATGAGTGGTTACAGATGTAATCTCTGTCAGGAGGAACATCTTTCTTCTGTTTATTTGCATCAGACTTTTATTTCTCTGTTAGCATTAGAGACCTAAACTGTGTACAGAAAAATGGTTCTAAAAATCATCTGATTTTGAAGTGTAGCATCTTGGCCAAATGCTTTTACTCCACTAGCAAATACTTGCCAGACACTATCTGCAGCAGAATTGGAATCATATTAGTAGTGGATACAGCTCCAAGTTCCTTCTGAAAGATGGAGGTGCAGGGCTTTGGTAATTTTTGATTTATTTACTCTTGGTAGTGTGATAGCATAACAAAAATTGAGAATGTAGTTAAATAGAAAGACTTTTAGAAAAGTAAACATTATCCATTCCCCCACCATGCTGAAACAGATTTAAAGAAGTAATGCATGCGGAATAAAGATGATGGAACCATAAAAACAACCTTTTGATGAAAAAAAAAAAGTAGCAAAAGTAGCCTCTGTGAAAAATATTGCAATGGTGTTTCATGCTTTTTGAGAGAAATTGTTTGGGTGTTGTTTTCCATACGGAGAAATGGGGAGATTAAAGATTTAACTTAATCCTTTCAGATGACAATTCACTTGTCATTTCCTATTAAAAATCACTGGATTCTGTTTTCCTGCTTTAGTTTGTAGAAGGTTTTAATATTCACAGCTATGATTGTTCTTGAGACTTAAGTTTTTCTGTCCAGCAGGGTTTAGGATTTTCTCAAGATACATTCTATTGAATAACTCTTTCTTTTCACATTAGAAAAAAAATAGCAGTGAAAAATCTTGCATTAAGTGAATAGCTTATGTCTCCTGTACATGTAAATCTGTAAGGCTGTTAGGTTTATTTCCACACTTTTTTAAAAAGGCTTTTCCTCCAAATACTTGCTGTTTCCACCATCAGTGATAGAAATATTCTGTACGCATTTGGTAAATCTTCAACTTCACATCTCTACAAGGAATATGACTCATACTTTCCTGTATCTATCACCAATATATATCCCATTATCCAAAAAGAGAAGCTCATGGAGTTGCAAAGACTTGGTTGACAACACCACATTATAAAGCCAACTTTTTCCTTGCCTTTACTTTTCTCGCTACTCATTACAGAGAAATTATGTTGATTAGGAATGTAAATAAAGTAATTTATTTACAAAATGTATTTTGCTATTGTATGTTCATCACTGGAATTGCTCAAAAAAAAAATGAAAGGTTTTGTGAAGACAGAAGACAATACATTCTGCCATGTTTCTTGGCTTGAGATTGAACTCTGGGCCAAAGGCTGATATGATTCTGAAGTGCTGAGCAGCTTGGCAGTGAGGAGGAACTATTATCAATGTAGCAGTATGAAGAAGCAGTGGAAGGTGTTGGGAGGAAATGGAGAATGGGAAGTTTTGTTTAGGTCGGCAGTTTGTATTAATCATTTCACTGCCCTTTTTCATAGACAAGATTAGGTACAGTTAAGTATTCCTAGCAAGTTGCAAGGAGGGGCTTTTTAGAGGGGTGGGGTTTTTTCAGGGAGGGTGGGATTGGGTGGTGCTTTGCTTATGGTTTTAGTCTTTACTGCTGTTGTTACTACTGTTAACAATATTTATGTACCTATACATAAATGGATACGGACAAACTTACAATGCCAAGAAAACGTCATTCCTCTTAGTCAATAAATTCATGAGAGGAGGGGCATAAACTATGCTCGCTTCTAACCGTGAGTCCTGTAAGCTAGAATACACATTTCTAGTGTTTTAAGATTAAGATACATCATGCAAACATAAAAGTCTCTCTTGATATTTAAATTTGGATATGTTAGTAGGTACACAGCATAAGTCAGATTTTCAGCATAGCTGTATCAATTCATAACTGTATTGATAGTTTTCTGCTAAGAGTCTACAAAATCACCCTTCAGGGGACCTAAGATCCATCTCAGCATTTTGTTATTTTTACATTTTTATCATAAATATCATCATACTTGAGGTTCAAACACAATCTCTCCTTCAATGGATAAATGTCAATATATTTATCACAAATGGTGTGCTAAAAATGAATTACAGAAGAAAAAACTACAACATGCAACATAAAATTTGCACTTAAAGCAATTGATTGTAAGTGTACATAGTTACCATATTGCAAAAGTAATCAACCATTTAGATGGACTTTGATGGAGAAAGGAAATTTCCTTGAAACATAGATTGTTGCTATAAAGGTTCTTAGCTAATGTACACTGCATTCATTGAAAGCCCCGAAACTGTGACAATCTTCTTCATCTGAGCATCTAATCTCTCTTATTTCCATGAAGAGATTAAAGTCAAGTCCCTTATGGAATAAAAACTTACATATTTAGAATATTGCTATTGCCCGAGCCAGAAACAACCGCATTATGATGCCCTATGGATGTGCATTTTCTGCTTACATTTGCTGAGTAGATCTAAACCCCTATTATCTAGGTGACTCAAGGGTCCTTTGAAAAATTCAGGCAATTAAAGTTCATTGTAAGCAAAATATGTTTCTATTTGAGTTTTGAAATTGGAGCAGAACAATAGTTCAATTTTCAAAAAGTTGACTATTGTATAATCAAAGTTAAAACAATTGAGATTAGCATTTATCTCCAAGTTGTGTAGAGCCTGTTTGCTTCCTTATTTGTTTGTTTGAAAACAAACAAGCATTGAGCTTCATTATTTCTCTCGTCTTTTGGATTGAGATTTCCTGCTTCTCTGTTCCCTGGAGACAGGATAACAGATTATTGCATACACCTGACTACATTTCCTTTTATGACATTCTACTTCAAAGAGGCAAAAAAAATCACAGGCCAGTCTGGTATGATTTGCAGGTAAAAGGGGGTGATTTATAAAATTTGATTATTTACTTTTTCTGCTGGCATTTTTATAGCAATGATGTAGCATCTCTCCATGTTGTTTCATATTCTCTAGCAGTATTTTTCCAAGGAAACTACTCACCTCAACAGATACTTGTAAATTAGTTAGAACTTAACAAATCGTATAACTGTAATTTTTTATGTAATTTTCTGCTAAATTTAAATGTTGTGATGGCTTTTAATTTGCTTAATTTGATCAAATTTCACCTAAAATCCTGAGTGCTTTCAATGAACTGTAGTTTCAATTATCTCTCCTTCTATTAGGAAGTTACAATATAAGAATATCTTTTGCTGAAATCTAGTTACACTTGTTTTAGATTATGACCGAGTGAAGCTTCCTTGCAGGTAAAAAGACATCATTTCACTGGTTATGAGAAATGCAAAATATACTGCATATACATGCATACATATATATACTTTTATGTACATACAGAGAGCAACTTCACCTAGTCACAAGCTTTCCCATTCTCCTGAGTCTGGACCTTCCAAACTCATGAGGAGCCTATTGATCCATATCCTATTGATATGGATCTTGCCCTCACCCTTCCTGCCTTCCCCAGTGCCAGTACCAGTGGGGGCGCAGGGTAATTATTTTCGGAGCAGGTATGAGGAAATGAGGCAGGTTGGCCAGAAGCCAAACACTTGTCAGAGGTGCCTAAATTGCAGGAAACAACCATGACTTTCTGGGTTGCACCATCTGCTCTGTGATGTCACCTTCTGCTGTAAATTCCCCAAGAAAGTGTCCAAAAGCCCTCCTGACCTTGCCAAGGGCAGCATCTTCCTGGTTCCTGTAACCAGGAATCCATTTTTATGGAATTGTCCACAGTCACTACCAGATCTTGCCTCCAGAATTAACTCCTTTCTTCTAACCTCAACCCTCACACTAGAAATGTTTTAAAATAACTATTTTCATGCAATGCACTAAGGTTGATCTTGAGCTTAGTCTTCTGAAGTGATGCTTTGCAGAGTAATCAGAGATGGAAATTAACAGAATTAAGTACTGTAAATCACACCAAAATGTAGAAGATAGATGTCAAGCAGGATTGGAGTAGCTACTTCTGGTCTTCCACCTTAAAAATCTTTGTTGTTGTTTAATCCCTTTAATTTTCTTTGTTTTTTTTTCACACAATGAATAAGCCTTTTAACACATTTTTGAGATATTTTAAAGGTCCAAAGCATGATTCTGTGTCTAGATGACATTAGCAGTTACTGAAGAGCAGTAGCTTGATTAGAATAGTGACATTTGCGGACAAGAGAGAACTGGGATGGGGAAAAGGCAGTATTTCAAATAACCATATACCTGTCAGCCTTAATAGATTTAAAGCTGTCTCCCTTACCACCTCTTATCAGTAGACAGAATGTGGTTACTTCTGAAAACAAAATGTAGGCATTAATGAGAAAAATGCTTCATAAAATTCTTATTTTTCATTCTTATACCTACCATTTTACTTACTGCACTGGAGCCAGCACACGTAAAACTTTGTATTTTATTTCGATTAATAAACCTATCACAAGGACATAAAAGATTGTTGGTCAGGAAAAGGCCACATGCCTTGGTAAGATTGCATCCTTTAGATTTATTTTAACCTCACCTCTCTGCTTTGTAACTATATCATTTAACCCCTTTGTCTATAAAAGTGTCTTTTCTGGCTCTTAAACACATTTATTCTGTTTGCCATCCTATTTCATATGTTGCCAAGTAACAAAGACCACAGAAGCTAAGTAGGTCACCTCAAAGTCTTCCCTTTTCCAAAGAGAATAAATTTAACCTTTTTTTTCTTTCCCTCATAAGAACAAATACTATGAAAGTCCAAAACTTTCTTTGCTCTCTCTTATATATTCTCTGGAGAAGGGATATTTTGGGGATGAAAATAGAATCAGATTTGCTAAAAGACATTAACTAGCACTTCTTTTGCATGGAATATCTGTCTGTCTGGATGCCAGTTTTTCTCTTTTTTTCCTTTTTTTGTGCCTAGTTATCTGCTTATTTCATGTGATGTTTTGATTTGTGATCTTTTTCAGAAGTATTTTTCTTTTTAACTTTGATGGATTTAGGGATTTTTTTTTTCCAAATAAAATATATCTCCTGGTCGAGAACTTAATGACAAAAATATATATAGCCTCTTTTTATGGTCATTTCTAATTTCAGAGAAAAAAATAGAGAATTCTATTTTTTAAATTTAATTATTGACATTGATAAAAAATGTATAGCCTGAAGAAAAAACATTTGACAATTTTCTAATGTTTGATTTAGGCAGGGAGAAGAGAAGATTTGACAGTTACCAATTGTTATGACTTGTCCCTAACAAAGGTTCCTGAGATCATTAGTGTCACTCCTTTCAGTGACTGTGGCTGCTTGTAGGACCCTGTCTGCCCTGAGGAAAGAAGCCCTATAGGGATTGCACAGACAGTAGGCAGCAAGTTGAATTAGTTGTTTTGGACGTGCTTATTGTTCCATAGGAAGGAGTTTAAGAATGCTGAGGAGGACATGACAGATGGAAAGCAGATGTAAGAATTATTCTGGTGGTGTTAGTCCAGCTACAATTGCCCACTCATCTGGGTGTACTGATGTGTAGGTACTGTGTAGATGGACAAAGTCCAGCATGGCTACAGCCCACCTGGCCTGACCCATGAGCTCAGCTTGATGTTCTGTGGAGCCCACGCCACAGTAAGGAAGAGCTGCTGTATCCTGCAAGCATCCCCTGATGTTGACAGATCTGAAGGGACCTTCTTACTCATCATTGCTGTGAGGCCAACTTCTGACACCCATGTTCTGCCATCTCCTCCTTACACTGTTCAATCATCCTGGACTCTAGTCTGGATGGCACAATCATTCTACCTTTAAGAAAAAAAAAAAAGAAATTAGAAAGCAATTCTTCACTATTTAGCTCCATCTCCAAAAGCCTTTAATGCAGAACAGCTTACTGCATTGAAATGAACATCCCAAATTACCTGACCTCCTTTGCTACTTTAACATTTTTCCAGTCATTCTAATGAGAGTGGGCAGTTTTTTATATGGAAATTTTAAGCTTAGGGTTTTAAAGGTGTCTTTTGTTAATATTTGTTGAACTGGGAGTTAGTTAAAATCAGAAGACAGGGGGAAATGCAGTGGCTCTTAGGAAAGAAGCTCTTTACTACCTCTATTTGTTGTCATATTTGTGGATATCTTTTCATGTTCTAATAGAATTAAAGCTATCATTAATAATTTAAATCATAAATGTGATTTAGTGAGTAAATAAATGTTAATCCTTGGAGTAGTTTCTTTAACTAATTTCTCTGACAAATTCCTCTGTACACTACCTGAAAGAAGGCTGTAGCACAGTGGCTGTCGGTCTCTTCTCTCAAGTAAAAAGCCACATGACAAGAAGAAATGGCCCCAAGTTGCACCAGGGAAACTTTATTTTGAAAACTGGGAAAAATTTCTCCACCCAAAGGATTGACGAGCACTGGGACAGCCTGCCCAGGGAAGTTCTGGAGTCACCATCTCTGGAGGCATTAAAAAGACATGGCACTGTAGAAGTGGCATTGTAGGCATGGAACTTAGGGACATGGTTGAGCGGTGGACTTGGCAGTGTTAAGTTAGACTCAATAACCTCTTCCACCCTAAATGATTCTGTGATCCTATAAGCACAAAGAGCATTTTGAACATAGTGCTTTTCAAATGAAAGTGTGTTTTTGTCTTTCTGTTGGTGGGATTATGGGTTTTAGATTACTCTGAGGGATTCAGAGTTATGACGAGGAAATAGGGAAAAGGAAAATGTCTCTAGTTTTTCATAGCTTTTATAAGTAAGTAAACAGGAGAACCCTATGCTGATGATGTGTGCTAATGGGAAAGACAAAATAAAGGAACAAAGGCCATTAAATTGAAGAATTGTTAGTTGGGTTAGTTTTACTTACTGAATTTAATAAATACTTACATTAATAAATTCTATTTGCTGCTTCCCTCACTTATCCTTCAAACTGATCAGAAACCACTGAATATTATCAGCTAAATAAGTGAAACAATTAATTGTATCTCCTTTGTGTCTTGTGTTTTGCTCTGTTCCTTCTGGTATTCCTAGTCTCTGCTGGCCAAAGAATAAGTGAGATGCTGACTAGCATGTAACAAAACTACTGGAGGACTCAGGACTACCGAAATGACATTTGTCTCGCTGCTTTTAGCCAAGTAGATTTCAACTAGAAAGAATCCATTTAAATATATTTAGTTGTCTTGATAGTTGAAGACCAAGGTCTTATTTGCTGAAATTTTTTGATGCAACACTATAACATGTCTTTTTGTTGTGCTAATTATTTCCTTCCAGCTGTTACAAGAGCATCTGTTGTACGTTGTACAAGTACAAGTAAAGGTACAGCCTTTCTCATTACCTTCTGCTGATGTTTCTACTACTTCCAGGCTTAAGTTCCATTTCTGACATCGCACTGGTACCTGCTAAAAATGGATACAACAAGGAGAAAAATTAAAGTAAGCATAAAATATGCCCTTCACCGGATTTATGCAGCACTTGCCAAAATAGTTTGACAGTGTGATACAACGTTTCTTTGGTACAAAAAGGCAGAAATAAATTAACCATTATAGGTTTATATTGTGCCAAATATCCTCCTCTGGCTCTGCGTAGAGGCTATCATAGAGATGTAATAGCTACAGGCTCCTTTTGGGAGAAGTCTTCATGACAGCAGTCCTAGGCTGCCTGGGCCACATGTTGCCATGCACAGTCCTGTATTTCAGTTGTAGGATCTGTAGCCCTCACACTGCACTTCAGCCAAGAAAATGCTCCCGATGAGCAGGATCCCACTTTGTTCTGCTGTGGCCAAAATATGGCCCACGCTGGCAGCCTTTGTCAGTATCACGACTCAGACCTTCAGCATCCTCACCTATTTTGGTGCTTCATTCATAGCTCAAATTTTTTGACACATGGTGAAGAGAAAAGAAGGTTCATGAAGCTGGCACAAAGATTTCACAGATTCCCCAATGTGGAAGCTGCAGTTTTTAGGACCACTCTTGTGATCATATGCACAAGGCATCTGTGAGTTCACCACTAAAAACCTGTCACTGTGACTGACACAAGTCAGGTCATTCTCCTGGTCAGTATTGCACTAAGAATATGACAAAGTCACTACTGTTTGACACAAGCTGAAACAGCCTCTCCCTAAAGTAAGAAAGCTTCATGGCTATTAAGGGCAAGAATCCACAGCTCTTAAGTATGGGATTGTGTGGATTTTTAGAAGACATATGTAAGAGAAGTGGGCAGATAATGTGAGAAAAAAGAATGAAGAAGCATGATGATTTGTGTCTCTACAGTGTATCAGCATCATGTATCTCACAGAGTATCCATTCTGGCATAAAAAAAAAAAAATAGCAGAGGGTCAAGTGGTCCTATTTCACTATTATAAGTTAGTGATCCAATTTTTTGAAAAGGGCTGTTAAACTACTAATGGAATTGTGGATCAATCTTTGCCTAGAAGGCAGTTGTTGACATGTCTGAAAGAATCTGTCACACTGTATTAGGGTCCATCCCAATCCTTTGGTGGAAGAGCTGACTGAATTGTTATGCAGGGAGGGAGTATGTGATGTTCTGGGAGCAGCTGATTGGAAAGACACCACAATGTTTTTGATGCAGGTCAGCACTGGCGTAAGAGGCAGCCATGAGGCAAGGCTCAGATGTCCACACAGGCAAACCAACCTTTGCAACATAGCTCCCTGCTGAATTTTCAAAAAGTTTGTAAAAGTTGGAAAATACTGATCTTAGGTTTCTGTCATCTTTGTAGACAAGGAAAGTAAAATTTTAAGAAAATTTGTCTCATAATCTTCAGGACGTATACCACAAACATTGCATGGACATGCATTTAGCAAGCAAGTAGTCAAACACAGAAGCATGGACCATGAAAGGATGATTGTAATTTGGGATTTGGGGTTTTTTTTAATATCCTTTTCTCTCCCTCGGGTCAGAACTCCCCTTGTTTTGCAACACCAGAAAAATTTAGTAGGTGGATTTGTCTGTATCCAGGCTTGACCATACTGAATGTATAGGCTATTTTAGATAAAGGGCATTTTATGAGGCTGTGTTAGATAAAGGTGTTGAGAAAATGAATTCCACAGCATGCATTATAATATGATTTCTTTCATCTTTTCAACCTGTGTCACAAAACATCTCAAGTTATTATGAGAACAGATCATAAAACAGTTTTAGCAGGCATACAATGATACAACAGAACACAGAGTGATATTCCACTTTGCTTAAATTAAACTCTTAAATTGATAGCCATTACTTACTTACTACTGCTTTTTGACTACATAAAGTCTTTCATCTGAAAGCCTTTCAACAGCATGGGAGATGATGATACCCTTTTTCTGAAAAATATAGAAATGATATGTAGAGAGGTTAAGAAACTTATCTGATATAGATGATTCTGGCAATAGAACTCACACCTCCAAGCAGCACAACCTAATTGGGTTTTGAGTCTCTATACATGTCTCAGTTAGAGAAAGGTTTTACTGGAGGCTTGTCTCCTAATCCCACATGAATCTAGAAAGCTTCAGCACTTTATATGGATCAAGCCTATGGTCATACTAATCCACCAGCTTTAAAAATTTAATTTGTAAGCAAGATCAGCTTTATCACTTCAGCATGCTCAAGCAGCTCAAATCAGAGTGAGCATGATTTTTACCATAAAGTCCCCAGCAATGCAAGTTTAAGGCTTGTAATGTTAAATAATTCATGCTTAAATTAAGCCCTCAGAATTCTTATGACATCTCGCTGTTTGCTGTAAGTATTCTGCCTGTGGTATAGTGACAAACCTACCCAGTTTTATACTGATATTTTCCATTCACTTCTGTGAGATAGAATCAGAACTACTGAACTGCAACTATAATCTCTGCACCAATAGGTAGAAGAAGTCTGTTTTACTTAAACAATTTGGGAGATCCAACAAAGTTGTTGCATGGTATTTATAATGCTCTGAATCTCAAAGAAAGCATAATATACACTTTTATGACAAATAAAACTAGTACAGTAAACTGAAATATATTGATTTGCTTTGAAACAGACATACATTATAAATAGGTTAAGCGAGGAAATAAATAGGATATAAATAGTATATAAATAGGTTAATAACGAGGATAGGTATTTAAAATCATCCTATATTTTTGTAAATTTATATGTTGGAGGGTTTATTTTTTTTTCTTAATAGGCTGAAATGGATACTTTCAGTTTGTGTCTTATTTGCAGAGCATATTCCTTTGTTGTGCATGTGAAGTAATCAAGGTACAAAGCATTACCTCCAATGCCAGATGGTCATTCCATCACAACTTTGAATCATGTAACTTTAGTTCCAAAGTAACTTTAAATCATGTGAGCCATGTCCATTGTTCACAGGAGAGTTTTCAGCAATATCCTGTCACAGGATATTTCAAGTTATTGAAAATAGATATATTCTATTCTTTCTGTATAAATTTTCTTATAGTATCAGGTTCCATGGTGGTCATAGGTTGAATCATATATCTGTGAAGTACCCATTAATGTTTGAATTAATTCTCATTTTTGACCAATTGACATGTACTATTTTCCTGGATGACTTTGTATTTGATACACAGTGTACTCTGTATTTAGTAAATTCAGCTGATAAGTCAGCACATGAACAGACAGCACTGATATTGTATTCTGTTTGCAGAAGAGTCTTCTGCATTTCATTTTTGGATATTTTTGACTGCTATCACAAAAATGAAGGCTGAGTGACAGAGGTGACCTATCTTGACAAGCGATACTGCTGTTTCACAGAGGACCACAAAGAGGAAAAACAAGAGAATGAAGAGAGAAGGCTTGATTTACGTCTTGTTCAACATACAGTGCATCTGGAATTATATTTTCCTTTGAAGACTGCTTCAAGCACAGAACTGACAATGAGGTATAATTTATCCACAAGAGAAATGGCAGGGTCAGCATTTCAAAGTAAAGTTTAATGTAAGTGTTGAATGAAGTAACAATAACTGTGCTAGTCACTCATCTGTCTTACCATTCATTACAGAATACAGAATATACCAAAATCTTTATATTCTATATTTAGTATCTAGGCATTATATATTATATTCAACATCTTTGCCTATTGTACTTGCTTACTTTTTCTCAAATCCCAGGCAGTCTTGGATATTTTGGTTGTATTTGGAGTGAGGCTGTACAATAAGGCACAATAAAATCCCCATGGCATTATTTCCTTAGTGTATAGATGATCACACAGAAGGCAGTAGGTACATTTAATAAAGTAAGATCCAATCCATGGGGAAAAAAAAAAGGATTATTTGTCTATAAAAATTACTCCTATAATGTTCATTGATTTCCATTGTCTTGATTTTCAGGAAGATTCTATACACTTTGATCTATACTCTGCAATCCTATTTGCCTTATATAAAACTTCCAAATGAGGCTTTCTTTCAATAGTCAGAACAATATCCTACAGACCAATATCAAAAAAGAAAGACAAAACAACATTTTTTTCTTAGCCTGTGGGTTCCTTTTTTTTCATTACCTGAACAAAAAAAGGAATATATTTCTAGTATTAAAAAGAAAGTTTAAGTTAAATTGCATTAGAATTGAACATTTTAGAGCAATATGTAGCTCATGTACAAAACTAAATAATTTAGTAAATTAATTTTGAGCTCGGAACTCTAAAGTAACAATTTGAATTTAAAAAAAATAATATTCATTTGAGCTTCCTCTTTAAAACATTTCTCTCACAGTGTAAAAGGTAATCGTAAGTCCACTTAACACCTAAAAGACAAGTAGTTTTAATTATGCATATGATGCAGAAGAATCAATTAAGCAACAGAGTAATTGTAATATGACTAAGGTCAAATATGCAAGACAGTGGCAGAATAAGGAATAGAACTCTTTTTCATTCTGTAGCTACTATACATAAATGAGATGGAAATTAAAAAGTAATTAAGGAAAATATATTGAATTTGTATTTGTAATAGACTACAGGGCTTTGGCTTTCTTTTCTATGCTCTGGCAGAACCCAGGGGACTGATACACATTTGCTTGTAGGTGCAGGAGGTAGCTCAGCTGCAATGTTTTGATCTGTGTACCACAGGTTGCAATTGTTCTCTAATTATGCATTTTATTCTGAAAGCATTGCTCATCATACTTTGGCATTTGTGATTTGGTGGAAGTGACTGTGCTCTACAGTACATAATATGTATGCAAATAAACAACAATTTCATGTGAGGAAAAACATCACACAACCTTAAAACTAGCCTATGGTTTTCCTTGTCTTATTCTTGACCAACATTTAATAACCTCAACAAATAAAATTTACACTTAACATCACTATTTTTTTTTAATTGTGTGGTGAAAGCAGGGCCTAAGTTTAAACTTTTTTATCTTTCTCATTCAAATTCACCTAAAATGTCTATTAGATTTTTGTATTTCCAAAAAAAGTGCAGTGCTGATCTACCTAGAACTACCTTGTGTACTCATAACAATGGCATTTCTGTATATAGTTTAGTACACATAATAGAATTTAGCAAAATATCACAGTCATATGCTTGATTATAGATGATCCATGGAAATTTCTACCAGGTGTTTTTCGCTACACATACTTTAGCTTTCAGACAGATAACCTGCTTTCAGGCAGGAATGGCAATGAATACTGAGCATTATCAAGTTTCTTGTACTTTTCTAGTTTAAAATGCTCTGGCCATATTATCACTATCCACACTATGGATATAACCTTCCCCTGCCCCCTGACACTTTAATTCTTTTGGAAAAACCAGTTGCCATCAATTAAGTGTATTGAAGGAAGCAAGGCAAAGGAGAAAATGTGAAAAGAGCTACTTTCCATACTTTTTGGTTTCCAAATAGGATAACCCAGAAAACAGGGGTTTTTAAAAAATGTAAAAAGGTTGCATGAGAAAGAATTTTTCACATTCTCTTATTTTTGTCTTTTTTTGCTTTTTTTTCAAATAAAGAAAAAGATAAATTATAAAACTGGACTTTATATAAAAGCAATTTTTAATTTACAATTTACAACTAAAAATATTATTCAAAAGAAAATGCTCATTTCAAACAGTCTAAATAGAAATGTATAAAATTTCATAAATTACTTTTCTACATGGAAAACTTTATTGTCTGTTAAGAATTAGCATCTGGATCTCCTAGAACCTCCATTAAAGAATTATTTTCCTTTGGTGGGAGCTGCTGCATTTTGTGCATATGAAACATCATGTGTATCTGCACGCTTGCAGGAGAGCTTAAAACTTCTCCCATCCCTTTACAATTGTTTTGTGAGCAGAGCCTTTCAGTTCTAAATGCAATGCAGTTATGAACGAGTACTAAATAACACGATTTAACCATGTTTGACTCAGAGGAAAAGTAAAAAATAAATAAGTCTGCATGCAGTAAACAGCAAATTCATAGAGAATTTACAAAGGGAAAAAATAACAAAATTATTATAATTTTACTGGTAACAAAATTAATATTGTCTAGATAGGAAAGATGTATCTTCAGAGGAGAAGCAATATCTTGACGAAAAATAGTTATATCATCCAATATGACACCAGTGTGACATCACCATGGCCTAGAGAGAGTAAATGTGCAAGGGGACTTATTCAGAGAGTTCTTTGGGAAGCAGCCCTTAAAAACAAAGGAGTCCAGGATAGGTGGGCATGCTTCAAAACAGAGATCTTGAAGACAGAGGAACAGACTGTCCCTGTGTGCCCAAAGACAAGTCAACGAGGTAAATGTCCAGGTTGGATGAGCAATGAGATCTTGGAAGAAATTAGGAATAAAAGGAGGATGTGTTGTCTTTGGAAGGAGAGTCAGGTCTCTTAAGAAGTATTTAAGGGGGCTGCTAGAGCATGTAGGGAAAAAAAATAGGGAGGCCGAAGCTCAGTTTGAACTAAAATGGCGATTTCTGTAAACGATAATAAAAAGTGTATTTACAAATATATTAATGATCAAAGGAAGGGTAAGACCAGCCTTTATTCTTTACTGGATGAGAGACGGAACTTAGTGACTGCAGATGAGGAGAAGGCAGAAGTGCTTAATGCCTTCTTTGCCTCAGTCTTTAGTGGGAAGATGGCTTGTCCCCAGGACAACTGTCCTCTTGGGTTGGTAGTTGGTCCCCCCCATTATCCAAGAGGAGGCAGTCAGAGAACTTCTGAGATGCTTCAATATTCATAAATCTATGGGACCAGAGGGGATCCACCCCAGGGTGATAAGGGAGCTGGCAGATGAACTTGCAAAGCCACTCTCCATCATTTACCAAGAGTACTGGCTCACTGGTGAGGTTCCAGATGACTGAAAGCTGGCCAATGTGACACCCATTCACAAAAAGGGTGGGAAGGAAGATCCTAGCAAATATAGACCAGGCAGCCTGACCTCAGTACTGGCAAGATAATGGAGCAATTTATACCAGCCAGCATGGGCTTAGGAGGGGTAGGTTGTGTTTGACCAACCTGGTCTCCTTTTATGACCAGGTGACCTGCCTGGTGGATGCAGGAAAGGCTGTGGATGGTGGCTATTTGGACTTCAGCAAGGCCTTTGACATTGTATCCCACAGCACACTCCTGCAAAAGCTGCAGCCCATGACTGGACAGGAGCACTCTTTGCTGGGTTAGGAACTGGCTGGATGGCCGGGCCCAGAGTGCTGGTGAACGGTGCTGCATCTGCCTGGCGGTCAGTCACCAGTGGTGTCCCTCAGGGGTCTGTGCTGGGGCCAGTTCTGTTCAATATTTTTATTGATGACATGGATGAGGGGATTGAGTCTTTTATTAGTAAATGTGCAGATGACACTAAGCTGGGAGCGTGTGACAATCTGTTGGAAGGTAGGAGGGCTCTGCAGAGAGACCTGGAATGATTGGATGGATGGGCAGAGTCTAACAAGATGAAGTCTAATATGTCCAAGTGTCAAGTCCTGCATTTTGGCCACAACAACCCCCTGCAATGCTACAGGCTGGGAACGGTGTGGCTGGACAGTGCCCAGGCAGAAAGGGACCTGGGGGTGTTGGTTGACAGCAGCTGAACATGAGCCAGCAGTGTGCCCTGGTGGCCAAGAAGGTGTCCTGGCCTGGATCAGGAATAGTGTGGCCAGCAGGAGCAGGGAGGTCATTCTTCCCCTGTACTTGGCACTGGTGAGGCCACACCTTGAGTGCTGTGTCCAGTTCTGGAAGGACTTTGGGAGGCTTGAGTGCATCCAGAGGAAGGCAACGGGGCTGGTGAGGGGCTGGGAACACAACCCTGTGAGGAGTGACTGAGGGAGCTGAGGGTGTTTAGCCTGGAGAAAAGGAGACCCAGAGGTGATCTTATCACTCTCTACAACTTCCTGAAAGGTGGTTGTAGCCAGGTGGGGGTTGGTCTCTTTCTTCAGGCAGCAACTGGCAGAATGAGAGATCACAGTCTCAAGCTGTGTCAAGGGAAATATAGGTTGGATATTAAGAAAAAGTTTTTTACAGAAAGAGTGATAAAATTCTAGAATTGTCTGCCCGGGGAGGTGGTGGAGTCACCATCTCTGGATGTGTTTAAAAAAAAACCTGGATGTGGCACTCAGTGACATGGTTTAGTTGAGGTGTCAGGGAACAGGTTGGACTCAATGACCCTGAAGGTCTCTTCCAATCTTGTGATTCTGTCATCATCAACAACTATAGGATGCTGCAGTTTTTTAATTAAAATATATTCATCTTGTTATTTAAAGAATTCTAGTGTCAAAGACCTTAGAAAGTGAAAAACTGTGATAGACTTATAAAATGTGCTGTTAGAAGGAGAGATAATCCTGAGCAGATAAAATTTTTAAGGCTGAAATATTAAAACATTATTGAATATGATTATTGTATTATTTGAAAAGGGAAAGATTGGTTTAGGGATTACAAGAATAATGATAATATTTTAGAACTCTTTTGCTAGCATCTGGTAGAAGAAAATTATCTGTTCCTTTCCATGTCATGAAAGACTATGAATTGTCCCAAAATGTGGAAAACTTCTGCTCAGAAAAAGTAGACTAAACTAAGCATAAATGTCAAACTGTGTCCAGTACAGAAACTAATTTTCTTGCCTCTCTATTTCTGATTGTAATTCTTTCCAACAGCCAAATGCCAATAACAGATTATTTGAGTACTTCTTGTAAATAGAAAGGGTCCAAATTTATAAATTTTTATCTCGTAAGCACAGAGCAATGTACAGACTGGTTTTGGTCAATTTATACTGCATTTGCTAGTGGAAGTAGTAGACAGGTGGCCATTAGTCTTTATAATCTAAGGTTTTGTTCCATTTGAGAGGAATAGATAGATAAAATCAATACATAAAAAAGGGAATAAAACTATTAATATCAAGAAAAATAATGTTGATTAAAAGATACAAAGAAATTTATGAATGTGTAATATTTTTCTAAGGCATTCTGATTGTGCAAAGGGTCTTTTATCATTTTAATAAAATTTCTTTGTATTTAGAATTAGATGTCTGTAGAGAGAATTTAGCATTAAAGTTTATGATTAGCAAAAGAACCCTTGGTACACTTTCAAAAAGCTAATGGTGCTAGCAGGGAAGAAAAAGTTTCATGAAACAAGGATATAGATGCATGCTGTGATAACTCTTAGGGGGCTAGTTCTCATTCAACAGAATTTGGCTGCTCCAAAGGAGACTGGTATGGATCAAAAAGCTATTTAAGTCAACCAGAATGTTTCTAGTCACTCAATGGGAATTAAGCAAGTCTGTGGGAATCCAAACAAGTAGATATGTATGTTTTGATGTCTGCTGCAAACTCCTACTGAAATCTCCAGAAATCTCTGCCACTGAAGTTAGACAGAAAATCAGTCATGTTTAATGCAAGATTTGAACTGCGGTTTGTGAAAGCCTGACTATTTTTTTTCCTTTTTACTGAGCACAGGAAAGAATATCTATTTTCTCAGAAATAAAGCGCAGGAAAATACATCCAATATCCATGTTTTGTAGTGTGCTGAAACAGATACGGACATATTCAAATAGCAAAGCTGTGATTATCATTTGATTATTTTATTTATTTCCATTAAAAATTGTTAAACTAGCAGCAGTGACATGCCCAAATATCACACTTATAACCAAGGCCACTCATGTCACTTGAGGTGAGTGTTGCAGTGAGTCCTGTGCTCTTGGTTTCCTTTGCCTCATGGTCCAAATGCTGTGACTGCTATTGGCATGTCACTTGGTGGTCCCAAGCATCAGCACAGGTGAGGTAACAGTACAGGGTCGTGGATGAGTTGTCCACTGATCAGTTTAAACCACCCATAAAACAGTGGCAGAAGTAAAACGTAAGAAATACAACTGATACAAAGGGTTATCTGAGATCTTTGTGGAGAGAGCAATTTCAATCCTATGAGTTCAATGGCGTGTGAGACCTCTAAGAGCAGGCATAACTCCTACAGGAATACAGACATAATGTGTCCCTTTGGAAAAAGAGTTTAGTCTGGTTCCTTTCACATTGCTGTCTCTATACATAAAAATGTCTGTGCTTACAAGAGAGACTGGTTACATGGTGGTGGGTGTGCTGGTAGGGTGCAGCCAGTTGAGACACTGTGAAGAGCAGCCCAAGGAGTGCCTGCTCCTTGTTTCATCCTCAGCAATGTGAAGCTGTGAGCTGTTTTCCAGAGACCAGACATTAGGTCAGCAATTGACTGAGAAAAAAACATTGTCAAGTCTACTCACTGTAAAATGTGGCACCCACTATATACCCACAGTATATTATTTGTACAGAAACCTTTACAGCAATGTATAAAATTGCTCCATGTAATGTCAAACTTGTATCTGTAACTTTGGTGTGATCTTAAGGTTTTTCTTGTGTATCTTTAAGTTAATTGTTTGCTGTGCCTTGCACTTGTATGAACAATTATTTTTGCTCTGGCTGCATAATTGCTCAGTTCCTTCTCTTATGTTATCCAGCACTGTGAATTTAATTACTCCTCACCTTGAAGCAATTTCTGATTTATCCTGTTATCTTTGTTCCAGGGTGGTCCCACATGTGCTTGAAAGTGCATGAATTCAGCTATCTCCATAGTGCCACCCTAATGCTGCTTCAAGTAATTCAGTAGTATAGGCAATGCTTGATTATAGAACACAGTTGCATATTTAAAAATAATATTAATTCAAGACTTTTTTTTTTTTTTGCTGTGTGAGAAATTTGTATTTCCCCTCTATCTGAAGAGTTCAGAGAATTTTCTATTATTATTTTTGTTTAATGGGAAACAAAGCATGCAAATCCAGTTGCTACTCAGTATTCATTCCAGAAAAAAAATTAGGCAGTGAACTGGATTCAATAGGAAAGGAATAAGTACGTGTCATGTACATGTTGGAATAGCAGACATTCCCTCAAGATAATATGAATTCTCTTGCTTTTCAGTGAGTCAACACAGCAATTGTGCACTGCCCTCAGGGTATGCAGTGCTCTGCTCATTGGGGCAGAAATAATTTTTTTCATTCATGTTATTCTTAGCAGCCCTCTTTGTTATCCTCTCAAAGGGAGTCATCCCTGGGCATCACTAGGGACAGGACTATACAGCTGGATGAGTACTGTTCTACCAAACACAAGAAATAGCAACACTTGTTCCAAAAATAATAGGCTACCTTAAAAGAGTGTGAAACAGACAGTCTTTTCTAAAATATTATGACTCCTGGTTCAAGCATGATGCAGAGAGACAGTGATCTGTAGAACTGTAAAAAACCTCAGTGAAATCATAGAAGTTGCTATTCCTCACTCCTGTGGGGTGGGCACTGGAGGTGTCGTAAACCGACTCCCAGTCTGATGTGCTTTTGCCTGGGATTTCAGATTCTGCCTCAGATCATCATCTTCCTGTCCTGTTGCTTGTGGTTGCCTAAGCAGCCTGAAAGTCTCTGTTTCATGAAGCATGAAACGCCATTTGTAAACGGTAAAGTCCAAAGGGAAAAAGTGATAGATAACTTAAAATGCTGTGTGTAGTCTACTGGAAAAAAACACCTATGCAGCAATTTTTTAATGAAATAATTTTTGATTAGACTAGGACTATGCAGTGCATGCCATGCACTTTTCTATGAAGATAGAAAAACAGCTTTAAAAAGGTTTCAAAAGTTAATATCCTCATTGGGCATGAATGACAGTTTGATTGTGGGGGCTTTGGTTGATGGTTTTAACTCTTTGAAATCCTATATAGCTAAAAAGAATAATTTTCTCTGGGGTACATTACAGAGTGAGGGTAGAGAAAAGAACAATGAGAGTTTTAACATTATATAACAGTATAAGTCCTATAACAATGAGTTTCCAAGTCCTGTAGTTTTCTCTAAGGATGTGTCCCTTCCAACTTCAGCATCTCAGCATCTCTTAAGCTTCAACCATTTTTATAGCTGTATCCCTGAAGTCATCTGCCCACACAATTTCCATCTTCTATTAGTCATTTGCAAATATGTGAGGATCCTGAAGTTGAAAGCCAACATTTATTTTCTAAGTTCAAAAATATGTCCTTCACTATCTTGATTTGGGGCAGGAGGAAATTTTTTTGGTCACAGAGGTTGCCTGTTGCAAAAAATACTAAGAGATTTGCAGGAGGTTTCAAGGGTTTGGGGAAAACATATTCAGCTCACATATGTACAAGGCACGTGTACTACCCTGTGCATAAGACCTGACTATACTGCAAAATTGTTCATATGCTCTGACAAAGTATGGGAAGGGCAGGTTTCTGGTGTCATGCCCTGAACACACACAGTTTTATTCATGTTGCACAGTTACATGTTAACCTTATATGCAGAATTTGGCTATGCTATTTTGAAATACATTTAATTGTTTGTACCTCTTTTTCTGTCCAATCATCTTGGTTAGATAAGTGATTTCCCACCTTAAAGGTTTTCCTTACTTCTTTTCTGTTTCAATCCTCAAAAAATAAGGCTTTGGAATGTTAGCTAGAAAAAAACAAAAAAAAAAACCCACCCCAAACCACCCCCGCCCCCCCACCAAAAAATATTGCAAAAGTGTGGTGTGAAATCAGGAATAAGTTGAATATGCTAGAAGTCAAAAAGGTATTCTGTTAGATACAAACCCTTACTGAACATCCTGTTCAGGTTTCCAGTCAATAGCAATACACTTGTCTGGGCTCTTGTGTATTTTCTTCATCCATAAAGATGAAGAGATGCTTTGGAAGTCATCTTTTTGACACAAATCTGGCTTTTCTTTTACTCTGATTTTCAAAAAAAAAGAACCCAATTATTACGGGGCAAGGAAACTAATTATTACAGGCTCAAAAATGAAATCTAGAGAATATAAATAGCGGCTCATTCCAAATTGATGATTCCTGAACATGCCATATTTTTCTAATAATGTGAAAGATTTTTTTGACACAGATTTATTCTGAATAACTTTATATATTAGCTTCCTCAGTCTAATATTTTTCTTGTTGCTTTCCTTAATAGCGTACTTCTTTCCAAACCTTTCAAATACTGATTTACAAATAATCACACAAAAAAAATTAAAGATGAATAGCTGAATAGCTGCCAGGTGGTTTCACTTGAGAAGAAGAAGGGGGAAAACTCTTAAACTGGCTATTACTGAACTTCTTCAGTTAATTAGAAGATGTTAAAATTCATGCAATTTGGCTCTTAAAATGCATGTGAAATAGTTACCAGAATGGTGTAAATATTTATAATTGCATTTTCTGAAAGCAGTTAGAGTAAGAACAGCAAATTTTGTGAATTCTGAGTAAAAATATATTTGAATAAGTGTATGGAACATGTGGATTCAAGAACACGAATATAAATTTCATTCTGTTGTTAAAAAGTAAGATTCATATTTTAAAAAATCTGTTCTTCCCTTTTTTTATGGTTGAATACAAAGAGGGTTTTTATTTTCATCTACCTCTTCCTTCAGTATCTTTTAATTTGAAAATGTATAATTTAAGGTCCACAGAATATTTGGATATCTCCTTGCTCTTTAAAATCCTCTCTTAAAAGGTCTTTTGTTTTCTTATATCCTTTACAGATATTGATTTTCCAAAACAAAATTTAACATGTATAAGACAAAGACAAATCAACACGCATGCTCTTAAGTATATTCTATATACTTGTACAGTAATAAACTGTGGTAATAGCAAAGGTTATACATACCTGTATAATCTTATGGCTGATATGAATAAACAAAATCCTCAGTTTTATGAATACACAGCAATTTTCTTTTCTTTTTTTTCTTTCCAAATTCCCCAAATCCCCGCAAAAAACCCCCAAAAACCCCCAAAACCAACCAAACAAACAAAAAAAACCACCCTCAACCAAACCAAATATTGCATACAAGCTTTAGTTTAATAAGATTGCATTTAGTAAAATTTTAACACCCTAAGTGGACCTCTAGAAAGTAGATATTATGATGAGGGAAGTGGCGCTGCATTAAGAAGTAATTTTCAATTTTAACCACATTCTACCATGCCTGTATGGTACTATTTATCTATTATTATCTTATATTTTTACATGATAAGATGATGTTTAAATTTTTTCTACTTTATTCTAAGTGCATTTATTAAAAATTTGTATGGCATTGTGAAGTATGTGTATACATATATTTCAACCCAAAAGAGAGAAAAACTGTGAAAGTATGGATTGATGCTATGGCACTTGAGCCACTCCTACACTGAGACATTCTGGCATACTGATACATTTGGCATTCTGCTTGAGACAGATTTTCAGCTTCAGCTCTGTTGAAAAAATACACTCAAATGAGTTTTAGAGAAATGTGTGATTATAATCAGCAGTATACTGCGTTTTGTGCATTTTTAAGATAAATCAGTACTCCACTACAGTGCTTCATAGCCAAACCTTCAGTATTTTACAAAAAATCTCTGTAGATTATTTATCAAGGCTTTGTGGGGGAAAAAAAAAAAAAAAAGAAAAAAAAAGTAAAACAGCCTATCCTGAAAACTGGGATTGATGTTCGCAATTATAAACAGTCGCAGCCTAGTCTTGCATTTCCAATTTAATTTCCCATTGACAAAAGAGTAAATTATACCAATTGTCTTTGTTACTGAACATTCTTATTTTGGGGAAAAAAAAAGGCCACCTACCAAAAAATTAGATTGCAAACTTACGTGTATATATTAGGAGAAGATGCTCTTTCAATGTGAAATTGCTTCACCAATGAAAACTTATTTTCAACAAAAATAAAAAACAGCACAAGTCTAAAAAATTGTAAGAAGAAACATTCAGGACATGGACAGGATATGTGTGCATATTTGCCAAGTCATATGTGATATTTTAAAGTGGTTGTCTACACATGTCAATAAATTATTTTAAGATACATAGGTTCAGCATATAGTATTTTTTCCATGTGTTTAGAAGAGAATAGTAAGTTCTTTAAAAAAAAAGTAATCAATATTAGTTATGGTTAATGACACTCAAAAGAATGTCATTAACTTAACATTAAAAAACAATATGCAGGTGATCTTTAACTGTTCGCCTGCTGAAAACAGTGTAAAATATTATATACCTATATATGTAGTGAAGGAAATTATAACATATAAAAAAGCATTTCTGAAAAAAATTTATTGTCATACAATCCATTTTTTGCAGAGATAGGAGAAAATTAAAACTTTGTAGCAATATGAAGGCTAAACTGCCAGGAACAGCTGAAATTTTTAATACATTTCAGTGCAGTTATTTATAAATGTGTTTAAAAGCACATACAGCAGAGCAGTACAAGAAGTTCTTTGTGCAACCAGCACCTGATTTCTACTGTTCAGATGACTCCAAACACAGGCTAGTTTTTGCAGTTGTGGAATCAACAATTAACTGTCTCTATACAGCTGCCAAAAATCATACACCAGAACTGGCTATATTGTCTGTTTCTAGAAGCCTTTTTCTTTTGACTCATATTTTCATGTTGAGGTAGTATCACATGTGAGCAGAATGCTTCCGAATAAGCATGCTGAAATCCCGGCCTGTTTTCACTGAACTTTGTCCCAGAATTCAAGGGAATTGACATTCTGCCAGAACTTTGTTCTTGCTTCTGTAAGAAAATACCAAACTATGAATGTTACACCTTTCTATACAATTTCAGTTCTAATAGATATAATTCATACTTCAGCTGATGCCAGTGAAATCCATGATCAGTCCAACCTCATTGATTTTTTTAATTTCCCTTAAATCCACAAAAATTCACATTATTAAATTCCATTTAATTCACAAATTAATAGGTTTTATATATTCAAATTGGAAGAAAAAGGAAAAAAATACACATCTAAATCTTCTACTGTTGACTTAGTTTTAATGGAAAACTATTTATGTCACCATAAAAGTAACAAATACTTTGCTGAAACAATTTCTGTGAAAAATGAAAATTAGAAACAATTATGTGTTTCTTTTTACAATCAGTGATTATTAATTTGCATTAATAGAAATTGTGTGCACATTCAAGAATAGTGATTAAATCCCTACACAACATAATGGCAGCAGAGCTTAGCAATAAAAGCAGTTTTAAATGAAAACTTGAAGAATATTGCTCTTGGAATGATTATTAAAAGCATTTTAAGAAAAATATTTACATTTTTTTAGAATGAATAATTAGACAATAAATTAATATAAAATAAATAGATTTTTTTCCCCTCTCAAATAGCAATAGATTCTTCTTGAACACAAAGTATATTTTAAATAAACAACAGTGAACTATAAATCTAAGTATCAACAAAAATCTGCTCAGTAGCAAAAAAAAGTCAGAGTCAAAGAACACAAAGCTGCTTCTTCTGTAGACTGTACTTCAGCAGCATTTTTTTCCTTTATGTTACAGTTGCTTTGGTGATCTAGCTCTGTAGTTTCGTGGGAAACCTTGCATCCCTCCACTCCTGCTTTCCCCTTCACTTTTAAAAAACTAGAGAAAATTAGGAAAGAAATACAACTGTAAACCCTTTGCTTTTCATCTGACACAGGTACTAATTTGATAATTTTCTACCTGTATCCTTTGTTGTTAGCACCAAGCATGTTCGTGTATAATGGCATTTTCAAGGCCAGATCTGCAGCACATGCAATTTTTTTTTCTTAGGGCTGCTAATTATAAAACTCTGGGGAAAATGAAGCTAATGATTTACAATACTGTAGCATAAAATTTTTAAATTGTAATGGTGGCACTGCTGGGTAAAACCCAGTGACATCTGTGGAGTTAATAGCCCTTGCTGTAAGGGGAAAGCAGCTACAACTTCTCAGTGGAAAGATGAAGTCCTGCCCAATGTGAGCCAACAAATGGTCGGGGCAGCCACAGGAATTTTCTTTGGACAGGGCTGAGAATACAACTTCATCTTTTCACAAAATTACTGCTGTGTCTTTCAAGAGACAATGAATGATTTCATAAGTTTGGTGGTTTTTTTCACCCACTGCACACTGCAAAGCACTGCAGTTGCTTTTGCTCAGACCTAAAAATCCCTTAAACACTGGAAAGCATTTATTTGCTAGATTTCAGGAAGAGATTAATGCCTGTGAACGGGCAGTTCCAGTGGAAAACACAGCACAGCATAGCAGTACCTTGGTCTGCAGGTCATCACAGCTTCTTTTGCAGTGGTTACTATCTGTGTAGCACTTTTCATCCTAAAAAGGATGAAAATACAATAATCTTCCCTGAACTGCTATGAGGTAAGCAAACATTGATAATCCTACCTGATTAATGGGAAAACTGCACAGCTGGGTATTCTCAGTCATATTGAAGTTGGTAAGGCACAATTTCACTTATGGAATGTAAAAGGATTATTTACATGTGATATTTGCACCACTTCCACCATATAAACTACCAGCTCTGCAGTGGGCATAAGTGAACTGGTATAAAAGCATTTCTGCTGGAATAGCTTATACACATTTGATTACTGTGGCAGGAGGACTGTAATAGTTATACAGCAAAATCCATTCTACTATCTGTACTGATTACACTATTCTTTGGTTAGGAAGATATTTTATTCAACTATAATAATTTTGTAAATATAGAGATATATGTAGACATGACCCTTAATGAAAAAATAAAAACATAGCAAAAAAAAGTTAGACATTTCATACTTTCCTGTCTTTGTTACTCTTTTGCTTGCAATTTAACACCACTTTGTTGTAATGTGTGCTGTGTCTCACTGTGTCTACACTTTTATATGTTTTAGAATAAGCAGGTAAGGACACAACCAGCTGAGTCAGTTTCATACAACTGGTTTGACTGTTGTATTTGAGCAAGCAATCTGTGTGGTGGGTGGCAAATACATTTGGGGATTCTGTTTGTCTAGTCTCAAGTAACCAGAAAATCGTGGCCATGAGCTACTTCCAAGTTGCAAGTAACAGTTCCAATTGCAAATATTATGTTTTGGGGAACTATGGGTAGTTGTCAATGGTTTATGTAAGTATTAAACCAGAGCTAGAAAAAAGGACCAGGAAAGATTGTAACAGAAGCTTTGGTTCAGCCTGAAAGGCAGCCTGAAAATATAGTTTATTTGCTCATATTATTTATAAGTTACAAAGGAGAGGAATAGACTTCTGTATAGAATATAATTCCTTTGCTTTTGAATAGCCTTGATACCAGTAAAGTATTTCTTGACAAGGTTAAGGTGGGAGACTTTTATACTGCAACTAGTTTGCAGACCATGTGGATACCCTGGCATGATGATGGACTCCTCTAGACCTGTCCAAACCAAGTCCAGTTTCCTAATACCCTGCACCTCTACTCTGCCTTTTGATGGGAATCCAACAGGGGGAGGCAAGAAGCAGACATTTGGAATACTTCCAGACCTTGCCCTGGCATGGAATCATACATTGATGTTCCACAGTTTGAATATAAACCTAACAGCCAAAGAGCCAGCAAAATATTTAAATCCTGCATTTCAGAAGTTACAGTTTCACATGGCTCCACAGCTGGCAGGCAGTTTCAAAAGTTTCAATACTGAAGGTAAATTCCATCTAAATTAAACCATTTTCCTAGGAAGAGCTATACTTACCGAGTTCTGCCATTTGTCATCTTGCCATATGTCAGTGGTATTGCAATTTTATTATTACAACTGCATGAAAAAGTAAAATTTAGTTTCAAAGCTAAGAATATTATTAAAATATTCCTAGGTATATATTTTTAACTCTGCATAGACAGCTAACTGAAGAACCATATCCAGTTTCCACAACCTCATTTGAAAATTAAATTTTGCTTGGATTTTGGATTTCGAGTTCTTTCTCCAGTGTGGCAATAATAGAGGATATCACAAATGAGAACTACTTTTTTCTTACTCTTAAGCATTTCTATTAATCATTCTATTCTCTAGTAGCATGAATATTTAGCGGTCAAAAGCATTTTTTAAGACACTGACATGTCTGAAAACCATAATAAACTTTAACTTTTGAACAGTAATGATGTTCAAGATGAAAATTGCTCATGACAAGAAGATGAACATTCATGACAAGTTCTCCTTGAAGAACAGCCACCTTTGGTAGAAAAAAAATCTCTGCCCTTTTCTAGTATTTGAATTACATGTTGCTTTCAGTTTTTGTCATATCTGGATGTCAACCAGTTGGCTGCCACCCAGTTTCTGTTAGCAGTTTTCTACATTTTGTTAAGTCAGTTTCTCAGCAAAATTTCCTGGGTGATTGAATTCTCATCAGAGAGGAGAAAGAAAAAAAAAAAAGAATATTTCAAATAATCCGGTTCCCCTTTTGTAAAGTTAAGCAGCTCATGCTCTGCTAATCAGGACAGCAGAATGCAATGACAGATGCCTTTTTTACCACTTTGCTTACTGAACATCAGCTATTGCCTCAAGCTCGTCTTCACAGACATTAATAGAGCAGGAGGAACTCCAAGAGCAAGGCTGTAGCAAGACAAACTTTGCTTAAACTTTGTGGAAGTTGGACTGGGAGCAGAAATGTGGACTTTAACCTCAATTCTCTGCTAAAATGGGTCGTCAGTTTCTCACATATGCATGGAGCTAATGGGCAGATACAAAAGTAAGTTCCGAAGTCAATAACAGCAACATCTGGCTTTTCAGCTTTCAAATCTAGATGTGAAGTGAATTAACCATTTTAATTATTTCACATTTTTATGCTAAACATCAAAAAAAAAAAAAGAGAGGGAGAATATATTTCACATGTCTTTCATGAAACAAGTAACTTGTTTTGGAAATTAAGAGTGTTCTTCCAGACTTATGAAATAGTCAAGTTCCAAAGACTTTTTTTTCCCACCTTTTTTTTCCCATTTTCTGGCCGATTTTATCAAAATCTTAAATTTAATGAATACAAGTAGAAACAACAACACAGAAAGATAAAATAAAAATATCTAAGGCTGTTAAAAACCTACCCAACTATAAAGTTCAAGCCCTAGAACATATCCTGTTCCAAGAAAGCTTATTCAGATCTCTATGCTGCATAGAATTGTTACCTTAATGCAAGGCCATTACAGTCTTTCTTTTTCATGTGTTTTCCTCCTCCAAATGGATTGTTTCCAGTTGTTTTTGTATGTGTACTGAGGCAGCCAAGTTTGCTTTATCTGACTTTTAGACAGTTGTTAAATAGATGATGCCCTCCATCCCACATAAAAAGGAGTAGTTAGAAGAAACAAATATGCTTATTTCAGGATTCATAGCAATATCAGGATTCATAGCAATATCATTCTGGGAACTGTTTAGTTTTTTGATAGTACTTTCATTCTCCTCTGAGTTTTTCCTAGAATAATAAAATGCAGTTTAATTGCAAGGCATGTCTGAAAATCCAGAGTTCAAAAAATATATGTGCCATTTATACAGTAGACTAGCATTATAAAATTATTTTGATTTTCTTTTTTAAATCAGAAAAAACACATCACTACTAAAAAATGGCCTTTTAGAAAGGCAGCCCAAATTTTTCACTTTTTCACAGCACCTGTTTTCTTCCTATTGGTGAGGAAGTCAATGAGATTTCATCACTCCAGACTTCTGAAATTCGAAAGGGATTTTTAATATATTAGTTGAAGGGTGCAACACTTTTATTCTGAAAATTTATATAGCAATAAAACATCTTACTCATCTTGAAAAACTGTCTATTTTTCATAGAATCATAGAATGGCATAAGTCTAAAGTTACCCTAAACATCACCCAGTCCTAACAACCCTGCCAGGGTCAAAGACACCTTCCACTATAAAAAGTCGCTCAAAGTCCTATCCAACTTGGCCTTATGTTTGTTTTCTCATACCTAATGCCAAAATTTTTATTTCCAAATCCATTTGAAGATGTTTCCACCCTTCAGCTGAGTGAAACTCAGAAACAGAGGAAGATACTTGTTGAGTTGATTTGAGTTTCTATTTTGTTTGTTCGGTTGGTTGGGTTTTGTAATTTGGTGGGGTTTTTTTGCCAGGGAGGAGGTTGATTTTTAGGGAAGTGCAGAACAATTCACAAAATAAATAAGAAATAATTCCTCATAATCTGGGTACTTCTGTGGAATAGATATATCAAAGGGGTAGGATTGCAGATCAGAAAGGAAGATATTTTTGAGAAAAAGACTTCATGTTAGGTAAAACATGCAAGCAGAAATCCTACAAATACATTTAGTAGATATGCAGAAACAAGTCTATCTAAATTATATCCTGCTAATGAAGGGGAAAAACCTCTTGAAAATATTTAGCATTGAGTTCACATTATCCTTGTACCTGTAATCTCATTGTGTAATTATTGCAAATTATAAGATATATATAATGATACTTAAATAAATTTTAAAATATAAAACATTAATTAAATTCCTTTCTTCAAATATACACATATATAGTAGAGGGGTTTTTTTTCATTTGAATTGAACATTCCAGGCTTTTTTGATAAACAGAACATACTGAAGTTTTCTAGACAGTGTTAATGCAAAGTGAGGAAATGTCTAGAACAACTTGGCTATTCTACACCCCTGGAAAGTTTATAAGCCATGTTCCTAATAATACCAGAATATCACAGTGTGCAAAAGAGGTATTAGACAGACAGTGAGAGGGAGACCAAGTGAGCCATCACTTGGTGATGGATTAGATCTCATTGGATGAGTTTTTTAAAATTTTTTTTCTGTAAATCTATTTAGGAACGAAAGAACTTTATCTCCTTCTAGGTCCTTGAGAGGCAAGAGAGAGGCCAGCATAGTCAGCAGGTATGAAAAATCAGATGACAAAGAGGCAGGGACATGTCTCACTCTCTGCACAGTGGATGAAGAGCAGTGGATGCTTCTCTATTTCAGTCTTTAAGAAGAGCAAGGCCTATCTGACTATCCATGCTCCCCTTAGTTCTAGTACATGGAATATTTTATGCAACACAAATATTTCTGAGATTTCTCTGAAGCAGTAGTGATCCTCACTAGCCCCCCTCCCCGAAGCAAAGTCCAACAATGTGAACCTGTAGTTCCTGTTCAGACACTGCACAATGAATACCTGAACATGCAGAAACCCCCCAAATATAAGAATAACCATAGACTTCATAAAAGATGTACGGCAGCATGAATATTTATTCCTATGGCCACTTGTGAGGTACTGATGAACACTAAGATGAAAATGTCTCAGTATTGTTTGAAATTCATTTTGAGCTGTTGCTTAGAAATCTGTTTAACTGCAAGAACTAACGTTAAGTGCTTTAGTTGCCACTTCTGTATTCGGAAAAATACTGGAGAAGCAGCATTTGAGCTGTGGTAGCAGACATGAAAAGAAATGTTCTGGGATCCATAGTCGTCATGGGGAGGAGGACAGAGAGAGCCTCTGTTGCTGGGTGGTTCTGCTCCAAGGAAGATTTCTTTGGACAATCCCCTTGAGTGCAGAGGGAGGCTATGTTGCTAGGAGGATTTCTTCGGGCAACCCTCCTTGAGAACCAATAATTTTATGCTGTGTATGAGGAATTATGAACTGCATCACCTACCAGCCTCCTGCCCCTGCTTGTGCACCAGCCACCCACTGACTGATGAAATCGGTGGTAACTCTCTCTCAACTCTCCAAAATATTGTTTATTTTCCTTCCTTTATCTCTACCTTTCCCATCACTTCTGTTAGGGCAAATTTCTGTATTAGTAAACTGTTTGTGGGTGTAGCATTGACCTCATTTATGACTAATTTTGCCACAGGAATCATTAGAACTTCCCTGGTCCTCTCCAGATCAGGACATGAACACCACTCTAAATAGCAAATAGAGGTACATGTTTTAATGTTATTGGATAATCAAGCAAACTAAAACTCCAGAATACTTTCCTGTATGTTTCATAATATGGTGCATATTTTTGTTTTCAGTACTGCAGGTCCTTACACACTGGTAGTATAAACTTCAGTCACTTTCCTTTTAAGTCCATTTAAATCATGAACAGTCACAAATTTTATGAATAGATGTGGGAGTTTAGATAAGTCCCTGCCTTTTGCCCAGGTCTCCAGCAGCAGGCAGTAGCTTTATTGAGGTGGCCAGCACCCCAAAACCCACTCTCATTCACAAGCTGTTTAATAATACCTGATTCAGGCTATGATAGGATGATTTTTTTTTTAACACACACAAAACTAACAGATGTAAGACTTAAAACAAACTATATAGTACACAAAAATAAGGGGGGAAAAAAAGACACTACTAATAGATACATTCAGCTCAAGGTAAAAGGTACCATTAATTTTACAGCTAGTGAAGAAATAATATAACTTAGGATTCAATGTACCTCACCATCCAATTGTTGATGGGGCACAGATCAAGATCCTTTCCCTCAATTACTGGGAAAATAACTGTGGAATCTGCGTCCGAAATTCGGAGAGAAGTCTCGAACATTTGTTAGCACGTAACAGCCTTCTGTCTTTTTGATAACTTGTCTTTTTACAGTTTGTAAAACAGTATCTCTCAGTCAAGGATATTTCTTTTATCACTTCCCACATCTGCTCTCCAGACTTCGATGCTGATTCTTAGCTGGGGCCTGAGCCTTTTAGGCAGCAGAGATGACCCCTTGCTGGGCCTTTAACCCTGAGTTATCTCTTCCATATCTGCACCAGCTCTCTGTCGTGGAGAGGGGGAGGACACGTCCTGCCACAGCAGCTGGTAAGACTGGTACTTACACTTGTGTAAAACCATCACTGCAAGGGTTTTTTTTTGGTTTTTTTTTTTTTGCCTTTTTTTTTTTTTTTTTTGTGTTCTTGGGGGTTATTTTTCCCGAAGGTAATAATCAGTTCAGGCTCCTGTAGCTTTTGCCACTGCCTTCACCTCCAAGTTAACAACATTGCATTTGGTCAGGTTTCATGGCTATGGTGCTGCTCCACTGCTGGGAGACAGCAGATTTGTCCCAATGCTGAACAGTCGGCTCTCTGGGGAACTTTTTTTTTTTTCCTTTATGCACAGAAGATGGACTGAGAACAGAAAGCCCATGAAGAAAAAATGCTGTCTTTCCGTTCTGCAGCATTTGATGGATAAATTGTGAGGAAGATAAATTATAAAAAGGTGGTATTTCAGGTAATTCCAAAATTAGGCACAAACTCAGGATAAACATTATCGGGGGGAAGGGGATATGATTTTGTGACCACTAAGGAGGAAGGATATGGGCAAGCCAAAAATAATCCTGGAACAGTATAGTAACTCAGTCTCAGGAAAGGTAAATGCTGTCAGAAACTTCTTCATGTCTTGACTGTTCCATCAGGAGGCAGAGAAAATGCATAGGCACCCTCTCACTGCAATTCCAAACAGGTCCCCCTAAGAGCTTTATCACAGTTAGAAAGTCTGAGGTACCACTACTCTAGAAACATTAAAATCTCTTTTTCTGCTATTTCTCAAACCAATGATAAAAACAAAAACAGCAATAAAATTAAAAATCATATTTTCAGACATCTTGAAATATTTACAACATAAAATGCATTTTAACTTCTCATCAGAATAGATTTTTTTTTTCTTTCTTTTTTTTTGTGAAGTATGGTTCATGCTTCGTTCAGAAATTAGATGAAACATAAAAAGCACTCAAAAGTAGGGTCGGAGTGCAAGAGATTAATATGGAAAGATGTTTTACTCATTTTGGATACTTTCCTTTGTATATTTACCAGAAACTTTAGGATATAATATATTTCAATTAAATCCACCATACTGCATAATCCTTCTTGTGTAGGATCCAGAGTGTTGCACTAGGAAAATGCTAAGCTTCAAATCATGATAAAACTATGATTTTAAAAAAATTATGACTCCAGAATGGGATTCCTGCCCTCTAACTTCAGTCATTCCAAATATAGGAGTTTATACAATTTCAGTCTTCAAAGCTTCTTTTTGCCTGGAGATAATAAACTGGAGACTTGACTAGTGGAGGAATCTCAATAACTCAGGCAAGAAATGTAACTTTTAAAGCACTAAATTTGGTAAAATGAAGAAATATGAGGCAAAAGAAGAATATTTTATTTCAGAGGCTACCCCAGTAAGTACAAAAATGACAGAATTACAATGATTAATGATGTAAGAATAATTTATCTGCCAGAAATCTTACTGGAAAAAAAAAAAAAAACCAAAACATGCTGAAGTTTGCTGGTTTGGTTCCTTTTTTTCACAATTCGCCTTTACTTTGTTGAAAGGAGAAGGTAAAGAAGGAAATGTAATTTCTCATTTTAAAGAGTGACATAAATAATAAAATTCAGATATTTCTGGTACTTCTAACATACTGAAAAATTTTAATATAGATTCCCTGTGATCAAGGGAAAAAAAAACCCAAAACCAACAAGCTATTAAGAAAAACAACCAAACAAACTAAATCAAAATACAGATTTGGATTAACTAATTTCAGTAAAGTAGATTTTCAAGGAAGATCACACACATTTTCATAGTTACCAGATTCAGTGACATTTCTGTTGGGCAAGAATACCCTACACTAAACCACACCTATTAAAAAATCTCTTGTTCTGTCACAATTGCAAGCCTATTATAAATTGAGAGTTATATTATGCTGTTCACTTAAATCTATTTGGTGCCAAAAATATTGAAGTTTTGACTGTATTGCAGGTAAAATATTCCACAACTTTGGAAACATTGGATCTCAATGCAGAGTTCTGTTTCTGTAAAGAAAAGTCTAGTCCCAGTACAAGGTAAGAAGTTTCACAGTCAAAATTTACATCATTTATCCCTATGGCACAAAAAAATTTTCATCTATGTACACTTCTAAGAATTAAAAAGATAAGGATCCTTTGCATATAACATTTTTTATGATGGAAATCATTAACTAAACTTTACATGTTCATACTACTGAGAGTTGAAAATATAATGCATACACCAGGTTTTATTCAGAGTAAAACACATTAAATAACTAATTAAATTGTTGGAAGGAAACAGCTTTATTTTTCTTTTATATAACTTAATTCTCTTTTAAAAGAAATCTATTTTATTTTAAAGTTGCCTGCAACCAAGTTTAATGTTGATGAAAAAATCAATCATTTTAAAATTGTATGAAACTGTAGGAATGGGTGAAAGTGCCTGTCATTGCTACACCTGAGTCTGACTTAGCTGAGTTAGAAACATAACTTTGTATTTCAGCATAGTGATTCTTAGAGAAAAAAAAATCTCATGCTTCAATAAAATCTGAGAATCCATCAGCGGTGTTAGGCATTTTCTCAGAAGCACAGCCCCTCTCCTGTGGCCTTAGCAATGCAGTGGCATTCCCTCCCATTCCTTGTATTCAGGTATTCTACAAATAAAGATTTTCCCCCTCTGCAGCCAGTCATAAGACAGGGAAAGGTGATGCAGTAGGGTGTAAACCTGGACTGAGGGGTGTAGTTTGAATTCCATTAGCTTTGCCATCTGTTTCATCTCAGTAATACAAGGCACTGACAGATGGGAATGCTGATCTTGAGTTCATGTTGTTAAACACTGAGCCATTGACTAATAAACTTGCCGCCATTCATGACAAAATAAATTATTAAATTAACAGTAACACCCTTCTACTCTCCAGCTGGATACCTAGGTCCAGCATAGGAAGATCTATGATACCTGCATCCTTTGAAATGGCTCATCCCAAAGAGAGGAAAGAGGAGGGTTTCCTGCTTATCTGTCCATAAATGCTGGATGGCACCTCACTCCAGAGCTGGGCACAACAGAAAAGCAATTCCTGTTTGGTGCAGAGTCCAGGTAAGAGATTTGGTTGTGTCCACTTGCAGTGCACAGATCTTGATACATCTCAGAGTCCTGGGCTGCCCAAGAAGCATTTATTTTTGCTTTTTTTCTTACTGATACTTCCACAGGTGTGAGAGCTGAATGAATACAAGTAAAGCACTGCTAAACAAGTTTGTAAGTTATGGCTAATCTAACTAAGGGCCTTGTCTCAGGTGAGCTGTAGCTAAACACTTGGAGTTGACTGCCATGCAGATCTGAGATTCACTGATCCAAGTATATTTATTGTCTGGAGTTCTACATCAGAATCACCCTAGGCTCTTTCTCTATAGTCATTAAAAATAAAGAAATGCTTCAAGAAAATAATTAATGTCATGCTATAGTAGATATCTAGATACAGATAAATCATTATTTTTCTCTTTGTTGACATCAAAATGGATTTATTTCAGCAGAAATAATATCACATATCCCATGAAAACTAGCAGTATTTTTCAGATTATTGCTAACTTTCTAAAATAAGGAGTTTAAGACTGGTGTGTGTTTTCATACTCACACTGCATAGGTTATTTAACCTCTGATACCCCAGTTATGGACTCTGAGACAGAGACTTATGGGGAGGCTTACCTGTTTGATGGCCAGAGAAAGAGAGCTGATGCTTCCCAGGGCATGGCAACCCAGGTCAGGAGGGTGCTGCACTCCCAACACTGTTCCTGATGAATCTGCTTTCCCTTTAGATTTTCTTTGTTTAAGTAAAAGGATGATTGTCCTTGGGCCTCAGCTGTAACTGGCTAATATATCATGGCTTAAATTGCCTATGTGCTGGTCAGGAATATGTATGCAATAAGGATCAGTCTTGCATAGTGTGTGGATTGGCAGGTTTGGGCTCTTGAACAAAGAGAGTTTCCTTCCTGTTAGGAGAGCAATAATAGCGCACAGTATTTCAGATTATTTCTATGCTTGAGCAAAGCTGAAAGGGCCACTTGAAATAAACAAAATAATAGATTTCCCTACTTTTAGTATCTTTTAAACAGATAAACAGCAAATTCAATACTGACAAGTATATATGTACACACAACATGATGCAGCAGGAGTCAGTATTCCAGAAGAGGAGGTTTAGGCTCTTTCATTAAGCTTAAGAAGACCTCAAATTGGGTTTGCTCAGACTGCTTAGAAGTGAATCCTTTTGGTAGATATACTATTATGCAGTTCTCTCTTCTTCATAGGGATCCATGGATGCCATGAAATGGAAGAGGAAACATGTTTCACTGAACTATAAGCCTGAAAAATATAACTTTCCAGGTACTTCACTAACTCATTGTTGCAACAGCTGTAAATTAAGTCTCTGCTAATTACTGTGGTTGCACTTCTAAATTTCTTTTCTTTTGCTACATATATCTATATTTACTGTGAATGTTAATTGCATTTCTTTCTTCTTTTTTTTTAACTACAAATTCTAGAAAATAATTTCCTCTCAGTTCTGAAAGACAAGCAACCCCACCCCCATTTTAAATGACTTTATAATTATTAATTTTCTTAGAATACACATTCATGCTGAGGGAGGAGAGGGTAATACTATATATTCATATTAAATATCATTTTTGTCAAAAAGATTTCTTGGAAAAGTACAATGCATTATTAATTGTAAGTTCCTACAAATAAGAGTATTTCTGAAGGTGGTTTTTTTTTCAGTTTTGTAAGTTTGTACAGTTATTCCCCAGTAACAAGTCTGAGATATTACTTCTGTCTGTGGATATACCTGGACTCAGGTCTATTTCCTTTTCTGAAATCTGTAAGTAGGATTTTTATTTTTTTCTTCAACATTGTTAATTGGTCTTTTTTTTTTCTTGCCTAGCAAAAAAAAAAAGTAGCAGGGTATTTTTATTCAGTTCTCCCTCTCCCTTAGCATGTTGTTTGAGCTCATTCTGCTCTGCAGGGCACAGCAGAGTATTCCACTGGTGCATAAAGTGCACCTAAACAGTCACTTACTTGTATGAATTGTCTCTGAGAACTACCCAGTAAGCCAAGATTATCTTCCAGTTCTGTTCTGAAATCCAGACATAAATATGTCCATAATGCATTTAAATAAAGTTCTCTGTGATGTGATAATAACTCACTCATGTAACAAATGTGAGCCTTACCAAAATGTATATTATGTTATTCTATTGAAAAAAAAAAAAAAAAAGTTAATCAGTAAATTAAATCCTTGAGAAATTGATAAACATTTTATGGATTTTTTCTGGAACAATGGCCCAGTGAAAAGAGCAATTTTGCAAGGCAATTCATGAAGGGGAAAGAATATTGTAATGAAGCAGGAACATACTAACCCAAAACAAAATGGAAAGATCATCCAAGCTTCAAAGAGCTTATAGAATATAACAGGACGTAACAGTGTGAGAAAGTCAATTTGAAGAGCACAACAGAGAATGAAAGACCTTGGTACAGCAGAAGTATAAAAATTTCCTGTTATAGAATCATAGAATAGTTTGGGTAGGAAGGAACCTTTAAAGGCCTTCTGAGTCCAAACTCCCCTGCACTGCACAGGGACATATTCAACTAGATCAAGTTGCTAAGAGCCCTGTCCAGCCTGACCTTGAATGTTTGCAGGGATGCAGCATCTACCACCTCTCTGGGAAACCTGTTCCAACTTCCACTATCCTCACCTGTTCCTCTACTTTCGTGGTAAAAGTGTCTTCCTTATCTCTAAACTGAATCTACCCTCTTTTCGTTTGAAACCATTATCCTCTGGCCCTACTAAAATGTCTGTCTCCATCCTTCTTACAAGCTTCTTGTTCATTAAAGCTGTCTTTAAAAAGGATTTTTAAGATGGATTTAAAGTATGATGAAACCAGATGTTTATAGACAATTTCAATAACAAGAAGATGCAATAGAAAATTATTCTGTAGAAGAAAAATAGAGAGGGACTTGGGGAATCCTGGGAATGAAAATAAGTAGTATGTTTGACATAATGAAGACACAAGTAGAGAAATAGGAAAAGGGAAGCTGGGATTAAATTCCATTAGTGGCATTCTGAAGGAGGACAGTTGATAATTATTCTGTTCTTATACCTGTGAAAGGTGTTGCAAGGAGATGGCAAGCTGCCATTTTGACAAAAGCTGAAGTTGAAAACAGTATACAGAAAATCTGTATATATCTAACATAGTCTTGATTTGTTGATGATGAGATACGTCAAAATCTGATGATGTCAAAGTAAGCGTTGAAGCATGAAGCGAGGTGAGGGACAGAAAGTGGGTTGGGAGAAAGAAGGAAGGGCTGAAGTGTTAGTTGTTTATGTCAGAGAGACAAGATGAGAATTTAAGATAATCTTTAGGAGTATGGAATGAAAGCAGTGCATTGCCTGCAAAATGTTCAGAGTTAAATATGCATCAATGATTGAAGTTAACCTAAGGAATTATGGAGAATGAAGAGTTGTGACTGAACTCCAGGAAACAGGAATTTAAAGAAGGAAGAGTCCTTTGAAAGACACACCAAGTAACCAAGTAAAGAGTTACTAAAAACCCAGGAGTAGAGGAGGGGAAAGTCATAGGCTCAGAAAATGTAATACAGAGAAAATCTCATGGAGAAGAATATGGTTAACTGTCCAGGATGGTTGATGGGCAGAAATAGCGGGGTGATAGACAAGAATTATTGAGATCTGGCTAAGAAATGACCATTTGAAAATCTGGTACAAGGGTTTAAGCTGAAAGTGAGATATGAAAGTTGAGAGAGGGATGAGTGCAGCTGTAAAGGAAATGTGAAAGCCTCAGAATCAGGAGGATACATGGAGGAGAGGTGATACAATATCCCTGCTTTTGTACCCATCTTCCAGAGCAGCAACTGGCAGAATCTGGATGGCCCAGGAGCATGGAGAACACCACAGGACTTGCTCTACAGCTGCTTTAAGCAGCTCTTTCTCTCACACCACTGACAAACATGTTCACAGCTTAGAGCACAGAAGAGATGATACCCACTGCTGGCTGCCAGGCAGTGAGAGGTGCAAATTGTCAAACTGTTGAACTTTACAGAGGGTGGTCTAGAGATCTCCTCTCCAAAGCTTTCTAAAAAAAGTGCAGAGGTAATGTATTTTGAGAAAAAAGTCAAAGGGAAGAGCAGATAGACAAGGATTTGGAGGAGGAGATTACAGCCAAGTCAAGAGTAGATAATAGGTATCTGCTTATTGTGATGTAGTTCCAGTGCACTTCTCAGGGCTCCTGGGGTTTCAGCTCTGTCATACTCAGAGCACTTTGCCATCTGGACAGCAAA
Source organism: Passer domesticus (assembly GCF_036417665.1). NCBI lineage: Eukaryota > Metazoa > Chordata > Aves > Passeriformes > Passeridae > Passer > Passer domesticus. Next base: position 80,864,708 of record NC_087474.1, on the reverse strand, counting down.
TGGTGTGAAAAGGTGTTTAATTCTAAGTGGCAATCATATAGTACTGTGAGTAAACTATGGACTTAGCAAGAGGGAATAGCTGGTAGAAATCATATATTTTTATACCTCGAAAAAGTTTTAAGAAAGTTGATTAATGTTAAGACCTCCCTGAAATTCTACTTGGTGTTGAATTTTATAAATCATTTGTAATGTCCCTCAAAAAAGTTTCATCATCTGATAATACCATTGCTGAGAGGTTTCTTTTTATTTTTATCCCTTTATACCCTTAAAATACAAAAATAAATGGAATTGTAACTCTCTTCATCCACACATAACCTTGTATACTGCTGGCTTATTTATTCTGCTGTTTAGTGTTGAAAGCAAAAGTATTAAATTCTGTCCACAAGATGTAAAAAATGAATACAGCATGGGTTTGTCTATACACCACATTTAGAAACTGGGGTACCATAGACATCACCGAATGTTTCTTCTGTATTGCCATAGATTCCTGAATGGTATCATTGAAGATTAAACCTGACATTAAAAAAACTACAAACGTATTTGCTATTTAGGAACTAAAATCTGAAAATATTCTCCAATCCCTTGAGTAAAATTAAGCAATGTAATTTTACAAAGCTATGTAATTTTATGTAAATTTACATATTTATAGGTTAATATTTCACATGCTTTATTTACTGCAATGAAAATTTTAATTATACATTAATATGCCTATTTTCCTTTATATTTTTCACATTCTTTTTCATTATGCTTCCTCTACAGTTTATCTCCACCTTTTTGGCATCATTCCACTACTTTAAGCCAGTTATTCTCAGGATCAAGTAAACTTATTGTTAGCAAGTATATTATTTGCACACTTAACCTGAATTATTTAATATCTTGATTCTTCAGAATTAATATCATGATTCTAAAAAGTTGCACTGTGCTAATTAGAACTCCACTGTAGCATGTTATTAAATTTCTTTTTAGAGATTTAACACTGAAATACTTTTGTGAATGTAACTTTTTTTTTTTTTGAAAGGTGCACAAAACCCCAGTCCAGCGACAGAAATCTACACATCTTATCATCCTAAAACAATAAGCCTGTCATAGTTTAAACCCATAGTTTAAACTTAGTTGCTTAGCTGGCAACTAAGCCCCATGCAACCACTCCTTCCCTGGTGGGATGAGAGTGAGAATTGGAAGGATAAAAGTGAAAGAATTCATGAGTTGAGATAAAGACAGATTAAGAGGGAAAGGAAAAGCCACACCCACAAGCAAAGGAAAACAAGGACTTGATTTATCACTTCCCATGGGCAGCCACCTCCAGAAAAGCCAGGCTCTACCATGCCTAATGGTGACTTAGGAAGGCAAGAACCATCACAATGAACATCCCTTTCCTCCTTCCTCGTTCTCAGCTTTATATGTTGAGCATGACACCACGTGGTCTGGAATATCCCTTTGGGATCAGCTGTCCCAGCTGTGTCTTCTCTTTGTATACTCCCAGCCCCCTCACTGGTGGGGCAGTGTGAGGAGCAGAAATGGTCTTGGCTCCATACAAGTCCCGCTCGGCAATAACTAAAATATCTTTGTTTATCAACACTGTTTCCAGCACAGATGCAAAATACAGCTCCTTGCTAGCTACTGTGAAGAACATTAACCAAGCCAAAACTACCACAAGGCTTTTATTAGATACTTAAACATATATTTAAGAACTTTAGTTCAAGATCCTACTCTTTAAAATTCTGAATACCTGATCACCAGCACATTGAATGTTTTCTTACAAGACACAATGTTGTTTTAGATGTGACTGTGCAGGATATACTGCATATTGAATACAATTCAGCAAGCCTCACTCATTTTTGTCATTTTATAGAAAAATATGTGATAATAATTTTGTCTATTTTTGACAATTAGAAAAAAATGCACAGTTTTTAGAATAATTTTTCCCCATTTTTATATGGAGGCCTAGGCTAACCTTGAAAGTAATATTATGAGGCCAAGAAAAGTATCACAGTACAAAATTTTCCTTAGAAGTACTACTCCCAAGTTCCTGAAGATTTCTCACTTCATACTCGTTGTTGCCACCTATCCAGGGTCTCAAGAGAAAGCTAATACTTTTGTTTCTTATATTGCATTCCAATTCCATTAGTGACTTCATTAATCTATCTCAAAATGTATAGGGACTGAATCACTGCTTCAAACGGCACCATTTAAACATTTCTATTCCATGTCATATGTGTTGTTCCAAGTAACTCAGACACCTTGAATCTGAAGCACAATGATTTCTGCCGGAAACAGACCTTACCTGAGACTAAGCTCAGCTTACCAATCACACATCTCTCTAGCTTTATTTTTATGGGTGTCATGGTTTGACTCTGGCACAATGCCAGTGCCTCCATGAAAATGCACTTTCTCTAGTGGCTTCTGTGAGATGTGATCAGGAACAGAGCAAAGCAGGCTCCAACTTAGGAATAAAGGAAACAAACTTTATTAATTACAACATATAAAAGTAAAAGAAACAGACGCAGAATGAAGAATGAAAACCCTCCAAACACATTCCTCCTCCTCCCCTCCATTTTCTCCACAGAATGAAATAACACCATAGATTTCCACCTTGTCACCATCTCTCAGATAATCAACTTTCAGTCCATCACCACCCCTCAAATAATCAACCCTCAAATCCATCAGGGAGAGAGGAGCCCCCCCTTGCACCACAGGCTTCCCCCGGAAGCACGATTGAAACCTCTTGTGTTTCCGTGTCACTCGTGGCACCGCCCAGAGAACATCGGCCCTCATGACTTCTCCCCACCATGTCCAGTGCTCTCACCACTGCACATGGGCCAGGACTGCTTTTAGGGTTCCCCGTTTAAGGATGCTCCACCCAGTTCCAAAACAGCAGTCTCTCAACTTCAGGACACCAGTCCCCTCCAGATTTCACCCCCTGGGGCCAAGGGGCCTCGTGAACAGAGATCTTCCCCTCCACAGAGACAGAGGGCATCTCACACCTTCCTCAGCCGTCTCTGTTCATGCCACTGCTTCACTCTTGACTCCACAGTATTGCCTCCCCCTAAATACAGTCTCCGGGTCACAGAGAAAAACACAGTTCTGTCCATGGCCATACAAGAAAGAGTCCAGCTCAAGGCCACTCCATCATCTCTTCCCACCTAGGATTCTTCTCACCTATTCCAACTTTCCTCACACTTGCCCATTTCGTCATGCTTCATCTCTCTCTCCTCATTCTGATTCAGGAGGATCAGTATTTGTAAGGTTTCCATTATTCTACAAAGGGGTTTAAATCTTCTCCTCTGTCTGCCCAGAACTCCCACAGCTGCCGGGCACCTTCTCTCGCCGCATCCCCCACTTCTCCTTCTGGCCGGATGTGCTGCCAGTCCATGATATCAAATTCCAAGGCAGCACAGGCACTGGCTCTCTCTCTCTCTCTCCTGGGGGGTTGGGGCCCAATGCTTCTCAGGGTTCCTCCACCTTCCATCCTGCAAGGCCTTCACCCCCCTCCTCTGCCCGAGGCTCCGGCCTACCTCACCCGGCCGCATGGCTTCCCTCTCCCAGCCAACCCTGGCCGGGCAGGGGAGCTCTGAGCTCCTTCACGGACTGGGACCAAGAGAGAGGTCCCCTGGGAGTTCTTGCTTTTAACCCCCTGTATTCTCAGAGGTGCTCCATACCTTCAGTGGCCAAACCAGGTGCCAATATTCAAATCCCAGCACTGATTGGTTTGACCACAACCTCCCAAAAAACTCACTTCCTTCCTAACCTAGGACAATGGAGAAACAAGAAACACTCATTACCCTGATTTTGGTCCCTGACAGTAAATATTTTTTTTACATCTAAGGGTAGGTCACCTCATGATCTCTATACATAAAAAAGTGTGCCTGAAGCACACTTCAGATTTGTACAGAACAACATATTTTGCCCAGCGTATTCACTTGATCTTACAGGGGCATTTAAATGTATGAGACCATTTGTTGTTTCTTGCTGAGATTGCCTTGTAAATCATACTCTTTGTTTTGAGAGGTTTTATAGGCCATTTGTGGGTGGAAGTGAAGAATCAATAAATAGTGTAGCTATGTATGTGACGTATCGTAGGGCAAATTGACTGAAAATCTTAGACTGATGTAAAGAGATGAAAAGTACATGAATATACTGTTGGTAGATCTTGAAAATAGACTAGATTATTAAAGCTAACAGTATTGGCAAACAAGAAAACTGCAATTAATTTAGCCAATTCCTATTTCTGCTAGCAGAAGCCCAAATGAAAAGATGAACTGAACTGTGGAAAAATTCCAGACCACAGCCTCAGCCCAGCCATCTACGTTCACAAATCCAAATCAGAAGTGTGACTTCAGCCCCTCTGAGCTGTACTCCTTTCATTTGTTCATCCTGAAATTTGACTCTAGGCCTGAAATACTTCAACAATGCGCACTTTTACTTTCAATCATTTCTGTATTGGCCTCCACTTTGAGAATTACTACAGATAACTGATGCTTCTGCTTTTTATTACCCACTTGAACTTCTAGAGAAAGTTAAAGGTTTCATATCTTCTATAAATCACATACTTTTTAGTGAAACGGGTGCTAATAACAGACAATTCCTCAATATTCTTGGAAGCGTCTTGATCAATGAAACAGGTTTTCCTTGAATACAACTTAGCAGAACTTCTAGGCATATGTGAAAATATTTTCTGTATTCAAACATTTATTCCCCATCAAATGGTTTTCCATATCCTTCCTCCAAGGTAAAATACCTGCAGAACAGTGTATCGTAGTGTTCACTGTGAATCACCCAATGCAGCAACTGCTGTTTGCACTGGCTAATTTGTCCATTCAATTAAACCTGTTTGTAGACTATAACAATCCTTTTAGTTCTTTTATGAATCCTTTAGTTTCATTTATTGTCTTTGTTTGTTGTTTGGGTTTTAGCTATTTAAAATACAAACCAGATAGAATTGTGTGTGCTGGACTTATTTTTTTCATTGTTGCTGTTTACATCCTCTAACATGCTCTTGATCAGCTTTCAAAAGGAGGGTAGCACCTGCTCTGTGCTTTCAGAATCTCAGAAATCACAGTGACTTTCTACTAGAAAATACGCAAGGTGGATGGAGGTGCTCAGAGCTATAGCAGGAATAGATGTTCTGAGCTACTTTTAGAGATCTCTGACACTACTTTTGCTATGTGAATATCTCAGCCTAGTCCTGAAAATAGAACAGTGATCAGGGCGTAACCTGTGCTAGAGCTTAATATATCTTTTCAAGTAGTTCACAACTATTTGCCTCACCTTTGTCTTTATCTCTGACTACTTTTATGGTCTCATCCAAGACATACATCATTTGTTATTGCTGTTGTTCAGTGACTGGACTACAATATTTGTAAACAAGAGGAACAATGTAAAGGAGATATCTAGTTAGTTATATAAGTCCTTCCTTCCCTGCAATCTTATAAATAGCAGATATTGGCAGCATTTTTGAGAGCTTTGCTACTGATATACAATCTTTAGGAATAACCAGAATAGCTTATGGAAATACTTGCTAAAAACGAGTTTACTAGAGTCAAATTTCTATTTATTGTTATCTGAGAAAATAAATTCTTGGTTGTAATAATAAATGTGCTAACATGTTCCAACATGAAAGACAAGATCTGAAAATAAAATCTTAATGGGTAAATCCCATTCTGTCTACATGTCGCAATTGAAGACACAGGGATGAAGAACAGAAACTTCTGATTAATAATTTTGGTCATTTCCATCTCCAATATCTAATATCAGCATCTTATAAGTATATATTTTCCCAATAACAGCACTAAAGAATATATTTGATAAGCTAGTATAGAGTTTGCTAATTTGAGATTTCTACTGCTTTTTTCATTGAGGTCCTGAGTAAATTTCTAATTTCTAATTTCTTTAAATTATTATTTCAGTATAATTCTTGCATGGTATGGACATGAGTGTCTTTAAGACTGAGAAAACCTCATACAAGTATAATAGCTTTAAATTCACTGTTCAACTTTGCAAGATATAATATGTATCACATCTATTCAAAATTATATTTTCTCTGATAAGTGCTATTATTCTGGGCTTTTCTCTTTTTTTCTTTTTTTCTTTTGGTGAAGGGTTGTTCTCTAGGCTTCACTTTTGATTCCATTACTATGACCCATCAGTCTGCGATATAGTGCAGGAAACAAAAAATGTAATGACAGGTTTCTGTATCGTTGCTGTCTTTTTGTCCCTATCATTCTAGAGAACTTTCTTTCACTTTTCAACTCTTTAGGTTTATGGCTGACATGTACACTGTCATGTTTAATCTTACTGTTATCTTCTGTTCTGAAAAAATATTGCTATTTTACAACATCTTTTCTGAGCCTACTTCTACTAATATGATAGTTAGAGGATATGGGTTATATCCATGGCCTCTCTTATTCTCTTAACCAAAATTTGTCTAAACATTCTTTATAAAGCTGTAATGAGATTTAACGAGCAACACACTTATATTTTGTAGTGTTAATGTTTATGTCTAGTAAAGCAGGCAATGAAGCTGTACTTCATTTCCAGACTGTAGAAAAAGTAGAATTAACCCTTCAATTCAAAAGATGAAAAGTTTCCAAGTATAAATACAGGGAATAAATAAAAGTTTTTCAGTCAAGAGATGAAAATACATTTGTGCAAAAGGAAGCAAAAGTCCCTCTGCTCCACTCTTGCCCTAAGAAAACACATTGTGCAGGTGTATATTTAGAACCCGGGACGGATGTCATATGGTGGGTCCCTCAGGCTGCCTGACAGAGAGAAAACTGTTAAAGAAGGGGTAACAGCTGCTTCCAGTAAAACTACAATGAAGATGGAAGTGGATTAAACCCAAATTTGCTGCCCAGATCTCAAAGGAACAAGTCTGGAAAAAAGGCATCCAGTGCCTGAGGAAATGGCTTAATACCATGAAATGAGAGAGCTCAAATAATATATCAAAGACAAATTACAAGATACTTGAGAGACACTCTAGGTTGGAACTGCCCAAACTTCTCAGACTTTGTGCAGTAGACCATTCTGAGAAGCGTTATACCAGCAAGTTATCTGCCTGGAAATATGGGTAAATCAAACAAATGTTTACAAAAATGCCAACATGTCACAGCTGGAATATTGCAGTAAGCACAGGAAATCACACAGTATCAGTCTGCTACACAAACTACCCAGCTATATTTGGTTTTATATTTAAATTATATATGGATGTATAAAGAAAGGCTCTTTCAAGAGACGCTCTTGAAAGGCACAAAGATTTTCATTATTGTTTTGATGAAATCAAAATGTTCCTCTTTATACCAGTGTCAATAAAATACAGAAAAGACTGTGTTTCAGTGCTTTTGTAACCAACTAAGGATCACATCGTCTGCATTCACCAGTTCTGCTGTGTTTTGATTTTACTGTTAATACAGAACTTTGTGCTCCAAAAAATGCAAAGAGATTATTTCTTTTTTTTTCCCCCCTCACATGACTACATGAATGCATGAATTGTAGCCTTTACTGGTTTACGAATTACAGTTACAGAGGAATATTATTTTCATTACATACTGTTTAGGAAGCATATTTGGAAGCACCGGTATACATAGTTAATGTATGGGAAGAAACCACTTGGCTGGAAATACAATTAAAGAAATTAATCTCATTCAGCTGTCTTAAGCCCTAACCATGCCTAGGGATCATTTGTTTTTTATTGTTCTATACTGGCTTTAAATTAGGGTCTTTGAGCTGAGATTGGCTAGGAGGAAGATGGTATACAGATGGAAATGGACCAAAAAATCAAGGACAAATACCTAAGCCTGATCCACAAGTTTTGTTGCCTAGTATTGTCAGTGTAATGTGAGAAAATCATACTCCAGCTGAAATAATTCTTCTTTCCTCACATAAATGCAGCCTTTTCACCAGAATAGTTTTGCCAGCTTATAGCATATTTTGCATGGAGGTAGTAAAACTACTGAGGGAGAAATTCCTTCTGCTAGTGTATACAATCCCTGCTCTGAAGCACTGCTGACATAGTTATGGCAATGTAACTACAGAAAAACTGACAGCTTCTCAAGTTAGACTGTATTTATAGCTCTAGGTTAGAAAGAGATTGAAAAGGCCATTAACACTTTTATGTAAAATGCACTGTAAATAATATTCTCTGTAATTTCTTCTAAAATTATGAGGAGCACTCACAGTAAGGACTCATTTAGGTGGAGCTCATGAATGAGCCTTCATGAGTTGGTAAAACACAGACCAACTAAAATTCAAACAATATTTATTTCACATAAATTTGTGTTTGAGACGAGGTTAAAGATTGTCACCTACTTAATCTAGTGATTATCTGACCTTGAGTAACAGCAGCAGCTGTCACCAATAGTGGCCATCAGTTTTAAGAGGTACTTTGTGATGTACCTTTGAAAAGTCACTTTTTCTTCCATATTATAATCTTCCACATGCTGGAGATGGAAAAAGTAAAAAAGGGTTTAAATGTAACAGGGTTTTACTTGGTGTTAGCAACACAGTTAGTAAGTATCTCTGACAGTAGCCTGCAAGCTGTGAAAATATATGCTGAAGAATTTGTAAAAGGAACAAACAAGTATTCTAAAGTTGAAATTGTTTTGGATCTTCAAAATGAAGCCAAAGTTTTTAAAGGTTGATACAATAATTTTACACTTAATCTTTATTTCCTGAGATCAAGAGCAAAAATCTGAAAACAAAGAGTTTGATAACTGTGATCTTCTGATATTTTTGATCTATTAATAACCAGGAAATTGCAATAACATTTGAAAATCTGTTTTGAAAATCACATAGATTAAAGAAACTGAGAAAAACTTACAAAAAGAAAGAAAACTTCAGACTACCAGTGCAAAAATTGTTGATAATGACAAGCATTGTGATTTTGAATGTTTGTTAGGACTTATGTGACAGTAACATAGGGGATTCAAGTCCAGCACTACTTTTGCCTGTTATCCAGGTCATTAGAACTGTGTTGAAAATGTCTCCTGTGCCTTCGTGCATTCTCAAGCCCAGAATGCCTTTTCAGTTCTTTGTGAGTGTGATGAGAGTGAGATTTTGCAGATTTTAGAGATTAACTCTGCAGAAGTGAAAATACCAAAAATCCTGTTAAGGAGGGTCTTGACTTTAGGAAGTGGGAGACTCAGACTTGGTTATTTCCCCATAAGTATTTTAGCCACCTGGTGATTTATTAATATGGACCAAGCTTGTTCAGCTCTTTAGCTATCTCTTCAAACTAATCGAGTAGTCAACCACTGATAAGTATTTTTTCACACCCCAGGTGACCTACTGATTTTTGCAATCATTGGAACATAAAATCACATGTTCTGATCCTTTAGCTGTAAGTAAGGACTGAGAAAGGAACTGATTCCAGAACCAAGCAGTTCTACCCTAATCCCAAAGAATATACATGTTTTTAATATATATCCCTGAAATGCCTTCATGAGGAATTTTGATTATTATGGAACTTGTCTTCTGATGAGAGACCAAAAAAAAAATCTTTCTTAAAATAAAACTCCAAATGGACCTGTACTTGAATCTTTGCAATTCTACTTGTTTGTTTGCTCCAGTCTTTCTTCTCCAACTTCTATCACTCTATATGCTCTGGACCAGAAGTTAATCAAGTTTCTTTTTACATTCTTTAAAGTCCCAGAGGAAATATTCACACAGGATTTATCTTGTCATTTCAGTTTACTCCCTCTTTACAGAAGGAAAGAATAAAATAAAAGCCTATTATGCACATTCCTGTAGAATGTCTACATGAAAAGGGCACATTGCATATTTAGACCACTCATGACTTTACAAGATGAAGGCTAAGTAGATTTTTGGAGTAGTTCTAATTGTACTATATTGTACTAAACTGTACTGTATAACTGTGTAATCAAATACAGCATAAGCTGTTGCTAGTTCCTTGCAAGTACCAAACATCAAAACCAGTAACTAATAAGATATGTAACTACAAATAGGGAGCAACAATTGTAAAGTACAAAAGTGTTAGACATCATTGCAGCTCAAATCTTATCAAGTATACATTAAAATTCAGTGCTGTAGAGAGGAAATAGCACAGTGTCTTTTAAACAGCAGCCTATATCATAGTAAAGAAGAGTAGAGAGATTTTTGCAAAAGCTGTCAATTTTTGCAATGTATATACCACCATATACATAAAGGGTAATTTTCTCACAATGGATCTGATACATAATATTTCAGAAAGCAGGCTGATGCACTTTATTCTGGTATGTCAAGTCTCTCACATAAAGGAGCTTCATTTTTATATATAGGAGAACAAATACTTTGGTGTGCAAGGTTCAGCTCCGAAGCTCATACTGTCATAGATTTTACATGCTGTAAGAACAATGCAATGAACCAGTCTGACCTTTGGACACTGTTTAACCTCAAAAGCTCTGTTTCCTAATTCCTGCACCATAACAAATAACCCGTGGTATTAGAACATATGCTTGAGAAAGACATCTGACCTCAATTTTAAAGTTCAGAGAGTATTTGCTATCTATTTATCACTGTATTACTGTAAGGCTCAAATAAGCTTCAGTCAACAGTTATGATCTGCATTCCTTAGCATTTGTCCCTATGTTTCTTTCCCCAAAAACAGCCATCCAGATCAACTTTCCTTCCTCAGAAGAATACAGACTTCTAAAGCAAAATATTCCTTTTTCTGATGGAACTTTTCTATTTATAACAATGATTTCTAGCTGAAATATAAGCCACTTTGAAATTAATGTACATTTTGCCGTTGGCTTGATAGCCCAAGGGTCTACTCCTGAAAAAGACTTTGGAAGTTTGTAAGAGGATGCATCACTGATGTAGTTCTACTTTGTTCCAGGTCATTAGCAAGCTGATTTGGAAAATCACGGTGTTATTGCTAAGGAGAACCACTTTTAATGCTCTCCTGGTTAGATTGGACATCTTCTTTATAGATGTACATCTCAGAGAACTTATATAATACAATGTACTCTCATTTCAGATCTAAATAATTAGGAAAAGTGCTAAAAAGGCACTTGAGCTTGAAAATCTTACCCATTCCTCTAAGACATTAATTAACTATGTGTATCCCTGTCAAAGTTCAATGATGCGACTACTGCCATAATATCCCAAAAGGGTTGTAATTCAGCAGAGAAGGTTTAATCTCTTAAGTATAGGCTTAATCTCTTATGTATATACTTAAACACATTCCTATCAATCAATAAATTAAAAGTAGTTTTATGTCCTATTGACTTTGTAGGTAATTACATTCAGTTTTTAATAGTAAAGCAAACACAAAATTGGAACACTAAATTTCTGATGTTTATTATTTCTGTTTCTCCAACCATCTCCAAAAATGAGGAAAAAAAAAAATAACAAGTATAGGTTATAGCATCTGTTGGAGAACTGAAATGTTCCATAGGATCAATTTACTTAATTATTAACTTTCACCATTTTGTAACAATGACCGCAGGGCCATCCCTGCCGGGCCTCTCCTGCCCCGTCCCTGCTCCCGCTGTCCCCTCGGGGCTCGCAGCGCTGTTTCTCGCTCGCTTCCCCTGGCTCAGCCCTGGCTGCCGGGCAGCGTATTGCCCTCCCTTGGCCAGGCTTTCCCCGGGGCTGAGGGGCTCAGCCGTGCCCTGCGCTGGGGCCGCTGCAGCCGCCGGCACCGCCTGGGGCCGGCCCGGGCAGCGCCGGCACATCCAACATCTTGCCACATAAAGAGCGTTTTCGTGGGTTTCAATGCTTTTCATTATCCTTCCTCCAGGTGACATAGCAAAATATTGTTCCAGCATTAAAATTAACTATGTGTAGCTTTGCTAATGTGTACTTAACACAAGGGCCTTGTGTAGCTAGGATTTAAAAAGAAACCCAAACAGTATTTGCTTAAGTTTTGTAATTTATTGAACAAGTAAGGCTAATGGGAAAAAAAAAAGAAAACAAACAAATAAACAAAAACCCCCACAAACTAGAAATATGTCATATTTACTGTTTGTGATGAAATAAATATTTTTATCAGAATCCTCTGTTAGTTGAATTATGTCCATAAAATGTTGGGTGTTTTATTATTCTTCGCTTTTAACTTTTTCCTTGCACTGGTAGTCATGCACTTGGATGCCTATCTGTTTGTAGTCCAAAATTCAGTAGATATTGTTTTAACAAAATGAATTGTGGAGCTGGAAGTGAATTACTAGTTTTGCTATTGACTTTCTGGAGGACTGTCAAACCTTATCAGTATTTAGAAGATACTTCCCAGCCAGGGAGGAGAACAAGACCAATACTCATATGCAGGGAGCAGACTTTTTCTGAGTGGGAAATGCACTCATAATCCTGTTTTCTCTCTAGCAGACAGGCATTAAAATTGAATTAAGAAGACTTCAGCTCTGCTTTCAGTTAAGATACTGACACTATTTGGAGGAAATTCTGTTCTTCTGTTCCTCTGGCTTTCCTTTGCCTTGGCCATTAGATGATGACTTTTTCTTACCCTGTACTTGAGCAACAACTCACAGGCAATTCTAACCTACTTATAGCTGCTACTGTAATAATAAATAGAAAGAACAAACAAAATAGATAAATGTAGAATTTCAAATATCTAGACAAGCATTATATTTTGGATATTAGTTCAGGGAGAAGTTTCATGAGAGATTAAGTAACTCTAAGTGTCAGTGCACCCTTTGTTCTGGCACATTAGCTTATCTTGGCTCTCTGATATGTCAGTTCACTTGCAAAGTCAGCAGAAAACTAACCCAAAAAAGAAACAGAATAGATTCTTGAAAGCTCAGTAAGTTGAATTGATTCATTGGTAGGCCAAATGAAAGCTGGAGCTGCTACAAAAGAAGAGGGAGGAAGTGGGGAACTGTTGTAGCCCGATTTAAATCTGTTTGTGCTGCTCCACGATTATTTTAAATTGCACAAGAAAAATAAACAGTTCAGAATGCTTAACAGAAAATGAATGTCAGCCATTTTGATGTCTTTTATAATTTTATTTATAGATATTCAATAAGTATTATTTTTGTTGAATGTAGACTTCAGATTAGTCTGAAAAATAAGCTGATTGACTATTTGCTAGAATTTTAACATCAGCAGCATAGAAAAGTACAATTTTTTGTGTAGTTCTCCCTCACCTCTAGTTTCTGATCCCAAACAGAGTTGGTTGAAACTTGTTTTCCCCTCTATCTTGTAAAGAAAAATAAAACCAATAGAAAATTCTTTATTTTTATCACTTACTTTTAGTGGACATTGAGTACTATAAATATAGCAGCAGCAAAAAGATAAGAAAAAGGTGGATTCACTGTTCAGTAGGGTAAGGAACCTGTTGATAAAGGACACAGAAAAGGCCAAAATTATCTATGCTTTTTTGATTTTTCTTTTTTTTTAAGTGGTGGAATCTGGTTTTATGTTATTCAACTCCTTGTACTGCTTGCAGTCTTTGCAAGTGAAACAGTAACCACAGCAGAAAAAACATATTGGGGAGCACCTGGGTCATCTAGATGTACAGAAATTGATGGGCTGCAGAGGGATTGCGTCCAGGGGTACTGAGGGAACTGACTGATGTCACTGCAAGATCTTTACCATAATGGAAAGGTCATACCAATCAGAGAACTTGCTGGAGTTTGAAAAGACCAACATCACAGTCATTTTCAAGAAAACAAGAGGAGGAACTAGGGAACTGCAAAATAGTCAGCCTCACCTTAGTCCATGACAATGTTATGGAGCAAATCCAGCAGAAGCCATTTACAAAGGCATGGATGACAAGACAATGATGAGGAACAGCTCTCATGAATTTAGCAAGGGGAAATATTCTCTTGCTAAATCATGTTGAAAAGGCCATCTCTGTGAACAGGGAGAGCAGATGTTGTTTTCCTTGACTTCAGCAAGGCTCCTGACCCCATCTACCATGGTGTCATTATAGGTAAATCAGTGATACAGGGACAGGACAAGAGGACTACAAATGAATGGAAATTTGGAAGGATGTCTGGCAGCTGCTTGTTTAATGATGTTCTTTAGGGACTGACTCTTGCATCAAAACTGTTGAATTACTTTATTAATGACATGGAATATGTCACAAAATCGAATCTAGCCTTAGAAATTCAGTAAATACTAGGCCATTATGCTGGACGGCAGGGCTGCCACTGTGATCTAGACAAGCTTGGAAAGATAGGCTGATGGGGATTTAACAGGAGAGAACAAAGCAAATGCAATTTCATACCGGTAGGGTAGAATAATCCCACTCAACAGTACAAGATGGCAATTGGCTGATTAGGAAACAGCAAACCAAAGAAGAGTCAGCAATGTGCCTTGGAGAGAATATGGCTGTCCACACACTGGGACACTACCATGCATGAGCAGCATGGTAGCAAGCAGGCCATGGGATCCTTTCCCTCTACTCAGCATTTGTGCAATTGCATCTGCAACCTCATAACTCTGCTTTGAGTAGAGGTTCGGACTGCATGACTTCAGGGGGTCGCCTCTAGCCTTAAGCACCCTGTGATTCTAAATTCACATACTACCTAATTATTATGACCAATGCTATCCACCATTATATTTGTTTTTCCTAGATGAAGTGTCCTTTCTGGGTGCTCAGAGATTTGAAGAATTTGAATCCCAATTAATGGAAGTACTACAATCTAGAGAGTAAAAATCATTGCAGAAGTGCAATGGTGTTGAAATTATTGATCATCTCTTTCTAGTGTGAGTATTCATGTAGCACTAACAAGATTCACCAAATTCTGTCCTAGGTGGCTACATTTAAAATATGGAATGGATTCTGTTAACACTCTTTCCCTTTCAGATGTTTGTATTCCTCCTAAACCACTGGAATGGACACTTGAGGACATTACATACTCTTACCCTCTTTAAATTTTGATGAGTCAGTATAATTTTATCCTTCTATAAATAAGGAATTCTTGCCTATTCTTTATATCTAGTGACAGTTTTTCAAGTATATACCTATCATTAATTTATACCTTTGGTTTCTGTACTCTTGAAGAACTTTCTTTTATCTGAAATACTGATTGCAAAATTAAGAGTCAAACTTTTCACATTAACGTACTGAAGAGTTATAATTGATACCTTTCTGTACAGCCTTTTGAGATGTCACAAACCTCTTGTTAATCAGATGACATTTTGTGATTGAGAATGTTTTTTTTATACATTCCATAAAACAAGATTTTGTATAAAATGCTAGATATCAAAAGCATAAAGAGCAATCACTATTATTATTTTTCTTTAGATTAAAATGTATAACTGAAATTTTTGCATTGTTCCCACAATAGAAATACATTGCATAAAGATTTAGTAATGAAAAGAACCTGCTCTTTCTTCACTGAATAGAACTGTGGAGTATACAGTACATATAAAAATGAAAAATCTCATTTTTGTTGCAAAAAACTGAATCTACAGAGAATTATTAAATAGTAGAGCCACAGCATAATGATATAAAAATTTTCATGCTGACTTTTCTGAGACAAGATGTATGTTACAATTGTGCTACATTAATAAAAGATTAGCTAAATATGCCAATTATCTCTTCAGTGTAAAATTTCCCCCTCATTCGGTATGACTGGGAAGTTGGGAACTATTTTAACAATTTGTTTCATTTTAATCATCACAAGATAAAAATTTACATTAAAAAAATCCCTGTGCTTCATCAAAAATAGAACAATTTTTTTGTCTTTTTTTTTTAATTCTATTTTTTTTTTCTTTTTTCTTTTCTTTTTTTTTTTTTTTTTTATAATTCAGATGATATCAGAATAATTATTCAAAGTTCAGGTCAAATTCTATTGTAAGCAATTCCACTGTTTATACTGAAACTGCTTGTAAGGGGCTTGATCCAGGTCTACGGAATGAGAAAGGGATTTTTTTTCTCATGATTTTAATAAAGCAAGAATAATTTGATAATTCTGGTTTTGTGATCATATATATGAAGTATTCAATGAAAATTAAGTGGATTGTTTTTTGGTTTGTTTTTTTTTTTTTTTCATCAAGAGAGTATATTCCAAATGGAAATAGTCAAGACTTTTTTTCGATTTATTTCATTTAATGCATTTACTTTTGTGCAGTTAGCAATGACAAGGAACAGTTTATATATCTAGTCTGTTCTAATCTAGCTGGTATAAACTATTGATTTCAGTGAGGGAGGACAGTAATAATCCCAGTCTGATGAGACTTGTCTTGATTTGAGGACACATTCCTGGATCAAACCCCAGGGTAAGAATGTGAAATGCTTCCACAGAGGCTTAAAACCAGCTGCAATCAAAGATCCTTGAAAAGTATTAAATGAAAAGAAAGAAAGAACATAGAGATTCTATTAAACATAATAATGACTTTCTGTGTACATTTTTAGTAGATATGTGGTTTTAGTAGATATCTGTCTTGTTAAATTAACAGAAGTTATTCTTGTTGTAACTATCTCTATCTGTTATATAAATATATATTGGAGATTCTAAAATGACAGCTTAAATTTCTATAATTTTTTGCTGACTTTTTCATTGTCAGATTAGTTCTTGGGAATAAAATTCTAAGAAAATAGTTAGAATCTCAAGAATGTACAGTAAATTTATTTTCAGGATCAAGGCTTTTAGTGCATTGGGGCAGCTATTTCCCATTAATTTCTGCTTATCCACATTATATGAGTTGCATATTCAGAACTGTACATAAGGGATTTCAATACCCTGTTTCAATTAATTTCTAATGATAATTGGGAATCAAAACCCTTTGTATGGCTTTGATAACCTAACAAAAATATTTTAAGGACTTCTATAAATGTTTAGGAAAGAATTCTACTTCAAGCACATGAAGACAATTGCTTATGCTCTTTTAGTTAAATATAACTTTTTCATATTTTGTGTCCAATTTTTTAATTGGATATTTAGAATGAAGTAGGAGTTTTCAATGGAAGTCAGTGGTCAGCTGAGAAAATGGCAATTTTTTGTCTTGATGGATGAGATCTTCATGCTCTGTGTTCCCTGGTCTGATACACACTCCATTTTGAGGAAACAATGTAAAAGCAGAAGAAAGACAGCCCAGTATCATCCATCTTTTCTTCTTTTCTGTCAACCCCAGCTCAACCAGGAGCATTCTTTGTATTCCCAAAGTTAACTTTCATGCAACATTAACAGGAGAGGAAAGCAACTAAGAGTAAGAAATTAATAATTTATGGTCAGAAAAAATAGAAGTGTTATTGCAGTAAAAACTATGGAGGGAGGTTGCTCCAAAAGGCAGTTCTATAGCACAAAGGATCTAATAATGACATGGCTGCAGGCAGGGACAGTGACAAGAGGACAGAATAATATATTAAAGGAATGATGAGACAATATAAGTCTAAACAATCCTGCATGTTTTTACTGATTTTAGAAAAAAAAGTGTTATTTTCTAGATTTGTGTACTTAGTATGCTTTGGAAAATGTTATTGCACTCAACTGATGACTGAGAAGGAAAGAACTTTTAGTTCTCAGGCAGAAATGGTAATACATTCTTAAGATATTGATTAAATTTGTTTTCCTTCTGTTTCATAAATAATTCTGAAACAAACTTATGTTTAGGATATTATATCCTAGTGCCTTTTCTGTATTTTATTTCCATAATTAAACTGATGGTCTGAGATGCTGTACAGGAAAAGTCCTGAAAGAAAAAAAGAATGGTGCATTAAAGAGAATGAAGTTTTAAAACTTGTGGCCATGGTGTCACATTATAAGTATATTTAAATATTTTAAATTGCATTCAGTAAGTTAGATCAAGATTTTTACACAAAACTGTCTCCTTGGCTTAGCTGGCTTTTCCAAGTTCCTATGGTAGAATTTTTTGTCCAAATTCCTGCTCATCATGATTTTACTGTCCAAACATACACGTTTTACTGTCCAAACATATACAAAGAAACACAGAGACACACATTCCTTTCTGTAGCAGGAGGAGTTTTTCCATATCTGAGAAACAGCTGGAAATCTTCTGTAGGACTAAGGTGGGATTACAGTTCCATTTTAATGTTTATACTCACAGATAAAAGCTATCGCCCATGCAGCAGGGAAGATAAGATGGCTGACAGCCCTAAGCTGCCTTCACTAAGCAATGCTGATGGCTGCCTTTTTGGCAGCCTGGGGCACTGTGCATGATTAAAGAGAGAAACTTAAGCTAAACCAGACACTTTAAAAAGAAATACACTTTGGAATAATGTTAACTCTACTTAGCACCTAGGATTTCACTGTATATATCTTAATAGTCTTAAGCAGCTCCCTTTGTAAGCAATTCATCCAGGAGCTGATGTGTCAAGTTTAATACGCATCAAGAAACGCTCATTTGTAACTAAAAGGTTCATAATGCAGAGGCGCTTTTCATCTTGGACATGTAATCACCAGCCTCCAAGCAGAACACACTAGAATATATATCCTGGGCTTCAGCTCTAGAACTGCTGCAAGAAAAGGCTGGCACAAATTGTCTTGCTGTTATTTTCCTTCTCAGACTCCTAGACTTCAAAAGAATCTGTATATGTTGAACAGATGCTGAAAATTTGCAGAAAATTGAAAGTTATTCTCACTAGAAATTGTATATGGAAAATTTAAGATTTATCTTGGCTAGCTCAGGAGGCAGGAAACAGCTGGTGAGGCAGGAATGCTTTTCTTTTTTGCTGTCTTTGCCTGTAGTAAACCCTGTTCCATGCTGAACTTATTGGGAATGTTTGCCTAGTTAAGGTCAGTGAAAGATGAAAAACCAATTAGAAGTAATCAAGCATGCTTTGGCTTTCAAATGGATGGATTTCCACCAGCTGTGATATGCTGAAGTCCCTCCAACCTCACCCATTCTGTGAATGCCTTCATATGTTATACTCTCCTACAACTTTCTCAATGGAGTTTAGCATAGTCTATGCTCTGTAAAACTGCAAAGAGAAGTTTTAGTAGGCAAGTTTAAAGGAAAGTTTTAGTAGGCAAGTTGTCAGGCAACCAACCAGCTAAGGAAGGCTGAACACCAAAATTAATGAAGTCCTAGAAGTGGGAGTACTCAGGTCTTTCTTCATTTATGCTGAAAATACCTTGACAATTACTTGAACTTCGAATTTGTCCTAATATGATATAATCTTGACAATTTTTGCAGAAGATGAGAAACTCTATATTTTATCTTTTTATCTTTAATTATATTGAAGAATAATGACATCCTGTCTTTGGTAGCTGGTCCAATGTTCTTTCCTCTAGAAAGATCCATGATTATTCAGGTTCATCTGGTTTTCCAAATCAAAATGTTGTTATGAAAACGATATGTGAGCTTCTTATATATGAGGTTTATTGTCATAAAGCCCAGGTTCTGCAGAAGGTTATTGGGGTTTTTGCACACAAAATTATATTAGTTGAACAGCAAAGGTCTTTAATGTTATTCTGAACAAATATAGTTAGTAAATATTCTTCAGAGTATCAAATGCCTTCTTTTTGTTTTTTAATTCCTTCTTATTTAGTTTTTCTCCCCAAAAGATTGAGCATTCATCCAACAAAAAGATTTTGGTTTTGTTTTATTTTTTTTTAAAGAATCATACTGATTTAAATAATCAATTAGTGTGGGGGTATTTGGTAGAGAATGTGCAATACCTTTATTTTCTCTTTAATTGGAACTTCAAGGAGTTTAAACCTTTAGTCTGATTTGTTAATTTAAAATGCAACAGCTCTCAAGTAGGGCTGTTGCAGTAAGTAAGGCCCTCAAATAGCCAATTTTTAAACTCAGAACAGTGTCCTTGCATGGGTGGAAATGACAAAAAAGAATGTTTTCAATATATGTTTAATATTTTTGCAGTAATCAGTTGTGTATAATTTCCTGTAATCCTTTATGAAATATTTGCTACAGGCTGCAGCTGTAGAAATATTAATTTTGCTCTTCTTGGAACACTGTGGGTGGTAGGGAAACAGATTTTTTTCTCAAGTCTAATTCTATAGAATTATCTAAACAAGAAAATATAAACTTTCTTTTGATTCTTGAAAAAGCCAGTGGTATTTCACTATTTATTGACATTCAAAAAAAACCCTCAACTAATTCCACATGACAATAAGGAGGTTCCGTTCCAGGGAAAGCAAAATCTAAAGGAACAATGATTTCCCATTAACATCAAGTATTAGAATTAGTTGAGACTTTATACTTGAAGAAAAAAACAAAAAAATGTGAAAGTTATGTGCCCTTTCTCATTTCACACACTAAATCTGCGACAATGCTAGGGACCATTTTTAGATTCTTAGTATACAACTTTAGCATTCGTCTGATGGAATTCTGCCAGAGAGCTGAGAAAAATAGTAGAAAGTATCTGACAGAAAGCCTTAAACTGTAGGTATGGCTAGAATCACTCCCTGCCCGACACTAATGGAATACTTCTACTGGCTGTGCAATGTTACAATTTCATGCAAAACTTAAGCATGCTATTTCCATAGAAATCTTGAAAAATGGCATAATTGATCAAGCATGTGATTTATTCTCAGTATGCAAAGTAGAACATTAAAACTAAGAGCTTGATCTTGCAGCCTCCAGGCATATTCAAGCGCTATTTTTCTTTACATACAGTAATCTCTCCAAAATTTCTGGTAAATGGAAACATCTATCAAATTGATTTTCGAGATACATAAGGAATATATGTATATAATATATCTGGACATTCTGGAAAATATGATGTTTTGTCAAATTGCAGTCTCTTGATTCCCCTCCCCAGGAAACCAGAAACCCAAAACCTAATTCCAGGAAAGACTATCATATTAAAAAAGGAGGAAAAAAAGCACAAGAAATGGTGGTAGGCAATACCTGATGAAGAGAATATAATAGCATGTAATTATGGCACCACCTAAGCTGTGGTCACCTCTATTCTAAAGTTAAATAATAGCTGCAGTAGCTGAAACTGTACTCAAGTGTAGGAATAAAAACAACTGATGGAGAATCAAATAAATGCCATTATTTAGAAAACTACACCAAGGCAAAAAACATTTTTCTCTTTCCCTTTCTGTTTGACAGCTGTTGACAGTAAGGGACAGTAAAGATTAGTAGAAGGAAAAAAAAGGCTAAAAGAACTAATTTGCTGTGCTGAAAAATGCAATAACAAAATATGAATAGATGTAAGAAACTGGTAAAACTGAGAGTAACACGATTATTTTGTTCACATGACATAATAAGCTAAGAGGAGCACCAAGGCAAATGATAGGCTAGACATAGGCTAGATAGGATATGTGGGTGAATTAAGCATAGATTTTCCCACTGGGTGCATGAGGAAGACATCCTGAAGCTGAAAGCTCCCCATAGAGGTCCTCATACAGTATGACTTGTGGAATACTGGTCTCAGTTCAGCTGTGACACAAAGAGTGCTGGGGATCTCTCAGAGGGAATGGGATAACTTACTCCAGCAAAGCTCTCTGGGAACCCCTGGAGTAAAGAGGGCTATCAACAGCCTGCTTCATGGCCAATATGGTCAGAAAATTTATTAATAAAGAATTGCTAAGAACTAAATCCTTAACAAGCCTCAACAAGCTATTCAGACCTTTTCTAATGGACACTAAAACCCAAGCTGTTTCTATGCTAAACTCTGAGCTGCATTAATTTAAATGGAGATGGGTTTCACCGCCTTCTTTTTATTATGTTGTCTTACATCTCTTGAAAGACTGTGAGGGTGGTGATGGACAGGTGAAGTACCAAGATTTCCCTTGATCTCACTCACTCATGAAGTTGACATTTGGAGAAGGTTGTCGATGCAACATTTTGGTGCTTGTATATCTTGTCAAGAGCAGAGCAAGGCAAAGCAACTGAAAACAATTTAGCAGAAATGAAACACATTTGTCACAACATTATCCTAGCTTTAGTTTTAGAAGCTAATGTCTTTGGAGGAAGAACTATGTAGTTCATATCATGTTCATAGTGCATAATAAAGAATCTTGCTGCTTATTTAATCCCTAGGTATTAACTTGAGCCCAAAGAACAGTTAATTCTTGAGAAAATAAAATAGGTTTTGGGAAATAAGGTTTTGGGGGAGATTTTTATTTTTAAGAAGGAATTAACTTTCTAGGAAAAGAAAATTTTAAAACCAAAAATTGATGGGTTTTTACAGACTGAACGAATTTGAGAAAGAAAACCTAAATTAAATTAAGACAGTGTGATCTTTGTCAAAATAATGAATTCTTGACCAATTTCAGGAATGCTTAGGAAAACCATGTAGTTTCTATCAAATTGTAGAACTGATATGTAGATGCAATAAAATGGCTTGTTTAACTAAAACCTTTTAGAAAAACATTGAGAGTAGAGATATCAGGAAAGATGAGTTTGTTCATTCAGCATTGACTGAGAGTGTTGGAGTTTTTCCCAAAGGCCTTACATAAAACTCCACAATGTCGCAAAGTATTATTAGCCTCCCCACCTCTCTGCTGCATATCCTTTCTTGTCTTCTCTTATATTATAGAGATAAAGATTTTGTCCAAGAGAAGTGAGATTTTATAATGCCAACTACAGCAAAACAGAAATTCAGAGAAGGAAAGGCAGGGCACCATACAGAAAGTAGTCATTTGAGGGTAATAAATTATGACCATAACTAGAGCCAGTATCATTTAAGTACTCTTTGGTTTCTGATGATAAAGCACTAGCTTACTGCAGTGTTGACAACAATCCTATGGTTCCAGCTTATAGCTTGTCCATTTGCTACCCAGCCATCCACAGTGAATTTAATGTAATGCAATAAACAATCACACTCATCAGAAGCAGAAACAGACACAGTCTTAACCCAACAGAAAAAGCTGCCAACCAAGCAGAGCAAGACAGTGAGAAACATTGATTTGAGGTCTTTAGTTCATGTGTCATGCAGCTATTAAACATGCCAGCAACTTCAGCAGAGAAAACTAATGTGGTCCAGGTGTGACTACCCAGAGGAGAGAACGTGTGTAGTGAATACCACTGTGACAAAACTCTAAATGTTGTTACTTTTTGAACCTGAGCTCATAAAACTCATATCAAATATATAATTAAGTTTTGTGATAGTTTTGCTCCATGGAAGTAAGCAATTTATATTATTCTTATTCTAACAGACTTTTCTAGTACTGAGATATTTGAGCGACAGATTTTAATTCACACGGTCACGGAATACAATGCATCACACAATGAAATCAGGTAATTCACTAAGATCTCCTGCGTAGTTCAGATCATGATATGCCACACTACTTTCCTTATGAGACCCATTACTTCTAGTTTAATTACTGCTTATCTTTCAGAATGGCATCCAGCTAGGTCTTCTTCTTAACTGTGGCCCAGGCCATATCAGCTCTTTGTTGGAAGCACATTCAGGTGGTATATTAAGTCAAAATTTTAATGCATGTATATGGTTGGTTATTTTCAAATTTCTTCCTGCAGTTGTGCCCACACTACACTAAATATGCAAGGTTAGCACAATATGAGTGAGAAATTCAAGTATTTGTTTTGACAAACTTTTATCAAGTCCTTGAGAGTCCTTCTGATGAAAAGGTGAAGCACCCTTAATTCTTGGTATCACAATGTATTAATTAGTGTAATAAGGTCTGAATGACTTAAATTCAGACCTCTACTAACTATTCCAACTGAGAGCTCAGTCTTTGGTCAGCTGGTGTGTGTTGCAGACATGAAGAAGAAACAAAGAGAAAAGTTTACTTATCCATATTTCTGTTAAATTTCAGGAAGTTTTTAAAAAGCACATAAGTTTTAACAGCTCTGAATCTTCTCTTCCTAGCCAGCTATCACAGTATTAATATATTTGCAGTATGAATAAATATGTAAACATACAGGTATATATATATTTATGTACGTATTAGCAATGATAATTGAAACTACTCTACCTGTAAAGTATCTAGAATAATGACTGTATCATGGCCTGCTGTTTGAGACATAAATTACCAATCAAGTAACAGCTGATAAGGAATTTTCTTTCTAAGAGTCTTGTAAAAGGTCATCAAGATACAGCCTTTGAGGTGGCTTGCAGGCTCATTCTTTGTACTTAATATATTCAGGGATTTCTGTTTTCTGCATTAAACACACTGCATCAGCACACCGGCCACAGGGACTCTTTAAAAAAAAAGTTGTTTTTTTATTTATTAGGTTTTACAGCAAAAGGGCTCAAATTACAACTTTATTTCGAGTAATTACATCTGGATTCTGCCACCAAAAACTGAGTGTTTCATAATTTTTAACACTTCAGAACCATGTAAGAAGACATGATGTAAACTACATATGCAAAAAACTGACCAACCATACCCCAGAAATTATTTCTGATCTAATAAAAGGTGTTATTTAATATGAGAACTCAAAAGGCTGGCCACACGAGGAGTTCTGTTTCCCTGAAGCATAAGAGCTTTCCTGCTGGATCAGACTGGCAGCAAGCCTCGTCTGGCCTGCTTGACTTCAGATTTTTTTTTTTTTTTTAGTATTTTCTTTTTTATTATTGCACCTACCCTTGCAATAGAATATAAAACTACTCAGCAGGGGGAAAAAAACCCCATTCAAATAAACTAAACACAAGCAGAAATAGAAAATCTCTTTTTGTTCCTAATCTTTAAAAATAAATTAAAAATTTGTGCAAGAGTGTCCATTTTTTCAAACTTAGAAAAACAGACTTGCTCATCAGGTGATGTAAAGAAGGGATTTTTTTTCCCCAGCAATATTTTCAGGTTATATAAAATTTTCTTTTGAGATTTAGACAGTGAAGCAGTGTCATCAACAAAAACTGTAGCATCTAAATTAAGATAAAATAGAAAACGTACTTGTATAATTTTTTAAAGTTATTTAGAGTTCTCTTTTTAGCTCAAATGTTAGTGAAATAGATTTTTGGTTCATTTGTGTCAGTTTGAGAATACTCACTAAATGGAACCATTTTTTCAGTCATGTTTCTTTGAAGAAGAAAAAACTCATATGAAAAGATTTTATTCTATAAGTGTTCAGAGAAAATTATATTATTCTTTTAGGGTCTGGTGCATATTTATCTGTTTATTAATTAAAACACTTGGAATAGAACAGGAATTTTTCATGAGATGTCTAATTTATTCTCAGTTACTTCTCTTATCAATTCCCTTTCAGTTACTGACGTGTCCACTCACAGTTTTCTCTTTCTGTCCAATTTCTGTGACAAAAGGCTATATAAACTTATTTTCCTTTATACACATTCCCTGCCCTCTAAATTGTTTAAATTGTTGGATACTGTTTCTTGGCAGTGGTCAGTAACAACAGTTACAATTTTATAACCTTTACTTCTTATAATTACAAATTGTGCTGCAAAGGTAGCAATTGAGAAAAGTGTTTTTAAATTCATCTTGTAAACTACATAGTGGTTATATCACTCCAGAAGTAAAAAAGGGAATTTATTTTCTCTTATCATCTCAATCTTATGGAAAATTCTGATTTTTCAAATCAATTTTTCTATTGCTGTTCAGAGGCATAAGCAAACTCTTTCTAAAAATTGTATTGTATATTAATTTTGGTA
Source organism: Passer domesticus (assembly GCF_036417665.1). Lineage (NCBI taxonomy): Eukaryota > Metazoa > Chordata > Aves > Passeriformes > Passeridae > Passer > Passer domesticus. Next base: position 80,839,300 of record NC_087474.1, on the reverse strand, counting down.
GCTGAATTTTCTTCCTTTTTTTTTTTTTTTTAATCTTAGAATGACAATTGTGGTCAACAGCTTATTTGTTATTAATTAACTTAGAATTATATGCTTTTCCTCCAGAACTAATTAAGAGTTAGACCATAGCAGGGATATTAGGAACTAATAAATTACACAAGCCATTTTACAATATACATCTTTTTTCATGAAAGTATGTAAAAAAATTTTGACAATTACTTTTGTGAAGCAATACAGTGACCAGTAAGAATAAATTTTCAGCCATGTTGATTTACTTTGTATGTGGTCTTTTTAGAAGAATGGGCAAGAAACAGAGACACTGTTAAAACTGGGGAACTTCTGTTGAAATGCCAGCTGAGGGGGCTGGCAGGTGAGGCTTTGCAGTTTTCAGTCTTTTCTTGAACTGACTATAAGACCTAATGATATTGACAATTTTCCAAATTTTTTATCTGCAATAAAACCTCCAGTAAACTTGCATCAGATGTTTTCATTAGCCAAGAAAGATTTGTCCAAGGAGATTGTGCTTAGTTTTTCCCAAATTTTAGTTGGTTGCTGCATCATCATTGTCATCATTGTCATCATCATCATCATTTAATCTTCTTAACAATGAGAAACTCATAGGAAATAAGGAAATTTAATATTGTAATTTAATTTCATGCTATAGCTTTTAGTCTTGATTTGATAACATAAAAATGCATTGAATAATTCTTATTTCACTCAAGGTGATAAATCATATGCTTTAGGAAGAATGTAGGTAGTGTATATGAGGGGGAATATTTCTGGCATTTGTGCCTTCTTATGTGATTGAACAAGCTGGACTGTATTCCCCAAACCTGATGAACTGCTTCCAGAGTTTTGAAAGGTTCTCAAAGAAGTTATTCAAAGAAATCGGATTTCAGTTCTGTTATCAACACAGAAAAAAAATAATCTCAGGTGGTTAAATTTGCATATTTGGATTGCAGATGAAGTCCTACTTTACTTCACACCTCATGATAATTTGTTATGCAGTGTTGCCATGCCTTCTCAGACAGTTTTATTGCAGAATCACAGAATGACTAGGTTGGAAGAGACCTTCAGGATCATCAAGTCCAAACCAGCCCTAACGCCTCAACTAAACCATGGCACTAAGTGCCACATCCAGACTTTTCTAAACACATCCAGGGATGGACATCCAGGTGGATTCCACCATCTCCCTGGGCAGATAATTCCAGCACTTTATCACTCTTTCCATAATAAACTTTTTTCTAATATCCAACCTATATTTCCCTTGATGTAGCTTAAGTCTGCGTCCTCTCATTCCGACAGTTGCTGCCTGGAGAAAGAACCAAATCACCGCCTGACTACAGCCACCTTTCAGGGAGTTGTAGAGAGTGATAAGGTCACCTCTGAGTCTCCTTTTCTCCAGGTTAAACAACCCCAGCTCCCTCAGTCGTTCCTCACATGGCTTGTGTTCCAAGCCCCTCATCAACCTCGTTGCCCTCCTCCGGATGCGCTGAAACGTCTCAACATCCTTCCAAACTGAGGGGCCCAGAACTGGACACAGCACTCAAGTGCAGCCTCACCAGTGCCAAGTACAGGGGAAGAACTTCCGTGCTTATTTCAGCAATGGGTGAATTACTTTTGACTATCTCACCTTTGGATGCAAATACGCTGTTGAAACTTTGCGTTACTACCTTGCTACAGAGCAGCTGAGATGAAGTGTAAGAAGGTCTTGCGTACTCTGTCCTGTGATATGCAGGAAGCCAGACAGCTGTCTCCTTCCTCCTCTAAGAAATTGTATCTATCAAAAGCTTTCAATAAATATAAACTAAGATTTCCTTGTTGTTCATCCATCATGGTCAACTATCTCATTTGCAATACACTCAGAAAATGTTTTTTCTTATTTCCTATTATTGTCCTAAATAATGACAAACAGCTGTTTTATACAAGGTGATGATCTTTGCACGCCAGCAATGTAACACCCATGCTTCATTTTAATCACAGTATTCCCAGGTCTAGTTTCCAACCTTAGAAAGAGCAACTGAACAGGTTATTGTGTTTCCCAATGGCTTTTTATTTTAAGTCTGAAATGGAAGACAATTTTCGCTTCTGACAATCTAGTGCACATGAATCACTTTTGTTAGAGGAAGATTACAGTGTGGGCATGGTAACATGAAATTTTCCTATTCATACAGTGAGCTCCATCTAGCCACAAAGCAAAAACAAAGAAACAAAAAAAAAAAAAAAAAAAAAAAAAAAAAAAAAAAAAAGAAAAGAAATTAGATTTTTTTTTTCCTTGAGTCATTTGGATTTAGCCTTCATTCTGCCTGAAGTGAAATGGAAAAACTGGGGAATCTTCAGTCAGTTAAAAGAAATCCTTTTGGAACTAAACCATGTCTGGTTTGAAGTCAGTGCTAGTTTTTCTAGTTGACTTCATTGATGCTAGATTGAATAGTTATAAGTGATGGTTTGTCTGTTTTCTTACTAGAAATTGAATTTGCAATTGAACATTTGGCCTCACTGAATTTTATCCATTTACTTTTTTTAAACTTTATTCAGTATAGAATTTCACCCAGTACATTTGAAAATAAATCAAACCCCACCAGCTTCCTACGGCCTGAAGTTAATGTGAACTAAGGTAGCAACAAAGACATTCAGGATAGTGTATATTTAAATACAGTCACAATTCTAAAAGCAATCAGATGTTTCAGGTAAAACCTGCCCATTGTTTATGGGCAATCACAGGACAGCAGGTAAGCAGCCACATAAATTAGGTATAATTGGCTGACTACAAATTTTAGTCAATAGCAAACGTTTGATAAGGTGACCTTCTAAAATAACCTGCTTTAAAGATGCAATCTTTCTGAATAGACAGACACAAAGAAGCCTATTAGCAATAGGTAAGTTGAAAAGAAAAGCCATCAATTAGGTTTGATGATAAAAAGGTCAGTTTTCAAAAAGCCCACTTAACCACTGAAGCCTTTTGCTTTAGCAGGAACAATTGCTTAATCAACACCACTTAGCTTCAGTAGTTAAGTTCTGTTGGAACAGAATGTGGTCATCTTGCTTGTTCAACTATAGTTCATATCAAAGGAAGAGATTACTGTTCCTTGTTTTAAAAAGCTGTTCTGAAAAATTAATTCTGTAGTTTATGTTCAATGGTAGGAGAGCAATCCAGTGCAGCCAAAATTACTGTACAACAATATCTGGAGCTCAAATGAAAATAGACATTACTACTTACCTAGTCAACCAGTGACTGACTTTAAACTTATGACATTCACTTTAGACATCTTTAAAAATATTTCTCAAAATGCTGAGAATTGTTGCAAAAGTGTAAAATGTCATAATGAAGAAGCAACTATACTGTTGATCCTGGAGTGGGGAGGTTTCACCATTACCTCTGTATGTGACAAGGTTCCATCTGCTGCACATAAGGGTTACTCATTTAAGTTTTGTATATGCACTCTCCTTTACCAACTCGGTCTTAGGATGTAACACTGTATAAAACATCCTGGAGATTCAATAGCAAGATCGAAATACAGACAACAAGAACTAGTTCTTTGATTTCTCTTATGCATTAGTAAAAGCCTGAAGTATACAAGACAATCTAATCCTAAAAGGCTTGTTAATGTCTTACCTTATCAGGTGGAATTTAATTTAAATGGATTTTTTTTTCATGTTAGAAAATGTTCTGATTTCATTTTTAACTTAAACACAAAGGGTGTTAAGGTACAGACATCTACAACTGCTTAGAACAGGAAAAGCCTTCCTCTCCATTGCATCAGCTTTTTGGAAATCTTTGGTGTACAAAGCCTTGCCTTCCTATGGAGGTAGAATTGTGAAATAGGTATTAACTTCATTTTACCATAACAATGAAATGTATTGCTTTTAGTGTAGATGGAGTGAGTTCAGTGCACAGACAGACTACCATGTCTCCCAGCTTTCATCAGGAAAAGCAGCAGAGATTCAGGCTAGTCACTCTACTGTAGAAATGGCAGTTCTGCTTTTCATATTAATCTCTTTTTTTTAAATCTCTGAGACAGAGTTGACAGTTTTAAGACAACAAAGAGAAAAAAAGGAGGGGTGGCAGAAAAAGAAGAAAAGACAATTTGTCAGTCTTTACATGAAACATTGCTTTTTACTCATTTCTGGCCTCTAAACATGAAAGATCTTGTTAGTGTCCTCAGTTAAATGTAGGAGATCAAAGAATCAGTGATATATAACCTACTGTCTGTCTAGCAATATTTCAAGAAAGAGATCAACTAAAAATTATAGAAAAATGTGCCAAAAGTTGCTAGAATGTAGCTCCCTTTTTTTTTTTTTTTGGTGTTGTCTTTTTTTTTTGCTTTTTAAGGAAACAGGTAACTTGTTTCCCTGTGACTTGGAACAGGGAAATTGCAGGTGACTTTCCTGACTGTTTCCTGTCATTTGATACCTACACAATTATGTAGATATCAAATATAGCATTAAATTACATGATGAAGAAACAGCATGAATGTAAAGTTAAAAAACTATTTCTGTCAGAAATATCAAAATATTATTTGTCTTCCCTGGCATCTACAACAACATACTAGATACTCTGTGTGGTCTCTATGTTCATATTTCTGAAGAATTTTACTTAGAAGAGTGAAAAAAAAATGATTTTCAGATAATATTCTAGATAAATAATAGGAAAAAAAATCGTCTGAAATATTTTGAATTTCCTTTCTTTTCCTCCTACATTTTCCCTTTAAATTCACCCTTTACAATTATTTGAGTCCAAAAGGCTGAGAAAATAGATGAAGAAAGAAAAAATTAAGAAAGAGGAGATTTGTAGAGATGAGGATTCTTATTTTTAACAACACTGTCATATTTTTGCTGTAATTGTGGATTTTTGTTAAACTTACCATTGCAAAAAAAAATCTGCTGATTTTTTTTTGAGCTTTTATCTTCTTTTTTTGACTGTCCACATAAAACCAAACTACCTATAAAGATCTGTGATAATTTGGTGGACTTAATCCTTGTCTGATTCTTTTACAGCATAGAGTCAGAACGGGTAGAATTTAAGTCCTATTGTCATTCTCATTCCCCAGTGAAGGGGAGATACCTCTGTGACTGATAGCAAAGCATTGTGACATGGATTTTAGTGGCCTGGAACTCACTATCTACCTTTTGGGGGAAATTTGTATACCAAGCTTTAGGTTTTCATGTATCTTCATAGTTTTAGTGCTGCAATTCTACCTCTTTTAGACTGTTGCTAAAACAATGCAAGATTTAGCAGTAACTTTGCCTATGGGAGGAACGTACTTCTCAGTTTTTGTGTTCTTTGCACTCCTCAAATGGATGATGTGTGAGTTTGAAAGGCTCTTTGATGCCAGAGCTACTCTGCTATCCCCCTTGTGTAAGCTGCTTTGAGATTTCCAGATGAAAAGTACCATAAAAGTTCTAAATGATATTGCTATTATTATTTATTATATATTAAGCTAGAGTAAACTGCACATTACTTTTTATGTTTATGCTTGGAAAGGGGAATGTATAGATAACTCATATTTGATGATGTAGGTATTTGGAACAGTTGCTCTATGCCCTACCATCTGTTTCCATTATAAAAGCCAAGGGAGAGTTTTACCAGGGCAGAAACAGAACAAAGGTGGCAAATTCATTTCACTGTTGCATGTATTGAATCAAGGATGTTTCTCTGTTCACTTTCTAGTTTTCATCTGGCTGTAATTGTCTGCTTTTTTTTTCCCAGAACCTTTGTGCCTGTTTCTAATGGTGCACATTGCTGCATTGTGAGAAACTTAATAGTTTCATAAACTTTATTACAATGTCTCTATAAACATCTCCAAATGTAAAATTACAAATAATTGCTTCTCATTAGCAATGGCCTATAAACAGTTTATTGGTTAGTCAATACTGAATCTGTATAAATAATATGTTCAGGATGAAAGGAAATAGCCTACATACTGTTAAACACACCTTGGACAATGAAGAGCAAAGTGCATGACAGAAAAAAGAGCAAAAATCCAACACAAAGAGTCACAATGAAATTTCTTGCTTTAAAACAGAACTCCCAAAGAATTAACTGAGAGCTTTAGCAAAAACATTTAAGGTATAATGAAATCCGTTGACACACAACAACAGATTTCTTGCAAAGATGCTGTTTGCTGGTTTCAACTTTTTTCAGATTATCTGTCATGGCCACATTTGCCTTTAGTTTTAGATTCAATATCAAATCCATCAAAGATAATTAGAGAATATGTTAATGCTTTGTACAAAATGAGTCTTCACCTTCAGTGTGGTGCCTGGCCGCTAAAATGATATTAATTGTAATATTAATTGCTGCAGTATTAGCAGCCTGCTAGATAATTGTAATTATGTACAATTCAAAGGCTAAAATCTTCTAAACTGAAATGTAATCTCAGGTTCCACAAACTGACTGTGGTCACTGTCAAGCATGACACACATTATGCACGTGAGTGGTATTCAAATAAAGTCCTACATTTTCAAGAAAGAATGTGTCACAAAGTGTTTCTCATAAGAGAATCCAAAACACCAGCCACATACAGAAATCTGACATAAATGTGGGGTTCTTTGCCTTAATATTCAGACAGTCACAATAAGAAAATGCATCAGAAAGTAATAAAGAGTGAGAACCATATCTGTAAGGAAAATTCCTTGAGTTAGTCTCTGTGCTAGTTTCAGTTAGGAAAAAGAAAATTTTCTTCCTAATAGCAGGTAAGGGGCTGGGTTTGGATTTGTGCTGAAAACATTGCTGACAACACAGTGCCAATGTTTTTGTTATTGCTGAGCAGTTCTTGCACAGAGCCAAAGGCTTTTCTGCTTCTCACACTGCCCTGCTGTCAAGGAAGTAGGGGAGGAATGGGAAGTCAGGAGGAGACATAGTTGAGACAGCTGACCCCAACTGATCTAAGGGATATTCCAGACCATAGAGTATCACACCCAGCACATAAAACTGAGAAAGAAGGAAGGGAGGGATGTCCAGAGTGATGGTGTTTGTCTTCTCAAGCCACCATTATGTGTGATGGCACCCTGCTTTTTTGTGTATAGCTGAACACCCGTCTGCCCTTGGGAAGCAGTGAATTAATTCCTGGTTTTGCTTTGTTCATGTGTGTGGCTTTTGCTTTCCCTATTAAACTGTCTTTTTCTCAACCCATGAGTTTTCTCACTTTTACCCTTGTGATTCTCTCCCCATCCCACCAGGGGAGTGTGAAAGAGCAGCTGCAAGGAGCTGAGGTGTCAGCTGGGGTTAGGCCACAAGAGCCCCCAAAATTGAGAAGGTGGAACCTAGGTCAAATGATTTTCAAAACTTTGGAGCCTCAAGAGGCCATGCAGAAGGCAAAAGGAATAGTCTATTTTAGTTCACAGGTTTCAGCTTTGGTTCTTTTTTTTTTTTTTTTTTTTTGGGGGTGGTTTTTTTTTTTTTTGATGACTAAAAAATGGTATTGTAGGATTGTTGTTGATTGCAGGCAGAATTGCTCAAGTACAGTTTTTAAATGTCTTATATAATAAGACCATGAAATTATTCCACACATGGATTGTTTAAAACAGCTGCAGTAAGTGCCTGAAATTATTTCATCTAGTACAATGCCATTTTAACTACTTTTTTAAATTTAGAAAAATATATGCAATTAAGGTGCAATTACGGAAAATGAAAGTGCCAGTGTAATTAAAATACATTAAAAGTATAAATACATCCAAAATTCCCTCTTATTTATTTGTCTGCTTCTATACTCTGAATTGTTTTTTCAAGATAATTTCTTTCACATATATTTTAGGAAGCTTAGTTGGTGGAAAACATTTCCCATATGTCAAAATCATTTAACATCTTTCTCAAAATAGTTAAATTAACACTTATTTTTAAATAAAATTAGACATAACATCAAAAAAAGCTGCAGATCAGAATGTGGAAGTAGCAGTCCTGAGAGCTAATGTTCGTTTAAACCAAGAACAAACTCACTCAGCATTACTTTCAGCAGAAAGACTCCTAATTCTGCCTCCCTATAACTGAAAAGGGATGAACTGTTTACTGAAGAAACAGGACTGAATAACTTAGAAATGGAAAAATGTCCATTTCATTCCATTAATTTTCATTTCATTTCATTCCATAGTGTTGAGAAAACTTTAAAGAGATGTGTCCACTTTGTCTCACAGTACTAAACATCCAGGAAAATTGACATGCTGCAACTTTATGACTGATAAAAAGAAAAAGCATTCTCACACAAGCACCTTTGGAAACTAATTGCCTGAAGGTATCACCAAGGCCAAGAGCTTATCTGGGTTAAAAGAAGGATTTAACATTTACACAGATAACAAGACTATACAAACCTGTAACAGTAGGATTAAGTGTTTGACCCTGCACCAATTGGACTGAATGGGTTTCCTATGACTTCAAGGGTGTGAGATCTATTCTGGAAAAGAGAATTTTAGAAAAGATAAAACCCTCTTACTTCAGAATATATGAAAGGCTTTAAGAACCAGAGATTAGGTAAATATTTTTTCTGACAATGCATCTCAAACCTTTTTGATGGATATTTGTTCTTTATTGTATCAATTTGGGCATGAATTAGTCTTCATTTTTCTTTTTAGGGGTAAACCTAAAAGCGCTGTCAAAATCCTCCTCAATAAAATATAAGTCAGTCACAAGTAGAATGGATCCAGACAAGTTAATGTTAAAGTACTGTTAGAAATAGTAACCAGTATATGTTGAGGAAAATTAAAATATGTGGATTTCTTATTGTATTTAAAAAGTATTGTACATTAACTCAAACTGAATAAAAATAATTTCTAAGGAACTTTAATGTGCCTTGTATGTAATATATACAATGTATATTTTTGCAGTGGCTGTAGAAATTGCTTTTATTTTTAAGTGAATAGCAGAATTAATACTGCATATTCAGAGGAAGCCGCCACAGATGATCAGAGCATATTTTAAAGCTAATCTCAGCAGTCTCACCTACCCTTTCACTGGAGAGTCAATAGTGTCATAATGACAATAATTAGATATGCAAATATGGGTTTAACTCCAGATAACCTTATTTTTTTTTAATGTCCACTGTGAAATATTGCCTTAATGTTACTTCCAAGTGTCTTCAAATCTAACCTGTAAAAAGGATCATGAAATCATCTTAAATATCAATATAATTTCTTTTGTTCTTTGTTATCTAATTTTTTCTTGTCATGCCAAAATGTACATGAACAAACAATTGCAAGTCAGAAATTATTCTGTTTGACTTTTTCTGAAAATCAATTTGAAAATAATTTTCTGACTGTTATTATTCCTAATATCAGAAGTATGGCACTCAGTATGAGTGAGAAGATGTGGATTTCTTTATGGAGAGAAAAAGAAAAGTTTTAATGTTGCAATTATTTTTTAATGATGAAGCACATAATAGAACATACTTTCATTTTGTAACATTTGTTTATAATGAATACATCCTACACATGCACACACACTTGAATATCTTCACTTTACATGTTACCAATAAGCTGGGGCTGAATTATTCACAGTAAAAAACTTTGTGTAAAATGAAGACTCTCTCTAAACATTGAAAGCAAGTTAGATAGAAGTTTTAAATTAAAAAGACCTTAGTCTTTAAATATTCTCAATATTTCAGAAATATGATTTTTGCCTAGGAAGGTTGATGACTTAATCTGTGAGTGAATTTTAAAGAAACTTTGAAATTGGGAAAATATATACATATTTGTATTAGATGGTACACTCAGACGGTAAAGCTTTATAAAGAAAAAATTTTATCTTTTGGATGCCAGCTGTTTCCTAGCAACACAGGAAACTATTACTCTTTGAATTAATCATAAACAATTACATATAGCAACATAAACTGTTCTTTAGTTTTTTCACAGAAAAGGTGTAACAATTTCCCTTTCAAGCTTGGAGAGCAATTTCTAGTGCTACTTTTAACATTGTGACTGAAACCTGAGACTACAGAGGATTGCTGCTGGATATGACTGTTGCTATTAAATCATTTAAGCATATTTGGTATTGTTACTGATGGTTCTGACCACACACTCCTTGAAATTTATTGAAATTGGGTCGGTTCACATGAAATGTTTTTCTAAAAAAATACATCATTTTTCTATTATATCAAGGTAGGCATAGTGAAGGAGACTGTATTTGGAATGCATTCTGGATATTAAAGGTGGTATTGGGAATCTTCTCATTTCACACCAGAAGTTTAAATGTTACTCATGTATCATGGAGAATTTCAAGAGTCATTGTAATGTGAAAAGTACTGCACAAATAGATCACCCTGGCATATATATTCCAATTCAAAAGAGAATCATTAACTTCTCCTAACAAGCATGTTATTAAGTTAAAGAAAATGCATTTATCAGCTTCATGGGGTTTTGGTGAGATGGGGGGAAGTGTAGTGGTGGATTGTAGGTGGAAAGCAATAGCAATCCCTAGTCTTTTCTACTTTGTTTGGAGTTATTTATATTAGATGGTCATCAGTGTCTTTTCTCAAGGCAGCCTCTCCTGGAAATAGTAAGATTCACATTTTTCCCCATAAACTTTAGACAACACCTTTATGTATATTAATTTAATTTCAGTTGCAGGATCTCATTAAAATTCCAGATAATTGATAAAACTTTCAGATAAAAATCCATTTCTCACTTCATCTGTTTCTAAATAGATGCCAACCATGATATATAAAAAAAAAAATCACAATTTGCTTTTATTTTCTGTACTTTTAACAAAATCTGCTTGTTATCCTCAGCATTTGCAGTAACAACAGAACAATGCTCTGTAACATTTTCATAAACATAATGCATAATTACATCATAAATTATTCATAATAATGAATCATGTGAATTACAGAATCATTGAAAAATAAGAATTAGATGGGACATCAAAGATAATCTATTTCCAACCCCTCCTGCCATGGACAGGGACACCTCCCACTAGCCCAGGTTGCTCAAGGACTTGTCCAACCTTGAACACTGCTAGGTTTGGGGCATCCACAACCTCCTGGGCAGCCTGTTCAACAACCTTTACAGCCAAGAATTTCTTCCTAATATTTATCCTAAATTTGTCTTTCAGTTTGTACCCATTACTCCTTCTCCTGTTACTACTGTTCCTGACAAAGAACCCATCTCTGGCTTCCTGCTAGGTGCTCTTTGGAGCCGTGTCCACAAAACCTTCTCTTCTCCCAGCTGAATGGCCCCAGTTTTGCTTGTCTTCATAGAGGAGGTGCTCCAGTCCTCTTATCAACTTTGTGGCCCTTCTCTGGACTTTCTCCAACAGTTCCATGTCCTTTTACACTGGGGAGTCCAGAGCTGGATGCAGCACTCCAGGTGGGGTCTCAGAAGAACAAATTAGAGGAAGAAAATCACCTTTCACCTGCTGGCCAAACTCCTTTCGATGCAGCCCAGTGTTCCATGGGCTGTCTGGGCTGGGAGCACACACTGCTGGCTCACGTTGAGTTTTTCATCAGCCATAGCCCCCAGATCCTTCTCCACAGTGCTGCTCTCAACTCAGATGTAGGACCTTGTTTTATTGAACCTCAGGATGTTTGCACAGTCACACTTTTCTGGCCTATCCAGGTCCCTCTGGATACCATCCCTTCCCTCCAGCACATCAACTGCCCCTCACAGCTCAGTGAGTGTGGTCAGTGAACTTGCTGAGGGTGCCCTCAATCCCACTGTCCATGTTACCAAGAGGATGCTGAACACTATCAGCCCCAGGGCCGATCCCTGAGGGATACCACATGAGAGCTAACAATGAATGGATGGTACATTATCAGGTTGACTGTAGGACAATGAACTATCAAAGACCATACAAAGCAAAAAACCACAACTCACCGCCAGACCAAAACCCTCCAAAAAAAGAGAAAAATCTAAATTTGGTGTATTGGAGACTAGCAACTCAAATTTGCCTAGAATAGAAAGAATCACAGTGAAGAATGAACAGAGCAGAAGTCTTTGAAGACTGCACATTCAAAATGAAAATTACACAAATGACCACTAATTGTTATTTGCAAAATGGATAATACAGGGTAAGAAAATACTATAGTTTTTATATGGTTACTGCTACAGATAATGGAGGCAGCAAGATGAGAAAGATTTCATTAAAGCTGCATGCTGCTTCTCTATTTCATTTTTAAACTCTGGTTCACACAAATTTTCCACAAGATTTTTTTTTGTTTTGTTTTGTTTGTTTGTTTGTTTGTTGGGGTTTTTTTTATTAACTATGCTATATTAATACCTTTATTCTAAGGAGTCACATTTGTGTCAGGGATATCAACAGTATAGTTCAATATTAGAGTAGTCTTATTGATTAATTATATTTCATTTTTTTCTAAGAGACAGACTGTGGCGTTGTGTGTTTAAAGTTGTTATTGTTACTTAATTCCTTGATTGATTTGTACAATGGTTTGTTCCTTCCCCCCATTTAAACCCCCACAATGGTTTGTCCCTAGGTTGTTTTTCTCCAATTTTTCCCGCCACTGGCTTGTCAGTTAAAGTAAGACGTCCCCTGTTCCTCCCTCCAATTCCTTATTTAGTTTTGTTAGTCTTCGTGGTGCTGCCTCTTGCCCTTGTCAATTATGTTAACCCCCCCTACCTTTTTCGAGAAAATTCTATGTCAGTAATCCTTAGCCTGTGTTATGATTTGCTCCCAAGCCTCTCTCCCTCCCCCTCACGTTTCCTATTAGTTCGTATGTATTACATCAGCTTGTCTGTTCCCTCAGCTATTGGCTCCTTTGTATTTCCACGCCCCACGCCCCTTTACTTTATAAGGCTAGCCGTGACAGTTGTTCTTTGACATTTGTCCCTGGACCCTCCTCGGCTGTCGTTTCTCCTTGGATCTCTCCCTGGATTAAAGGCGTCTTGGAACCTAAACAAGTGTCCCTTCTTTCTTCCTCTGTTTCGGATCCTCGTGCCTCTCATTGCATCAGCCTGCGCACCCACGCCGCTGGCTGTTACCGCTACCTGGCAGTCCCGACGGGAACCTGGGAGCGGCCAGTCTTGTGGCGCCCCTCTGCGGTCTTGCAAGGAGCAGCTAGCCGGCGCCCCTTTGCTCCGACCGGCCGCAGCGCGTGAGAGCCACAACAGACTACATGGTTGTTTTGAAGAAGGGAAATGATAATATTTTAACTGATATTATTGCTAAGCCACTCTTCATCATCTTGGAAAGGTCATGGAGAACAGGAGAGGTACCTGAGGACTGAAGGAAAGCCTCACCTCCATTCCAGGAAAGATAATGAAACAGCTCATGCTGGACGTCATCTCTAAGCACATGGAAGACAAGATGGTCATTGGGAGAAGTCGACTCAGGTTTTCTAAAGGAAAATCCTTCTTGACCAATCTGATGGCCTTCTATGATGGAATGACTGTCTAGATGAGGGAAGAACTGTGGATGTGGTCTATTAGGACGTCAGCAAGCCTTTTGACTTGTCTGCTGTAGCATCCTCAAGGAAGTTTGAGCAGGTTGAATGAATAATGAGGTGGATTGAGACCTGTCTGAATGACAGAGCTCAGAGGGCTGTGTTCAGTGGCACAGTTCCTAGTTGGAATCCTTTAGTTTGCATTGGTGCCCAGGAGACAGCACTGGGTCCAGTTTTGTTTGACTTATTTATCAGTGAACTGGATGCAGGGACAGAGAGTCTCCTCAGCCATTCTGCTGATAATAAAAACTGGAAGGAGTGTCTGACACCAGCAGGCTGTGCTGATATTCTGTGAGACCTGGACAGGCCAGAGAGCTGGTGGAGGGGAGGGGCCTGAGCCAGGACAGGGTGCCAACCTGCTGGAAAAGCTGAGGGAGTTTAGCCTGTTTAGACTGGAGAAGATGGAACGGAGATCTGACCAATACATGCAAATATCTTCAGGTCACGTGCCAAGAGAATGGGGACAGGCTCTTTTCAGTGGTGCTCATTGAAAGAATAAGAGGCAACAGGCACAAACTAAAATATGGGGAGTTCCAGCTGAATATGAGGAAGAACTTATTTACCCTGAAGGTGACAGAACACTGAAGCAGGTTTCCAGATAGGTAAAGTACCTTCTTCTCTATAGATACTCAAAACCTGCCCAGATGTGAACCTGTGCAACCTGATCTATACCAATCCACTTCAACAAGGAGATTGGACTAGATGATGTACAAAATCCTTTCCAACCTCAAACCTTCTGTGACTCTGTGACTTCATTTTCTTTTACAATTTTGGTTGTGCCTGAGCACAATTTGACAGCACCTGAGGTTTATATTGACTATAAATTGAAAGTACCCGGTCAGGTTCTTATTCACAATGTGACAGTACAGAAGATCCCACAGATTCTGAGATTTTCTAAGTCTATTATTAAATCAAACATAGACCAGAAGTCAATAATGGTCTTTACCCAAATGCCACTGTCCATTGCAAAAGTTCATAAATAAATATTTTCAACAGAATGATGAAGTGGAGTAAGACCTCTGGAGTTCAAGACTTTTTACTTGTTACTTCTATATATAATTAATTTTATTTTTGTTTCAAACCACCAAAAAAGCCTTTCATCTCTTTATTAGGAAGAGAGAATGTTTTCAGTGTTATGTTGTTTAAGAAAGTGCCAAAGGATAGAAATCTAAAAAGCAAGGCAGAAACTTGGAAGGACTCTGTCCTTTTCTCATAAATTCTGCCTTGAGTGCAAGTGCAAAACAGAATCACAGAAAGAGCAGAGCACTAATTCTCATTGTAAACTAGGGATTTTGACCTAAAGCAAGATTGAATCCTTGTGCTTATTTTGGAAGGATGACTGGGGGTAACATCAAATGCAACTAAGTTATATTCACATCCTAACACAAGTTGTAATGGTACAGACATTATAGAGTAAAATGCAGCTGCTGCTCCCTGGATGGAACACAGTTGGTATGCTCCATGATGATTCCCCAACAGTAAACAGCTGCTAAGGGGAACGGATTGGAGGGTGGAGCAAAGTGGACACACCATGTCTTTTTCAGACTCTGGAAACTCTTTCAGGGAGGGGAACTCAGTGGTACTTTGCAGCTGAGAAACCACATAGCACCTGTCAAATAGTGGAGGCAGGAGAAGCTGTCCTGCTGATGAGCCCAAAACTGACAAAATCTCTTTCCCTATATGAACTTGGTTCATTATAGCCTTATTTTAAGATTAATGCACACATCCATCCCAAAGTTGCCCACATCCAAGGTACAACTATCCCTCACTGGGCACATGCAATATGTTTTTTTAATGATATCTTTAAAAGTGAAGTGAGAGAATTTGACACCAATGAGTAAAAATGGAAGGTGGGACTACACTCACCCAAGCTCCACATAAACATAAAAAGACAGTATAAAAATAGGTCAAGAATGGAGGAAAAGTTAGAGAAGGCGCCATCATTATTGCTGGGATCAGTCAACCCTATCCCTATCTCCCTCATAGGGATGCTTGTTGGATTAGAACTATATTCTGTGCATGCTGAATGCTTGTGCTGGGGACTTGAGATAGTAATTTGAACAGGTTTTTGTTGTCGGATACTGTCACTGACAATCCTTGAAGCTTAAAATGATCGTGTAATAATATTAATAATATAATTCTGCTGTAAAGCGTTGGTGAGTCCTTCACAGGTGCTGGCAGTCACTGGCAGTGGGTAACAGTCTTGAGTAAAGTGGGAGACCCACTGTGAGGTCATAAGTGGTAAGACCTGCTGAGGGGCCTTGTGCTGTTGGTGTGAATAAGTCAGTCAAAGTGCCCTCCAGTCCAGCAGCACTGCTCAGTGAAAGGTTCCCCTAAAGGGCACTGACAGACTGGTCAGGTACAAGGGTTTCCTTTCCTGGGGCACTGACAGAGCAATCAAACACTAAGGGTCAAGGAAATGTCCTCACACTAAGGGTTGAGGAAGTCTCCTCTTCTCATGACAGCTCCTTCTTCCTAAAAGAAGAATTTAATTATGCACTCTGTTGCATTTCAGGTTGTCCAGTGTGTCAAATATTACATCAAGGTGGTGATCCACATTCTACTGCTGACACAGGGCTATTTTTTCACTATCATATATTGATTGTGAATAAGAATCTATATCTATAGAGTCGTGCATAAATATTAATGGATATGTATATGGATGCACCTACATACAAACATGAATATTATAAATATAATATTTTCTGTCTTTTAAATTAAGCTTTTTTCTGTGATATTTAAAATTTGGAAAAAAAAAGAAATTATGATTTCTATCTATTAAAAGTGAAGTGAACCTTTGAGTTTCCTTTCTTTTGCCTTAAAAATATATTTACAACTTTCAGTCAGCTTTAGTCTTGACCAAAGTGTTTGACAGAGTTTTCAGCTAAATTTGTTCTTGTTATAAAACGCTAGACTCACATCTACAGTGAAGGTAAGTGTCATATATTGTTTATTTGCTGTCTCGTAGATGAGACATTTGAAAATAGAAAATACACAGGCTCAACAAATCAGCCATGTTTTTCCACTATGAACTTTATCTTTGTCAGTGCAAACACAGATAAAAAACATCAGAACTGGAATACAAATATTTCCTTACATTTGAGCTTCTAACTCAATTCTCAGGTTCTCAGTTCAAATAATCACCTTCCAAGTTTTCCTGAGAATCTTTTTGATGTCTTTTGAGATCACCTCTTTGAGTTTGTTATTTACCATTGTTTGTACCTTTTTAGAAACATAAGGTAAATTTCTGACTATTAGCAAATTGTTTTTACTGAATTCACTGTTACATAAAATTTTATATATTTGATGTCTCTTTATTTTAGTATTGTCTGAAAGACAGAAAGCTTTTCCTCTTGCTGAAATTGAAAGCAAAAAACATGGTGTTAGCTGAGCATGGATATTTTAATAAAGCTTTCAAGTCCTCATATATTTGACTATTTAGTTCCCAGAGGCTTTATTTTTACTTTATCTTTAATATGAATGTGCTTCATTATTTTAAATGCTAGCAAATATAGAGGAACTCACACGGAAAAAAAATTATACTCTTGTCCCTATCACAAAATTAGCAAGTATTTTCTGTTGTCCTTATATATTTTCTTATATTCTCCATATGCAATAACTCAATGGGCAAAACATTTGATGCTGCTTTTAATGATGGAGCCAAAAGACCACATTTTTCTTTTTAACTGGTGAAAGATACAGGGCAATCCAACAATCCAACGTTTAATACACAACTCTCCTGATATTGCTGGAATTTGGAATGTGTCTTAAGTGAGCTGTACATTCCTGATTCACTTGGGAAATTAGCCCCAAAACTACCTCACAAGACATGACCTCATCCTTATAATGAGCACCGGACAGTGTGTTTCAGTAATGGGTATAATGGCAAAAAGCCAAGGAGGGTAGGGGAGAATCTTGTCTGTTATTTTTCTCAACCTAGGAATAATGTAAGCTTTGTACAATATACAAAGCATCACTTAGGAGCTGTGCCTCAACTGCTAAAGATGAGCTCTGCTCTCTGCTATAGGCAGACAACTCTCAGTGAAAGCAGTGGGTATGGTTTATGCATGTCTGAATTTAAAATTCCTTCTAGACAGTATTGTTTTGTAGTGGCACTTTTTTTTTTCCAGTAGACCTTCTCTCAAATTCTTTCCCTTTCATCTGATTGAATGAGACAATTATCTTATTCTGTTAGTGTACCAGTATCTTTACTTCAGTTTCTCAATCAAAGCATCTCAATTGTGAGCTCCTTTATTATGTGAGCACTTTAGCGTAAGGGTTGTATTTCACTCTGCATTTAGTGCTCAGGGGTCTATTGTTTTTTAGACCCATGGTATTCTAGATTTTAAGTAACACATGAAAACTTTACAAAGAAAACACATATTGGGTAAGAGTTGTGTACCTGCATGTGATTTATTTGGAAACCTTCACTTCACACTCTGGTAACCAGCATGGAGAAGGCACAGATTTTTCTCATCTATATTTACTGACCATTGATAGAAACAAATGAAGTTAATTGATGTTTTCACAAAGTACTGTGAGGTCTTAATTTTTGTAATGTCTTTCTTACCTAGGGAAGATAGATAATTGCAATATTGTAAAGCAAGAGATACAATTTTTATTGTTGAAATCAATTCACCTCAAAAACAATGGACCTTTAAAACTGAGAGAGACTTTATGATTCATATTTCTGTTTGCAATGACCATTTGACACACTTAGATCTAAGATTCATATAAACATTTTTTTCTCAGTAATGACACATTAAGACTAATTATAACATTTTATAAAAGTAATTGGCAGTGATCTAAATGAGAAAGAAAATTGATTTGACTTTAATAAAATAGAGTTGCTTCTTGGTTTTATAATGTTGTGTAAGTGACATACAGATGTCAATGTTTCACTTACTCCTAAATGTGGACAATATACATTCATACATATGAATATATATATATCCCAAAAAAGCAGCATTTAAAGAAAAAGAGTTTAAATTGTATAGGGTCAGAGAAAAGACAATAAAAAAGGAAAGTACTGAAGTGTTCAAAATAATGTATGATTCAGGGACAGCAAATAAAATAATTTCTTGTAATAACTAGATGTTACAGTTTATAGAGCTGAAAGGCAGCCCCTTCTAAATTAATAGAAAGGAAATAAATATATACACAATTCACCATTAGCTTGAGATAATTATTCCACAACTTGTCTTTTAGGTCAAGGCTCAATAGGATTCAAATCATCCTAATATATTCATGGATAACAAAAATAACTATTCTTACAATAGGAAAGTCACAAAGTCACTGTGTCAAAACTATAAACTGTCATTAGACATGCAGGATGAAGAAAAGCTTCTTCCATGTCAGTCCACAATCACATATCAGTGTTTCTTCCGTACACTAAATTTGTTGTTGTCAGAAGAAAACCACAGATGACTGGACACAAAAGTTTCCCTTTCGGTCTGGACTAAGAATTATTACAGAAGTGGCGCCTCCTGATAAAAATGGTCTTAATTTTACTAAGAGTCATGAAAATACCTATTCCTGTATAAAATCATAGAATCATAAAGAGTTTGGTTTGAAAAAGACCATAAAGATAATTTTAGGATCAATCCCCATGCCATAGGCAGGATCATCTTTCCAAAAACCAGGTTGCTCAGGGGCCTACTCTACCTGGCCTTGAATGCATCCAGGGATGGGACATTCACAGATTTTCTTGCCAACCTGTCACCACCCTCACAGTAAAGGTCTTCTTCCTTGAATCTAATCCAAACCTACTCTTTTCTAGTTCAAAACCATCCCCCCACCTTGTCCTATCATGACACACCTTTGTAAATATCACTCTTCATATTTCATGCAGACTCCTTCCAGGTACTGGAAGGCAATGCTAAGGTCATCCTAAAGCCTTCTCTTTTCCAGGCTGAATGATCACAATTGTCTCAGCCTTCCCTCATGGGAGAGGTGCTTTGTCCCACTAATCATTTTGGTGTTCCTTTGTTAGACTCATTCCAACAAGTCAATGCCCTTCACGTCCTGGGGACCCGGGAGCTGGAGGCAGCACTCCGGGTGGGGTCTCACCAGAGCGGAGAGGCAGAATTATGTCCCTCAAATGGCTGACCATGCTTCTTACGATTCAGACCAGGATATAACTGGCTTTTTGGGCTGCAAGTATGCATTATTGGCTCATGTCCAGCACCTCCAAGTTCCTCTCTCAGGGCTACTCTTGATCATTTCATCCCCCAGCCCAGACTGATACTGAGGGTTGCCCCAAATCAGGTGCAACACCTTCTCTTGGTCTTATTAGACCCCATGAGATTCCCCTGAGCCCATTTGCCTTGTCATAGTGTCTCTAGACAGCATCCTACCCTTCAAGTGTGACAACCACTCTCTTCAGCTTGATGATATCTGCAATTTGCTGAGGGTGCACTCGATCCCTTCTTCTATGTCATTAATTAAGATAATAAATAACACTGATCCCAGTACAAACTCCTGAGGGACACCACTCATCATTGGTGTCTCCATCAGGATTCTTAGCTGTTGACCACTATGGATGTGACCATACAACTAAATCCTTATCCACTTAAAATGAGTACTTCATGTCTAAAGTGCCCAAAATGCATCTCAGTCCTTCTACACATATTTTGCTTTTGCCGAATGCTGTGGTTTAGGAGTGGCACTGCCCAGTTTAGTGTCCTACCGCCCAAGACTATCCTAAATCATATGCTCCCTCCCTCCCTCCCTCCCTCCCTCCCTCCCTCCCTCCCTCCCTCCCTCCCTCCCTCCCTCCCTCCCTCCCCTTCCCCTTCTCACTTTGGGGATGGAATTGAAAATTGGAAGCCCAAAAGGTTATAAGCATGGGTTGAGATAAGAAACAATTTACTGGAAAGAGGAGTGAGTTTAAAAAATTAACGATAACAACATTAATAACAAAAGTATATAAAAAAAGGATAAATACAAAAGTGCTCACTGCAGCAATGCACAATTTCTCCCTACACCACCACGCCCTTCTTCTGTAATGATGACCTGAGGTGGTATGAATAACAATCTAAACATTGCCACAGTGGTTCCAGCCCCTCCTGCTCACAGCTACTGAGAAAATTTTACTCTGTCCTGGCCAAATTCAGGCCAGTGGTCATTCAATATAAGAACATTCCATGATAAGCCTCCTCTTTTCCTTGGAATTGCATTTTATTCATATTAAATGGGAACTTCTAAGGTTAAAATATGCCAGAGAAAGAATGCAAACAAAATCTTTACAGTTCAGAAAGGGTGGACAGACTTCATGTACCTGCCTCAACATCAAATTTTACTTCTTTTGTTTTCCCTTCTCATTTTGCTAGTCCATGTGAGCTCAGGTCATGCCAGGCTGAAACTTCCAAAATACTGAGCCAATTAAGGTAATTCTGATGGTGTGTACTCATGGCAACTGTTGGTATAAGATACTGTGAAACTTGTGTAAGTCAGCATGCCAAAAAGTAATTGGTGGCAGTATTCCAGAAAGAATTAAATTCACTGAATAGCTGTTAATAAGGTTTTTACTCAGGGGTATTTCTCTCTCATGCTCTGTGTTAGTAACCCTAACAACAGAACTCTCCCTCATGAATTAGTGAAATAGACTAGATAAAACAATGTAAATGGAACATATAAAAAATTCTATTAAATGATACGAAGCTTAAAGACTTTCCCTAATCCCCTCATCAATTATAATAGAGCATTTCACATACACAGAGGATGCAGAGGTTTTGATGAATCATATAAGAAATACATATGTGTACATTTGCACATGTATGTACATGCATGCCTGAAAGAAGGAAGGTGTTTTTGTCTCCTGTATCACAGTCATAGAAATAATCCACATAATGAAGAAGAAATCATGTACAAAATAGCAGTAAAGAATTACCAAAGACCCTGTTCTTCAACTGCAACATGGGCAAAAGATCTCTTATTATAAACATATTATAGGGAGTGGCATGTAGTTCATGTGAAGAGTATGGATTTTAGGAATTTTGGAAGTCCCCTGTAGTTCAGAAGTCTCCTTTTCGCCCTGAAGGCTGCTTATTAGCATTTGCAGCTATCCCCCACATCCTCATCTCAACACCATAACCATCTAACAGTGCTAAACTTTCTTTGCTTCAATCAAGCAGAAACTTGATTGAAATTCCATATTTAAATAACCTCATTTGTGAAAGTGTTGTACTCTCCTGACTCCATTACTCATGAAGCACCGACAGGCAGACTAAACTACTGCATATAGTAAGATCAATAATACTATAGATTGGGTTCATGTTGCTCTGAAAAAAACTATTATACTTACCATGGGTCCTCTGTAAACACATTTTTCTGTAAAGCTTGAGTCAGTTCTCAGTGAAGCTGTGCCAAAAGATATCTGGGAGGAACATGTCAGCAAGTACTTAGAAGTAATCCTCACATCTTTCCTCCAGTAATTCATTTTGCAGTACCCTCTCCTGTCAAACTGGAGATGAAAAAATTGCCCCCTCTGTGCTGATGAGATTGATTTCTTTTACAGGCAGTGTTGTAACTAGTTTACGTAAAATGAAATGTGTGTCACAAAAAATAAACCACACAATGTCACTGAATAAAGGAGCAAAGTGTTTCTTTATACTCACGGAAAGACTTATTTTTGAGTAGGACAGAAATATCAAAAGAATGTTTTCTGATGTGTTGTTTAACACATTCTTGTCTGTCTGACAATGCAAATAGCATGTTTTGTTATAGCTAAATGGTTTAAACTACTAAGGCTTACTCTTAGCTGTTCTAAACATATCACAAGATATAGGCTATGCCATGAGTAATTTTCATATAGCTATTCATATTTTTTCTTTTTGAAGGTGCTTTGCATTGCAAGAAGAGCTACATAGACCAGGAAATCTTTTCTAAAAGTTGAGAGAAATGGAGAAAACTGAACAAAAAGTACCAACACATTTACATGTGTATTATGCTGGTGTTAGTAAGGTTTCTATGTCTGTGTATGTTTATGATGTGATATCTCTACTTACATCCATCATCACTTAAATAATTTCCTCTATAAATCTACAACACAAATACTAGAAAACTTACCTAGCATGAATCATGGAGAAACATGTCAACCTTTTCATTTTAATGGATCTTTCTGTTTAAAACAGTAGTCACTTCAGAATTTCAAGGAAGCCAGAGAGGATTTCTGGTGTTCAGTGACTAAGGATGTCAGTAGGTCCACTCCACATAGAGAACTTAGGACACAAGAGAGAGATATTTTTGAACTGTTGAGAGAAATGGAGAAAACTGAACAAAAAGTGTTATCAAATTTACATGTGCATCCCTCTGTTTATGAAAGTACTATTTTACTCTTAGTACTGTATAAAATCAAGATGGCAGGGAAAGATAATTGTGTGCTAAATTATGCTTTGTTTGTAGCATTGGTTTTCTTCTGATTTTCATTTAAGTGAACTTTTCCTTATGTCTTTCTGGAAAAAAACATCAGGAAGAAGACTGATGTTACAGATTTACTTGAATTCACTTGAGCATCCTACTTATCTATAGAATGAGACTTCAGCTTGTCTCTTCAACTTGCACTATGAAGCTGTTCCACTGTGTATGACCATGTAGTGTAGTGGGTCCTATTATTTAGTGGTTAGGAATAGGATGTAAGTGAAAGTCTATTTTTACAGGACTTTCTGTTTTATCTAGGTTAGAGAAATATTTGATTAATAGTAACAGCATGGACTTGAATATGTATCTCACAAATTACATTCTTAATGACAATTCTAATTGCTCAAGCTTGTCTTTACTGCATTTTGACTAAAATTTCTGCCTGAATATGCTCAAAAGGAAGGCAAAGAAAAAATAAAATACTTTCAACATTTCAAACAAAACTGGGAAAATATATAATTTCTGGGAAAATATATAATTCCAATATGACTTTTTTAATAGAAGACATTATTTTCAAGTTGTTTTGGCAAGGTCACTGTCACATTCATCTTGGGTTAGTGGTCTTTAAAAAATTTTGGTGAAGTGCTAGAAGTATGCTACATATTCTAATAGCAAATAAAGGCATGAAAAATGTGCGGAAAATTCCTCCATGTATTTGGGTGTCCTAATTTCTGAGAAACTGGCAACTGAGTTCAAATAATTTTCAATAAAAAGGGAAACCTTTTCATTGAATAACATCTGGTTCTTGGTTGGTACATCGGTCAGTATATATGTATGCTTTTTACTAGGGTTTTCTCGCAAGCCTGACACCTATGAATAAGAATCAAACAAATTGTTCATATAGAAAATATTAAAGAAACGTTTAAGCCTTGAAGAAATTCAGTGATCTTTTTTATAGCCTAATGTATAGCAAGTGGAGTGTGACACTGAGGGTTGACCTCGGTTTCTGGTTCTGTCTGTGGTTTCCTTGGAGACTTTCTGCAGGTCACTTCCTCACCCTTTGTGAATCATAAAAAGGTTGGGGCTCAAAGGGACCTTAATGATCATCTCTTCCGGCATGTCTCAAGTGAAAGAACAAGATCAGATTGGATATTAGGACAAAAAAAAATCACTGACAGTGTGGTTAGAATAAGTTGCCCAGGGCGGTGGTGGAGTTGCTATCTCTGGAAGTCCAAGTGACATCCGGATGTAACACTTAAGGATATGGTTTTTACTACATGACCTAGAAGATCTCTCCCAACCTTGATTATTCTGTGATCTATTTCCAAAATCCTCTGTCACAGAATGGGCACCTTCCAATAGAACAGGTTGCTCAAAGCCAGAGCTAATCTTGCCTCAAACACTTCCAGGGATAGGACATCCACAACTTCTAGGTGCTGCCTCTACCAGTGCCTCACCATCCTCACAGTAATGAATTACTTCCTAAAATCTCATCTAAACCTGCTGTCATTTGGTTTAAAAATATTTTGCTTTGTCTTGTCACTGCATGCCCCTGTTAAAAGTCACCCTCTGCCTTTCTTGTAGTCTCCTTTCAGGTCCTGCAACACTGCTGTAAGTCCTATGCTGTACAGCCTCAGCTCTCTCAGCCCATCTTCATAGGAGAGAAGGTTCAATCCTCCTCTGGTCATCTTGGTGGACTCTTCTGGGCTAACACAGGTCAGTGCTGGGGGCCCTAGAGCTGTGTGTAGCACTCCAGATGAGGTCTCATGAGGGCAGAGTAGAAAGGCAGAATCACCCCCCTGGATCTGCTGGCCATGCCTCCTTTGAAGCAGCCAGGACACAGTTGGCTGTCTGGTCTCCAAGTGCACGTTGCCAGGGCATATTCAGCTTCTTATCAACCAACAGCCCAAGTCCTTCTCCTCAGGGCTGCTCCACACCCAGCCCCCTCCCCCAGTATGTATCTGTGCTTGGGATTGTCTTGGCCCAGGCTCAGGATCTTGTACTTCGCCTTGTTGAACTTCATATTCACATTGTCATGAATGGTACTAATTTGATGCATTTAATTCTTCATTTCCTTGGCTTTTATTAGTTGTGTGTGAAAAACAAAAATTTCTGAAGTTCTGAAACAATCCTTGAGCTTTTCTGTCTCATTTTTTCATTTTGTGTAAAACTTGTTGGATAGTTCACCTTCTGGCATAGCACCTCCTGAAGCCCTCCATTTTGGCAGACATATTTCTGGTGAATAAATAATAGTCTGAAATACATCACTCAGGTCTATTCTGATTTGCTTCTCTGTAAGAATCCAAAATTCAGTAAGAAAAGAAGAAGTTGTTCTGGGGAATCATCTAACACAAATTGGGAACTACTGTAAGTCATCAGGAAAACTCTTTTAGTCAGATCTCAAAAAAAAAAAAAATCTAGAAAGAAACACTCTGAGTATTGGCAGAAGATCCAATGCTAACTGAATATTAATATTTGATTCTTTATATTGTAAAGAATTGAACAGAGTCCTGAAGAAAGACTGCTTGATGACTGAAGTGATTGATATTGGCTAACCCAAGGTGCATTTACAAACTATTTTGCTTTACAAATTCTTTATATACTGTCTTTTCTTATTTGAAATGTAGACATTCTCTGTTTAGTAACCTCATTTAACTTTATCACCATTTGAGAAACAATGCAATTGATCTGAAGACAACCCAACATTCTCCTCTAATTGTTTTAAGAGATGCTGATAACACTTAAGATTTCACCTCATTCTTTTTCGTTCCATTTGTAAAATTTTCTTCTGTATTATGCATTTTACTCAGTTAGTCTGAGTCTGTCTTTCTTTACCCAATCTAAAAAATATGTTTTTAATTTAATTAATGGAAACTAAGACCAAAATGTGATCTCTATAGTAACGATACGTATCTTCCATTTTAAGAAAAAACATTTTTAAAATAATGGCTCACACTTGCTACAAATTTCCTTTTAGACAAGTTTCATGCATCACCCACAATAACTTAAACTCCATATTTTTAATCCTAATTTCAGGTAAAATGCAAACATTTCCCATTCTAAAGCTTACAGATTACTATTAAAAGAAACAAGAACTCCTGCCAACTTTTGGCCACTCTAAGAAAGAAAGTCATTATGGACTAAACTGAGCTGCTTTTTACTGCAAAATTTTCCATTTATACTGGCCGTTCCCTACAAGTAAGTGCTCATAAACTGTGTCTGTGATGAGCAGTATGGTTTTCAGCCAGAAGATGACAATTTGTATCAAATTTTGAGGACCAGCAGATGGTGCTATTGCAGATGGCTACCTTGTTTGGTCTTGTTTAGTTGGGGTTTTTTTCTTGACAAAAACTAGCCATAAACTCTTAAAACCTGCACTTATTGTCAGTCAAGGCCTGGTGCTCTTAAAAAACTGTGGATGTTCTTTCTATATAAGGCTGTATATCCAGTGGTGTTGTTTTCCTAAAGATATGTTATGGATTTTATTCATATAAGCAACCTGATATTATGTGGTGCAAGGAAATTGCGGTATTTGCCTTGCTGGACTGGAGGGATCAAGGAAAAATCAGTATTGTGCTCCTTCAAAGACCCAGTAGTCTGGTTCTGTAAGGTCTAAATAAAACAGCTTGAAATTACTGTAATTGGAAATGTTTCATTAGACTTTCTTAGGTATGGAAATGTAAAAGGACTGTGCTTCCAAGTACATAGCATAAGTTTTCTCTAGAGGAGCAAAACACAAGTGAAACATCTCAAGACAGGGATATCATTAAAGCAATGACAGTCTTTTGAAAAATGCTGTAATTTATCAAAGGCACAAAGCTTTTTGTATTGGAGCAGAAATTGGTCATCAGCTCCAGTAAAAAATAAGGAAGAAAAGGAAGAGAAAGTGGACAAAGACTTAAATTTAAAAACATAATAAAAGTTACAATAAAAAGATGTAGTGACTTTTATTGACTAACACCAAGGAAAATATAAGCCTTCGCCTTTGAATTTTATTTTTTGAACCATTAAACAGAGATCTGTAACTGTCTCTGTGACCAGGCTGTTGACAGCCAGATACAGAACCTGTGGCAGCACAAGATGTTCAGTGAAAGAATGCAAAGATTAACTGCCTTTTTCTCAAGAGTGTTACATGAGTATTTTATTTTCTGCAACATAAAAGACAAAATTAAAAAGAAAAGAAAAGAAAAGAAAAGAAAAGAAAAGAAAAGAAAAGAAAAGAAAAGAAAAGAAAAGAAAAGAAAAGAAAAGAAAAGAAAACTGTATGTAATCCTGTTCAATCTCTCAGAATCTCTAGTCCCTGGCACCCCACTCAGTTTTCTGTCTGTCTGTGCATTTCCTTTTTTTTTTTTTTTTTGTTAGAGAACAACGTATAAACCAGAACTAACCATCTATGAAAATGATAGGCAAAGAAAATAATGGAAAGCAATAAATTTATTTTCAATATCCAAAAAAAATTTTTACCCAAATCAAAAAATTTGGTAAATAAGATAAAGTACTAATAATTTTAGTTGAGGAGAATATTTGGAAATTTATATGCAAAAAATTAAGGTTATTTTTCCAATGGCTTAAAAAATAAAGTTAAATGCAGCTTGGTTTATCCCAACCTTTAGTCTCTCTTCTTAGACAACCAGAGAAAGATCTTTAAACAAACAAATCACATTGCTCTTAAAATCAGATTAACTTCCCAATTCACTTTACACAGCTCACTGAACAAATGCTAAATAATGACAGATTTTGGGCCAAGCAGATCTGGCTTAGGTCTGAGCTTTTCAATCCAGTGGAAAGCTGCTTGATATCCAGTCCCCTGTATTTCATAATTCTGATACAGGTATATTTGTCTGTGTGAATTCTGTGAAAATAGAAAAGTTCTGTCATTTCATGACTGCAGACAGACGTTTCCCTACCTCAGATTTCTGCCTCTCCTCATTGCTACTTCAGCACTTACCACAGACATTCAGAGCAGCCTTGGTTTCAGGCATACAACAAGAAATGAGTGATGCAGCTGGCAACACACCCCTGGTTTTTCGAGCTTTGATTGTACTCTGGGGAGTATGAAACACAGGCTCTTCACAACCTTTTTGCTAGACAGTTGATTGTGCCAGAGGAGGATGGAGGAATCAAAGGACAGTATGAATGGCCGCACAATTAGAGAATAAAAGAGGTCTGCATAAATGTTTTTGTTTTACATTTTGGTTTGGATTGGTTTGGTTAGGGAAATTTTTTGTTGTTCTGAGATCAATAATCTTCCTAGAAAATAAACAATGGGAAAGGAAGGCAGCACAGTTAGGGATTAAGCACATCAAAATGGCACCGTGTGGTACTAAGGAACAAGGGTCCTTCAGTGTAATGCAGGAAGAAAGCTGTGTCACTATTCACTTTCAAAGGATGTTGTCCAGTCATATGTTGTCCTGTCTCTTAATGACAGCTATTGTAAATCTCAGAAGTAATTTAAAAAAAAATTTAATTGTTAAAGTCATCCAGGGTGTTCCAGAGTTGAAAAGTGAGTGATATCTAACACAGATCTGCAGTATGTCATGATCACATTATAGGGACTAGAAATAGGGACAAAGTTAAAAATTAGACTCTGCTTTTCTGGACCCTGCTGAACCTCCTTGAACTGAGAACAAGTCCAGGGAGAAGTGCCTTGCATCTTGTAACACAATGCTGTAGATCAGATATAAATACATTGTTGGAAGGGATATTCAGACCATTCTCTCAACTTCAAAAAACCTGTTACTTTTGCAGGTGCCCCAAAGAATTACACATAGGTAGTGTCTACTGTCCTGGCCTTTATCTACATCAACAAGTTTTGCCACTTTACACTTCCTACTTAATCACTACATGGTGCAAATCTGACTATTATGTTCATATTCTGGCTTGCTTCCAACAAAAAAAGCATTTTCTGAATCCTGAGGTTTTGGGAGGTTTTATGTCCAGAGTCCCTAACAGCTCTTCTCAGTATATCTGTAGTGTGGCACCTATGAAGAAAGAGCTTTCTTTGGGAAAGACCTTGTAGTAGCTTAGATCTCAGGAAGGCCAATACACCTGGCTTTTCTGTGTGTTTCAGGGTCTTTAGAGGAGTGCCTTGTCAGGGTGATGGTAGCTGGACACAGACAGAGTGATCATTAATAAGAGCATTTATTAGAGTCAGCTGTCAAGATGTTGGACTATGATAAAGTTTAAAAAATCACTAAGTCGGGTGCTATGGGGAAAAATATATTTTTTTGTGCCTGAATGATAAATATTAGTCTTATATGCAGTATTGTTGACAGTTCTCTGATAGAAAAGCCTGGATAATATTTTAACACATAATAGTACACATTGCATGCATTTTGTATCCTTAACATTTTCATTGCATGCAAAAAAAAAGGCATTAAACTCAATCATTCCATGAAAAACAAATACAGAATTATGCCACACCTGTTAGTCAAATGACAAAAATATTTTAAAAATGTTTCATTAACTTGCTAAAAGACATTAGAAAAGCAACAAAGGGATTTATCATGGTGCTAAAATAAGTATGTTGATACATTAAAAATTCTTAAAAACATTGAACAATATTTTCCTGGAATTAAAAAAAAAAAAAACCAAACATACCCAAAAAAACAAAACAAGACAAAACAAACAAAAAAAAAAAAAAAAAAAAAAAAAAAAACCCAAACAAACAAAAAAGAAAAACCCACCAAACCGGTGTGAGGAGAGCGTAAGCTGTTTATCATAGAATCACAGAATAGTTTGGGTTGGAGGTGACGTTTCAAAGGTACTTGAGGACCGGTTAGTCCAACTGCCCTGCAATGATCAGCGACATCTGCATCTAGATCAGGTTTCTCAGAGTCCAACCTGACTTTGAATCTTTCCCGGGACAGGGAATGTACCTTCTCCCTGTGCTTTACCCCTATGCTTATGGAAGCTCTAGCCCTCAAGGATTTGCCATACTTCATTTTGTTCTCCATATGTCAAGAATGAGTTGTTAAAGACATGGGTTGCATGGTTTGTGCTGTTTACTGTCCTAGAACACCTGCACAGCAGCACAAAGAGTGAGTACTGCCAGTGGTGCAGTGAAGGTCATAGGATGTTGAGCCAATTTATGCAATTATATGCGTAAGATTAATGATGTTCTGGGGCACTGTCCCCTCTGCTTCTTTCAAGCTCTGCTCCTTCTTCCACAGGTCTTCTGTTTCCTCTCCAGTGCTGAATCCTCTCTGGTCCTCATCGCTCACTCAGTTTTCATTTGCACTTCCTGATCTGAGTCAGTCTTTGAATGCTGTGAAGGGTTTCTGACAAAGACACTGATCAAGAAAGGTAACATGACTGTTCAAGGGGACAAAAATAATGATGAAATCCATCTACATTTCTATTTCCCCTCCATACTTTGTCCCCTATAAAGATTCTCTTACTGATATGTAGAGGAACAAAGTATTTTTCTTCCTTTTACTTTTTAAGTGCAGAGATTTTCTCCTGTGTGACGATCTTAGTTCCCAGCCACAGGGAATGGTGTTTAAGAGGAGTTTAAAGCTATAGGGAACAATTTAATGAACTTATTACATATAATGTGGTTAAGGCTACAATTTTTATTCCTGAGAGTGTTAAGAATTTTTATTGTCCCTCTACTACCTAATTGCACACAGAAAGGATCTCCATGGATTTCACTATATGTTGGCACTGAAAAGTATCTTAGGAAAAAGATCTACATGCATTTTTATTTTGAAAACTGACAGCATTACTAAAGTGTCCAGGATGTTTGTCTATAGACCAACAGACACCCTAACATAAGATTTGGGTGTATTTCTGCTGCTTAACAACACACTCCAGAAAAGCAACCCTCTTTTCCTGCCCTTGCCTCCATGCCAACTATGTTACTTTCAACTCTTTCTCAGCATGTTCATGAATGGTCTATCTGGGACCAATGCATATTTTAATATATTTATTTTTAGAAGAAACACAGGGTTGGTCATAAAAACACAGATATTCAATTAGGCAAATGTTGATTTGCTCTTGTGTTTTTGTTCATAGTGGCGAGAGGCACAGCTTTGCTGGCAGGGACAGCTGGCTTATTACTCTTTGCAGTATCAACATTTAACAGTGACTCCAAAGTTTTATGGAGCTGTATGCAAAACATACCTCTAAATTTTATATAAAATAATGTAAGAATTATGGGTAGTAATTTGTGGAAATAAAAGGTGTATAAAATATATACGTGTAAAATAAACGGCTGGTACACAGGGAGGGGGGAGAGATTCTCCCCCAGGATGGTGAAACCTCAGCAGACTGGCAGAGAGGCATCACAACATTTACATGGGAAGGAAACCTCGGCCGTACAGGAGATGGGCATTCACAGAAACATGCACTCAGTGACGCCCAAGAAGCGATGACGGCCCTAACAAGATACCTATCTGAAATGACCAGGGCCATCAACACCTTCCACCTGAATGCCAGATTTCGGGAATTGGGGAAGTGTATTATTCTATTCCCGGACGAAGGCTTTGTGCAGCCCGAGCCAGAGAAAGAAACCAACTTGAATATGAAGAACTCAGAAAGAAACAAAGGGACTCTGCCGTGGGCAAAATAAACTGTATAAGAACCCGCTGCCTCGGAGCACCCAGCATGGACGGGGAAGAATTGGTACTAGCGAGGCCAATCTCACGTCCACCCAGCTCACCTCCCGGGGGTGGTATGCTGTCCGATTGATTGGTGGCTGTCGGGACTGTATTACAGTCACGAAATAAATTCTATTTTAATTTTTTAATTAAAATTGGCTATTTTTCATTTATAACAAATAATAAAGAGTAAATAGAAACAATATAAATAGGAGAGATTGGTTAAAGTAAATTATTCTTTTAAGAGTCCTCAGAGTCCATCTGTCCTTGAAAAACAATTAAATATTGGTCTCAGACTGAACACAACCTCTCTGACAAGAAATTCTGGCATCATCCACCATCCATCATCAAATCCAGTCTTTCCTATGATCACTTTTTTGCAGTTTCTTTCAATTTTGTACACAATGGCTGGACCACTTCAGTTTTTTCTCCCTTTCACTCTTTCTTTATATGTTGCTCTTCCTTGTTCAAATAATGGCATACAGATCAGAAGTTCAGGTAACTCTGAAGTTCTGTGTCATGCAAGTCTCTTTTGAAAGGTTAAGTCCTCAAAGCAGTTCCATATTTACTTTTCTCAGCCCTCACCTTATGGAAGGTTTGGCCTATTTCTTTACCTTTGCTATTTATAAATAATTTGCTTCTCAGCTTTACCATAATCTTAGTTTATTAATAATTTCTTGCAGTGGCTGCTGTACCTGCATTTACCTTATGATTAATCCTACCACCCAATAAAGTCTTTCTTGGGTTTGGCAGAAGCAGAAGGACAAGTTGGGTTTATTTTTCTTAGACAATGGCATGTGCACATAGGACATGACAATATACAAGCAAACAAGGTATTGTTTCCATCACAGATGGAAAGGGTATAGGAAAACTGAGAATGAAACTCCAGATTACTGTGACCTTTAGGCAGTCTGGGCAGAAGTGAACCCTGAGTAGTTACAGAACCGCAATTTTTGGGTGGCTGTTAGAGCAGCAGAAACCAACACAGACAGCATTGCAACAATGCTTGATTTGTCCTTGTTGCATGTCATCCTTGTGCATGACAGAGGCAATTTATTTTGTAACTGAAAGACTTGGTTGCACCTACCTGGGTTGCATTATGTGAAGCCACATTCAAGGCTACAACAACAAAAGTCAAGTTCTGACAAAAATCTTCAGGCATAAAGGAGGGATACAACAGACATAGTCACAATACCTGTAATATGTGCCCTTGAAACTGTGATTCATGACATGACAAAGAGCAGCCTCCCATACTGGGGGAGGTCTCACTCCCCCTGAAGTAATTCTCAAAAATTGCATTGAAGATGAATTGGACCCTACAGGTAAGAGGCCTTTGTAAGTAAGTGTTAAAAATCAGAGGCGTCCCTTCAGCAGTCTCCCACTGTGTGCAGTTGTTTCTTTTCTTTTCTTAATGGTCCAGAACTACTCCTGAATAGCGTTCACTGAAAAGCACCAGGAGGGATTAAAAAAAAAGAAAAAAAAAAAAGTGAAACTACAGCAATTCTCCAAACCTTGTTTATTGAATGTCAAGCTGAGAGCAGTTATTGACCCAGGGGGATTACAGTTTATTCAGGGTGCCAAGTAATTATAGAAGTGACATTAGATCATCATTTACACTCACAGTATAGTCATGAATGACAATGTCAGCTAAAACAAGGACAAATGAGAAAGAGCCCACAGCTGACAATATTCCCGAGCAGCATTGCACAAGGTGTAAGTAAATGAGGGTTGTCTGGTCTAGTAGCTGCTCGTTTCCATTGGAAATTACCACCTGCTGTTCTCAGTGGCAGTTAACACTAATATGAGAATCCCTGAGCCAAAGTAATAAACTAACAGCAAATGTTGTTTTCTGTTTTCTGTCTTTTCACTTAGATAGCAGATAGAGGAAATTATAGAAGAGACCTCTTAAGAAAAAAGCTTTGGTACTCAGTAAATATACACTTTTATCGGGAAATTCTGTAATAGAGTTTTGCAAAACTTGCAGTACTTGCCTAAATTCATATGAGTTATTCATTTACAAGTCAGGTAGCAGTCGCCTTTGCATGTTTTCCACCCAGTGCTTTCCAGATTAAATTCCAAAATATGCAGACTCATCTGCTAGAAATATGAGAGCTCCTCAAATCAGAAATACTCTGCTGGTCTCTGACATCAGTATAATCTCATTGCCTTATACAGATCTGCAAGCAAAACTGAATATCCAACCCAGAAATATTCAGTAAAAAAAATCTTTCTAAAATTGTTAATGTCAGGATAACCAATGGGGCTTTTGACATAGCATACCAGCTTTGCAACCAGGAAAGCTGAATGAAAGTCTTGGAGGTCATTAGGATGTAGTCTTCCACTTGGTATTTTACAGAAATATTGCTAAGAACCCAACCCTAGCAGCTGACAGACCAGCGAACATAGGAGAGAGGACTATAGGAACATGCACAGTAACCCTTTCACTGCAGCTTGGAAAGAGAAAACCCTATTTAGCAAGACAGCCAGTTTTTCAAGAAAGAGAAAATAAAAAAAGCACTCTTCTTGTTTTAAGATCAAAGGATATCAAGAAAATTTTTACACTGGGTTAATTTTTGAGCTCCCTTTTTTTCCCTTTATCCAATCTAAAAAGAAAATCAAGCACTGCCACTTAGGAAAGGGTACCCTTAACTAAAAAAGCACAAATTTCACTTCCTTGCTCCTTTAAATTATCATTATGTCAAACCTTCTAAATTAATGGCCTTTTTTTTTTGATAATTCCTATGTGAAACAGAAAAGAGTTTTGTTCTATATTTTTTTCTATGGAGGTCTCCTTTTGTCTCATGTAGGTTGTGTAAGATGGGTCCCAAAGGCAAAAGGAAATTAAAAAAAAAAAAGGAATAAATTTTGGAAAACATATAAGGAAGAAGTAAACTGGTCAGTAACTACCTTATTAGATGTATATTTATTATGTTCATTCTAATTTCTTCAGGCACAGAAGCCT
The DNA here is from genome assembly GCF_036417665.1 of Passer domesticus. NCBI lineage: Eukaryota > Metazoa > Chordata > Aves > Passeriformes > Passeridae > Passer > Passer domesticus. Next base: position 80,804,993 of record NC_087474.1, on the reverse strand, counting down.
ACCTGAAATTTTCAAGCTGCAAATCTCTCACTTACAACCTCATTTATATGTGTATTCTGTGAACATACAAGCCTCTGTGCACAATCATACTCACATAATCGCTAAACTTTTATACATGACATGTTTTACTTGGTATATTCTTCTTAAGTTACTCCTGTTCCCAAAGAAAAATTATTGTTGACTATATAGACACTTATTGGGCCACACCTGGAATACTGTGTCCAGTTTTGATGTCTCCGGTTCAAAAGAGGGAGGTTGGAATGAGTCTAGCACAAGACCAGTAAGGAGCTGAGATAATTAAAAACTTGGTATACCAAGAAATGTTGGAGAATTTCAAGTTTGTAATAAAAAGACTCAGGTGGACCCCAGTTTTCCAGTATCTGGAAGGAGTTAAAGAGAAGATGGAGATCTTCTCTTCATGAGGATGCATGACAACAGGAGAAGAGAATATGAGCACAAACTCCTTCAGGGTAAATTCAGTTTGTATACAAGTTCTTCACAAAGACAAAAACTGAGATTTGGGATAGTTGCCCAAAAGAATCTCTCTGTTGTAAATATTCAGTGCTTAATTTGAAAATCCTAATCTGAATAAGGCCTTACTTTCACAAGAAGGTTCTGGCAGATGACCTCCAGAGATTCCTTTGAACCTGGATTTTTCCATAAATTGCTATTCCACAGGTTGTCTTATTACAAATGGATAAGAAAATGTTTAAAATGTAGTTTTAAGCTAGCTGAATTTACAATCCAAAGGCTACAGTATCTTGGCTTCCTTCTGCATGTGTCCTTGATCTGAAACAGGAGCCAAGTGGTCATTGTAGAATTATAAACAGAAATGCAGCTAGCTGCAAGGAATTTTTTCCAGAAGCTAAGGAAAGGGACACAGCACTGGAAACACTAATGAAAACTGGCATGTGAATAATCAAGTATCTGCTCCACAGTGATGGAAGAAAAGAAACTATAGTGTAGTTTCCTGGTGTTTTCATGCAGACAGCGTTTCCCTAAATCTCTTTATACCCTCAAGCAAAAGAGAAGAAATTAGAAGATATGCTTTTGCATTTAAAAAGAAAGGAAGGAGGAGGGAAGTGGCAGAGCAAAGGATAAGGAACAAGGATTATATTGTGTGGTAGGAGCTGAAACCCTTCTTCTGTTTTCAAGCAGATGATCACACACCTGCCTGTCTTAAACATAGATACGTTTGGGGTGGCAATAACTATCAATGTCCAAACCAGCATCAAGAACATGAGGTCCTTGTCTGGTCAGTATGTATGAATAACTCTACACCTAGGAACACTGCATTTAGTTTATTGCACGTATTTCAACACAAACAAGTGTTTTCTCTTGTTGATGATATGCTTTGCATTAACAAAATGTTTAAGACTAAAAAATATTGCAAGAATATAATATGTGAATTATTCCCAAGTGAAGTGTTTTGTTCAAAAGGCAGCAGGATTTGTCTTCTATTGAATCTAACGCTGTTTCTATGGTTCTAAATGTTGCCCATCACAATTAATAAAAAGACAGAAAACTTCCTATAATGAGACAATTTGGGATCTTAACAATTGGTTACCATTAAAGCCAGGGCTCAATCCATCTTTAAAGCTCATCTCATTTGTGGATCTGATCTCAGGGAATAATCACTGCTTGATATAAAATTTACCATGACACTCTAACAACAAATAAAGTGTTGTAGTGGACATTGAAATGCCTGTTTCCTACAATTCAAGTATTCAAGTAATTTGTAATCTAAGACTTAGATTACAAAAGTCATATTGTCCTAACACTTTGCCTAAATCCTATATTTTTCCTGCAATGTAATTGTGAAGTTAGGTTAGAAAGAAAGACATTATCATTACAGCATAATTCTGAGACATAATAGTTCATCTGCTTCACACAATGCAACAGTGAGAGTGATGTGTGTGCAAAACTGTTGGAAAAATACAGTTTATTTTAATGGATATAGGATTTTACATCACCCTTGGCTGCAGGAATTAAAACACAAAAAGAACATTTCCTTGTGTAGGAATTACAGTGTTAGTTAAACAATAACCCCTCAATGAAAAAAAAAATCTAAAGTCTCAAGTCTCAAATTCTCATTTTCTGACGGTTCTAGGAAGGAAGTCTATTACCTTCAGCAAAGCTGAGAAAGAATAAAATACTTCTCTTACAATATTTTTCTACTTTAAGAAAAAATGCAATAACATCACAGTTTATAAGACAACATTGTTTTCCGGCTGGAATAAGAGGAACAGGGTTATGTTCTGGAGCAGGCTGGTCTCTGAAATATTCATGTTTGTCTGTTCTCTGACAAACACCATGAGCACAAACAAATCACCATTTCTGCTAGGAACAGAGATAATCTTTGCAAATAGACTTCATATCTGAAAGATTAATATTTTACTGTGGGACTTATTTTATACAAACAGTCCTATAGCAACAAAACTACATGAAATTTTGAGGGCTTTTTCTCTAAATTCAAAATTTCTATTAATATCAAATCAAATGGACTTATATAGTTTAGTTATACTTAGTGAAGTAACTAATTTTATTTCTTATATCTATTTCTCAGCTAAATTCCATGGTCAAAGATCTATATTTTTTTCACTAATTTAATGGGAAAAGAAATTTTTAGATTATTATGTGCAGTGTTCATGGACTCTTATGAAGTCCAAGAAAGAAAGCATAAAGAAATTTCAGAGACATAAGTTTTCATGCAACTCTAATGTATATCCTAAATTTCTAAATTCTGCCTTTCTATTGAAAAGATAGTATTGCAAAAAAGGTAAATACTGTTGGCTCAGGTTCTGCTGCTAAGTGTCTGATCACAGCTTCTTTCTTCATCAGCCAGGAGAACTGCCTTATTTTAAACTTAAGGAGTGCAAGAGATAAAATGGCCATTCTGTGGCACTTTTTCATTTAAAAGGAGCAAGTGCCAGCGGAATGGCTTCACAGGATAATATTTCCATGACCACTTGTTTATTGTGCAGTTGCAGATTTATGGGAATACTCCTTTAGGTCATATGTATTGCACCTGATATATTTAGCCTGGTATAGAGCAGGTATAAAATCAGACATGCATTTCCCAATAGTTTGTATTATAGGTCACACCTACTCCTGTATTTTGACAGGTTGATTAATTATTCAGTGTAAAAGGCAAGTTACCTTGTAGAAATCTTAATTTTGAAGGTGTTTGCACAGCTACATTGCAGTAGAAAAGCATTTATTTTTTTCATCCTAAAAAGCCAAAGTTTTAGAGTGATTGTATGTATTGTTTTCTTTGCCTTCTGAGGGTTGAATGTCATCATACTTGCAGGTAAAATTGTGGCTTAAAAGTTCAATTTTGTTTGATTTTATGACAGTGCCGTTACTAATTTAAGTAAAACTGACTCATATATGCTGTCATAATTATAGAGTTACCCAAAGCTCTCAAAGATCCAAGGATTGCATGGGCTTTTAAAATTTCAGTATTTTATATTGTTGTGGTTTGGCCCGCAAGTGTGTTTCTGAAAGGTCTAGGTCAGGCCAATCAGTGGCCAGATCTGAAAATGGTAGCTGTGCTGGCCACTGAGATTTGGACACGCCTCTGAGAACACACAGGGGTTAAAAGCAGAGCATTCCCAGAGGAACTTCCTCTTTGACCCGGCAGCAGGTGAGCTGGTCTGATATCCTCCCCCAGCCCAGCTACGTCTGCGTGGGGGAGGCCATGCAGCCTGAGGGGAGAAGGCCAGAGGCTCCTGCAGGAGGAGGGGTGGAAGAGAACATGGGATGGTTTGGGCATCCCCCCTGGGAGAGGATGGCAGGGACTGTGCTGGCTTGGAATGTGATATCTCGTGCCGGCACCACGGCCAGGAGGAGAAGCAGCGGGGGGACAAGGTGCCCAGCCGCTGGGAGACCAGGCTGAGCTTTTAACCCTCTTACTGTTGAAAGAATGGAAGCTGTAAAAACACTTTTCTTCCCCAGCTGAGAGTTTAGAGGGGACGGAGGATGGGAAAGAAGAAAAGGTTCCAGTAGGTGAAGAAAATACCAGCAGATGAGAGTGCCCCAGATGGAAGAGATGATTGGAGTGGCTTTGGCTGGACTTCTCTCTTACATAGCCACGGGCGAGACCAATTTCTTCTGATAATGCAGAGACTGCAGCCTTGGGGGAGGCGGATGGCCGGAGGCCAGGAATGATAAGGCCGTGAGGAGAAGTAGAGAGAACAGAGACTGAGGGGGAGGGTGTGGTGGAGCCCTCTGCCTTCAGCGAAGGATCTCTGTTCCCGAGACCCAGGCCCCAGGGGAGTAAAAATATGGGGGGGACAGGTGTCCCAAATGGTGAGAGGTGGCCATTTCTTGGAACTGGGCGACAAAGCATTCTTAAAAGGACCCAAGGAGCAGTCTAGATCCGTGGACAGTGGTGAGAGCACAGAACATGGAAGGAAGATGGTCACCGTGGCAGATTTTCTTCGGGCGGCTGCCGCGTGTGACATGGAAGCACAGGAGGTTCCAACTGTGTTTCCAGGGGAAGCCCATGGTGTAAGAGGGAGACTCTCTTGATTAACTGGGGGAAAGCTTGTGTGAAAGAGGGTATTAGACTGAGAATCGATGTATTAGAGGGGATTTGAATGTTAGAGAACTGGGGGGAGGAGGAGTGTTTTGGGAGTATTCCATTTTGGATTGTTGTGTGTGTTTTTTTTTTTTTGCCCTTATGTTTCTGTGTTGTAGATTATTAATGTGTTGTGTTTTCCCTCCATCCCCAATTGGGAGCCTGCTTTTTTCTGTTTCCGGGTCACAGCTCACAGCAACCATTTTGGAAATACACCTTTCATGGGGGCCCTGGCATTGTGCCAAGGTCAAACCATGACATATATTGTCAAGATTCATTGCACATTAAATACATATATATTTTTTAAGGTGTCTTTCCATGCTATCTTTAAGCACACAAGAATGGAAAAATAAATAGTCAATCCTTATGTGCTAAGAAATGGCATGTATTGCAATATTCAATTTTACTTGGTCTTCTGAAATATATAAGCACAGACAAGTCAAAAACAAACTCATTTCATTATGTTGTTTGAGACTTAGTCTCCAAAAACCAGTTTATTTTATAAAACTTATCTGAAGAACTGATACTAATCTGTGCCTTCAGAACAGTGAATAATGATATATCAAAGACACTAATGGCACATTCTTTTCCTAAAATGTTTGCATTTGGCTCAGTAAGTCTATTAGGTGTCTGAAAAGGCTTCTGACATCTTAGAAGTCTTTTTCTTTCTTTTTTTTTTCCTTAGAAACCTTGGCTTTAAAAGGATTGGATTTGTCAGGTCTGTTAGACTGGTAGAAATGTTCCAAAATTAAACTTAAGTTTTAAATATTATCAAAAGTAGGACTATTCTAGGGAGGATATTGCATAACTAAAATAACACTCATTCCACTGCAGTCATATATATGTCCAACATTCAGCTTCTGGCTAGGAACATGCTGCACACAGACTTCAGATGCATCAGAAAGCTTTATTTATTTTTATGCCTACCTATATAATCAAAAAAGCCAGGGGATCAGAAATCCCACAAGAATTACAGAGGATGAGGTCTTAAAGTCTTTGAGTTATTTTCTCTGATTTTTGGGTTTGTTTTTTTTTTTTTTTAAGTCTGAATGCTTTCCAGATTATTTTGTGATTCTTGGAATGCAAAGACTAAAAGTAACCTTAAGGAAATTCTCAATAAAATACAAATAGACAATTCTGTCCATTTTCCTCTTATGCTAAAAAATAAAAAAGAAAAAAAGAAAAAAGGCAAAAAAATTTTTTTTATATTGCTGGTTTTATTTTTTGTTCTTTCTTATCCAAAATAATTTCTTCCTCTCTATACATATTTCTAATTATTTTTTAAGATATATCATAGCCACCAAATATGTGCTTTGAGATATCCATATTCCCTCCTAATTATTTCCTTTTGCTGTCTGCATATAACTAATTCTGATTTTTTAAGCTTATGTAAAATGCTTTTTAAAAATGGCATTTTAGTGCTTATGAGTCAACAAAGAGAAAAGTGTCTGTTGCTCTCAAAATATTGTGTTCAAATAAACTAATAGCTTTAGAAAAAAAGAACAACAAAACAACCAAACTCATCAGATAAGTACTAACTGCACATTAGGGAACAGATACGAGTTTGACTTGTCTTTTAGAGAAATTTTTCTAAATAAATAAGGGAAAAATCTACTCACCTGGCTCTGATTCTGCAAGCAAGATGGGAGGAAAAAGCTGTTCCTGTTTTTTGCATTACAAAAGCAGTTAACATAATTTTTCATTTATAGTTCTATCCTGTAAATAAAAAGCCACAAAATACAATAGGAAGATTCATGAATACATCTTGGTTTTCTAGAGCATGGTGGATGATTGCCAAACCCAGATTGTTTTTAAAAATACAAAATCAGTCCTTTTTTTATCAGTTCTGCACTCTTCCCTCATCTCCCTGCCCCCACAAAATATCCATGAGGTTTAAAAATAGTGCTATTTTTCTTTTTAAAATTTGCATTTGTTACTGAGCCCTCAGAGTTTATATCTTTGCATTTTTCTCCACACCAGGAGCTCTGAAACCTTAGTGATATTTTCTAATTTTAAAATAGATGATCACTTAATGTTATGAATAGAAAATTGTATTTTTTTTAGTTTCAGAGTTAAAAAAAGCAAGTCAAACCGGTCAGACTTCTTTAGGTGTGCTGCCAAAGAAAAGCTCTTCGAATACCTGTTAATGGCCAGTGATTAACTGATTGTTTCCCTGATGCTGGCCACTTACCAAAAAAAAAGACACCAGGACAGACCCCTCCAAGGTAAAGAAAATAGGAGTGACATCGGAGCCAGTATGCAAATAAGAAATGCAGTGCACCTTGGGTTTTTACAGTTTTACAGTTTTTACAAGAAAAACCCCTAAAATCACGAGCCAACAAGTGACTTAAGTGACGTCTAAGGATGGGAGCATAGTCCCGTACCTGCTTGGACCTTTTTATTTTCTCACCCTAACCTGAAAAGAAACTGATTAAAGAGACCCCCCGGGTTTTTAAACAAACAAACCAAGGACTCAACGACTCTCCCATGAGGACAGAGTCCCCAGTTCTGTCTGCAGACCAGCGGACAAAGCTGCATCATCCTCCTCCTTCGTGCCACGCCTGGGAGCAACGGCGGCGAGGACGCAACCCATCGATTTCTCCCCACCTGAGCTGATTCTTCTTAATAAAGGCATTAAAAAGGAGAAAGATCTCCTGCCCATTTATTTCACTTAACTTCAGAAATTACATTTTAGAGGGAGCCATGGGCACTGTCCCTGTCTCAGCCCTGAAGTGAAGCAGGGCAAGGCCTGTCCATGGAGGGAGTCAAGGGCTTCTCTTCTCACCCCATTTCTCAGTAGGGAGAGACTTCTTCTTTCCACTGATGGGTAGGGAATGAGGCCTCAAACACTTACCCATGTTTACTTCTGAACAGCTTAAAATTCTGGTGAACACGAGAATTACACTGGAGCCAAAACTTGAGGTGGGACCTAAAGCTCTCAGGACATAAAAAGTCAGAGCCTGTTCCCATCCCTGGTGTGCAGGCACTTCCCAACCTCACTGCTTCCTTCTGCAAAGTGGGATACAACCAGCAAATGTAATCTTCTTTATGGGTAGATTTTACCAGACCTTCTTCTTTTCTGTTCTCTATTAAGGGGAATAACACATCACTTGTGTATATCGTAATATATATATTTACCTTCTTTCCTAATCAGAGAAATTATTTCTGGATGAATGCTGGAAATGCTGGATGCAATTTTTTCCCAACTTATCCCTTAATAATAATAGTAATAGTAATAGTAATAATAATAATAATAATAATAATAATAATAACAACTACAACATTGATAATAAAAGGTTTTGTCATCATCATCATCATCATCACTACTAGTACTACTAGTGCTACTACTACTACAATATTGCGTACTTAACTTCCAAAGAACTGTCACAAACAATACTGCATCCAGACAGCTGTATAAAAATGTGTTTACTTTTGGGCTTAAAAGCAGCCGATGAGCAGTAAATAGAAGAGAGCCTTGTAGAGGAAGAACAAATTTGGTACAAGAAAACTGGGATAAACTGCAGTTTCTACAAAGAAAGTCATGACATTTGTCTATCTTACTAGAAAAGTTTCACCTTAAAAGCATTCTGGAGATTTAGTATTGCTCAGGAGGCTGTAAAGACAGGTGCAATTTACAGGAATTTGGATATGAGGTGTTAGAAAGTCAGACCATCTCAAAAAACCTATGCATTTACGTCACTAAACAATGCCCTGTGGACTTGGATTGTTCTTGTGTGGCCCTTAAAATACTGACTTCAACTTGCACTGAAGTCAGTTTGTCATCAAAGAACTCACCAGTTCAGAAGAAGTAAACTCTGTGAGGAGCTGGGTCTTTAACAAACCTAAAGTGGACTAAGAAAGACAATAGCTTACCTGACTCAGCCAGGGACTTCACTTGGTGTCAGATCTTATTTCTTCATTTCCTTGCTAAGCATCTTTCCACCAGCTCCTGAATGATACAGGCAATACTGAAGATTTGCTAGGGTAAACCAAGTGAAATAATCCCCATTGGAGGTTGTGGTGAGTAGTTGGTTCAATAACCCCACCTGAGTATGTAATGTCTTTGGAACATTGAAGTGGAAAGGGTTGTCTGGCTCATCAGGGACAACTATCTGCTCTCATAGGCAACTTCTTCGTTTATTTTCTTTCCTAGACCAAGTCTGTCTTTCCATTAGTTAAGGTTTCTTTGTAAAATCTATGGTAAAATATACCACAAAGAGAATTTTCCTGGTTTTATGTAATTTTTCACTTCTTTCATCTCCTTAGTTATGGTCTCCTTCAAAGTTCATGCTCATGTTTTGCTTATTGTTGAATGTTGGCTTAAAATGTTGTGGTTCATTTTCCCCCAATGATACATAGAAAAAAGAAAAAAAATTCTTTCTGGACGTGATTGCATACATGATTTTTTTCTCAGTGTAGGAACTATGATAACTAATTCTTCCTTAAATACTCAAAAAGTACTCAGAAAGCTTTTTTTACTTCTGTTTCAAAATTAGATTGGCAATTTTCGTATCCAAACTTTTATTTACCAAGCTGTCACTTTTGTAAGAAACCTGTAAAAATGCAGCAAGGATCCACTGTAATCTTTTAAATCCAGATGTTCTTAGAGTATGTAAGATGCATACATACATGTACACTGCATATATAGAAGTTTATGTATATTATCTGCTCTGCTATAATCACTTTTCTGCATTGGGTTTGTTTGGGGTTTTGGGTTTTTTGTCGTTGTTGGGTTTGGCTATTGGTTTGTTTGGTTTTGGGGGGGTTTTTTTGGTATTGTTGGGTTTGGGGTTTTTTTTGTTTTGTTTTGGTTTTGGGTTTGTTTTGTTTTGTTTTGTTTTGGCTTCTTTTTTCTGAAGATTGTAAAAATTTAAAGAAAACTAAAGTTCTCTGTTAGTTTAACTTTTGCAAAAGGAGATGTATGCTTCAGAGAGAAGGCTCCAGCTCACAGGAGAGCTTTGTTTTTATATTGCTGCACATACAGAGCACAAAGAGAAGGATCTGTCCTTCCATATATCTTTTCACTCCCTATGGAGAAAAGAGAAAGTTTCAAATCACCCATTTAGCAGTCTGTTCAGTCTTTTTTTAACTTAACTTTAAGGGACAAGGAAACAAAACAATTCAAACTCATTCATTTGGAAAAGCTGATTAATACTTTCACTGATTTTGAAGTGAGGAATAATCCACTTGAAAGAAATGGGGTGAATTTGGAGATTCTTACTATCAAAAAAAGAACCAGGGAACATATGAATTCTCAACAGCTACTGTAATCCCAGACTATTAACAATGGGTGAAACTGAATTTGCTAGAATTTAAATTAGCTTAATGTGTTGCCATAAATAGTTATAAATTTGAATAAGCAACTGTGTTACAATTACTACACTAATTTTTCTTACTTAGTGGAGGAGAGAAAGTCTTTTGTTTCAGTGGAGATGATCTCCTCAGGATCTACTTTACCGGACATCATTATGCTATTTCAAACTGGGACAAAAAATCCTATTCATTTGAGGGCAGTTCCCAGCTCCCTTTTAATCTCCAACATATCCCCACTGTATATTGACCCCACTTTTCTTTTCCTTGTTCTTGTCCTCTTTATTTAGCTGAAGTATCTTTTACTTGTTAAAACAACCTTTTCAAGATCTAACACTTCCCTGATGGAGTTGATGATCTCTCTTTTTACAGTCCATATAGACTTCCTATTTATTCTGTCTCTCTTACAGAAGAAGTAATTTGTATAATTAAGTCTAGAAGTCTTTCCTCAATATTTTTCTGCCTTACTTGCAGTAAAAATGGCAGATCTTTGAAAGTCAACACCAATAATTTTCATTATTCTTTCATTTTTTAAAATTTATTTTTACTTATCCAAATAAATAATTTTCTACTACTTTGTGCTTCTTAGTTAAGTGAATCATCGCTAATTCCAAATTCAGTTTTCCATAGCATCTTCCTTACCTTCAGAAATCACATTTGTATCAGTTTGTAACTAATTTGTTAATATCTCATTGGTAACAGTGTAAAAGACCTAAAGATCGTGATTGCCTCCAACATTGTTAAGATCACAGTAGGACTTTGCCCTCTGCAGCAAACTGTGCAAAGCAGCTGCTTATCTGCAAGCAACCAAAACCCACCCCCCGCCAAGCATGTCTCTGCAAATACCTGGAGATTTGGACTTTGAGTTAAAGCCACCTGATAAGAATTTGAGGTAAGAAAAAGGTTGTGCCTTTGTCCAGTTATCTCAGGTCTAAGGAGAGGTTAACAAGGCTGGGGAAGAAGAATGTGCCCACTAGGACAACCAGTTCTGCAGCGGCGCTGAAAATCAGCTCTGGCCAGGTCCAGCTTGGGGAGGCCACAGCCCACAGCCCATTGCTGAGCCCCTTCCACCAGAGGACTGCACGGGATCCACAGGGTTACAAAAGACAGTGTAAAACTCCCCTCACCCAGGGGAAGTGCTTGGGCCTTCCTCAGAACACCTGAACATTTATTAATCTATTGAACTCTGTTTTGCAGGACCCCCACCGCTGAGATGACCAGAAAAAAAGGACCAATGGGACCCACGGGTGGTGATATCTTTTAATTAACCTGTCTCTCTTTCTTTTTCTCTCCTACCTGCCTCCCTATCCCTTTCCTATTTCTTTTTGCCTCTCTTTACCTCACATTTACTGTTAAATAAAATCCATAATATTGACTTGACATATGGTCTTGTTTGCACCTTAATGTGGGCAGAGGCACCTCTCTTATGGCCCTAATAATTGGATCTTAAAAAGCAGAGACAAAATCTGATGGAGAAAAGTTTGATTCTCATTTCCAACAGCTCTAAGCTAGAAGTATGCATCCTCAAATCCCTCTAAAGAAGGTGGAATTTTCCCTGAAGACACAATAGCCACAGTATTTGCTTCTAATGCCTTTACCCATGTCCAAGTCTATCTAAAGATAACTTTAGCTTTAGATTTTAGTCATATCTAAAGGTCTGTAGAGGGCAAGTGAATCTCAGTGCTTTGTGGAATTACACTGCTTGCATATATCTTATTATGGCAACTATCTTTGGGTATTTATATTTACAGGAACATGAGATAAAATAAATAATGAAAAGATGAGGGAACTTTGCAGTTAGTGATTTCTTTACTTCTATAAAACAATGATCTGAAAACTTTGATCAATTCACACAAGTACAAGTTGATCTGCATTATGTGTCAAAGTGACACAATAATTAATATTCCTAATAATAATCTACTGTGTTTCTCTACTTGTCTATAAAGCACTGAAATGGAGTACTTAGTCTTTATAATGTTATCAAGTTGTTTCACTCCTTTGCAAAAGAATCAAGTTATCTCACCTTCATCTGTCACACAAGACAACTGGAAAGTAAATGCAAATTTCAAACCATGTAAAAGATAAAACCTAAATGTTTACTTTATCTAAGAATTCCTTATGTGGAAAAGACCAGTGAGCATGGAATTCTTGCAGCACAGTATAGAAATCCCAAAATCTTTTTCTGAATGAAGGGCAAGTTCAAATATGTGAAACTGAATATTTGGTGCAGCCTTTGTCTCTAGGTTCTATTTATAGCATTGACACATTAATTTACCTCTTTAAGAAAACACGATTTTTAAGTTTCAGGAAGAGTATTGATTCCAAGACTTCACAAGACCAATGGCCCAGGTGATCAGCAGTAACAGGATCTATCTAAAAGAAGCTTACTCTGCCTCTCATGGGACATGAGAATAAATTAAAATATTAGATTATTAAACAGTAAAATTATATGAATAACAAAATATACATAAAAACTCATAAGAGCACACACATAACTCATAAGAATATATATTTTACATCTGAGACTCAATGTCTTTTCATACATTTTGTCATGCAACATGACAAATACTCATTTTGTTATATGGAATGCCTTTTCCTAAAGATATTTACAGAGCTATTGATAAGCTGTTCTGTTTCAGAAGAACAAGGTTACTTTGAATATTGAAGAATATCCTTTCAATTCATCATTTGGACAACATATTTCAATGGCAGTACTCCAAGGGCACCAAAATCCAAAATATTTTTTATTTTACCTATATTTTCCTCCTAAATGGTGACTTGCTTACACAGGTCAGCTAAATAGGCAAACCTTGTCTGTCTACTTCACCTTTGATGAAATAATTCCTTCTGTTAAGCCATTGGCTGCCTTTATGTTTATAACTGGGCCCTGAATGTTGAACACCTACCTTAGGGACTTCCTTAAGAACTTGGCCCTTACAATAATCGCTTCTGGAAAACAAACAAACAAACAAATAAACAAAAAAGTGTGAAATACAGTTGTCTCTATATTTTCTAAAGTTTTATAATCATTGTACCTGTCTTTCTGTGGGCTTTTACTACCCACAAAGGCATTTAAGTTTTCAAAGCTAAAGTTTTCTCATTTATGGTACTTTTATATAAAAGAAATTGGTTATTCTTATGTTTCTACCCAATACTATTAAGTCAGTATACAGGTTTTTAAATGTAAATAATTTTTTAAATTTTGCAAGTTAGTGTTAGATGGTGATGAACTTACTTAGAAACATCTTTTCTCTATGTCATATTATGAGGAAAAAGATGCTGCTGGGCACATCTTTGTGTGTCTGAATCTGGCCTGCAGAGCTGTGCAGATTTCTCTATTACATGACGGCCATAACAGTGAGAGAAAATATTCCACTGAAGCCAAATGGACAGGAAATATTGCTGCAGAAGACCATGAATTGGAGCCAGTAATGAGCTGTTAATCCTCAGAGAAGCCTCTGAATAACAAATAGATACATAATATTTTCTGACGCTCACAGAGAAAAAGACCCCTACACTTTGAACTTACAGTGTTGAAACCCATACATTCAATAGCTGAGGTACACAATGCACTCAGTAAAATAAATAATAGATGAATAAGTGTTTGGATGGTCTGGCTAGCTGACTAACTGCTTAGTTAATGAATCCAGACCATTTAATATTTCCAAACAGAAGAGTTTGAAACTGAAATTAAAGAGAAATGGGTCAAAAGCCAAAGTCATCCCAGCAGAAGCATGGTCATTGATATGTTTTTTTCATCAGAAGGTCACCACTTTTGTATGTTACTCTTAAACATTTTGAAAAATCATGTTCATATACAGATGTGTCCAGATTAGGAGACTTTTCTCATCTTCTGTTATGTGTCACTCTTTGGGAAGGAGAGGAACATATGTGATCTTTGCCTTGACCAAAGACAAATATCAGAAGCAATTACTTTGTCACTGTATTATTAGAGGAGTACTTCTTTTCCCTCCTATAAATATTTTGACCCAGAGGTTAGTTATTCATTGTTGCCCTAATTAAATCTGTATTTTCCATTCTTACTCAAATAATTTTTTTGGTTGTTTTTCAAGCTGGCCTTACATTCTGCTTCAGTGACATGTACACACCAGGGACTGAGGTCTATGGGCTAAAATTCCTTGTCATACCAAAACTGGGAGAAATCACTGTTTCCACAAACTCTGTCCTTCAACTTGAAGGAGAGAAACATGCATGAGGTTTCACATTGACACAAATATTTCAAACACGAAATATTATTTGACTAGATAAAATCTGTTTGCTTTCTAGTTTTCCTGCAAGCTCCAGAGAAGGAAAGAATCTGGTGTCTCGACCTTGGCTGGCTGTCAGATGCACACCCAGCTGCTCTCTCACTCCCTTTCCTCAACAGGACAGGGGAAGAAAATAAGATGGAAAAGCTGGTGTGTCAAGATAAAAATGGGGCGGTCACTTAGCAAGTTACTGTCATGGACAAAACAGATTTAATCTGGGGAAAATTAACTGATTGGCAAATAATTTCTAATTCTCACTGATGGTGAGAAACAGACAAAAACAGAAACTAAAGCAGAGACAAGAGCTAAAGCCTACTCTTCCCCAGGTTCGTTTCACTTCCTCATCTCTTGCTCCTATACGTTGTCTTTCCCAAGTAGCTCAGAGGGATGAGGAGCAAGGGACTGCAGTCAGCCTGATAACTTCTCTCTACTGCTTCTTCCTCCACACTCTCTTTACCCACTTCAGTGTGAGACCTTCCCATGGGCTTCAGTTTTTCATGGTCCAGCATGGCCTCTTCATGGGCTGCAGCTCCTTCAGGAATATCCATGTGCTGTGGAGCAGGCTGTGCAAATTAAAAAAAAAACAAAAAAAACAAAAAAAAACAAAAAAAAAAAACACAAACAAAACAAAACAAAAAAACAACAACAAAAACACACACACACAAAACAACAACAACAACAACAAAAAACCCAAACAAAAAAAATTACCAAAAAAAAAAAAAGAAACAAAAAAATGGAGAAAAAATAGAAAGCAAGAGGCTCAGGTATGGGGAAAGAAGCGAAAAGTGTTTTCATTTAAAATGAGGAAAGAGCATTAAGCAATGGATTTTCTTGCCTCACTGTGTTTTGTATTTAAAAAAAACACTTAAGTAGTATCCAAAGTTATTTCTCTAACAGCTCACTACAAATTAGTAAGTATAATTTTCATTCTTTTCCCTATAATCTTCTATTAACTGGCTATATGGTAATTTTCGAGTAAATATCCTAATTTTTCTTCTCCCTTGCACAATGTACTCCATACTTTTTTTTAGTATAAATATATTATAATGGCTTAAACTTTTTTTGTCATTTTGCAAAAACATAGGATAACTAGAAGATAAAGTTGCATAGAGTGACCAAAAATATATAAAGGCAGAACTGGAAACTTCAGATTCTGTTATTACCTTTGACTACAACAGTGATCTCCTCATTTATGTCATTAATGCAAAATATTGTGTTAATTCCTCACTATTGTTTTCAGTCTATTTAGAAGGTTGAGAAATGCCTAGCTACCACCAGGCTGGTATCTAGAAAGAATATATATTATTTAATTTATCTTAAAATGAAAAGTTTAGAAAAGGCTCCAGGTGTCACAAGCACCTCTCTTCAATGGTAGTTATATAAAAATCGTGTTTGCACCCTGTGTTTGAATTCATAAACTTGAGCTATCAGGGAAAATCAAACAAATGTCTCTGCTTTTTTTGCTGTTCTCAGTAGTTTTTGTAAGTTGTCAGATACACTTTTTGAATGTCCATGCATTGAAGAGAAAAAGAAAATTTAGCATGTGCACTTAAAAGGAATTTAGGCATGGATTTGCTGGGACCCTAACTGCCCAAGCCTATCAAAATCAGTGTTCATAAGCAAGTAGTAAAGAACAGCAAGAAAACACCTCTAAAGTTGACTTCAGCTGCAGACCAGCTCTGAGATTTCAACTTTGAAAAATCTGACATGTCAAAATCCCATTTAACTTTTTTCTTAATTATGCAATTTACCACATGAGACTAGGAGATAGCCTAGACACCAATCTGGGAGATTCTCTCCTCCCAAGACCATTTCAGCATCTTTACCATTTAAAGTCAAGTGCATGCACAGTCTTTGAAACAGAGACCAAAACCTCAAATTCTGGTTCTTAGCAGTGGGCTATGAAGCATTAAACAATTTTGTGTTAGGAGAACGTATCTTCCTCAGCAATTTCTGCCACCTGGGAGTCATTATGCAAAAATGGGGGGTAGGAAAAAATGTTTCTTTAAGCCAAACCTGGGCACCAAAGTAGGTACTAAATGGAGTGAGCCACAATACTCAAAGTGGAGCTTGCTTGCTTACCTCCTCATCAGCTGAATGCTTAGCAGCTCATTTCTGAGATTAGTTTATTTATAAAGAAAAAAAGAAAAACACTGCATTCAAATGCAGAGATAATGTCTCAGACTTAAACTACAACTGCAATTCCAAAGTGAAGTTGAGAACCTTGGAGCAGATAGCTCTAAGCAGTCCGAATAAGTTTTGAGCCTTCCCTTCAGACACGTAATCTAATGTACACATAATCCACAGTACACAAGAAATCACTGTAGACTAACATAATGTCATGCAAACAGGTAGTAAAAAGATAGGTCTTGCAGTAAAATCTGGAATATCTGATACATGAGCCTCACTCCTGCCAGAAAAAAATTTGTCATGCATATTCTTTTGAAGGAATAGATTACTTTCTTCTAATAGAAAGTTGTGAATCATTTGCTGTTAAGAAAAGCAATATAAGATGGTAGTAAAAGAGAAAAAACAGATAGGTGCTTTCTTTGTGTTTATAGAATCAATCATAAAACAACATAGGTTGGAAAGGACCTTGATATATCACCTAGTCCAACATTCAGCGGGAAAGGAAGCCTAGAGAAAATTATATAAAACCCTGTTATGAATAGAAAGTTGTATTTTTTGGAGTTTCAGAGTTAAAAAACAAGTCAGACCAGTCAGACCTCTTTGGTTTCGCTGCCAAAGAAAAGTTCCTTAATTACCTGTTAATGGCCGGTGATTAACTATTGTTTCCGTGATGCTGGCCACTTGCCAAGAAGACACCAGGACAGACCCTCCAAGGTAAAGAGAATAGGAGTGACATCAGAGCCAGTATGCAGATGAGAAATGCATTGCGCCCCGAATTTTTACAGTTTTTACAAGAAAAACCCCTAAAATCACGAGCCAACAAGTGACTTAAGTGACGTCTAAGGATGGGAGTGTAGTCCCGTACCAGCTTAGACCCTTTTTGCTTCTCACCCTAACCTAAAAGATACTGATTAAAAAGACACCCCGGGGTGTTAAACAAACAAACGAAGGACTCCACGACTCTCCTGTGAGGAGGAATCCTCAGCTCTGTCTGCAGACCAGTGGACAAAGCTGCATCCTCCTCCTTCTCCATGCCATGCCTGGGAGCAACGGCGGCGAGGGCGCAACTCGTCAATTTCTCCCCACCTGAGCTGATTCTTCTTAATAAAGGCATTAAAAAGGAGAAAGATCTCCTGCCCATTTATTTCAAACCCTATTCATTTGCATCTTGGAAACTTCCCTGTAATGGACACTTCCATGACCAGTGGTTCCAGGGAATGTCTGTTTTCACCGTAAAAAGCTCCTTTCTTATGTCCAGATAAAGCCTTTCCCAGTACAGTTCTTACTCACTGCCATTTGTTTTCTTTTCATGGTTCCTTGTGAAGGGGACCCTCTGTCATCTTTCTAGTCATCCTAAAACTCGTGGAATATTGTGATGAGCTCCCCACTGACCCCTCTCTCCTCAGGGAGAAAAGACTTAACTACTTCAGCATTTCCTCTTAAGGCAGGTTCTTCAGCCCTTTGATCGCATTTGTGGCTCTCCTTTGGACCCTGTCCAGTCTATCTGCATCTATTTTCAATTGAGGGGACCAAAACTGCACACAGTAGTCCAGGTGCAGCCTCACAACTGCTGTGTAGAACTAGTTTACATAGTATACATCATCATAAGCACGTTTCTAGCCCTTTGAGTTTCTGTGTTGATGTGAGCTTGAAGTTGCACCATCCTTGTTCATTCTGATGAGGAATTTTATGCTTTTGTTCCATTTTGTGTTCTTTCACTGTAATAATTAGATTTTGGATCCAACTGGGATTATCACATTGTACCTCTGCACTTTAAAGGTGCAATATTGGAAAATTACCAGACCATAAGAAAAGATGAGACTTACAAGAAGTTCTATTTGCAATTATATTAA
Organism: Passer domesticus; assembly: GCF_036417665.1. Lineage (NCBI taxonomy): Eukaryota > Metazoa > Chordata > Aves > Passeriformes > Passeridae > Passer > Passer domesticus. Next base: position 80,786,850 of record NC_087474.1, on the reverse strand, counting down.
CTTTGGTGATGCACTGGAAATTAAGAAACTTTTCTTGATGCAGAAATGTGTGTCTTGGATTACTTAAGACACTGGGGTTTTTTTCACTGTGAGAAGCTCAGCCACTCAAGCACTTTGTGCATTTTAGTAATTCTGCTTGGTTTTTTTCTTAGTTAGATTGTCTTCTAAAATACCCACAAAGCAGCTATAATGCCACTGCCAAGTTCATCTAAAGGGTCTCCAGCCATTACCATCAGCAAGTGAATTTCTGTAGAATAGAGAATACATTTTTTTTGTCCCCTACTAAAATTGAATACCCCTGGCTTTATTTCACAGTTACCTAGTACCACATGCTCTAGTGAATAACTGTGTGCTTGTCTATCTGCACAAAGATGTGCATAAATACATGATAATCTCTCTTTTTCAGACATCTGCTGTAATGATCCTGGTTCCCCAACAGCTTCTGAAGTTTGTTTCAGTTTAGGTAGTGTTCAGTACATTGAAGACATAAACAGAGTCTGAACTTTATATGCCTCTGGAGTCTGCAAAAGGCAGCTGCTACTTTCTCAAGATGTGCAGTACTTCCTGCTATGTGGCCCGATTCCCTCCCAAGAGCTGCACATGAATAAGAACTCACCCTCTGTAAACAATTTTTTCTTCCATAAAAAAAGAAAAAAATATCATCAGCCTTAGGGATGCAGTGACTTGAGCAGAAAGATACTCCTGCAGAAAATGAAACTCAACAACAGAGATCACGACAATGCCTTGAAATTTCTCTACTCCCTGCACCTTCATACCTTCAGATCTCATTGTGATTATACAGAATTCTTCATATTTCTGAAAGCTGTATGCTTGCTGCAGAGACCTCCTATCACACATTTCTAAGATCAAGAAAACAGGATAGTGGTTTTGAGGGTACATTGTTGTAAGAGTCTTTGTACTTTTCTGTAGAATATCCGATTGATCTACACACTGCGAAGTTATCCTGGCTGATGAGTGAAGTGTTGAGGAGTTAGCCCTAATTCATCTCTCTTGATTTATGCAGATAACCTGGGCCCAGAACTTTACCTTCCTTACTCCTGTCTTGACAGACTTCTCTGATGTGCTTGAATGAGGGCCTTGGCCTGCCTTGGTTCCCTCTGTGGTCAAAAGGAAGTGTAACTTCAAATTTCTGAATCTTTCAGTATTATTGAGCTGAAAGATAGGAGATTAAGGTACCTAAATTTTATTTTATTTTCCTCAGGTAAGTGCTTTAAATAAAGAGGATTAAAAGAAATCTTTGGAGCAAGGCAGTGATGAAGATCCTCATTGTTCAGTGCCAGCTAACAACTTCTGTTATGTAGAATAAAATTCTTTTGGAGGTTTCTTCAGACTTACCATGCTCTTGCCTAAAGCAAACTCAGCTCCCAGGATTGAGCAACCAGGTTGACCAAGCCCTTATGAGAAGCCTTATTTCTGTAATGCAGTCCTTGCCAGTTCTGAACCCTCAAAAGCCCTTCTGGGTGTTTTCTCCTATCCCATGGGCAAACCTAATTGTTGTTTTGGACATTGAGGGTAGTGGGGATATATTCAGGAGGGATGTTAGTGCACAAATAATTTAGCTTGAATCTTTACTTCTGGGCAATTTTCCAGATACTAAACTGAGTATCTGGAAACAGAGTATCTTTGAGTTGAAAGTTCTGCTACAACTTGGACAGTGAAATGGTGGGTAGTAAAAAAGGGAGGTACCTAAAAGTATTGTGAAATGCAACTGTAGCCAGCAGACTGCAGGGAGGCAGAAGGTCATCATGGAGATGTAGCTTCATTCGAGCATTCCTCATCGTTATGATTTTTGTAAAATAATGAAAACTGTCTAATCTTCACAGGTAATATTTCTTTAACTGTACATTTTATTTTTTTTTCTTAAAATAATTTATGTAAGTTTCTGAGCATTAATTGAACTTGAGTCAACAGTGTTGTTTACATGGGAATCACAGAATCATAGTAAATAAAGTCCCAAGGGGTCATCTAATATATCTTATTGCCCAAAGGCAAGATCAGCTATGACTAAACTGTTTTTGACAGATTTTTGTTTCACCAGTTCTTGAAAACTTCCAGTGGCAGAAGTTTGCACATTCTCCCTTGGTGTACATTAGTGCTCTGCTATGCCTATAGTTGAAAAGTTATCTCCCAATTGCCAACCCAAATCTTTCTTACTGCCATTTAAACCTGTTGCTTCCTGTTCTAATTGTGAGGAATAAATAGAAAGCTTATTCCATTCAAAAAATTTTAGGTTCTGAAAATTATAGTTTTACTCTGCCTGAATATTGTCCAGATTGATAAGCAGCATACCTGTTAATCTCTTAAGATATGATGCCTTCCACTTGTTCTGCGCACATTATCAGCTACCTTTTCTTAGAAAAACTTATTAGATTGGCCTGATATTATTCCTTCTTGACAAGTCTGTGCTGGCTGTTACTTCCTAACTCATTCTTTAGCATGTTAAAACCAGGTTTTGGTTTGGTTGATTGATTTGTTGTTATTAGTTTTATAAATATAAAGATTTTTATGTCTACCTATATGTATACATAATCTATATTTATCTGTACCTTTGTGTTCCTAGGAACTCTGAAAGTCTGATCCATAATTTCCTGGTTTGTACTTCCTCCTACTTCTCAGTACTTTGCTTTTTCCGAGTGTCCTGAAAATGTTCTCATAGATAACTGCAATACTGTTTAGCATGATTCAGATACTCCTTAGGGGTTCTAGACTAAATTTTTTTTTTGTTCAATTTAGTTTCAACAAAATTTCTACATGAGTCTCTAAGCAGTCCTACTGTATTGAACTGAGTTCTTATCCTGCTGTGAATGAGGCTAGTTCAGCCATCTGATCAGAGCTAATGTCTTTTCCAGTGAAACTTAGAAACAAAACCTCTTATATCTCAGATCTTCCATCACTCTTACTTTCATTCCTCAATAATGTTAACTCTCCTGAAAAGCAAGTAATCTCCTCCTTCTAATGAGGTGTTAACTATCTTAGATAGGAATGAACATTTTCCTCACTGTGCATAGAAATCTGTGATGATTTTTAAGACATATGACTTTAATAAGCTGATATTGAAAATCTGAGCTGCCTCTTATGCTTACTGACTGCCAAATGTTCCAAATGTCCCCAGACAAGATACCCAGCTTTCTTCTGACAGCTTGTATAATATATGAAATATTAGCCGTAGGAAGCACCACATGACATCAAAAGTTATTTTGCAGTATGAAAATGAACCAAATTAAAACTCAAGTTTAAAAAAGGGCATTTGAACACTTTATTCATTTCAACATTTCTATGAGCAGCCACCTGTATTTTCTGATGTGCTGAAGCTCTGAAAGGCTCCCTGTTCTGTTGCAGAGGAATACAGCTCAAAGTAATTAGCTGATGCTTTAGTCAACTCACATACTCAGTGAGGGACAGTGCCTGAGAACCTGATGGATCATGGGAATCAATCTGACTAGAGGACCAGAGTTGTCTTCCTTTTCCAAGATGAATAATGAACTCAAACCTCTGCTAACACAAAGCCCGGGAAACGAAGCAGCAAACTCTCTGTGAGAATGGAGCCTTTGTTCTGACCAAAATGTGAAGTTCTTCTTTCTTAACTGTACATTTTTATTTTTTCTCAAAGTCCTGTCTGGTCTCTATTGGACCCAGAGCCAGACAAAATAAGCATAGTGATTATTCCTGAATACCATTTTGAAATACTAATTTTACCTTTCTATTTGTGTTTCTTCCTGATCTCACCAGAAAGATACATTATATAAATGCAATATTATTTATTCTGTCTATTTCTTGAAAGGGGCTTAAGTCAGAGCACAGAAGGGGAAAATTTTCAGTCATTTTTGGTTTATCCATGCTACTTTGTTTGCTCAAGCCTTGTCATAAGATATGTCTTTAATTCTTTCTTAAAAAATGCAAGCAGGCTTAGAGAGCCTGATTTAAAATGAAATTTTCAACCAGAGTTCAGAAGGATGAGGTCCCATTTAGGAGGGGAATTTCATCAGAGCAGTGTTCTCAGATATTAATTTTATGGCTTATTGAAAAACACTTCTTTGAAATCTGACAGTGTTTATACAAAATTGCTTTCTCCAATGGATGGGTCATATCTTAAATATTTAACTTCTGTCTACTTTGTATTAATTCAGGATAAACAGAGTGTGTGGTACAAGTCTAGATTTTATTTTATTCTTCTGTTTTCAAAGACCTGAAGAATTCACTAAAGATTTATTTTCTGGGAGGAAAGACCTGCTTTTCATCATCTGGTTACTCAGGCCCCATAAAAAATTTTAACACATGACAGAATCTCAACTCCTAATCTTTGTTGGCAAGGTAGCATCCAAATAACATAAACCATGGTTCTTTGGTGTTTTTCAAAGAAAACTTAAGTGGTCTATATTAATTATACATAAACTAGCATGCCAAGACTTCAATGATACTGAAAACTTGCTGCAGCAAAAAAGATTTCAGAGAGAGGGACATTCAAAATTCACTGCCAGGGTTCAGCACACCAGAGCAGATTGCAGTGATACTGTGCATATACTGTCTCGGTATATAGAAAAGGCAAGATCTGTAAGATTATTTTTCCAAAGCTAATTAAACACAGTGAGTTTGAAATTTGCTGACACGTGCTGAAGTTTGATGGCCTCCATTCTTTTGGTGCACTTCAAAAGCTGGCCCTGAAAAGATTTAAATAACAGCTTATTTAGTCCTATCTATGCTCAGCCAGTCAATCAAATTTCAGTTGGTGGCCAAACTGTGAAGCAGAAACTGGATATTGTGTGGTTTCAGCAAAATCAAGATGGAATTGGTGGTATTATAAGGGTATGGAGAAACAGGGATCTTGGACTTGGGGAAGAAAAGCAGATGAAAGAGAAGGTAGATGTGGATTTAGAATTTAGACACTGTGGAATAAGAACGGGTGTAGAAAGGCATAGAATTAGTCATGTATTGAAAGGGAGACCTGAAGGACTGAGAAATATAAAATAGAGAAAATAATAGCTGATTGAAAAAAAAAAAACCAAAAACAAAAAAACCCAAACAAACAAACAAACAAACAAACCAAGAGGGATCAACAGAGAAAGTTCTGGTACAAACTGGAAAAAAGGGCATAGTAGAGTAATGTAAACTAATAATTCTGGTAAGCATGGAGACATTACAGTCACCTGGCACACACTCGGTGAGGCAAAGTAACAATTAAATTCTTAGAAGGTATCTGTTAATACTGTTTTTTCCTCAAAGTATGTCCAGTTTTAAGAAGTAATCAAACATTTTTGTTCATTGAGTGCATTATCCATCATGAAAGTATTTGTCAAGTTCATGAAGAATGTAATTGCAAATGTATGCATTTCTAGATTCAACCAAAAGGCAGAATTCTAATTCAATTTCTGAGTTATCATGTTCAAAGGTCACCCACAAAAAGTCCTGAAGACTGAGGAAATGAAGACTATTTAAACAACTGGTAGTATGAAACTGGCATGAGGAGTAAGGTCATGCTGATGGCTCATGATGTATGTCTCTTCCAGCTCATATATAACAGTTGTATAACAGTTTATACACCAGTAGTCAAATCAAGACCAACATGAATACACAAATTAGAACACTTGTTTTCTGATATGATCATAGGAGAATACTGCTCACTGTATATGTAAAATCCATCTTAATTCATCAGCATTACTTCCTATTTCAGGCTATTAATCATGTGAGGCATCAATAGATTTGACCAATTTTTTACATACCTATGATATTTACCCAAATATTTTCAGTGGCTCTCTTCCTGACTTGAGTCTTGATTTTATTAGGAGCTGTACAGAGTTCAATGCCTTCAACAGAGCATTTCCAATTTAATTAGTAGATAAAGGGATAAAGAAAGATAAAGTGATCACACTGTATATTTGGGGCAGGAGCTGAAATAAGCCCAGCATCCTGATTTCACAATTGCAAACTAATGCTGCTTGTGCTCTCTTGCATAAATCTTTGCATTGGATGCATTCCTTATTCTTTCAACAGTTCAGTGTAAAATCCTGTTCTCCTCCACTGGTGATGCTCTAAAGGTTTTCTTCTTTCTCAGAGAGATGTTTCCTGGATGTCAGGAATGGAAATTGAAGCAGCAAAAATGTTTTTGCACACATCATTGCTGCTCAGTCATTTTAGCTCCTGACCTCACCCTACTCAATTAAGAAATCCTTGGAGCCTCAAGATAGCATCTGACTTGTGAAGTGCTGGGTGCTTTCTGCTTCATTTGCTGTTCACAGTGCCTCAACAGGAAAGCATGTTTCACAAATTAGGAAGACTGGGGAGACTGTTCTTGTGTGTCTATACGCACATACAGCTCATGTATCCATGTGCACGCACATGTGCATGTTCGTATATACACATATACTATAGCTGAATTCAGTCTGTCTCTGCAGCTTGATAAAGACACAAAGTTTATCAAACAGTTTATGCTATTTATCAGAACTAAAGGTAGAGGCACATAAATTCTATGTTTACGCACTTATGTGTAAAAATATGTTTTAATGCACAAAGATATATCTGAATGAGTAATGTATTTTCATATGTAGGTGGGTGTGTGTCTAAATGCATGTGTATGCACTCTCTAGACACAGCTGATGGTGTTTGGGTCCAGCAGATACTTTAAGCTTTGAAAGAATGTGACTAAGCACAGAAATAAGTGAGATGTAATACTCACTTGGGGAGGGAAGAGGGATTTTTAATTTCTATTTTTTTTAGTATCTAAAAATGGGCTCTGTTAAAGGAATGCAGTTATGCTGTGAATAAGGGAACAGTGAGCTGAATATAATTCCAAGCCACATGGCAGACAACGTGCATTCCACAGAAGAAAATGGCAACAATGAAGGGCTACAGCGTTTTTGTCCTATCTAGCAATTGTCTAGTTTTGGGCTTCGTGTTATTAATTTCTCTTTCCACATCACACCCCTAGTCTCATACAATGGACAAGAACTCAAAGCAAACGCTTTCTCCTTTGACCACTTTATTTTATTCAAGAGCCTTATGCAGGATAAAGGGTAAATAGAGTAAAATTATCTCGCATCAGAGATAATATTAGAACACTGAAAACAGAAGCACCATTTTCAAGTAAGGTTTTCTTCCTCAAACAGTGTGGCAGGAAGTTGGCAGAATACAGCAATGACAGGAGCCGAGGAGGGGACGTGTGCCCCATGTTTGCAGCAGGTTGGCCTCTTGCTGGATAGCTGAGCTGCCAAAGGTTGATCACACAGAGCAGAAGTGCAAATGACTATGCAATTGCAACCCTATTGCACTAATGGGAACCCAAAGGCCACCTTGCCTAGGAACTTGCAATTATTGCTGCTGGATCAGGCCCCAAAAATGCTGCTGACACAATATACTTAAATTAAATGTTTATGTTCCAGGAAATGGCTCCTCTGGAGAAAACACTGAACTGACCATAAACCCATGTCTTCTTGCCCTTGGTAGTGATGGAATTGATCCCCAGAAGCCTTTTTAATCTTACTGTTCATCTCACATTTTACTCCTCCTTTTGAGAGCTGTGGGATAACAAAGAGTAGTCGGAGAAGATTGGAGGTCAGACTGCTGGTAAATAACTCTGATTTTTAAGAAATTAGTTTTGAAGAAAAAAAGAAAAATTCCAGTGAAAAGGGACAGCTCACTCTCTGTTTTTTGTTGTGTGCTAAAGGAAAACCATAGCAGTCTCAGCCTTGGACACCCTAAGACAATAATAATCAGCTCAGTTCAGCTGAGCGCAGAGGTACTTCACCAGCAGAATAATTTTTCCTGAGCCCTAAAATACACAAATTCCTCCCTTGTCCTTTCCTTCATTTTCCTCATGCCTGTCATGAGATTAATCTCTTATGCTTCTTTTTCCTTTATATTTCATTGTCCTGTCAACATGACCAGCACAATATTTCATAACCTCTATCAATTTCGCTTATTGTGCCTAATTTTTAAGTACTTATTTGTGTTTTCTTCCAGGCACTTCCCAAGTTTCCATTCCTAGAGGTGGGTCAGGAAAAAAGTAAGTTGTTTATTCTTCTTCTTTATGGAAAATTTAAAATCTATTTGACTCTTAAGAGAAACATATCTTCAGATAAATATAGCACTTTTTTTCTTCTGACCTCCTATTACTTTTGGAATTATGAATTAATTCCGTCTCTCACACTGATTCTGAGCAGTAAAATCAAGAAAAGAAAGTGGAGATCCTTGAATTCAGAGACATATGTATGGTAAAAGTATGAAAAATGCCAGAGATATTAAAGCTTTTTTTTTGTTACCTCAGTAGCTAAATCTACACCCACACGAGCGTTCACTGGGAGCAAAAGTTGTTTAAAACTGAAAACTGTCAGCAGCAGTGATCTATATGGAATCACCATAAGAATGGTATGCACACCTAGTCAGGAGTACTCTCCTTGCTAATTAGGCTTCCCTCTCATTTGGGATAATTAGCTTGCACAATACATTTATATTCCTAAGATATTTCCAGCTCTAGACCTAACTTTTCAAGCCAGTTTGGAGATTTCTGCCCCACGGTGTGTTGCACAGCTTAAGTACTGCTTGCAACACCAAGGTGTAAAGCCAGATACCATCTCCTTGCACTTCTACTTCAGACATCAGCATACAGCCCTTTGGGGGGTTTTTGAAAGCCTGTTCTTGGGAATGCTGCAGGAAATCAATGGAACCACCTGCCTGGCTGTCTCTATGGACAGAGCCTTACACAAGGTGTGCTACTAAAATGTAAATAATGAATAAGGTTCTTTCCCTGTGGACTCAGTTGTATGACCTACTAATGTAAAAGTGGTTTTAAGGATGCCTTTGCTGTGTATGTTGTTTAAAAATTATATAAAGGCTTTCTTAAAAGGCAAAGTTGCATTTCAAAACTAATTTTAGCCAATACTAAAAGTTGTTTGGGGTTTTTTTGGACCTGAATTTAACTTTGTCATCGAGTTAGCAAATATCTTTAAAATGCTCAAAGGAAGAGTTGTATCAGACAAGAGAAAAAGACAAGAATAAGCAGACAAAGGCAGATATCAATAAATGTATCTCTGTATGTATGTACATGGACATACATATGTTTATACATGTGTGCATAAACTATAGGTAACTTCTGTAAAACAGAACTACAAATTGCAATCTTGGCCTGTGTGACTCATGTTAAAGACAATCTGTCCAGTAGAATGAATGCTGCAGCAGCAAAAGCAGTCTTACAGCTCTCCAGTCACTTCTCTAATGCGTGCTTACCTATAGCCCTGAGGGAAGTGAAATCTTCGCTTTACTCCACATGAGTAAAGAGAAGCTGGCTTGTACAGTTGTGCTTTTTTATCATTTTGTAGAAGAGGTTTCTGGACCAGCTGACAAATTGTGGAAGGGTAAATGGAAACACCCATTTAGGCCAAGAAAAATTTCTTTAAAGAATATAAAAATTAAGTTCCCCTACCACAAAAAGAAAATATAGGCACCCAAAAAATGTTAAAACAATGCAGAAGCAGAAATATTTTTAAACAAAGAAACATGACTGTGAAAGGGTTTTCTCCTAAAAAAATACCATTGAAAGTTTCTTGCTGTTCTGACCAGAGTGTAGCATTTTTATCTCTTTTGCTGGTACCAGTTGCTAAGATTTATCAAATAAAAGCAGGCTGTTCTTGGTATCAGAAGGTGTGAAATCCAGCTATAAATTATTGCTCAAATTTCAGTGAAATCTTTGGCAGTGGCAACTGTATTCAACACACAGTGCATAATCTGTACAGAATAAGTAAACTTGCATAAGTATTTGTGGGGTCCTTTTGAATTCTTGTTTTCTGTTAGTGTTCTTTAAAATGCCAGGTAATGTTGTGGAAAACAATATCACTGTTTCACTGAGACTCTAAGCAATGTTTTATTTCTCGTCTTTCAGTTTTAATGAGAGCATGCTGCTTGCTGCTAATAGAGCTGAGTAAACAATCTATGTACATTTTATTCAATTACTTTAGTTCTTTTTCTTCTTATGGTAATTACCTATGAGCGGACAATGATTGCTACCATTTGTTTGTTCCTCCCAACTACTTGCTGATTATTCTGCACAAGCAACTTGTAGCCTGTGTTATTGCAAACTGACTGCTTGCAAGTACTCCTTTGGGTATAGGTGTTTGGTTGCCTAAAACCAAGTACTTGGTTCTTTTCCTTGATTGGATGATCTACTTTGTCACAAAACACACTCTATTTAATAAATTTATGACATCATCTTGCAACATGCTCTCTATACCAACAATGTGGAGCTGCATCATGGTGATTGAAAACTACACATTAAATATATCTGTCTCATGAAAAAATAAATCCTGAAAAATATAGTTATTCCAAAGTTGATATACCACTCTCTGTGCAGGTGTTTATTTAATTTTGTTGTTGGCATTAACAATTAGAAGCCTTTCTTTTACCCAGGTCCCTGTCAAGACAATTTCAATTGTCATTAGGGACTGAAAATTTATTCATAATAAGACATTAGCATTTGGCATTGTTTCCTTACTAATAGTAATGTTTTTTTAGTCCCTGGGTTCACTTTACATGGAAAGTGCAATGGACAAACAACTATGATTTGCATCAAAGCAAATATATTTCTGGAAGTCTTTTCAGAGCTGCTATCACGGTAAATCTCTTCCCAGACTTCCACTTATCGTAAACAACTTAATATTTTACTATCTATATGATTAATAATTATGCAGGGCCTTTTGTGAAACAACATTCTGAACTATGGAAAGCTAATTTATTCCAAAATCACTAACCCATTTTTAAATTACTTTGGGAGTGAGTCATATCTGAAATAAACTTAAGGCAATCTGGAAGATGTGGATCCTTAGGAGAGCATCTTGTGCAGCCTGGCAGAGCTGTGTATCAGTTGCTACTGTCAAGGTCACTTCTTTAGAGTCAGCACCATTTGAATCAGGTGGCTTTTGATCTTTTCTGATAATACAGCATACAATTCCACCTGGATGTTTAATGAAATCTACCATGAAATCACAGCACTAATTAAGCCACAAACTTGAACCTTTTTCTCAGAGCTCATTTTTGCTGGTCAAATCTGGTTATTGGCTGAATGAACTTATTTCAGTTCACTTCAGTTTCTCATGTTTCTCATTATTTCCTTAGCCTGCTACCTGGTATTTAAGTTCCTATTTTGCTTCACAGCAGGTTAACAGGTCTGTCCTCTCAGTAATGGACTGTGCTGACTGTCAGAAGGTAAGGGAGGGCACAAGGTGAGTTTCTGAGGAGTGGCTTGTGGGGCTGCAATTCACTCCTGCACAGGATACTCTGCAGTGGATGCAACAGAAACAAATCTAACAAGATACAGAAATTACAAAATGCACAGACAGATTATGATGCAAGACCATGGTAACTCAAAATTCTTTTACAAGAGCCTGTCAGCTAAATAAAACCACGTGAAATAATCTGCATGGCCACAACATTTAAGCAAAAGACAGTAAGCTAAATAAATATCTTACAACCTTTTACATTAATACCTGCCATGATTTCTACTTCAGACCCAAGAAGCTATTTAAGTCCAGCTCTGCTTTCTGTTTCTAGGCCTGGACCTCTCTTGTAACACTGACTAGAACATTTATCTTCAGACTTTAATTTCTCCAGCTGTAAATATTATGTTTGTCTTTATTATTTTAAAGGTGCTTGTAGATTAATGAATGAAAATATTCATAAATCACTGACTTTCATCTACTATTTGACATCCATCTGGACTTTCTGCCTGCAGCATAACTCTGGAGATTGAACAGATTGTCCTTTTTCATTTAAGAAAATGAAAGGGATTAGGCCAGATTTTGATATTAATTTTATGCTGTTATTTTGAGGTAGAAGGCAGGGATTTGAAGTTTTATGACATAGGAATTTGGATGTTTGAATTATCCATAATAGGAAGTGATTCATAGTTTCTGGAATGATCTAAATAAAACATGAATGTGAAGTTCATGTTAAGGAGTTTTTTGTGGTTTTAAAAGCTGAAACAAGTATTCCCTCACTAGAAAGATGGCACTTGGCTGTACATTAAATGTCAACAGCAGTCCAATCAGAATATCCTTAACTGATGGCTACTAATGAAAAAGAAGGAGAGGCTAATGCCAAGCACTGCAGTGTTGTCATTGAAAGAAACAGATATGAGCAGAAGTAGCATTTCTGAAGCAACTTTTAACTTTTTGTCCCACTAGATTTTAGATGGAAACTTGCCATGTCTTGGATTTCATTGTCTCTGTTACCAGAGATTTCAGTAGCCAGATGGGCAGGGAAAAACTGAAGTTGCATGTGCACTTTTTAAAGGTTAGCCCTATGTGGGAAAAGATACTGCTACTTACACACCTTTGAAGTGGAGATAATGTTCAATGACACAAGACCAAAACATGTCTTATTATGCATCATGCTTTGCTGTTAGGCTCATTATTGCTGTGTTAATTCTTCCCAGAAAGGATTTGATTTTCTTTCCAGATGCTGCAAATTGAACTGGATTGTTGCACTCAAGAGCTGATTTTTCAAGTCTATTGTTTTGTTTTTAACACTTATCAAGCACCAGCTTGCCAGAAATACTGAAAGTCTCCTGAAACATAATTCAGCTGACAAGTCAAATGAACCTGGGTTATCATGTTGTAAGTTACAAATGTAAAGAGACATAATACCTTCAGAAAGATAAAAATATAAAACTCAATGAACAAATTGTGCACATCTCAATAACAGTAAAGATTGACTTAAATTGTCTAAGTAATACTATAGTGGTGAGTTGTGTATGACTATTTCCTACCTTTGGCTTTTTAAGACAGTTAAAATTAGATCAACTGTACCTGTTTATTATGCTCAAGTATTCTGTATCCTGAAACAAGAGCAAAAAAAAAATGCTGAAGAGATGAATGTCCTTAATTCTTAGGAAACTAGCTGGACTTTTAAATATTAATCTTAGAACTCTTTGTTGTTTAATTACCTTTATTACTTTTTACTGAAATAAGTAAACACTGTTTGTCCAAGAAAGTTTGAAGGGTTTTTATTATATATATATTTGTGTATGATATGTATGTGGGAACATGATCTAATTTCTGTAGAAACAGGAGTGTAAGAAAAAGTCTTCACTACATAAGAAAAATTTTTTGTTTCTTTTTCAACCTGAACTGTTAAATATTTTCTTATAAAATGCTGAAATGTATCATATGAGTTATATCTCACATTTATCACTGACCTCAAGAGGTGGAATTCTTAAGTAGATATAGACCATTCATGAGGCTCTTGCGGTAATTGCAAAATAATTGCTCTTCCTCTCCAAGGAAGAGGAGAATCTGAATTACGGAGTGGAAAGTGATATGCAACTAAGGAATCTCCTAAAAAAATCCACTCACATAAATTTTCTTTATACATGCAAATAAATGTAAAGACATGCAAGGCATAACTCTTGTGAAGTTCTACGGTTCATCATAATTTAAGACACAGCAGTTTTGGTAACATGGTCAGTCATATACTGAAAGTTCAAGGTCATGGAAGGGCTGCTTTTGAAATGCTATGGTTTTCCTTTACAAGAAACACACAATGTGTCAACTGGGCATTGTCCATGAGTATAGTGAAGATGCAAGAAAAACATGATTCTGGTTTTTTCACCTGAGGGAGTTGCATTTTCTTCATTTTAACTCAAGACTGACAGCTGAGTATAACATGAAACCAGAGGCATTCATCTAAAGTCTGTTCAAGCCAAGGTAAAGACCTATACAGATCTCATCTGTTCCCCTTGAAGTCAGTAGTAAAGCTCCCAGTGGTACAGACTTGTTGTCAAATCATTTAGCTTTAAAACAAATGCTGTGTAAGAAAAAAGTATACATTAAAAAAAAGGTGTTTTCAAAACTGAATGGGACAGCATTGCACTGCCAGTTAAAATACAAACAGCAAGAGATCCTAGCCATTAATTTCTAAATGGTTTTAAGTATAGTGAGGTATCAGAGTCAACAAAAGATTGTTTTCCTATGAATGAAAACAACTGAAGCAGCTTTATAGAGGAATTCTACAGATCCAAATATTGAACCTTAATACAGCAAAAAAATTTATTCCTTTCTTGACACCCCCTAAGCAAACTTTAGTTAAATTTATAAACCACAAAACACTGTTTTTAAACTATAAAGTCCTGATATATAGCAGTAATAGCATAGCTCTGACTCTAAGTGTGGCTAAAATCTTCATAGGGTACAGCTGTAGTACACTGTGAATATCTGCTGAGTCTTCATTACATATACCTTCAGCTAATTATTTTGTGAGATATATTTACTTTACATTACTATTATTATTCATATTCCATTTCTCTTGCTTCTCCTAGCAGGATGGCTTGTGGTGCAGCCACAATGGGGAATCTGTCTGGGAAGAAAACTTACACTTCACTTGAACAACCAGATGGGGCCTCATTTAGTAATGCATTATAAGCCTTACTAAGCGTGCCTTGTTTTTTTTCTAAGCAGGGCACTAAGGAAAAATTCAGACAATTTTCTTAATATTCCATTCGGAACAGTTTTCCTTATTCTACACAGATTTTAATTGGAAAAGGGCTTAGTTAATGCTGCCTCTCTGCATCTTCTGGCAAAATGCAGGCACTGAAGGCCAGATTGGGATCTCACTGTGTTCTAATTTACGTTACTGAGTGCTGAAAACCCCACTCTGTTTGTTTCCACATATCAGGACTAGAGCTGATATTGCAATTCTTGCCTGCCAGCAGACTAGTCATGGGAACTGAGAGATGGCCGTGCCCAAGGCAAAGGGCAGGACCAAGGTGCGTGAGAGGGTTCTAACACTCGGTTCTTTCAGGAGGATGAGCTCTTCCTTCTTGTCAGTTTTATTTGCTCTCCTGACAACAGTAACCACAACAATGGCTACCAAAGACATATTATTTACAGAACATCATATCCTTTGAAGGGATACAAGCCTAACCCTGACAGCAGATCACCTAAGACATATCTCTAAGACATGGGTTGAACTACCTTCAGAAATTAATCACAACAAGCCTCTGTTCCTACAAATATATCAACAGGCAATAGGCAAACTTCCTAATTTTCTAGGATTTTCTTGGAAGTTATGTCATTTAGGTGCATTCAATATTCTGAATTAATTACTGATAACATTCTTGGAATTATTTATCAGCATACTCAGTACTTTAGATCTGTGCTGCTTTCACTAGATACACTGAGATCTTTGGGTAGTGTAAACTGCATAGCTCTGGTAAAATCTATGAAATTGCAATGTTTTACATGAACTGAGAGTTTGATAGCTGTGAGCAATAAAACAAATATAAGTTCTCTAACAAAACTGGCTTCATTCTTATATTTCAGTTTCTGCAGTGAAAAGAGTTCCTATTATGAATTCAGGTTTGGCTCACAGTATGTATTTTATATTGCTCACTTAAATTTACGGTTCCAATTAATATGTCTTCTGGGTGGCTCATTTGATGGTAAATCTGTGCCTAGTTTCACCTGTACTAATAAATAAATGCTTTAAAAATACACTTTTTTCTGCCTCAACAGGCATTTTTTCTCCTTGTTTATGCTAACAAGCCTCATAATAACCTTGAAGTATGTGATGGAAAGAAAAACACACAAATACATTTCCAAACTAGCGGAAGATGAATTAATTCAAATTTTACTACAAGTGACCTTTGGAGTTTAAGAGAAACTCTTGATTTCTTTTTTTTTTCCTTTGGAAAATGATCACTGATCCTAAGTTAGGTGAAGTAAAAGAAAAGTCCTCCATTGATTACTATAATTTGGGTCGTTGTTTAAAGACTTAAGCATTTAAGTCTGAAAATAAGGAATACACATATTCAGATAAATTATCTATGCAAGTTTTGGCAAAAACCAAGACATTTCTATAAAATAAGAAATGGCCAATGCATTGTGTTTGACAGGTCTTCATATTGCAAATGCTCTACACAGTCCAGAGAAGTACGTAACTCCAGAAATATGCATCAGATAGGAGAAGGTGGAAACTCACAGAAAGGTTTCATTATCTGCCCTACAATGCAGATAGCCCTTCTCATTCCATCTCCTGCTCCTCGCTTTTAGTGATGTTAGAAATTGTAATCACTGTGATCACTATATAATTTACCACACTTTACAAAATATTTAAAACATCCTCTGCCTATTCATAAATAAACAGTTGCCAATTCACAGCTGTTTTGGTAAAATTTTTTCCAAAGATTCCTATATCATCTTTCTTTTTCTCCAATGTTTCTTTCGTAAAGAAGTGAAAAGTATTGCTTGTGATGGGCATGAAGTTAACTATCAGATCTGCTTAGCTCTGTGGCAAAGGAATTGGACATTTTCTCTGACATTTTTCTTGCCTTCAAGAGGATTTTAAAGGTGAGTTCTTAAGGGACTCTGAGAGTCTTTGGCACTCATCTCCTTTTCAATTTATAATAGATAACTAAAGCCTGTAAGGTCTTCCAAGAATTCTCACTCTTAATTTTTCATACAGATTTGTTTTCAATAAGTGTAAGTATGGACTTGTTTCATTCTTTGCTGAGTTCAATACCAGTTGTAAATACCAATATCAATACCATGTCTAAAGAAATAACATTAAAAAACAACATGAAAAAACGTAAGTGCAGCATTAAATTTTGACTTATTGGAGAACACAGTCCTAAAACTGGAAGATTAAAACATTCATTCTGATTATAAGAATAATAATAGGAACAGCTGCCAATAATTTTATAACTTCTATGATAATCTTGAGCCATCTCTGAGCATAGTCAAAACTGTCTGACCCTCCACTTCTTCCAGGAGTACTGATTTTCTCAATTTCAAGAGAGACTAAATAGAACAGTAAAGAAATAGATCTGAAATTTCCAATTATAATTTAAATTTAAGATGAAGGAATTACCCCTATAAACTATATGACTAATTAAATAGCTATTAATTTTCTTTGTTCTAGCACAACTCAAACCATGAGTGCAAACCTTCCTGATGTACAGTGTAGGACAGACTTGTACAGATGAAGTTCTGCACAATCTGGAGGAGAATAAAGCTTGTAGAACTGGAGATATTTGTTCATTTTACCCATTACAATAACAAAGCAGAACACTACTTAAAAGTTTATACTGTGAAAGAAGTTCACATTTAGCACAGTTCCTTTGTATGCTTAATATCACTGATGTTATTCAGCTGGACACTGAGACTTACACTAAGTTTAAACAAAGTCTTTTTCTTTCCAAAGTTAGCATTTTGGTAAGCTTTCTCTCTTCTGCTCACCTGTCATCTTTTTATGGTTTTGTCTACTCTGTTTATTCACTATTTCTTTTTACTCCTTTCTATCTTTATCTCTGCAAACTTTTGACTTTGAGATGTCTTAAACTTTATACAAACTTTTTTTTATACAAATACACTGAACATTACCTAAACTAGCAATGTTGCCTTTAAAGGAAATAAACTAAAATCTAAGATTATTGAAAGTCACTGAGTATAGACATGTTAAACACAGGATTTGCAAACACTTTTTTTTTCAATTTCCTGTGCTCATGCAACGGAAAAAGTTTACATTCTACATGTCACAGATATGTGCTTTACACTACCAGATGTCTTAATTACATAACTTTATAGATTTTAATGAAACACTGCAGAGGTAAACTTTCAAAACATCAGTTTGTAAGTGCATCCCACTCATAAATGAACCAAGCAGGAGTGGTGAAAAAGACTTTTCATGATTGATGCGACCTTCCTTCATGGAAAATCAGAATCCATCTATCTAGAGTCTTAAATGTCTTAAATTTTGCAGCTTTATTTAGCCCCATTGTAAGTACTTGCTTTTATAGTTTTTCTCTTATATTGAAATTTTTCTATACATAAAGGTGGAATTGCTCTATAAAATTCTGAAATAAAGAAAAACAGCTTAATGTGTTATTTCTTACTCATTGTATCAATTCAATATTAAAACTATTAAATTGGCCCTAACTTGGTATAGTTAGTAAAGGTATTTGACTTGAACCTTGTAAAGCTGGAGATCCTGTTTAGGAGGCTGGACTACAGTTATTACAGAGAATGTTCCTCTGTTGCTATGTGAGAATATTGGGTCACATAAATTCCATTTTCCCCAGAAGAAATTCCTAAAGCATTATTTTTGCCTCAACTATAAAATGTATGATTGGGTTCATTTGTTTGTACTTTGTGGGCAGTAGCTTTTCTCCTGTTTTTCTTATAATAATAGTAGGAATTTGTTATGTCCTTCATCCTAGATATTCACAACACTTCACTGCTGTTCTGCATGGTTTATGGCAACAAAGCTAATGTCATGCCTGTAATAGACTAGAGTCACAATTGCTTCAGAGCTCATAAGAACATGTACCAGGGCAGTATGTAAAACACTACTTTTCTGAATTGGTAGCATTTAGTAGACTGGATATCTTGTTCCTGGCACAGAAAAACAATATGCAAAGTGAAAAGCAGTAACAAACCAAGCCCTACATCTCTTCTATCACTCTCTTTCTTATGCACATGCAGAGCAAGACCTCTTAAAGATTGATCTACCAGTATTTACCCTCAATGGATTCCCAAGATACTCTATACCTTAGAAACTTCTCATATTGAAATAAAACATAAAAAAATTGAATGATGGAATGTTTGTGCCAAGGCCACTGCAGTAATACAGGTTTTGACTGTCTTAGAGGATAAACTAAATGCCACCATTCACCCTTACCCTGTTTTGACCTGAAACTTTCCTATTGATTTACATCTGTGCAGAGCGTGTTGACTTTCTGAAGTTTTTGTTGTTCAGTGGTGAAAGCAAATAGAGATTTAAAGTCAGTGCTAATCCAACTAGGCTCCTGAAGGCAGTCTGTAGCTTCTAAGTGGGTCAAGTCAAATCTTTGCTGGCTAGTCATTGACTAAACTTGGTTCAACAGATTTAAATAATATTTTTCTCTAATGTCCTTCAGTATTGTTGAACAGTCGCCTAGTTTTATTATTTATGCCTGATCCCATTGGAATATATTGAAAATAGAGAAAAGATGACAAAAAAGTGAAATTTTAAGGAGTTGCCCCACATGGAAAACTGTAAAATGCCTTTGGTAGAGTTCCCTATTGGCCTCAGCTCTATAAACTTGAGAGTAAAATCCTGTTTTCCCAACTTTGTAGGAAAAATTTGCACTGATTTCCTCTGAGTAAAGCACGGTGTCTCTTTCCCTCCGCCCTCCTACCCTCAAGTTATGGGTTTAAGCAAGACATAAATCATTGCTCTTATTTATCCAGATCCCAGTCAGGATTATTCCCCGCTGTCCTATGCCATTAGAAGTGCTGTGAGAGAAGAACAAACTCCCGCTTGTGCTTTCATATTTATCCAGCAAACCCTCCTGAGCTACATCCTTGCATACACTATGAAGTCAGGCATTTGTCTTTTTCACAGGACACTTGCCTTGCTGGTGGCTAAGGACATTACAAAGCACAAGGCATTTCAAGCTGTGCTATTTCTACCTCCCTCTAGGAGCCATTTTTCTGCAGATAATCTGGTTTTTATAGCTTATATTATATTCTAGAAAAGTTTACATGTATCACAATGCTCAGAACATTATCCTTAAATAGATACAAGAGGCATTTCTGTAGATAAGCTCATTGAAGCACCTGCATTGTAAATAAAGTATTACCAAATTCCACTTCTGGAAATAAAAGATAGGCTCCACAAATGTAGGAAAAAAATAGCAGTGATAGTAATGATGAGTAGGTCAGATTTGCAGATTATTAACCTCAAGAGTACTTTATTAAACAAGCAAATATTTTTGCAATTTCAATAGCTGGACTAATTCTTGAGTAAGTCAAAATTAAGGATCATGTTAAAAAGCTGTGGAGAAGACATTTTGAGGATACTATTGCAAGGCTTGTGAAGAAAAATATTATTTCAGTTCAGGCCTCTGCACCAGATTTGGGAATTTACGCCAATGAAAAAACATCAATAAAAAAATCCCGTTCTGCAATGGGAAAACAGCACTTTTAGTACTTGCATGCCTGAAAATAGGAAGCTAGATCTTGACAATTAAAAATAAAGCAATTTCATGAACTTATAGTTAGAATTTATTTGTCAATTGGTAATTTAAATAGATAATAATAAATTTGTTTGCAAATGTTTATAAGAAGTGACTCATTGCACCAGAGAGAAATTGAAAAATGTGTAATTTATCTGATCAGTCATAACTTACCAACACCTAAAAGTTGAATACTGCAGACTTAAAATCAACATCAATCTTTTAATCAGGAACCTAATGGAGATAAACAAACAAAAGAAGGAAAAATATATTGGGCAAATTCTGATAGCAAACACAAGGGCACTTTGAGTTGTAATGAGTAAGTAAATCCTGGCTGAAGCATTTTTCCCATTCTTTTTACATTACATTTAACTTCAGCTTTCCAGATCTGCTCAACCACAAGAAGTTTGGGGTGTGTTAAGTGAAACATTACACTGAGGTTTGATTTTGTGCAGAAATTAACTCTTTTCTAAAGAAAACTTCAAAACTGTGCCATCTGGTATCTTATCCCTACAGGTTTTACATTAAATGAAAGGCAAAAAGAGCTGTAGGTGATACAAAAATTTCTGGAAAACTAAAAATAGTAATCATACTGCTATGATATCCTCCAATTTTTTTTTCCTTAGCATGTGTCTAGAGTTTGTTTTCTCAGTATTGCAGTAACACTTGCATCATCTTGATGCCTTCATTCTCATGATAGCTATGAGTCATAGAGACTAATTATTGGTGGAAAGTCCTCTAATTCTTTATAGTCAGAGCCTAAAATCCTCTGCACTTTTGGTATAAAATTATACCAAAAAACCATATCCAGGCCTGTCCTCAGAAATTTCTGAAAAAATGGATAAAGTTTTCTTTACAGTTGAATCTTGTTCATTTCCTTCAATTAAACACTTAGCCCACCAGCCAATGGTTGCAAGAACCTTGGAATATACAACACTTTTTTGCAATGGAAGTATTCCTCCCTTCACAGTTGATGGCCAGTGTACTAGGCATAGCATAGTTGCAGTTTATACAGAAAATTTTCACAGTTAATTAGGCTACAAGGTGATTATTTACTGTCCTTTGTTTCTTTCCTTCTTTTTCCTATCTGTTAATATACAGTTATGCCAGTCATTAAAACATTGCCTCATGAATTTGTCCTGGAAAGAAATAAAACATTGTAAAACTGCATTGATGAACTTGTCCTAAAAGAAAGAAAACTCAGTAAGACAGGCCCTCCTAATAAGTTGCTCAAATAGCTCCCATCTATTCAATCTTTATCAGTGCCAGCAGAACCCAGAAATATTTTAATTTATTTTGAAGCTGTTGAACCAAAAATATATTAGCTGTGGGGCTGTTCTTGCAAATTGCTGAGCACCTCTGGGAGACATTCTGTATTTCAAGCTCTCATCATACCACTGGGAACTGAGAGTGCTGAACAGAGGAGAAAAATAATGCAAAACAGTTTCTGCAAATATTTGCCCACATTTTAAATAAAATCACTTTTGCTTTGTTTCCACCTTATTCTATATTCAAGCCTGATGAGCATTGGCAGTATATTGGCAAAAGTGAAGGATAGTATTTATGCTTGCTATACTAACATGGTCATTCAGTCAGTGAGGAAGCAGAAAAATTATATGCCCAGCCACCTAAATTTGTTGGCATAGATGACTTGCTCACAGTGCCTCTGGTTAAAACTCTGTGCTGGATCCTTGCTAGGGATAGACCTAAGGGATTTTGGTTTTGCTCTATGTTAAACGTTGCTTAACAGAATTCACAGAGCAAATGATCATGCACGGTGGCAACACAAAGATGATAATAAGCTCTCATTTATTTATTTATCAGTATGATTCAGTAGGGAAAGTATTCAAACTTAAAAAAACAGATGCTTTGATTACTGTAGCATCACTGTTTTCTATCTTGCTTTAATTTCCCAATGTAAAAAATGAACATTTTTGCTGCTTTCCAATAACACTCTTCATGATGTAGAAGTGTATTCCTGTATAAAAACATAATATTTTCATTCTAGATTTAGATAAACAATTTAGAAATCTTCTGCATCTTGGACCTTCTTGGTCAGATCCACAGCAGATTTTCATATTGAGCCTAAGGATAATGTAACATGAATAACAAAGAAATGATAGACTAAAAAAAAAAAAAAAGGCAAAACACCAAAAAAATAAACAAACAAATGAAAAATCCCACAACACCTTAGCAATGAAGGCAATAGGAAAATATAAATTTTCAAAATATAGGGATTTTGTGTTCTAATTTACTAAGAAAATAAAATTAATTACAATAACAAAATAAAATACTGTTGCTCTTTATATTCCTGATATATTTCTAAATATCTTTCCATTGATCCATCAGAGAAAAAGCACAAAAATCACAAACTTGCATTATTTTTACAGCCACAAACCATAAATACAGGTTGTTAACACAACCTAAGAATTATTCTTCCTTTGAATTTTTGTTTTATAATTCCATTAACTACAGTTATGTTGCTCTTTATTTATTTTGACAGAATTAATTGCATGTAAAAAGGCTTTGTTTTCCCCTTTACTTTTGCCTTCTTTCTTCAAAGAGTTGGCTAATTAAGCCAGTAGGGCCAACTCACATCTTTGTCATATTTCACCTCCCCCTCAAATGCAGATGTGACTGCAGGCTTGACTTTTACCAAATGATCCCAATTCAATTAGAAATGAATCTCTGTATGCAACATAGCAAAGGCAGTGAGCGTTCTTCTCAGGAAAGTAAGAGCAGTACTAAGTGAAACTAATGTTAAGAAACTCACCCTTCTGAGATGAAGGGCTCACATTCTGCTTACTTAATGATATCTTGTAGTTCCCTTCCTTTTGCTTCTTTCCCTGCTTTACCTATTTGGACTGTCTGTAGCTTGGGACACGGTGTTTTTCATGAGAATCAAGAGGGAAGGAGGACTCATCCAAGCTGGAAATGGTAACCACCATTTCATCTGAGCATAGCACATTGGAATCAAAATGGTTTTGGTTGGAAGGGACCTCAAAGATCAACTAGTTCCAACCCCCTTGCCATGTGCAGGAATGATGCTTAGCTAGTGCTACTTTATCCCTTTACACCACATTTGCAAAAAATATAGTTTAAGTGCAAAATTTGCACAGCTACCTTCATTCTGGTGAGCTCCTGTGCCAGCCTACCATATCCCCTTGTCACCTGCCAGCTGTTTCAAATCTTCACCAATCTTCACTGAGCTGTCTCCCAGCCAGGCAGTAGTTAAACTCTCCCTTGATAATGTTCATCACAGTCAGTGTTAGAAATCCCACTTTACTCTAATGGAAAATTTCCTATGAAGCATGTACACATTTAGTGTCCTGCCTTCTGCTCCTGAAAAGTGATAAAAGGATGTTTGAGAAGATAAGATTTTCTGTGATAATGCTTGGGTAATGTTATCTGATCTCATTTGCTCAAGACTAAGGATGCTGGTCTTCCAAGTCATCATACACTCATTTTCTGCTGGCATACAGTAAGGAACTATTAGTAACCACACAGCAGCTTTTGTTTCAAGGTTAACAAATAAACAAATTTCTTAAGTAGGTAGAGAACATATAAGCAATATCTACAAAAAGTCTTTGATCACTTTTCAAAGGATAAGCATCTCAGCTGAGTTGATGTCCTCACTCTTTAATGCGAAAGCAAAAATTGAAATGGTGGACTGATATTTATTCTAAAATGTTAGCATTACTTCTTTTTGATGGTCAAACTTGAGAAAATTATACATAAGGTAACAAAATATTACATCCCTTGTAGAACATGTGACTTATGCTTTTCAAATGATTGTAAATATCTTTCATTTTCATTGCAGTAATACCGAAGAATCCAATGAGAGGTCTAGAACCCTAATTCTGGATCTTGTAGAGATGGTAAAACAAAAAAAAGGCAATCCTGGTAGATAAGAGTTGAAAGAGAATCTGCTTTTGCACCTTCCCATTTCCCTTAATGTAAACTGGGTTGACAAGACTGAAATGAACATAATTGTGCTCTTTTAGTATGAAAATAACAAAATGCAGACTTGAAAAGCACGGTGATGAAAATCAGGGTGAGCATGCCTTTTTGCCTGCATCTTACCATTCCTTGCCCATGTCTTGGCCTTGGTGAAATACATCTAATATGCAACTTTCCATCTTCTCAAAAACATTTAATGGGCAGAATTTAACAGTGATTATCCAGGTTAGCACTTGGGAAACATAGCTTGGAGGTAAAAATTAGGAAGAACTGCCTGAAGTTCACCAGTAAAGTCTGTAGAGAGTACAATGCACAGGAGGGAAAACCTACTGAGCAAATTTAAGTGTTACTTTTCAAGTTCATTAATAAATGTAGAGAATTTTAAAAAGGGAATTATGCTTCCTGAAGTCCTGAGGGATTTTACTACCAACTGTCTGAAAATTATCATTTTTATAGATAAGCCAATTAAAGAGAAATAAGGCTTTTGCATCATACCGTGAGTACTAAACAGGGAATTGAAAAGGATCGGTTTCTGCTTAATAATTTAATAAGATTTTGTGGTTTGTATTCTCACAATGGGCAGTAGAAGTGCAAAACCTTTTCTATAATTTCAATTAGAAGTGAGTTATTTATTGATGTGGGTTATATGAGGACAGGGTTCTTTATTGCTGTGTGTAGTTTTCCAATAACAACTGTTTTGGGTTGAAGAGAAGTAGACTCTGAAATGGTGATTCATAATTCTGCTAAAGGTGATAAGGAGGGAACCCAAATTCAGTCCTTCAGTTATTGCCCAAGTCCTACTGGCTCTGAAAAGTACAAAAGCTCTTATTTTTCTCAGCAGGCTTTGGATCTGCCTGGTAACTGTCCCTCTCTTTCTCAGGCTGGAAGTGGACTTATGATAAAGGTGTCACCTGACATTTTAGTCTTTGCAAAGGGAGAATCCTGAGTAAACTTGTTAGTCCAAAATAAATTGCATTTGGGTCTCCAGGAAGTTTCATAATAAGAGTGCTCAGCTAAACTCCATTTCTTCAATTGAGCTCTGACTATGAACACAGAGTGCTTTGCTGCACATAAGCACATAATTTAGATTTACAGTGAAGCACCCAAGAAAAATATGCTGCTATAAGCAGAGAAGGAGATAAAAAAGAGATGCAGAGGGAGGCAGAGGTATTGCTCTGGGTTGTTTAATATGCACAGAGACATTGGCAGCCAGCTGAGGGAGGTGCTTGTCCTGCTCTGCTTTGCACTGGTGTGACGTCAGCTTGAATACTGTGTGCAGTTTTTGGCACCACAGTATAAAAATGACATTAAGCTATTAGAGCATGTCCAAAGGAGGGCCATGAAGATGGTGAAAGACAGGAAGTTCTGGAGAGGAAGGCTTATGAGGATTGGCTGAGGTCACTTGGTTTGTTCAGCATGAGGGAGACTCGGGAGAGACCTCGTTGCCATCTTCATCATCCTCACAAGGGCAAGAGGAGGGGCAGGTATCGATATCTTCACTCTTGTGACCAGTGACAGGACTTTAGGGAATGGCATGAAGCTGAGTCAGGGGAGGTTTAGGTTGGATATCAGGAAAAGGTTCTTCACCCTGAGAGTGGTTGGGCATTGGAACAGGGTCTCCAGGGAAGTGGTTACTACCCCAAGCCTGATGCCATTCAAGAAGAATTTGGACAAAGCTCTCAGGTACATGTGTGATTCTTGGGGTGTCCTGTGCAGGGCTAGGAGTTGTACTTGATGGTCCTGATAATCCAACTCAGCATAGTCTGTGATTCTATATCTGTGATTCTGTATATGCCCCTGTACACATACCCACATACCCAGGAAATGCTCTATCTGAGCATACCTAGGTTAGCTTTTAATGCACAAGATAAGGAGGTTTCTGTGAGTCTTTGTTTATGAATGTAATTAGTCAAAGTATTTTTGTGTGAAACTGTTTTTTTCCTTTTTCACAGAAATGAAGTTTTGAATAAAAAGAATGTTTTGATGAAAAAGTTTTGTTAAGCCTTCAAAAAAAAAACCCAACCAAATAGCTAACAGATTTTGAGTTTTCATCATTTTCTTATATAACTGGTCCCAAATTTGGTAAAAAAACCCCAACAAAACAAAACAAAAAAACCAACAACAACAACAAAACAAAAACAAAAACAAAACAAACAAACAAACAACAAAAAACCCACCAAAAAGAAACCCACAAAAAAACAAGACAGAGAGAAAGAGAAAGCCTCACCCCAAAAAAATTCTCTATTTTTCAATAAATTGCACAGGGTACAGTGAGCAGATAAACTATAGGCACACTAAGCTTTTTGAAATAGTTTGGAGATTATGTGCATGTAGTTCTACAGCCACAACATGGTACCAATCCAAGGGTCTGCAGGAACATAAGCCAATTTACTTGGTCCTCATTTTTCTCATTTTTAGAATGACAGCAGAGCAGGATGCAGGGAAAGGCATCTGGAGGAAAAAAGATCATGTCCCTCTATTCCTCCTCTGCTCTCTACATCTGCTTTCTCAACTGATCTGATTATTCTGCTCTGCCACAAGCATGACAGTGTTTCTTCTACCAAAAAAAAAAACAAAAAAGAGAAGAGAAGAGAAGAGAAGAGAAGAGAAGAGAAGAGAAGAGAAGAGAAGAGAAGAGAAGAGAAGAGAAGAGAAGAGAAGAGAAGAGAAGAGAAGAGAAGAGAGGCAAGGGTTTAAAAAATGGAAAAACAGGGGAAAGAGAAAGAAGAAGAGTGGGGCTAATGAGCTCATGTAAACTTGTAAGGAATGTTTATTAAGCCCCTGTAATAATTTTAGTAATTGCTTTATTTGAAGGCAGAGGTAGAAAATTGTTCTCTCTTTTCTACTGTTCAGACAAGAGATAGTGATGAGCCAACTGAAACATACGTTCTTCTCAAACAATTAAACTTCTCTTCTAGACAGACAGATAATGCAGTTACAATTTCTTGTGTGTTCTTCTGGGAAGCCTTTGAGCATGAACTGGTGCTTAGTTTGCCCAGGCAGAAAGGCTGGCTCTTAATACACACCTTTGAATTCTGCTGGGCAGAGAAGGACAGAAAACATATTCAGGGCCACATAAGCTATGCAGCTTCAAACTTTCTTCCTGCAGTCTTGTGGGTGGGAGATTTTGTTTAGGGGTCTGAGTAAAAGGATCTTGTATTATTTATCAGCTAATATGATTCAGTGCAATACCCTTTTTGCTTTATCTTTTTTTTCTACATACACTGAAGAAAGGAAGACTGCAATCAGACTTCCAGGAAAGGAACACAATATAGCATCCTTACACTATATACTACTTGGTATAAAGTGTAATAGTGAAAACCTCTGGCATAGTCTTTACATGCTGCCATCCTATAATTCTGCACATATTTTTCACCACAATGTGCAATTATACTGGTCAAAAATGTGAAAGTGCAGACATTTTATACTATGTTGTATGTCTGTGTGTGTACACACCTATGTGAAAGTGTGTGTGCAAGTGTCTACATACACTTGCATTTCTTGGACTCTGTTTTGGATTTAGTTTGACGTTCCTTGTTTCTCTCTGTGTCAGACATGCACTGTCTGCATGCAAGGAAGCAATCATAATAATGATTGACCTGACTGTCATGCTTGAACAGCTCCTGACAAAAGCCTGAGTTGAAGGAAGAGGATGTGAAGCTGTTAACCTATAACAGCAGAAACTGTATATAGGAAGACCTAAGTTGACTTGAGATGGCAATAAAATTAAGAGTGGAAAAAATACAAGCTGGTAGGTAGGCACTAAACCTGAAGCCAGTGGTATATCATGAGATGTTAACATTGCTTTGATCTATCAAAGAACAAGGCTACTTTTTTTGCTACCCAATGATCCTTTCAATAAAGCTGGAATACAGCAGAGTGCAGAATGTGACTGTGTCATGTGATTCCCCTGAATGAGAAAGGCAGGCCTAAAGGTGCCATGTAAAGTTGGATTTGACTCTTTCTTTTCCTTTCACTGTGAGGTATTTTCAAATGGTGCTCATGAAGATGAATTTTTGTTTGTCACAATTTTGCTGTCAGGAAGCAGGGGAGGGAAAGGGTGGTGAAGGTCATTTGCACCATCTGATATGGTTATGCCTTTTCCAGCACTATTGTACAGGGGCTGAATGTAGATATTGGTGGTACACAGCATTACACTGAAGCTTATACTTTTAGTTTTAAATCATTATGCTTGTTTTTATTTGCTGTTTCTTTCCTATTGTTTTTTTCAGAGACAGCTTCATTCAGAGTAATGGAGCACTGGGTATTAAATGAATGTGCTTGTAGTCCAATGAACTCAGTATGCTGCTCATCTTGTTGCTATACTTAATCTAAATAACCTTTTTTATGCTCTGCTGGAATGGCATTTTCAAAAGGCTATATAGTAGTAAATGAGTGTATATGTCAGTAAGGATTTGCTAGACAAATCAAATCTTCCTGACAAGTACATTTATTCATTGCTATTTACTACACACTCCAGTTTGAAGGACAATTTTTGTGATCGGATCATTAACATTTAGTGTCATTTTGGCAACATTTCCCAACTTTTCTCTTTCCCTTATCTCTTGCCTGTTGTGTGCTTAGCAGCCTCTGCCTAACAGAAGTTAGCTTCACAAGGATTATATCACCAATATGTTAAACAGATTTTTTTCCTCCTGATTAGCTGGTTTATTGCACAGAAGGCGCCTAAGTGCTAAAGTGCATTTTAAATACAAGGTTTCTAAGTGCAACATTAGGAATCTGCTACAGTTACAGCACTGATAACAGGCAGAGATTTTCTTAAAAGATCACAGCTTCTTGACAGGCATATATACATGTTAATTTTATTCAGGCCAGACCTTCAGTAGATATAAATCAATACATTGATCCCAAACTGAAGGTTTGCCTGTGACATTGAAAAATATCATGCAATAATGTGAAGCCTCAATGTAGTTTGCTCTTTTATTTTTTTATTATTATTGTGTCTTCATTTGAATAAAATCAATTTCAGTAAACTTCTACTTAGCAAAAATTAAATGAGAAAAACATGGAGTTTTCCTGTTTGGAAAAATTTGTCCTTTATCTCATCAAGTGTTACAGAGAAGAAGTGCTGATGTGCACAAGTCGTGAAAACTATGGGAAGTAGAACCCAGGGAAAAAAAAAACCAAAACACTGTGCTCAGGCAGATAGGACGTCAAAAGAGAATTACCAAGATCAGACTTGGGAAAAATCCAGCTTTCTTCACCAACAAGGCAGAGCATAATAGAATTACCTCGGTGAGTTTGAGTACTTTTACCAACCCAGAAAAATATCCTGCCTCTAGGGTATTTCCCAGCTAAAACCTTTGTAAAACAAAGCTCACAGGTTATTTTCAAGCTAAAACCCTCCCATAACAGAGCTCACAAAACTGTGCAAGTACCCAATGAAGCCTCCTGTAGTATTTGTAGAAATTGTGTTACAAATTTTTCACTTCAGAGGATGGTAACTGTCATCACACTGAAAGGTCAAAATATCTATTTAAATCCAGTGACACAATTTTTGAGTAACAAAAATAAGAAAGGAGTGAAATGTACCTCAACTGTTTGCAAAATAAGTGGTGGGTCGCCAGGACTTAGCTGAGGATTAAATCACTCAAAGATAGATTTTGCTATCCTGATAAAGAACTAATTGCCAAAAAAAAACCCACCATCAAATTACTAGAAGCACCCCTAACAAAGCAGATATCCAAATACCAGTCTGTATCCACTGCTGTTTCATTCTTACCAGGTCCACCTGGAAAATACTGAAGCATCAAGCACAATGACAAAAATTTGGGAGGAAGGAAAAAAACGAAGAAATAATGGATTTTCATGTGACCTTCTGCCTTGCTAATAATATTCTGGTTGACTACTGTCATTGCTAACTAAGTCCTAGAGTAAAAAAACACAAAACAAAAAATTTACAAAAAAACCCCCACATTTATTTAATGTATTTTTGTTTAATTCTTACTTTTTTTTTTCTTATTTACATTTCTCTAGAGTTAAGAGGAAAACCCAAACACTGACATTACATGTAAGATTTCTCTACACAGTCTAACAAGTTTTCCAAGCAGCACCAAACTCAGCCTGCTCACCTAGCTGGCTATAAATAAGGAAACAACTTGGATTCCCAGGCAGAATAACACACATGTTCTCTCCAGGTGAGTTATGGAGACCCCCTGGGAAACTGGGTGCCCTCACTGCAGCCAACATGAACCTGAGTTTCTGATCACTGGAAATTACTTTCAAGACAATATATCTGCTTGAAAAATTGGTTATAATTGTGCTGTTCCTGAGAAACATTTTAATTGTGACAAACTGCCACATTCCACTGGAAAAGGAAAAGTTTCAGCTGCTGAATTTCTTACTGATTCTCATTAGAGCAGTTAGATTTCATATTTCCAGCTGAGTTTATAAGCAGGTCTGTTAGGAAAGTCATCTTGCATTTGGTAGATCTGGTTTACAGTCAGGCAGAGCAGGTACACACCAAAACTCGGGCTACCTGTTTTTTCATTTCTTTCCCTAAAATTGTATTTTAAAAGTAAAAACTTTTGCTCCATTATACTGAAGTATTTCCCCAAAAGTTATTAGCTTTTTTTTTTTTTAATGAGCCACTTTTGCTGCTGCACTTTGCAATGCTGTTCATTCCCTGTCTCCCCAAGATTAACCCAATAACAATACACATGTGGTACTGTGAGTATTGTTGCTGTAAATAGATCAGTCAGACATTCATAAAGGAGGAAATGTGATAACTGAGCAGGTCAGAGAAAGAAAATGCTGGATGCTAACTTAATTTACAGAGTGTAAAATGTCGACAATGAAATCTACAGAGCTACATATATTTAAACCAAAGGTAAATAAGAACTCCATAGAATGCAAAATAAATGTCCAAGACAATACAATATTATAGAAGAAAATTTAACATAATATTCCAAATGAAAACTTAAGCATGTGTCATCTGGTAAAATTCTCCTTAAAATTAGTTTACCTCAGTGAGGGCATGGTCTCCTCTTTGAATTATTCATCCTTCATGCTGCCTTTCAGTCCTTATATTCTCTGTTTAAGAATACACACTGCAAAGACAAATGTGAGTAATTGGTGCTGGATAAGGATCACAAAAGAGATGCTCTTTCACCCTTCACCCATAAGCACGGGAATGTGTCATCAGAACATAGTCCTTACCAAGCTATTTTCTCTTGATTTCTCAGTCTTAGAATTCCAGTAATCCCTGGTAAACTGGCTCCTCTTTTTCTTGGATCCAAGATATTTTCTCTGAACCAGAAAATAATTTATTGTGGAGCTTTTTAAAAACAAACAAGCATAACATATTGGCAGACACATATACAGAAGATTGATCTATACTGCATCTAGAGTGGTGCCTAGAAATTCAGTATGAATCCATCTTCATAAGCTTTAGCTAGCCACGTTTATGCATAGGTAGACTTATATGTGTGCTGGTCTGATCTTTGTTTCTAGGTCCACACATAGTATAGATAACCTTTAGAATTATACCACAGACTGTGCTTTTATTGTGGTTTCTTTGTATCACTCCCTAAGAGCACAAAAATACTAACATGAAAGCAGAAATAAGCTAAAAATTCATCAGTGCTTTTAGGTCTTCCCTCACTCACCTTATCTTTTAAGTGTGCAAGATGTGGGCTACATAATTTCTATTTAAAAGGCAAAAAGGATGGGTACAGGGGCCACCCGCCTTTGTAAGGTTGCTGTTTGCTCCACTGAAGAGAAGTGAAGAAGAGAAGAAAAAGAGACGAGATAACACTTAGGGGAAACACAACCTACAGGCAAACTATCTTTAATCAACTACTCAGGGATATTATCATCTCACTTTCATGTTTCATGGGCTGTGGTATTGTGCAGTTCCACAAATATTGGAAATCAGAGAGATGCAGGATCCATTGTACTTTCTTGGTTCAAGGTAGTTGCTATTTACCATCAGAGCAGGCATCTGCTGTATCCAAGCAAGGTCTTCACACATTATTTTAGATCTGTTTCATTTCCCTTGTTTCCACCACCATCAGGTTCCTTGTTTTGTCAAAGCCTGCAAGCAGATAAAAAAGGGATGCAAAATGCACTTCAGGCAAAAACATGGGATCTCATGAGGTGTCTTAGACTTTGGTGGGCTGGAGGAGTACTCATAAAAGCAAAACTGTTCTCTGGAAGTCTTCTTGAATCAAAAATGGCAAGTGACAGTAATAAAGACAGCAGATGGGAAAATTAAGTTGCTCAGCTTGGCAATTAGTATGTCATAAGATAACTAGGTTTTAAGTATTAGTGTGGAAAAGTTCGGGGAGAAGGGACAAAGAAAATCATCTTCCAAACAAAGTTCCAGAGGCAGCAGGCTGATCCAGAGAGCAATTTTCCTACAAAGGCATATCTACCCAAGAGATAATTGGAGCTCCATATCTTTCTGTCCCCACTCTTTCTCTCACAGTTTCTGTCTCTTACAGTTTCATTTTACTTTCTCTTTTAGAAAACACATGACAGCAAAACATCCAGCTGCTTATGGAAAATTCAATAGCTTTTGTGACTTAAATCAATAGGATTTAACAGGTGGTTGTTTTGCTATTCACATTTTTTAAAAAAAATTGCTGCATTTATAATTCTGTCATAAAATAGTTTTCTTCACATTCACAGCCTTTGACAACCTTTGCTCACTCACCAACTTCCCTCTCATTTCTGGTAGTACCAGATCCTGATAATCCTCTCCCATTCATACCTAAGTTTCTTGGCTTACCTTAAGACAGCCATTGTACTTCCATCATTACTATTTGAGATGTTTCTGGATGTTGTAATTGTTGACAAAATGACTGGTTTAACAGTCTAAAAAATCTCTCAATTTGAAGTCCAGCCTTAGCCTTCTGGCCACATTTCTCACAAGATGTGAGAAGCAAAAGAATTCACTCTAAAGAATTCACCACTTTTCCCAGCTGAAAAAATTAACAGTTATTAATTTGATTTTCATTCTGTTTCCTGTTTTATTGCCAGTTGGAATTTTGTTATGTTATTGATGATCAGGCCTTCTTTTAAATTAAAAATCTACAGATTGAAAAGTTATTTGGGAGGCCTGTAAATTAAGATCCTAAAAATTATGAACATTTTGCAGTCTAGGATAACACAGAGATCATGAAAACAAATGTGCTTGAATATATTCATCTACTGTATTGTGCTCCACAGTTGTATCATTTTGGCCTAATACAAAAACAGGAATCATTCTGATTGAAAAATTATGTTCATGAATCGACAGTGATTTTTTTTTCTCTTTCCACATTTCACACATAAATTTCTAAATAATTTTGACTCATCCTGAATGTCAGAAATGAAGGGTGCACCTTTTGAGGAAGCTTTTGTTGTTTTTTTTTTTTTAAATTGCTATAATTTGTATATGACATGTTTTGGCAACCTTGAGTCCAGATGTAGCCAATTTTCACTGTGTGTTCTACAAAATAAAGGGCTGAAAATAATGAAGGTTAATGCCAAGCTGTTGTTGAAGGTTTGGGAAAGTGTTTTCCAAAAGACAGTCAGAATCTTATTGTGCACACACAGTATGGTACATGGCCCCTTTTTTTCATGTACCTAGTAGACCCTCTCAAACAAAAGATGAAGGCCTCAGCCCTCCTGATATGCAAATGGTGCAGTGTCAGTTTGTAGATTGAACATTCAGACCCACATACACATCCAGAAAACACCTCAAGAGCCTGGAAAAATCAAATATCCTGTTTTATTGGCAGAGTTGGTCCAAAATCCAAGACTGGAGTAGTCTGAGTGTCATCTTTTGAATGTTCCTGTTATTTTCTACTTGATCTGTCTTATTTTCCATAATTTATAGGCAAATTATTTGAATAATTTTGCACTCTCATATTTTTCTCTTTTAGTCTTATGAACAATAAATTGCCTCTTGAATTCAGTGTAGAAACAGATTTTATCAAACAATACTAGTTTTCAGGGTAATTGAAGATAATTTGACCTAAAATGCAATACTAAAATTTAGGACAAAAGTCTCTTTCAAACACAACCACTTATTAAAGAGAATGAGGCCTGTTAAATCCTTTGGCTGCTTTCTTTTCAAAGAACCATGCAGTTTCTAAACTTATACAGGGGTTAATTTTTAAGCCCAGTGTTACATTAATTTTGTGTACATATAAGAATTTTTTATTTAATAAACTAAAAATAAAGTGTTTCTTTTGTTTAACCTTTAAAGATTTTTTTTTACTACATTCCAATTAAGTGGATATTTATTCATTTTGGCTGTGTTTACCCTA
Organism: Passer domesticus; assembly: GCF_036417665.1. Taxonomy (NCBI): domain Eukaryota; kingdom Metazoa; phylum Chordata; class Aves; order Passeriformes; family Passeridae; genus Passer; species Passer domesticus. The sequence continues at coordinate 80,752,620 of NC_087474.1, read as the reverse complement.
CCACCAAGTATTATTTTTCCTTCTATAAGGCTTATTTTAAGATTGATCTATTAGCTTGGTGTTTGGTCAGAAATCCTTCTGTCTGGGGAGTGAAACAGTGTCTGAGCCCTAAATGACTGGTTTAAGCCTTTCCGCTTGCCCAGGCTATACAAGGAAGATAATAAGTACTTTACAAACAGATCTGCTGTGAGGATTCATCAGTTAAGGTTTGAAGACAAGGATGCTGATGATTTAGCATTGACCCGTAAGAACGTGTGACACCAGAGCTCAGGTTCTGCTGCTGCATTTCTTGTCAATGGAATAACTGTCCCCAGATGGAGGGATATCTCACGCAAGATGTTTGTCAGGAAATGCATGCCGTCTGAATTACATGATGCTATTTAAAGGCTTACAATTCCTTCACATCAAGAGCTCTAGCTCTGCTGCTGAAAATAATCACACAGCACACACTTGAAATCAGCGCCCCACACTGAGCCTCAACTCATTCAAAGGTCGACAGGTGCAAACCAGGTTTCAAAGAACATCCCAGCAGATGCTCATATGTGCAGACTAATCAATAACTTCAGGGGTACCAGATCAGGACAGAAAGGCTAGTAAATAAAGATTTGGTGTTTGAACAAGAAATGTCATGACTTAAAAATGTAATAGACATCAATTTGCACATCAGTAAGATTTTTGTAACCTGTAGCTGAAGTCCACTCACCCAAAGAGTTATGATTCATAAATAGAAAAAAAAATTATATTAATTCTTTCAAGTTGCTGCAACCAACCTTCCTCCCTGAAAACTTGCAATTAATGCATATGAGCAAGGTGAGGAGCAGAAGACCAGCCGAACAGGTGGAGCAGCACCCAGCTGTAATGTTATCAAGAATCAACAGAAAAAAGGATGGTGTTACCATAAGCGCTGGAAAATTTTACTCTGCCTGAGTTTATCTTACTTTCTTTGCCCTCTTTCTCCTCTCATTTGTCCTTAGTTTTTAGTTGCTTGGTTCTTCCCTTACTTCCAAGTTTAACCGGCCATCTAAAATCCCACAGTCAGAAGAGATGCCTGCATTTTAAGAACATCACAGGAACTGGTAAGGACCTTCTTATAAATGGTATTAAAATCAGGTCTATTCATGTTCTCCCTTCATTCCTCAATCTTATGCTCTTCTGCAAGGCACCAGTGTATTCCCTTTCTTATCCAGGTCCTATATGGTGGGCTTTGCAAACATGATCATTATATTTTCCCCACACTTTTAAAATCTATATTTTTTTTTTCTCTTATTCTTTTTGGTTTCTATTTTATTCTTATAGCAGGTCTTTCTCCAGCAAGATTTTTTTTTCTGACGTGATTTAGGATTTTAGTGGCCTCAACTTTTGTACAATATCCAAGCATTGTTTAAATTAAATACTATACATTTATTGTCTGTTGTAAATATGTAATATTATGTCCCAATGTGCTAGGAAAAAAATCATAAATCAAATTCAACTGAACTTCACAAGTGGAAAACATAATATATGAAATTTATTGATCATGTCTATATGCATGTGTATTCACACAGCACTTATTAAATTCCTGAAATCCTATCCTAAAATAGATTGTAGTCAGAGCACAATCTCTGGCTGGTTTCTTGGAATATTTTTTTTCTTTGCTTCATTCAAGATCTAGATTGGGAACTTGGCAGAAATGTCCCTTGGCAGGCTATTACTGGTAATGCTATATTGAATGACATCAGGGATGAAACAGCTCAAATTTGATTACCACTACAGTGTATTATTCCTGGAAGCAGGAGGGAATGATGTGCGCTCTTGGACATGGTCTAAATAAAGTCTAAGCTAAATCACAAGAATCAACCAAAAATTATGTAGAATCAAGTATGATACCAAATTAATCAAAGCATCTTTGATCTAGTGATGTGCTTCTTACACTTAATGAAAGAAAAGTTCTGATAATCCTGTGTTGTGGGCTGCTAAGGAATAGAGATGCGTGGGCTGTCAAATATTTTCTGTGACAAAGACCTCATCAAGTAATTATCTGTAACAAATGTTGGGTCCAATTTCTGCTACCCAGACCCTTTTAGAATTCATCAGAGGGTGATTTTGGCAGCCTGTCAGTAGGAACACAAGAGAATGAGTTGGGAAACATTAATAAAAGTTGAAAACAACTGCTTCTGAAACATTTGAATCGTCATTCACATGCATGCAGAGAGGCTGCCAGATGAAAAAATAAGAAAGTGGGCTGACTGGAGATAACAGAAAACTAGAAAAGGGACATTGAGATTTATATTCAGAAACCTGATTTGAAATTTAAACTGTTCTTTTTTTTCTCAGCTTTTTCCAGGTGGCATCTCTTGCAAACCCAGAAAAGAAGTCCTGATGCCCTTTATCCACATACACACACCTGCTGTGCTTAAATATCCACAGTAGAATAGATCCTCATTTTTGTTTGCTTTAACTGAGAAAATCATTAATTCTCAGCTGAGAGAGGAGGAAGGACATAATAGTAATTCTGAGAAAACAAAGTCAAAACAGGAATGCAGCTACAGCCACTGTAACCACCTAACTGGGCAAGGAGAGGGAGATAATCCTTGTACTTCACTGGGACTATGCACCTTCTATCTCATCCTTTGTGTTGCCACATACAGAAGAAACATGCTTGTAACTATGTGCAAATGCAAAGGAGATATTAGAAAAAGAAGGATCATGTTTTTTAGGAGGCTGTTCTCAATTTGTATAGTATAAACCTGTTTTTTCCTCTACTGAAGACCTTTTTTGCTCAATATATGTCAGAAGCGTCCAGAGATACTTTTTGTCACATACCAACTAAAAAATATTCAGAAAGTTGCTGAAGGGTCAGGCATTGAGGACTTGGGATAAAATTTGCAGAAGAAAGGCAAAATCATTGGTTGAGGAAATCTTGGATTTAGACTTCCATTTTATCTCTATGGCAGTATTAAAAGCTTTTAATGACAAAGCCAATGGTAGTTGCAGTTCTTTTAAAGCTTCTGAGAGTACTAAAAATGCCTTTAGTCTGTGTAAAAAAAAAGGCCTTATATATTTGAGGTAAACACTTAGATCTTCTTCAAAACATCACAAGGAGAAAGATTTCAGATTTTTAAACTTGCGTCCTAATTTTCTGTAACTTGTATTTTAGCCCTAGAGGAGTTCCCACACTGGCTGTGAAGCAGTGCATGTGCTTTTTCTGTCCATCTCATTTTGGAAGCTGTGATAGCACTGATGTGCCATTCTAGAGGTCTTCAAAAATCCAAGAGTCTGTTGCATGGAAAAATTATAAATATTCCAACTTTTATTTCCATTTTCCTGAGAAAATCAGTTAGCCACATGTAGTAGCTAAATAATAAAAAAGTCAAAAACAGTGCTTAAAATTTTCTGTCCTTTATTTCTATATATTTCAGCAGTAGTTTTCCTTAACATTAAAATCCAGAGGAAGGGATTTATTTGGGTGACTGCACAGGCTCCAGACCCAAGGGCAGCTCAGCTTTGTCTTTCTGGCCTTGGTGCAGCTCATACCTGCTGCCAGTGTGTTACGGTGTGAAACCCATCACCGACTACTGTGAGGCTGCTGCAGCAAAGGGGAGGGAGCTGAGCTGTACAAGGGGAAATGGACTTACCCACAGGCATGGGAGCATCAAAACCAAAACCTACAGATGTTGCAAAGCCCAGGGTCAAAAAATCATTCTTAAAACATTTTGTTTGGGCATTTGTGATGGCAAATTGTAAATGTTAAGGAAAAAAAAAATATTATCAGCATTTAAACATGATAAGTTACACTTTTGCTGAAACTAGTTTTGCTCCATACCCAAAAAAGAAACCCAAACCAAACAAGTGCTTTAGGGATTTCTTTCTGGTGCTGTCACCAGGACTTAATTTTGTAGCATATCCTTAAGATACCAGCCAGAAACAGCTAAGTAGAATCAAGATTACATTTCTAAATGTCACGGTTCAGTATTTTTACTTGAGTTAATGCTAATCAATTGGTGTAACATTTCAAAGTTACATGCTCCTGAGATACACTGTCCAGAAAATTTAAAAAATAAGAAATAAGAAAGCCTTAAATAATTGAAACCTTAAATATTAAATTCTTATCATGTACAATTTTAATCCCGGGGTTCAAGATCAAAGGAAACCATCTTTGAAAGGTAAAGTTTTTAACATTAGATACACAGCTCTTAATTCTGTTGCAAACATTACAGACTTCCTGTAGTATTATTAAAAATACTTGCATACAGTGCCATTTGCAAAAACTTGTGTTCTGTGAAGTATATCCTCTGTACTTTACAAGACTTTATGTTAGACTCTGTGTCCAAATGGAGGTCTTGATCATACTGCTTTGCTTTGTGACCTAATTACCTCAAAAATCTCTGCAAACCAAAGCACAAAAAACTGTTTTGATAATACAGTCAAAATACTTAGAATTAACTTCTCTTTCTTCAATAAATCAGCATTCCACAAAAACACCACAGCTTGCTAGATAAAACTAACATTTTCTTCAATCTTTTCTCTCATGTTTTCAGAAGAATTTTGGTGACTGATGGAAAATAAATAGAAATAAAGTTATCTCTGAATATTTGATAATTTCTTCCAACTTTCAGAATCAAGGAAGAAAGATGAGAAATCTTGTATATACTTCTCCCTTTTTTAAAATTATTCTAAATTTTCATTAACAGTTATAAGAACAGAAATGTTGGAGAAGCAAAAGAAAGATGATTTTCACTACAGCTATGGTAGGCCTAAAATCATGGTGAAGCATTTTTTCAAAATCCTGATAAGAAAAAGGATGATCCAGATAAGCATTTTGTAGGATTTATTCGTCACTGTACAGCTGGCTCCAGGCCTATTCTAACTCTACATTATTCTAATTCCATATCCCATTATAATTCTGTCATATTTGTAGGGTTATTGTGTGGGCACTATACAGTACTTTTTCAACATACTGTTTTCTTCTTCGAGTTATGGAAGTTTCATGTTTCTGCATCAGTACCTAAGCCAAGTTTCTCCAAGTTTTCTTTTTGACTGTTATGATCAACCACCAGGTTTTTGCTTGTATGAGCTGAAATGGCCAGATTTCATAGTCTACTTTTAATGTAGGCAGTGAGATAGAGATGAAAAAAAAAGATATCTAGCATTAGACTCAATCCTACAGACTGCAAGTCACTAATGCTAAAAATCATTTTAGCAGGTAGTCAATGAGCTAGTTCTCACACGAGCACGAGTTTAAAACAAGACATCCAGTAAAGTTGGCAATCATATCAGAAATACCTAACAAGCTGTAAATTTCTCTTCATTTTTATGGAGGAAAAATTGTATATATTTAATTTTCTTAAATGGAATTAGTTCTAGACAGTGGAATGCAACCAGTGACACTAGTATTTTAAAAGTACTTGAGTTGAAAATTTGTAAAGGCATATTTCTAATGTGTTTTAAAAGTCATCTAACTCCTGCTGTTAATAATAATCTTTTGAAGTTTGTAGTCTACTTATATTAAACAATGTTCATTTTAAAATATGAAATCCAGGTATTTAAATTTAAACGTTTACAATAAAAACTTACTAATCTTGGTGAAGTAATCATAAACATAACCTATATTTTGTGATGTAAACCTGGTTGCTTCTTTAAATACAGAGAAAGACAGAAAATAACAGTGACTAGAAAAGCAAGAATTGTAAGGGAAAAATTTGATTTTCCTATCTTGAATTAAAAATACTGCTAGTTAAAAAAAATAGTAAAAAACTAATATATCATCTGGGGTAAATCAACATAACCCAAATATTTACACCAGAATATCTTAGAATATTTTGACTTAAAATATCTATGATTTCTCAAAAACATATGTTCATGGCTGTGTAAATCTGAAGTAATAGTGTCTTGTTGTGCTGGAAACAGTGAGATTTTATTGAACCACAAAGATAACCATGTTTTCTCCAGATGACCAGATCTTTTAGGCCAAATAAGGGTGAAATAATTTCTTTTGGTGACACACAAACTGTGTGCAGCAGTCCCATTTCCCAGATCTCCCAACCCCACTCCTTTCCTAGGCATTTTTACTGGCTGAAACTCCTGTTCTGTTTTAGCTTTGTTTCTCATGTTGTCCCTGGTGAACTCATCAGCCCTGCTGCTGCCAGGTTAGCTTTGTTTAAGGAAACAGCTGAAGGTGCAGTACTATGACCACAGTGAAGATGGGAATTCCATTCCTGCAGCTCCCAAAGTCCCTGTTGTTACTTACTAGCAGGGACGTCTGGTGTTAAGGTCTGTGCAGCCCAGATGGGGTCTCAGTGAGACCACCCGGTGTCCACTGAATTCCTAGAAAATGCACTTGACAGAACAATGGGATTTTCTTATTTTTGTTTCTTATGTGGGGTGTTTGAATGCAATGAATGAAAAATTAATTGTACAAATCAGAAAAATCAGTCAAAAAAGATGTTCAGAGAGCTAAGAAAGATAAATTGAGAGGAACAGCTCATAGCTGCATTCACTATAGGTAAAGAGAGATTATTTCACTGTCAGTTTTAATCAAGTTACACTGTACTCTGTGGACAGACTTCATGACTGGATTTTGACAAGAAAACATACGGTTGAACAGAATGCAATATAAAATATGTGACCACTATATAGCATGTAGCTGGTCTGGGTTAGAGGAAACAGTTATTTTTCAGTTATTGATAATGAGATGGTCTCACTGATTTTCATATTTTTCCTGTGTATATAATTGCACATTCCAAATAATTGTCATATAATATTCAAATTTTTAAAAAATTATAGTGGAAAAGAAAATCTGTTAATATGAATTCCAGTAAAATTTGTTTGAAAGATGTAATGGTAGTGAGTGCAGGACTAAAAACAAACTTAATCTTCTTGTTAGTAGAGTTCAGTTTGGATAAGATATAGGCTGGAAATGACCAGTATAGACACCTCACAATCACATAACCAAGTGCGAGTCATCAACTTATAGTGTCATTGTAACAGAAAAAGGTTTCCATAACTTCTTTTATTTTTTCCTTAATAAAAGGCAATTAGCAGTGTTTATGATGGCTGAAACTCTTCCTATCAATATGCCTTGCTTCCCTTCCCTTCCCTTCCCTTCCCTTCCCTTCCCTTCCCTTCCCTTCCCTTCCCTTCCCTTCCCTTCCCTTCCCTTCCCTTCCCTTCCCTTCCCTTCCCTTCCCTTCCCTTCCCTTCCCTTCCTGGGATACTGCATATCTTTTTAAACTCTTATAATGAAAAGGGTATGGAGTTTAGTAAAGGGAAGGAAGGGATCAACATCTAAAAAATAAAAGGCAAAATTAAAAAAAAAAAATGGATTTCATTGCTGTATTTTTTGGAAATATATTCTTTAACTTAAAAATCCACTTTGAAATTCTATGTAGAAGTTATTTTAAAATGTTGCTATCAGTTCTAATATCAAATCTATGCCTTTGGTAGTAAATAAGGCATTTCATGTAGCAGTGCACTTGTTCTTCTGCCCACAGGATCTGTTTTGATTTGCCTCCATTTCAGCAGCTGCAAGAGCTTTATTGTAGAAAACTGGAGCACTTTGGGATTGGCTAGAAATACTAAGGCAAGGTCTAGATAACTCATGGGTCGAAACTTAATTTTTCCTTAATTTCTGAAGACTTGGCTGCCTTTGCTCTATCAGTGTTCACTGTGCTGGTATCGGCCATAAAGGGAAAACAAAATCAAGAAACATTAGTTAATGTGTGAGAGGCCAAACTGCCATGGTAATGGATCCCAGTAGAACTGCAGAGACATTTTTCTTCTCCTCTGATTGTCTTTGTTCATGAAGTTCCTGTGTTTCTACTGCCAGCTAGAGTGATCAAGTGCCAAAAGAAAGGATTCTGTAAATCTTTTAGCACACATAAAAAGCAGCATGTTATTTATAGAGATGAAGAAAGTCTGCTCTGCCCTTTTCCATCTTGAATTGTGAGATACACCAACGCAACAAGATCTGCTGTTGTGCAGTATTTCTCTCAGTATTTCACCACACGTATTTTTACTTTTGAGGTGGTAAAGCTTTCCCCAGTAACATTTCTGAAAGAAAAGGAAAAATGTCATTGCTTTGCGACAATCTTCTATTTTGTTGGATGAACATTACTGGTTTTCTATTTTTTCTCTATCCCTTCCACACTCAGTACAGAAAATCATGATCCCAGGGATCACAGCTGCGACAAAATAGATGAGGAAAAGACAGACCTACAAAAGGACATATGAGAGGCTGGTTGGCTAGGAGGCAGATTTTACTTATCCTTGAACATATCTTCTCTTTCCTTACCATAGCCGAGCTTTAAAGCCAGCTCTGGAAAACTGCAAAATTATGGAGGGGGAAACACCACTCTCCCAGTGCTCCTGTTACAGCAATTTTAAAACTTCTGATATTATTTATTGCATACCAACAACTATGAAAAAGGTTATCTTGCCAAACAATTATTTTCTATTTATTAATAGTGCTTTTTATCAGCATCCAGAAGAATAACTCATTTGCATACTTCCCCAAGGTTTATGGGAGCATTAGCTTAACTGCTTCAAAAGCCCATTCATCAAGTCATTCCTTTAGCTCTTTTAGGGCTCACAGCAGAATGATATAGTAGAAAGTCAAGTTGGGGTAAAGGGTTACCATAACTTAGGATCACATTTTGGGCAATCAGCTCATCCATTTGCTCCAGCATTTATGTGTAAACTTAAACCTGTCACATGTGGAGAACATTGTCACATTTCAGCAAAGGTTTATTAACTGCTATTCTTCATAAGTTTAAATTAAAAGACAGACTTACTCAAGGCTCTTTCCTCACCTTTTGAGGACTCAATTTCCTACAATCAGGTTTGTTTATTGGCTTCACCATGACAACTCCTGGTAATCCTGCTTATGTTTGTTATGTTCACAGCCATTTTTAATGTGGTATCTTAAATACCATATACAGACATTTAGTTCATCTGAAAATTAAACACAAGGGACACAGGGTGGTGATAAATGAAATTGTGTCAAGTGGAAGAGATATTTAGTCAGCACTGAAGGAATTAAAGTTTGACTCTGCATTATTTAATTAACAGTCTGCAAGAGGGGTTAATAAATGTTAATAATATTAACAGTTCATGAGAGCTGTTAAGATGAAGTAATCCATCCTGCGATCTGGAAAAAGGACTGGAAGGCAGAACACTCAGTGCTCTCTCACTGGCCTTGCCGTAGAATCTGTGTGTAGTTTTCAGATCTCTTTCAGTGCATCTTCTAAACTGCCCAGTCACTCAGAGGTCTGTGTAAATCTGACACTGAGTTTTCAGAGGCAAAAAGCATCCACTGCAACTGATGTTCCAGGAAAGTCAGCTACCCTGAGCTCACAAAAGTTGTGCTGAGAAACAGCTTCTACCTTAAATATGGTGTTGGTCCAAGAGGATGCAGCCAAAAGGATCACCTTTCCTTCACCATGGGGAATGAGGGTATCCAGGCATCCTGCTGAAAACAGGTCACCTACACAAGCTGTGCACACCACTGGTGCTAAGCCACTGAGCAAGCTGGAAGGAGCATGTTTAGCTGTGTTTCCTCTGGATTATTAATGTAGCTGTGCTAAGATATTAATAACATTTCATCAGTGGTGGTCCCAAACTGCTGTGCCAGAAAGGTCAACTACATAAAGAATTTAAAGCAAAAAAGTGCAACAAAAATCTACACTCAGTTCAATGAACCAACAAAAAAATTTCAATGCTACAAATAAATACTAGTGTCAGTTAATTTTAAATGACAGATATAAGAACATTAGTTTGACTGTATTTGCTTTAGTACTGTTTTTTCTGTAATTGTAGTAGTAAAAAACTAATTTTTTTTTTTTGGTTCATATTCCACTTATTATTTGGAGGGTTCCAAAGAGAGACTTAACACGGCAAAGGACATTATGGTTGGTTTAGAATTGTTTTCTAAACTGTTTAAGTTCCCTGTTTCTGTTCATTTTAATTCATAATAATGAATAATAATGCCATCAAAATCATCATGACATCTCTGAGAAATTTCAAAACTGTAGTTCAAGGACAGAATGTGTCCATATTGGTGGTTTAGTTCAGATCAGGAGTGTGGCTTTGAAGAAAATAGTTCAATCATTCCCATTTCCCACATCATTTGTTTCACACTACGTAGCAGTCTAAGGTTGACTGAATATATGAATATACCTCCCTTTTGGATGAAATTAAACTGAAAGATGAACACCAAAAGCACAGCTAATCAGGTTCAAATAGTACTGGGGTTTTAGTCCATAGCCTGCACTAGGTGTAGTCTGAAAAACACATGCTTTCCTTAAAAAATTTGTAGCTTGGAGTTTGAATTGTCATTGAATTAACAGGTCACCTCAGAGAGGCAGTTCACAGGGATGCAGTTCAAGACTTCTAGGACAGCCTCAGAGAGCAGATAAAATTTTGTCTTTCTTTCAATTGGCAAGCTCTCCCAAAGCCACAGAGTTACCAAATACATAAGATTTGCAGGAACATCTGCTACGTAGACAAATTAATGTAAATGCATTTTTAAAGCCACCAATCTCAATACTCTCTTACTAAGATCCTCTTGCCAAAAAACCCCTTGTGTTTTAGCACTGACTTCAAAAAGATCCTCTACTAGAAAATTGCATTACCAGCTCCTAAACTCATGTAACTCAATGGAGATTTTCCTTTTTTGCCACATGAGTGCTGTGTATAAATGCATTCAGGTACTGAACAACACAAGAGATATCCAATACAGGCAGCTTGAAGCAGCCTCAAAGTCACGGGCACTGGTTCTTGTGGGGGATTTTAATTCCCTGGCGTCTGCTCGAGAAGTAAGAAAGTAAAGCACAAACACTCCAGGAGGTTCCTGGAAAGCATTGATGACTTTCTGACACGGGTAGTGGAGGATCCCACATGGATCAACCTTATACTAACAAACAGGCAAGGCTTGTTGGGGATGTGAAAGTTGGGGGCAGCCTTGGCTGTATCAATTGTGACTGTGGAGCTCAGTATTGGGAGAGGAGGATGCAGAGCACCAAGATTGTACCCATGGATTGCAGGAGAGTTAACTTTAGCCTCTTAAGGGATCATCTGGGAACAATCCCATGAGAACAGGTGCTGCAGGGAAGAGGGGTCCAAGAGATTGGCTGATACTCAAAGATCACTTCCTTCCAGCTCAGGAATGTCACTTGTCTCTCACAACATTCTCATAGGCAAATGAGGAAGCGTGGACTGGATGGGTGGACAGAAATATGGATCAAGAACTGGCTGAACAGTAGGTCCCAAAGAAATGTAACCAGTGCACAGGAAACCTGCCCTTAAAGGTGCACTCCAGGATTTAATATTTTGTTTAATGTATTCATCAATGACTTGGATAAAGGAGCAGGTGCCTCCTCAGCAAGTTCATTGATGGCACAAAGCTGGGAGGAGTGGCCAATACCCCAGAGGACTGTGCAGCCCCTCAGAGGGACCTCAACAGTTTGGAGAGATGGGCAGCAAAAAACTGCCTGAGATTCAACAAAGGCAGGGTCCTGCACGTGGGGAGGAATAAACCCATGGACCAGCACAAGCTAGGGGACAAACTGCTGGAAAGCAAAGAGCATGGGTGTCCTGGTGGACAATGAGCTGTCCATGAGCCAGCAGTGTGTTTTTGTGGCCAAGAAGGCCAAAGGTATCCTGGGGTGCATTAGGAAGAGCATTGTTGCCAGCAGGTTGAAGGAGGTGGTTCAGCCCCTCTGCTGGAGTGCTGTGTCCAGTTCTGGGCTCCCCAGTATATGAGAGACAGGGAGCTCCTGGAGCAGGTCCAGGGGAGGGTGACAAAGATGATTAGGGGACGGTATCTAACTTACAAGGGAAGACTGAGGGAGCTGGTCCTGTTCAGTATTCAGAAGAGACAACTGAGAGGAGGCCTCATCCATTTCTGTAAGTGTCTGAACGGAGGGTGTCAAGACGATGCATCCAGGTTCTTCTCGGTGGTGCCAAGCAATAGGACAAGAGAGAGAGGTGCAGAAACTGATGCATAGGAAGTTCCACCTGAATGTGAGGAAGAATTTCTTTAGTGTGTGGGTGACCAAGCACTGAAGAGATTGCCCAGTGAAGTTGTGGAGTTTCCCTCACTGAAGATATTCAAGAGCTACCTGAACACAGTCTTGTGGGATTATTTCTAGGATGACCCTCCTTGAGCATGGAGGTTGGACCAGATGATCTGCTGTGGTGCCTTCTGGCTCACCCATTCTGTGACTATGTGTTTCTGTGATTTTGTTTTTTAAAAGTGTAATGTTTTGTCAGGTTGTCCATGTTATTTCTAGACAAGATTTAAATGGCATGTTTACTTAAAACAGAGATCTGTGCTAACAGAACAAAGATACAAACTGCTTAAAAGAAAAATAAATTTCTAAGGCTGCTGCTAACAATTTAATGTTACAAGCATTTGAGGTTTACTAATTAGCCTTGAAAGATTGTCTCTGATCTGGCATGCTCAGGAGAACTACCAGAGCTGTGCTTTATCTTTCTGCCATTGTTGACTGCAAATATTAGAGACACAGGGCAGACTCTTAGCCAATAATAAGCAGGGTCTACTTCTATTTCAATTTCCTTTTATTTTTCTCTGTGGTGACTGGGCAATGAAAGACCTCATGGTCCTGTGGAGTATTAAGACATCTTCCTTTGTCAGCCTTGGAATATCTTCATTAACATTTCAATCACATCTCTTAATTAGCATATTCCCAGCAGACTTCAGGCTGCTTTTCTTTTTCAGAAGCCTCTACAGATGCATGGGTAAAATTGCACATTTCATATAACATAAAGAATAGCAAGTACAATGTTCTTCATGAGAACTTATTGCTATTTGCACTGTGCAGGCAACATATAAAGGGGAAGATGTCTGTAAAAGGTGACTCTTGGATTAGACAGTTTATGCTAAGAAACATCTTCCCTGAAAACAGATCTTTTATTTTAGAAAATAAGGAACATATATTCTAATAAACAAAGTGGTGTTCTTGGGAATTTCTTTGCCTATATTCTTTTCATAACTGAACAATCAATATCATAGATTTGGCCCACCAAATGAAGTCTTTCCCAAAAATTTCTTGGGCAAATTTGGAAGCCAGCACAAAACAAGGACTTTTCTCCACTTGTTCCCAGCTGGTAGCTTAATTGTTAACAGGGTTCTTTGCAGATAAGAGAACTTAGCAATGGGAAGGAGTCCACACTGTGCCAGCTAACGTGGGAACAAGAAAACAAGCCCTAGCACCATCCAGTTTAATATCATAGATGTAACAACAACATTCCAGCATTTTAGTGCAAATAGCATCAGTAGATGGGAGTTATTTATCTCAACATCATCTTTTGCATGACTAAGTAGCTTTCAGCACAGGAGGCTATTTCTTTGCTTTACAGTGTGATCTCTGAGACTGATTTGTTATCTCAGGTAGTTTCCTTTGTGAGCAGGGGCTATTTAAAGAGAAAATTATGGTTGGTGCACTGCTGTTATCTCTTGGAGCAAACCTCAGATGCACTTGAAGCCACATGAGCACTTGAAGCATCTGTGCTGCATGAAAACCTTCCCTGTTCAACATCACTGCACCTTGCAGTAACAAACAGCTTCTCTAGGAAAAAAAACCCTAAAACTAAACCTGGAAGAAGTATTCTGGAAAGACTCAAAGAGTGCCTTGAGCAGTTAACAGAAAGCTTGCTACAGAAATGCTTTTAACTTTGATTTGGAAGTTGTAGGACATAATTTCTAATGACAAGCAAGTGAAAAACCCAAAAAGAGTAAAAAAGTGAAAATTGCAATAAAGAATATATATTTTCTTTTTGTTTTCAAATATTTTGTGCAAAAATTTGATTAATTATTTCCTAATAATATCAGTAGGATTTGTGATGCAGCTGAATTCTTGTGAGAAGCTTTATAAATACTTACAAATGACAAATGACTTGACATTAAATAGGATACAAGAAACTTCCCCCACACCTACCTCTCACCAGAAGTAGACTGAAAAAAAATCTTAAGATGCTAGGAAATCAATTTATTTTATTGGTTTTGACCTTTCTTCTTCCCTCATTGTCTTGTTTCTGCATTTGTAATTTAAATACAATACAGTAGAAAAGGTAGGATTATCACAACAGATCTGTGTAAAAAGGAAATTAATTTAGAATGAAAATAAAGACCATTCCTTACTAGAACAAATTAAATGCTTGAGGCAGAGGGCTGGCTACATGCAAATGTGTCTGGTATGGGAGACATGAGAAGAAAGAGCATAGCTGTTGCAGAAAGCAAGCAGGAGCAGCAAACACACATGTATAGTGGTGAGACAACAATAGATGTACCATAAAAAAAGCAGGAGCAGACTCCTGTCCATGAGCAGATGCTGAAACAGAAATGAACTTTGCTGCAAAGGCAAGCAATGCCAAAACTGAAGTCCTGTGGACAAAAGGGCAGAAATCCAAATAAAATCAGCATCTCATTCTGATACACCCACTGTGCATCCAGAGCAGCCATAAAGGGGCACTGCTCATCAGACTTAGTTAATAGCTTATCATGATGGAATAAAAATACAAATAATGAGGCTTAATTTATACATTTGGACTGCAACATTCATAATCCCAGCTGATGCACTTCAGTGGACAGCAACCTCAGCTGATATGTACATACAGATGCTGTTTTCAGGGCCATCAAGTAGATAATGTTGAATTTTCATAAGTACAGGGTGGAACATGAGTAATGTCATAGTAATTGACAAAAAAATCCACCAGCTTCAGTGATATTACATTTTGACCTACTGTACCTCTCAGGCCCTCTGAAAATATTGTATAACCACTGTTTTTCACTTCAATCTTTTTTTAAAGCTGATCTACTCTTTTTACAGATAAAAGGTTTTAACACTGGAGAATGCTGATTCAATTGCCTCAAACATTTTCTGAAATATACAGATATTATTTTTTTACACAAGGTTTTTGAAATACTTTATTTTGACAAGGTCAAATAACCTAGTCTAAGCAATTGCATTGGGTTTTGATTTTAGGAACCTTTATTACACTCAACAAAAACCTCATTATCCATAGCTGATTTTATAAAAGTCAAAACAAGTAAAAAATAAATTCTCTTCTCTTAACTAAATTAAGCTAGCCATGGGACTACTACATACTGAAGTGAAATTATTTGGAAATGTCATATTGAAAGAATTTCCAACTTTATGTCCCAGTTTGAGATGAAAGACATTTCTGAACTAGAGGGGAGACTCAGAATACCAGGTAACTCTTCCTCTCATGCCAAACTTCAAAAACTTTGGAAAAATCAAAAATACATTTCATGTTATTTGGAGTTGAATGTAATTGTCCATGGTTCATACAAGATGCTTTTTTTGAATCAGTATCCATGCTGAAGAGCTGCTTTCCTTGCTGTCAGTTGCAGCAATTATTCCCCTTGCAGCTTCAACCTGCCCAGTGCTAACCTTCAGATTTGTCAAGGCAAAACAACACCTGCTGGAAGGGAAGCTACCAAAATATTCTAAAAAATATGCTGTCACACAGTTGACAAAGCTATTGGTAGAGGCAGTGATAGGGAAAGAAAAAAAATCTGCTTTCTTCTCTAAGCACTTCCAGGGCCCTACAGTTGGAATGCAAATGAGGAGACTGCTCCAAAATTGCAGAGCCACTGTCACTGTCTAATAGCAACTATCCAATTCTGTGGCAACACTTGGGCATTATTCTTCATGTCTGGAATATGAAACAGGGAAGACCATGTGCAAAGCTCAGTGTTATCAAGTCTGACTTATAGACTATAAGTACCCTGTGTTGGGTACAAGCTAGGCCTTGGGCAGAAAAAGTTTCATACATATATGTCTTTTCCCTCATTCATAGGTTCTTCCTTTCCTTTCAGCAGGAGGCAGTTCACTTTTACAATTGAATTGTTTGATGCATTTGACGTTCAGTCTCTTCTTTTTCATCAGGCAAACCCTCCCTTGTACACAGAAGAATACCATGAAGAAATTCTGGAATTTTTGGTGAAAGGAAAGGATATGAAATGATGTCGTGTTACTTTTTGTCATCCTTTATACAGGCTATAAAGAAACAAGAGCTCAGTCCAAGACAACACCGCTCTTTATAAGTGACATTGGGAGATTTATGCCAGCTGACAATAGAGTCCATGTACTTGAACCACAAAATGACAGGTTCTCCTGACTGTACATGGTCGTGTTTTGCTAGACATGCAGGTGTAAACACGGGAATCCCTCCATTCAGCTTGATATTGTGCAAATTACAAGGATGTATAATACTATAAGCACCAAATCTGTTTATTATCTGTACACAAGAGTGATAGATTTGTGTATAGTACACAGCTCTGTGATCTAGTATGAGTGATATTCTATCCTGGCACCTCATTTCTCATGAAAGAACTGAACTTGACTTCCAGGTAGCATGCAATGCTGGAACCTGAAGGCTGTGCCATAGCAGTGTTGCATAAGGATGGCTACTTGCCATTGGATGAGCACAAATCAAGCAAAACCAATGTCGGAGTCAAATGACTGCATCTCCCAAACTCAGCCTCTGCCTTAGAGAGAAATTTTAGCATTCTAGGTGTGCATTTGCCCATTCAGACTCATCCAAGACAATTTAACTCTTACAATTATACTTCAACCTTCCTGTTTGAGGAAAAAAATATTTAAAAATTAACAGAATAGTAGCAGCTGACCGAAACCTCTCACATGCACTCTTCTTTGATTGCCGTGTTCTGCTCAGTTGCTCATTTGGAGGACTGAAATGTACACAATTTCACATATGTGGGAGATTAGGTGCATGTTTTAAGAGAAAATGAAGGCATCTCTACCCACAGTGAAGCTGCTAACTCCTGCTTGTATTATGCATTGAGCTTTGTGGGAAAGTGTAATAATTCAAATAACACTTGCTAACATTTTCAGTTTCCTGTTATACACACAAAAAGAAGGGGAAAAAAGCTTCCTTTCTGCTGGACCAGATTCACATATTTTGAAATTCTAGCTTTTTTCCTAACTTCGCTTTGTTAAGGAACAAAGTTCCTGTGTTTTGGAAAGAAGGTCCTAAAAGTAAGGCTGTAATCATATTTGTGTTCATGTGCGTTATTTCTTTGACACATAAACAGAAACAGCCCACCAGGATCAAAATGTAATAAGTAGGACTTTCTTCCTATGAACATTTAGTGGCATTAATGCATTTTTGTCTATATTACTTTCCCTTTACATTTGCTTTCAGCGAACCATCTAAGAATTAAGTTTTACCGACATGAATATTCATTCTTTCTGTTACCTCTAGTGGCTTTGGATCAAGCCCAGAGCATAGTTGCAAGTGTATGTACATGAATATTTACAGGTGCCAAATTTTATATCCACATTTGCAAATGCTGCACTAGAAGCGGTTTCTTCCATTTGCAGTCACAAACATGACAGTGCCATATTTCTCTTTTGACCTATCACAACAGCTCCAGTCTGAAATGATGATTATTCATGGGAGACTGCGTGTGATCAAAACAGAGTTAAAAAGATTTGCCAAAACAAAATACAGTGAATAATTGTGGATAATAAATTCTAGGAAATTACAGTCTGAGAGCAGACTTTCCACAGGCTTAAAAGGAACATCAAATAATTTCTTTGTCAGCTCTGCTCAGTATCCGCTGCATCAAATTTCTTACTGCAAAACAGTTAAAAAATCCAGCATAATCTTTAAAGTGCATCAGGCTTCTGACATTACATCTGAAAAGGGAATAAACAGAGTAAAAGACATGGCATTACCCCCATTGTGCTGTCTCTGTTGACCATCACTCACAATGGGCATGCAGCATGCCAGAGTTCAGTGTATTCCTATGACAGCCTGAGATAATGCCACTGAGGCTGGAGCTGAGCTCAGTTATCTTCATGACTGATAAAGCAGACTACATGAAAAAAGTGTACAGACAACCACAGAGGCACTAAAAATGGCAGAGGACTGGAAAAGTTACTTTTTGTCTTCTCTCTTATTGCCCATCAGCAAATGTGTTGACTTTGAAGATATTTTAGCACCCACGAGACTGCCAATGTTACAAGCTTGATCTGTCTCCTGTGTGTTGTAATTTTACTGCAATGATCCCAGTGAAGGAATTCCATGGAGTGTCTCAGATTGATGAATAAACAATTAAAATGTTATAATAAACCTTTGTAATTAAAGCATTAATTTACAAATAGAGTAAAACAAGGAAATTATGATATTAAACTTTGCACATATTTTTCTTTGGGAATTCTCTTTTTCCTTTGCTTTTTTTTTCTTTTAACTGTACTCTTCACAGAGGTGAGAGGGAAAAAATTAGCTTTCTGTTGCAGGACAGTCACCAAACCTGCAGATTTTCCAAAGAGGGTTTTCCCTATCCCATAAGCAAATGTATTTCCCACACCTGCAGGAAAAAAAAAGCAGTTCAGCACTGCTTTTCTGCTCATGGAAAGTAGGCAGAGACCTGACTCTTCCCTGGCTTAAACTGGTTTTATAAGTCTATGGGTGTTAGTAGATTTTTTTTCTGAGCACAATCCTGATTGCAGAGTTCATCTGTCATTTAAGGCAAGGACACGGGCATCTGGATTCATGCATTCAAGTCCCTGCAATGGCACTCAGAAGCTTCATGCCTTCAGGCAAGTCACTTAACCCAGTGTTTCAATTTATCCTTTTACAAAATAAGTATAAATAATACTGCTCTCACTGGGGTGCTTTGAGGTCAAATTCTGATCTTGTTTCAGCAAAACAAGGAGCAGTAGTTGATGGAATTAGGCTAAAGTAAATTCAACCCAAGTGTCTTTTATTGTAAAGTCCTTTACAAACTTCATACAATGCAAAACAATGAATTTTAACCAGCTCAGAGATAAAGGAGGTAGAGCAGCGAGTACACAGGGCTAAGCACCGTCATACAGGGGGTTGAAAAAAATCTAAGGATCACAGCAGGAATGTTTAAGTTTATTAAAAATGGTACTAGCATCCTTTTTTCTGGCTGTTAAGTAAAAGGCAGGCAAGATTATATCAGATATCTTTGCACATAAAAGAGCAAAGGATTTGACTCAGAAGGTGTTTCTTCGCCCTTTGGAATCACTGCTTTCAGTTTGGTTCTACCACATCTAAGGCTAAGAGCTGTATTTTGCTTAAAAATTTGGGCTTTTAGATGCTGCCAGCAGTCAGTCCCTAGGAATGCTGAAAAATCTTGCATTTCCTCCCATCCCCGATCCCCTTTTCACAGGCCGGCAGGAAATATTTACAGGCTGCATCTCTCCCCCGGTGCCCGCCGGGTCCCTGGGACCCGCCCGCCCCGTGCCCCTGTGCCCACCCGCAGCCAGCTCGCTCCCCCCTTTCTCTCCTCCCCACTCATTTCTCACCCTTGCTGCTGCTCACCACTCTGATCTCTCACTTCCTTACCATTGCACATGCACACATTAAAACATCCACAGCTTTTTACAGCTGTGAGCCAGGAAGAAAGGGCACGACGATTTCGCTCACTGTATCTTTTTACCATTGCAGCTTTCCTTGTTTGTGCTCAATCTGCCCCAGGCAATTCTCTCTGAGATATTAGTTGCAATTAAAGAAAAGAGCAAAGAAACTGTGAAACATTTGGGGGGAAAGAAGAAATGTAAATCACATATCAAGCACTTCTGGGAGCACAGGGAAAGCAAACTGCATGTAAATCACAGCTTGAAAATCGGTTGCTTTAAGAAACGAACATAATTAAAACAAACAAGCCATTCTATGTTGTTATTGCAATTAATATCAATTAATCTATAAAATACTTTGTTTCATTTCATGAAAACCTTTCTTAAAGCAGCTACTTTGCTTTAACCTTCATTTGTTCTTCACAGCTGGAATAAATAGTTAATCTCTCAGGGAATCATGCATGGTATTTGTTATTGATTTTATAGCTCAATAACATACCAGGGCTGTGAACAGGTTGGTATCAGATTAGGAAACAACTACTTAGAAGCAGACACCAGCTGTGCACTTGTGATAAATTACATTTTTCCCTATGAATTTTATACCTAGTTATAGTTAGTTTGCAGGATTTAGCACCATATGGACTGCCAGCTAGTGAGGTAACAACTGAAAACGCAAATACTTTCCTCTGTGAAAGAAGCAACCTGTAGCTGGAGACTTTTCTTTTAGATTATTGTATCATAATAATGGATCTGGAAATCATGAAAGGTTTGGCACAGACCTCTGTGTTTTGGGTTTGACACAGACACCGAGGTTGTGTGAAACAGCAATACACAAATGGTAAATGTGCTAACATGAATATACAGAGAACTTGGAACCAATGTGGTCTAAATACAGGGTTCTTTTGAAAAAAAATGGCAATATTGTTTTCAGAGCTGTTAAAAAGAAATCTCTCTGAGGTTTGTTCAGGGAAGACAATTTCAAGCTACTCATTGCATACCAAAGATCAGTTCTACAGTGCCATATTTACCACTAAAATGTTTTCAAGAATCATTTGAATGTAATTAAAGTTATTGCAACTTTTTTAGAATACCGAACCAGCGTTTCTTAAAAGAAAAGGTGTCATCGTAAATGAAAGATAATTGATAGAAATCACTTTATTTGGCAGAATAATGGACTCAGAAACATAATGAATAACATATATTTCACTTAGGACTTTTCACTTGTTTTTTTTATTTCCCAAAATTGACCATCATTTTATATACTTACATACAAGGCACTCTCTCTAAAAGTAAACCCATATAGGGTTACACACACGCACACATACATATATACATATCTATATGTATGTGCAACCCTTTCTGGTTTTCTACCAGCATTAAGAACCCCACTTATGTGATACAATCACTAAATCAATATATGGAAAGATCTGATAAATGATCCTTCATGTTATGCCCCTTTCAGAACAAAATTATTAGCCAATACACATCCAGAGGTGCTGCTCTCAGTGTGATCACATTATTTTCCCTGGAAATTTTATAGGCCGCTTGTATGCTTATTGTTTAGGTTCAGCTAAACTGTCCAAATGAAGTGGCAGCATACTGTAGAAATCTTACTTCTTATTCTCTTCTGTAATCTCGATGATTACAAGTTTTGTGATATAAACAGAATTATCTGAGCATAAAATTAATGGCAAAACTCATAGACTAAGGGATGGATAGGTCATCATCGGTGTAATCTTAGCATCAGTGAATGTTAAATATGAGGACTGTGCTCCATCTAATTTAAATGAGGGTGAAATGCAGCAAATAAGGCTTGTCGTTTATGAGAATGTTCTATAATGAAACTAAATTTAAATGTAAATGGGCAAAAAGATCCCAAATTTGAACTTGTTGCTCAGAATAAAATGCCATTTATTTGTAAAGTAACCTTATATAAATGAACACTTAAGGACTGGACAGCATTTTATTAGCTTTTGGACTTAATGTCAGATGTTCACAAGACCCTGCAAAAAAAGAAGTTGCCATACTATGGCTGATATTCAAGCATCAACAGAAATTCCTAGAGCTGAGTGAATAATTTAAAAAAAATTGAATAACTTATTCAAAACTATGAAATTCATCAACTAAATTACTTGAATAATACATCTATGAATTATGAACTGACTATGTTGGGTGAATAATACATTAATAATTAATATGAAAAATATAATTAAATTCTTCAAATTAATTACTGAGAGAATATGAGAAACCATAATTATTCTCTATGCTGTACTCAAAGAATAGAATGCCTGAGTAGTCTGTATGCTCTTACAATTTTTCAGTGCAATGCATAGGATATATCTTTATAATTATGGAGTATAGGGGTGATATCTCAAATATCGTTTCAGGCTAAGAATGAAGCAAAATGTCATAATTGAACAAAATAACATATGTTTTAACAGAAATATGCTAATGTTTGGATGTGTAACATGGCCTAGTTGGCAAAGACTGTCTCTGTCTTTGAACAAATGCCCAGAGGAGGGAATTTTTTGACAGGCAGTGAAGTGCCAGGGCTGTGCATTTGCTAATTTGGACCATAGGTTACTTTGAAATACCATCTTGTATGGTACTTGCATCAAGCAGTGAGTGGAATTCAAGGGGCTCAGGCTCCCACCACCCCCAGTGTTCGTTCCCAGGGGCTGGAGCGGGGCCAGCACTTTGGTAGAAAGCTCAAGTTGCAGGACCTTACTTTGCAAGGACCTCTGTCTGGCATGGTTCTGGATCAAGCCACACTGAGTCCAGCTGTCCAGAAAGAAGGGGAATGTTCACTCCAGGGGGTTTAATGTTCATAGTTCTTCTCCAGGACCCACATCACTGAGCAGTACAGACCAGCTGTAGTGCCCAGGTGAGTGCTTAGACAGAAGCAGGCAATCTAAGCTTTCATGCCCCCTTATGTGCAATCACATTTGATACTGACACCACATTACAACATCAATCCTTTTTCTTTTTGGGATGGGGAGGTGCGTTGTCCATAAGGTATTGAATCCTTTCTTTCTCATACTGGCCACTTTTCAGAGAGTACAGTTTATGAGAAGCAGAAGGGAAATTGGCCTGCAAGATAAGAATGGAAAAATAACAGGTTTCTACTCAATATATTTCTGTGCCTGTAGTTATTCTTGTCACATTTGCAGGTAAGACCATGCAATTACTTCCTGTTGGATTCTGGTATACACCATAAAAATACACTTGCATTCTCCATGCACACATAGGGTAAGGTAATGCTCCAATATGCAGTGATGTGGAGTAATGCCAGTACGAGCTGTGGCTGAGGCCAGTGCTACATGTGGACCACAGAACAGCTGAAATGATGATTGATGTTGAAGTTCCTCATTCAATGATAGATGGGGGAGGTGATTTTTCATCCATTAGATATATACAAAGTTAGCACATCCATTACACTATTACAAATGGAAAATGCAAATTAACCACATACTCCATACTTCTATATTCTATTGCTATCTTGAAAGCATGGTAAATTTATAAGACAATTTGAGGAAATAAGGAATTCCTACAAGCCCAGAAATTGTTGTGTTTTCAGCTGTAAAATATTTTTAAAGACTCTGAAACAGAATAAAACAACCTCTCAACCAAACACAAAACATTCAAAAAAAACCCCAGCCCTTCAGGGAACTGTTTGTCCAGTTTCATATTATATCATACCTACACACCTCTTCCACAACCCCCCACAAACCATATTCTGGTTTCAAAATATGTTTCCGTCTCTTTATATGTTAAAGAATATGTTAAGGTCTCTTTATAGGATGTTTCAAGAATCTTATCAGTCTCTGATCTGACCTGTCTGGTTAATCAATGAACAAAACCTGTTCTCTCCTTGACTATAGAGATAGTTCCTATATTATAATGGATCTTCTTGATAGAAGATCCATTACACTATAATCTCCCATCACTGGCTTCTTAACATCTCAGGTCTGTCTCAGACCTGCCTTTAAGATTTCCTTATTAACCCCACTCTCAGCAACAAACTCCCAGTTTTAACTAAGCTATACTAAAGGTCCATTCTTTCGGTTTGTGAAAGATTCCAATTATGTGGAATAACTAATGAGATATCCATTTAATCTGATTAAACACAGCCATTTTTATTCCCTGTATGCCTTTCCATTTCTAGGATCAAGCACACAAGCTAAAGAGAATATGTGTCTCTGGGAGAATAGCTGTGCATCTTTTTCAGTCTATTATTATGAGGCAGGAGTCTTTAGAAAAGAAAAAGTTCCTCTCTGAAGGGACACCTACTCGTACAAAAGCAACTGGTGATGTTTGTGTATGACTTTCTGAAGCCAGCTTGTTTCTTCCTTCCCATGTCCTGGACTGAGACATGGCTTTGTACATAAGCCTGAAATTGGCAATTACATCCTGATTCTTCTAGGCACTGAGCATCCTCCCCAAAATGCTGAGTCTCCTGGAGTGTTAATGACATCAGTGGGAGTGAAGGAGCTCAGTTCCCCACAGAGCTGAGGCACAGCTTCTTTCACTAGGGATTTCAAGTCCTGTTTATTCCTACAGATTTTCATGCCCTATCAGCCCTTGAAGGTGACACAGGAGAAAACATGATGACAACAGGGCATGACAAATCTCAGGGAAGATTTTAATGTAAATACTCTCCCGTGAAATGTAGATATTATTGGAATAACCTGAACAAATCAAGAAATTGGCTGGCAAGGGCACAGCATCATTATCACATTGCAAAATCTTCAAGGAGAAATTGTATAATGCCTTTTATAAGATTTATTACACTGCTGAAATGAAATAAAATATTAGACCTCTAATTTTTTTCAGTTAAATTTCATCAGTAACTCCCTACATTCCTGCTTCCTGCCCAATGAATTAGCTTTTATCATAGTTTTGTCTGAGATAAAAATGAATGATTTGCTTTTGATTAAAAAAATAATAAAAGAAAGAAAGAAAAAGAAACCTGCCTAACTTTGAACTATGAATCAGCCTTGGTGCTCTCATTAAAAACTCCCTAACTTTTAATTGCAAAACACACTCTCTGCTGTCCCCAGACTGTGAAGTAAGAGTCTGGGCAGTTACTCAAAGGAAAAATGGGAAAAAATCAGCATTACTATTATCATAACTTAAGATGAAGGTGTGCTGTGAGCGCATTTATTCAAGTTGGAAGTTGCAAATTTCTGAACTTTGTTCCATCACTAAATCCCTTGACTGACTTTTGACAAGTGGTATTCTTTCTTCACCTCATTTTACCAGTAGAAAATTTCTAGTAGACACTTACTCTGCTAGAGTATTAAATTTGAAATTAGTCCTAAAGCTTTGAATTTATATTTGTAGGAGCAAACAGCATAATACAGTGCAAGACTATTTGAAGAGATCTTCAG
The DNA here is from genome assembly GCF_036417665.1 of Passer domesticus. Classification (NCBI taxonomy): domain Eukaryota; kingdom Metazoa; phylum Chordata; class Aves; order Passeriformes; family Passeridae; genus Passer; species Passer domesticus. Next base: position 80,727,857 of record NC_087474.1, on the reverse strand, counting down.
TCACTGGAGCAACGTTCTTTACAGGACTTTGTCCAGTACTACCCTTTCTGTATAACAGAAAATAGTATTGGTGGTAAGGTTCCAAATTAGAAAGCAAATGAACTTTTAAGAAAATATTGTTCTACTGTTTTTCTCCACTTAATTCATTCAAAAAATCAAATGCAACATAGATAAAAGGAAGATTCAGGCAGAAATCTCTGCACAAAATTCCACCAGCATTACTGGATTCTTGAGCTGCTGGTGAGGAACCTGATGGCAATTCAGAAAGGAAAATTTTCTGAAAAACAAGATGACAAACAACTTGGGAAGTTAGAGAATGAAGTGTTGTGTGGGGGAAAAGAAAATATCTTTGAATGAGTCATGAAGTGCTGTACAGAGCAGAACTTTTACATATATACTTGAAAATTAATATTTTTCCGTGTTTCTCAGGATATTTCTGATTCAGTCTAATCTACTTACAAGTCAATAAGGAATACATAAATGCTGCCATTGTATTTACAGATAATGCCATCCAAAGTACTGTAGAGGGATTTGAGAGCACAGGAATACAGGGTGAAATGAAACCATTGGAATTCAATGGCTGCAGACACAAGGCATTGACGCTATCTGTGACTCTGCTTTTGTGAGGTGGCTTTGGACTTTAGGCTAAACTTAGCAATGGAGAGGTTCCCTTTTCATGCTGAAAAAAAGTTGAGAGTGCCTTCTTTGGCACACCTTTATGAATGACATGGATAACCCTGGAGAATCTTGTGCTATAGAAAGGGCAAGGAAACTGGCTGGTTAGGCAAGTGACAGGTGTGGGAAAGATGATAAAAGCAGAGGGTTCTGAAACTCAGGAAAAAAGGATTAGATGCCATCACATGATGTTAGAGTAGACATTCAAATGAATGTGGGTTTTTCTTGGCTCTCTGGACTTCTCTACAGCCACTCCTGAAGTATGACACATTGTAGAAACAGAAAACTACGCAATCAAGCACTGGATACCATAAGAAGTTTACTGTAAGCGGGTTGGCACCAGTTGAAACTGAGCAAAAGCTACTCAGAAAGATGGAATATGGAGGTTCTGATGTAGCTGGTGGGCTGCACTCCCCATCCAAACAGCATTTTTCCAAATGACCAAACAGGGTTCCTTTTACCAAGCAAATTTCACTGAATGGAGAAAGAAGATGCAAATCTATTGGAGTAAACATGAAAACAAGCATGATGAGGAAAGCTGCTTGCTGGGTACCACACATCCTTTTGGTTTCTTTGAGGTCCCCTGTCTGCCTCTGAGACCCCCAGGAGCTGCAGATGGGATTTTCACATTTCATCAGTCTTCATACAAGCATCTATTGTATGTCATTGATGCATGTCATTGATGGACTTGTAACAGTTTCACCCCTAGTGATGTATGAATGCTTCAAGGACTACTTCCCCTGAAAAAATGCTGATAGATCTACTTAAGACAGAATCTGAGGTTAGCACCAACAATTATGTTGTCATATAGATAAGGAATGTTAAATGCTGGCTATGCCTCAGACTGGCTTACTTTATTTCTGTACTTATCTCATTTTTAGCAACCCTTCTACATCCAACTAAATGAATCAAAATACCAAGGGCTCACAAGGTCATTCCCTAACATTTTCTGCAGTCATTTTCAACAGGTTAAAACAGGTATACAACCAGCCAGGTTTATCCACGGGGTCCCAGCTGAAGAAGTACTTTGTGTTGTAATTAATCACATGGAGCCAATACACAAAGCCAAGCATATGTGGGTCCAGCTATCACTATAATATGGACTTATAGACACCGTACTTTCAAACAGCCACCAGCTGAGCTAAGTGTAACAGCACAAGTCTAGCAACAGAAGGGAGATAGGATTAAAAATCTTTAAGAAATCAATTTTTAGCTCTAGGTTTATTTAATCATTCATTACTTTATATACCATCACCAAGACATCTTATTGGCTATATTGATTTAAAGCATTTTGTTAGATATTAAAAAGTCAGTAAAAGTAGCATGAGATGGTTCAGCCATGGCCATATGGGATTGTTATTGAAACCTGGGAAACAGAGTTGCAATGTAAGCAGTCAAGTCAGATAAATATGTCTTCACTTTCAGGTGTTGTTTCTTAGCATTTACCCTTCTCTTTGCTACCCCTGCTCCTCATTCCCCAAAGGCCCTTTGTAGATACTTAAAAAAGTCAGCCAATGGCCCCTTTTCTTATGCACACACTTAGAAAAGTGGAAAAGGATATTGCAGTGTGGAAGCCATTGTCACCTGTGAGAGTGACAGCTTTGGGCAGCAGGTCAATGCTTTGCTGGCTGTGAAATCAGCAGAGAGAAAAAGACCAACTCTGCCCTGGAATGAGTCAGAGCAGTGGTCAAAGTGCTGCTTCCACCTTGAGTCCCCGTCTGGAAGAATCCATTTGTCTCCATTAGCAGTCCACAGAGCCCAGGGAAGCAAACCTTTTCATTGATACAGCTCCATTACCTAGTTAAAAAGTGCTGTGAGTATACACTCCCTTCTCCTTTTTCTCCCTGCACATTTTTTATTAGCCATGTGTTGCAACATCAAGGCAGATTACAGGACTCAGGAAAGGCTACACAAATGTGGCAAAGATACACACTACTCAAATCCACATTTTTAAGATTAAATTCACCTTTCTAGTATTTAATTCCCCATGTTTCAGAACAGAATCCAGTGGTCACTAAGAGGGATTTTTTCTGGAAAATATATGGCATAACTGTTCAGCAAGCACAGTTTTGCTTTCTTCCAAAGTAATTGGTATTAATGTATACAAGACATGATCAAGAAACATCTGACTTGTTTCACTTTGTAAATCTCCATTTTCCTGATTAATGTGTGATTCTGTGTTTGGTGGCTTATGATCAACACATGTAAAAACATAACAATCCATATTTTCCTGTGCCTGTGGCAGTGATCAAAATGTGCCCAACTAACAGAATTTCTTAGCCATGACCTATCCAGGTATCAGATGAACTGTACCTTTGTCAGCAAGTACTTCCTGGCAAATACCACAGAGCCACTCCCCAATGCTGCAAGAACTCCCTTTCATGTTGGCTGAATTTTGTCCATTCATTTCATTAACCAGAAAGGGATCACTCCCACTGTGGAGATAAGAGGTCTGGAGTCCAAGGAAGCAGCTTGGCATTGCCACAAGGCAATCATATCTCATACATAACAGAGTTATAGCACACCTGGTCTCAGTATATACAGGGAGTAAAGGATGTGTTGTGCTTTGCTCAGCCACCCTGGCGTTATAGTCCTGGTATGCAATAATAAAAGTGAAGTCATCAGGGAAGTCACAATGGGGGACTCTGGTGACTAACTTCAGAGTCTCCCTAAGATACTCATTTGTCATGGGACTTGCTCACAGCTAAATGGATGGCTCATGGTCTCTTGTTTCTTTAAAGTGTACTTGCCACAGAAAAGAAATAAGAGGTTTTCAGTTTGTGAGAGTAGAGGAAACCTTTCAGGTGCCCAGTTATTTCTCTGTCTCTCTCTCTAAAATAATCATAATAATAGAGGAAAAAAACTAACATTTTCTTCATTGTGCTGGCAAGAGGTCATTTCTGCTGCCGAGTGCTTTTCATCCAATGATCTCAAATACATTTCACCCTGGAGATGGCAATGTTATTGCAATAAAGGTTTGGAAAAAAACCCAAATCACAAAACCCTATAGACTAGAATAAGCTTTTGCTCATGTAGTTTTCAGTTTTATGTGTTTCTCTTTCTGTATTTCTGTGAAATTTTACACTGTATCTATATTTACATGGGGCCTTCATATTAAAGATAGTAATAATTCAAAAGAAGAAAATTACATATGCTGATTTTTATGTAATGTAAAAAACCTTTGCATAAAATAGTAGGAAAATTTAAAAAGTGTAGAAAGAGAGTCTAAGAAAGCTGGATTTGTCCAGTTTGAAAAAGGGAAAGCTAAGGAGACACTATAATTGCTGTGTACAGCAATGTTATGTGTTGGGATAGGAAAGACTAAGCCAGGTGCTTCTCAGAGGTGCACAAAAGAGGGATCATAGAATCACAGAATCACAGAATGGTATGGAAGGGGTGGAAGAGAGCTCTGAACACCATCTAGTCCAACCACCCCATGCCATGGGCGTGAACATCTTGCATGAGATCAGGGTGCTCAAAGCCACATCTGTATATTAGGACATTCTTGTCTGCATTTTTCACATGGGAAGACCTCTCTGATGGCTCTGGAAGGATTCTACAGAGTGGTGCCTGTGCTGGTGCAGAAAGAAATAAAGGAAAACCAGGCATTATTACCCAGCTGCAGCATATGAAGCCTGTTTATCTCTGATGGGTAAGAATTGTAGCCAGCATCAACAAAACTGTATTGCCAGGAAAAAGTAGCTCATATAGTAAGAAAGTTTAAGGACTCAAGGATCAGAAGATTCACTAGGATTGTATTTCACCAAAATGTTACTCTCAGCAAAATCTGTGCAAGTGCTGTAAGTGCTTAAGTTTGTGGATCTTGAAAGCAGAATGGAGAATCACTGAAGTTTAAGTGAGCTCTTCAGTTAGGTACTTCTCAAAGGATAAGCTTCTGCTTCAAGAAGCCCATTGGCATTCATTGTCACAAGACAGAGGGAAGCATCATAAATTATACATTCACAGACTTCAAAAAGTTCTGAGAAAAAAAATAAGCAAATGGCTGGATGATAAAACAGCGTCAAGCTTCAAGCCCAACTCTTCAAAGACTTCTGCACAGCAATTTTCCATGCCGAACTGGAATAAACATCACCCTTTCTGATAAAAGCCACTTCTTGCCCCTTTAGGTATATTTTTGCTTTTTTGAATATGTTGGACAAAGGGACACAAGGAGTTTTGTAATGGTGAAGATGGAGTGAGGATTCTTTGTCTTCAGTGGAACTATTTTGACTTTCAACAATTGAGGAAGAGGTATTGATTACTTTGGCAAACAAGTAGTCACTCCACCTAAGTCTATTCCTTTTAGTTAGTTAATTCAGAGTTCAAAATGAAGAAATCACTTTCTATGGAATACATATTTCCAGCCTAATTTAGATGCCTGAAGTTAGGCACCATGAAAGTGCATTCTCTCCTTGTAGAGTAGTGTTGTCAGCCATTCAGCAGCAGTGAGTAGTAATGAGGATGTCCTGAGACCAAGCAGAGGCCAGTCCAGACCACGTTCAAATCGGCTGGTGATTCTGACCAAAAAACATGCTTGAAGAGTCCTACAGAGCAAAGGAATATAAATCCCAGCCCATTCTTCCAACCAGAGGGCTACCAGAAAACATACAGTGTTCTGACTGCAACGATGAGGCCTTTGTCACATCTCTGTCCACGTAAAACACAACAGAGCAACACACAGAAATGTGCTAACACTGAGGAAAAGGAGTTCAATTATATTTGGCTGACACAAAGCTGCTAACATAATAGTATTTTGTATATGGAATATAGAAAATGGGACATTATTTTCCTGGGATCAGTTCCCTACAAGTAAGAAGCAGTGAAAGAAATACTGCAGCTTTGCGTTTCTACCATTTCCTTCCTCCTTCCTTAATTAAAAAGTCCTGTGTGTAGGAAACACACAAAAATCAAATTGTTTAACTTGGTTTCTTGGGACACACAGTTTCCAATTGCATCCAAACAATGACACCTTCTTTGGAGAAATCATCCTTAAATAATTTAAAGAAAATTATATATGCATTTTAAATATATTAAATATAAAAAAACTTCTAATTGATAGGGTGTTTTCTTTTCCCTCGCAGGAATGTTCCTAAAGGCTGCAATATGACCAAGAGTTATGCAGTACCTGTTCTAAAAGAGGATATGGCAAACTCCTCAAGCCTGAAGAAACCCATCATAGCTTGTGTCAGCTAAGCCCTGTTGGGTTTCTGTTTGTAGGCAGTTGAATACGTGAAACTGCTGTCTGCTAAATGGTCCATTCAGCTTCTGTTTAGGTCTGTATGCCCTCAACAATGTTGCAGAATCTGAAACTGGAACAATATGTATTTCCTGATTCAGTAAGGAAGGTGTTAGGGGGATACGATCCTTTAACAAGTAGAAGGAAACAGTGAAAGTGCAGAGATTAAAGATCAGAATGCAACTCAATCTCTTAGGAACCAAAAATGAAAGGTAAATGTGGGCTCAGCTTCTGAGAACCACAGGTTTTAATTGTAGTTTCTCCTCACATAATTTTTGTGACTCAGGTCAGAGTCTCAGATAGGGCAAGTTACTCAGAAAGAAAGCAAATTTCCCATGTCACATTTGAAGGTTAAATTGAAAAATAAGGAATTATTTAAAAATTAGAACAATTCTTCAGAACAGACAAATCTAATAAAGTAGGGAATTATGACTTCTAAAAAAAAGAAATGGTAAGAATATGAATCATGTAACGAGTAAGGGAAAAATTATCCTAATAGAGACAATCATGTTACTCTGGGAATGATTATGCTAAGCCCCTGAGCATGCCCTATATAAATTAGTTATTTCCTTAACCTGAAAAATCTGAAATTAAAAAAAAAAAAAAAGTTCTTGTAGTGAGAAAAATAGGCAAGTATGGGGGAGGGGAGGGCAAGGTCACACACATTAATATGATTATAAATATTTCAAAGTTATTGGGCATATCCTGTGCTAAGTGCCAGTCCTATTTTACTAAAGGTAAGTATGAGAATCTTGCCAAACCTCCAGTGTAGAGGTAAATCTTTGATCATTATTTAGTGCTTGTGGCAGAAAAACAGTAAGAAAAAGGCAACAGCCCATCTCTAATTGAATTCAGTAGAAGCCCTAAGGAACAGATTATACCTCGAGGTAAAGGTCTTGCTACTATCCGGCAAATATAGTTGTGAAGGAATTACCTCTCCTCTTGAACAGGAAGGCCGCATCCTCTATCCTTGCAATGTGGCATGCATGCCACCTCCTCTGCATCAGCTTCACTGTTAACACTTTGTAACTTCCTACTCATTGCAATCCCTTCCCGTTCACATGGGAGGTGGGAAGCTCCTGATTTCTCCTGTGCAGTGAGTCTAAGATCTGAGGAGTGCACAATAGCATGGGGAACTCTGTACCACATTAATTTAGATATCATGACCTCACCTTAGATAAAGAGCTCAAGATTGTTCCAAGAAAATCAACATTTTTCACCTTTTTGTTTTCAATTTTATTCAAGAAAACTGTTGTCTCCCTAGCCTTGAACTAAATTCTCAAGAGGTGTAGAGAAATCCTAAAGATGGTGATTATTTTTCTTAAGAAGAGAAGGATCAAAGGAAGCTCAGATGAAATTTGAATTAAAACACCAGGTTGGCTCAGCACTTCAAACTGCAGCACTGACTCCATAACTGGAGAGATGTCTGAAGCAGATCCAAGCTTGTTTTGCAGAGGCATGTTCCTAGTGAACTCAGAATTGCTGAGCAGACCATTCCAAAAGATGCCACACACCTCCGATGGCAGCTGCTTGGAGGGAGTCAGCCCTCTGAGAGACAGATTCGGTGACAGCCCCAAGGGACTGCTGTGGTGTGGAGGCACAGATCTCATGGCAGGGCACTCACACAGCCCATTCCAGGCTCTGTGCCTGCTGCCCCGACCTCAAACACTCAACCACCCCAGGACTGTGCTGCAGCCCCCCATGGCTGAGTCATGGAAACGAACACAAAGAGCTTTTCTTCTTCCTCCTTTAATTGTTCCAGGGTGCTGCCTGTGTCTGAAATACACAAGCACATATTCCTTTCTTTTGTGTGAGTAGAATAATAGCATTTACATCTGAGGTGCAGAGCCAAGGGAAAAGGAAGCTCCTCACCCTTCTCCTCCCTCTCAGCATCTTCCATTATTTTATTTCCTACCTGAAAACCATTCATAAAGTCAGGAAAAAAGAGGTTTTGTGCTGAAGGAAAATAGCTGCTATGGGCAGATTCACTAATCTTGCTTACTTCAAGTAACATTGTATTTCATGGACCAACATCAAAACAGACCAGTAAGACACATTCCTCAAAGAATGTGATATTCATTCATGCAGGTGAGGTTTTTTTCTGGTAGTACAATGAAGCTCTCTTAGACCTTCTTGACATCTTACAGGTCACAGGAGATTTTCCCATAGCACTGGATGTCCCTAACATTTTGAAACAATATATTTCAAAATACTTAAACACTTAACACAACCCCAAGGAGAAGAGCTTCTCAGAAGGTGAACCAAACTATTAATCTTTACTATGTGACTTAGGAAAAAGAAAAAAAAAAAAAAAGATAGGCATCTTGAACCAATTAAAATGACTTTTCTCTTTTGCAGTCAAAGCCAATTCTTGATTCAGAGCTTTTCTTCTATTTTCAACTTTCATTTCTTTCTTGATTTGGCAGGAAAATATGTTAAGTGATTTTTTTCTTTATCAAGGGAAAAATGATTTGCCTCTAATTTCTTCAGATTCAAAAATGATTACACTCAAGCAAAGTTAAAAATCATACCACAACGTTTAGGCAATGACAAGCACAGAACTTTTTCTGCTACAAGAGTAAGTTTCTAGAAGTTGTGAGAAGCTGAACTCACCAGTAAGAAATGCCTAGGATAGACAAGCCACACCAGGCTGGACAAACTGTGAGTCATGAGCAGGAGGAGTTAGGACCAAAACTTCATAGCCTATCTCTGACCACTGAAACTCTGAGCTTGTCTATTTTGTCTATCACAACAGATTATTGAGAGCACCCTTTAAATTTAGAGTTGTGGTTCCCAAAATCATATCAAACCAGATGGTCTCTGGAACTTTCCTTTACGAAACACAGGGTGGTGCTTTGGTCTGTGTGGTATTATGCCTAAATTGTACAAAGGCACACAAATATCTTGTCAACACCTATTTTCCAAGCCATTAATATCACCTGTTCATACACATGAAGAAAGGTAAGAAGTTGCCACTGTAACTAGAAGCACAGAGGTGTCATTGAGACAATGTCTTAGCACTGTGACCTCTGCAGTTTGGGTATCCAGAAGCAAGGAGAACCTGCCTAGACCCAGTACTCTGAATAGTCCCATCCAAATGGTGAGAGATGGTGGAAAGTCCTTTCCATTCTCTAACAGGGAGGGGAAAAGACACTTGGTTGTACAAGCACCAGCTGATGGTGCTAAACCCCTTGCCACATGTAAGACCTTTCCTCAGTCAGCAGCATGCTGTGCTGATTTGTCTGCTGTTTCTATTGCATATGGTGTAGTTTCTTGTATTAAATGTGATTTTTAGAAGTTTGCTTTTGTGTCTTTCTGTCAACCCACACATACACACATTGGTTTTTGTAAAAAACACTTTTTTACTTGGATCTACAGCACTATCGAGTAAGTCTTTACTGAAATTGTTTTTTATTTTGTTCTTTTTTATCTTTTTAATGGTATTTCCCACCAAATTGACTTGCAGATGTTAATACTTTGACAACTAAAGAAGCAGGTATGTCTGTGTTGTCATCTTGCAGTCAGCTTTTCCACAGGCAAAAATCAGTACTTCCCCAGTTATTTAACTTTTTGTCTACCTACCTGAATTTCAAAAACTCTTTAAGACTTTTTGTGGACATGTAGTTCTAAAGCATTTAAGCTTTACAAGGATTTAGCCATGCAATTCATATAGTCTCTAATAGAAATTATGTGGTTAATTCCCCATGCAGTCCTGGGACTTTTCTCTTTTTAAAATAGCTGGGCAGTTTCTATTTGTAGAAATGTGGTCAGAGCTTTCTGTTAAATATCAGCAGAGAAATTATGAAACCTCTTCGCAGAGTAACTCACTTTTACAGAACAAGACCCACACTGGTCTGATCTTTCCCTATTAGACTTGATATGTTGTGTCAAGCATTTCAACCTCTAGCTTCCATCAAAAGATAAATGACAGCTGTCTCTGAATTAATGGAACACAAGACTAGATCATTGCTCTACACACTACACCCTATGAAATGTTTAAGTACATGCTCGCCTGACCTGACCTTGCTACTTCCACTTTTCCAATTTGTTTTCTGGTGATTGAGAAAGGTGAGGGAAGAGTTCAGCACCCACGCAGGATGTTTTAGTCATACACCATTTTGACATCCATCAGAAATTGCCTTTGTTTTTCTAAAATCAAAAAGTTAGTTTAATACAACTTGGTCCTATTTAAAAAAAAAAACAGGCAAAAAAATATAAAAAGCTCTATGAATTTCATAAGATTTTCTCCTCCTATTATGTTCAATATTTTTGTTAAATATTTTTTGTGAAATACTAGGACCCCAGTTGTGCTAGTCTGAATAAATGAGGTGGCATTTCACTGCATATAGTATAGTAAGATATCCCATACCAACCCATCCTCAAATAAGAAAAAAGGACATTAGGAATTATTGACTTAAAGTACTTCTGGAACAATAGGATGAAATTGTATAACTCAAGATTTTGTGTTGTTTTACTTTCAAATAAATTCTTTACCATGTAGCAAACAACCACTTGAACCAGAATCTATATGTGTTCTATGTATAATAGAGATGGTAAATATATAGTTGTTGCTATATATGTAGTGTATGGTATTTATGTGTTTACAGTATTAAAAATAATCAATTATTTGTATTATTTTTACAGGTAACAAAGTAAAAGTTTGAAGAAGACCAGATTAAAAGCAAGACTTAGAGGAGTAGACTAAGCCACGACTTGTCTCTGAAAACAAATTTGTAATTTTATCCTAATGTCCCACTGTAAAAATAATTACTATGGGGGCCTTAATTATGATAAATGGGACACCAGTAAGCTGTCTTAACACTGTGGTGCAGACTGCAGTGTGCCTTTTCCAGCACAGCTCTGGAGGCCCAAGAGGATGAGCCTTTGGGAATACAGATCCCAAAACTGCACTGAGATACCAGCCTGCAGTGACTGTGATGGACAGCTGAGTACAGCAGGATTTGGCAACAGTAAGAAGGATGAGAAAAGCGAGTATTTCAAGACATTCATAAAAACACTTTAACAGTAACCTCTGTTTCATGAGCAGGATGAAGGTGATGGGCTAACCTGAGACTCACAGCCATAAAAGGTCAGTCTACCAATTGCTCACACAAAAAATGTCACGGTACTTACGGTCCTAATTTTAACACACAGCTGCTACAATGGCTTTCCAAGATGGGTATTTATGTGCTTGAATGACTGGATTTCAATTTCTGTAACATCAGTCATATCCTAATCACTACTACTAAGATAAAGCAAAATAGATCCAACAGAATCAGACATGGAGACTGATTTTTTTTTTTTTTTAGAATAAGGTGCCTAGCTTTCTATCTGCAAGGTTCAATTAGTATGCTAAAAAAGGTAGGGATTTGTGTATGTATGTTTCTGTGCAGGAGTTTTTAAACAGTATTCTAGACATCATTTTTCTCTTGAATTCCACTTTATGGCAATATGAAGAGAAAAATTTCCATATAAATGGAGATATGGGCAGAGTAAAAGTGTGTGGATGAGACCAAAATTAGAATAAAGAGAGGATTTCATTTTTCATTGATCTAAACTTGACATTTTCATAAGCTTCTCTTATGGTCCATAAGCAAAATAAGAACAGAATCAATGTCTGCAGTTTTTATAGCCAGTCTCAGAGTTTCAATACAGAAGAATGACATTTGACCTCATCAGAATAAGAAACTGGGTCTGGATGTGCCTCTGATGCCTCTGCTTACTTGTACTCACCTCCTGAGCATTGCAAGTGTACTTCTGAACCAGAGAGAACAGAGGTTTTCATCTCTGTTCACAATCTAAGGCTTTTTGCTTTCTCTTTGACCATTTGAATGCAAAACAATACGTATTATTTTTATCATGTAAGTTTGTCTTGGCTGCTTACATGCAGGTTTTCTGTGAGTGGAGCATGCTAGTCATAATAGGAATATATACTGAAAGTGTTTAAACAGAGGCTTCAAACATACACATAGTAAGGTACTGGAAGAATACTCTTTATTTAATGTCTTCATATGACTTTAGGGTGCCTATGGTCTATGGAATTGGCAACTTCACCAAAACTACAAACAAGATGCAGATTTGGCAGTTCTAATGAAGCTAAAACTCAAGACCAGATTCACAGACAAAGATTCAAATGTGACCTGCTGCTCTGTAAAGATCCTTATATTTGAGACAATGGTATGAATACTAGGTGCTGTGCTACCTGAATAACACCAACAAAAAAACCAAACCAAGAGTACAGTACTTGAAAGCAGAGAGTTGCAGAGAAAAATTATAGACTGTTTTGCTCCTCAGAAATACCAAATGGAGCTAAAAATTTGTAGCCTGTTTTTATGTATCTGTGGCCTGAAGAAAACCACAGCATTCCATAAACAATATGTGCACAATATCCTGAAATTACATTGGTAGGGAATGGCAGATAAACCATAGCTTAATTCCATAAACACAAATCCTAGCAATAAGGAAACATGAGTATCCACACCAAAGTACCATGGGAAAGAGTCAAAGGCCTAGCTTAAATCCGGGAGACCAGCAAATGTCAGCGCAGTTTGAAACAAGTAAACCAAATGACTACAACCTTCATTGCCTTTTTCTGGAATAAAAAGGAGGAAGGAAATTTAGACCCAAACCCAGGTTTGAATATACAGCTCTATGTGAGTTCACATTCCAGAGTTTTTATATCTGCAGTAGTTACTAGTGTTTGACTCATTACCAATGCATCATTAAAAAAAGCCTGCAGCAACAGTTTATTTGTGCTCTGCTTTTCCCTCTATAACTACAAGCATTCAAATAATTGTGTAAATTTGATTTTTATTTAAATCAAAACTGAAAAACACCCTCAGACACTGAAGTAGCATTCACTAGATGAGGATGTGCACCCAGGCCTGTTGGAGATTTTCTGTACCACTGGCTTCCTGCAAGTCTCTGCAAGAAGGCACTACTCTGATTCGAAGATGATTTTTAGGAGGAAGAAGGGTAGAGGAGAGAGAAAGTAGATGCATGTGTGTGCCTAGCTTACTGCTCCAGGAGGCATTGATGTATCTGTAGCTACAATTCTTGATAGAACTGTCCTGGTGGTGGAAATGTTTTGATCTGCTTTTGTGTCAGTCACTGTTTGCCATAGGGAGGATCACCAAAGTAAATTCAAGATCTGCTGTACTATGACATGTTTTTCTTGAAGAAAAATTAGTTTCTACCTTTAGTAAAGAATGGAAAAAGTAATTTCTGGCAATAGGGCAAAGTCTAGAAACTGCTAGCTCTAAGTGTTTAAAATCATAAAGGGGAAAAGTTATTTTATCTTCTCATAATTTTCAAGCTGTGAGATATTAAATTTATGGGCAATAAAGAACAATGGAACTTTGAGAATGATGAGTGAAAAAGAGGATAATTTATCTGTTTAGATAAATTGTCCATGTTCCAGCTTTTCACCCCTACTCTGGAGTCTTAGTAAGAATATCCTGTTTAACATTTCTTCCCTTGATGTAAAAACATCATGAAGCTGGAGCATTTTCACAGAGGAACAGAAGCCTGCTGTAAGCCACTTAGTTGCTTTTGGAAGGAAAACAAGAGTGAAATTTTGTGAAATGTTATGCTTGTTAGCTTGTTTCTTATCCTGCAATATTAAATAAAAAACTTGTTTTCATTTTCTCATTTTTCAATCACATTTGAGTGGTTTGTTTGGACTTTTTTACAACCTCAAACCACTTTCTGAGATATCCCCTTACTTTCTGATACTTGATTTGGCTATGCCAGTCACCTACCTTGCGTGAACTTTTAACACTCTCCAGAGTTCACAGGGTACCAATGTGTATCCTCTCCACAACTTGAAAAAGCGTTCGTGCTGGACTCTCATTCAGGAAGCTCTGCTTTGGGTCAGGAGGGTCGGGATGTGCCTGTGGGGAAACCATTGAAGAAGAGGTGACTCCACATTTTCCCAGTCCCTTTCAGCTAGCCAGCACTGCAGGAAAAGTCTCCAGACTCTTGGATGCCCCACTGCGCATTCATGTGCTCCTGCACAAACATCCAGGCAGACAAACAGGAGAGACAGAGTGCTCCTTGCCCTCATTAAGAAATTAGCAGGATGCAATCTAGCTCTATATAATTAGTCAGTGAAACTCATTCACACTACAGTGATCACTATTATTAGCGAGAAGTAGTGGCATGGTGGGAGAGTGTCAAGCAAACCTTTTTGCCCAAAGGGTCTTGGTGAGAGCAGCCAGCTGCAGGCATGTTCCCCTTGCTTCAGCTGCTGGGTCGGGGTCACTGATGAGCCTTCTAGTGTGCTAAAGGAGCAGCCAAGTGGTTTACTCTCTAGCAGGGACAACATTTATTTTCTTCTTGGTATTTCTGCTGTTTTGCAGCATAGAACACCAAGTAAATCAACCTTCTGCCTGTGCAAAGGGAAGTAAATAAAGCATCTGGGGAGTAGAAAGGTAAATTTTATATACAAGAGCCTGAATTTTTTCCTCCAAGAAGTGCTGTACACATCTGCAAGCTCAATATATTTCTCTAGAAGGGATGACTGAGAGTGAATGCAGAAATACTCTTCAGAATTATGCTAAAGAAAATACCACTTGTGGAAGGGCAAAAGCAGCACAATAGGTAAAAGAGAAGTGGAAATGGATGTATTATATCACCATTTATTTTCTGAGGCAGACACTGAAGAAAGATTGCCAGTTCTGATGCCTGTTCAATAGTGCCTGGCTAGATCTCATCTCAGCACAGTGTATCACTGTGCTTTCAAGCACACTTTCAAGCAGCCACTGTCGGCATGCAATTACCTGAAAGACACATCTACAAAGTGATTCCAATGCAGGGACCTGCCTGAGAGACTTATTATACTGTAATAATATAAATATGTAAACATTGCACACTAGAAACCTTATTGATCCTTGCTACCAGACATGACATCATTATTAATAAAAATGTAATGGGAGAGCTATAAATATGCAAAATAATAGCACATTAACCTAAATAACACCAACAAATTGTACAGCTTAGCATAAAATTGAAAACCACTAACCAAACACTGTGTGGTTTGCTCATATTAGAAGCAGTCAGGAATCATACATCATGCAACAGTGCAACTGCTAACAATAGTCTCATGAAGATAATTTAGGCTAGAACTGGACAAGCTCCAGGAAATCTGCCTGGAGAGCTAATGCTGTTCCTTTCTTCTCTTTTTCAGTGAAACACCTCAGAGTTGTTTGGCTCGCTGTCCTTGGTGAATCTTATTGAAAGGGAAAGGATAATTTGAAAAGTTAAGGAAGAGGTAAACAGCCTATAAATAATACAGATATCTACAGGTATATCAGGTATATTAAAAATAAAAAGAAATTTTAAAAAATGCAAAAAGCGAACAAAAAAACAACCACTTCCCCCCCAAAAAAAAAAGTAAAAAAAAAAAAAAAGATCCACTAGATGAGTCCGGACAGTTTGGAAAAAGAAGAAAAAAAAGCAAGAAAAATGAGGAAAAATTGAGACAGTCTGTTGCCAAATGTTATTCATTAAATAAAAAGTACTACACTGCAGAAAAGAGTCCAGAGAATGTCAGACATCATGGGAAAGAAATGTTAGACTATAAATTGTTCAAAACTGGCACCATATTTTATATCCCTCTAAACACTGATGATTTACAACCTATATAAATAACATTATTAGTATAAAAGCATTTCTTATAAAGATTAGGAAGACACACCACTAATGAGAGTGGATAGTATGGTGCAGTTCAAGCAAAAATAATAGGCTTAATGCAGAAATTACTTGTGGAGTTTTTTTGCTTTGTGTTATGGAAGAAGTCAGACTAGCTCCTCCAAATGGTCTGTTGTGGCCTTAGAGCCTACAAAACTCAGACATATTAGTTGTCAAAGGCTTTTCCTCTCTTTTATTTTTTTTCCATTTTTCTTCCAATGAGATGAGGCAAGATGCAACACTGAACTCTTAAAAAAAGATATTTGAAAATAAAAGCATTACTTCTGACAAAAACTCGGTAAGTCAAGGGCAGTGTGACGAATGTGAATCCCTGGCTTGTGACACTGCTGTCAGCAAGGCTGGCCTATCCCATATCGAGAGGTCCCATTAGATGCTGGAAGAACCTGCCACCAGAGGAAGAACTGACAAGAATGCTTCTGTTTTATTTGGCAACTTTAATACTCCAGAAAGAATATTTTAATTATTTTTTCCCTCTTTTTCCAAAACATATTTGCTGAAATTTCCATCGAATAAGGAATATGAAGGAAAGATTTAGTTTAGTTGAGTGCAATCAAAAGACATTCACAGAAAATAACAACCAAATATAAAAGTATAACCTAAATGTCTTTCAAATCACAATTCCTGTGATTTAGTCTTAATTGCATTTACAGAATATTCTTAATGAAGTGTCTGTTATTTGCTAAATGCAAATTACTTAATATTATTTGAAAGTTGCATAAACTTTTCACTGAAGCTAGGCTGAATTTGGCCTTTGTAATGAAGTGTCAAACTAGATGAGATTTGGAGGGTTTCATAATGAAATAATAAAGACTAAAAGTTAAATAAGACATTTCTTAAAATCATTGTGAAAGCTTTAACTTGGTTATCCTCATCCCGTTCCTCATGATAAGTTTTAAGTGTTGGTAAAACATCTGAAAAGCAAGTGTATGTTTGTTCATAGTTGTTCTCTTAATGCCACTGCTCTTCTAATTCCTACTGCTCAGACTGATTTTGATCTCATGTAGTTTGCAAAATTCTCACAATTTTATTATGATATTTGGGCTTTATGTTACATCCTTAACTAAATCTGGAGGTAACCCAGATTTTCTTAAGTATTTTTCCAATTTTCACCATTGAGGTGGAAAGGATTAAAAAAGAAGAAAACACGCATTAAAACCTTAGAACTCAAAAGAAAAAAGAACCTCCAGATAATTAACAAGTTCACCAAGAACCTAGTGGTTTGCTTCCCTCAAACTCAGCACCTGAACATTTGAAATTGTTCAGGCTATTCAGATAATATGTACACTATTTTATGGCAGCTCAATGCCAAAGTCTGACTTTATATATATACACACATGTTAAAGCTACCACACTTTGCCACAGCACACACTGCCAGCCTGAGATGGGTAGGCTGAGGAGCTGAGACACAGAGATGCAAAACAACTGAGCATAAGAAGCCAGCCAGATCAGGGGCAGATGGAGGCAGAAAACTCAGTTCTGATTGTGAAACCAAAGCCTATCCTACGAACAAACTCTTTTTTTCCCCCTTTTTTTTTTCTTAACAAAATGTCACTTTTCATTTAGTATATGTGTTATATACTGCTATGTTAAGGACATAAATATTACTGTTTCTCACTATTTGAACATAGAGAGATATTTTAGTTAAACATTAGTGCTAAATTCTATCACTTTGGATTTCTCCTAACTGGTGATTCAGAAATGAAGCTTATTTGAGAGAGAATTTCACAGGCAGCAGGTGATATTCTGAACTGAAAGAGTGTTTGGTGGTTTTGGCTGTTCAATGATTCTCATTCCTTCCTAAGTTCTTCTTAGTGGAGGTGGAAATGAAAAAAAAGGAGAAGGAACTTATTACACATCCTTTATGTTCATGTTTAGTTTTACAAAAACTTCTGTGGGTGTCTTAAGTTGATGTGCAGCCTTTATTCACAATATTCCCTACTTAATCATTCCTTAAAGTTCACTTAGTTTACATAGCGGGAAGTCTGGTGCTGAATTTAATAAACTGGAGGAGTCCTACAAAAAGGACTAGATTAAAAAAAAAAAGAAATGTAGGAGCAAAAAATTAATGTTTCTTATTCATTGGCCTTAAAAGAGGAACCAAGTGATATTCAATGACAAGTTCAGGAATATACCATAAATATATTGCAGATAGCCAAGCACATAAGTAGCCTGTGGAATTTATCACCAAGGGAGACCAGGAATCAGCTGAGATATAGGGAGGGACTACACATTCCCACAGACAAAGACAATGCTTGCGGTTTCAGTAAGGTGAAACAGCAGAGCCTGTAGCCCCTGTGAGCCCAGCACATCCTTCTCTCCAGCCATGGCCCAAGTATCAGGACTGCTCTGCTGGTGGCTGCATCACCTCCCAACAGCCTACTTAAAAATGTCCATTTGAGTCAAATCTGCTGGCCATGCTTAGATTCCTAGAATCTGTCACACAGAAGGATGCCCCTGGCACCCTCAATGCCAAGGATGTATGCCAGCACAGGCTGTCACCTCTCAGCCCCGTCCACGGGATCTACTCTGGTCTACCTTCAGGAAGCAGGTGGAGCCAGCACACACAGAGGATCTTGGAAGGAATAAGAGCAAATACATGTAAGTGTAAAAGGTCATAAGGAATCAAGGAGGGACTTCTCAAGACATGGATGTTTTTGCTTCACTGACTTTTTGAGTTTTCTCTGAGTAACCAGACAAGATAGACCATCCATCTGACCTGGGACTGCCATCCCTGTGTTTCTAAATGCTGAAGTGACATTTGACAGAAAAACGTGTTATACATTCTCTATTAAATGATTCAATTTATCATGTTTTGGGCTCTAAGGTCCTTCTAAGGGCGAGGCATGAGTGTGCTACAGGAGCATGACATACTTTCTCGGAGGGTTGGCTGTAAGATCACTCTATCTAGATGCAAGGGTTCAGCTTTTGCAGATGCAGACCAAGACAAGTTCACCTTTTCTCCATCAACCTTTCCACATAATGTAACACAACCTAATTGTCAGACTTGTTACATCTGAGACAGAGATTGCACACTAGTTACCACATTTTAAAGAGTAACTTTGATACAAACTCTTTTCTCCACTAAATGACAGGCAATTGCCAAAAAGAAACTCAGCACTCTAAAATAGTGAGTTCTTATCTTAAAAAGAACAGAGATGACACTCATTATCATGATACTGGATTTCAATATAATGAAAACTTAGGTTAAAAATATTAAAATTCTCTTTGTTATCATATTCAATGCTTCTCATATAAACATGCACACATATAAATACGTGTGTGTATACATAATATCATGGCTGTGATTTTTTATTGTGCTTTTAAAAAGAGCACATCTTTGAAAGGGCAAAACAGTTTTCATTAAAACAAGGATTTCAAGATTAGACAGCACAGCATTGTGCTGCTTTGAAGCCCACCAAGAACTGAAGAAAAGATACATTCATATATTATTCTGTGTCACAGAGTTTATCATCTTGGATTTCAGAGCATAAGAGGAACAATTTGCAATAGGCACAGCTCCACTTCAGCATCTGAACAAACATGAATGCTGCAGATAGTTAGGGCTAAATCTTGCTATTGATTTCAGCAGGAGTTACAGTAATAACTCTTAGGCACATTAAATCCTACATTTTAAACAGTGTCTTAATTCTCATTTTCATATTTGTTTCCTGCATTAACAAAGGTTTTCTATTATGAGTTGTGACAACTAAAAAAAAATAAAGGAATTTTCTACCCTTAGCCTAGCTACCTAAATTTCAGCAGAATCTGTAATGTCTGCGTCCAGTCTTACACACTGCCACAACTGCAAATGCAAAAAGAGCCAACTGCTGCTAGCCAGCAAGGCTTATTTATGGACAGTGGAGAGAGTGGATAATAAAACACTTGAGCAAGAAGCTTTTGCCAAATGACAATTTTTTTTCCCTGCATATTTCCTTAAATAAATTTTTATCAAGGTAATGTGTAAGTACTGCACATTTTCTTGGAATGAGCACAACAACTTGATTTTATTTCTTTTTTACGAAAATATATCTTTTAAAGAGGATATTAAGGAAATACAAAGTAAAACTTGTGGTGAAGCACTTACTTTATTTCTACATTGAAATTTGTAAAGCCACACTTCCAAAGGAGAAGAATAGCAATAGCAAAATTTTGCATAGCAACTGCACATGCTAAATACAGTGCAAAACCTTTCAAGCCTCTTGTAAAAGCAACATTACTGCCATCAGTTCTTAGTGCTGCTACTATGGTTTGCACACTAAAATATGCTCAAAACACATGGGACTTCCTTTTGGTAGAAATGGAATATCAGCCTTTGTTTGTAGTCTTTGAACCCAGTCAGGGTCTGGAGAGATGGTACTGAGAAGGGAATGGTCTGTGACTCTTCTGTCAATCTTTTCTGGAATGTGGTAAAAGCCATCAAAAAAAAAGGAAGATCACAGTCCTTCCTTTACCTCTGCTACTGCAGTATGTAAGGGAAGAGAAGTCTGTCTTGTGGTTTTCCCACTGTCAGTAAAAGAGCAGACCAAGGACTGACAATTAAAGCCCAATCAAGACTGCACTGGCATTGCTACCAACTGATGTTCAGAGAGACGCTGTCAGCTGTGAACTTGCCTTTGTCTCTTTGCTCTGCTCATCTTCTCTACCTCTGAGGGACTGCAGCTGGCAGTTTTCCTCAAAATGCTGGTAGTAAATCAGGATGTAAGCAGACCCTCTTTGGTCCCACAGAAACAGGCATGCTTGTATTCTTCAGTCTGTTTACTAAGGAGCAGTGAAAGCTGGCAGAAGGAAATGTCCAAGTATGCTCATAAAGTATCCTGTTACTTTTACTGCTGGTATTCACTATACTTTACCCTTAGTGCTCTGTCTTTCTCAGTTTGTTGAGGAACCTCTTTGGAAAGACAGCTGCCACCTCACCCATTTGCAAATTGCTTCCCTCTCTTGCCCCATGCCTTCTTGGACTTTCCCACTGTCCAATTCTCAGGCTGCCTCTAGCACTAAGCCTGCACTGAAATTCATTAATGTGTAGTACAAAGAATCCATCTCCAAGACACCGCAGTACACGTTTCTCATGCATTGGTACAGAGCATTAAGGACAAAGGCACATTGTACAGTAACGTGATTGGTTTTATTCCCTCGCTTATAGCCTAACAAAAGCTGGAAATTAGCTCTCAGCTCATTTCTCTTCTTCTTTTTGCAAACCTGCTTTGCAATATTTCTAGAGGACCCTTGGATACCTTTTAGGCACCTGAGCTCTTGCAGTCCAATAGTCTTTGGGCTGCAGCATCTGTCAGCACACAGTTCATAGCCCCAAGTTCCTTGTCCCTGCAGTCTGCAGCAGCCAGGTCTGGTGCACCACCCACGTCCTGCTGCTGATTGAGGATGAAACTGCACCCGCAAATGTGCCAAGGAGCAGCAGGAGCAGTGCAAGTGAGCAGCTGAGGGGCACCACAGCACAGGCAGTGTCCTTCCTTGGGCAGTGCCAAGACACCTGGGGATAGAGACCAGGACAAGAGACCTCAGGCTGGGTAGGGCAGTGACTTGTGGGCCATGGGCAGAGATGGGGGAGGAACCATGCAGTTAGGTCAGAGCCAGCAGCCAGGGTGGCAGTGATCTCAGGGCCATGACAAAGTGCTCTGTCAGCCAATCTTGCCACCCCCCACCCTGCAGGAGACACTTGGGTGGCCCTGGTGATACGCAGCGACTCTGATCAGTTCAAATGTTCTGTCTATTCCCCTTTGCTCTTCAATCATGCTCTGAATCATGAAGGCAGCAATGTGAACTTACTTTTATATGTGTCTAGACTGAAATAAGGTACCAGAATGTACTTTATTCATCTCATTCCTTCTGCCTACCAGCAAGGCTTTACTTTTAGGTAGCTGAACCATAACTGAAAACCCTATGATGCCACTGGCAAACCAGGAGGGGGCAAACTCACTCTCTTGTACCCTCATTCTCTGGAAAGTCTGCAAGACAAACATGAAGGCATCCACAGCTCTTCCAGGCCTCAAACTCCTGAAAAATGATTTGTGTTCTTTTATGAAGCAACCTCAATGGCTAGCAGGTTGGTGTGCCATTGATATAGGTCATGTGTTAGAGAGATAAATTAGCCATCCATACCCAGGTGTAGAAAGCCACTGCACCACAAATGCATGGGGAGTATATCATCATTCCCGTAATAACACATTAGCATTCCCCTTTGAGCTGTCGTCTGTGTTATCCCCATTTATTATATCACACGTCCTCTTTTGTAGCACCTGAAAGCATTTCTTTACTGCCAGGAAAAAATAAAAGACACCAGTATTACAATGCATGCTTATTCTCAGGTACCTGCAAAATCTGATGTTTTGACATTAAAAGTCTCTGGCAATCAGTTAGTCATTTCACAAAGACTGAATCAGCGCTGTCAAAGATTTATTGTTTTAAGTCTTTCCTATTACACATTCATTCACTTTACCAAGCAGTGTCTTTTAATAATTCTGTTCAGACACTCAGTACTGCTGCTGTCACTGCTGTTCTTACCCAAGCAGTACAATCAATAGATGAATGGACAAAAAATAAATCATTTAATGAATTCTGGTTGAGTTGATTTGGGTCGCAGGGTTCCCCAGTGCTTCGGCATTATTTCATATTCCTGTACTGCCACAACAACGCATGTTTCCACTTGGTTGCTATCCTACACAATGTAATAACAGAAGTTGTGGGCTGGTTGGACGACCGTGTGGAGTCATGAGAGAAGCCTCTGATGTAGCTGGTCAAAACCGCAGAGGTTTATTTGACTAGCAGCTAGCTAGTCAAAATCATTTATCTAAACATGCTCCTTCCTTTCTCTGGAGAGGATCATGCCTGTTTCTACAAGTGTGCACTTTCTTACTTTCTCAATATGCCTTGATATGCAATAGAACCCTGTGACAGAGTACATAGGCCTCACTTTCCATGCCTCAGCTCACATTGAAAAGGAAGTATTTGCCAAGAATCATTGTGCTATGGGGGAAAGAAATGGCTGCAACTATTTCTTCTCATGACTTTAGCAAAAATGGAGTCCTAATCCTGGAGTCATGCTGTATAAAACTATCCCTAGCTCCCTAGATTTTAGCAAGACATGCATCCTTGGGTGTGGAAATAGAGATGCGTGGAACTTACTGTTGGAGTTTGATTGCTGGAAGTTAGAACAGAGTGGTTCCCAGCCACGTGTGAGTTCACTGGATTGTCCATAGGGCTGCTGTAAATTAATCAATACTACAAGAGTTCTCCAGTTTCCCAGCTGCTGGCTTAGGAAAAACACAAGGGTGATTTAAAGTCATCTATCTGGTGAAAGCAAAGAACCATTTATCCCTTTCTCATAAGGGGAGGAGGGAAGGAGGGAAGGAGGGAGGAAGGGAAACAAATATGGAATTCTGACCAGTGGCAGGGTCTTATGGATGTTACAGAAACAAGAAATCTACACTATTCAATACGCTGAGGGCCCTGTATCTGAATGGAGGATGGGAAAAATTCCATACAAGCTATAGGGAGCAAGTTTCTTGCCAGAACAGCCAGAATTTGCTTTTCACCACACTTCCTTACCAGGAGTCTGGCAGCACAAGTTACAGCTGCTCTGTGTTGCTAGAAAAGCCATAGAAAACTAAGGTAGAAACACCTGAGAAAGGTTTTGAGTTTTTTAAATGAATGTAAATACACAGTTGAAGCATATGAGACACTAATCCAACTGACAATGTACTAAATATTATGGTCTACTACAGAAATATGTAATTGCAAGCATGCTTATTTCACGATGCATAATCAGGTTTGGTTTTGGTTTTTGCTTGGTTTTTTTACAATGTTTTATTTACTTGATGGCATGAAATGTTTTGGAGTAAATAGGCTTTTTAATCTGTTTCTAATTGGCATGTTATACTTCTGAATCAGGAATAAAAGGAATTAATAAATGTTACAAAAATTGGATTGAATATAAGATAAATTAGAATACAGCCATTATAGTCCTTTGAGTAAGTATTTAGAAATTAAATTATGAATGTATTTGAAATGTTAATCATTTACTCAACAGGCTATAACAGCTTTCAAAGCACCATTACAATTTGTCATGTAAATTCATATCCATACATGGAATACAAGTGTGAGGAGAAAACAAAAGGTTACTGTTTATGGGCAGTCATCGCTGTTGCAGAGAAGCATTGATTCTCTGTGATAGTTTCAGAATCTGTTCAAATCTTGAACAAAGGAAAACACTAAGAAAATCTGTAACTGAGCAATACAATATTCTTTTCCAAAAGTGCTCCTTGCATAACTTATGAAGACACATTGAAAATGCCTGGTTATATCATGATCAATAGAAGAGGCCAAATGTACTCTGTGATGCAATGCTCTATATATCTCAGGTACTTCTGTCTTATTACCAGTCTCACTGATCATAGAGGCTGCTCATCTTCAGAGAGTGCTGATAAGCCAGAAAAATGCCACTTTCCATTGATTACAGACAAGAAACAAAGATACACGGGATGAGATCCTTTAATAATTTCAGCAGTTAAATCTCTCAACCACTTTGCAGCACCTACTCGAATTCCACTTTATCATACAAGTTCTCAAAGGCCATTGTTACTCCCATTCTGGAATAAGCACATGGGCAGGCAGGGTGTCTGCTGACATCTCGGGTAGTTCAAGAGGTGCCCCCACAGAGCAGCTCAGCTGGGACGTAGGACCGAAAGCAGAGGAACATTCCTTCATTGCAGGTTGCTCTGCACAGAGGAGGTAAAATGGTTCCCTATTTCCTCTGTAATTTGGGACCTCAGCAGCCTGAAGGAGGGAGTAAGTTAATGCTGTGATGTTCTGATTCTGATGCAATGCAAAAGCAGCAGATAGAAAACCACTAAGTGCACAGAAGTAGAAGAGTTTGGGCCTTGCATGTTATCAACTGCAGTAGTTTTATGGAAAGCCTCTTGATATTTGATGTTACAGACTGCTGGGTAATGATGAAGGCTTCTTATGCAACATCTTAGGTGTTGCACCCTTGTGCATGCAGAGGTAATCATGCAAACACAGATCCCAAAGGATTTTTTAGAAAGGTACAGGCCTTCCCACTGTCGGTTACAGTAAACCCTTGATTTGTTTAGAAACTGACTAGTAAATTTCATCTCTGCTTGTATCATAGTTAACAAAGTCTCCTCTACCATCAGCACAGGTTGCTGCTCCCTTATTGACTGCTGTCTAGAAAAATGGGGCATCACCTCTCCCTGTTTTGATACCAGTAAGAGAGTAAATGATCATTACTTTATAACTCAGCATTGTAGGAGCAACATCTATCTCCTGCTCCAGACAATAATTTGGGTACAGCTCCAGAGCTGAGCTACAGTACAGGAGATGTAATTAAATTACATGTGCTGCATCACTTTAGGCTTTCAAAGTCAGAAATCTTGAAAATACTTATTTATTTTCCCTAAATCTACCTACAGTTCAAAGCTACCTAATTTATTATTGATAGAGACCCGCAGGTATCTGCAGGAAGACACCTCTTGAATACGTCAAGAGCATCCCAACACTCAGACTGTGCTCTTCACATCTAGAGTAAGATTCACCTGTCTCACATGCTGAGTTAAATTGAAGATTTGAACATAATTACTGCATCCCAACTGCTCCACAGCTGTTGTCCAGAAGATGAAGGACAAAGCTAATGTCCACCTTCTGGCTGAAGATATTGGACTACCCATCTTATGCACAGTGCCCTAGCTGCTAGAACACAGACCAGCAAAGTGTACAACAGCGTGAGAGTCTCCACCCTTGCATGGAATAATAACTAGGTATTTACCCGAAAGGAAGGGGGAAAGCAAGAGATCTCATGACTCTCCAGGCCTTGCTGCACAGACTGTTTAATACAAATTCCACCTCAGAGATACTGGAAAAAAGCTCTTCTGTTGTGCCAAGTGTGCTGGTCACTAGGACTGGTACTGTTCCCTACATTCAGTAGACAATTCTTTCTCTGTACCATACTGAAGGACATTGGTGGGACAAATTGAGAGCTTTGCTTCTATAGAATCATGCTGCTAACAGCAGGATTATTCTGCTGAGTTCAAATCCCCTCAGGTGCTGGGATAAGATAAACGTTGGACTTGGCACTTAAGCACACTGTGCTACTTGGCATGCCATTGTCTAAAAAGAACACGATGCTCTCGTTCTGTTAGCTATGTTTTATGCCTGTTTTTGGGAGCAGCTGTGAAATCAAAGCCCTGTGCTTTGCAGATGACAAGACACTAACCAGGTAAAGAGGCCCAAGTAAAGTGCCAGACCACTCAGTGATGTCAAGTCCAAAACACTTACGCACAGGCTGCAGATCAAATGCAAATTTTACTGGCAAGAATTTTGGCTTCTATACTCTTTAGTTATTTCCAAGGCTAGAGCAGCTGCAAGCATCTATGAGAATAAAGATTTTGGATCTGGGACTCTTGCATGGCATTTTAGGAGAAAAAGACCACTTATGAGCTATGCCTAAGTGACTGTTGTTTCCACTAAAAAGCATTAAAACTCCAGAATCACTCTGTGGACCCTGCCATAGAGAAATAAACAGTCTTTAAATTCTTTCCTACCTCTGAGCCTCCCAGAGGGGCAAGGCAATTATTTACAAAGTCAATTGGCCCGTGACAGGGAGAATTGTTTTTTTGTATCGTTTTTCATTCCCAGCTCCACTCTCATGCCTTTCTTCAGGACTCGTGCCTTTCTTCACTCTGCTGCTTAAACAATATACATTAGGCATATTTAAGTTCACTGTTCCCCACAGGGAACTCTTGCAATTAACTTGCTGTCCTGGTGTGTGGATAAGTAAATCGGGAATGGACAGTGGTTGATTTGTATTTATGGTGAGCAACTACTGTGAAGCCTAATAAAAAAGTATTATAAGTAGGAAAAAAGAAATAAAACCAAAACCAAACTAAACCAAACCAACCAAACCAAAACAAAATAAAAAAAAAACCTCAAACAAAACCCAGTCAACCAAACACACAGAAGACACACACAAAATAAAAACCAAACCAAACAAACAAAACCAACAACAACAACAACAACAAAGGAAAGTTTACTTTAGAAAGTACATTTTTAAATGTTCACTGAAGCCTTATGAGAGGTCTTCAGATTGAGTTCATCAGTGTAATCCAGATGACTCCAGTTTTTATCAGAAATTTTGGCTTCAGAGTAATTGTTTCAATTTTCCCTACCTGTAGATCTGGAGTCCTGTTCACAGTACATATGTTGTAAATGGCCAAATACAGGAACCCCTGAGATATTCTAGATTTGATTTTTTTTTTTTTTCTATCATGAGAGAATAAAAAAATAGCAGTACTAAGTAGGGGAGGGTTATTGTATTATTCTCAATGTATACCATTGTAGTTTGTCAGAGGCTGAACATCTTCTTTCTACTTTTTATTTAATTTTACAGTTCCTAGCTGATGGAAAATTTCATGTCTGGTCTTACTTTTGGTTGAGCAGCTCTGAAACTCAGTATACAAAGTTGGTTTTCTTTAGAAGGCTGCATGCCATGCTTCTAATAGAAATACCTCACTCTTGTTCACTCTGACAGGAATATTTCAATCCATCACTGACAAAGCTCGAATCAAATCAGATATCAATCAAAGACCTTTTTTCATCTTTTTTTTTCTTTTCTTCTAATTAGAAAGAGCTCCAACAATAGAATAAATTCAGTAAGAGAAAGAATCACAAAAAATGCACATCAAAATCACTGGAGATGTTTTTGCCAAAGGCAGTGCCCACATCACTCTTATCCACCCTATTATTTCTCCTACTTTCCTCCATTGCATAAATGAATATGATGTTCAGAAGGACTGGCCCAGGGGGCATGTAATTTCCCGGCTTTTATGGGACAATTCCTGAGAAAGTACAAATGGCTCAATACCTAAAACTGACCCAGAAAACTCAGTAAAACCCATGCTAGTAGATAAAGGTCCAGCTTTTCAAAAAAACAGGGCCCTAAAAGGCTGTGGGACTCACCGGAGTAGTTACAGAGGTTAGTTCCTCTAGCAGGGTAAGTTACAAGGCAGCACTTACTGTTTCTCATCCCTAAAATACAAAGTAGTTCTCTCTCAGTCCTCTGTATTTGCACAGACACCCAGCTCTTGGACTGACATGGCAGAAGCAGGTCTTCCCAACAAGGGAGATACATTGGAAGGTTCTTTCCCCTTATAAGGAATTGAAAAAAAGGGGAATGACAGGATGCATGCCTACATGCATAGACCTGTACACACACACAGTTACACAGATAGAAGATAATGGCTTGAGTACCCCACAGCTCCCCCCACTCCTTCACCTTACCTCATTTTCTATTGGTTAACATCAAAATCCATCCTAAAAGAGGATTTACTGTATTTTATTTTATCTTGCTGCTTGGACAAGTGCATGGCAATACTATGAGAAGGATGCAATTTTCAATGACCATTAATTTCAATGTCTCATCAGGGACAGAATCAATATGCCAATGCCAGTAGCAGAAGGCAAAAATATGCCCCATACACATATGGACCTGACTGAGAGTTTTCACTGTCCCACATCAGGTCTGTATGAGGTTCTGAGTGTTCCAGCACTGCATAAAAGATCCTCTTGTGACATTTTTGCTTAAAAGAAGAGCTGAGAGTGCAGAAAGGCACCCACAAAGGTTTCCTTTCCCACATTCCTTCCAGAGTATTTAAGAATTGTATTTCACAGTTCTGTTTTGCATGAGCTGTTCAGCATCCCTTGATTCTGCTTCTCCTGATGGTTCAGCACACTTCCTGAGTAAAGTGATACACATTGCATTTTATTTTTCACACAGGAATCAAGAGAAAGGACTTTAAATTATACTAAGACAAGGGGCTTTTTATTAAACCATGCAGGCAAGCCTGTGTATTTATTAGCATAGCTCCTTTGAAATCAAAAGGTTTTGTCATTTACTGGCTGAATATCTGGCCATATTTGAAATTCAGGTGTAAAACTTACTGCTGATAAGCAGTGGAGAAGCTTTAAATAGTAAATATGATATATGGAAAATATGGATATGTGTTAAAACTTTTAGAATTGAAGATCTACATCTCCCTTGCACTCTCTTTGTATTTCTCTGTCTAACATAAAGAAACATCATTTTGTTATATATAGTGAGATGGATATGTATTGCATCTGGTATCAGGCTTTCTCTGAAGATGAGTGACAGAAATCCCAAGCTCTTTTAGAATTGCAGTTTTATAACAAAACTTAGAAGACAATTTCAGACAGGTTTTGATGTCCAGATTAGAAAGCTGTAAAGAAAAGAGGTCCTCATTTTTTAAGCAATATTTTAAAGTGAAAGCAACATGACTTAGTGGCTCTGGTATATTCAATTCAGAGTTTCAAGTCTCAATTTCAAGAATATTTCTTATGTAAAAACAATGCAGAAAAAGACATGCAGCCAAAAAAGTATGCAGTCCAGGTAGGTAAGGTATAAAAAATTATATCATATATCTATATAAAACTGGACAGAAACATATCTAGTCAGGCTGTCCATCTCAGAAAAACTTCCCTTATTCTCCCATGTTCTCCCCAAGGATCACTAGCCCTTCAGCTCCCAGTCAGATAATGACAGTTACCCTCCAGACATTCCTCTCATGGGCAAGCATATTTTTAGTTTTGTTTTAGTTATGAGACCTGGTAGCTCATACTCAGCCAACTCCCCGCACTACAATCAACAGGGATTAAAGAACGTACAATTTACAGCATGTCTGCAGCAAAAGAAGGAACACCTTTTCATCTAAAAGCCATCCTGGGAAAAGTTGACCATGAGAAGCAACTGCAGTTAATTCCCATTTTCAGCTTTGCAAGGACACCTGGACAGAAGTAGAGACCACTGTGAGAGATAAACAGAAGTGATACCTACAAGTGCTGGATTTCTAATCAAATATATCAAGTTAGTCACTTGGGAAAGATAAGTTGTGTATGGGATCAAATGACTACACATGACTTACATGAACCAGCTCTTCTGTTCCTGGGCTTCCTCTGTGCCCAGGCAGCTCATGGCTCCCTGCACCACATTCTAAGACCTTAGGGTGGTGCAATTTGAAATGGTGAAATATCAAAAGGGTGTTGGACAAAGTAAGACTAATGGGAAGGCCCAGCAGAAGCAGTTTTCAGATGCTGATGAGCTTGGAAAGACATGCATGATTACTGTTTTTTTCAAGGAAGGCCCAGCTCCAAAGATGTTGCCAATTGTTTTTGTAGGGACAGATTAACAAGCCAGAGCATTGACAGGTACACAACTGCATAATGCCACCAGGTACTGCCTCTCACTCATCCATTGTTGTGCAAGGCACAGGCTCCTACCTCAGCACCAGCTGCACAAGTCTAACCATGTAGGAGGGGTTGTGCATTTCTTCCTGGTACAGCCTGAGCATCAAGGTTTTGGTACATTAGCCCATGGAGTCTTGAAGAGTAGAAGCAGAAGCTGTTGTGCTAGTGAGAGTCACCCAGTCTTGTGTCAAGGACCATCCATTCAGCTTCTCCTCCAGCAAACTGCCCAGCTGAGGCAGATGAACTCTCCTGTGGGATACCAACATTGCTATTTTGTCACATCCATGAGGCAAGAACTTGTATCAGTACACCTAACTCATACTTTCCTTGCATTGGTCCAGCTCCTGAACCATTTCTCTGTCTCAGCAATCTCTTTAAAGACAGCCAGGTTTCACTGGAAATTGCTGTAAAAGAAAGCTTCGCGTTGATATACGATGACATCCTCAAGATGTAAATGATGTGAACCAATAGCCAGGCATAATTTCTATATTTTCTCAGAGTGAAACAGTTTCTCCCCTTTTCCTTGGCTCCTTGTCTCATATTCATCCTTTTCCACATCAAATGCACAAATTCATCACTGACTGTTCTTCAGGGAATTAATGCTTTCAGCAAAGCACTGCAGTGACAGGCATGCTGTGCAGAGACATTCAAAGATTCCCCAAAATGGCACTGATGAGGATACTCTTAAAGGAGGGATATGACCTATGAAGGGAAACATGCCAGATTGCAATTTGCTGCAGCACTAAAGGGCCACTAAAACCACAACTCTCACCTTTCTTCACATTATTTTTAGATTCTAACCAGACCAAGATGACAACTGTATGATTAACATGGAAGCATTTAGTGACAACACATTGCTGAAAAATTTGTGTAGTGTCCTAAAGGTTTTTTATTTGTAATTAAAATGGGAGCCATGAGCTGTTTGGACAAGAGGTTCATATTTAAAAAAAAATTAAAACAAACAGCACAGACTATGAAGAAAGACAGTCATTGCAAAACAAAGTTTCTGTGGAGCACGGTATAAATGAGTTTCCAGTTTCAGACAAATTTTGAAATTATATTTTTATTTTCTTATCAACTCAGGAAAATTTTGAGCCATTCACCGATGGGAAACAATACAGGACAGATTCAGTCCCTTTGGGACAGACTTTGAATCTACAGAGGAAATGCCTCTGTACACAGCATTTGTTGAATTAAGTGTGCATACTTCACAAATCCAATCAGACTTTAATCCTCTAGCAGAGATTTCTTTTTTTTTTTTTTTGTTTTCCTTTTTGTTATTTAGGAAAAAACCCCAAAGAATATCTTGGGGGAAAAAAGCAAAACAAACACTTTCTAGTGGAATGCAATGGTCATTAGGTTAGAGTCTTAAATGGGCTTTGTATGAGTGAAAGTCAACTGACTTTACTGTTGCTAAAGCTGAAATGTGAATGAGAGATCTATAGAAATATGTGTTTCAGTACAATCAGTCGATTAAGCAATCTCATTGTTCAAACACTGCTAAATGCCTTGCAGTTATGAGATTTTATACATCAATACAGATTTTAAAAGTCAGTATATTACTTTCTCCTCTGGAAATTTATTGCAGTCTATCTAAACTGGAATTAGAGAACTCCTGCTGAGCAATAAATGCATTGAGATTGAATATCATGAGGAAGATCAAGGAGTTTAACCCAGCCACTGAGCCTAGTCATCAGAAAGATTCCTTTGCTTGATGGGAAACCTCCAAGCTCTTTGTTAGTGTGTCCAAATGAGGCCAGCGATGGATACCCAAAGTCAAGGTTACTGGGAGACAGAGCAGTTTCTCCTAGAAAGAGGAGTTACAGGGAATCAACTAAATATCTCAGATTAGGAAGGTCTATGGGAAAACAATCCAGTCCAGCCTCTGGGTTCTCACTCAGTACTGGAAGGCTTCTACACATTAAATTAATTGCTAGTTCACTGAAAATTAATAAATATTTCCCTAGCACTTCAGTCAGCTTGCCAGAGGGTGCCACTGAATTAACAGACTGGGCTGAATTTTTAATTTCATGATCTATAAAGTATCAAATATAAGGTGTTGCAGGAAGTAAGATAAGCTCTCAAAGGCCCTCTTAGATCGTCTTTATTAGGAGATAGATTAGGAGAAAGACTGCAATGGATTCCTTTCCCTGGAACTTTGATGTAAATAAAGGATAAATTACTAAAGTGCAAAAACAATACAAAATCTGAATCAGTCTCAGTGATCTTTAAAACTGCACTGACAATTAAATATAAAGCAACATTTTCCTTTAGGATCCCTTTTCTTAGCCAGCTTTTGTATTTAATGCATCATTTTTTTCAGCTTTGTTGCTGTAGTCTCAGTACAAGAAGAATTTGTGAAGCACAAATATAGGCAGCAGGTAAAGGAGTTGGACAGAAGAGGAAGAAAAATTTCACATGAAGGGGAAGGAGAGGTCTGCCATTGCCAATTAGGGGGGTCAGAAGTGTCTGAGATGCAATTAGTAAATACTATGATTACTTTTGTGACTTTTGTGGGTTTAGACAATTGTCTATTGTTAATGGGAAGCACACAGAGAATTTTTAAATTGGAGAGGATTTCAAGATTTTAAAAAGTTAGATTCATCTAGTCAAGAAAAAAGATCCAAACACTGCAGACTTTTATCGTAAAGAAAATTCTGACTAATTTTTCCCCCCCATTCTATATTTTCATTAAGAATCTTCAAAAAGAAAAGTTAGAATGGTGTAGTTAAAAGAAAACAATCCAGTATTAAGAAGATATTCCCTCTTCCTTGTTCCCCCCGCCTCCCGTCTTCCTCTAAAACCCTCCACCCCGCATCCTTTTTCTTTGTAATCTTTGGGGAAATAAACATAATAAGATACATTAACTTGAAAGAAAGCTATTTCCCAAGACCAAATGGTCTGCCAATGTTTTCTTTAAGATAGCTTGTTGCTACTGCAAGGGAAAGTGGAATACCTAGAACACCCACTGGCATGAAATAGGGCTGATACATTGTTGGCTCCTAAGCATGGTACTCGAGCACGCATTCTCGCACAAAAACTGCTCTGGAGGATAGAAGGGAGTCTACCAGGAAACAAAAGGAGCAAGTAAAATTGTTTGACTTGCTGCTTGCTACAAGTCTTTTGAGGTAATAGACAATATGGTAGCCAGTATTTATTATTAGTGGACTGGCCCAGTACATTAATGAACTTGGGCTGCTCACTGGCAGATGGGTTGCACCACCCCCGCCCACGGTACCTCCACAGTGATTGACAGCTACAGAGCACATCTGAACCACTTTGCAAAAATCTGTGATTGATGTGAATGTCAAGCACTGCAACCTTTCAATGGATAACCAATCACATATGAAAAAACCCAGGATACTGATGTTCTTGTCTTGGAACTTGTCTTTAAGGCTCCTGTGATGCTGTAAGTCTTTCAATGGACACTCCAAACTGCAGTGCCATTGGCAGTGCCAGTAACTTCAGGTACAAAAACTCTGCACATCTGCAGCACACTGCAGGGTCAAAAATCTTATGGTTGTCTTCCCATATAAAGTCTGAACTCCCCACATAAGAACACCAAGATTTCTACTAGATGTGAGAATGGCCTGATACATTTTTGGTAACAGTTCTACAAAGGGAATGCTCAAATATATGTCCAAGGTTTGAGTATTGGTTAACCTTTCACACTGAAAGCTAAGGACAGGAGAGAGTTGTATGGTATGTGTTTTACAAAAATTCATTTACATTACAGTGGCAAATTTTCTGAGCACAGGAAGATAATCCTTGCTCTAGACTATAAAGTCTAGAAAGACAAAAATAAACAACAGTCACAGAAAAAAGACACAATAAACAAATAATCTTAATGGTAACCACCAGTAGCTCTTGTTAATTACAGTCTCTCTCCCCACACCTTCCTTTTCTTTTACTTGTTAATTCAGTTAATGCACTACACTCACTATCTTTAACAGCTACTACAAATTACAGTGCACTGTATTTATGTCTTTCTTCCCCCAGTATTCACCTCCCTTTCTCTGCACAATTCATCCATGAGATAAATCTCCAGGATGGGTAAGAGATTTAGCCTGATAAAAGTACCTTACTCTTCCAAGATAGCTGGCTCCTCCATCTATCATGTAAATTTCTGGCAGGTTTCAAAACCTTTGCTCAGCTCCCATCTAATCTCATAAACCTCTGCATTGCTGCCAGTCTGAATTGCCAAATCCACCTAACCACTGATACCACCCAACAATCTGATAAACTACTCAGGGTTTTGGCTCAGCTTTCACAAAGGGGTTCTCACAAGGGTCAGAAGAATATTTTAAAATGTCTCATCTGTTAGTCTGGACAACAGATTCAGGATAGGCCAGCAGCATGAAGCAGAGCTCTACTGAGCCTACAAGCAAGTATCTGGGAGTACAGAGAAATTAGGTAGGGATTTAGCCCTAAACAAGAGGTCCTATTCTGGTGTGGGATAGAAACTGGACCTGAAACCTTTCACATCCCACAAAGCTATTATCTTTGGGTAAAACAGTTTCCTTAACTGCTCAATTACTGTGCATGAGTAATAACAGAAGAGTGACTTGAGGATACCATGGACCTGGTGACTGTCCTAATCATTGGGCTCTGGAATCAACCTTTCTCTTGTTCAATGAATATTTAATAGTAACACTTCCTTTCCATATAGAGATGTCATGAGGAAAAATTTTTTTAGCTTGATAGACGCTCAGATACTAGACAAAGGAAACCATCTAAAGTATAATCAACTATCCAACAGATCCAGGGTATCAAAGACCAGGAGAAAAAAAGACAGATTTTTATGGTGGTAGAGGTGAATAAGATTGTATTTTCATTTAGCTAATAAAAAAACTAAGTCATGCCTCAAGTAAAAAAAGGAGTGAGAGAAGAAACAAAGGACTGAAATATTAAAATAAAGCAGAATGGAATTTTCAGTAAGTAATTTGACAGGGATGAAAACTCTGGTGAACAAACAAACTCCTTTTTTATGCTTTCAAGATCTACACCATTAGATGAACTCTTCTTTGCCAGCTTGTGCAGCTGACAAGTGCCTCGTTACACTTGTGAGAGAATGTAAGGATTTTAAGAAAATGTCTAACTCTTCAGCTCAGCTCAGCAGGCTGAAAGTTCAGAGGGTAGGAAACCATTTACCATGTGAATAAACTGCAAAATGCCTTTGAAAATTACATTTTTAATTACAGTTGACATTTCTGAGCCTCCTGCTGATGGTATCTCTCTAAAAGGAAAAAAAAAAAAAAAACCAACAAAATTCAAGACCCAGAAAACACTATAGGAGAAACTGTACAGTTCACAAGTTACTACTGATAGAGGCATTGACTTCACATTGCTACTCACCAGTTTTGTCTCAACACCTCTCACACATTAATCTACTTGATCTCACATAAAATGTCTGAAATAACAAAACAGCAGTATCCCTGATTTCCTGAGAGATCTCAGTAGCAAATTCTAATGCTCAGCTTTGCAATTGCATTACTATATTATTCTGCCACCTGTGATCCAAACCTCTGTCTTTCTGTGGTTCCTCCAACATCGGAGATACACTCCTCAGGGCTGAATACCTTCAGTGGAATGGGAAGCTTTCTTGCTTCCCTCTTGGAGATACAGTCCTAGGAAAAAAGCTGGGTATGCAGACAGAAGAGAATCAAGGAAATATGAGACAAGATCTTTGAAGCCCAGTCATTTGGGGCTGAGAGGACTGAAAGTCAGTCACTGTGGTCTGAGCCTAGAGGATTGCAATGAGAGCCAGGCAAGACATTGCGAAACCTTAAAAAAAAAGAAAGCCCACTGGCTGCATAATACATCTGCCCTTGCCCTTGTTTTTCAGTTGCCAGACCAAGAGGACACTGCAGAAAATCTACCATGCCTGAACATTCCAGTCTTAAACACTCCAAATTTTTTCATTATTTCTCTTTGGCAAAGGTAGAAAATGATACTTTGGAACAGGAACATTTTGCCAGTTGCCATGACTTCCCTTACTCCACAAAGGAAAAGTCCTGAGCACTATAGAGTCTATAGGAATTTAAATAAACTTTGTCTTCATGTATTCATTCCATTCTAACATCTACTCAGTTTAATCTGGGAAAGTGTGAGGACCATCTCTTGCACTGCTGTGACTACAAAATTGTCCACAAACACGCTAGTAAGTAAAACCCTGCTGTGCAGTGCTCCCAGTCCCTGAGGCACAGTTGTCTGTGCTGAAGCACTATTAGAGCAGTGCCTGGAACACATTTGACCTGTGTTAACCAATATCTTCCTAAACAACACTAGTTGCAGTTTGTGAGGCAAGGACCTCTTTTACATGCAGCTACCTGATTCCAAGGCATTTCTTTATGTGGAAGCAAAGCTTTCTGTTACAGTTGGGCTCACTTAGTCCAGAACTTCCCAGAATCACTAAATTCTCTAGAGAAGACAGAGCAATGAAGGCTACAAATGCCATTGAATTCTTGCAAAGATGCCTTGAAAGCAAAACATGTGTCATGATCATCTTGCTCTGGTCTGCTAAATTTAATGTAATATTTCTTTGCTTATAATTATAAAACTAAGTTCCTTCTAATACTTCTAATACAAACCATTAACAGAAGCCAGCATATTTATACCTTCAGCACTTGATTTTGATCTCCATCAAACTTGGTGCCAAAAAAACCCCAACTCTTTTGACGTAGACACAAGTTAGTAGGAGTGATTAAACAACATGAGCATGAAGAGCATAGAGCCATATGAACTGGATCTATTCCCAGATATCTGTACTAATATGATACTAACCTCATCGCAATCTATTTCCTCCAAATATAGATAATTTATTTTGAAGGAGTTATAACTGACTATAGTTATAGGTGGGAATATGATATATCTGATCTGCTAAGAGCTCTGTCTAGTCCAGTCGTATATGCCTCCATCAACCAGCAGGATCAGTTTAATTTGTGAGCAATTCCTGACAGCCATTGGTCAGATAAACTGTGCCTCCATAGTGAGCTCATACATGATCTTTAGAGTCAGCAAATGGTATCAAACATGTAATTTTAGAGCTTTTCCAGAAACCTACTTATCCTTCATTACAACATTTCAAGGTGTTAATTGTAGCCTTGTAAATGACCAGTCTTGAAACTTGAGTGCTAACAAATCACTTTTATGCTAGATAGATGAAAGACAGAAATTCAAATTTAAAATCAGTATATTTTAAAATTACCTATAATTCAAAAACCTCTGACAGTGTGCCTTTGGACTTTGCAGAAATATTTCTTTTCTTTTGTAGGAATTGTGGCAATTTCCTGGCCAAGTTAAGGTGCTAATTCAGGAAAGCATCACCATTCACAAAGGATGTAAGCATATGCCTAACTTGAAGCATGCACTTGAGTCTCTTTGGCTTAATGATAGGATCTAAGCACATATTTACATTTAAGCACATGTCTGAGTGCTTTCCTCCATAGAGACAGATTTTAGCTTGTGCTTCAGTGCCTTCACTGTCTAATTTTCCATGACAAAGCTAAAGGCAAATGTAAAACAGTGTGGTGGAATGGAATCTGCTTGCCAGGCTAAGTGCATATAGACAATCAACCTCTACAAAATTATATGCAAACATAAAGGTGCACAGCTCATTAGTCAGGTATTGGGGGGCAGAGAGACAATGAGCCTCTGAACTGTGATCCCAACTCACAGAAATGACAAAGCTGGGTATTTTAGCTGACTGAAGAAGTGATGGGAGAATACTGAACTTGTATCCACCTTAACTGAATTTGAGGTTAAAGCAAGAGAGGAAATAAAAGAAGGCAACTCTTTGGATTTCAGCCAAGCTCAGAACAAGATGGGCATTATATGGGGACAAACAGGCTCAGGCTATCAGTGGCTGCTGTTGCTCTGATTTCTCTGGAAAAAGGTGCAAGTTTGTGGCAGCATGACAAAAAGGAGAGAGCAATGACTGGAAAGATCTCAACATTATTGTTTCCTGCTTCACTGGTACTTTGAAATACCTCCAGTAATATGAAGTAACATATTCCCATGGGATGGTGTTTTGGCAAAAAAAAGGAGAAGCAGCTGTTAGAGGATCTGGCAATTTTGAGATTCTTTTTCTCCTCCAACCCCCTCAGTGCCCTCATCCCCTCTGTCTAAATACATAATAAAGTCAAAATAGCTAACCTCTAAAGTTATTCTCTGTTTATGAAATTGTTTGTGTGCTTTATCAGTTTTTAAAGATTTCTCCTTTACTGTTAACAACAATAAATGACTGAAGCTGTGATTGATTGTACTGAGGAATCAAGGTGACACAGACAATGCAGACATCTTGTTGATGTGTCTCCAGAAGAATTGGGACTCAAAAATTTCTCCACTCTGACATGCAGACCCAGTCATGTATATACACCATTATTGTACTCTCCTATGACCTACTCATTCAGCCTATATGAAAACTAAGGGAAAAAAAAAAAGCAGACAAACCTGCATTGACACAACTGAATTTCATCAACTCAATAATGTGTAAAAGCAGCACATAAATTAATCCCAGGTACCTAAAATGAATAAGAAAGAAAACTACTGAGGTAGGTCTAAACACTCACTGCAGTTCAACACACTGCTATTTGTAAGGTTGCTGAAAAGATGCCTTACACTAGTTTTAAAGTGCCTTTCATTACACAGTCTAAAGGGAAGCAGTAGTAACATTTCTTGCTCCTCAAAACTGACCCTCATCACTGAGAATAAGTGAAATTACTGTAGCTCATGTATATTGCCCATGTACAGAATGGTTGTCCTTGATACCCCTTTTCTGAATCCAGGAGCCAAATACCAAGTTATTCAGAGTGAATTGACTTGTTATTGCTAATATTCTCTCCTATGTTTGCTACTGTTTGTAATACTGTTTGTGATTTTTCAGTATTTCCATAGTATTTATTCCATAAAGAATATTGAAGACTTTGTTTTCTAGTAGAGATGAAGGTAGAGAAAGACAGAGTTATGAAGGCATAAAAAGATCTCTCAAAGACATTTCCATACCTAGCTTAGTTTTCTGAGTGAATCTTGTATGCATTCAAACTAGAAAGATGTCTCCCCAGAGAACACAGTACAGTAATCCTAAGGCTCAACTCATTATGGTAGGCTGGCTTGGAAAAAGTTTGGGGATAGTACAAGAAAAATAAAGCACAGTATAAAAAAAAAAAAAGAGCATACATACTTAGTAACCTCAACTGAACAATTAAGTGTATACTCATATTTTTTCTCATAATGTTATTATATAGTTTGTAGCATATTCTACTAGTACTAGAAAACATTTGATTCTGAAAATAGATATTTTTTCATGAATCATAGCTGAGCTGCAGGCCAAAATCAGTATTTTAGATGAAACCAAAAAAAGGTCATAAATACAGAAAATGCCATTAAACCAATGTGCTAAAGCTAAAATACATAAACCCCATTTAATATATATATTACATTTGTTTTAGCAACTGTCATCTTTCATATCCATCAACAAAACAGACTGAGATGCAATATGTAGCAATAACTGGACAGTCTTGTCTCAGTGCATCATTCAGCCATTTCATAGCTACATAAAAATAAGATAAGATTATTTTGAAGGATAAGCAGATCATTAAAATGAGCTAGTGATGACTGTTCATCTCAAAACCACATTTTTGTACTTACATTGGTGTTGTAAGTGTATCTGGAATTAGTTTGAAGGAAGAGAGTAGCATATGAAAGACAGCAATGTAATAATCCTGTGACTTCGTGCACTAAAGGAGATTGCACTGAAGAGGGTTTCTCAATAACAAGTTATAGAAGAAATTCAAAAGTATAAACATGCAATAATTCAAAATGAGTTATTCATTAAATTTAATTACTGGGCTTGATTGAGACCCATTCATTTTTATGTACATTGTACACACATTCTTATATATTACCCTGCTAATGCTAAGCTGGGGAGAAGAAAAATATAATAAGTAAATCAGATGTTAGACAGGACTCTTGGATAAACTAGCTAATAGGGAAACATTTAACAGTATCTGTTTCCAAGGCTCAATGTCCTGTTCTGTATAGACAATAGACATCTTCCACTACCATGCACTGACAGGCCAGAACCTTCCCTGATACCAGAAGCATCCATGTTATAGAACCAAAAGTATCTGCAAAAGTAGTGTGCACACATACTTAAGGTTTTTTGGGTGTGAACTACCATCCAAGAGTTAGGGCTAATGATATATCCACAGTGTTATGAATTAAAAAATAATTATTCCAAATCCACCATGCTGTCTTTACCTCCTGATGTACAGGATGTCCCCATGCCTGTCACTTTAGGGTCTCTGGCCACTTTTGGACTATCATGCTGTTTGCAGTCACTTCTGCACAATGGGGTCTGAAGGGATCATCCCAGGAAAGTGGAGAGAATTCCAACAATTTTAACAGCTGTGAAAGTGAAAGCCTCCTCCACATAATTATTTCAGACATAAATTTCAGCTGCAGCTCTTAGTAAAATTTCTTTCTCATATAAATAGGGAGACTAAGATAACTGAGTAACAGTCTAAGTTGATTATCTAAGTAACTCAAAACTAGTAAATATAAATCCACCCCTCTCCTTTTTATACATCACAAAGTTTTTATGATGAGCCTGTTCCATAACAGGTGTTAATTTAAAGTAAGACATAGCATTATGTGCTGTCCTTGGGTGCTTGTCTCTCAGAGCAAGACGTACAGCTTTCTTTGTCTGATCTTTTTCCATTTACATTGTTCCCTTGATACTCAGCCTCCTCAGTATACCACGTATACACACTATGCAAGTGGGGGATGGTCTTATTAGCTCTGACTGGAAGAGCTGGGGGTACAGAAATGTGGCACAGGACTGAAGGAAACACCTGCTGAAAGGAAGGCATATCACCCTTGGGTGGCACTAGACATTGAGACCAGAACCACAGTAGCATCATCATTATATGGGAACATCTGGGTTTCTATCAGCATTAGCTTTAAAACCTAGATCACTCTCTCATGCACAGGTAATACCAGATCCTGCTCTCCTAAAACCCAACCAACAGCCTGCTGCATATGCGTGGACATGGACACGACTCAGTCATCTATCACGTAGAAACTTCCTGGCTTGCTCTCCAAGGCTGAAAGACAAGTGTCAAAAACTTCAGAATTCACTAACTGGAACAAAACATTTTGTATAGGTGAATTTCAAATTTTTCTACCAGACAACTGTGATCTTAGAGCCTAGTTTAATACATCACTGCAAAACAACTCATGTAATTTTCATTTTCGACTGCTCCAGTACGTGAGCTTTGCATCAGCTTTTGGCACTGAAAGTGGGTTTGGATGACAAAGTAATGTCTGCAGTGAAACATGTTTCCCTTCCAGTATGTCATTTTTTTATGTGAATAAAACCTTTGGTATCAGATGCTGAAGTGCTCAGTGTTTAAGGTAACATTGCTGTAAGCAAGAGTGAATGGAAGCATATGGAGATCAATTGACTTATTCATAAGGTGCCACCACAACAAACTAAGCAGGCCACCTGCTGTTTCACTGCCTCAAGAGGCTTTTCCCTACAACTCATTCTAAAATAATTTGGTGGCAAGGCTGACACTGAAGTCAGATTACGAACTGGAAATTCAGCAAAAAGCTCACCAGGGTTGTGCAGGCAGAGGTGTTTACTTATATACATACCTCTGTGTCTTTTTTTGCATACATGTTGCCTGCACAATTCAGCAAGACTGCATTGCTGCTTTTTAGAAATACAGCATGCAAAAATAACACAACTCAGCAATTAGGGCTCCGACCACAAATTTATCTATCACTTTGCAAATCCTGCACATTTTACAATAAATGTTAGATAATAAAGCAGTACAGTTAATAGGGAACAGAACATATCTAACAAGGAAAGCAGTAAGAGTATGTTGCACTACATAGCACAGGTTTCCTTTAGCATTTTCACCTAAATTCCACACTCCATTTATCATTATCCTCTGCCTTCTGTGGGCTAACTTTATCACATGCTTGCTTTTGTCTTGGTCAGTGTATGTAAGACTTTTGCCATGACCTGAGTCTCTTTGTGGCTGGGCTAAGGGCCTGGAGCAGAGAATAATTTAGGCTGGAAAATACCTCTATTAAAAGCCAACCATTAACTCAGCACTACCAAGTCCACCACTAAACCACGTCCTTAAGTACCAAATCTATATGTGTTTTAAATACCTCCAGGGATGGTGATTCAACCATTTCCCTGAGCAGCCTGTTCAGTGCTTGAGATCTGTGAATCTGACAGACTTTTGCATTTCCTCACTCCCTCTCTACACTGTGCTGGTTTCCTCACTCTCAAACTCCAGGTCTGAACCCCTTCTCACAGATTTCCAGATCCATCACCTCAAATGGACACATATAGTTGGAAAATTCTGCTCTGTCATATGCACCAGTTTCTCAAAATTTAGCAGAGGCTTACAGACAATCTTAGGTCATGGTTTACCTTTAGACACAGTTCACTAAGATGGCAAAGTATTCAGCAAGTTTAGGTTTTTGAGTGCACTGTTTAATGGAGCCCCTGGTCCTTCA
This sequence comes from Passer domesticus, assembly GCF_036417665.1. Lineage (NCBI taxonomy): Eukaryota > Metazoa > Chordata > Aves > Passeriformes > Passeridae > Passer > Passer domesticus. Next base: position 80,685,409 of record NC_087474.1, on the reverse strand, counting down.
TTGTGAACTTAAGACCTGAGCATAAAAGACATGTCAGCAGCTCTAGGGTGACCTGCTGTGTTTTTAAACACCCAAATGAAGTCAGCCTCTTTGCTTTCTCAGCTACTCTTTATCCCCACCAATCTTGTCCCTCATGGCACACACGTGCTCCATTCACCACTCACATCTCCTACCTCACGACTGATTCCCTGTCTTTCACTTCCCACCTCTCCCTCCAAGAAACAGCTCTTCATTCTTATTTATTCTCTCCAGCTTCTCTGCTGCTTAGGAACTTGTAAAAGAGGGGAAAAAAATGAAGTGGATTAAGTGTATGTGAGAGCTGTTGTCTCTGCTTTCAAGCCGTGCCAACACTGCAGTCCTGTCCCTCTCAGCATGGACAGCCTAGAGAGAAACAGGCTTTTGGAGGGGGGGAAATTAGCTGCTAAATTCTATCAAATCTGCAGGAAGCACACAAACTGCAGGCTTCAAAAGAGTTCAAACAGAGCAACGGTGTGACTGAACTCCTAACTAGTGTACTGTAAGGGTATTTTTCATCTTAATTGTTATCAACCTACAGGATAACACTGCTGTGTTCACAGCTGTACTGTACAGGCTGCCCGAATCATCCAAATCCAGCCCCCAAACCCTCCCTTATTTATTCTGGAGTGTGTTGTGCTGTTCAGGGTGGTTATCACTGTCCAAGGAAACGTTTTATTTTCTGCTCTGTGTTGTATTTTTCAGCTCTTTAGCCGGACTATTACAGTCTCTTGCTGGGCTGTCAAAACAACTCAATCTATGCTGACTAGCTAGAGAGAAACGTATAGTTTCCATCCAGTGCCTCCAGAGTAGCAGTTCAAATAGGGAAGCATCAGGGACTGTGATCTGAATATCAGAGGATCACCACAATTAGAAGCTTTAAAAAAGACTTCTATGGGTAATAAATTATTCATAGCTTCAAACTATCTTAGATAATTAAAATTGCCTGCTTTCAGCAGATATGCCATCTACTACAATGCTCCCCCCTTCTCACGGATCTGATTGACACTATCTCTTTCAGATAGCTGTATCCACTCTGTGTTTATACATTTGACAGGTGCACTACGCATACCCCGTGCTGTATTATTCACTTGTGCATGTCTGTGCGTGCATGCACATAAAAACTCTTACAAGAGAAGTCTGCTGTTGTGCTAGGAGGTTGACAGCAAGTATGCTAAAATACAACAGGTTAGGCTTAGCTTAATATGCCATAGAAACAGCATATCATGTAGATAAAGGCCCAGAGAAGCCCGGGTGCAGGGAATAAATAGCAAATGCTATGATGAGAAGAAAGGCAAGTGAAATCCTCTGTTCCATGAAGGAGCTGACACCAAACACGTTACAATACCTATTGACAGTAACGTGAATCTGGATTTCTTCATTGAGATGATGTCAACTTGCAGTGAGATTTAGCTTGATTTTCTCTGAGGTCTGCTGAAATATAAATACGGTGGTTTTGGTTTTCTCCCCGTTCCCTTTGCAAACCACACACAGAAGACATATCCTTTGGAAATGACTGCTTGCCAAGGGTGACAATACCGTTGCTCCTTAGCAATTTAAGACATTATTTATTAACCCATGAAAATGGAGGGAGAGAATATATTTCTCCAAACCATGATCCTGAACCTTTGACTTGAAGAAAATGTTAAAAATTAGGAAGAGGATTACAGAAATTTCAGTTTGGAAGAGTGAAACTTTCTTACAGTTAACAGCAAAATATTTTAATGTCCTTCTGTGCTATGCAACCTTCCAAACTCATACTACTTCCATTCTGAAGCATCTATAAAAAGAGAGGCTCTACAATAAAATTAAAACTCTGCAAGTAACCTAGTGAAAGTATTGGTTAAAATGTGTAGGTGGCTGTAGACAGAAAGAAATCATAATTTAATTACATGTTTACATGGACTAAAATGACCATTTACACCATATATGCTGTTCTTTCTATCTATCTCAAGCAGCTTGTGAAGGGGGGTTGTTTTTAATTTATTGTATTTTTTCTTTAATTGAAGTAAACCTCTTTCATTTGTGACTCATTAGCTTATCCTGGCTTCTCATACAATACAATACGATGATTACCCTAAAAATAGTAATTTCTTCCCTTTTGTTGACAACTTCTACCAGTTCAAACAGGATGACAAATAAAAAACTCAAAAAAAGACAAAATAGAGCATGATTTTCAAAAACTGGGGTGCATTCAGTGTCTATATACTTTCTCTTCCTTAAGTCTGAGCCCTTTTTTTTTTTTCTTTTTTTTCACAAAGAGGAAGTGGCCATTACTCTTAAGGTTATGAGTAGGCTCTACTTCTTATATCTATTATTTTTCACTTCTTCCCTGTGTAAGTGAATGGAAAAAAGACTATTAAGAAAAGCGAGGGACATTGAAAACTTCTTTCCAACATAATAGAAAGAAAATCCAAACTAAATAAAGAAACATTATTGTCTTGATAAAAAAAAATTACATTAAAAAATTAGTAGAAAGAATCAGGGATGTTGGATTTAACTTAAGTGGCCACAGGCACAATATATCAAATGTATGAAAGCCTATAGCAGCCGGGGACTAGGAAATAAATAACAAAATGCTATGATGAGGAGAAAGAAAAACTATTTTGTTTGTACTTGAATACAGGACTGGATAACTGAATTTGAATATTAGACTGGGTATTGCCTATCTGCTTAATATCATTATAACCAGAAATTATTTTTCCATGATAGAATAAAAACAAAAAGTCCCCATGCAAGTACAATAATACATCTGAAATTCATTGTCACTGTGTGCACTTTAACATTAAGTGGACCCTCTAAGTTCTTTAATGCAGGAAATTAAAAACAGTGAGAAGAGCATCCTTTGAAAAAAATGAAAGACTACACCAAAAGGAACCTAGGGATGCCACAAGATGAGCACTGCTGTTCTGCTAATCCGAACTGTTTGTGTGACAACACTGAGTTTCAGAAATATTACACGATGATCTAATTTGTACTTCTGTAAATTAAGGTCGGGTTTGGTCTCAGATCCAAGAGGTGCTTACAGACAACTTTCAATGGATTCAAATTATGAGCCAGAACATTAAGTTGTCAGACTGACCCTTTCTTGCTATTAATACAGAACTCATCTTGGAGATTTTCTGCACGGCTGTATGGATTGCCTGAATTTGCATAGACCTGAGCAGTTCAAATTTGGAATGTAATGCAATCAATTCAAGAAGCAGCATCTGAAGCTTATTGGCACAGGAAAGTGTTCATCTTTCATTGTATTATTTTGAAACACTTCACCACATAACACTGTATATTTGTTTTCTGCAAATTAAAGTCCATTATTTGCATGTTGAGAAATGGAGGGACAATTAAAATTTCACAGGTCTTAAAATAAAAACAATTTACCTGGATGCATTCAGCCTGCTTCAACGTCAATTTCTTCTCTGAGCAAGGAAAATTATATAAAACAGGCTGATTACCTGTTCACTAATGCCATCCTTTACCCCACCATATTATCCCAAGGCAAAATCAGTTAGAAACTATTTTTTGCTACCAAACATTTGTCATATCTGCTCTTAGAGACCATCAGTGAAGGTTTGCCCCTCTATCCATTTTTTTTTCCCCCATTCTTAACTACCTGACAATTTACAAGCTTTGACGGATACACAATTTTATTCTCCCTTGCTTTAAAAATAATGTCTTATTTCTGACACATTGGGCACAGGGAACAGTTTATTCCCTTTCTGTTTATATCAACCTTTTTTCATGTCTTGTGCCATAGAAGCAAGCATGTGCTTTCCATCCCAGTCCTTCCTTCTTTTGACGGAACTACTCCTACAGGTTCTGACCTTGATCACACAACATGTCCTTCAGTTTCTGCAGTCTCTCACACTGGACCACCTCTCTTTGCCAGTACAGTATCTAAAACTGAACACCATATGTTACTCTGAGGTACTTTCTCTGATGTGGCAATATTCTAACATAGGTGGCTATGTTAGAATAATTCTAGTTCTTTGTGTCCCCCCCCCACGTCCCCACAATTTATTATCTTTCCAGTCCTTAACAGTAGATAATGGATAACAAGTGATGCAATGACATAATATGATGTACCATCAGTGTAGCAGACATAAGCAACAGGAAATGTTAAAAACACATCTTCTGATTTCCTTTCCCAGCACAGTCAAGTTTCTCAAAAAGGTTGAAGGGGCAGCAGGCCAGGTTAAGGGATAGAACACAATTCCTTGTCACAAGCAAAATGAGACAATGCAGGAGAATGACATCAAGAGTGCTTTTCCAGGTGCTGCAATTGTGTGTGGGCTGATGGACTCACTCTCCTCAAAGAGCTTTTTGATGCAGCTGTTAGTGAGTTCTCCAGAGGTCTGGTAACTTTGGCATAACCAGAGGGATCAGACACACAGACAAAAATGGCAAATACTCAGGGCAAACCATGGACAAGGGAAGGCACACAGGAGTCTCTGACTGGGGAGCAAAGGAACAGTGGGAATCCTGTCATTCAGCAAATAAAATGGGTCATTTCCCAGAAACCAAAGACAGCAACAGCCAGAGACTGAGAGATCTTTTAAAGCAGGAGAGTCTAGAAGGGACTTTCCAAAATTCCCTGGACAAGTCTCGTTTAGTGTAGGCAGTAAGGAAAGGCTGATGCTCTCCCCAAGGCAAGGCTCTAACCCTGTAGCAATCCCTTTTCAGTGGCCAAAAGGCTCTGCAGACCTCACACCCCCCACAGGTGTGTAAGGGCCACTGAAAAATGGCTACATCAGAGGCTCAGTTAAAAAGAGGATGAAATGAGCTTTCCTGCAGTGCCATAAAGACTTAGCAATGACAAGAGCTAGTAGGAGCCAATACTAAGAACCAGCTTCTAGCCTACTTGATTCCTTGTGCCGTTTTGACTGAGTTTGATGGAGCTAGGCATAGCTGAGTTCAGAGGAGAATTTGGCCCTCAATGCCTCCCTTGAACTTTTTGTTCCAGACTTCAGGACTCCCACCTGGCTGTGTCAGCAGAGCCACAAGGGAAAATCTATCCCAAAAGAAAAGAAGCAACCAAATAAGGTAGAATCCAATCCCAAAAAAAAAAAAAAAAAAAAAAAAAAAAAAAAAAAAAAAAAAAAAAAAGAGAAAATAAACAAGTATTACATATTTTAGATAATCCTTTTGTTAGACTTGATAAAAAACAGAGGAAAAAAATCACTGTAATTTCCACGTGTTGAGGAAGCCTGTTGGGCTGGTCTCTGGAGATATGGGCAGCACACTGTCTTCTTTGCAAACAATTGGCCTGTCTTTTTTCTGACCTTGTGAAAAAGTTAACAAAGAGCCAGTTCTGGTGAAACGTGTGGAAGACAAGCAAATACATTCCAGAGTCTTTGTCTGTAAACCACCAAGCTTTAATATTACTGCAACATAGGAAGGGTCTGTGCAATTTATGGCTCAAAAAACCCCCTCCATCCACATTGTCACACATTTGAACCTGTAGCCTGAGAACTTGATTAGACTGGAGTGAGCTGGGCAGCTCAAATGAAGATACATTTGTAAAGACATTTTCACAAGGTATTAAATGGAATAAATAATACACAAGGCATCTTGGAAGGTACTTTCTGTTGCAGGAATATTAAGAACAACTGTTCTCCTCTGACTTCCTGCTGAGCAATGTTACCATGAGAATACCTCTAACCAAGGAGTTTCATAGATTAGAACCTGGGTTTTGAAAACATTGTGAGTGCCTGCGGCCTCAGCCCGAGAAAATTCTGGGTGTTCATCAACTCTGTAACCAGGATTAAGAATTGTTGAGCCATTACTTATGTCTCTCAAGAACAACACATTAGCCTGAGGGTCAAAAAGAAGAAAATGCTCTTGGATACACAAGGCTAATTTTATTTGCAGAGTGCCCAAACTGGACCATATGAAAAAAGATTCACAGAAAGCAAGTCTGATAGCTGCAAGACTTAGGCAGAAATTCTGGAAAGGAGAAAATCCTGACCAGAATGTCTGCTTGTGCAAAACTGTAAGCAGAATATCACAAGCTGAGTTGAAGCCCTTTTGGAACTGTGGCAACCTGTTTTATTCATATCTCTCTCTCAGATGGCAAATATGTTGCTAATTATGTACTGGACTGCACAGCATCCTAGTGTAAACTCAGTTTTCTGACAGCTGTTACTGTACTTTTATGAAATCTTGATTGTTTAGAAGATACTTTGCTGTCTCAGACGGTTATAGTAAAACCTTTTTCTCTGAGAACAAAATCTGAAAAAGAGGAATGAGTTGGGCATTTGGATTCTTCTCCTCTAACAGATTTCTGAAAGCACTGGCTCTTTCAAATAAACAACCCCAACAGTTATTTTTTCTCAAAAAGGCATATGGTATAACAGAACAAAGATTTACTCTGTCCTTTCTTGATGGGGGTCATGTTTGCAAAGTGCTTTTGCATTATGTTTAAGGGTAGATTGCAAAGCAAACAGAGCAATTATCCTATCAGCTGGGAGGCAAACCCAGATGAGGACACAACACAGGGAGTGGGGATAATAATCATGAGGATTTTGGCAAGTATGACCACATAAATGCTCTTTGGAAAACTGGGCAACTTTACATACCCTAAGAATATTTTTCTTGGACAGAGAGAGAAAATAGGTAACAGTTGTACCCAAACTTGGGAAAGACAGAACTATTTGCAAGGAATCTGCCCGTGAAGAAAAATGAGGCATGTAAGGAGGAAGAATGCCTATTTGGGGGATCAAGATAAAAAGATTTTTCAAAATCTAAAACTGAAGAAAGTTGTTAGGCTCTTCAGCCTAACAACTCCTTAAATTGTTATTATTTTTCCTGTAAAATCGTATAACACTACCAGAACTCCATTGTAATTTGAAAGTAACTCAAATAAGAATGAAAAGTCTTGAAGAAGTATCTGACCTTAAAGAGTTCACTAAAGCCCAAGTAATTTTCATCTTAAGCAACTGAATATATCCATGAATACCCTCTCTACAGGTTTTGAAACCCATCACTACATTAAAAAAAATCTCCAATGTCAAAAGCCAATTACCTGTCCTATAATCTTGTTTTGTTAGATTCAAAGGTTAAACTGAGAGTTAGGCACACTTTGTATGCTTTTTACTTTTATTACTGAGTGAACTGAACATCTTGATTTGAATTTTACACAATGTAAACCATACATTCCATAGAGAATTTTGCCTCAGAATCATATAAATTTTCTCTTAGAAATTTCAGTTAAAATTATTCTTTGGGGTTTAAAGCCATTTATACTTCAACCTCACCATTTATAAATCCAAGACCTAGAATAGTCACTGCTTAGTGATTAATAATATCAAGCTAATGATAATGGCTTTTAACTCATAACCAGCACATAAATTAAGCAGTTTCAGGGTTGTTAATTTTTGTTTGTTCATTTGTTTCTTTTGGTCAAAGTTCATCTTCATGTCTTAGCTTTCCAGAATTATGTTAGCTTATGAAAATTCAGGAGACTATTCAGAAAGTTTCTCTCATCATTAGCAACAAGAAGTTAGTAATTAAAGTCAAAATTATAATATTCAGGGAACAGGAAGAGTATAAAAATAACAAAATTAAAAAGAGAAAATATTACCATTGAAAATACACTTGGGCATAGAATAACAGAATAAAAGCCAATGAAACACTGCCGCTACAAAATGGCACAAAAATCAAAAAATACAAGGTGTATAAAAATCTCTTTGATCTCTTTAATCTCTATATCTGCAACAAGGTCTGACTTCCAGTGAAGCTCCAGTTTAACAAATGGCATAAAATTAGCCCTTGATTGTACAGTATGTTGACCAGGAATTCTGCTGATTTCTCACCTGATGGACAACATCTATAAAAATAACATGTACCTGATAGTGCTGGAGAAGTTGTTGGAGTGTGGAGCACTAAAACTTGAATTTATAAAGCTGATGACAAGTATTTCTAATTATCAGAACCTTCATGAGTCAAATACAGAGATTCAATTCCAAGATAAACATTGTTACTCTTCTTATCCATATCACAACTCTGCTCCCTAAAATCAGATCCCCACATGTACTTGGCTTGGTATAAAACAAGGAGTAGAATATGCCTGTGAAATTGGTACAGTGGCTGCCTTCAGACTGCTGGCCAGGCTCCTGAAGATCCTTTCCAGCTCTTAGAATGGAGTGTGACTAACATTCTTGAAAGTTCAGGACTGTAGCTTTCTAGACACACTACTAAGAACTGTCAATGTCACACCAGACTGGAATGCCACAAAAAGCACGCTGAAAAAATTTGTGGAGGTATTTTTGGAGTCAGACTTTGTGTGCTATCTTGGGCAGTGTGGATATTCATTCTGCTTAGGTGTTAAAGCCAGGGAAACTGGGACCCCAGTTTTGGAGGTCAAAGGAGCCCATGAACCTATTTCAGCCCCTACCATGGGAAGCCATCTCCTAATTTCAAGCCATTTAAATTCTAGTGAAACACCTGCAATAGCACCAAGGAGGTAGAGTGAACACCTTCTTTAATGTCACTTTGCCTCTATCTCTCATGTCTAGAATAGGAATCAGTGTGTTTTTCTACCTTACCAAGACTGGTGAAAATGGAAGGGCTTTAGATGGAAATGAAATCAAATATTTCTTTTCGGGGGAGAAGATAAAGACCTGGAATAGTTAGTATTTTTAAATAAAAGTGTATAATTTGAAAACTTAATTATTTTGGTAGTGAAAAATGCTTATTATAAAATTCTAATTAAAAGAAAACAATTTTCATTATCTTTCCTAATTATAACATATTTATGTGAAAGTCAGCAGTAGCAACGGGTTATGCACTTTAAAGCAATTAAATTTCCTACTTGTCTGATTTTGTTAGACTAATCAATTATACCAGGAATTTAATAAAGTGGACATTTAAAGGAATTTAATCTATTCTCTCTAGAACAAACAAGATTAACAAGATACGGTTCAGATTTGAGAAAAATATTTAAGAGATAAGCTAAATTAGAAAGTGAAAAGCCATTTGTGATTCCCAAACAGTCACATAAATTAAGGAAATAATTTAAAAAAAAAAAAACCACCAAAAACACTCAAAAAACACAAACAAACAAAAAAACACCCCAAAGGTTAACAGGCAATATAAGAGTAATTTCTTTCCTCATAAAATAATTAACCTTTGGAAAAGGCTTCCTGTCAACACAGAGGCTTTTACTGTGCCATTTAAGAAACTAGGCACATTCCTGAAAGATGAACAATAGGGAACTTAAATAAGCCTTTGAAAATAAAGCATCTTGGACATAGTCATTTCCTGTGAACAAGGTTCTTTGCAGTTTAGAAATCAAACAATTCTCTTCATCTCTTGCCTGGGAAAACAAACTCAACAGGTATTTTATAAGTAGGAGAAAAGATGAAGCAATTTATTTTAAGTCTCTTCTTTATGCATCCTTTTGTGGTTGGTCTAATTCCAGGACTACAAGTTTTCAGTAGATGGATTTGCTCATTAACTATATGCAGGTCTGAACACCAAAGTTAAATGGATGAAATATTTCTACCATCACTGGCTCCCTTCATATGAATTGCTCTGTAAAAGTATTATTTTGCACAGAATACTTGTATACTCTTGTTATTATAATTCTCATATTTAATGAAATAATGAGAGAAACTCCTGCTTTCAAAGCACATTACAAAGATCAATATCTCATTCTTACTAAAAATAAATAGGATTTAGGTGCCTAACTCCCTTGGACTCCTCTGACACTTCTGGAAGCAATCTCCTATGGTGAATAATCACCAGGGTATAAAGTTAAAAAAAAAGAAAAAAGAAAAAAAAAAGAAGACAAAGTAAGCTTTCAATAAATCTATATATCTGGGGGAGTGTTTTAAATTCCAAAAAGGACATTAATTTCATGTGAAGAAAAAATCATGCTGAAAAACCATATTGAAATAGCAGTAAAACACCACTCATTGGTAAAGCATTTCATTTCTGGACAGATGGAAGAGGTGAAAACATTCACCATCTATCTATATGTACATCCACTTGCTCTTTATAAATGAATTCTATGCTGTGTATAGGTTACAGTGATTTCTCCAGGGTGAAATTGTCGTTCCCCATCTCACCATATTCTGATAATGACTGGAATGAGTTTGATATATTGAAACACTTTTGCCTTGATTGTGTTTCTCATTCATTACTAAAGCTGAGAATATTGAAGTTGCAAATAGTGTACAATATCTTATTAGAAAAATAAGTAGTTCCAGGTCCAAAACAAAAGACTGGCACCTGACACTGTAATAAACCAATACAGTACCCTATGCTGAAATAATCATTCTGCAGATCTGGTACAGAAAAACAAAAAAAAAAGAAATCCATTACATTCACATTTTATAATTATATTTGGAAGATGCCCCAGGACACAACAACCAAGCAGTGAACTATTCATCTTATTTATAAAAGCCAGTGTGTTAAAGTGGAAGCTATGATACTCAAGAAAGGCTGATAAAATGACAAAATATGAACTCCAGGATTTGAACAAAATGGCTGTAACCCAGCAAGGAAGAATCCATTTCCTATGAAACAGCAGAAAGATTCACGATACATCTCTCCACATCAACTTCACTCCTGCAGTTCTGCTTCAACAGAAAGTGCAAGAAAAGCACTTCTTTTCTTGGCAAGGCAGGGGCTTTCACATGGCTTTATGCAAACAACAGTTTGGGCTATATTGATAGTTTTCCCTTTTTAAAGATATTCTGTTTGCTGTAAATATGAGACTTCTGCAAACTCAGAAGTGATAGCTGGATATGCAGTATTCATCAACACTGAGTGCACAGGGAGGATTGTAAAAGCCAGGCGTGCTGATGTCTGTGAGGTTCTGTCACTTAATTGAGGATTTTTAAATAAGCAAAATATACAAAAAAATATTCATTTCTCATATGTCTGTATTTTGAGGCATGAAGGGCCGGGAAAGATACATTAAGGAACAGGAAGAGTCCTCTTAGTTTGGGCTACAAGGTGGATTTCCATTATAAGATAAAATTTAATATATAAATTGGCTCCTATCTCCAGTTCTAAATTCTAGATTCACAAATCATATTGCCCTCAAGATTTGTAGCCTAGGTCACAAGCTGAGGTAGGATTTTTCCACCATATTTGTAGTAAATCAAAGAAGTTCATGAATTATGAATCTATGAAATAGAGATGTTCACTATAGTTCAAAAAGTCTCAACTATTTTTTGTCACTTCATAGCCAAAAGAAGTAAATAATAATAACTGCTCAGTGAAAAAGAAGACAGATAAGATTTCATTTAGCAGACTTTTGTGGTTGAGGTCTGTGGCACAGCACAAAAATTGCTTGATAGCCATCACATCAGACACATTATTAACATTTATATGAAAATGCTGATATAAGTTATTCATCCCCTGGAAGAGACGTGTAGCTGATATTCGTTCTTTGAATCTGGTTTCATTCAGGCAAGCACAAGTACTCATCAATTTTATGTGTCCACAGAAAGCAGCCACATGAACACACACATGCACCCCCATCCTAAGGCCTTCCTCTAACTGGAAAACTGTGATTCTATTGGAATGAATGAAGGTGGAGGAAAGACAAGTATTTAGATACCATCCTGAGCTCTAAATATCATAAGGTGAGTTAACACTCATATCTGCAACGCCCACAGGTGAATCTATTAATGTATGTACTTTTAATGATTAATATATCAAAACTAATTTGTATGAAGTATAAATATACCAGTGGGGAGATTTTTTTTTTCTTTATTTATAATCTATTAAAACATAATCCTGCAAATTTTTCCCATTGGTTATTGTGAAGTAATGATCAGGCAAAAGCATTTGCAGGGTTCCACATTTAAAGCACATTTGCATGTGCTTTTTTTGCATGATTTTTGTTAAGGCAGACAGTATTTTTGCAAGAATTAAATTTATTTACTTTTAGGATATAACAACAACATGATGACAACAATAAGGGTAATCAGGACATGCACAAAAATGTGCCCGATACCACACCAGGTTTGTTTACGCCACCCTCCAGCGACACAGCCAGGGCTGTATTACCCAGGGCTGAGCACACAGAACAACAGCCCAAACTCCTCATTTCACAAACCATCTACTTTTATTCTCCTAAATGCTCTACCTCCAGTTTTTGGCGGGAGTCAGCTGGTTAAAAAGCAATGAAGAAAAGCCAGGCGGGACAGAACTGCCATAGCTTCAGCCTGGTGCAAGCCGAGGAAGAGAAAAGGTCAGCACCACAGAATTCCCTGCCCAACAGATGAGCTTCCCCGCTTCCCCATTTCTATTCAGCGATGGTCCTTGTATATGGCTGGTGAACGGGCTCCTGGCCAGCGCCTGCAGAGGTGCCCAGTAATGTGCTTTTGTGCATTCTCTCAGCCAAAGACTATTTCTGTGCCAAACAGGAGATGGACCAACCACTGTGTCAGGAACAACAAATACCCTGTTCCTTATCCAGCCTCCTTTCTCTTCCTAAATACTAAATACTAAAATCCTAAATACTACAGTTCAAACCAGAAGCCTTTGCATTTTCACACACACACACCAGAGTGGACAAGTGCATCTTTTCTAGAGCTGGTTGAAAGGGTGGGAAAAATGTTTTTTTTAAAAACACAGTCTTTTTCCAAAACAGACACATTTCGTAATGGATTAAATATTGTTTTGAAATTTTTCAGTTTTTACTGAGCTCTTATTTCTCACTTTTCACTTTTTAATTTCTGCCCAGTGACGTAATGGAAAATATCCCTTCTATCCCACTCTAATCTCAAATCTTTATAAAGGGAGGCTTCCTCCCTCCTCCCTTCATTGTGGCAGCACTGACTATGTTTAACATCCACTCCTGATGTACAAGATATAAAATCATCAAAGATGCCTTTTTAGTCTTTATTCAGGAGTGAACTATCTGCTGTGTTAGAAAGCTTCTAAATTTTAGATGAGAAAAAATAGTAGATTACTTGAAGCTGTTTCAATAGAAAAATGAAGGGCACATTAAGGAATAAACAGCTGCTTTGACATCACAGTGATATATGAAAAGCAGGTAAAATTCAGCCTAGTTTATTTTTCTTTCTGAGACATGTAGGTGGTTGAAACCAGCTTTTCTAAAGATGCCTGAGAAATTTACTTGAAAGTGTGTAACCAATAAAGCAGTTCTTTATTAACAAAAACCAGGAAAACAACAAAAGAATTTTTACAGTTTCTTCAATGCTTGAACATAATCCCTAACTGTGACTTTTGCTCCCAAGGCTTTTTGCAGCATTTTCTTGTACAACCAGCCTGGAGCTTGGAAAAGAACTAGTACAATAGCATTAAGCCTCAACATGGTGTGCATTAATAACTGACTGCTGCATACTTTGGATTTGTTGCATTAGGTAAGAGGATGAAAGCACAGTGCCTTCTCTTTTGCCCACCCAAGAAGCATGCAGACAGCTTAATAGTACACATCCTTAGGAGTCTAATTACTGCCACAGTGGAATTATTTTCTTCTTAAAAAAAAAAAAAGAAAAGAAAAAAAAAAGCTATGAATTTTGTTCTTTTACTCGCTTTTGAAAAACATACTTGTATGTCTTTTCTTTTTCCCTAGAGTGCCTTTCCACCCTATAAAGTGGGTATCAGCAAAGAGATGTCAAGAAAATAAGAACACACCAACTATACATACCTCCTTCTGTGCTATTCCAAATACACATTTGCTAATTAACTTGCTTAATATTTCCTAATATTCTTATTATTTTATTTTCATGAAGGCAGTAGCCTTTCTAACAACAGTTACTGAGCTCAGCAGTAAGTTTTAACTAATTTTCCTTTGTAAAAATAGACCAAACTTTTGTTACTATAGTACTTCTGTTATGAAACAAAAAAATCCCCAAACCCACAAACTCCATAAAACCCTAGAAAGTAGCTGAAAACTCAGAAGTCACTGCTGAAATAGCAACAGAGCACTCTAAAATGTTGCCATGTTTCCTATCCTACTGAAAGCTCTGCCATCTCTTGAGCACCCATTTAGTTTTCTACCACATTAATGTCCTCATCCCTCTGAAAATTTTTTGTGTCTTGAGCTGTGTAAGGGAATTCTGCAGACTAAGAGTGGGCAGGAGAAGCAGCAGCCCTGCAGGTATCCTAATGAATCCTTTTAAACCTAATGCCTCTGGCTTCTGAAGGCTTCTGATTCATTGGCATATGTGGTCCTAATGCTTCCAGGATTCTCTCAAAATCACCAGGCAATGGGCATGGGAATTTCTCAGCCCATTACTGAGCAGTGAGATATCAGGGTATGGTGCTGGGAGCGGGAGTTTTGCTCATCGCCCCACAAGGAAGGCCCACACAATTGGTTCAACTGAAGCTTTAAAAACCCAATATTCTTACCTAGACAATAATGGTAACTATTTCTAATAGCTCTTTAGGGGGCATATGACAGTCAAATCTTACTAGCACAGCAGACAGGAGAGGAAAATAAACCCAAAACCAAACAGCTGTGAGGGTTTTACATTGCCACAGTACCCACCTGCAGAGCTGTGTGCAGATGCTTTTCTAGAGTGCTGTGCCAGTGTGCTTACTGACTTGCACAGGTTAAAGTCAGGTTTGAAGAATTTGCCAGATTAGGATCTCAGTTTAGACAGAGCACACTCCACCTTGTTTTTCCAGCCTTTCACAATAGTATGAGCTGCAGCTCCTCAGCTCTGGCAACAGATTACCACACCTATAATTCTTTTCATTAGCTATAACTGATTTGCCCAATGACTGCCTTGTCAGGAGATTTCTGACAGCTCCAACATCTAGATGATTTCTGAATCAAACAGAAGAAATATAATTGCTTTTACCTTAGTAGGTAGCAGCAATCCTTCTTTGTCTACTGTGGAAGAAGGTTAAAAAACACAGAAGAGCAATTAAAACAAAACAAAACAAAACAAAACAAAACACCTAAAAACCACACAAAAACCAACCACCACCCCCAAAATAAATAAGCAAACAAATATACACCTAAATAAACAAGAACTGAAGAACAGAGGAGGTTATTGATATATAAGGATCAGGGGAAAAAAAAAACCAAAAAACTCTCTGCTGCCTTCCTCCCACTCTTCTGTGCATTTTTCAAACTAACGCCTAAAATTTGCAGAAAATAATATTTTCTTCCTTTACATAGGATCATGTCTGTGTATATTCCCTATATTACATGATGTATGGGCATGGCAAGGAAGTAAATTATTATCCTTCCTTTGGCGTCTTTGTTTTTTCTTCTTTCTTAAATAAAGCCCCAACAATAGGAAAAAAGATTCAATAGAGGCAAATACTCAGAAAATATCAGAATGGGAAGAAAGCAGGGTTAACTATCTTTTCACATTTCTATTAGCCTTTCCACCTGTGTGAGGATGTACCACCTTGGCAAGACTTGCACAGATTTACTCTGAAGAATTTATGCCTTTGGTCAGAGTAAGTTAAGTTAGTAGCAAGGCTAGATCTCAGCCTCACAACAAAAGCTTTTCCTTCCATGCTTGTGCTGCAAATTCACACACCTACACTCCTCTCCCAAGAAAACAAAAAAGCAAAAATTCAAGTCTTTTGATGAATCTTTACATATGCTACTCTTATAAATGGATGCATACATTTTAGGAGGAATTTAAATGTATTTTAAACAAGGCTGAAATGGAAGGGGGAAAAATAAGTTTCTCACTTCAAAAAACCTTCAATAAGCTCATGTACACTGCTGTGGTATGCACTTTGCCAGTTACATTTCTGAAGGTTTTGAAAAATGTGACTGGGAGTTTTTAACAGTGCAGTGTTTGCAGTTAATCATCAGCAACTTAAAAAGACATTGACATCTGTTGTCTAGAGAGAAAAAGAAAAATGTAGGGGGGAGAGTAGGCAGGGGGGGTTGAAAATTAAATCAGTTTGAATCCTCCTTAGTGTTACAGAGTCAATAGCAGGAAATTTGCTCTCAGAAAAATGTGGGGTTGTGACCCTCTGTGTTTCAAGACATCCTAATTTAGCTTGATCCTTCATGCTCTCTGCTCCTCCTACTTGTACCCTAAAGGCAGGTTTTCTCCTACTGAGAAAGAGATTAAGGGGAAAAGTGCTGAAAGAGGGAGGTAGAGAAAGAAAATAAGACAGGAATAAACCAGAACTGAAGTCCTAAAATCTAAGAGATTATTAAAATTCAATCACTCTGCAGCAAACTTATTTCTATGCAGACACCAACGACTTCTTTGAACTGATGTTGAAAGGTAACACAAAAACTTTTTATTAGTGTTTGAGACCATTTTCTGAGGACACCAGAGAGAGCTGGTTTTGACATATACAAGTAGTGCTCACACACTATATAATGAGTATACATCTACCAAGATACTTCTTCATCTCAGTTTGGACCATACGAGTGAATCAACTTCCCAATTAAGTAGTAAACTGTGCAGGCTATAAGACAGCTGATGAATGGTAGCTCCCTAGCAATTAGTGAAGAAAAACAATGCTAATATAGAGGACATTAAAAAATATTAATCAGCTGTTAGTACAGCTCCAAACCCATTAACTATAGTTGTGTTGCTTGTCCAAGTGGGGTATTTATGGTTTCAAGTAGCTGATTTCCAAGCAGAATGTACCATCATGTGGCTAAGTAGAAGCTCCCAAGCCCACAGAGCAAATAGAGCAAGGAGGGAGGTGGAAGAGAGTGAGATGGAAGAGAGGGAGGTGAGTGCAACCTCAACTCTGCTTTCTCTTCCCAGTCACTGACTGCTCAGAGCAGCTCTCGAATCACATCCTCTACGTAGTCCATGGGAACTCAGGGGAAACAGAAGTCCACTGGAATTTCAAGGGCCTCTTCAAGGCTGGGCTGGAGATAAGGTCCCACTCTTCACTCCCAAAATCATAACAACAAACAATGACTTCCATGCAGAGCACCCAGCTTCTCATCTCTGTGCCTGGGCTCCATGCCAGGTTCAGTATATGTTCCTGCCTCTATCCTTCCAGTTCTATTCCAGAGAAAAGATTCAGGTGGACTACACAGCTCACGTCCCACTTCAACAATGTGACATGTTGTACATGACCCACAAAGACACGAGGTCTCAGGACCCCAGCAGGTTTTATCTCCTGCCAGGTTCAGAGTGCACGTGCAGCGTTGACCTCCCCAGCAGTGCTGGTGCACACTAGCGCATTACCACAGGATATAAGAGGGGCTGGAGTAACACACCTAAGTCCAGGTCTCTAAGATCTGATCATAATGCATTTGTGGTATAACCTGAAAACCCACAAATTCGGCAGTTGTCTTGCTAAAGGTCTTTGCTTCACGTTCATAAAAAGCATCGATTGCATTGAAGTTACTTGACACATGACAATATTCACCTCATAAAGTATTCCAGAACTGAGCACTTCAACATGTGAGCTGATATCAATGTGTGTGGGGATTGATTGAGATAAATAGATTGGTAGAGATAAATTATAAAATAGGATGTCCTTGATTGACAGCTTTGCTATCTAGTCAGAGAAAAAAAAATCAAAAGAGGGCAGTTTAGATCAAAGATTAAATTGCTCCTATTCATAGATTCCTAGATTTTAACATCAGAGAGCCAAAAAAAAGAAAAAGAAAAAAAAAAAAAAGAAACCACACACATTTATCTAGACTAACCTCCCACATAAAATGGGAAAAAAAAAAAAATTATATTCCACCCATAACTTCTGCATAACCATAAACGTAGTTTTAGAAAGACATGCCATTTCAATTAATATCATTCAAGATAGGAAAAATGTGGTTCCTGCTTAAGTAATTTCAGTATTAAAAACATGCTCTTGAATTCAAGTCTGAATTTAACCAGGCAAGCCTGTTGCCATTAAAAGCTGATCTGCCTTAATCAAGAACCCTTGATGCATGTAGAAGTGCAAAGACAAGAGAAAAAAAACCAACCCTTTCCCCACAGAAATGCAAAAACCATCCTATACCACCAATAGAGCTTTAGATAAAATAGTGTAATTTGGTGAACTGCGTTCAATTCCAATAATAACTTTTCAGTTTGACAAGCAAACAAAATAATATTGGGAGTATGAATTCTATATCAACTGGAAATAAGTTTCATTGTATCTCTATAAAGACAAAAAAGTCTCCTGAATCTGTGGAATCTAAGAAATCTAAGAGGTCCCTTCCAGTAGAGCTAAGTAAAAAATTGTTGTCTGCAACATATTGTAGGAAGTGTCAGCTCTTGCCAGCACATGGCATATGGCGATCTTCCATTTTTTGAAAAAGCAAAGACTTAAAGCTATTAGATATCACTTTTTCATATCTGATGTAAAGAACTGATTTGAAAATTTAAAAATAAAACAACACATTTTTCCTGAACGTTTTGAAATGAGATTTCTCATTTGTTTTTGGCCAAAAGAGTTTACCAAACTTACAATTCATTTCAGTCAGCCTATCAGCAAGGCAATATATCATTTGAAAGGTACACTCATCTGCAATGACACTTAATCATAGTAGGCACATAATTTACATTACTGTACATTTTTATTTTCATACAAAGAGTTTACAACCGATTCTTTTCTTACATCTTCAGCAGACACTGATATTTTTCATAAATATTCATCCTGCATGCTCATAAATATTTGATTAATATTAATTGTTTGTTTGTTTTAAACATAGGTTTTCCTTCAGTTGTCATGACTAGACAGGAAGATATACAGGAAGGTGTTTGCATGGGAAAAAAAGTGAAGAAGAAAAGCTTTCAAAGAGGCAGAAGTAAAATGAGTGTCTAAGGCAACACATTACTTCCTATATTTTTCTTAGAACAACACCTCTTTCTTTGTGACAGCATTTTTGGGAATGATGCATATTTGCCCTGTACTGTTCTGCCCTTTGAATCCCCACTGGGAACTTAAGGATCTCTTGTCACAGCTACATCACATCCAGTGAGCTCAGGATGTCACAGGCACACAGGTGATACTTAATTTTACTGGTCTAAGGAAACTGGGAGTAAGAGTAAGATTCTTGTACCACCTGAAAGTGAGTAATACAGGGGAGAAGATAGGATATCTGTGCTAAAGGACAAGAAAATAAGGTTTATTGCTCCTGAAATTAGTGAATCTCTTGATTTCTTAGTGTTGCGGATCATTTGCACAACTAAAAGAAATCCTTTGTTGAGTCCTGTGTGTGAGGAGGAGCAGGGGAGGAGATGGCAGATCACTGAACAGAGTGAAAATGCAGCCAGTTCACAGAGCTGTCCAGCTGCATCGAGTTAGTGACTCAAGACATCCAACAACCTAGAGGTGGTTGTTTTCCTTGCCCTGTGGGTTGAAATACCACCAGCACAGGAAAAGATGAAAAGTACATGAAATTCACTGGACACCCTTTTGCAGACTAAGGTGGTGCTTTCTATCATTTATCATGTCAGGGGACCAAACCGCTTTTCAGTTGCATTTCTATTCAAGGATATCAGGAATTTAGGACATTCGGGAACACGCTGGAAAACTGGAGACAAGTGTCAGTTATCTGTGGGTATAGATCTACACAGCCTATTTTCAGATGAGCAATAGGTTCCCAGACAATTACAGTGGCCATCTCTGTGCATTAATAACACCCAGAAGCAGTAGCTGATGCAGAAAGCTGTGTGAGTAAAGGGTGTTTGGACCTAGCCTGGAAGATTCAGCACCAACCTGCTCTATCCCAAGGGAGGTTTGGTGGGACACCCAGAAAGCCACCAGCTCTGCTTACTGCCAGCTGTGGCTAGAACAAAAGCTGGGCCCATAAAGCCCAGCAAAGTCTTGGACTGGCCATGCCACTCTTTTCATCTCATGTTCCCCCCATCTCTGCAATCGGAGCAAGGTCACTGCACAAAGCACAGCCCCAGTGAATGGGCATAAAAGTTCTGCAAGAATCAGCTTGCTGTGAAAACACATAGTAGCTCCAGGCTGGCCTCATGAAAAGCCCCTCAAGCATCATCACATTATGTTCCCTGTTGCTCATATTCCATGCATTTTTTCTAATGTATGAGTTTTCCCAGACCTCCGTTACTTAAAATAATAGTGTTATCAAGATCACTGACAGTTATGTTAGCATAAAAATAATATGGGATGCAGCTCCTTCGTGTTTCTGCACTTGACCCGGCTATTAACCATTGCCAATTAAAAAGAAACTTTCTCTTGTGGCAAAATGATCATTTAGCTGTCTACTGTGAGCTCGTACATTTTCTTTTCAATATCTTGTACCAGACATTCTTCTGAAATTCAGAGGCAATATTCAGTAAGGACATTTTTATAGAATTTTTAGAAGTAATCCAGTATCTTTCCATGGAAAAATTTAAGGTTTTTTAATCTGTTAGTTTTTTTGCTTTTAATTAAGTCAGAGAACAATCAGTATCTCTGCTGCATGTGTGTCTTCTACATTCATTCACACAATATACTTATTATGTAAGATTTAGAAATTACTGACTATGGACTAAACATGAATTTCCAATTCATTTGTGTTGCCAAAAATAAGTTCAGTTTTAGAGGACTGAAGCTATACTGGAACCTCTAAGAGGTCAATTCAGGCCATATTTCTTCTATACCTTTGGTTACTACAGTTGCAGTTGGAATATTTAGAGCATTTTGGATCTCTCAAACAGAATATCTGCACTGCAAAGACAGGAAAAGCACAGCTAAAATGATGCCTGTGAGTAGAATATTAACAATTTTGTTTAGTTTTGAAACAGACATTAGAAAAAAGTAGTTGCCATGAGAACTCTTCTGTTTCATACAAAGAAAATTGTATTAGGATTGTAAAGTTAAAAACTTAAAAGCTAGGAAATGGCAAAAATAAGCTCACCTTTTCAACCTTCATTATTTTCTTCCCTGAAAATGTCTTTAATTATATGAGAAGATATGGGGTTTTTTCCAAGAAAGCCCCTCCTTTTTTCAGCCTGTAAGGTGAAAGGTGTTCTCTATTTATGCATCTATTTAATCTGTTTTTATCCCAACCATTCATGCTTCCAATACATTTTGCAAGCACAAGGTTGAATACACAATATTTTAGTTCCAGTGAAAGGCTTTCTAGATGTCTGCACTCTAGTACTTGAAAAAAAAAAAAGTATTCACAGTTTTCATATTTTTATCCTGGCACTCAGTTTTAAAAGGAGTTGAAGTTAAGTGGCATTCAGATAAAATTCCTTACTAATACCCTAATATTCCAGACCACCTGAAGATTTACAACAGTTGGAAAGAAAAAATATCATTGTATTGCAAAGGTTTTTGTGCTAGAAGGTTACATATGCAGTGTTTATAACCTCTCAAAAGAATCAGTATATTTTCTTCTAAAACTGCTGCAGACTAACAAACAATTTTTCATTCGTGGCCCAATTGATTGTCTTCATGGGGAGCTTATGTAAAGTAAATGTTGGTTTATCCTTACATTCAGTCCCCTAATGTCTTCTGAATTATCAGTGGAGATAAGGCAGAATGATATCAACGATCTGCATAACAATAAAAAAGCAAATATTTTGTTCACATCTAACAGCTGAAACATGAGTCATATTGCCTGGAGTGGCGTGAGTGGAAAATGCGATTAAAAACATAAAAGTGAAAGGGAAAGAGAACAGCAAGAGTAGATTCTGGTTTACAGCTATTAAAGTGCATGAATATTACTAGAGTTACTGCACTTCAGAAAGTCTGGCTTGTGCCTCTGAGATTCCAAAGCCCTCTAACAGCAGTAAACTCAATATTGGATATAAAGACACATGCATAATATTCCCACCTCAAACTAAACAAGCAAGAGAAAATTTTCATAATACCTGAGAGAAATTGTATCTAAAAACTTGGTACTTACCTATTTCAACAAGAAGAAAAAAAAAAAGTTGTGGGTTTGTGTTTGTTTAGGGTTTTTTCTCACTTTTGCAAATAGCAAAACAAGCTAAGGGCTTCCAAAATTATGATCTATCTGTTTTTTAGATAGCAGTAAGTTCAGCCTTGCATGGATCAATGCTTTGATGCATTACGAGACCAATCTTTCTGGGGAACATAGATACATGTTTGTATTTCCAAATGCACAAGAAAAACACAATAGTTCAATTTATGTACTTGTCTAATTGCAGATATCATCAAGGCTAGCTGATGTCCTTCTGTCAATATTCCCATTTTACCTAGAAATATACTATATATCTCTCCACCCTTTCCTTTTCTTTCAGCAAATGTATCTCCCAAAACCTCTTATTTGCCATTTCTGCTCAGGAAAAGAGGACAAAACCCTCTTGCTATCTCCTGCTGGTGAAGAGCCAGTAACAGCTCATTAACATCTGTCTTGGTTTAAAGCAGAGTCCAGGCTGCAGGAATGTGTTCAAGTAAACCACCAGCACGATGACCCCCAGATGACCACGGAGACAGAGAGAAGTGCTGTACGGTGCAGTGTATACAAAGCAAGATGTTTTGCTTAGATATCCTAATAGGAGACCAGAGTTCCTCACAGACAGCTTGAAAATTGCCTTCTGTATCACAAATATTACCTTTCCCTGATAGGAAAATACGTCAATTTTATGCAGCTGGAAAAGCAGTTAAGTAAACCAAGGAATCTAGTAAAAAATATTGGGTTTAGGTCCTCCTTTCTTACTCCTTCTTTCCTCTCCATTACTAAAGCTTTTTCTTTTTTCTTTTTTTTTCTTTTTTTTCTTCTTTTTTCTTTTTTTTGTTATAGTCCAAAATAATATGTGTTTGTCAAATGGTCATTAAATGCAATTAAGCAATTTTAATAGTATAAAAATTCATTATTGTTAGTGATGTGATGACTCTGCTAAAATTACTGTAACACTCTGTGGTTTGCTCTGAAAACATATTATTGATTGGATGCTTATTTTGCCATTTAGGTACAAAACCCCACCACAGTCAATATCCCAGTCTCAGTGAGGTCAGTTCGTAGACTCATTGTCTTGTCAAGGATGAGAAATATGAGTTAAATGCAGTTCACTCTGCTATGGGTCACTTAAACAACAGTATGGAACTGCAACTGAAGAAACACTAGTTCTTCCCTAAAATAGAATAAAAATATATTGTCCCTGACCAGTGTTTTTGACCTTGGGAAGGCATAGCTGCAGTCATAATGTTCCTGCATAAGACAAAATAACATTTTTTCTCAAATATTTTAAGATCTACTTATGAGCAAGGAAAATACAGGACTTCAGGAACAAATACCCAAACCTGAGTACTCTGATAGGTCTTACTGCTCCACCATGATGTGAACTGTGAGTGAGTTGCAGCAATCTAAGAGCATACTGCCTGTCAGCTGGGCAGTGGTGACTCTGCATGGGTAAGTTTTCAGCCTGCTCCAAGTCTGAGATTAAATTTGGTTGTTTACATGGTTTCAAGAGCTGATTTGTGGATACCTTGTCTACTTGCCATATCCTAGCTGCTAGTACAAACAATTTGGCTTGCTCTGCATGTTGTCTGCAAAGTGAAACTGTTTTGATTATATGTAGATGGTTTTTTTAAACCAAATATTTTTTACTCTTTTAATGCCACAGGGTTACATATGTGGCTATAGCTAACTACAGGTGCTTTGTAGCTATGAGGAGTTATTTACTTTCATAAACATCTACTCTGCTTTTATAAAAAGACAACAGCAGTTGCACCAAACCAAGCAGGGCCATTCCCTATAAAATATATTACTATATGTGAATGCTTCTCAAATTTTGATTATTAAATAAAAAATAAACCCAGGGGAAAAAAATCTCCCCTTCTCATTAAGTATCATAAACAATACAGGAGGGATGTTGCAAAGTGCCCCCCACCCTTGCTGTTTCCAGGCAGAGCAAGTCAGAAACTATTACTTGGTTAGTATAATTTTTCATCCTCCATTGAGCAACTTACATGACCTTTAGTGTAGGTTTTAAAGCTCAGTTGCCTATTCATTAGGTTGACAAACTTGTCAAAACCCTGCAGAACTATGTCAATTATGTCAAAAATGCCTACAGGTGCCACAATATGTGTCCAGCACTCAGCTGACTCCTGTCAGCCGTTGCTGAAATGACAAGAAACCCTTCTGGGGACAAAAGGAAGCAGAGGGAAAGGAGAGAATCCCACTCATTTTATTGACACGGGTCACTCACACTAGTGAGGGTAGTTGCAGTTCCTTCTTTTAGTGGAATCTGCAGCATTGTTCTTTAATGAAATGAGTAATTAGCTGCCTCTCAAAAAAGAACCTCAGGGTGGTGATCGACCGTCATTTGAACACGAGCCAGCAGTGTGCCCAGGTGGCCAAGAGTGCCAATGGCACTATGAGCTGTATCAGCAACAGTGTGGTCAGCAGAACCAGGGCAGTGATCATTGCCTGTACTTGGCACTGGTGAGACCACACCTCCAATCCTGTGTCCAGTTTTGGGCTCCTCACTACAAACAGGAGACACTGAGATGCTGGAGCATATCCAAAGAAGGGCAACAGACCTGGTGAAAGGTCTGGAGCACAAGTGTGATGAGGAGTAGTTGAGGGAGCTGGGGGTGTTTAGCTTGGAGAAAAGGAGGCTCAGAGGAGACCTTATTGCCTTCTACCATAACCTGAAAGGAGATTGTAGTGAGGGTCAGTCTCAAGTAGTGCCAGGGGTGGTTCAGAATGGAAATTAGGAAAAATTCTCCACTGAAAGGGTAGTCAAGCATTGAAACAGGCTGCCAGGCAAGTGGTAGGATCACTACCCCTGGAAATGTTCAGAAAGTGTGTGAATATGGCACTTAGAGGCATGGTTTAGTGAGGAACATGACAGTGCTTGATTAAGTTGAACTCACTGATCTAAAAACTATTTTCCAATCTTCACAATTCTACGTTAGGAAATTAATATTTCATTATTATTTTTTTACTGTAGCTCTCTGAGCAATTTTTTTAAAACTCCAACAAACCAACCAACCAAAACAAATCTCTGTGGCTAAGATAAAAATTGATTAAAAGTACTAATGTACTCAGAAAATTTCTTAAAAACTTGTTTCCCACTTTGTAGCCAGCAATATTTTTCAGTGAAGTCCCTGAAAATCATCAAATACACATGTATTGCCATGTAGATAGGAATCTACAAACTGTAAAACTTTCCCTCTGCTCTCATTCATTTGCTGATTTAAAATGAAAACCATCCATAAAGAATGCAGGGAAATAAACAGTATTTCAAGGAGAAAGAACAGATGCAAACAAAACAGTTTATATTGGACAGTAGGTAGCAGCGGTAATTCTCCTTGCCTATTTAGACTGCCCTGAACTACTACCTAACTAAACATTCCTGTTTTCTTTCTCCATAAAACCTTTCCAGTAAATGACAGAGCATGCTTTACAAGCCAATCTGGTGACAGCAGAGAGTTTATAATGTCACTGGCAGAAGAAAGTGACTAGATGAATTGCCCTAGAAATTTTAGATTAAATAAAAAACCAGAAGCTGTTATATCAACTTTTTTTTTTGTTTTTCTTTCCTATAACCTTGTCTCTAGAAGGTGGCTTATTCCTCTCTGTCTCATGCAACTCACCAGAACACCTAATAGGGATGTGGGCTCCACTGGGCTTGATATACAATGAATACGATACACAACAGTGAGCAGCAAAGTATATCCAGAGACTTAAGACTTAAAAACTAATTATATAGCAGGGACATGCAGAGATAGGGAACACAGCAGGAAACAAGCAGTTTGCCAAAGTCTCCTTGGCATGCTGTACCTTTCCATTTTTTACAACAGCAAAAAAGTAAAGAAAAAAAAATCAGCATACTTTTGGCATTTTTCACCCGCAGGTCTCAAGGAGCTTTACAGACATTATTGCTATTCCCAGCTTTTGTATGTTGGGAAAAGAAAGTATGTGACTTGTCTGAAGACTCACAGCAACACAATGGCAGACTCAGGAGCATTGTATATTGCACCAAGTATCCTTCATACTGCTTTCCCTTTTTGTTGTATTTTGGTGGTTTGGGGTTTTTTTTTCATAAATAAGAAACTGTTACTTTCACCTTCCCTCACTCAGTTTTTGCCTCTACTTTGAGGTGCAGACCAAAGGACAGCAGATCCTATCTCCAGTTCTACTGCATAGAGGGGCTCTAAACTTATAATAAGCACACAAAAGAGACTCCTTCCACACAGCAGTGCTATAAACACACCTAGGCCTGGCTGTTTCTCTCTTCTTTTGAGAAAAGGAGCTGGCTTATGTCTAAATTTTCTCAGGAGGGCCAAATACTACTGTCACAACAAGTGTGTAGATCAGACTAGTAGCTTTTCATGGAAAGGATAAGAAAACAGTGTCTGGAAAACCTGGCAGCTATACACACTTCTGGATCCCACATGCAACTAGTTTAACATCATACCTAAGTAGGGCAGCAAGCGCCCTGTAAAATATTTCCCATTCACTTCAGGATAGGACTTTGAATAGAAAAATAAAAGCCAGCTGGATTCAGAAGGAGATGTCTTAAAGCTCCAGTTTTTTGAGAGAAAATGGATTTGGTTTAGATATTTGCAAAAGGAAGATTAAGAGGGGGTCTTAATCTAGTCTCTCCCCATTTTTTTTTTAATATTTGTAGCAGAGATTTGATTCATTTATATCTATGTAGTGAAAAATGAGTGATGAAGCAGGAACCTCACATACACTGGGTGCCCCGAGTGTTTACTTCTCTGATCATGTAAAGGCATACAAAGGCAGGGAACAAGCCACCCTTTCCAAGTACCAGAGCTGGCCATTAGCAGAAACACAAATGTCTGCAACATCACTGTGTGCACAGCAAATGACAAATGCTGACAGTTCAATGAATGGCATCGAGAGCAAGGAGTTAAATGATGCACTAGGCAGCTGAAGGGTAGTCATGACAGTCATTAAAAATGAAAAATTACTACCTTAATACATTGTGTCCTCACAAGCAAGTACTTGCCGTGTCCCTGTTGAGACTTAAAAAATCCACTGAAACAAACAGCTGAGAGTGGAAGTCACACAGCACTGAGAGTGGTACCCTGAGAGGTTCAATCATAACTGAGCAGTGATGCATGCCCAAATGAGTGATTAAAAACCAGACTGAGACTTTTTTGGACTAGAAAGCCTTCCATATCATTTTTACAATGTTATTTTTGTACTAGAAAGAAACAAGAAAGATTACTTGGAGCTGCCCAACTCTAAATTTTGATTTTCAGTCACAATGTGTCTGTATGGAGTATCACTCCATTCCTGCAGCAATCCCACAACACTCAGTACTTCAAATATTTTATAGTAACTGCTTGGAGTAAAAAAGTAATGAGTTCCAAAACTTTCTGCTGATTCTTCTTCATGTGTACACATCTTTCAGCTGAGTAGTTGGGACTCTCAGATGTGTTGGTATGGGTCTTTCTCAATCCTTCTACTGGTAGCTTTCTACTTTGCCTAAAATAGTTATACAAACCTTAGGTTAGTGAAATATAGCACCGTAGCTTACATTTATGGCCTCTGTAGAGTAGTATTAAAGTTTCAGTCCTTGCTTTGAACAAGTTTAAAGGATTATGTCAAACACAACAGCTAAGAAAAAGAGTGAGAAAGCTGTAGTTCAGTGCACTCATGGGGCTGATGACTGGAGCACTTTGCTCTACTCCACATATTTTTGGGATACAGTTTCATGATGCAAGGAACATGCAGATTATATGAGAAGTAGTAGCTGGAGAAATAAAAGAAAGCAGATACATGTATGTTCCATATTATCAAGTTTTCTGGCCACTCAGAAGCAAACCTCTATGTTACTGTGAAATCATACTGATGGAAAATTTTAGATAGATAGTTTAAAACTTAAATTTTTCATGTCTCCAAGTGTGTCAGAGAACAAACAAGAATTCAGAAAATTTAAACCTGTGAATTTTGGCTGTACTGATAAGTACATTTTGGAGGATATGTAGTGCCAAAATCCTTTTATGTATCTAACCTTACTTCTTCTATAGTGCTATTGATTTACCTTGACCTACCCCTGAGTAAAAGTACTACTCTGGTAAGATTATTATAATTTGACCTTTAAAGACAATATCAGAACATCCTAGTTAATTTAATTTCATAAGTTACATTAACACCTGCCGTATATTACAGATGCTCTTAGAAAGTATTAAAATGAACAGTAGATCCGTAAAAAGAGGCAACACAGCGCCTAATGCACCTTGAAATATAACTACCTCACAAAAATGTCTTCAGTCATATTAACATCCATAAAAGAAAGAAACAGGGCTATGAAGTTCCTTTTTTTCCAATATATATGCTTCCCAAACTGTTGTGAGGGAAAGCCTGGGAGCAAATCCTCTGAAGGCTCTTGGTAGTCTTTGTAGACAAGTAAAACAAATGTTCCAGAAACCTGTGCTTTCCTGTGTCTATCTCTAGGGCAAAGTCCAGATCTGAACCAAAGGCCAGCAGAAGCCTCCCTTTCTCTTAGTCTTAATAAAGCCCAATAAAAACATAAAATATTTTGTCCTTTACAAATGAGACTAAAATGAAATAATGAATTTCAGCTGTAGTATGAGGTCCAATTAATAAGCCTATTTGAAATGCACATGAAGAAAACAAGGAACTAGGGTTGCAAGTAATCCGAGTATTAGCCAATCAAGGTTTTGACAAAGTAATATAAAAATTCCAAAACTCAGAAACAACATGCAACATTTTATTATAATAGTTCCAGTCCTAAGCAGATCTTTTTAAAGGTAATATTTTCATTTGCAGTTTTCTATGTTCATCTGTCTTCTGATAGGGTCTATGTCTGACTCTTGATATCTGCTTATCAGGTTTCAAAGTCTCATTATTAAAACCTGTATATATTTACTGCTAAACTTTTGCCTTTTGAGTTACAAGTCTTCCATGTTTTACCACATTTGAAAATGTTAATATGGATACACTGTACACATTTATTTGAAAGGAAAAACTTTCAGATGTTTTTACAATAAGGATCAGAGGAGGAAGGAAACAAATATATTCATGAACAATAATCTAATCCAAATAAAAGGCTAACATGTCTTCACCTGAGCTTGAAAAATGTATTTTAACATCACAGTCTCCTCCGAATTATAGAAAAATTTTAGAAAATGGTTGTCTTAGTACCTTTCTCCCAAGGTACAGCAACTTGCGGCTGTTGAATGGGTTGTTTCAGTAGCATTACATATTGTTGCATTAGCAGTGAAATTTTTTTCCAATATAAATGATAAAATAACTCTTCATTTGAAATCAGGTTCATCAGATCATTTCTGTAAGACAGATGAGAAAAAATTCAGGGTACCTTGATGTTGATTCAGAATTTGGGTCTTCTTCCAAAGTTAACCTGAACACATGCAAATTCATTTCTTTGCTATACCATCAGACAGATGCTGATATGTTATTACATAACTGCAGATAGGCTTTGACTTCTTTTCTTTCTTCCACTTCCTACTCATCATCAATTCTGAATGATGCTAAATTAGGTTCAACCTGGATATATGGATATGCAACTCTTTGACATTCAAACAAGATGTGTGTGTACAGAAAACTATTTGAGCCATGACTGCTCTGGCTTATCACATTTTTTATAACAGCGGTTACCACCATTAGCCTACTATTAATATATTTTTATTGCAAGTTTATAATTTGTCTTGCTCTGTAATCAATGTCATTATCTTCTTTTTTTTCTTGGCAAAGTGCATTGTATTCAGAAGAGTCTGACACTCTTGCATATGTTTGGATGTTCCTCTACCCCTTCTAAACAATCACCAACCTTGCAGTTCTACACACATTTCCTGTGATTTGCTTTACTTTATCAATAAACTTCCTGCAAGACAGTTGGCACCCTTTTAAATTGAGTTATTCTCATCAAATTTGCATCAGGCACGACCTACTAGCCCTTTGACTACCTTTATATACTACTTGCTACAGATTTAATATTCAAGAAATTCCCCTTCTCTGCCTAGAAGAAGATCCATATGTGCTCCAGGAGGTGTGAGGTAAATGCTACCCTTACCTGTCTCTTGATTCTACCCTGTCAGGAACTGATTATTTCATCCTTACAAAAGAAAACTCTGTGGGAGTTTGTGCCGCTTAAGCACAGCAGGAAGAGACCTATAAAGACATAATGACAGAGAAGAATATTTGTCCTTTGCATTATCAATCCCACTGTGTGACAAAGGCAGGTAGATCCTTCTACCTCAGGGATAAGAAGAAGGCATGGGAAAAGATGACCATTTTCTTCTTTTGCTCGTAGTTATCCTTTCACTGTATAGCTCTCCTACCTACTGAGATTTTTATCTTCCCTCACATTCAAAGTTTGTTCGGTCCAAGTATTTGTGCACTTTTCCTTTCCACAAAATCTTCTTTGTCCACATTTGGAAAAAGAACACATGAGAGGACTAAGCTTGCAAAATACAAAGCAGGAGTTCCACTCAGCAAGCTTCTTTTATTTTACTAAAATTAACTTCCCTTAAGAAAAAGGGAAATGTATTGTTCTTTATAGCCAAGGTGAATGCAGGCTTCTTATCAGGACTGAAATAAATACACCAGAGAAGCTGATAAAAAGCATTTTCAACTTTGTGAACAGGAAATATTGCAGTGATATGAAACAACTTTCAAAAACTTCAGGAAAAAAGGAAATTAGAAAAATGGAACAGAACTCACAAAACATAGTGGAAAAAATTCATTTTAAAAGTGACTAAAAGACTCAAATATTGGAAAAATATGCTCCAAGAAACTTTTTAAAATACTAGTTTTGACTAATTCAGAATAAAAGAAAGCTCCAAGAAGAATCTAATGTCACTCAGAAGAGAAATAACCCGTTCCGTTACTTACAAAAAAAAAAAAAAAAAGATGTGAAATATTTTGGATTTCTGTCAACACTTTAAATGGCTCTCATATGATGACCAAATTCACTAATACACATCCTTCACTGAGTCTGAGAGAATGGTGATGACAGAATTGTTGATGTTCAAAAGCAGAGGATTTAACCCCAAATATATTTGCATTAGAGTCCCATTATGAATAGGACAGCAATGTTTTAACACCAAGTGCTTTTTTTTTAATTGAGAAAGTTCTATATTTTTTGCCACAGAAGAGGTTCTCTACAAGGCTATATACTGTAATTAAATGTCACAAAGAAGGGTAATCCATTCTGCCTCTGTTGGCAGTGAAATGGTCTACCAATGCCACAATATAATTTGCATCACTATCATTATTGCTTGTAAGCAAGTTCTGTGATCTTGAGATATAATTAATGTAGATAGAGTTGCATACACATAAAACAGGATTAGCTCTTTTCAAGATGTCTTTGATCCTACTCATAATTAAACCCCACACACCCAAATATAGGATAGAACAGATTTTCAGGAATATTTACATAGAGGTCTGTAACTCTGTTGTACATTTCCCCCACAGCTTCCAGAAGACTAATGATCTCATTTCTCACATTTTAAAATCAATGATGTTTTGTGAACAGGTTATGTTAAAATTTTGGGCATTGCTTCACGAAGCCAATTAGAATAGTAAAATAAAATTACACATTCCTTTTAGGTCACTGCAGTGATTTTTCACTCATTTCAGCATGCCACACATTTGTAGTAGCTCTTAATCTATCTTTAGTGTAATCTTTGACAGTGTGCTGCAAATGTTTCATTCTGACTCCTTTGTTGTCTGCTTTCACCTCCACCGATTGTTTGGCTGTGACAGCAACGGCTGCCGATCATATCTGATACAGGTGAAAGTGGCTGAAATGTGTCTCAAGTCATTGCTAGGAAAGCCTTTACATGTGCCTGAAAGTTTTTTTCATTTTTCCTGAAATGCATATGTTTTTGTCATGTTTTGATATTCCTGATGCTATGAAGCTCTTTGTTTTATGCTGTAGAATGGAAAGAAGTTCTGTAAGTAAATGTACTTCACTTTACAAACTAATATGCATACCCCATTGCTACAATACACAAGTTCTTAATGGAAAACAACCAGCTGATGTTCCTAGGGTGACCTAGAGAGTTGAAAACATACACAGTGAAAAGGGTATGACCACATAGACAGCTTTTTCAGAGCTGCTGTGGTAGTACATTACTTTACACCTACATTCGTAGGTGTAATTCACCTGAGATAGGCTT
This sequence comes from Passer domesticus, assembly GCF_036417665.1. Lineage (NCBI taxonomy): Eukaryota > Metazoa > Chordata > Aves > Passeriformes > Passeridae > Passer > Passer domesticus. The sequence continues at coordinate 80,653,441 of NC_087474.1, read as the reverse complement.
CCTGGAAATGCACATCCAGAATTACAGAAAAGAGATGCTTATTAAGACAAATAATATGCATAAAATCTCTGCCTGCCAGAGTATTCTGACATTAACAACATCCCCCACACAGGCAGAAAGAGCATTTTTCATTGTTTCAGGTTTTTTTGTGGATTAAATGCAATCCACAGAGACACCATGACTGTATCTGCATCTCATATCTAGCACAGAGCCACTAACCTGAGCTTATGTGGACTTAAAAAAAAAATGTGGCAGCCTTTTGCTAGTCTGTTTAGGCAGAACACACCCTCTGCTATGGAACAATATTTCCATAGGCATTTCTATTAACTTTTATTATAGATGTTATCAAAGTTACCACATTTAAAAAAGCCTGTGCTGTAGCTGTCTCCTTAGGCTTATTCTGGCCTGTGATTCACCAGAAGGGTCTTTACACTCTCAGGTACAAAACCTTTGTTTGTTTTCTTAGTGCTCATATTGCAAAGTGCACAGGCTCCTCCGTGCCAGACTAAAAGGTCCTTGCTTGATAACTTGAGTGAGCATAAAACCACCAGGAGCACAGAGCACTTGACAGATGCACAGAACAAACTGCTGGTTCTGACACAGTGTAGTTATCCAGCTTGCTGGCAGGTAGTGCTCCTTTGCAAATCTAAGATAACTGGTCACAGCTCTGATAGCGTGGGGGTTTTTTCATACTGTGCCACAGCCTTTTCTCACTCCTGCCCCTGATATCTGTGGCAAGAAATGCCACCAAGACAAGAACAGTTATGCTAGAGCCACTTGCTGCTGTTAGCTAATTAGAGCCTCATTCTGCCTGTTAAATTCCAGTAATGCTTCTGTTTGTTTTCATTAAACTAGATGTTTTCTTCTGTACAGTATCCACTAAATCATGTAGAAATGCAATGTTTATGCACCCACAGAGAAGGATCAGAACACATCATCTGCTCTGAAGCTGTGGAGTAACAAGGCAGCAAGGTGGGTGAAACTGCCTGGTCCTTCCCTTTCCCACATGTCTACAGTCCTACCAAAACCACAGCAATGTCCCACATATAAACAGGTCAATATAGCTGTAGCCCTCAATATTCCCTGTACTCCAGAATAGACTAAGATCCACCAGCCACCAATTTATTCCTTTCTCATCCTACAGCCTGTCCATAAAATGCAACTGACAGTAATATAATTTCTGCAGCCTTCTCTTGGCAAAATTATTTTATTCTGGCTTTGATACAAGTTTTAGGATTTAGTCAGTTTTACCATTATAACAGAGTTTTGAGAATTCCTATTGTATGTTAGATATTGTCTAATAAATTGTCTGAAAAACCAAAGAACGGAATCCATATTTAAAACCTACAGCAAATTGGATTCAGAGAATAACATGCAAATAAAGTAATGTAGATTTCTAGTGGTATTATAAAACAACTCTTATTTATTCAAACAATTACATGTTCTGGACACTGTGATTAATGTAGGTGATTTCAAGCTTTGTGACTTTAATTTTCAACAAATAAAAAAAACAGGGAAAAACCCCAAAATAATGCAATCAACAACTACTAATTAAGGACAGATTTTAAAACTGCATGAAAGAAAGAGAAAGTGAGAGAAAGTAGTTTAATTTTTTTTGATTATTCAACTTTAAAGTACCTTATGTTCAAAACCAACAAACTATTTTTCATTTGAAAGTGGAAGAGTTACTGGCCATTTTGGCTCTATTTTACCTTGTCAGGAGGTACAATTTGATTATTGTCATGCCCTAGCTTAATTCAATAAGTGTGCTGACAATAAAGTCTTTAGAAACACCAGAATTACAAGGGGGCACACTCAGTACTACTTTTTACTGACTAAGAACGATCCTGAAGACGATCTCAGATAGGGAAAATTCTTGGGGACTAGTTCAGTTTATTTTTTTAATTCTGTAAAATTCACTCTGACTTTTGGATTAATTATACCAGGAATTTTTAATCTAAGTAAAAGAAATGCAACAGAATTCGTAGAAGCTTTCAACCAAGGAGTGCACTTACATCTGTGTATATTTGTTTGTGTAATGAAAAATGGTTTTCCCTGGAGGCAGTGGCTGAAAAAATCCTAGCAATTGGTTTTTTGTAGTGCCTGTGGAGTCTGACTATTCTCAGAAAATTTTCAAATTGTAGATCATGATGCCTGCTAAGAGAGAGGTTTTTAATATATCTTCCTACTCATATTTCTAAACCTAAAAATTTTTTAAGCAATTACCAGTTTGACTGCATGAAAAATTAATATAAATAATTATTATTATTTTCAAATTACTCATTGTTGTCTGCACAGTGTATTATATAATCAGTTTTAGTTATATCTTGTTTTCCTGTGTTTCTGCACTCTTTCCTCTATGGCTTTATTCTCTAAGTAGGTGACAGAGGGATTTTCACCAAAACAAGACAAGAAGCAGCCATCAGAGACAGCTTGTCTTAAGCAAACTGCAAGAAAATCTGCTGCTGTAGGATGGAGACATGCACAGCTGTTGTGACAGAAGAGCCATACTGCATCACATGACTGAGCTCTGAGGGTGAATCCTGCTTCTCTACTGCTTGGTGTCTTGCTCTGTTATTAAAAAATGTCCACAGTGAATGCAAACATGATGCAAAGTGCCACCTGCTCTGGAGAACTCCCCTCAAGGCTGGGGTTGACCATGGCCACCTTAGAAATAGTGCTTAGCACCATAACAATCTGCTTTGCATAGATGGGCACTGCACACCTGTAAAGAAGTATCACAGGGAAGGGTACAGCAACCCTTGAATATGCCAAGATCTTTCTTATAGCATCTCAGGTATATGGTAGCTTCTGTTTTCCTGAGCAATACTGCTGGGTAGGTTACAAGAAGCAATAATAAAAGGGTTTTTATTTACTTTGTGATTTAATGCATTTTTTATTGTATAATTTTGGACAGTATTTTTTCTCCAGATGTCACTAGATTAATTTAAGAGAACAGTACCTATTCCACTGAAATCTGCTGAGATAAAGCAATTATGTAATGCAGAAGGTCTGCAAACCTGATCCATATATTGCAGATCCATAATTTGTGCTCTACATGCCTGAGTTGGCTTTCACGCTCCAAGATCCAGCCTATTTTATTTGGCTTCTGGTTAACACATTTAACAGGGATAACTGAAAGCTAGAAGTGCATGCATTTAAACTTCTTTCAAGTTTCATGAACATAAAAATAGAAATATGCCCAAAAGAGCTGCATATATCACTTTTATGTCACAACAGTGCTGTTTTCAAAGTAAATTTGCTCTTTAGGAAAATGTGAGCATGATGACATAGAATTAGACTGCTGTAAATGCTTCACAAATGTACTGGGTCACCAAAAATAAAAATGTCCACTTTTTTATATTTTGCTCAGCTGAACACAGGCTGCTCAGGTTTTTTTAGCCTGCAAAGTGCCTTATTTTCAGATATTTCACCTCTGAGCCAAACCCAGGCAGAAAGGGAGGAGGTGCAAAAGAACCAAGGTTATGAGACCTATCCTTCTCCAAAGTATTTCATCAAGTGCAGAAGTACTTTTCACCTGGAAGGGGAAAGGATGCTGTAAACTGTACTTGGATACACGAAGCTGTGATGGTCTAAAGCTGCTGAAGGAGATCAGCAAGGTAACTGTGGGCAACTAGAAACAGATACCAGCTAAAAGAATAACCGACTTGAGAGAGAATAGCTGTAGAAATGGATCTTCTGAGCAATTGATCAAGGCAAAACCCTGGTCTTCATCAGTATGGGATGTCATCTAGGAGTCATAGAGGAAGTACTGGGAGCTCAGTGAACTCCAAAATTCTGCTGATGTCTTGACAATCTGTCACTCCTGTAAACAAGCTACTCCAGCTGAAGATACACTGTGACTGCCATCTCTTGATCATCATCATCACCTTCATCATCATCACCATCTCATGCCATCTCATAAAATCAAAAGTGCTTTTGATTTCCAGTTTAAGAAAAATCTTGATAGATGTTATTACCAAAGCCCTGAAATAACAGCAATGCAAAACCTGGGGAAAATCCACAATCAACTCTTCATGTTTCCAATATATTTGAGGTTTCTTAACTTCATTTGAATGATTCCTCAAATTATAGCCAAAAATTTACAGATTTCCATAGTTATTCCAAGTGTTGTCATGTTGCATTGATCAGCAAAGAGATATTTGGACTGAGCTTTTCATAAATATTACATTAAATTATCCATCTTTACATTTCACCAATAGAGGAAAGAACCTTTTAAAAGCAATATATTTTTCATGCACCAAAACTGCATTTAATAGTTTTCTGCTGTATTGTTTTTGGTTCATTAAAATTCATACTGTTGTCTGCCACCTCATTTATTTCAGTGTTTGCTTTAAATTTGCCTTGCTGAAATAGTTTCACACTGTGCTTGCTCCGCTCATCTGTTCTTTCTATCTGACTAAAGTTTTTACTGTATGTTTATATTTTATATATTTATGTAGATTCTGTGCTGACTTATGCACATCTCTACACACAGTTATCATTTGGGGCAAAATCACACAGTCCAAATTCAATCTTGTGGGTGGTCTTTCACAAGAATACCGTCAGGTATTCTTTTGTCACAAGAACTGCTTATTGATAACAAGTAAAACTCTTCCTTCTTCCACAGAAGTTTAATTGCTTAGTTCTAAACTTCCTATGCAGAGCTTGACCCAATGCTAAAATTAAATTCATCCTCCACTTCAGTACCTGTCAGATGATTCCTGGAGATTCAGGCCCTTAAGACACAAAAGTCTGATTTGCAATAAATTTTTTTGGGGACTTACACAAAGCAGAGTACTTGAGTTTGTTTAGCCCAAATGGAACTGTTGGCCTACACAGTTTCAGTCAGGAGGTGTTGTCTTGCAGTCTCCAGCAACATCATGGATAACATCTTATGCTGCATATACCTGGAATACATGATAATTTCTCTAGCAAAAGATGTTTACTTTGCACAGTTCAGTGGTATCAGGATATTCTTAACACCTGCAGTGATATTCTATCTCACTCTTCGTGGATCAAAGTGTTATAACAAAGAAATAGATAAGGTTTTCCTAACTTATACAAACGTCTAGATCCTGCCATTCGTTTACAGCTGGTTTGTATATCTTTGCAGGAAAAATGTGGAAGAGAAAAAGGCTTAGGTAATGAATATTCTCCAAGTTTATGGAAATCCCTCAGTAGCACTGGCAGAGCATATAGGCTTCTTCATCACTCTGGCTACCTATTTGTACAGTCAATGACAAGAAGGGTATTCTATCCCTTTAGCTCAGAGTCTTAAGTAACATGCAAGAACTTAAATTTCCTGTCTTCACAATAAGAATTTTTATATCGACTGTGGAAATTGAGCATCAAATCTTTCAGATAGTCAGCCTTGATCAACCAAGTGTAATGAAAATTTTAAAAGTAGTCTGTCCATCTGCATCCCACTGTTCTGAACTGGATCATAGTAAAAGCATTGGATGAGAATCTAAGTCTCCAGAAGGACATTTAAGATAGCTATCAGTTAGTACCAGTAAGGAAATTAGTCAAATGTTAATTTAGCCTAAGGGAAGAACTAACTATTATGAATCTTTGTGCAAATCAGTTGTTTCCAAATAAACTTAACTCTGTCCTAGAATACTTTGAGCATAATAATATTGGGACACTTCATAGTGTCCTGCCCTCCCTTGCCCAGGCTTTACTGGTGCTCTGTCCTGCCTGCAGATGAGGGGCTCAGCCATGCCCTGTGCTGGGGCTGCTGAAGCTGTCAGGAACCAGCACCTGCTCTCAACACAGAGGCATGAAATAAGCTCTAAAGCTGTGAAAGATAACAAGGGAACAGGTGATAGCCAACATGCATTCATCAAGAATGTATCACATCAAACAAATCTCATTTTGTTATATAATGGGCAAGTATGTTTGCAAATAAAGGCTAAGCAGTAAGTGTCACATGTTGTCATCATTTAGGCTCTTGACATAACCTTCTGTGACATCCCCAGAGCCAAGATGGGAAAACATGGGAGACTTACTAAATAAAGCCTAGTTGAACAGCTGTAGGAGAACCCTAGTTGCTTGGAAATTGCCAAAATGTAAGGATATATCTGGCAGAGTGGAGATGGAGGTCTGCCCTTATTCTGGCTCTGTGGAACATTTTCTTTGAACAGACAGGATGAGGGAATAGAGAGAATGCCTGTTTCACTTACAGATGACACAAGTCTAGCAGGAGCAATGAGCACAGAAGAGACAAGAATTATAATTCTATTTTTTTTTTCTAAACTTAGGAAATTATCTGAAAAAGGAAAAGTTTAAACTAAGTGAGGGAACTACTACAGAAATACAAGGTGGGAAAAAGCTGGGAATTGTTCCTTCCAATAAGTACTGAGGGGTTGCAGGGGGCCATGCTAGTCAAAAGGTCCTTGCAGAGCAAGAACCAAAGTGCAGGTTGGTATGATTTCTGGTATATGGATATTTACCTAACCCTGTAGTCCTTTCATTCAGTTCAGCCAGTAAACTGCATCTTCTTTGGGGACTACACAGCTAGAAAGGGGCAGGTTCATCAAAAACAATCCAGAAGATTAAAAAAACAACAATCTAAAAAACATTACTGAGGAAAGGCTGAACGAATTGTCACTGTGATGCTAAAGAAAACAAATTGAAAGTCTTACAAGGATGAGAAGATAAGCAGAAGGGAACATATCAGAATAGGTTTTAACTGTGCAAAATCCAAAAGCAAAGAGGAAAGGTATCAATTGCTTTTGTATGTTTATTGCTGGCATACAAGCTACAGAACCTGAATAGCAACAGTGAAGACATTTGTAAGCCACTGGAAGAACCAATAGCACAAAGAAGGCCCTGGAATAGAATGCCCATGAGAGCTAAGGAACATCCCTGACTATAGCACTTTGTAAGCAGCACACACAATCACTCACAGTGAAAGACATAGCTGAATTCAATCTAAAGTAAACAAATAGACTACATATGACCTTCAGAGCACTACCTTTTTTTTTGTTTTTTTCATTAAGATCAAATGGTAGAAGATAAAATGTCTACTTTACTCCTTCTCTTCTTCCAACAAAAAGACAGGAAAAGACATGAAAGGCTCTATTCTACCACTGAGTATGCAGTATCTTTTATCCAGGGTTCACACTACCAACCTGTGAAATGAGGCAAGAATAAATAAGCACTTTCTGAGTTGAGTCAAAACCAGGATGAATTATAGAGTCAGGAGCATAATAACGTAGGAGAATCCCGATCCTACATTTTGGTCTACTTGCAAGAGTACATCTTTCAGCTAGGTTTTTCTAAGAACTTGGTTCACCAAAACATCACAAAATCATAGAATCTGCTGAGTTGGAAGGGACCCACAAGGATCATTGAGCCTAGCTTCTAGCCCTGCACAGGATCATTCCCAGGAGTCACACCCTGTGCCTGAGAGCATTGTCCAAATACCTCTTGAATTCTGTCAGGCTGGTGCTATGAACACTTCTCTGAGAAGCTTGTATAAAATAAGACAATCCAAGTCTTCTATGCCATTTTCTGTGATGAAATCCTCTCACAATATGAAATGAAACAAACAGATAATAGTGATAAACAGTTTATGTAATCTAGGTCAGTTTTTTACATATATGGAAGCCAATCCTGACAAAATCCTCCTTTGAACTATTGAGGTAAGGTGGACATTCCTCTGCTGAGCCCAAGAAATATGAAGAGGCATATAGAATGATTAATTGGAATCTCTAGTTCAACAGCAGCAACTAAAAGATAACTTTGTGTCATCCAGAAACATTCTCAGAAGTGACATTGTCTCAAATAAAAGTTCAGATGTTGATTAATTGCAATTCAGACAATCTTGAAACTAAACAGAAAGTGACATGGAGGTATGAAGCTTCTGCAAAATATCCCTGTAGGATTAAAAGGGTAAAACATTTTGAATTAAGATAAGGAGGACAAGAACTTTACCATTTTGCTCGTTTAGGAAAACGACAGGACAAACCACAAGCAGTTGCCTTCAACATTACTTCTTTATATTCAGGGTGTGAAATTAAGTAAGGAAAAGGAAGTGCAAAGAGAGGCATAGTTTAATGGTGGACATTATCTGGGTTATCTGACATTAGTGAATACAGCAGATAGAAAATGAGGAACATTGGAGTAGAGGGTTGAGTATCAAACTGTATTTTCTCTTAAAAAAAAAAAAGGAGCATTAAGGTAAAAGCTTGAAAGTTTCTTTTATATTCAACATAATCAAGATCAGAGATATTGGATACTTTCTGTGAAGGCTTATGCTCAGAAAGAGTACGTTTGAGCAAAAGAGTTGCCATATTTAATTATATCATTGTTCCACATAATTTGGTACCTTTTCATCAAGACTCAATAGTACCTCAAAATGTGTCACAGCAAAGAGTGAGGAGCACCATATAAGATTACTCTGCCCTTAGGGAACATGTTTTACCAACCCCTGTTATTTAATAGGTAGTTTATGTCCTGAATCATGAGAGTTTATACCCCACATAAATTACCTACACAGCCTAATATAACTGTTCTCCTTATTCACAGAAATGTTTATTTCTGATACTTTATCTTGTGGTAATGACTTAAGTATGCCAGTTAGTCATTGTACTAAAGGGAAAATCATTTTATTGGTTTCAAATTTGTTTCCTTCAAAATTCATTGAATGTCCTTTTGTTCCTCTCTGATACAACATGTGTTAAAATTAGTTATTTTTTTATGAATCTCATCAGCAGTCTTTTCAATGTCATTTCACAAAACTCTTTTCTGTTTCATGTGTGGAAACAAAAAATCCTGGATTCCAGCTTTAAAGGGCATACTTTTAATTTGTACCCATGTTTTAATACATATGAACATTTTCTTCCTAAAGATTGAGCCTGCCTTCCTCAAGAAAATTTAGATTCTTGGTTACTTGTAATTGAAAAAAAAAAATTAAAAATTGTATATTCCATTTTTCATGTATCTAAAATTGGGACACAAGACTAAAGATCATGTTGTAAATGTGGATATTTTATTCAAGTAAAATTCACTTGAAAAGGGAATTTGTTTTTATGACATGCATATTCATTTGGTCTTTTCACAATTTGTTGAGTAACTGTACTGCATTATATAGAATTATTGGGTGAAGAGGGAAATATGTGTGCTTGATTTACATGTGTTTGCACCACTGGTAGCATTTATGACATACAAACAATGCAATAGAAATTGCAAAAATGGATATATGTTCAAAAATAAATGCAGGGGAAAGGAAACTAAGTCAAATGGGAGTGTTTGGGTTGAGTAGTGGGAAATTAAAGATGACTTGGATATAGCTAGCTATCTTGAAAAACAAAAAAGTGCTAGAAATGTATGGGAACTGACAGTAAAGCCAACCAAAACAAGTGAACCCTGAGCAAACAACTGCAATGGAGGTATATGGTCACAGAGCCTAAATGTTGGCATCAAGACCAAAAACCACAGGGTAAACACAAAAAAATTTACAAGCTCTTATGAACCTCAATGCTCTCTAGAGGTAGTCATTAACCCTGGGACTTTTTGCATGTGAAATGCAAATTTTGATATCTCAATGGTAAAAAACGAGAGAAATCATATTATTATGGGATTTTCCCAATCACCATGTCTCACACCACACTAATAGGGACAGAGCTGGGCTGACACTCCAGAGTGCTGACTAGCAGCCTTTGCCTTCTTGCTTTTAGGAGCAGCATTAATGCTAATGGTCAAGTCTTGCCTTTTGCTGGAAGCTTAAAGAAGAAATACATTGGATGTGCCACATTTTGGTATGTTCAGAGTAAAAAAATTTGTAAAATACAGTAATGCATGACTCTTAAATTAACTTATTCTCAAACATTTCTTGTTCTTAAAACACTATAATTAAATAGCAGTAAAATAACCCACATAGTGATCTGAGCAATTACTGATTAAATACACAGAAAACAGTAACTTTACCCTCATCCTTCACTGTGAAATCTGTCTGATTTAGAAAACTTCTGATTGTCCAGCTGTTTGGAGTCACCTCCCTTACATGCTGATGCTAGTAGATCAAACTACTCCCTTCAGACAATATTCAGCTGTTTCTAGTATAGTTACTTCAGACAAAAATGTACTATGAGGACCTGATTTTAGTTTGTACCATGCCCTTTTACTGTCCTCTGCAAGAGCAAAGGACCCTGAGACTGGACCTTAACTTTATTCACGTCAACTACATAGTCTGGTTACAAAATCTGATTAACATCAATAGGCCATAATGTCAATGGAAACCAGGTCCAGCAATGTAAGCTCTATATTTTGTTTAATCCTTGATTTCAAATTCAAAAAAGAATCCAATGTTCTCTGTAAAAGCTGAACCCAAATGAAATTATTACTTAAAGGAGTGAAGCAACTTTGCAGGCAAAAGGCAATTGAACATGTGGAAATCAAGTTTACTTGATCAAACGGCAAGCAGAAAAAAAATCAAGTTATGCACTCTACTAAAACATTCTTTTAATAACAACAGAATAAATCCAAGCCTTCCAAGTTTCCCATGGGTTTTATTAAAGTGACATATTCAGCAGCTAGTTTCTAGACCCAGGAAGAAGCTAGACATGTATTTTCCTCTGCCTTGCTTTTCAGTTGTAATGGATTGCTAATTGAAACAAGACTAGTGTCTAAAAGGGGGTTGAAATTATCAAGAGTTTTGTGATTTGATTATGGCTGACCAGATTATTCCATCTGAAGGTCAAGGAGGGCACTAAGGTCTCAATTCACCAATTCACCACGTTTGGCATAAGACTAAGCCCATGATTATGTTCTATAGCTTCATTAATATGCAGTTGCTGAAATTCTTCCCAAAGCTGAAGGCAGAAGGTCTTCATTCTTTCACAGCTGGTATAAAATATATCATGTGTCTTACTCTATTTCCTATTGCACACTGTTCTGCAACCAAAAATGACCATCAAAATGGATAAGCCATGTTATTGTTATCACATTGGGCAATGATTAGATTACCCAGAACAGTTTGCTACACCTTTGACTCCAGCTTAGAGTCCAGCACTGACAGAAGAAGAGATGATATCAGACACTCAAAAATACATAAACAAAAAGAAGTGTGGATTGAAAATGACACCTTGCTCAAACAACAACAACAAAATATAGTCGTTACCACTTCAGTTAAATTTAGAGGGAAGTTATGAACTGAGAACAGATTAGATAATCTAGTTCCTGTTGATTTGTGTCAGTTACAATTTACTTTCATAGAATACCTTCAAAATACGTAATCTTGCTCTCTGCTTCATATAAACGCATAAGAAATCAGTAAGGCCTGATCTTCAAATCTTATGTAGCACTTTATATGTGAAAAAAAGATTATAAATTATGCTAAAAGGACTTTATATAACAAAATATATATATAACTTCTCACTCTAGGTAAATGAGAGCTAAGAGGGACTTGAATATTGTCCTCTGGTGACATGGAAATCTCTTCTGTTAAAAACATATGGGTTTAGAACAATTTAAGTTTTAATGCATTAGGAACCAAGCTTTAAATTAAGAATGAACCAGATATTTTGTGTAACTTAAGAAAGGCCATTTATCCTGCTAAGTTTTCAGATTTTTACAGCTGTCATTTACCGTGTTTAAGACACACTGTACTTTATCACTTCATCTATCATCTACTATTACAGATAAAGTTACACATGACTTCTAGCGCATAAAGCTTCTGTGCTGCCAACAGTGTTCAAAAGCACCTCCAGAAGCAGAAAAAATGTGCAAGGAAGTCACTGAAAAGGATAAGGATAATAAGAAGCAGAGGAAAGAAGAAGAAATGAGAACACAGGGGGCTTCAAGCAGTTTGCTTCTCCTTAATGAGATTAATCCGTATGTTTGCTTGTGATTTGCCATGTTTCCTTTTGTTAATAGATTGTGCAGTGAATTTGGAGGGTTCTCAGGTTTTTGGGGGTGGGGACTGTTTTGGTTGGGTTTTGTTTGGGGTTTTTTGTTTGTTTGTTTGGGAGGGTTTTTTTTTGCTTGCTTTTTTTTTTTAATCACTCTACATAATCCTTGTATTATTTCTTTTTCTGTCACAGTGAAGGAAACATTACTGTGTTATTTTACTGGTGGTTGGATAAAGCAGCAAAGTTGCAGCCTGTTCCAGTGCCTTTTTTCATGCACCAACCCACTGCTGTTAGACTATCCTGATGGAATATAGCCACTGATAGTCAAAGTTTTCTTGACCTCAGGCTACACTTCTATTGTCTTTGGAGGGGAAGGAGAAAGGGACTTTGGAGGGGATAGATCTACCCCAAGAACTTGTAGTTTCTTTAAATAAATTTCAAGATTGAAACCAACTTGACAAGGAGAACAAGTGCTACTTTATCCAGTTATCTGATTACTGCAAGCTGAAATCACTCACAAGACTGTTTTCATGCTATTCTGGGTAGATATATGGGCTCCAGCAACTTCCAAATCCACGACCCTATGTTTTGTAAGGAAAATAGATATCAGGTTTGTTTTTCAGGCCATAGGATTTTTATTTTTTTATTAAAGCCAAATGATCATCTGGGGGTCATATATATTCATAATTAACTGGGAATCATTTCAATGTAAATATTAACTTATTTAGCAGGAGTAAATTTCTGCACAAAGCAGTCTTCTGTGCAATGGATATTTCTCCAACACAATGTTCCCCAAGGAACATAGTTCAAGAAAGCAGCTTGGAAAAAATAAAAAAGTAAAAAAGCATTTATTTCTCTTGCACTGTTAAGCTGGCATAATGAATGCAATAAAAAAAGAAAAAATTAGCAAAAACTGTTCTAGACTTCCACGATATGATTTAAGTTATTGGTGTGATCAGAACAATAGCTGCTAAAGGAAGAAGATGTTTCAGAGTTCTTATGCACCTGCTTATTCTTCTGTTAATTAAATTCTGTGATTGCCAGAGTAATTTTTGCATTGCATATATAAGAAGCTTCAGAAGCAAATGACACATTTGCAAAGGAATATGCAAACTAAAAACCTTCAAAACCTTCATTCATAGAAACACTTATTTTAGGGTTTCTAGGTGAACAGAGCACTTAAAATTATGTCAATTGAATTAGGATCAGTTTTCAAGCTTTATCCGGTTGAATAATATGCAATGGCAAACTACTAGAATTAGGATTCTCTTTTAATTCTGAACGTGAGACTTTCGTATTGAATACAGTTTGGAAAAACAAACTAAAATTCTTATTAGCTCAGGCTTTAGCCTCTCCTCTTGGGCTTCCACCAAAAGAAACCATTTATACAAGAATGAACCAGGAGCAGAATTCCAAGTGAAGAGAAAACTATTTAAGAGTTTGATCTAGAAACACCATGAAGATTTTGAGAGACTTTTTGGCTGAATTCAGAGGATTCTGCAGAAAATTTCTCTGTGTTTCTTTCAGGGGAATAAAAGCTGTAGGATTTATTTTGAAGAGGATGTATGTGGATTGTAAGGTATCTGTACCATCTAGAGGGAAGCAGAAAGTGAAGAAATGTAAAGAAACTCTAATATGTTCAAGGATGTGAAAAGTATTTACAAAACCATGGCAGTGGGATAAAGGAAACCCCCCTCAGACACTCAAGCAAAGTCCAAAGTTTTTATGACCAGATTACATCTCTTTGGTAGACAGAAACAAGATTCATGTCTCAAAGAGCATTACAGTCAGTGGTGTCTAACAGCTCTAAGGCTTTTCTGTTTCAAAAAAATAAGAGATCACCATATGCTCTGTGTTGGCAAGAACTGACTCTTACTACAATGTGTTGCAGAAAACAAATTTTAACTTAACTCTGCTGGAAGGGACCTCTTAGATTTCTTAGACCCCATAGATTCAGGACCCTGTTCCTGAATGCAACTTTGTCAAATAATCCATTTCATAAACTGAAGATTAAAGTGCTTTGCATACACTCATTAATTAAGCCCCTCAGTAACAGCTGTCAGATAATATCACTGAATAATTTATTTGACAAAATTCACTTTTTATGATAAATTATTCAGTGTTCTTAATTCTTATTTTCTCCACAATTTATACAGCTGGGCAAGCAATTTGTGAAGCACATTCAATCAAGAGCCTACTAGGTATGTTCTGAAAAGATTAAGAAAAAAACCAGCTAAATAAAATGGAAGGGCAACTAACATCTTCCTCATCCCTGATTTCCTTCAGCTTTAGTTACTACCTTGTATTTAAATGGTGGGATTACACTACTATTAGAGTCCCTGCAGAAATACCCACAACATAACCGAATCTTCTCATCCAAACAAATTATTTTCTTCCATTTTGTCTAACTAAGAAGCTGTGAAAAAAAAACCAAACAACTCATGTAATAAACATACATTGTTTATGTATGTAGCCTTGAAAATTGCTACATTTGGGTCACCAGTGGACACTGAGAGGAAGTACGAACTCCATTGAAATATATTACACTGTTTGCCTACCTGCAAGGGCAGGTATTTGATCCTGTTGGTCAAGGAACAGCCAGAGGACTGCAATCATTTCACATAATGCCATCCAAGTAGCTCTTTGAAGAAAGCAATAAAAATAGTTAAAAAAAGCAAAGATGAGAGAATGCGTATGTGGCACGACACACCCATCAAGCAAATTTCAAAAACTGACTGTGGGTGTTTTGGGACCTGCAGAAATCACTTAGTTCAAAAATCGGAAACAAACAAGCCAACGTTTTTATAAAGATAAATTAATTAATGAATAAATTAAAGTTGCAGACTATGTTCAGTTTTTCCTTGTAACTACATGAGAGAAGAAAACCTGGTGTACTCCAATGTATCTAATGTCTTGACGGTGTCAACCAACTTCAGCCTGTCTGATTTCCCAACATTTTTCAAGAGAGAGTTTCTTTGCAGTCAACATAATTGAGAAAAGATACAGAAAGTCCTTTTTACAGGCTGTGCTTGTAAAGATGGCATAGAATAAGACAAATTTTGCCTTTGCCTTATCACTTCTATATGTCCAGTTAAAAATCCAAACCACAATACATGGCTTTCCTTGTGAATGGACAGTCTGTCTCCTTGACCCTTAGTGCTCTAGGATATATTTGTTTGATGTCCATTAGTGCACGTGTGCGGCCATCCTAAGAGTCTGCATAGGCAAACACAAAGTGACAGGGAATCTCCTCAAGCCAGATCCATCCAGACCTTTTTCCATCTCACCCAGGAGCTAGAAGAACAAGAGATATCCGGGAACTGCTCCTCCAACCAGTTAATGATCAGGGCATAGGTAGTCTCAGCAAGGGAGCAGCGGAAGCCTTAGCTAATTGAATTTATCACAGCTGGATAAGAAAACAAAATGTACAGATATAAGTGTTTCTTGTAAAGAGCACTGCATGATATGTGTCAGTCTAAGAAAGCAAGGTATGGATTAATTGCCAGAGAATTGACTAAACATTTCAGAGATGGAGTCCAAGACTTACAGTACATCTTTTTATTTTTCAGGAAGGCCTAAGTAAATTGGCCTAATCAGTCAAATTAAGGAGCTCTTCCCCCTGCACACTGAATCTTCTTTGATGCTAGTGAATTTTTCTAAGGAAAATTAATAAAAATGTCTTATCATAGATCAATAGTTGGAAGTGATGGACTTACACTAGTGAATTTAAATGAGCCTGTGAGTCTAGGATCAAAAATTTCCTTCTAATATGGGGAGATGCCTGATTTTTTTTATGTTATCTCTAGTGATTATTTAAAAGTATTTTATTTAAGTTCATTAAAATCTAAAATTATCTTTAAATTGAAGGAGAGGTAAATGGCATGAGCTGAGGTCTATCAGAATTTAACAGGCTGCTCTAGTGCTGTGTTTCTGAGATAGTCCTATGTCTCACTTAGGAAAACGAATGGAGGGAAGTGAGAGACAGATTTTGTTGGACAAGAATGGGTTTGGATTTATGTGCTCTCCTGAAGTTACATTCTGTTACTACAGAAAAGGGTTTGAGATGTCCTAAATTTCCACAAAAACAAATATAAGAGGCAATAAAAGCACTTCACAGAAGATTCTTCATTCTGCCTGCTGCAGGCATGTCAATGGAAAGGGGTGTTCTGTCCTCTATCAGAGGTGCTTGTGTGAGACATGACACACCACCAAGGTCTGGCCCTTCCACCAGTCCCATTTGTGAAAGCAGCCACTTAAACAGTTGCTCTGTCTCTTCCTTCTCTTCTAACACACTTTTTAAATTAAAACATGTTAAGATAAGAAATTCTTCAGCACTTAAAATTCTTTGTGGAGACCTCCTTGGCCTCTTTTGTGTGGTCCCACAATCTTTCACTCCACATATCAACCACTGGTGCTTCCTCTGAGAGAAAGTTAATTGATTATGTTTGAATCCTCTAGTCTGAAAAAAAACATCTTTGTACAGCATGAAAACCTGTAACTACCATAATCTCTGAAAATTATTTGGACTTGTAGCTACAAGAACCTGCAAGTAGCTGATTTCATTTAAATGATTTAGTTAAGTTATATATTCTCCTCTGGCCTGAATCAGTACAGCTTTACTGACTTCATCAGCTCTTCATCACTTTGCATACAGATGAGCTCATAGGTCTTCATTTCTTGCCATGGGGAGCAACCTTTTATTCCCCAGGATTAACATTAAGAAATAAAGGGAAAGGTACCAAATATCTACTTTAGACATGAGAAAGGCTATGTTCGAGTTGATTTGTGCTAATTACTCCTGGAAACAATCTTTTCACTGTCACTCAGTCTGTTTCTAAGGTTTCCATCTGCATAATTTTTCCAGAGTTACTGGCTGAAGTGAGTACTTCTTCGTCAAGACACAAATTAAAGTGGCTAAAAGTTCCCTGCAGAAATATATTTACAATATTTCTAACAATACTTACATTATGAATATTTATTTACTGTAATCTGGTAGACATCCAGATGTAGGTATTGTCTTTCAGGACCATTTGAAATATTAACACATTTAGTACAGCTGCATTGAAATGCAAAATGATAGGTTACCTTATGTAAACCCTTGCCCACTAGTTCTGCACTAGACAGAGTATTTCCTAATGTTCTAAAATTCTGAGCAGCTCTGAATAACCATCAGTCTCTGTACAGCTTTTCAAAGAAATATGTACTCTGTCTCAAACATACAATTGCTAGCAAATTAGCAGAGGGTTCAGGAAAGAAAACAAATCAGGTTTCACAGGCTGGCTTCCCATTTTGTAGCAAGAAAAAAAGGAGTTTTATAACATTAGGAAAGGGAGACTGAAATTTCTCCAAGGAATTGCATTGTTTCCTTCAAAATATGACAATTTCAGAGTCATACACTGCAGGATGGTAGTTTATGAAAAAGGAAAAGATCACTCCCTTGAAGAGAAAAATAATCTATTGCTACTCCTGTACCAGGGAAGGGGCGGGGGGGGGGAGGCAGGTGGAAGACAAGAAAATAAAGGAAAAAAAAAAAGTAAGAAAATAAGCAAAATAAGAAAAGGATTGGTAAAAAGGCTTGGAAAGATGAAAGAAGGAAGGAAAACTATACTGCTGCAGTTTTAATAGATACATCAGTGCAATGCTACCACTTCTGAATACATATCACAGAGGGTTAAATGACAACAATTCCATTTAGAAATAAAATAAAATTGATTGCACTCTGTGGCACTTCAATTAATTTATACCTTTATACATAGACTGTGTTTTCTGCTTCCAAGATAACAATGGAATGTAATAATCTGCGCAGCAGTAACCCTTCTCCTCTGGATAAAACTCCTACAAAAAGTATTGAGTTTGACTGAAAAAAATTAAACACATTCCCTGACTTATATTTTCACCACTACTCCCTTTTGATTCAAGAGCAAATATGGGCAGAGCAGAAACAATTTAAAACATTTTACCAATAGCAATGGAAAAAAAGCAACCATGAGAAGTAGAAGAAAGAAATGAATACTCAGGTATACTATCAATGATTAAAACCCTACACAAACACTGGCACAGCACAACCAGACATCAGGAACACTGTTTGCAATGACAAAAGTTGTCCTTAAAGGGCACATGGCTAATGTATTCAGGAGCTGTGGGAATGAAAAGTAGCATGGGCATCAGATTTTTTGAACCAGGCATTTGAAGTGTCAGCATTTCTGTCCCCCTCTTGGATTTTTCAGATGAGTTTTATTCTGTCCTGACTGGAATAAAAAGGAGATTCTAACTAAAGAAATACGCTGAAACAGTTTCATTGGAAGTATCCCAATGCCTTGCTGATGCAGACAGTAGAAAAATGGTGAAATGACGTCTCAGCATCAGCATTCCTGAGCAATACCTAAATAGCATTTTTAAAAAAAACCTCATGAGGCTAATGGTTAGCTCTCCTCTTTACCCATGTTTATATTATTTGCCTCCTACAAGGCATTTCCCAACACTTTCAGTCACATCACATATTTTTTTTAAAATGCTACTAATTTCAAATTTTCTATCAACCTCAGCCTGTTCCAGGTTTGTGTACTCAAAGTCAGAACAGTTCAAACTAGCAGAAGAATTTTCAGTTCTCAAGTTCCTATCTCCCAGGCTTCCTTATGGATATTCTTATCATGTACTGAAAAGGGATTTTTGCAAGCCAGCCCACTCAAAGCTGTGTGATTGCATTTTATTTCAGTCTTTCATTGGCGTGTGAGCATTATACGCAAGGGCTCACATGCTGCCAATATTTTCAGAAATTCACTTAAAACAGAATTAACCACAAAGACACTACTAATAAGTTCTACTAATAAGTATTGCACACAAGGAAATAGGGTGGACTTTTTATGATATATCCTGTACACTGGACCATGTTTTCTACACTAACACGTTGCATTCATCTTTCATTCGTGTCTATTCAGGAATGAGAGCATGTGAAACTTTTTGACAGACTTGAAGAGAACAGAGCTAACAGGCTCTCCAAAGAGAAAAGAAAAAGACAGGGATCTCCTTTGGCACTATAACCCTGCAAGAATTAAACCTGTTTATTTTTTTTTTCATAAAGCTAATACTACAGAAAAGAATGTTTTCATACCAGAGCCCTTATTTACAGATGAAAGTCCTAAAAGTGCCTCTAACTATAGCATTGGTAGGAAAGTGTTTAGATTATATTGATAAATGAGCAATAGCAAATTACAAGGACAGATTTTCACCCAGGATTTCTAAAGAACACAGTTCAGATCTGAAACTGATGAACTACTAAGAGCAGTGTGGGATCAGCTTTGGTATCACAGGAATGAAATATGCCAAACATAGCACCATCTGGTTGTGTAAGCTCAGAGGATCTAGTTTTGCTTTTCATTCAGGACAAACTGATAGAGGGGGGAAAAAAAATCCAAACAAAAGACAACCAAACAACAAATAACTGTATTAATAAACTGAGGACAAAGATACATCTTGGAGAACTATAAAATAAGAAAATATATCAAGAAGATGAGTTGAAAATAAGCCTCTGCTTCTCTTAATATCAAAATGGCTTCAATTGGAAGGGACATTAAGATCATCTAGTTCCAACACCTTGCCATGGGCAGGCACCTTCCACTAGACGTGATTGCTCAAAGCCCCATCCAGCCTGGCCTGGGACATCTTCAGGGATGGGATATCCACAACTTCCCTAGGAAATCTGTTCTACCACCCCCACAGCAAAAAAATTTCTTCCTAATATCCAGTCTGAACATACCCTCTTTCAGTTTAAAGCCATTCCTCCTTTTCCATTGCTACATGTCCTTGTAAAAAGCCTTCTTCAACTTTCTAATAGGCTCCCCTTAGGTACTAAAAGGTAGTAATAAAGTCACCCCAGATCCTGCTCTTCACCAGGCTGAACAATACCAATTCTATCAGCCTTTCATCATAAAAAAGCTGCTCCAGCTTTCCAATACTATATAATATCTGTTAGCAAGTTAGTTCTTATTATTAAAAAAAGTATTTACAAATATATTGTCTAAAAGTTTATCTTTGAAATTTTATGATTTTTTCCACAGCTTTAGTAAACTATGGAGGCAAAAAAACCCCAACAAAACTGAATCAACCAATGAGGGAGAAAAAAAGAAAAAAGAAAAAAGGAAAAAAAAAAAGAGGCAAGTCCTACTTCTAACTATAAGGGGGGAAAAATTGTTTTCTCCTGCCACTGTCCCTATCTCCCACTTCCTTCCATGACCACAGTATCTCTCACAGCTCTGTGCCTACCAAATACTGATGTCTGTCTTCTCCACAAAACCAAAGCTTTACAAATCTGCAAGGCAGTCAAGGCATGAGGTGCAGCATGCCTGACTGCTGTGTATTGATGCAGGAGGAGAGAGCTGATTTAAGCCACACCTCACTCGTATCGCTGCAGTGATTGGCCATTGAGCTGAACAGAGAACTAAATCCACTGGCTTATGCCCTTCTTGGCATTCACCAGACTTCAGATTTCCTCTGGGAAATCCTACTTATTACAGAGAGTGTCTTGTATCGTGGGTATTGTCAGCCCTGTCAGTCTGATTTACTTGTGAAACCGGACAAGAATAACTAAACCACTTGTGAAAATGTTGAATGCCATATCATTTGCAATGGTTTCCAGTCCATTTCCTGGAAGCCACACTACTGAAGGATTTGTGTTTGAGAGCTGCTTGATGTTAACCCTAAAATATTATATAGGAAAAAAACCAAAACAGAGCAAGGTCATTGTAAACGCAACATCTATCCCAATTTAGGATCTTATTCCTAGAACTACCAATAGAATACCATTATTTGCCCCACAATTATAGTTTCTTTTTTGATCCAGAGTCATTACCTTTTCTTTGCCTAAATCAGTTCAGAATTAGCTCCTCACCCATTCTAGCTCATTCCTTCAGTCAGGTCAGTAGTGTCATGAGACAGAGCTTCTCCACCTCTGCTCTAACCACAGCATTACCTGCTCTCCCAAAAGGGCACATCCTTATGGAGTTCTTTTCCTTAGGCTATGGGTTTGGGAATATTTTCTGGAACTTCATGTGAAAGAGACGCTTCAGTTCAAATGGAGGTTACAAAGCTCTACTACAGAATTCTCTAAGAAAATTGCATTAATTATGCTGCCATGTGGCTGTCAAGACTGTCCCGTGTAGAATTACTGTATGTTCAAACACCAATTTGCATGCTGTATATATTATATAAAATAAATTAAATAGGTAACATGCATGATTTGATAATTAATACATTTAGAGGTACGCACATGTACTTATGTGGTCATGTTTCCCAGACTCAGAAGTACATAGATATTAATAATATCAGAGTGACAGAGTCACCTTTTTTCAGAAAAGTAAGGATTTTAAAGCACTAGATCTCATAAATTTTGCTAATACTTGCAAGGAATTACAGAGATTACTAAAAAAATTGCCAGAGAATCATTTGTCCTTAGCATCATCAAAATAAGGTCTTTACCTTCTTGCTTACTGCTAGTCATTTCCTTTTTTTGGCTACAAAAGCTAGCATTTGCCTGAATCAGTATGAAAAAGAAGTTGTTAGAAGTTCCTTATGCAGAAAATAACAAGTTCCCAATGGGAGGAAGCATATTTAATACTATTATAAAATAGTTATATTTTCAGCACAGCCTTACTGCCTAATTCAGAAGCACACTGATGCAGGCATCTGGTGGCTTCTTGTTTGGAATAGCACTGCTGTTCCCAAATATTTTAAGATCATGAGTTTTCTTATTCCTGAAGCCTCAAGAGAGCACAGTTTCAGCTTATCTCTGCAGCTTTTAGGACTGGGAGCTCATTTTTTTCCTTAGTTAAAACTGAAGGTCAAAATAAATCTATGGCTTTAGGGCCAAAAGATGAAGAGATGAGCAGGAAGACTGAACAAGACAGAAATGCCAGGAGATTACAACAGTAGTCTAACAGAATAGGCTGCAAATGAACCCCATAACTCCCATTTTTCTTTTGTACAAGTCACTTGATGTTCTCCTAATTATAGGTTTACCACACTTCATTTTGAGCAGAGATCAGCACAAAAATGATGCATTTCAAAGGAATAGAGAGAGGTGCCAATTTTCTACCAATGTAAAATGACACTGCTTCATTGGACTAAACTGTTCCTCTGCAATTCTCCAGCTTCTGCAGAGGAAACATGCTGACTCCTATACTCTCCAAGAGCACACACCCACTCTGCACACAGCCACAGTTCACGGCCCTCCAGAGCAGAGACAGCCCTTCAGGTGCAAGGAGGACTCAAACTTCATTGGCCACTCTTTCCTTTGCCAAAAGAGAGGTTTTTCAAGGTATCCTCAGCCCATGTACACAAACTGCACGAGGCGACATGCTGCAGCTGGGACAGCTCATGATCTCGGTCCCCTGCCACAAGGATGGGCAGATCAAGATTCCTACATAGCCTGCTGGCTAAAGACTTAAGTAAACAACATTGTGTATGTGTGTCTCTGTGTCCGTGTTTGTCATGGCCACTTAGTTTGTCCACTGTACTGTTTTAAGTCAATGGGGTTTTCCCTGTTGCTGTGAGAGTTGAGCGATATATGTGAGGGAGGAAGGGGAAAAAATGCCCCAAACACTTTTCTTCTTAACTGACAAATTTGGATGTTTCTATATACATCACAACCTTTTGGGAATATAAGTTTCTGCCTGAGGAAGCCTAAGTCTTTAAATTATTTTTAGGTCTGCAGTGTGGTTTGGCCAATTTTAATCTAATATATTTCCTGTTTCCAGCAGAAATTTCACAAAGTACCAAGCAGGACAAGATGTGGTCCAACAGTCTGAATCTGTTTTTTATTGTGGTAATTACCAAAATTACTTAATGTGCTAAGTGAATTCAGTGATTTCACAAAGACACCAAATTCACATCACACAACTTTGGCAATATTTGATTCTTTTACATGATATTTTTTAGCCATTGAATAAGTTTCTAGACTTTTCTATTTAATATAAATTATAATTCTTCCAGCAATCTCCAATTAAACTCCCTGAATTATGTAGTGGTAAGAATCGCCTTTATGAACCTTACTATTGTCCATCAAATGAGACATACTAAATAGTTCAACATACAATAATAACTCAGAAGAAGTTCTTCTTTTACAAATGACAGCAGCCTCCTAACCCTTTTATTTTACTGGTTAGAACTGAAGTTAACCTTTCCCTTTCCTGGAGTGGCCTCTTTGCAGTCATGATTCCCGACCTACTTCTTAGCTGTTTCCCTAAAGAAAACAAAATCCCCTCCTGAATTTTGAAAGTGGTGAAAAAACGAGTGTCAATAATGTTTAATAAACAACCTTTGTTAAAACAGTCTAAATCTATGTAAAGTAAGCCCCAACAGCCCTCTCATATCCCACAGCTGATTTGCATATTGGGTCATGGAATGTGTTGTTGGATATTTGACTGTAGACCTCGCTGAAATATTCATCAGACTGTGTTCCAAGTAACATTCAGTATAAATTGTCATTAGACAATGATGGCTTATTGTGAAAACACCACGGAATTTGTACTTTTTAAAAGTGAAATCTGAAATATATTTGCTGCTTGAGATCAGCTTTTAGTAGCCCTAATTATATTAAACACAAATTTCCCATAAGAGTTGCGCAGCCCTGAACACATCCACGCACATGCTGCTTAATGGAGAGAGGCTATCAGACACTGACCTGGAACAGCAAACTCTGCAGTCTGCAGGGGAAAAGAGAACTAGAAAGCAGGAAGCGTGTCTTCTGGCATGGAATGAAAAGGGTATGTGTTACAAAAAACATGGTTTGCAAACGTCTGGACTGCTGACAAATCCTATTCTATGTGTGTGTTATGGAGAGGATCTTAACCAAACCAATAACACTTTCAGAAATTATCAATGCAATGAAATGCATTTATAATCCAGTTCTATAATGTGATAATTCACTTATGACACCTGAATTTTATCTGTTGTCTGTGTTGTTTCCAAGATGTCAATCTCTCATCCTTCTGTCTTTAAAGATGAGGCTTCACACAAATATTTTCAAATTTTTTGCCATAGGAAAATTTTAAACACCATATTATACAAGAGTCTTAAGTGCTATATTATGTTACAGAAGATGGTGAAATTTAATGGACTGTGAGCTCAGAAAACCTTTTTTCTTTTTTTTTTCTGGTTTCTAAAAAGTATTCTTTCTTATAATCTGTGGTCTCAACATAATGGGACTAACAGAAAGCAAAGAAAGTTTCTACTTGTGAAAAAAGCATCTCCAGCATCAATGTTTTCACAGATTACTGGACATTACATCTGGTTCAGTGCTAGACAGTAGACTAACACACAATTTTGTGAGGGAGCATTCCACTTAAAAAATAAATGCAAAATATTTGCAGATGATCATTCATTTTTATTAAAGGCATTTTGCTATCAATGCTGAAGGGTTGACAATGTCAGAAGCAGTCCTGATAGAAATGCAGAAGTCACAAAGAAAGGAGATAAATATTTCCATCCCCATAACACTTTCTTCAAAGTTGTTTTGGTTTTCACTGTTGGGAAAGTTTGTTTCCCAGGTCCATTGTATTCGATAAGGATCGCACAGAAAGCTTCTCCATGAGAAATCTCCACTGAAAATGGCTGAGTCAGGAAGAATCTCTGCAGAGGTTCCTGCTGTTCAGCTTCCCTGCTTCAGAGATGGAGAATGAGTAATTCCTTCACAAACTTGAGTTTAATATAGCTTTGTTACCCATGAGTAGAAAAACCACAATCGCATTAGGCAAATTATTTCATGCAGTTTAGGTAAAAGCTTCATGTCTTGCCAGAGCACATTTCTGTGCAATGAAAGACTACACATGTCACAGGCACATTCTTGTAGCGAGAAATTGTGAAAGCTGAGAAATGTTACTGATGTTGCATGTCACACACTGCTCACAAAGAAACAGGTTTCCCTTAATACTCTAAGTCCCATTTTAAAAATCTTAGAAGGAGAGATAAAAGCTTGTGCATTTTGGAAAGGTCTGTAGACTATCTACTAAAGAAATAACTTTTTCATATTGAATAATACCCCAGGATTAACACTTAATGTCATAGGACCTATCATGCCTAGAAACAGAAGCCTCTTGCTATGGGCAATGGAAAAAGTAGTCTTTGCAGCTTTCTAACAGTATGAAGCACCTGCCTCTAATACTGATGAGCATACTGAGACCTTAATCCTTTTACTGATCCGGAAAAATTGCCAGAACACCATCACTTTCAACACAAAACCAACTGAAACTTGGCAACTTCAATGAACATTACTTTGGAGACTAAATAAACTGAAGTCCAGAATGCAAAACAAAACTCAACAAATGTGAAGCCATGCAAATCAAACCACTCAACCAAAACCCTTCCCATGAGTCACTAGGAAAGAAAGTTCTGTTAATGCAGGGACCTTGCTCAACATCAGCAGCTAGATGCCTGTCTGGAAAATCCCATGTGGCATTGAGAGAAACCACAGTTTGCATTTTGTGCATCAGGTCCATTTTATCTTTCCTTTACACTCTAAGTATAATGCTAAAAGCCCTCCAGGGGTCTGAACTTGCTGGAAAGACAACATATATTGCATCTTTACACAGTACACTCAATAACAGGGTGAGAAAAATCTCTTACCATTAATTGATTTGGACTCCTTTGTCCAGGTCAGCCCCAGACAGAGTTTAGCTGTTCAGTGGATTAAGTACAAGTACCAACAACTTCAAGGTCCGCACCCTTGCTGAGAGCTGATATAACGTTACTATCATATGAAATATGTGAGCTCAGCCACAGCAATGCCAGAGTCAGAGAGAGGCAAAGCACTGAATAATCCCTTGAAATGGTATCTAAAGCTTCATAAACTTATTTAGCTCCTGAAAATCAAAACATGCATCTTCTGTTCACCATATCCACATAGTGTCTAGTAGGATCCACAAGGCAAGCTACTGTTTCTTTTACACAAATTTTAAAATAAGCATTGTATTTAAAACAAATTGGTGCATAAGAAAATGTATTTTCATATTTTGAAGGATGAATTTTTAATAACTTAATTAAAATGTCACAGAAGAAAGAATCATTACTTGTTACACACTCCAAAACCATCTATATCAAACAAGTGTCTCCAAAACTGCCCTCTATATGTATATTAATGATGCCTTTAGATGCTTAAGATATGTCCTGAATAATACATACAATTTTAATTAACTCCAATTCTTAATGTTCTCAAAGAAAACTGAAATCACTCAAATTACTCTCAATTACTATAATTTCGGTATTATTATTTATTATTAATACAGAACTCAGTGATCAGTATGTGTTTACAAGCAATCTCAGTGAATCTACTTTAGAACCCAGAAACTGCAAGTCACATCAACACTGTAGAACAATTCAAGGCTCAATGAGCAGAAAGAAATCTCTGGCGGCTTGACAAGAAACTGGCTTAGACAACTTACAAAACCAATGACCTCTCATGGTTTAGAAACTTATCATTCTCTCTTGCTGATGGTAAAATTATCTTTCCAAAAGAAAGAAGTTTTTCACATCCTTCGGGACAGAAAGGCCAGGGAATAGATCAGGCCATCGTGGTCCTGCTACTTGTAGAAACAGTGTAGAAACTGATCAATGGGTACTGGGACCTCACATACTTGAAACATTCCTCTTTGGTGCCACACAGACCTGGTCGTTTTCAGATGTAACAAAACTTCAGTGATGATTGAGACAAAATGTGTTGAGTGGGAGCAGCAAGTCTGCTATCTAAAGAATTGCCCATAGCTAGTTAACTGAAGATGCAGACAAAGGTAGTTGCTTTTATATTAAAGTGTGTAAGTAGTTAAGTGTGGTAGACAGAGAAGGGACAGAAGGAAAATTACACAAAATAGATACACAAAAATAGATACAATCAAAACAGATAATTCCTTTAGGGAACAGGATGCAAGGAACTAACAGAATTCAGGGGCAGAAGATTTTGTAGCAAATCCAAAGAAAATTATTATCACTTTCTTCTTCTCACCCACACAGTCCAAATCTGCAAAATTTTTTCAGGGGAAGATCACATGATTTGATGAGGGAAGTAGATGTTCCAACTATTAACACAATTCATCTGGAGGCATGAGGCTTTTCTTCTGACTTATGGAATCAGTGCCTGGGAGAAATACCATAATAAGTGGAAGACTGGGTTTGTTGAGTTACCCAAGGTGGCTGAAAGCCTGGTTTTATTTGGCTAAGAGAGGATTTAGTGTATCTTCAGGGATGTCTCTCTTACACTTAATGTGAGGGCAGAAGTGACCCTTGTAGGAGCAAGGGATTGGAAAAAACTCTTCAGGTAGTGAACTCAACTCCTTGCTCTCATAGACAAAAAGACTGGGTGAAACACTGCAAAAAGAGCCTCTCCCAAAAGTTCTCCAGCTCACTGCAGGAGATAAAGCTGGGAAGAGTTTCAAGGTTTCCCTTGTGAGCGGTAAATGACAATTATCAACCCCATGAAGTCACTAATGATAGTATTTTCTATGGGGAGCTTATTACTCTGCCAGGAAAGAGCAGTGTGAAAAGTAATAACTACAAATATTAAATAGTCATGATAGTACCTGGTACAAAAGTTGGCAATAAACTCCCTGACATTCCACCAGATTAATTTCAGTTTCATATGTACCATGTATAGCGTCATTTCCATATATTTGGGAGAATGGTTTTTAAACTTCAAGATCAGTCCTGTCCAACTCATGGCCATGCAAGCTTCACAATTGAATTCAGTGAAAGAAAGACTGAGTACCCAATCATCAACATACTGAAACTGATTTCTATTAAACCTGACTTCTGCTAAATTTCCAGTATGAGAGTCACTTTGGAGACACATTGGCAATTTTGGTAGTCTTTTGCATAATACTTCACGTAAAATTTTTACAAAGTGCTTACAATACAAATACAGTTCAGATTTCTATCAAACCCTCCTCCTCACCCATAATCTCAGCTTTATCTGTGGCCATTATAATTTTTTTTTTCTCTTTATTCACTTTAACAGTGAACTGGAGGTGGTGACTCAGGACACAAGGGTTAAACAGACGTCCAGCCAGACTTTTCACACCATTTAAAACAGAAGAACATTTATTCACATAGTTCACTTTGGCAAGAAAGCACATCTAGATCAGGGGCCAAATAATAGCTTTTTCTGTAGTATTAAAGTATGTAGAAAAGACAGGGGGTAACATTTAAACCCTGGCCTCAGCCAAAAGCCTGCCACATATTTCCCACTTCAGGAGCAGTAGGCAGAGGCATTTTGCCTGACATCATGCTCAGGAAAATCACCAAGATTCTCATTTCTATTTGAAGCATGCATTCCTGCTCCTCTCTAACAAGAACCATCCTCACTGATGGCTGTTTCCATCAGAGCCCTTGGAGGAAAACACTGCAGTAGCTGCTGGCTGCAAACTTCTGGCTCTGCAGCAGTGAACAATCAGGAGAAGAAGATGGAGTGATCTGCACACTGCACAGAATTTACAGTCCGAAAGGAGAGCATATTGCAAGTGTGAAATGAATTTCAATAAAAAAACCTCTTGGAATCCAAACTAAAAAAAGAAAGGTTAATGGCATTTACTGCCTAAAAAGGCCAGCATGCATACTCTGCAGGGGATGTCTGGAAGGAATGACTGATGGGCAACTACTTTCTGTATTGTTTCTCCTGAATCACCAGCTTGATAATGCAGAGACCCACATTGTAAATGACTCCACAGAGGAGCAAATACAACCTGGAAATCTCACCTTTCTAGAGAAATAACCAACCAAGCATCCATCTCATAGTTTTTGACAGGTCTAACCCTAACCATACAAGTTAAATCTCAAAGATATGAGACTTTAATGTCTTGAGAGTACTGTTTCCCTTGGTACTGGCTCTGTTCAGTACTGATTATTTTTAGGACACAGAGGTTGCCAGCTCCAAAGGATATCCCTATAGGACTGCCCTAACAAGCACAGTCAGCCAAATAAATTACGACAGCAGCTAGCATTGCCGTTTACCTGGCTGTATAACTTAACCATCCTGACTATCTATAGCTTGGCAAAAACAGCTTCTTGGTCTTCCAGGAGTGCTGTAAGGTCAGTCTATTTTCACAGCCTCCCCAGTGAAGATCATGACAACTGCAAATAGGGGCACTAATCCAAAGGGAGAGCACCTATCATTTGGCAATGTATTCAGCTGAGTACTTTTCACTCTGCATTTTTCAAGTGTCTGAAAAATATAGGCATTAAAAACCTGCAACAGTAAACATCATACATTAAATTAGTATCCCATAGCTTCACTAAGCAAAAGAACAGCTTGCCCAGGCTGGCAGCTATAAATTGGCAGCTCTCAAGTAAGGTGGGGAGATCATTTTTACCTAGGGCATAGAGCTCCTTTCACCAAACTGAAGATTTCATCTTTGAAGTTCCTCATCAGCAGACACTACAAAAACAGGGTAGGGTATGTCTTACTTTGCAATGTCCCTCCTTCGAGAGCCAAAAGTCTGCTTGCAGCTTTTTGGATAAATTCAGGAGAGTATTACGCTGGAATTAGGCAACAGCACAATGGTAGAGACATCAGGTTTAGCTGTCAAAATAATTACACATGGCTAACAAAGACTGAAGTAAAATTTTTTGGTTTATGACTGTATGTCCCTGCTGAAACTTATGTTAGCCTCTTAAAATCTGGCTCAGGTACACCTACCTCTGCTGCAGATACAGCTGCACTGCAGTACAGACAGCTCAGCTACTGGCCAAATTACCACTGGGAATAGTCAATAATTAGACTATGCATGAGATTAAACAAAGGTAACATGAAGGAGGATACTCTGAAAGCCAATGCCATGCTATCATATGAAGGACAAAAGAAAAAAAAATAAAAAGAAAAAAAGGCAGCAATCTTCCTGCTTATACCTCTGGGAATGTAATTTCTTCCTTCCAGCACAGCAAAGCTCAAAAATATAGGACACTGTGTGTCACAGAGGGTCAGTGGGTTACACTTATTTATACACTATGTATTTGGTTCAAGGACTCTCAGAGAGAAAATAGAAAGTAAAAAGCCTTTTCCTGATGGAGCTTTCAGCCAGTAGAAACTGAAGATAATATTGTACTTTTACAGCATGCAGTAGATCACCAAATTCATTTTTACTGGGGTCATAAGAAAAGATTTTAGCTCTAGACTTCAGAGTTAAAGAGCTGGTGCACTAACCATAAGGAATTATCATATGAGATGTCTGATTGCTATTGTGGTTGGGGGTTGGCAAGGGGAGCAGGGTATTTTTTGTTTCTTATACTGAGCTGGTATTGATCTTGAGTTCAAGACTATATCATTGTTGTGTCTGAAAATTATACATATCAAAGGAAAATTAACTTTCACATAAGCCAAAGGAAAGCAGTTTGAAAAGTTAAATAAAGCAAGTCTATTCCACTCTATAGTCCTTATTTTACTATCACAGTTAGTGCTTTCTGTCACTTTTTTTTTTTTTCTGTTTAAATATTTCTATATTTCTGCTCTCTCCTCATATGTATGAATGGTTTCAAGACGTAAGTTACAGAAAAGCTGTTAGAGATCTACCACATCTTACTGTTTCCAGGTCAGCTTTCAGCTCGAGGGTGCTGCCAAGGGTCTGTGTGTATTCGCTCTGAACTTCTGGGCTCATCCCTCCCTTCTACCAGCATCGATTACAAGGTTTGCTGTTACAAGACTGGGTCCAGTGACACGGACACTTTGCTGCATCCCCAGTAACTTACAGAAATTAAAAAAAAAAACCAAAATCACTAATGACGAGTAATAATAATAACAACCCATCACCTAAAAAAAAGCTTGACTTTTATTCAGTTTAGGAGAAGCAATTAATCCACATGCACAGAAAACAACAACATATCTTACCACAATCAAGAGTGCTGGAATAAGTATAGTTTGCATACGGACAAAAATCAAGAGAAATCTTGTATCCCCTCCTTAAAATCCTCCTCTATTCAAAAGTCTTTCAATACACCTTGCTAAAGGTTACAGCATTGTCACATACTCTGTAGTTATATGAATATGGGTTTCTTCCTCCTTTTCCCAGAACATTAAAGGACAGCACCCTAGCATTCTCTTTTCATTTTTCCTTTTTTTATCTCTCATCACCCTTTGCCTGTTCCTGGCAGAATTCAAGTCATATATGTACAAAAACTGGTGGAAAAAGAGATAAACAAATCTAAGAAAATGTACATTCTATACGAAATAAACCTCATAGTGGTCTACACTTAAACTTTATAATAATGTGTCACGTAAGCAAGTAGCATTGCCTCTGTTTATTAAAAAAATAGAAAGAACTAGAACAAATTATGCAGTATATTTGATCTATACTTTTAAATTTTATTGGCTTATGCTCAGTGAAAAAGAGGGTTAGAATTATGTACCTGATCTCTAAGGACTTTTACAAATGTAAAATTTCTTTTGCACAAACACAAGACACTTCCCCTCAATTTTCCTATTCTTGCACAAAAGCAAACATTGGACTTTAAACTATGTAATCCATGTAACAGATTTTTCACACTGGGAGAGCAGCTCCCTGGAGGCAGCTCTGTAAAACGACAGAGGTCAGTCAGTGAGTTTAGGAGCTGAATGCTCAGTGTGTGTCTCACTGGTAAATCAAGCCTTCGAATTATTTACAGTCTGGGGCAGAATTTCATGGATACACCTATTTTTACAGTGTTCGCTCCTGAGCTTATGCTCCTCTTCTTAAAGGGATGGGAATCCAGACTCTGAATAGCAAATCTTTGGACTTAATCAAGCAGCTTTTAAAATTTCATATCACTACCCTAAGACGAAATTTTGTCTTCTTAACTATACACTAGAATGTGACAGCCTCTACTCTGCTAGTTATCTTTCACATCTCTTATTCACTGCCAGGAACTTGACAAGTGCCTTCAATCAAACTACGATGTGAATTTTCATCATTTCACTATTTTACTTTAAAAAGAAGTATCAGTAAATATCTGTAAAAGTATCCCAATATTTTATTTCATAGATATCTTAAAAATGCTTCTAAAGCATAGCACTGGCTCATACATAAGCATTTCTTTTAGGTCTTTTACAAGCCTATGCTCTTTCATTCTTTCCTTGTTTTCCATCTCTGTCAGCCACCTCCTGTCTTAGATGCTTCAAGGTAGAGACCACCTTTCTATTAAATATTTGAAAAAAATTTTTGAAAGTCTATTTGGCCATGATTAGAGCTCTTAAAAATGCAGCAATTTCTGCTCTGTCAGCAATAAATAAATGCAGCATTGATTCCTTTCACCAAACTGCACAATGTGTTCTTAAAAATCACAGGTCATCTGATTTTGATGATTCACTATAGGTAATCCAGCCAGCAAAATTCCAATGAACATTTTCTGACTCTTGCACTGCTGTTCCAAACTTCACCTTCAGTATCCTTCCATATACAAGCTCTTTAGTTGAGATAGGTTTAATTTAGCTCTTATGCATATTTATAACGATCCTCTAATCATCATTGTAAACAATATACAAAGCTGACAAACTCTGTTACAAGAGCAATTCCAATAAAATCAGTGGGATGTGCACCTGATTTAGGATTTTTTCAAACATTGAGTACTTGCTGACTTCATTCATGCCATACATTGTAAATGTTTATTGCCTCATTACTAACAGCTGTAATAAAAAACTGTTACACCATACCCAAAAAGTAAAATAAAATAAACTGTATCTTCAAAACCCATGAGATTAGCTTTAAATCATGTACTATCTTTAACATAAAAGAAAAAGTTTACAGGGTTTTAATTTCCTTACTTTATGCAATCTTTGTATTTATTATACAATTTTATGGCTAGAAACTCACTAATTACTTTTCCTTCAAAGGCAAGGGTCTTGTGTAAATACAGGAGCTGGGGTTTTAAGAAAAACCTGAATGTCACAGGACTGAATAATGTAACTTTTCTATGTTTTACAAAGAAGTAAAAACAAATTCTGTTTTTTTCCCATAAAATACATACTACCATTTTCTGAACTAGAATATTTGATATGATTTTTGTTTTAATTTAATTTGAAGAAGAAAGACATTCCAGAAGAAGAAAAGCTTCACTCATACACAGAAAATTGACAGATGCTTTTTCTAGGGGTTGATTGCATTTCAGTGTTTTTCAAGTGATGACTCAGGTTTTCCTTTTGTTTATCCAGCCACAATTCCCTTCTAGCTAGCTTATTTTGCTTTTTTTAATGAACATGTTAATTAAGTAGTATATTTTGCTAGACAAATCTCAATTTCTTCCCTCTCTCTTTCACAGTTAAAAAGCAAGCACTTCCCCAGAACACCACTGTTTATTGAAATTGAAAGTCTTTAGGGCGTTTTGGAAGCAGGAGACTTCGAAGTTTGAATGAGGAACTCCACTGGCAAGCTTTCAAACTTATTTGCAGATCAGGACCTCTTTTGTAGAAGTCTCCCCAGGAGGAAGGCAGTTAGACACCTGCCAGTAGCTTGCAGTGGCACCATCCCACTGTGATGTTAATGAGATGAATGAGAGCACCACGGAGAGCTGCAATAATTACAGGGTGAAGAGCTTGTCTTTTCCTGACCCTCCTCTCTGGGCTGCCTGTTCTAGAAAGCAGGGTCTTTTGTAATACTAATTACAAATGTTAATTAAACATTTATTTGGAATTTTGCCCTCCATTAATAGGTCAGATAAACAGGGAATAGCAATGAAAGGCACAAGTCATTATCAGCCACATGAGAAAAATACCATTTATTTGTTCCCTTCCTTTGGTCCCTCCAAAGACATAACTTCTGATTTTGTTTTATTAAAGAGACACTAAAACCACTGAAGTATCATTTTTCTACACAGAAATAAAATAAAAATAATTCTTACTTTAATGGAGTTAAACCTAGTTCTAAGGCCATTTCCACTACAACTCACTCTAGTCTGTGTTGACTTAACAAATTTTAACTATAATCATGACTCTGAGGCTACATAAACGACCTTCCAAACACAGACTTAAGGAATCAGTCATGACAGCTGTTGATGACAGCACAAAATCTAGTTTGATGGCTTCCTCTGGCATGAGTAGCACATGGTCTTTCAAATCATTGCACTAATCCCATTTCTAACCTAGTCCCTGGAATTACAGGAGTGACCCCTGCCCAGATCAGAACTGAGCACAAGAACTTGGCAGATATTGCCAGAAAAATAAAAGCTCTACCCCTTGCCTGACAGTCTGCCACAGCCAGATGCTCCTATCCAGGCTCACATGGAGCAGTAATTTAATACATGGCAATACTAGCTATTTCAGTGAAACAACTTCTGCTGGGCCAGCTCATCTTACCTTTCCTTATAGCACACATTGCTAGGGCACAGGAGGGAAGCAGACTAATTCCAAATTTCATCCTGTAATATTTCTCTCAAATATGTACGTGTGGTTTAAAAAAGCATTTGATGTCACCAAATGGAAACAATTCCTTTTGGAAGAAATTAAGTCAGAAGATGTACTTCAAAAACACAACCAATGCATTCCAACAAAAATACAAAGTAACCTCACTGCAAACACGAGAATGATGAGAGAAGTTTCACTCTAAAATTAATTTCCACCAGGCCATGTCAGTTGCGAAGGCAGGCATAGCCTTTCTCTAATGTAACCCTATTTTTATTAACCTAAAATAAGAATTTTCCATTTTGTCATTTTGTTAGATAACCTGAAATCAGGTTCTTCTGATTTGATAAAAAATGGGAATCGATGCACGGCTGAAGAATCCACTGCTTTCCCATACAGTCTCATTGCTTTGACGGCAGCCCACCATATGGGAAATATCAGCAAGACAAAGTCAATTTAGGAAACTTCTGAAGGATCATGACTTTAAAGGTATCTTTATGTTTACTACTTGTAACCATGGCATCATTGGCTGTGGCCATCAGACTGTCTCACTCACACACTCCTTCATGCAGTGAACTTTGAAAAAATCTGGTCTATGAATCACCTGAACATGTCAAGGCTTGCACCATTACAGTGCAGGATGGGCATATACACAAAAACTGACCCAGAGTCATTTACAGGTTCATGGAATTTACCAGAGTTTTGATTCTTTCATCATAGCTGTTTCAGTGAGTTGTTGCCACCACTATTCAGGTGGTTTTTATTTCACAAAATGTGACTGTGTGGAGCCCTGAGTACTCCCACCATTTCCAAAGTGCTCCAAGACACACCATGAGCCTCTCTCTGCAGCAGCCTTCTACTGCCCACTTCCAAAGCACAAAAGGCAGAGCTAAGAGAGCCCACATCTTCCCAGGTCCGTACCACACCAAACAGCTCCTTTGCACTGTCACAGCCTGTGTGACAATGCAGTCTCACGGGCTTGGCTGAGTCAAACAACTGCTTTCTCCTCCAGCTGCTAATCCAGGTGTAGATTGCCAGCTCCAGTGATAGAACTGCAAGGAAACTACCAGGTCTAACTCTGCAAGCTTTGGGACAGTTTGTGATCATTGAGACAGCTCAGAGCTCTTCTACTCTGCTGAATATCACAATAATTAGCAAAGTATGTTTTATATCTCAAGTGATCCATCTGTCCTTGCTTATCTTACTCACAATTTCAGCTGTGTTTGCAACTGTTCTATAATGATTGTCAGGTTCCTAAAACCAGCTTGATGTTGAGGGACAATATGGAATTGAAACATATAGTATTCAAACGCTAATAAGGTTATACACAATGTTGATGCATGTAAGAAATGCTTCCGATTATCCACACTGATTTCTTAGCATAGACCACTGATTTTTAGTGCAGAAATCTGTACATCAGTCCATAACTTCTGAATTGGAGTAAATAGTTTTCAAAAGACAACTATTTTTATTTAAATACTTAATTTCATATATTTTTCAAAGTATCCTTCAATAAGTTGCTATAATGATTAAATATAAAAATTATGACAATTTCCATTTTTAAAATCTGAATTTATCTAATTTCAGCTTCTGGACAGACACTTGATCTTGTTACATATTTTTCTGCCAAAAATAAAGAACCATGTTTTTCTCTATGTAGGTATTTTGAGATCATGACACAGTCACCTGCTAAAGTAAGCAGATAAGGTAAGCAGATTGATTTTCTTAAAATCCAACACTGGAAATGCATTGTTTTCTCAAGAAGACAGAAGATATTACTTCACAGAAATTCTGTGAAACACTGTGATGAAGCTAGGTAGTTTTGACGAAAAAGTATCACA
This sequence comes from Passer domesticus, assembly GCF_036417665.1. Lineage (NCBI taxonomy): Eukaryota > Metazoa > Chordata > Aves > Passeriformes > Passeridae > Passer > Passer domesticus. The sequence goes on along the minus strand of NC_087474.1, from coordinate 80,617,403 downwards.
CTTCCATCTTTGTTTTTAAAAAATAATATAAAATTACTTCTAATATAATAAGAGGTTGGACAGCCAGAGCGCCCTCTCAATCTAAATTATCCCAGTCTGAATTATCCTCTAATTCTTCAATTATTCAAGAGAACAAGCAAAGCAAAAAGTGAGTTTAAAAGCAAGATAATTAGTGTGTTTTGGCAGAAGGTATTTCAATAAGTTGTCCTCATGTTACACAGCTGAGGCTCTAGTTCCAAGAGCAATAGAAAAAATATAAATCATCATGGTCTAAGTGTGTCTTAATAGAAAGGTACAACATCTAAAAAAAGAGGAAAATAAAATACATTTTATTATTATAGTAGCTATTCTTCTGAAGTACATGTTAAAAACACTACAGCAGATATACAAATTGCCCTACACAATATGGAAGTTCCCATCATTCTGCACAAAACATTTCAGTCTCTGTAAAAAGCTGTATGTTTCAGAAGTATTTTTATAGACCAGTTATATAAGTTCATTTCTATTTCTTTTTTCAAGACACCATAATAACACTGTGCTAAATGTATGGCAATTTCCTGGGAAATCACTTTTCACTGGACAAGACCCTAACCACGCCAAGGAACATACCAGCACATTACAGCAAAGCCATGTCAAATATTTACCAGACACAAATCACATCAGCTGCTTTAACCTAAATCATCTGTCTTGAAAGTCCATTCCAGAAGGCCAAGTCATGTTCATGTCAACATTGACTTTTGTCAACATCATTCTAAGGAGTCCTAATTTTTAAAATAAAACACTGGATTACTGTTTTGAATGCTGGTCTTTGGATCTTTTCAATCCAAAAACCTGCAGTCTGGGTAAGTCTGCACCACTGACTGTCCAAGGTGTACTTTTGAAGCCAAACTCTCAGTTCTTCTCTGTTTGCCTCACTTTAGATGACAGTCTCAGAGCTGATGATCTGTATCCCCTTCAGGATGAAATGAAGCCAGAAGACATATTTCAGAGATGGTATGAAGGAACTTCCCCACTTTCCCCACAAACACAGGGTGGTGAAAGTGTTTTGCTCTGCAGATTCACTTGCTTATATAGATGTAGCCTTTCTCTAATTCAATCCTATTTTGATCACTCTCATCTGTCAAAGTAAGCTGAGAGAGAAACACATTGGAACCAGTTGTTGGTAACTGCTTTATATGGCCCTGTCTTTCCAGCATGGTTTTGAGGTAGTTTAAATGTATTCAGCCTAGTGTGTATAAGTGTCTTTAGGTATAGAAGGCTGAGGAAGCAGGAATTGTTGTTTAAAGAAAGAAGCACTTCATGCATATGCTCAATTTTTCATAGAATTTTTAGTGTGATTCTTACTGTGAATGCATGGTTTATTCTGTCAGTGGTCTGTGGTTAACACTCCCTATATACCTATTGGCATGATAAACTATAATGACTTCATAATAAAGTTAAAAGCCCAGCATAAATGCAGAAAAATGAGGAATTCCAGAGGTAAGATTGGATTTCATCCCTTACCCGTCCTTGTATTTGAATGTTTTGAAACAGCTATATACTTTCTTTAGCCACAGATATAAAAAATGCCATAACAGGAATTTAAACAGCAAAAAACTGTGTATGTTCTGACAGGTTCCCCTACTATCTCAGAATTTACATATTTTCTATCATTTTACAATTTCCCAAATACTTTTTGTTAAAGTTTGTTTGCACTTTAGGAAAACTGCATCATTTCATACTGAGCCAATGCAGAAATGATTTAAAATACTTTTTAAAAAAATTTCAATGTAGTGGATGGTTTACAATATTGAAGAAGATGTTAATAAAAGAAGGATATCAGACATCATAGCACCATTTAATACTGAGTTGTCATGCCTTTGACATAAATGCTATGAAAGAGCTCTGCAGTTTTAGTTGGGTTATTTATTTACCCTATTTGGGGGAGGGGGGTGGGTAGGTTTGTTTGGTTGGTTTTGGTTTGGTATGGGCTTGTTTTAGATGGAGAAACAGTGGCATACCCTAAGGAAAATCTCACTTAGTATTTTTCAATTTTGCATTCCTATTTCACCTATAGAGCTAATGCTCCGGGATTGCGTTAGCGTTATGCAAAACACAAGCTTATTTACTGATTATTGACATAAAAAGAGGACCTGGACACCCACATTTACCAGTGAGTACTCCTGAAACCATGACCTTACAAACTGATCTTACCTACCTTGCTTTCTATTTGCATGACCTAGCAGGCATTCTGCAGTTTTCAAAAGCAAGGAGCTAAATGCCAGCTGAAATTCAACAGCTTTGCAGATGCTCAGCATTTTACAAAATCAACCCCAAATCACATTACTTATATTGAGTTAGGATCTTGGTGCGTGATCTTTTACGTAACTTTCCAGCTCACCTCTGCAGTCTGATTCCTCTTTATGTAACTTTCTTGCTGAGAGCAAAAGACAAGGTTCTTTCTACCTATTTAGTACATCTGCTGAAGAGGATTCTTCTGACCTGTTATGAAAAACTTCCAAATTGCTGGAAGGGAATTTGTCTGAAAGACTCCAAGTAAGTGCTCATGCAATGATTTGAGATTTTGCCTATGAATGGTTAGAATTGGTTATCTGAATAAAAGCAAAGTTATCTATCAGCATGTGGGGAATATCAGCTCCCTGGAAAACACTATTTACTAACTATGTTGTATTATATTTACGTAATTCATATTCCTTTGGTGCAAAACTAATTTTTTTCTGTAATATAATAGAATATTCTATAGAATATAGATATAATAAACTTACTGGAATAACATAGAATTCTAGAATCAGTTATTTGGAAATATCATTTCTAGAACAGTCTATAAATCTTTCAACAGGTGTTTTCATGAGAAAAATATTCAATGAGGATATAACATATAATGTCTCATAATTTTGTTTCAGGTGGGGATTTCCAACCTAAAGGTCTGCAAACTTTCAAGATTTTAGACCAAGTCCTAGTTATAGATTTTCAGATTTAAAAAAAAAAAAGATTTTTTTAGGAAAAAATGCATTTTGCAGACTGTAAAACATACAAGGGGAAAAGACACTGATGTGATTGTTACTTCATGCATCATATCACAATTTTTAAGGCATACCAGGGTGAATGACTTTTTTTTAGAGTTTGATATATCATCAGAACCATTCAGAAACATGATGATGTGCTCCACCCAGCTGCCTAACCTGACCTTTATTTCCCATAACTCTGCTCAACCCATTACCCCCAGCAGTGATGGCAACAAATGTTCCTGGATGTGATGACTGCATCTGACTCATAGCAGATTCGGGGGAGACAGGTAACAAAACAGCCACGCCACACACACTCTCCTTCCCCAAACTATAATGGTGGTCAAAGTGTGACTCAAGCCAAGTTTGGAAGAAACTAATTTCTGTAGTCAGTATGCAAATAAGTCTATAACTCTGTTACTCCCTAACAGTAGACAGTCCAGGACCTCTTGAGCTCTCCTGCACAGAAGGATCCACCCTTGAGTACAGATGCCTCTCCAGGTTACTCTTTGAGGCTGAGAGATTCCTTGCTGCAACAGATTCTCAGTGATTAGTAGCATAATAAACTTGGAAATCTTAGCTAACTAATACAAAGGATTGATTCTGCACATTGAGCACAAATCATTGACTAAGTCTGGGACTAAGGCTGGATCCAGATACATACAAACCCCACTCTGAGAAGGAGTTTAAAAGGGGGTCCTTTCTGAACCTTACGATTTAGTCAGAGGGTCTCCCTGATACTTTTGCCTGACCTTGTCCTCTATGCAGCAAATAATAAAAGGTACCTTGTCAGTGAATTCTGCTAACCACTGTTGCATTTGTCAAGCCTTGTTAAATCTCTGTGTTTATTGATAAATATATTGCTGCTTCTCTGTCACAAAGAAAGTGCATTCCAGAACAAGAATTAGCTATACTTGACATTAATTCTGTCCATGAAATTCTGGTCTCAGATGGAATAATGAAGAATTGCTTCAGTCCACTCAGAAATTCAAAGGCAAAATCATGCAGAAGAGGGGTACAATAGAAAGATACCTGTATCTTCAGGAGAGCTGTTCATGGCTCTTTCCACAGCTAAACAATTCTTTTAGTTGGTGTAGTGAGAATGTTTCCCTTAAATTTATCTTTCCACGGAATATTTGGAGAAGAAGCTAAAAGCCTTTGTTCTCAGGGAAACGCGAGAGCTGCAATTACACCAAGCCCCTTGCGGAGTATTCTGGTGGGAAGAGGCCCCTTGTGCAATGTCCTTTTCCACACATCCAAACAGAAGTCAGGCATAATACATTTCAGAGTCAGGATGCTGAAATCCCCTGCTACTTCAGCAGAACAAATCAGGATGCATACTTTCATCCTGCATATCAGGATGAAAGAGATCAGTGCTGGAGACAAAGGAGGAATAAAACAAACTCTCTGCAGTGAGAAAAATGAGATGAGGAAACTTTGCTGTCTGCTGAAGAAAATTCAGTGTTCTTTTTGCCACAAGTTAAATTTTATCAGTGCCAAATATACTCGATAAACAGAGTCTTATGATTAGGAACTTTACTTCTTTCTGCTATGTGCTGGATTTCTGTCCATTTGAAGACAAAACAGCGCAGTGAAATACTTCAGACAGCTTTACTGCTACAGCGAATCACAAAGCCATGTGCAGGAAATGGGAATTAACCACTTGCATTTAATTGCTGAACCAAGCAGTACAGTTTGAATACCTGCTGCTCCTCAGCCTAGATGTGTGGAAAAAGGAGATAGATAACTACAACCATGCTTTAAAGATCTGAATAGAAATTGACAAACTCTGGTTCTAGAGTGGAAATGCCTTTAACATCACAGCAAGGCAGGAATGGGTGGCTTTGTACCATGCTGCAATGGTGTCATTTCAGTGCCCTAATGGTGGCCTTTGGGTGAAACCCTGACTTTGAGCCTGTCTGAAGGTCTTTCCATGATAAAGAATGATCTGCATCCACTAAAAAGGAAAGAAGCTAAGCCACAGACTTTTGCATTATTCTGACTATGTAGCAAGTTGAATCATGGTACAAACATTTATGGTGTATTCCTAAAAGTTCATTTCTCATTAGTCCTCAGACCCTGAGATGCAGAGCAGTTCTGAACAGTCAGTTATTATTACATCAACACAAAAGCCATTGCTTCACTTCAAGTAGCTCTAATTCTCACTCACTAGAGGTTCTGGTCACCATATAAAGACCAAAATTAAAGATGACTAAGCTCTGCCTTCACCCTTTAGGAAACAAATGACCACCAAGGTAAACTGACACATCACAGGGAAATCTGGTCTGCCAGGACCATCACTAACTACATCCCAGGGATAAACAGAAGTCTATCTCTGCTTTCCAGAGTTGATGATCCATTGCTACACAACAGCACTGAATTCTCCCTTACTGGAGCAGCCTAGGTAATCACAAAGAGACTTAGGAAAGTCCTTTCACACAAGCCTCAGGAGGTAGGAACAGGGCAAGACACTTCTGTGCTAGTGTTCTTCTAGAAGATGTCTTTAAATATAATGCTGCAATTACATCCCAATGAGTACTTCAGTTCTCATTAACAGTGTTCCCACTCTTAATATCCAAAATATGTTTTTTCTTTTTTTCTAGCATGTCAGTTGGATGGTCTGTAATACATATCAGAAGCGGTTGTAGTTTTTAGTGGTGTGGGAAGTTTGGGTCACCATTCTACTGGCCCCTTATCAGACCGAAAAACTCAGAATCTGTTCTCTGCCCTCTCCTTTTTTTCTTACTTTCTTTTTTTTTTCTCATTTTCTTTTTTTTTTCTCTGAACAGCTTGAATGTTGGACTAAAGAATAATCCTGTGCACAGCTAATGTGCAAAAACAGGATTGAGTGAAAAACTGACTTAAGAAGCTTTCATCTGGGTCAGGACATATTGATACCATATTCAAAGATATATGCTCAGCACACTTGTGTGGAGATAAATGTTTCAACTGCAGGCTTAAGAAAAAAAAAACAAAAACCAAAAAAGAATCACACACACAACTCCTCCACCATACTCCAGTGACACAGATACTGAAATATTAAACTAAGTGAAATAATTTCCACCCATGTTTGCTTTCATCACAGATTATGCAGTACTGCAAACTAGTTAAAATAAAATGTTTTCTTCCTAGATAAAGCCAACTATGTAATAAGGTTTATTTCCAGTGTTTCTGAGTGCCCAAAGTACAAGGTAAAGTCACTGTAACAAATTGTGCCTGTCATAATGTCAGAAAGAAGGAACCACACATTTAGTTCATAGCCATCTCTGACAGTCACTGATCCACCCATCTCTCTGGGACAAGACAACTTTCATGTCCCTCAAGGTCTTTTCTATAGTAGATCACTAAACCTATTTAATTAGTAAGTATGAACACCATGGATTTTATGACTCTCACCAGTGTCTTCTCTTCCAATAATGACAACATGGGTCTTTCAGACAATGACATGAAGGGAATCCAACAAGATCAAATCCCACAGTCTTCAATTTCCTGTAGAATGCTAGATATGAGTGATTTTTTATTACTTCTTATTATAGTTCCAAGTATCATTAATGATGAATAAATAGTAAGAAAATAGTAGCTGTTAAGCTGGCTGTTATGAAGCAGATAACTTTACCAACCCAGCTTATAAATGGCCTGAACCAGCTTTTCAGAAACCTTAGTATCAGTCATGCCTAGCTTGCACAATAATACACTCACATTATGCATTTACTATGTCTATAATCCCAAAGTCTTAAGAGTAAATTCAGCTTTTGCCTGTGTAGATGTATGTGCACAACTCATCTGGTTTGAGTGATGCTGAAACTTCTCATACAGGGTTTAAATTCATCTGATCCACCCTTCTGTTGATATCAGGGCCTTGTATTAGGTTAAACAGATACCTGTGAATCAGGGTCTAATATTTCCAGGGAACAGGATCCTACCATTTCTCTGTCAACACATGGGTTCTCATAGTTCTCTGTCTTGCTATAATCAGAAGGAGGTGCCCTGACACTGTTCATGCCTGTTGCCTTTGTATTATCATCGCATAGTTATGAGAGAGTTCTTCCATTTTGTCTACAGCTACATTTTAGTGATTGGAAAACTGATTCATGCCAGACAAAGCCTTCACTCCCCTAGCTTGAATAAACCAAATTCCTTCATACTTCATTTCTTCATACTTCCTTTATGCATCAAGCTCTTTAATGGTCTAATCATCTTGATGACACATTCACCAACCCTTCTTTCATTTTTCAAAGTCTCCCGAAAGGATGAATCAAAACTTTACATTCATCTCTTTTAAAACCTTGTTGAGCCAGGTTTCAGACTATTGGCACCTCAGTATGGCAACTTTTCCTTCTCATGTTCTTCTTCTCTTCCCAGTCTTGCATAATCAGCAAGCCTAGCAGAAGTGTATTCAAGTCTTTTGTGCCAATTGTTTATAAATATATTGAGCAGTATCAAACTCTGTGTTGATCTCTGAGGAACTATATATGTGACCAGTTCTAAATTTGACTTTAAGCCATTAGCCAACAACTTTGAGCTCAGCAGCCTAGCTAGCTCTCCACACAACTTGTGGCACCTATCTGAAGAGTGTTACATGTCAACAGACTGTCAACAAAAGTGTTGTGGGAGACTATAACAAATAACTTGCTAAAATTATGGTAGATACTGTTTAAAATACTCCCATCCTTTATTGACTAAGTTGTTTCATAACATAAGACAATGGAGCACAGTTTAACCTTGGTAAATCTCTTCTGGCTCTTTCCAGTCATTTATTCTGTCACATTTTACCAGCTTGTATGGGTCCAGGTTCCACAAGAGGTTTGCAGCTTGACCCTACTCTACTGTTAGTGCCTCATCATTTGTTTTGCACCATTTCCTGCCAAAGGAACTTGCAGCTAACTTTAGCTGCTAAGACCAAAGCAAAGAAGACATCAGGCATGTAAACCTTTTCTGTGCCATTTTTGACCTAATTTGCCAAAGCCATTCAGCAGCAGGCTTGAATCTTCCTCGCGTTTTTGCTTGCTCCTTCCATGCCTATAGAATCCTTCCTTGTTTTCTCGACATATCTTAAAGGCTGCCTCAAAGTCTTCCAACACTTCCAAAATCCTTTGGCCTTCAAAGCAGATACTTTTGGGATCCTTCCTAACAGCTGCTGAGTCAAAACTAAATCTGTTCCTGTGAAGTTCTGGTTTTTTATTGACACTTACCTTTCTGTGCCTCTTAAGATATTAACCTCTATTACTGTACAGTCCCTGCAGCCCAAGTTGCTGTTGAAGGTCATAATAGTGGGTGTTATACCTGTCTATAGCCATATAGGATAATAAGGGGATATAGACCTACAAAATAAGAGTACCTATCTACAGACCATAAAACCAGAAGTAAATTTTCCAGCTACATCGCTAAGGCAAGTTTAATAGCATCATTAGACACTGAAAAATATGGGCCACATCCCTCTCCTTATGAGCTCATTAGGACTCTCCAGCTAAATTTCATTCTGCAGGGTAACTTGCAACTAGTCACATCATCCACACAACTGTGCCAAACCTACCTTTCACACAGTCCACATTTTGAGCCACAAATTATTTCTCTGTAAAAATCAGACAAAAGGCAAATTAAAAAATTCTACACCAAATGAACTCAAGGAGGAACTGGAAGCCATGGTGCAGTGAGAAAGGTATGATATCATCCCAATATTTCCCATGGAAACATGGTGGGATGACTCACGTGACTGGAGCGGTGCAATGGATGGATACAAGCTCATCAGAAGGGACAGGGGAGGAAGGAGATACATTAAGAGGGAAAGCTTAAGGGTGCAGGAACAGGCCAGCCCTGTGTGCCAAAAGATGAGCCTGCAGTGAAGAAGGCTGGCCTGGCTGAACAGGGTTTCAGTAGGGCTCAGGCTTAAAAAGAGAGTTTATGACATTTAGAAAAGGACAGGCTCCAGAAAACTACAAGGATGGCATTAGGTAATATAGAGATGGGATTAGAAAGGTGAGAGCTCAGCTAGAACTCAGTTTGGCCACTGCTGTGAAAGATAATAAAAAATGTTTTTATAAATATATTAACAACAAAAGGACACCCAAAGAAAACCTCCACCTTTCATTAGACATGGGGGGATCACTGCCATCAAGGATGAGGAAAAGGGCAGGTCTAGGCTCAACATCAGGGAGATTTTCTGAAAGGCTGGTTAAGCATTGGAACAGGATGCCCAGGGAAGTGGTGGAGTTACCACCCCTGAAAATGTTCAAGAATCAGCTGGAATCACTTAGCTCTATGGTTTCATTGACATGATGGTATTTTGTCAAAGGTTTGACTAGATGACCCTGGAAGACTTTTCCAAACTTAATGATTCTATAATACATTTTTAAAAATTATAAACTATTTAAGAGTGGGTGGATGCAGAAGGATATTGAGATTTTTCAGAAATTCTTGAGAAAAATCGTGATTTTTCTACAGCCAAAAGTAAAACTCTCATTAACCTTTCCGTAGACAGGATTTTTAGCCTCTCTGCTGGCCTGACAATATTACAATTCTCAAAATGTTGGGTAAGTCTAAAGGCTACATCCTGTCAGAAGTATGAACTTTATTACAGCTGAAGAATCCCCTAGAACTCCTTCACATTATTTATAAACAGAGATAAGGTGTATGATTAATAATGGTAACACATAAGATCCCCAGTGAAAGTTTATATCTCACCTGGAAATGCCTGAATACCAGTCTTTGGACTGCAAGAATTTTTATCTAGGAAATGCTTTTCTGCCACTGTATCTCACTGTATCTGGGCTTATTTTAAAAAACAATTATTTACTACAAAGAGACTACAATGACACCAAATTAGTTAAAACCAACAAACATACATACAAACCAGTACCTTTAGCAATATTTTTCCAAATACTCTGCCTTAGCTTTAACAGAAGTTGAAAGACTGAAAATTTAAAAATAAGCAGCAGGATACTTTAATATACTATGATATTTTTGATTTTTTTTTTTTTTTTTTTTGTGGTCATTTTTGCTGTCACAACTGTTTCCAAGGCCTGGAGTTTAAAGCAATCTCAACACTGTTCAATAAGACTTAGAAATTAAACAGTTACTGTGCTTTGCAGGGTCCTTTGATTGAGTTCTGCAGGTGGAAATTGAGGACTGGTGCCAAGTAGAGTCTGTGATTTCTAAATGTCAAAAATCAAAACTGTGTTATCTCAGACTTTCTTTCCAGACAAATGTAGAGGTTGAAAATAGGATTTCTAGCCCTAATCCTTTCTCTGTCACATTTTGTCTTGTAATACTACAGAGTTCTGAGATTTTTTTAAGAACCTTTTAGAATTAAAAGCATTCTGTAATAGTATCTTCCTTTAATTTTGGTTTTGACCTAACAGAATAGTTAAAATCTAGAAAAGGAAAACCGACTTAACTTATTTAACTACAGGCACTGCTGTTTGATTGTAGACAACTCTACCTGTTCCCACAAGAATATTTGTTTTTTATCTCGGTATCTCTCCTGAAGCCTCAGATCCCACAGTCAAGTGAAAACTTTAAGTAGAAAGGAAGTGTTAGTAACAGAGCATGTGTGAATTTTTTAAAAAGCTGAAAATACTTGAACTAGTGTCAAGATTTTATGATGCTTGGCTTGTGTTTTTTGAAGCTCAAGGTTGGCAATGCACACATTCACACTGCCATAACGTGCAGCAATATTTCTTTCCTCGTCCTGTTCTCAGCAAAACACTCAGAGACAAAAAAATTCCTTTCCTGATGCCAATTTTATTACAAAAATGGTTTTCTAGAAAGAACCACATGAAATTCAAACCTAATGCATTCTCTACAAGCTTAAGGATCCTTAGCCCATCTTCTTTCAGGGTTTACTGTTCTTGGACCCAACCTGCATCTACCTACGGTCAGCTCCAGCTTTCCACTTATTGGTGATAAGGCAGCTACACCTTTAAATAGCAGCACGACACCTTTAATGCAGAAAGGTACTAGAAACAAACACTGCCTAGCTTCTAAAACTACCTTTCCCTAGTGCACATATTTTTCACTGGAACTGTTTTCCTAAAACCAAAATGAAACACATTTTTATATCCACAATTCCTTTATATTTCATGCAATCTGTGGGAATAAAATGTGGGTACAACATCCTCTGAAAATCAGTCCAAATGCTATATAATGAAGTGAAAAAGCCATCTTTCTCTAGACTCCAAGGAGGAGGTGCCCTTAAAAAAAAAAAGGCACCCTAGTAACTGTCCTATGAAAATAACATCATCAATATTTGCGAGTATGCTATATTCTGGACGCACACAGGCTTGAAAGAAGACAGTGATCTGACTTTGGAGTTCTTGGGATTTGCAGTAAAGGCCTTTAATATCACTGATGTAATTAAATTACACCAGTTAAACCAGAAGATTGACTTTGTAATATTTTTACTAAATTTACACAATGATCCTGAAGTAATGGAGACCCACCTCATCCCTTTGTTATTCCATTTGCTGATGAGTAATAACATAGACAGCAAATCAGGGGGGTTTTTAACCTGAATGTTTGGAAAGCAGGTGAAACAATTCAGCTTTTCAAATGCTGTAAGGATTCAAATTCATCTTCATGAATTTCAGATCTACACATTCCAGGACAAAGAAAAAAATGCTGTTAATTGAAACTCACAATAATTCAACTTCATATGACAAAACCTCTTTGTCTCCTTTTGCTTTTCCACACAGCAACATTCTTCAGACAGCTATGCTGCAGGACTCTGTCTCTTGAGATAGCACAGGACTCGAAACTGAAACAAATTCTCACCCTGGTAAGAAAGTGTATTTCTAATCATACATATGGGAAAGATAACACTTTGCACTGATTCCTTATTGAGCAGACCATAGCACTAAAGCATTATTCATAAAGCCATGTATAATGGTAAAAGCAATCTACCTGATGATGCCGTAGGTAAGCAAATGTGGAGATAGAGTGAGAGAAAGTATTTCAAGGTTACTCTAACATTCCTTTTGCCTGGATAAGTGTGATTGCTTCCAAATGCTGGATAGGCACAACCAAAAAGAAGAGGATGTTAGCAAGAGAAATGGGCAAAAAGATAATACCAGAATTTCTAGGATAAAATTTGCTTTTTTTGCTTTCAGTTTTCAGTACTGCTTTCACATACCACAGTTGATGTTACTAAGGAGTTCCAAGAGAGGATATCTGGGACAGCCTCAAGATGAAAAGAGGCTGAGTGAATTGATTTTCCAGGCCTAATTCCTATCAAGTCTAATGAACAGAAATGATCTACTATCCTTTTAGAAATGAGAAAGAGGGAAATAAAAAAACATTGCCAATGTCTGCTGAACAGGGTTCATTTTCAACTAGTATGAATATCTGTCATTTAAACATACAAGGAGCTGCCAAGCTGACAATGCTTTTCAATTATAAGAAAAACCCTGTCTGAAGTTTCTTTTCGTGAAGAGTGACATCTGTCTGAGTGGCAGACTCTGCTCTGTAACTTAAAGCATCTGCACTGTCTCTTTTGCAATGTGAGAGATGCGTTGTGTCAGTTTGAACAAGGCAAGCAGATGCTCCTTACACCTCCTGTTAACTTGTGCAACAGTCATGTTGCCAGAGCTAATTAAGACTCACCGTTTACACACTTGACTTGTGCAGAAACAGACACCATCTTCTCTTATGTTTTAAGCTTGTTTGTTGGTGGCTTCATTTCAAAAGTTACGGGTCATTATTATTAAACAGTGTTTATCACTGTTCTCAGTTGAAGTGTGCAGTCCGTAACAGGCATTATAACAACTGCAAGAGACAAAATCTTTCTTGCTTTTAGGATAAGTCATCCCTTTTCTCCCAAACTGACAAGATGGCTGTGATAGTTGCCTCATGGAGATGTGCACTCGGGAATGTAGTGGAGGACTCTGTCTAGGTTCTGAGACAGAGAAGAGCTACTTAATGTATCTTCCACCATGACACTGCCCAACCTTCAAAAATTTCTTGGACAAAAATCTGTCCTTTCTGCCAAGCAAAGATTCCCAAGAGAGTCACAAACCCCATTTTTACTGCAGCTGAGCTCCACAGTCCAGTCATATTTTGCCCCTTGTAGGCAGGACTTCACTGAAAATATAATACTGAATTACCTCATGCCTTCACAATATCCTTCTCTCAGAAAGTGGCATAGTATTTCTCCTCCTCCAGCTCTCTGGTTGTCTCCTCCTCTACATACCCAGAGTTCTGTGACTGGCAGCAGGTGAAGGACAGAGCCACAGAAATAACTGAATTACTCTTCCACATAATGGAGGGGAGCATGTGGAAGGTTTGCTTCTTCTCCATAAATTATGAGAGTCTTCCCACTTGCTCACTGCTTGCATGCTGCCATCATTAGCACATAAGTAACATGAAACTCTTAGTACCTTCCAGACTGGTACGAGGAGTGTCAAAAACGCAAGTGGGGGTTTTAGCTTTATTTTACTGATTTGGCGATAGCAATCCTAAAGGAGTATGCTTATATGGAAACCCAATTGCAGCCAGTTTACCTGCTTAATTTGTAATTTTAGCTCATTTCTCATTAGTAATTGCATGGAACCCTAATGAACATGAAAACACAGAGTGAGCTATTTTTCACTCCTTTTCCAGGTGAAAGAGGCAGGTCTTTGAATTATTTCTTCTCATTAGGGAAAAATCATCCATTCGGTTGGCATGACAGTGACACAGGATCTCTCCATAACTGTTTCAAAGGGCGCTGCAAACTACAGAGCTTTCTGTACGGGAAACAAGAGTCTACACCTCCACATTATGAAGAGTTATGTGGGTAAATCTCCACTCATTGAGATGAGAACACGTCTCATTCAACATCAAGTTAATAGCCAGCATTTTCCTAATTCACCATAGCAACAATGATATAATGGCAAAGGGTGGGAACAGCCTGCTACAGCTAGCTGTGTTGTTGGACTGCAGACAAAGGAGACAACACCTCACATTTTACCTTTGTTGATACAAAGCTTTGTTAATGGGCAGTGCAAAATTAGCAAAAGATAAAAGACAAGATGTGGTGTTCAATAGCATCCCCTAACTTCCTATGAGAAGTATATAGCACATTCCTGCAACTCTCAAAAACCCCACTGCTGTATTCCAGGTGAAACACTGACCATTTCAACATCCTAACTGGAAATAATACCACAGTCTATTATGGGATCAATGAATTGTGGACTCACATATTTTCTTAACATGTAAAAAAGGGAATCAAGCAAAATAAAATGTTTTATTACCTCCAAAATTTAAAAACCAGACAGACACCTGTGTAACACAGCTCATAATAAACTGCTGTTACAGATTCTGGGAAGATAATAAACCACAAAAAACCTAATTACCTTAAAAATGAAAACAAAGCTATGGAAAAGTTGATTTCATAATAATATACAGGATGGCAGCACAAAGCATAAGCTGGCTAAAATCTAGCCCTCTATGCAGTATCTCAGAAGACGGTATGCTTCGTTACATTCAGCTGCATGCTCCATTTTGCACAATGTACATCTGTCTCTGAGGTTTTGTGCTCTCACGTGGACATAATTATGGAACCCTGTTTATATCACTTGGACAAAATGAATATAAAATCAGGAAGAAATTCCAGATTGCAAACCCATACACTTAAATGGCATCAGGCTGACACTTTAAATATTTACTACTCAGAATATTCTACTGTCTCCAGCTTACCAGCCCCTCAGTAAACAAAAAAAATACAAAACAAAACAAACAAACAAACAAAAAAAAGAAACAAAAAAAAACCCCAAACAAACAAAAAAAAAACCAAACCAAAACAAAAAAAGCCTTTTCAGAAAAAAACAGGAAAAACAGGACTAGTGGAAGAAGATAACATTAAGTAAAAATAGGACTGATAAGACTGTAACATAAAGTAATACATAATGTCAAGTCACTGAACAGGTCAAATAATTTCCATTACAGTGGTATGAGATCCCTCACTATGTTCAACAAACTGGGAAAATAGGCAGCAATATGATGACCAAAACAAATCTCTAAAATTTTAAAGCACTGGGTGGGGGACAATGTAGTAGATCAAAGTGAGTACAATTATAAGCAGGTAAGTAAAATACTTTAGTAACATGTGAGACACTTAGAAGTGGAAAAACTTGAGATTTTTGTTTCTTGGCAAAAATTTGATTTGTACTGAATTCCACTGACCTCGCATACAATCAAGAGAACACAATAACTACTTCATGGTCTGTGATAGCACAGTCAATATTAGCTGCTTACACTTGCTCACCTGTAACTACTCTGTATCAATAGAACATCATGTCTTGAATGGTATGTGACTTTAAATACTTTTTAAAATTTGTATGAGTATGCACACTAAGCTAGCAGCCAACATGCACTTATTCTATTGACACAGAAATAAAAGATGTCCTTGGGTATTCTTAACAAAAGAGGTATGAAGGATTCATAATAAAAATAATTCCTAGTCACCCTCTCAGTCTCAGAAAATAGATAAAAAATTCAGAGCTCAAAGGGAAGGAGATTTTTTTTTTTAAAGGTACCTGTACCTTTTAGACCTCATGTACAATTGCAAATGCAATCACAATTTTCCTCCTTTGTGTTTTAAATTCAAGTATGAGCAATATGTGATGATGGGTTAAATTCAGTGCTTGGGCTTTTTTTTTTCTTTCTTCTCTAATTTCATATGGTTCCTCTTTGTATTTCTCAGAGGCAGCACAACAGCGGATAGGAGATTAGAAATTCTGCACTTCATAAATATCTATGACACATTCTGTGTGGCTTTGTTTAAACTATCTTAATCTCATAGAAGCAGGTGGTACATGTGTCCTATTGTCAATCTAACCATATTCACAGCAGGTAAATTTGGGTTTTGTAGAGAGAACTAAAAATCTCTGCAATAATAATAGGTACAAATCTTATCCTTCTTGCAACACTTGAGAAATTTCATCATCCTTTTCTCAAGACGTGTCCTAAGACTTTCAGGGAAGGGGAAAAAAGCCCCACCACATACTCAGAGGAGCAGAGCTGATTTAATAGCTCCCTCTTTCCAGCCTGAGCCTTTCTAAGCAGTTCCTTTGAACAAATGCCCTTTTGGATTGAAATAGTATGACTAGTAATTGCCACATATGTCTCAGAACCTGCTATGCCCATTAAGCCATAGTTAGTTTTTCCCCCACCTCTTACTACATCAAACACAACAGTCACCTTTTCTAAATGATCTCTCACTCTCCAGGCAAACCTATTTTCCTTATCTGTCATTCCTTATGTAGCTTTTAACTGACTTACAGTAAGCAACCCAGTAGTGTGGCGGTCAGCAGAACGGGCATGTTTGTTCCTCTGTTCATTTAAGCCTATTGAGTCTTGTATTCGAGAGATAATTGAGAATCTCAACCTTTTTGTTTACTCAAGCCCTTGAAAATCCCATCTTCCTTTGACTTTAATCTGGTAAACCTTTGATGTTAGTTGTTAACCTGCTTGTATTTATCAACAACTCAAAATTCACATTACTACAGAGAGACAGCAAGCCTCTGCTTAGTCTATGCATGTGCTGGTGAGGAGGGGGACAAGGATGGAAAGGGAAGCTTTATTGAACCAATTTCCATTAACAAATCCTTCACACTTGAAGGGTTTTCTCTTACTACAGGATATCTGGACAAGTTACTGCCTAAAAAGCGTTGTAAACAAAAAGCTGTTTATAGAGCAGGAAATATTTAATTGCTGGGAGAAGAAGGGATAAAAATATACAGTTTCAAGGAAAATTAAGATGATGTTAACTTTACAATTCTCTGTTTCTTAATGTATTTGTATTTACAGAAACTCCCTTAGTGAGGTAGTTTATAAGAACCTTTCTTTACCACAGATATTTTCAGAAGTCACAGGGGCACTGCAATAACATGGCACACCCTTGTCCTATTTAGATTGGCTGATTTCATTACCCCTTCTAACACCAAAAGCAGTAGCTCATTCCCTCTACTGTACCAGTGGTTCAGGGTCTAGGTCTCCTACAGGACACACATGTGGAACCACCTCAGTAGTGGTTTCTCCACAAAAAAAACCCGCCCCAACCACTGGCTGGAGGTGAACCCCAGAGTTCTCCTCCTGCTGAGGTACTGCAAGGGCTTCTCTGTGGACTGAGACCCCAACTAACAAGTATTTAAAATAAACAAAACTAACACAGAATCTTTGATTTTGCCGGCCACATGTTCCACATCTCACATGGAGGTGATATGGGTGAATATCTACAACAAAAGGAGTAAAAAAAGTGGTCTTAAGAATGCTCTGTGGTGTTCCACAAGTCAGCTGGAAACACTGATGCCAAGCAGCTAAGTTTGTACTGATGACCTGGCTATTTATAAAGAGAGGAAAAGCAGTAGCACACTTCCTCTGCTTTCCACTCCAGCACTTACCCCCGTTAAGGCCTCATCTAGGAAGGTATCCAGATTGCAGCCTTTGATCCCTCACTGCCAAATCACCTGGGGCAAAGTGCAAGTACAGAGCAGGAAGCAACTGTGGAGCTCCACTTTGCAGGAATTCACATGGTGCCTTGTTGGCATTCAGAGTTCACACTGCTGCAGCCAATGTGGGCCACCAAGAATAAAAGCCACCAAGGGGCTGGCTGTCTAGCGAACAAGATCAATATGACTTGTGGCTCCTTCCTTTGACATCCACCAAGTCTTTTTACTCTGTGCAGAATAAGGTCCCCCCTGAGAGGAAACCAAAGTCAATTCACGCTTGCCCCACACAGAGTCAGCAGCCTGTGAAAAGTTTCATAGATACCACAACCTCTGGCTAAAGGTCCAGCTAACAGGATCCAAGAAACCCCATAAAGGATTAAAAAAGTGCATCTCTGCTGACCCCAAGAGAACCACACAGGTGTAAATATGTTTATTATTATTTGGTTTACTTCTACACAAGTCAAGAAAGATGCATTGAGGTGAAAAGAAAATGGTAATTACAGCTCTCTCAAAAAGTCCTTCTCAAGGTTCCAAGAAAAGGAGCTAGATTCTCTCCTCAGGTTCAAAGCACTCTTGCTGTGCTGGACCAACAGAGCAGCACAGTTTGAAGTTGAAAAGAGGGATAGGGTTGCTGCTGCTCTTTGAAGAGTGAAATAAGAAAGAGTAGCATTTAAGAAGCTTGGAAAGGACTTTTAGAAAAATACACCTTTTTCTGGGGAAAAAAATATGTATATTTTAAAATAGTAGAAGTTTAATGAAAAGTGAGCAAAAAAAAACATTTCATGAAACTTTGTTTCAGTGATCCATTTTCTATGAATAGCACCGTTTCTCCCTCATTATTCCTCTCACCCAGGAAATAGGTTCTGTGGCAGGACTGATTGATGAATGTGTTTTTAAGCATTGTATATACTTGGCAATGACAAAAAATCACTTTACACATACATGCATAAGAAGGAGTTATATGTGATTATAGAAATGTATATAAACATTTTTTCAGTATAGATTTCCACACATTCTACACATCTACTTAAGAGACTGTAATATGCATAAATATACACATGTAAGTGGAGCAAATTTAGACCCTGGCAATAGTGAATGTCTTTATTTAACCTCACAAATGCAAATAAACTACCAATTTAATCCTAGCCAGCAGTAAACATGCAGAAGTTCTTTCCAGGGGTCTAAACTTTATCTAAGATTTATGTGCAAAATTTTCTTCCTAGCCCAAAGCAGTACTAGAGAAATCTGGTCCCATGTGCTCCCCTCTAACACCCCGCCTCCCAAAGTGGTAGCACCTCCTACAGTTAAAAAGTGAAATTGCCTCTGAGATGTTAGGTATCCATATTAAAAAAAAAAATTAAAAGAAAACCACCCAAAAAAATAATTGTCTAGCATTGATTGCTACAGTTACTACTGAACCAAACACTATTTTTCTTTGTAATCTAGTATTTTTTGAACATTAAGAGCATTACTGAGGATGGTCAATATTGTGTCAGACCAAAAATCCAGCCAGACTAGTATCTTGTCTCTCATACTGCTAAAAAACCAAACCAAAACAAACAAATCCCAAAAAAACAACACCACATAGCAAACCTAAAACCCATAAATAATAAAAAAAAAATAAAACAAGAAAATATTTGTTTTATTCATTGCCAAGACATTCTTTGCTTTAGAGTCTCTTCCACACATAAGTCCCAAGAATACAGCCTGAAATGTCCTCATCTGATATTAAGTCATACTGTTTTATACAGATGCAAATCTACAGAGACCAGACACTGCTGTGGAGAGTTTAACAAGCAATGCATGAAAGGGTGGGAGCTAAAATTATCTCTGGACAAGAGTCTCTGCTTTAGATCAGGATCATGCCTTCTGCCAAGCAGGGATACAGGGGTGGGAGCTGAGGACTTCAGATGCCTGCCCCTATGACAAGGGCAGCCCCCAAAAAGGAGCAGTTGCAAAGGAACACAGACCATGAGAAACAAGAGCACATGATAAGGGAGTTCATGTGTGATCCTGCCTCTGCACTTTTAGTGATCAGACACTAGAACTGAGCCAGCATGGAAGGAAAAGTACTCTGCTGCTGATTTTGACCTAAAGCTGATTACTTTCCTCCACAGGCTATGATGAGATTAGGAAGCAGACCCAACTTTTCCTATTTTGTCTCTTTTCTACTCCCAGGAGCACGTGATTAAACAAATACCCCTTAATTAGAGTCAGATTTACTGCTAGACCCCATACCAGTACTAAAACAGGGGAGGAAAACATGAGACAAAGGAGCTAAGAGTCTTGGACCCCCCACTCCCCTGCCATGGGTTTTTGGCTTGTGCCTTGCAACTCCAAACCCAGAAACTGCTGTTTGTTAGTGCTGTTCCCAGCCCTGGTTATTTTTACACCTCTCAGTCCAGTCTTGTATAAATCACTCAAGGTACTTCTCAGCACCACAGCCAAAATGTGTATAAGATGACATTCTCTGAAAACACAGTGTCAGTGTTTTACCAGTGTGACTCCCACACAGAAGCTGGCAGAGCAGATGAGATCAGAGGTCAGCACAGACTTCTATCCCAACTCTGAGAGTAAACAGGACTAAGTGTTTCCAAGGCAAGGATACAAGCCCTTCAGTGGACAGTTTGGCAGAACTATCCCCCACTGTGGGGAGCAATCTCTTGCCAGTTTCAGATAGTCAGTGATTGGCTTATGCCCTTGGATCATACAGACTCAGCTCCCTTAACAATTTTTACCCCAACTAGCAAAACTACAGGCAATTTTATTTGTAATATGCAAGGCTGAATCCTCAATACTGGATTCAGTGTCTTAGCTGTAAATCCTTTCAGACTCTTCAGATGCAGAGAACATGTTTTCTTCTAGCTATGAATGGGACAATGCTGAATGTAAGCATGTGTTGCTTGGAAAGACAATGTCATGTCCAGTAACACTATATTTTATACTGACATTTGATACATGAAATCTGCTCAGGACAATTTCCCTTCTTATTTTATACACCACTGTTCTTTCTAGAGAACTACCCTCTAAATTTGAAAAAAAAAAGTGAAAAAAAAAAAGCAGGAAAATTACAAGTGCCTTCAGAGGGGATCCACTCAGGAAACAGAGGGAGTCCCACAGATAATCCAAGAGTCTTAGCAGTTATCTTCCATATTTAATAAGGTATGACAAGAGCAATGTACAATAGGACCGGTGGACTTGGATCACATGGGACTGGATAACATGGCTAGTATCACTGGTATCACTCGTCCATCTTGCCTCTTTCAAATTATGTTATTTTCAGCATATGTTATTTCAGTAATTGTAGTTGTGATACTCATTCTACTACTGAATTTATTAGCAGATAATACCCCATGCAAACTCATTAGCATTATTTATGTACAGAATTTCATAAGGTACTAGCAACAACAGACAATAGATTTGGTCTCCAGTGAAATTATTAGTTTTCCTCAACCAAAGTAACATGATGTGCACAATCAAAGAGATAAGTTTGCAGTTAAAGCACTTTTCTACCCTTCCCCATAAAGAGCAATGAAAATAATGAAAATTTATAGGCTTATATAGAAATAGCTTGGACTTCAAAAAGTTATCTACTTCATATTCCTTTCAAGGTAAAACAAATATACATAATTTAGGTCAGTTAATCTATCCTTCCATTCCTACACTGCTGTTCCTTATTGTAGCTACACTTTATGTATGAGTCATGTCTTACACAGACAAGTCACTAGATAGCTACAGTTTATCATACATCACTATTAAAACTAATCATCTTGATAGTGAGAGCATCTATTCATCCAATTTTCCTTTTAGCAGAAACTCATTTTTAACACTAATATAATTGTTCACATTCCTGGTGTTTATCTCACCAACATACAGTTTACAGAACTTAAATGTCTGAGGACACACGATGTAACTTTGCACACCAGTTTTCTGTGCATTTCCATAACTCCTGTATGTTGCTCTTCCCTTATGACCTGGTATTTGGAAATCACAGTTCAGACTAGCCGCTCTCATCAAGCAACAGAACCAGGATTCTGGTAAATGGAAATAAAGTGTTCAAGAACAAAGGACAAAGAAAACCATACATAGATTTTTATATATGTGTGCATATGTATAATTAAAAAAAAACAAACAAACATACAATACTTGCAAAGCCTATGTTCTCCATTGACTGCATTCCTTTTAAGTTCTGCAGTTCCAGCCACAGAAGAGATGAGGTTAGGTCATGTCTCACAGGAGCATGATTCATTCCTCCTAGGAGCCATAAGGTCAAAAACCATAAAATGTAAATCTTGTTTCAGGTTTCTGTTGAGACTGCTTTTGTTCCATTCAGGTATGGGTTCTGCTTCATCACAACTGAAATCAGTTGTATTAAACTAAACAAAGACATTCCTGAGGAATCCAAGTGAAGTGTGACTAAATTCTTGTCTCCAGTACCTCTCAAGCTCTGTTAAAAATGAGACTTCCTTTAGTTATTCTAGTGACAGAAAAATCTTGTCCCAACATGGGGTACTAGGCCCCATATTGGTTTTAACAGATTCCTTAATAATTATTCTCTTTTGTACTTCCCAACGTGCAGTTTTGTTTAGCAGAACTCATTGTAGTGGCTATTTGCCCTAAGAAGAAATGTCTATTTTCCTTCCTTAACCAAAAGTCTTGTTGACATGACCAAGAGCCTCTTTGAAAGAATGGGCTTGAACTGTGAAGCATTTTAAATTAAAAAGGAAAAAAAGAAGTGGCACCAGCTTTGAATCAAGATTTTAGTTGATCTTCAGCCAATGCTAGAATTGTACCAATGCTCCTCAGGATGAACCTAAATAAATATATATCAGGATCCTCAGCACTGCTACTGACATTATATTACACTGAATAATAGTTCCCTTCCTCTACCCAAGAAAGTCCCAGCACAATGTACATGAAATATAACACTGATTAGGGACCAGGAACATCATCACAAATTCCAGAGATTAGCGTCTGCAGATCAGACACTCAGATGGCTGGGGCAAGACACTTTATCAGCCACTAGAAAACATATGCAGTTTTGATTCCACTGTTTCATGTTGCACTTCTGTTTCTTTTGGCACATATTTGCAGTATCAAATGCCACAATACTGATGAGCATTCAAAGACCATATGATATCACTAACACAGTGCAAACCTAACAAATCCCAAGATATCCAGCAATGGAATTCAGACTCAATGTTCTTGTAAACCCATATCCCTGGGTTTTTTGGTTCAATAGAATGTTGATTGAGAAAAATACATGTTACTGGACTTTGAAAGCCTGCCCTGGAGTTCTTTCCATCCCTCCATCACTTTATAAAGATTGGTGCTGAAATGTAGAAAACAAGCATTACTAAAGATCATATTCATCTTCAGAAACAGACAACTTCTGGCTTTGCAAAGCCATGCTGACATTTTGCCACACTTCTCTGCTGCCACTAAAATTTGGTAATTTAATGAAGCAGAGATCTAATAAATATACAAACCTCAGTGGATTATTCAGCATCAAGGTTTTCATTACAGGGTGTGAAAAAGGATTAAAGAAATATTTTGGTTATAGAAACTAAAATAAAGCACAATGGAAATGGCAAGAATTATAGAGTATCTATAGAATTTAAGGGTAACCTAACTTTATCAGGCCCTACAGATATTTAATTTCAATACAGCATTTTCTTCTTAATCCCTTGTTTGCCAGCAGTAATGCTGTTGGATTAGAGTGGTCACCAGGCAGTGGCTATTTACATAAAAATTAGGCAAATGTCTTTAATAAGGAAAAAATTACATTGTTGCTGGATATTAGAGAGGTTTTATAACTCTGAACCTTGCTGCTTCTGTGATCCTCCACTAAATTTAAAACATTAGAACTCCTCCCTTTCACTTACAGCAGCCAGCAAAAACTTGCAGCCATTATCTGCCACATCAAGAGCTTCACATTGAAAGCTGAGGGGCTTAGCAAGTGTCTGCACCACACAAACACTTTGTTGGTCATGAAACAGAAAGCAGATTCTCAGTTGTTTTATACTGCCAGCTCTACCCTAACTTCAAAGTGTTAATTCTGGCTTGTGTTCATTGTGCAACAGAAATGACTGATGGGCAGGGTTAGGCTGATACAGCAAAAAGATGAACCATATCCACTAAATATTTTCCTCTACTTGATTTTAGCATTCCTGCCCTGAACATCTATCCAGTTGCTCAAAATGATTTCCCCTGTTCCTTCACAATTTTCTGAAGTAAGAGATTGAAAAAACTTCACCATGGGGCTGAGAAATTAAATATAGTTCTCAGCAGCAGCAGCCCAGATGCCCAGATCTGGGAAATGAGGAGCTTTTACTGGAGCTGTAAAGAGAAGGTGTCCCCACACTAATGATGGGCAGCCCCAGCACATCTGCTCTTTGCCAAGAGATGGAAGCTAGGGAAGCACATAACAGATTTTGAGTGTGTGGAGTGGAGGCTAGGAAAGACAGAGGGGCAACTCCAGCCACGGACAAAATCAGAAGGCATATGAAGGAAGAAGGATCTATTAGGATGACTAGAAAAAAATCTCACCTTTAAGGTTTTGTTTTGTATTACCCAGACAATGAAAAGAAAGGGCACTCAGTTTGACCAGCGTGGCCACACCACAGTATGAACTTGTCAGATTGCTGTGGAAGCAGCAGCTAAATGAAGAGCTCAGGACAACAGGGTGCAGAACACTACTGCCAGCTAAGGAAAGCAGACACATACCAATGTATAGTACCCTCTCCTGCTTCCCTGTAAATTTATTTAACCTTTGTTTATGTGAGGCAGGTGGTGACCCAGCCCGAGGTGCTCAGTTTTGGGAGGAAGGAGTGGATGGATTTATAGGAATACACTTCACTACTCTTCTGTGCAGAGAATGCATGGGATCTGATTAATGCAGAAAATTGTGTCATGGAGAGTGAGGGAGAGGTGTTTTGCCCACATGTCTGTGCACATGAGTAAATCATGAGGGGTTTGAGGGGTTATGCAAAGCGCCCGGGTACTCTCACGGGAGGCAACACTTTCAGGGTTCAAGCAGCAACCCACTGAGGGGATGAAGCACATTACATAAATTGAAATAGCTTTAGTAGGAGAGTAAGAGCAGCCATATGGGAACACAAGGAGAGCACTTTATGGAAATGCAGAAATACAAATTCAAACCCATTCAGCAGATGACAGAACTAAAATGTCATCTTCCACAACATTTGAGAGGGAAGCCTTCCTCTGATCCCTACCTCACCCCACAGATATAATTTGGTAGATTATTTTTACATCAACCAATTTATTTGACAAATACAACCAAAGCATATTCCTTTAATACTCTTTAAGTGATTTAATTTATATTCAGGTTCTGTCATAAATATAGATGCTACATAAAGAGACCCATTTTCTTTTCCTCAAAAATCAACTTTAAGCTAAATAAAAAGTATTTTTAAAATATAATACATGGCTCCTGTCTTGCATCTTCCCATTCATCACATTTCACTGATCAGATGCATTTATTAAAAAAAAGTATTTTTTAAAAAAAAAGAACAAAGACATCAATAACTGTTTCTTACTAAAGATGGGCTTGTATGTTGGTTACATTGAATAACTGTAGTTTATTTAAAGAAGTCCAGGCCATTTCATGTTTTGCTGCAAGATATCTGATTATTCCAGCAACTTGAGAAAAAGATACTGTAAATAAAGCTTATTTCCATTCTTTCATTATGGAAAATAGATAATAAAAACATTACTGAGGAGCTGTCCTATCTCCTTTTCTAATCCACTTCATTTTTCTTGGAACTGCTTTCTCTGGCCCTTACTGCTCTATGAATATAAAGGGGAATAAAAATGATGATTTTTTTTTTTTATCTCTCCACAAATAAATACCACTAATAAGATGACTGTTCCCATGTGCCTGAGGATGAAACTTTTTTCCTGCAGCAGCTGTTGTGAATTGGAATTCTTTATATTCTCCTTAAGCAGTAAGACAGTTTATCTGCTGGAAGGACATGGTTTGCTTCCTCGCTTCAAGCCTGGCTAGTTAGTATTGCTAGTGGGTGGTAAAACTAAGACTGTTTCTCCATAATTCCCCCCACTCCTCAAACAGCTTTACTCTGAACTGTTGTAAAAGTCAGAAAAGAGAGCAGTGTTTTTAATGAAAAAATATATATATCCATTGACTACACAGCAAAACCTGTAATACTCCGTTACGTATCATCAACACATTCTGTTACCATAATATTTGCCTGTCCTGTTTAACAGACAAAACATTCCTAGCTCTGAAAGTGTGATCCAGAAAAGTGAGTGGCTAAAGGAGAAATAGCATAAAAAACTTATTTTTGTAAATTGAAAAGAAATTTATTTCTGTGTAATATTTTTGTTTCTTTGTGTCACTCTCTTTTGCTCCTCAATGCACTGATTACACTGCAGCTTAAGAAAGTACCTACTTAATATTTTATGCTAATTTCATAGTGTTTCCCCCATCAGCCTTTAACCTGTGTAGACTTAACCAGGACACATTTTAATTACATCCTCTCTGAGGAAATCACATTTATTTTTCAGTTGTACAGATGGAGATTTTCATAATCAGAAGAAATTCCTCAGGCACATTTCCTCAAAATTTCCCTTTACTAACCTAAAAAACCTCAAACCCAAACCAAACCAGCAGCCCTCTGCGCTTCCTCACCCTTCCCAGCCCGATACCAAGGTGTTCCACAAGCCCTCTCTACTTCAGTTGCCAGAGTTGGCTCAGTCCCCTGGGGCTGAATCCAAGACTGTGTGACTGTGAAAGCTCACAAACTGCCTAAGGAAGCAATCCTGCACTATGGACCCTTTCTTAATTTGTGGATAATTATTATCTTAATCAATATCTTGGTAATTAAAATCCTGCCTGATCAATTTTCTGGCCTTCCTACAGGCCTCTCTAATTAAAAAAAAACATTTCCCAGTCCCCTAACTACATTGATGCTGGCTGTTCCAAGAATCACCAAGCTCCCTCCTCTGCTTTCAAATTCTACAGAGACTGCCCTTGGCCATGTCAGCTGATTTATTTTCTAAGATTTCTCATTACAGATTTAATGATATCATCCACCAGTATTGTTGAGGCCCTGCTTGATTCTGCTCACTCTTCACTAAATACATTAATAAGTCCCTACTCATTTTCTTTAGCCCAGTAATAATACAACCATTTTCTCTGAAGTGGTTCTACCTACAGTGGATAGCCTTAAGCTCAAACCCTACATCTCACAAAGCGTATGATGCAACACCCATTTTAAGAATGCAAGATAGGAAAATAGTCCTTACTTTTGAGGACATACTCACACCTTAATACAGTGCCACAATCACAGTGATGAATACAAAGTTACAGATATTTTAATTCCAAAGTCTCTACACCTAATAATCAAGAACCATGAAATGCATCTAAAAATTAATGTAGAGAAGGACACAGACATTTACTTCAAGTTTTCCAGCTGGAGAACATGGACAACCCATATTTTGCCTTTATTTAAATGAGTAAACATTTCTGTCTCCTGAAGTGAATAGGAACTTTGACCCTTTTTTTCCCTACTCCTCCATTCGTTCCTCCCTAAAGAGAACAGGATGAAGTTGCCACCAGCCCTCACCACACCACCCAGCTCTTAAAAGGATTTCAGCTCTTTAACAATCCAAGCATTTGAACCAAGTGCTGACATAAGTGTTACAAATTAATTTTATCCTGC